>NC_135238.1:121285322-122541572 GCF_051348905.1 Ranitomeya variabilis
GCAGCTGCAGAAACGCTGCGGATCCGCGGTAAAACCCGCAAAGTGTGAACATGGCCTTATAATGGCTCTGACCTGGAGATTGCCAGCAGGGTCAACATAATTGCAACAGGTGGGACCAATTATTTGACACATTCCTCCTTCTAGTACTATTGTATGTTGGCTAACTATGATTAGTTGTCTCTGCATTGTATTAGTCTCATTAGAAACCTCAATTTTGGAAAATATACCTATTTGGGAATGTATCTACAGATGAAGTGACTATTTTGATTCCAAGGGTATTTACCAGAAAAAAAACAGCAATCAATGATGCCGAGGGAAAATTGCAAACTGCTGTTGTAGTGACCAGTACACTGTAGTGACCAGTACGTTGCAGTCACCAGTACATTATGCCTAGCCTGTGCTTCTGGAAACATGCACCCATAAGTTAGGGGGGCTTTCATTGCTTCGGAAATGCCAAACATGTGGACGCTATATGTGGTTTAGGTACCCTGTGGAGTTCAAAAGGGAGAGAGGCATTTGAATTTGAGAGCGGAGAATTTGCTGAATTTCTTTTGGAGGGTGAGGAGTTATTTCACATTTGCAGAGCCTTTGTGCTACCAGTAATGTGAAAGCCCCTTATATTTCCACTAACAGATGACATACCTGAGTGGGGACTTGCTTTTTTGTGGACTGAGTTGAAGCTTTTATCTGGAACATTTTATTTAATGTTTGGGATAACATTTATCTGGTGCTCTACGCTGAGCACTTACTTTGTGGTTTCCATCTAAATCTCTGAGTGACATGATTCAGATGAAACCCCCGAGGAATCCATTCACTATAATTAATGAGGCAACTAAGTTACTCTGGACTCCATCTGGCCTCTGTTCAGCAGTTCCCTTATTTCCAGAAGTGCACAAAACTGTGGACGATGGCACTTTTATGCAATCCTAATATTACGGACACCGCCGGATTACAGGACAGATGATGTCCCCAGTGCCTCCGTCTGCCTCATTATAGGGAATCTTCCATCACGGGTTCCTTCTGAATCACATGTTTCAGAGATTTACAGGGAAACCCCAATGTAAGCGCTCAGCGCAAAGTGAAGGATAAATGTGCGTCAAGCCTTACTGCGATCTTTGAGAGGCAGAATGAAAAAATGAACAGCAGGTGCAGTATAAGGCTCTGTGCACATGATACGGATTTAGTGCGGATCCGCAGCATTTTTTTCCGTGCAGAAACGCTGCAGATCCGCACTGTGATTTACAGTACAAAGTAAATCAATGTAAAAAAAAAGCTGTGCAAATGGTGCAGAAAAATCAGTGCGGAATGGCTGCGGATTTCAAAGAAGTGCATGTCACTTCTTTTGTGCGGATCTGCAGCGTTTCTGCACCCCGCCATAATAGAAATCCGCATTGGGAAAAACTGCAGAAAATCCGCACAAAATCCGCATCAATTCCGCACAAAAAACGCACTAAATCCGCATAAAAACCGCGGCAAATCCGCAGCTGCGGATTCTGCTAGGAGATGCGGATTTTGTGCAGAAAATTCTGCACCTCTTTTCTTACGTGTGCACATAGCCTAAGTGATTAGGCAACTTTATTCTTCAGGTCAATGCGATCACAGTGATACCAGATTTATATCAAGCCTTTATGTTTGGTTGCTATCATGCACTAATGATTACATTGATATCATATTTTTTTTTTTTTTTTATGTTTTGGCACCTTAACACAATAAAAACTATTTTATAGAAAAAAATAATTATTTTTGCATCGCTTTATTCTGAGAGCTATAACTTTTTAAATTTTCCGCTGATGGAGATGTGTAATGGCTTCATTTTTGCAGGACAAAATGCCGTTTTCAGCGGTACCATGTTTATTTATATTTGTCTTTTTGATCGGGTTTGAATCCACTTTTTGTTCGACTGTAGGATGATAAAGTATTGTTTTTTTCCTTAGTTTTTATTTTTTTATGGTGTTCACTAAAAGGTTTAATTAGCAGGATAGTTTTATAGGTCGGGTCGTTCCAGATGCAGCAATATCAAATATGTGTACTTTTATTGTTTCTATTTTTTTTCGTACAAATATTTATTTATGGGTACAAAATCTTTTGATATTATTATTATTATTATTTTTTTTTATATTTTTACAATTATGTAAATTTAGTTTTTTACTTTGTCCCACTATGGGACTATCATTGTTTTAGTATGATCACTTTTATAAGCATGGGGATGCAGCAGCATCCCTGTGCTAGGCAAACTGTCAGCACTGCACTGACAGGTAAAGTTGCTGATCATGCTCTGGCAATGATCGGGACCTCATGTTGATGACATGGGGTCTCCGATCCAAGGGCAGAGGGGCTGTCTTCCCTCTTCTCACTCCCAGAATGCTGTGATAAAGTTCGATCACAGCATTTTGGGGATAAAAATGCTGGGATTGGTGCAGGACCACTCCTTAAACTTAGTCAATAAGGCCCAGGTTACAGGGATGTAGGATGGATACATTCAAGATGGGATGGGGAAAGGGTTAAAATTGCAATCTATAGGAGAAGCTTTGTAATTTGTTTCTTTCTTTATCCATAATGGAAAAACACTGATGACATGACACACTGATGGTAAACAAGGACACAGGAATGACACACTGATGACACAGAAAACACTGGTTTGCACAGAGGTGAGGGAATGTGAGGAGGGTGTGGGTAAGCCGTAAGCCGAAGATGTCTCTGATAAATTTTGAAAGGATGAAATAAGGGTTAAAGGAGTGGTCATGATGGTCTGGGCCAAATGCATAAGAACAGGGAATATTAATGACTACACTCAGCGAGAATGTCACTAGTGAGAACCTGTACAAGTATAAATATAGATGATCTGCAAAGCACTCGTGTAAAACTGATATTTCCATTATTTGGTCACTGTGCGGTAGCAATATCAGTTCTAGTACAATAGTGTTGGTTAATGATCAGTATGGTGGTATCATCAATACTATATATAATGGTAATATTTGGTTATGTTTTGTAGTATTTGTTTGCTTTATTTATATTATCAATATGTAAACTTACATAACGGCATCATTGGAAATATAGATGTTGTAATAAATCTTGATTAGCTCTACTTCAAGTATTATTAATATTAGAAACTGCAATCTGGGGAAGGGGACAGGATCAGCATGGGACTGTGTGATTTCAAATAACAGATCTGAATTTCAGTCCCAGTTGGTACTTGCCAGTACACTATATGTTGGGAAGAGTTAAGTGCAAGCAATTGCATTGAGTGCATTGAGCGATTAAATGCTAAATTTTATGTGTATTTCTGAATTTGTTGCAATCAATTTAGTCCTACCATTAAGTCATGCAATTAGGCTAAAGTATATAAAAAATCCTTTTTATCTACTACTTGCCACATGATCAATAAACCTTAATATCCAAATGACAATAACTGAAAATAACCTACAATATTTGATCCTTGGAATAAGGCTTACAAAGAAAAAAAAAACATCTCGAGGACAAATACTGGCATGCTGTTTTCAAGAATACAAATAATCATTAATTTTCTCGACAAATTATGTGAATCTATAATGCTTGCATAATTCAATTAGTTTATAACTTGTGTTTGGATATTTAAAATGACAAACAGACACTTTCAACTATTTTTTATCAAGAAAATTGTCTTCAGTAGAAATTTTCTTTACAGTTGAAGAATTTATAATTGGTAGAGGAAATCTGGATATTTAAAGGGTATATTAAAAACTGTGCATTATAAAACATGCAAAATAAAAGGGATAAGTGTACAATTAAAGGGAAAAGGTGGTAGAAGTTGGTGCTGGGAGACACAGAAAGAAGTGCCTAACTAGTCATCTGTGTGTTTTTATAAAGAACCCCCATCCTTACAAACAGACCACTAACTGCCCATAACTTCAGCACCTCCAAAATACTATGCAATCAGGTCAGCATATTGCTTCATTTAAAACATTATGGTTTTAAACAATCTCACCATTGTTGCAACCAATAAGTGTCTATCATCGGTCTAACTTGCTGCCCATTGCCTTATGTCAATGGAGATGCCAGATGGATCACAGAAGTATTTTGTCTGGTTCTCCTGTTTGTCAACCCGTATACAGAAAAAGCAGAGAGATGAGATTTCAGGTCAGGTCAAGCAAGCTATTGGGCAATGACAGAGATGAGGTTAATAACAGAAAGAAAAGTAACATGTAAAAATGAAAGAGCACTGCAATATAAATCAAATATACAGTAAATACATTTTTATTGAAGACTAGATGGAGGCCCGACGCTTTCACATCGGGAGGGCGGAAATGTCAAGATGGGGCAGGCATGCGGCGCTGTTGTTACATAATGGCATCCTGCGATAATCTAATGACTTTTGCATAAAGGGACTCATATGCTTGACGCCTACACTTATATATGCATTGTTTTTGTCCCAGGGATGCTGTTGCTCTTCAAGAGTCTCATTTGCCCTTTGTTGTCTTCAGTGTTGTGCCTTTGCTGTTTTCCTTTCTTTGACATTGGTGTACTTTTTAGGAGGAGCCATGTTGGCATTGATATTTGCTTTTTAAAGGGGTTTTCCCAGGAACAAAAGTTCATTTTAAAAATTGTCTGTCTGACCATGTACCGAACATACCACAGCTCCTGGGCAGGGGAGGAAGCAAAAGACAATACTGAACATCACAGCAGGGGATCGCAGAGGATACATTTTGAGAGGTAGAATATTGTTTAAAAACAGTCAGTGAAATATTTTACCTGACAAAAGAAATACTTTGTGATCCCCTGCTGTAATGTCAGTATTGTCTTTTGCTTCCTCCCCTGCCCAGGAGATGTGGTATGCTCTGTACACGGTCAGACACAGTCAAATTTAAAATGAACTTTTGTTCATGGGAAAAACCCTTTAACCCCTCTCCCGCCGCGGCCCTTTTTCATTTTTGCGTTTTCGTTTTTTGCTCCCCTCCTTCCCAGAGCCAAAACTTTTTTATTTTTCTGTAAATATGGTCATATGAAGGCTTATTTTTTGCGGGACGAGTTGTACTTTTCAACAACACCATTGGTTTTACCATGTCTTGTACTAGAAAACAGGAAAAAAATTCCAAGTGTGGTGAAATTGCAAAAAAAGTGCAATTGCACACTGGTTTTTTGTTTGGCTTTTTGCTAGCTTCACTAAATGCTAAAACTGACCTGACTTTATGATTCTCCAGGTCATTACGAGTTCATAGACACCTAACATCTCTAGGTTATTTTTATCTAAGTGGTGAAAAAAAATTCAAAACTTTGGTAGAATATAAAAAGCGCAATTTTCCGATACCCGGAGCGTCTCCATTTATCGTGATCTGGGGTCGGGTGAGGGCATATTTTTTGCGTGCCGAGCTGACATTTTTAATGATACCACTTTTGTGCAGATATGTTCTTTTGATTACCCATTATTGCATTTTAATGCAATGTTGCGGCGACCAAAAAAACGTAATTCTGGCGTTTCTAATTTTTTTCTCGCTACGCTGTTTAGCAATCAGGTTAATGTTTTTTTATTGATAGATTGGGCGATTCTGAGTGCGGCGATACCAAATATATGTTGGATTGATTTTTTTTTATTGTTTTATTTTGGATGGGGCGAAAGGGGGGTGATTTAAACTTTTATATTTTTTTTTATTTTTTTCATATTTTTAAAAACATTTTTTTTTTACTTTTGCCATGCTTCAGTAGCCTCCATGGGAGGCTAGAAGCTGGCACCACTGGATCGGCTCAGCTACATAGCAGCGATCATCAGAGGAGGTCTCAAGGACCTCTATGGTTACCATCCTGATGCATCGCCGACCCCCAATCATGTGACGGGGGTCGGCGATGCGTTCATTTCCAGATGCGCGGCCGGAAGCGGTAGTTAAATGCCGCTGTCAGTGTTTGACAGCGGCATTTAACAGGTTAATAGTGGTGGGTGAATCGCGATTTCACCCGCCGCTATTACGCGCACATGTCAGCTTTACAAAACAGCTGTCATGTCGTGACTTTGATGTGGGCTCACCGCCGGAGCCCACATCAAAGGGGGAGACATGACATGCGCTGTACTAGTATGGCACATGTCATGAAGGGGTTAATGTGTCTGGCTTCCTCTGCCTGTAGATATGTTGCGCATCTGCCGCAGGGATCAGCCAAATGATTCACTACACCTGCATGTAATTCATGCAGGGGCAGTAAATCAGACTGCCACCATCTTTGTGCAGACAGATAGCGGCGGTCACATTAAAACTGCGCATGCGCTCCTCATGTACAAAGAAGGCGGCAGTCAGTGAATCATTCAGCTGATCCAGACGGTGGCATGTTCGCGGCGGTGTTACTCTGGCGGTACCGTGCAAGAGGCTGCGTGAGTGTGTGTGTGAGTGTGTGAGTGTGCATGTGTGGTGTGTACGGCGTAGAGAGTGTGTGTAGTGCGACAGTGTTCCTTGGTGGTAGCACACAAGAGGCTGCGTGAGTTATGAAGGCCATAGGTGTGTATGGCAGTCACAGGTGTAGCTGTGACTGCAATGTGAGGCAGTGACTCATGTCCAGGTAGTCGTCACTGTGTGTTCTCCCCAGGTTGTGCATGCACACAGATGAAGTCCATAGGTGTGCATGGGAGTCACGGATTTCCGGTCCGGGTTTTCCATGTGGCTGAAGGCCACAGGTTTGTGTGTTAAAAGCCCTGCAGTAAGGAGTATGGGTGTGTCAGGTGCAACGTCAGTGTCAGTCTGGTGTGTGCTGGTGTGCAGAGCAGAGGCCTGCAGAGCACTTGGTGAGTGCATGGAAGCACAGGCCAGTGGAGCCAGCACCCAGGGCAGCTGAATAGCCTGGCACCCGCAGCGTATATAGCAATTCAAGTCATCCATGGTGACTGGTCTCGGATGTGGACAGTCCTGTGCCCGGAGGTGGATGTCCTCTGCCCAAAGAGACCGATGTGGACAGTCGTGTGCCCGGAGGTGGATGTCCTGTCCCTGAAAGAGGACTATTATGTGTAATGATTGCAAACAGGTGTATATGGTGCACGGCTGCTATCCGGAGGATATCCTGGGCTGTGTACGGCTGTGTGAGTAAAGAGAATGTGATACAGCAATGCAGGACAACCATGAGAACTAGTCAGAGGAGGGATGGCGTGTCTAGTGTCTGCAACATGTAAAGCTGTGTGTTTGGAGACTATAATATGACGTGCAGTCACCCAGGGAAACTGGACAAGGGAAGTCTGGCCTGTTTAGGGACTGCAATTTAAAGCCGTATGATGTGTAGTGCGATGAAACAGGCACTGCGACAAAATGCAAATATGTGTATTGAACTTTGATGTTGTGTACTACAAAGTGCTATGAACTGGTGTTAGCTGAACACTGATAATATACATTGAAGTTATATGCACTGAAATGACATGCTTGTGTGTGAATTGGACTTTAATGCCGTGAGGAAACACATTAAGGAGACTTTGTGTTGGAACTTTTTGGGTCACTGGCTCTTCACTGCGTACGGTGCTACCGGTGCCTTACTATATATATATATATATATATATATATATATATATATATATATATATATAATAGCAGAAAAAAGGAACAGCACAACTTCTATACTTATTTTCAGGTGCAAAGCCCACAGACCACCCGTCCACCGGTCGTCTTTGGTCAATACGTTACAAAAAAAGCAGGCAGCACTCCATTTTCATTAAAGTTAGTATGTAGGATTTTAATGGACCCACATGTCTCTGCGACGTTTCGGCTCAAATGAGCCTTTCTCAAGCAGTGAGTGTTACAACTTAGTGCATATATATAGACAATCCAATCATCCAATTAAAGTGCCATGTTTAACTTGTCCTAATACATATTAGTATTAGTTACATAAAGTGCTTAAGTGCTAATTAGTGTCCGGTGTTTACACATTTCATCTGGTGAGTAAATAATAATCTCTGCGGTTATACCGGCTTACCTAAGGAGAGACATGCTGTCAATGGAGGAATCAGCGTTCTAAATTGATCACCGCGCATGTCTCAGCGCTTAGTAGTACATCATAATCACATGTGTGACTGAAGGCCAATCGAATGCTAAAGGGCGGTACCCACAACCAGGCGCAATATAGTCCCGGCCATCTTACATTGACCACACACAGTACTCTTAATCTACCGCTCGGACATTATTATGCTTAATTCCGCCCTAGCAACCAGAGCCGGCCTTATTACAGACCATCCTCCAGTTACCAGACAGTGTCTAGAGGGTGCATTAAGCCTTCAATGGCAAACTACCTCACCTCCTGACCCCTGTATAGCGGTAGCAATATAGTCCAACCACTGTTAAAATGGAGAAAATGTATAAATATGGATCACAAGAAGAATATCCACCCTTTCAGACAACATCTCTATTTCTAAAATATAATGGGGAAAAAATTTACAAAAACTCTAATATATCATTTTGTAAAAATGTATTCATTGGCCCTCAATCACATCAATGTAAATGAAAGTTTAACATAATTCCATTTCTTGAAAATATTCTCTTAAAAGAGGATTCGACTTCTCTCCATCACCGCACGTCCCTCCAGACAAAAACTGATAACAACGTAAGCAGCAGAATCACCTAGATAAAACAAATATATAAAATTAGGAACATAACCACAACCGATCAAATATTCCTGAATCCTAAGTATAAAATTACATTAACAGTAATAAACCATCACTTCTGTGTCTTCAACAATATAGTACAAGATAGAGAAAAGTACATTACAGAATTGTATGCATTTTAAAGTCTACATTTAGACCATTAGGTCTGAGGGTATTCAATTTATGAATCCACATTAATTGTTATCAGTTTTTGTCTTGAGGGACGTGCGGTGATGGAGAGAAGTCGAATCCTCTTTTAAGAGATTATTTTCAAGAAATGGAATTACCGTATGTTAAACTTTCATTTACATTGATGTGATTGAGGGCCAATGAATAAATTTTGGCAAAATGATATATTAGAGTTTTTGTAAATTTTTTCCCCATTATATTTTAGAAATAGAGATGTTGTCTGAAAGGGTGGATATTCTTCTTGTGATCCATATTTATAAATTTTCTCCATTTTAACAGTGGTTGGACTATATTGCTACCGCTATACAGGGGTCAGGAGGTGAGGTAGTTTGCCATTGAAGGCTTAATGCACCCTCTAGACACTGTCTGGTAACTGGAGGATGGTCTGTAATAAGGCCGGCTCTGGTTGCTAGGGCGGAATTAAGCATAATAATGTCCGAGCGGTAGATTAAGAGTACTGTGTGTGGTCAATGTAAGATGGCCGGGACTATATTGCCACTGCTATGCAGTAGTCAGGAGGAGAGGCAGTTTGCCATGAAAGGCTTAGTGCACTCTCCAGACACTGCCTGGCCACTGGAAGACGGTCTGTAATAAGGCCGGTTTTGGTTGCCAGGGCGGGACTAAGCATGTAAATGTCCGAACGGCAGTTAAAGAGTGAATTATATATTGGTAGGGATTTTTAGTTTATGGTATGGACACGAAGTATCCTGTGAGCGATAATAGGCATTTTTGATGTGCGCCTTTATGTGGAAGCGACATAGAGGCGGTTGATTCTACTTAGAATATATGTCTTTCGCTAGTGTTTAGACTTTCCACAACCAAGATGGCGATAAATAGAGCTGTGCGCGGTTTGCCACATCCAATATAGCGCATATGGATGCTACAGCGCATGCGCCTGGTTGTGGGTACCGCCCTTTAGCATTCGATTGGCCTTCAGTCACACATGTGATTATGATGTACTACTAAGCGCTGAGACATGCGCAGTGATCAATTTAGAACGCTGATTCCTCCATTGACAGCATGTCTCTCCTTAGGTAAGCCGGTATAACCGCAGAGATTATTATTTACTCACCAGATGAAATGTGTAAACATCGGACACTAATTAGCACTTAAGCACTTTATGTAACTAATACTAATATGTATAAGGACAAGTTAAACATGGCACTTTAATTGGATGATTGGATTGTCTATATATATGCACTAAGTTGTAACACTCACTGCTTGAGAAAGGCTCATTTGAGCCGAAACGTCGCAGAGACATGTGGGTCCATTAAAATCCTACATACTATCTTTAATGAAAATGGAGTGCTGCCTGCTTTTTTTGTAACGTATATAAATATATATATATATATATATATATATATATATATATATATCTATCTATATAATTGTCTAAGGGTTTTTCCATCTGTCTGTCTGTCTGTCTTTCTGTCTGTCTGTCTGTCCTGGAAATCCTGCGTCTCTGATTGGTCGAGGCCGCCAGGCCTCGACCAATCAGAGACGGGCACAGCATGGCGACGATGATGTCATAAAGGTTGCCTCGACCAATCAGCGACGGGCACAGTCTGCCACCAGGCCTCGACCAATCAGCGACGGGCACAGTATCGACGTAGATGTCATAATGGTTGCCATGGCGATGATGATGTCATAAAGATTGCCTCGACCAATCAGCGACGGGCACAGTCTGCCGCGAATTCTGGAATCATCATTGTCCATATATTACGGGGACATGCATATTCTAGAATACCCGATGCATTAGAATCGGGCCACAATCTAGTATATTTATATATATACATATATACACTGCTCAAAAAAATAAAGGGAACACTACTGTAAAATCCCACATCCTAGAAATCACTGAATGAAATATACCAGTTGTAAACCTTTATTCAATACATCATGGAATGTGTTGAGAAGAATAAAACCTAAAAATGATCATCGTACATCACAACTAATATGCCACGGAGGTCTGGAGTTGGAATGATGCTCAAAATCAAAGTGGAAAATGAAGTTGCAGGCTGATCCAACTTCAGTGGAAACGCCTCAAGACAAGGAAATGATGCTCAGTAGTGTGTGTGGCCTCCACGTGTCTGTGTGACCTCCCTACAATGCCTGTGCATGCTCCTGATGAGGCGGCGGATGGTCTCCTGAGGGATCTCCTCCCAGACCTGGACTAAAGCATCCGCCACTCCTGGACAGTCTGTGGTGCAACGTGATGTTGGTGGATGGTGTGAGGCATGATGTGTTCAATCGGATTCAGGTCTGGGGAACGGGAGGCCAATTGATAGCTTCAATGCCTTCATCTTGCTGTAACTGCCGACACACTCCAGCCAAATGAGGTCTGGCATTAGCCTGCATCAGGAGTAACCCAAGGCCAACTGCACCAGCATATGGTTTCACAAGGGGTCTGAGGATCTCATCTCAGGACCTAATGGCAGTCAGGCTACCTCTGGCGAGCACATGGAGGGCTGTGTTGCCCTCCAAAGAAATGCCACCCCACACCATTACTGGCCCACTGCCAAATCAGTCATGCTGAAGGATGTTTCAACCAGCAGATAGCTCTCCATGGTGTCTCCAGACTCTGTCACGTCTGTCACATGTGCTCAGTGTGAACCTGCTTTCATCTGTGAAGAGCACAGGGCGCCAGTGACGAATTTGCCAATCCTGGTGTTCTGTGGCAAATGCCAACCATCCTGCACGGTGTTAGGCTGTGAGCACAACCCTAATCTTTGGATGTCGGGCACCCAGAGCATCCTCATGGAGTCGGTTTCTAACCGTTTGTGCAGACACATGCACATTTGTGGCTTGCTGGAGGTAATTTTGCAGGGCTCTGGCAGTGCTCCTCCTGTTCCTCCTTGCAGAAAGGCTTAGGTAGCAATCCTGCTGATGGGTTGTTGCCCTCCTATGGCGCCCTCCACGTCTTCTGGTGTACTGGCCTGTCTCCTGGTGGTGTCTCCAGCCTCTGGACACTACGCTGATAGACACAGCAAACCTTCTTGCCACAGCTCGCATTGATGTGTCATCCTGGATGAGCTGAACTACATGAGCCACTTGTGTGGGTTGTAGAGTCCGTCTCATGCTACCATGAGTGTGAAAGCACAACCAACATTCAAAAGTGACTAAAACATCAGCCAGAAAGCATTGGTACTGAGATGTGGTCTGCCGTCCCCACCTGCACAACCACTACTTTATTGAGCGTGTCTTGATAATTGCAAATAATTTCCATCTCTTGTCTATTCTATTTGCACAACAGGATGTGAAATTGGTTGTCAAACAGTGTTGCTTCCTATGTGGACAGTTTGATTTCACAAAAGTTTGATTTATTTGGAGTTATATTCTGTTGTTTAAGTGTTCCCTTTATTTTTTGAGCAGTGTATATAACATGTGTCACTCTCGCGCCCTGTCTGGTAGGTGCGAGGGAGGAGGTGTGGCCCCACTGTCCCACAAACCAGACTACCCTGGAAGGGGCATGACTAAGTAGCTACATTGGTGTTCACTGGAGCCTCTGATGGTGACATCAGGCTTGCGGTGCAGGTAGCTACCAGGTACCACTCCCGGGTGGTGTCTGTCTGTGGCTGCTGATCCCACTGGGGGACAGAACACTGGCAGGCAGGCACGGCTGACACACAGGCAGGCAGGTGGGCGTGGCTGAGACACTGGCAGGCAAGTGGGTACGGCTGAGACACAGGCAGGCAGGCGGGCATGTCTGAGACACTGGCAGGCAGGCGGGCACGGCTGAGACACTGGCAGGCAGGCGAGCACGGCTGAGACACAGGCAGGCAGGCGGGCACGGCTGAGACACTGGCAGGCAGTCGAGCACGGCTGAGACACTGGCAGGCAGGCGGGCACGGCTGAGACACTGGCAGGCAGGCGGGCACGGCTGAGACAGAAGGGACAGGAACTGACTCAGAAGGCACAGGAACACGGGCAGGTGTGAATGATATATGGGGACAGGTTGGAACCTGTTCAGACTAGAGGAGCAGGGGCTGATTCAGGGAGGACAGGAGCACAGACAGGTATGAAATATATGGGAACAGATAGGGACCTGTTCAGACAGTAAGGATAAAAGCCTGCAAGGTGCGGAACGAGAGCAGAGCAGAACCACAAGGAGTGGAGCAAAGCAGAACCATAAGGAGAGGAGCAAGGCAGAACCGCAAGGAGCGGAGCCGCAGAGCAAGAGCAGAGCGGAGCTGCAAGGCGGAGTGCAGAGCCAAAAGCAGAGCAAAGCCACAGAGTACAAAGCTAAGAGCAGAGCAAAGCCACAGAGTGCAGAGCCGAGAGCAGAGCAAAGCCACAGAGTGCAGAGCAGAGAGCAGAGCAAAGCTGCAGAGTGTGGAGCCGAGAACAGAGCAAAGGCGAAGAGTGCAGAAGCCAGAAGTAGAGCAAAGTCACAGGATGCAGAGCAAAGTGCAGAGCTAAGTCCCAGAAGACGGAGCAGAACCACAGGAGGCAAGGCTGAGAGCAGAATGAGTGAACACAAGGAAACACAGTGAGATAGGGAAGGCTCAAGACTGGGATATTAACGGACACATGAATAGGACTAGGTTAAGACAGGGTAAGGAACGGAACAAGGCACAGAAACCAGGACACAGGCCAGGGTACAAGGCCCCACTGGGTGGCAGACATGGGAGTAACAGAACACAGGTACAGGCCAGGGTACGACGCCCCACTGGGTGGCTAACACAAGAGATAGAAATGGGACCTGGCACCTCAGCAGTGAGAAACTGACTGAGGAAGTAAGTTGCTCAATACGTAACAAAAAACTTGGCAATCAAATTACTTGTAAAGTGATGATTTGTTGATTTTTATTGCACGTCCAGACACAGATTCAACTGATGTTGTTAAACGTTTTCGGTCCCAATGGACCTTCTTCAGAACAATTTCAAATTATCTGGTTTGTTGGTTTAAACCAAATAGAAGGCAGAAAACACCTTCTGTTGTAATGCTGTGAGGCGATACAAAAACACAGGTGTGGGGGCTCTTGGGCGAACTAAGTCGCTATGGAAGGCTGTGGCCCATGTTCGAAGTGAAGAGAGGCAGCGTTAGCGGCGGGGTACCACCAGAGAGGGACGCGCATTACGTATTGGTTAACGGGTTGGTCACCCTACTTGAGCACCAACTCTTACCTGTTGACAGAGTGCTGTGTTTTTGTACAACATTTGAAGTAAGTTGCTCAGGCATTCCCCTAGGGGTGGGAATGTCTTAAGTACTTGAGGACTCTTGACAATTGGCTGGGGACACCTTAGGAAGGTGCACACAGACACTACAAAAATCAGGAAGTGCCAGGACCGCCACCCTAAGCATACAGCCAGGGAGAAATCAAACAGCAGGCAGGAGGCATAAGGCACACAGCATAGTGCCGGCAGCAGACAGAACTCACAGCATGACCCGGAATAGTGAGTAAGTTAATGTATAAGGCAGGTGGGGGATGGGAGGCCATGCAGTGATGCCAGCACAGTATAAGGGAGAAAAAATATAAATATGAACCTTGTACAGCCTCGGATTTCACGGTATGGGCAAATGGACACAAGAAATACAAAAGATCATGAAATATATGTATAAGCAATAATGGCCACAGGGGGGTAAGCACAAATCAAAGTGTGCGAAGATGACTGCCCCAAAAGGAGACAAAAAACAATAATGAGGATATTCTTCACCTTTGTGTTGGACCTGCTGAGTCCATTTGCCCATACCGTGAAATCTGAGGCTGTACAAGGTTCATATATATATTTTTTCTCCCTTATACTTTGTCACCTGATGCAGAAATTTGGGCGCTGGCATATGGAGTTTAACATATCATGATGTTATGAACAGCATGTGTGATATGAATGTGGTACCAGACTGTCTGTGTCATGTATGATATTTTACACTCCCAGTATATATGCCTAGGCGTTTCGTCTATGGCAACCGGTGCATGTGCGCATATGATATATAATCGTCACGCGCATACTGGGCATCGGCCTTCATTGCGTATGTTTGGGCATCCTTTCCATGTTAATCTGGGCGCATGCGCATTAGCGTAACATTGGACTCTCATCACTTCTCAAGCCGCTCCCACTACGCATGCCTGGGCGTCCTTCTTGTGGCAACCCGGGCGTGCGCGCATCTAAACATTGATGAATTTTTGTTTTGGACCTGTGCGCATGCGCACAGACCCCATATGAATCTTGGACCAATCGGCGCTGGTCTCTTTAGAACGCCACATGATAGACAGGAGCCAATGGGTTGGTATGCCTGTGCTCAATGGTAGGACAGGTGTGCACAGGTCCGGAACCACTTACCCAGCGCTTCACATCTACGAGGAACTGGGATATCGCCAGCAGCCACACAGGTGATATAAATCTCTTTTATTATGTCTCACGCATTTAAGGCATGCTTGGGGGTTACTTCCACTACCTTCCCTTGACGAAGACGCTCTAGCAGCGTCGATACGCGTGGGGCCTCTATCCTCCCCCCCCCTTTGGATTCTCCTGGTCTTAGCTCTATTTCCTGGACACCCTAGCCTCATTTAGGCACACACGCCATTGTATGCTTGCCGCATCAATACTTGCCTTAAGGGCATGCCTATTCATTCTTTTGACATCAATGAGGTATCGACTTCTTGGTAGCGGGCAAGGTTGCGCTGTGCTTGGTAATGTATGATATGGGGTGCCGGAATAGGGGTAGGCTGTAAGCGGGCTACACCAGTTATTTGCTTGGTTTAGCATTTGATCTTTCCCAGGATAAGTAGTGTGTATTTGCTACAGGCCCGCTATGTGACTGGGAGATACAGGTTATATTTAGGATCCAAGAGATATTTGTCTGTGGGGACTCTTTCGGTTGGCAGCACAAGGGATTAATTATATGCATTTTTGCTGTGTTATTTTGCCAACTCGTTTACATGTCCTTTGTATTATTTGCACATTTGCTGTGTATCATTATATGGATCCTTGCTATTACATTTTGGGGGGATGTGGGTAAGCTCGCTAGTTTTTAAATGTTTTTAAATGTTTGTTTCTCCCTACTTTGCCTTTGTTTATGGTGAGGTGTTAAGATTAATAAAATAAAATTTATTGCATGAAGTTGATCCCACTGTGTGCATACTCTTTTCTCTTTTCTGTTTTGTGCTAATTGTGTAATTGTCCTGACAATAGGGGGCAGCAGAGAGCTGTTTGTGACAAAAAGGTAACAGTGGGATGGTTTAGCATGACTTTGCTGGCTGTGATCTTTGACAATTAGTGGCAGCAGTGGGATTTATTCCAGGAACAACTCACTTCAATCTTGCACAGCATTTCTGCATGATTAAGTAGGACATTGATTTTGCCTTTCCAACCATTTTTTAGGGGTCTAAATGCTGGCACAGGCTTCCAGTATCTGCTGTTTCAGATGCTGCACATCTCGTACCTTCACAGCATAGACAATTGCCTTCAGATGACAACAGCATCTGAAACAATGGATACTTGAAGCCTGTGCTAGCAATTCTTCTGCGGTGTTGCTATCAGTGTGTCAAGAGTGGTAGAAGAGGGTTGCATTAACAATTCAACACAATGGGCAGCAGTTTGAAAATTTTTTATAAGTGGTCATAAACTTGTAAATAACTCATGAAAGAATGAAGTTACGAGAAAACCAAGCACACCATTGTTTTTCTTGTGACATTTTCAATAAGTTTGATGTGTCACATGACCCTCTTTCCATTGGAAAAAATAAAGTTGGATCCAAAATGGCTGACTTTAAAATGGCCACCATGGTCACCCCCCATCTTGAAAAGTTTTTCCTGCACCATATACTAATGTGCCACAAACAGGAAATTGATATCACCAACCATTCCCATTTTATTCATTTGTATCCATATTAATGTCCCACCCTGTATATAAAACAAAAAAAAAACTTCCAAAAATGTTTTGGGATTCAATTATTCATCCATACAGTTTAATGTGATGCTTGTTACATTATAGTGGTATATAAAACTCCAAAAAACCTTCCAAAAACTTTTATGGATTCAATTATTCATCCATACAGTTTAACGTGGTTCTTGTTACATTGCGGTAGTATATAAAGATTAAAAAAAAAACTTCCAAAAAAGTTTTATGGATTCAATTATTCATTTATTCACCTTAATGAGGTTCTTTAAACATTATGTTGATATATAAAATTCCAGAAAGAGTTCTTAAATCCTAAAGTTTAACCTCTTCATGACCTTGGGATTTTCCGTTTTCCGTGTTTGTTTTTCACTCCCCTCTTTCCCAGAGCTATAACTTTTTTATTTTTCCGTCAATTTGGCCATGTGTGGGCTTGTTTTTTGCGGGACGAGTTGTACTTTTGAACGACATCATTGGTTTTAGCATGTCGTGTACTTGAAAACGGGAAAAAAATTCCAAGTGCAGTGAAATTGCAAAAAAAGTGCAGTCCCACACTTGTTTTTTGGTTGGCTATTTTGCTAGGTTCACTAAATGCTAAAACTGGCCAGCCATTATGTTTCTCCAGGTCAGTACGAGTTCATAAAGGAACAGATGAATGACCTCGGGGAGACCAAAACATCCAACACTGCGGAGACACCATCACGTGTTTCTCAACGCAGTGATCCAGAACACTGCCCCCATCCCTTAAGGGAAATATGCAAATGCATGTAATGTAAGCTGCGGAGACACCATCACGTGTTTCTCAACGCAAGCAATGAATAGCCAGGCCTTTCTCCGGGAAGGAACAACCACGGGAAGGGCAGCATCCAATAAAGGAGAATATCCAATAAAGGAAGACCACCTATGCCAAGCATGGTATCCATCCACAAACAGCTGTTTCGGGGGTTTTGCCCCTCATCAGTGTGGAGTAGGAAACTGGCTATTAGGAGCAGTGCCTGGTGAAAGGCTATGAAGGAACAGATGAATGACCTCGGGGAGACCAAAACATCCAACACTGCAGAGACTCCATCACGTGTTTCTCAACGCAGTGATCCAGAACACTGCCCCCATTCCTTAAGGGAAATATGCAAATGCATGTAATGTAAGCTGCGGAGACACCATCACGTGTTTCTCAACGCAAGCAATGAATAGCCAGGCCTTTCTCTGGGAAGGAACAACCACGGGAAGGGCAGCATCCAATAAAGGAGAATATCCAATAAAGGAAGACCACCTATGCCAAGCATGGTATCCATCCACAAACAGCTGTTTCGGGGTTTTTGCCCCTCATCAGTGTGGAGTAGGAAACTGGCTATTAGGAGCAGTGCCTGGTGAAAGGCTATGATGGAACAGATGAATGACCTCGGGGAGACCAAAACATCCAACACTGCGGAGACACCATCACGTGTTTCTCAACGCAGTGATCCAGAACAATGCCCCCATCCCTTAAGGGAAATATGCAAACGCATGTAATGTAAGCTGCGGAGACACCATCACGTGTTTCTCAACGCAAGCAATGAATAGCCAGGCCTTTCTCCGGGAAGGAACAACCACGGTAAGGGCAGCATCCAATAAAGGAGAATATCCAATAAAGGAAGACCACCTATGCCAAGCATGGTATCCATCCACAAACAGCTGTTTCGGGGTTTTTGCCCCTCATCAGTGTGGAGTAGGAAACTGGCTATTAGGAGCAGTGCCTGGTGAAAGGCTATGAAGGAACAGATGAATGACCCCTCGGAGACCAAAACATCCAACACTGCGGAGACACCATCACGTGTTTCTCAACGCAGTGATCCAGAACACTGCCCCCATCCCTTAAGGGAAATATGCAAACGCATGTAATGTAAGCTGCGGAGACACCATCACGTGTTTCTCAACGCAAGCAATGAATAGCCAGGCCTTTCTCCGGGAAGGAACAACCACGGGAAGGGCAGCATCCAATAAAGGAGAATATCCAATAAAGGAAGACCACCTATGCCAAGCATGGTATCCATCCACAAACAGCTGTTTGCAAACAGCTATCGCAAACATATCGGAACTCGGTATCGGAATCCTGATACCAGATTCAGAAGATCGCCGACCTCATGGCCGACCCCACACAGGGGTCGGGTCGGGTTTCATGAAACCCGACTTTGCCAAAAGTCGGCGACTTCTGAAAATGGTCGACCCGTTTCGCTCAACCCTAATCCTTACAGTGTATTGCGGTTCTTGATACATTACGGTGGTATATAAAACTCACCAAAATATCCCAAATTTTATATGAATTCAATTAGTCATCAGTACAGTTTAACGAGGTTCTTGTTACATTACGCTGATATGTAAAACTCCAGAAAAATCCTTCCAAAAATGGTTATGGATTCAATTATTCATCCATACAGTTTAACGTACAATTATGATGGGTTAAGATTTTTAAAAACCACTTGGTCTGGTACAGTTCTCAAAATATAGCAGATACATGTGTAGAAATTTGGTTGTTCAAAAAATTGTCACATACAAACTTGAACCTGCTTTGTGTGGAATTTCATTGGATTGAAATAAAAAACAATATTGGACTGCTACAGGTGTACAAATTAAGTTCTGCAGTACTTGGTCCCCAGGTGACACAATTTTTCCCTATGTGGCATCGATGCCTTGCATCAGGACATGTCCAGGAAGATCACCTGTAGCGTTACCAACTTGGTTTCTGGGATTGTCCACTTAATGACCGACGTGTAAAAATGCTTGTGGCCAAGGATGCTACATTGCACCGACGGCACACTAGGTGAACATTGCGGAGACCGGGGCCGAGTCCCACCCTGGCATGACAAATGTACTACTGACACCGAGGATTGTAGGCCCTACTTCAGTCAGGGTTTCCTCCACCTTCAACAGCAGTTCCTGTACCTCTCATGTTCCTCCTCATCCTCCATCTCTGACATGCTATCTCAGAGCACATATTACCTGGAAGTTCTGCTGCACTGTCTCAGCGAAGCGGCAATAGGCACTGCTGAAGGTAATTTGTCTAGGAGACACCACAACTACACTTTTAATACAATATATGAATGAGGTACTACTGTTGATGCCTTCAAGGGTGTATGGATGACCCTGCTGTCAGGTATTGTAGTTAGTGCATAACCTTTATGAGTATAGGAGTACCACTACATGACAATTTGAACAAAATGTGTATGAGGCCTTCCTTTTTGTCTAATGCAGGATGTGTCTAAATCCCTCTTCCATCACATTTTTGATAGTTCTTGCTTCCTTCATAAATTGCACTGAAATTTTCAATTTTTTACTTAAAATTTCAATTTTAATTTATTGAAATTATTATTTTTTTTAGTTTGGCCTTATACACTGCTCAAAAAAATAAAGGGAACACTTAAACAACAGAATATAACTCCAATTAAATCAAACTTTTGTAAAATCAAACTGTACACTTAGGAAGCAACACTGTTTGGCAATCAATTTCACATGCTGTTGTGCAAATGGAATAGACAACAGATGGAAATTATTGGCAATTATCAAGACACACTCAATAAAGGAGTGGTTGCGCAGGTGAGGATCACAGACCACATCTCAGTACCAATGCTTTCTGGCTGATGTTTTGGTCACTTTTGAATGTTGGTTGTGCTTTCACACTCGTGGTAGCATGAGACGGACTCTACAATCCACACAAGTGGCTCAGGTAGTGCAGCTCATCCAGGATGGCACATCAATGTGAGCTGTGGTAAGGAGGTTTGCTGTGTCTGTCAGCGTAGTGACCAGAGGCTGAAAGCACTACCAGGAGACTGGCCACTAAACCAGGAGATGTGGAGGGGGTGGAAGGAGAGCAACAACCCAGCAGCAGGACCGCTACCTCAGCCTTAATGCAGGGAGGAACAGAAGGAGCACTGCCAGAGCCCTGCAAAATTACCTCCAGCAGGCCACAAATGTGCATGTGTCTGCACAAACGGTTAGAAACCGAATTCATGAGGATGGTATGAGTGCCCAACATCCACAGATGGGGGTTGCGCTCACAGCCCTACACCGTGAAGGGCACTTGGAATTTGCCACAGAACACCAGGATTGGCAAATTTGCCACTGGCGCCCTGTGGTCTTCACATATGAAAGCAGGTTCACACAGACGTGACAGAGTCTGGAGACGTGGTGCAGAGTGATCTGCCTGCAACATCCTTCAGCATGACTGGCTTTGCAGTGGGTCAGTAATAGTGTGGGGTGGCATTTCTTTGGAGGGCCCCACAGCCCTCCTTGTGCTCGCCAGAGGTAGCCTGACTGCCATTAGGTACCGGGATGAGATCCTCAGACTCCTTGTGAGACCATATGCTGGTGCGATTGGCCCTGGGTTCCTCCTAATGCAGGACAATGCCAGACCTCATGTGGCTGGAGTGTGTCAGCAGTTCCTGCAAGATGAAGGCATTAAAGCTATGGACTGGTCCGCCCGTTCCCCAGACCTGAATCCGATTGAACACATCTGGGACACCAAGTCTCTCACCATCCACTAATGTCACGTTCCATCACAGACTGTCCAGGAGTTGGTGGATGCTGTAGTCCAGGTCTGGGAGGAGATCCCTCAGGAGACCATCCGCCGCTTCATCAGGAGCATGCAAAGGCATTGTAGGGAGGTCATACAGACACGGGGAGGCAACACACACTACTGAGCATCATTTCCTTGACTTGAGGCATTTCCACTGTTTTGAGCATCATTCCGACTCCAGACCTCCATGGGATATTATTTGTGATTTACGTTGATAATTTTTAGGTTTTATTGTTCTCAACACATTCCACTATGTAATGAATAATGATTTACAACTGGAATATTTCATTCAGTGATATCTAAGATGTGGGATATTAGTGTTCCCTTCATTTTTTTGAGCAGTGTATAAAAGTCATTATACAGGAAAGAATGTTTCTTAACATTTTTTTCCTGTAAGCTCCAATTTTTTGTCGAATTGAACGTTTTATTGTCAGTTCTTAAAGTGAAGTAAAAGTGTGACACCGTTGTTCTCGGCAGCGATCTGGGAGTTATAGGTGATTCCATGGTTCTTTCTCATGCTGTTCTCCTTCCATTCAGTACTTTTCCCATCTATTTGAACATTTTCACTGGCTCTCAGACCTCCTTGTAGGGTCTGCTGGAAAAATGTTCTGAATTTCCTTTGACTCCTAATATACTTGTTACTTGTTAAAGGAGTATCCGAGTATTAGGAATTGCTCGGTTCCAGTGATGATCATTCAAGAATCTTAGTGTTTGCCCATCTCTATCAAAAAGCTCTATTTTCAACTCATTCTTCCACAAAACATTGTTCCTATAGCCTCTCCAGGTGATCTTTAGCAAACTGCAGGTGGGATGTAATTTTCAATTTTGGAGTGGAGTGTTTTATTTCCTTGCCATCCTGCCATGCATATCACTGTTGTTCAGTGTCATCCTGATGAACATTAACATTATCTAAAATGAGCATAACCTTTAGTTGCTTGAAGGTTATGTCGGGACCACACTCAGTCGGAGCAGCCTTTGGAAGTGGGGAATCACCAGAAATAATACACAAGACACGTCTCGTATAGTATATCACTAGGAAGCCTCTGAAGCACGCCTGCCTTCAAGGTGCTATCCCCTCTTTATATAGTTGTACAGGTAGTTTCAGTGGTTATACAAGTTTTGCTTGTTTAAACAAAGAGAGAAAAGAGAAGACAAAAAAAACAGTTTCGGCTATGTGATAGTTTCACAACAAACAAAACAGTACAGTTTCGCCTAAGTGGCAGTTTCACAAACAAAAAATAGGATTTCACACTATAGCTAAAATGTCCTTGAATGGACAGGTCAATATTGATCACAAATTCTTTTTGGTTCATTGAGGTAACCATTTTTGTTCCGCTCTTCACAATCCCCCCTTTGACATATTCCATTCAAAACCTTGTCATATAGACGATTATTTTAGTCATTCTTTTTGTGATATTCCAAAAAAAAAAACCTTTATATTCTCGCATCCATTACACAAAATTTATTTGTGCATACCGAGATACCCTTGAGTACAACCTTGAATAATACATATATAATTACAATAACTATAACTGTATGTATTAGGCTTTGCATAATCCCGGTAACCCACCCACCGATCCCCCTGAATCAATTGGCCGGTTTAAGAAAAGAAAAGGTATCTGACCACCAGCTATCCTTATTTTGGTCATTGTCTTTGTCATACTGATCCCTAAGTCGTTGTACGTCTTCTAATTTAAATCTCATACTCATAGTACTATTCGGGTCTATATAATGACAGCAGGTGGGTCCGATGATTTGACACATACCCCCTTGTGAGGCAGTTAGGTAATCCAATACCAGGGTATGTTGGTTAGTGACTATTATAAGCTGATTCTGTACAGCTATACTAGTATTTAATATGTCCAATATATCCCAAATCTGGTCATCTAGATAATCCGTGGCTCTAACTAATTTATCCCACATCTGTGTTAACATAGGATAAATAAAAATGGTACTAGCAATTTTGTTGGGAATTCCCATTTGTACTATATGTGGCCTCCCCGAGGGACGTGGTGAGTTATCTGCAGCTCTTTTATACAGTGTGTGCTTGGGCACGGCTTGCATATTCACTTGTTTGTTCGAAATTATGAAAGTAGCCGGGGTTAGGCGTCCTAATGTACAAGTACCCTTTATACCTACGGGAAGCCATTTATATGCTCCTTCTCCGCATATCCAAAATGTACCCTCAGGCAGATCCCACAAAGCTGAGTGCTGCAATACCAATCTGTGAGCCAAATCCACAAAACTAGATACATTCTGAAGCATACACCAAGAGGGTTTTTGTCCCAAGGGGCTACAGTACCCGGCTGCGGGATTCCCACATACATGCATTCCGTTGACATACTCATCGGATTCATTACAAACCAGGTTCCCCGGCTTACTTGTACAACTGTTTGCATCACCTTGGGGGAACAACTCGGAATGTTCCCATTTTCTATTATGTATGTACCTTTCCAATACTGTAGGTTTGAAAGCATCAGAGGAAGGGGTGGTTGTACTGAAACTGAGCTGTAGATTTTCAGTGGGGACCTGTCCTAAATCAGTTAATCCAGTCTTATTCCTAGGTACCCATGCTCCTCCTCTGAGTGCTAAATATTGTAAGTTGCCTATTTTTCCTGTAAGATTGCCCTGCCACCAAGGAAATTCTACCCATCCCACAACTGGTATGGCGATTGTAGTATTCCATAGTCTAGTATTACCAGGTTGGTTGTTGGCCAGGTTGTCTGAACAATTAGGCCAAGTGTCATGGATCCCAATGGCAAGGGAACGTAAGAAACATATAAGTAACGAACGAGCTCTCGGGTGATGGAAACTCGAGTTGACCGTGAGCTAAATCTACCACACAACTAACAGTAGCCAGGGAGCATACCTACGGCTTCCTATATGCCACGCGCCAGCCGGAGGACTAACTACGCCTGGTAGAGGAAGAAACAGACCTGGCTTACCTCTAGGGAAATACCCCAAAAGATGATAGCAGCCCCCTACATGTAATAACGGTGAATTAAGAGGAAAAGACATACACAGTATGAAAGTAGATTTAGCAAAGAGAGGTCCACTTACTAGATAGCAGAAGGATACAAAAGAGGACTTCACGGTCAACTGAAAACCCTTTCAAAAACCATCCTGAAATTACTTTAAGACTCCTGTGTCAACTCATGACACAGGAGTGGCAATTTCAGCCCGCAAGAGCTTCCAGCTACAGAGAATTACAAAAACTGCAAACTGGACAAAAGGTACAAAACAAAAGGACAAAGTCCACTTAGCTGATCAGCAGACTAGTAGCAGGAACATGCAACCGAAGGCTCTGGTTACAATGATGACCGGCAAGGAAATGACTGGAGAGCAAGGCTAAATAGGAAACTCCCAAACACTGATGGAAGCAGGTGAACAGAAGCAGCAAAGTGCAAACAAGTCACCAGTACCACCAGCAACCACCAGGGGAGCCCAAAAAGCGGATACACAACAGTACCCTCCCCTTAAGGAGGGGGCACCGAACCCTCACAAGAACCGCCAGGGCGATCTGGATGAGCCCTATGAAAGGCACGAACCAAATCCGAGGCATGAACATCAGAGGCAGTTACCCAAGAATTATCTTCCTGACCATAGCCTTTCCATTTAACCAGATATTGAAGTCTCCGTCTGGAAATACGGGAGTCCAATATCTTCTCTACGATGTACTCCAATTCACCCTCCACCAGCACAGGAGCAGGAGGTTCAGTAGAAGGAACCACCGGTACCTCATATCTCCGCAACAACGACCGATGAAACACATTATGGATAGCGAAAGATGCCGGGAGGTCCAAACGAAAGGAAACAGGGTTAAGAATCTCCAAAATCCTATAAGGACCGATGAACCGAGGCTTAAATTTGGGAGAAGAAACCCTCATAGGGACAAAACGGGAAGACAACCACACCAAGTCCCCAACGCGAAGGTGGGGACCAACACGACGACGACGGTTAGCAAACTGCTGAGTCCTCTCCTGGGACAATTCCAAATTATCCACCACTTGTCCCCAAATCAGATGCAACCGATCCACCACCACATCCACTCCAGGACAATCCGAAGATTCAACCTGACCAGTTGAAAAACGCGGTTGAAACCCTGAATTGCAAAAGAAAGGAGAAACCAAAGTGGCAGAACTAGCCCGATTATTAAGAGCAAACTCCGCCAACGGCAGAAAGGCAACCCAATCATCCTGATCCGCAGACACAAAACACCTCAAATAAGTCTCCAAAGTTTGATTAGTTCGCTCCGTCTGGCCATTGGTCTGAGGATGGAATGCAGACGAAAAGGACAAATCAATGCCCAACCTGGCACAGACTGCCCGCCAAAATCTAGACACGAACTGGGTACCCCTGTCAGAAACGATGTTTTCCGGAATACCATGCAAGCGAACCACATTTTGAAAAAACAGAGGGACCAACTCAGATGAGGAAGGCAACTTAGGCAATGGCACCAAATGAACCATTTTAGAAAAACGGTCACACACCACCCAGATGACAGACATCTTCTGAGAAACAGGGAGATCCGAGATAAAGTCCATAGAGATGTGCGTCCAAGGCCTCTTCGGAATAGGCAAGGGCAACAACAACCCACTAGCCCTAGAACAACAAGGCTTGGCCCGAGCACACACATCGCAAGACTGCACAAAAACACGCACATCTCGAGACAGGGAAGGCCACCAGAAGGATCTAGCCACCAAATCTCTGGTGCCAAAAATTCCCGGATGACCTGCCAGAGTAGAAGAATGAACTTCCGAGATGACTCTAGTGGTCCACTCGTCAGGAACACACAGTCTACCAGACGGACAACGATCAGGTCTATCCGCCTGAAATTCCTGCAAAGCACGTCGCAAATCTGGAGAGACAGCAGACAAAACCACTCCATCCTTAAGGACACCAGCAGGTTCAGAATTCCCAGGAGAGTCAGGCTCAAAACTCCTAGAAAGAGCATCTGCTTTCACATTCCTAGAACCCGGTAAGTACGAGACCACAAAATTAAACCGGGAAAAGAACAACGACCAACGTGCCTGTCTAGGATTCAGGCGCCTGGCAGACTCCAAATAAATTAAATTCTTGTGATCAGTCAAAACTACCACCTGATGTCTGGCACCCTCAAGCCAATGACGCCACTCCTCAAATGCCCACTTCATGGCCAAAAGCTCCCGATTACCAACATCATAGTTTCGCTCGGCGGCCGAAAATTTTCGCGAAAAGAACGCACAAGGTCTCATCACTGAGCAGTCGGAACTTTTCTGCGACAAAACCGCCCCCGCTCCGATCTCGGAAGCATCGACCTCAACCTGAAAGGGAAGAGAAACATCAGGCTGGCGCAACACAGGGGCAGACAAAAAGCGGCGCTTAGGCTCCCAAAAGGCCTCCACGGCAGCAGGGGACCAATTGGCAACATCAGCACCCTTTTTAGTCAAATCCGTCAGAGGTTTAGCAACGCCAGAAAAACCAGCTATAAATCGACGATAAAAATTAGCAAAGACCAAGAATTTCTGGAGACTCTTCAGAGAAGTAGGCTGCGTCCAGTCGTAAATAGCCCGAACCTTGACAGGGTCCATCTCAATAGAAGAAGGGGAAAAAATATACCCCAAAAATGAAATTTTTTGAACCCCAAAAACACACTTTGAACCCTTTACACACAAAGAATTCTCCCGCAAAACCTGAAAAACCCTCCTGACCTGCTGAACATGAGACTCCCAGTCATCAGAAAAAATCAAAATATCATCCAAGTACACAATCATAAATTTATCCAAATATTCACGGAAAATATCATGCATTAAGGACTGAAAGACAGAAGGTGCATTAGAAAGGCCGAAAGGCATTACTAAATACTCAAAATGGCCCTCAGGCGTATTAAATGCGGTCTTCCACTCATCCCCCTGCTTAATTCGCACCAAATTATACGCCCCACGAAGATCAATCTTAGAGAACCACTTAGCCCCCCTTATGCGAGCAAACAAATCAGTCAGCAAAGGCAACGGATACTGATATTTGACTGTAATTTTATTCAGGAGACGATAATCAATACAAGGCCTCAGAGAGCCATCCTTTTTAGAGACAAAGAAAAAACCGGCTCCTAAAGGTGATGAAGAAGGACGAATATGTCCCTTTTCCAGGGACTCCTTAATATACTCGTGCATAGCAGCATGTTCAGGTACAGATAGGTTAAACAAACGACCCTTTGGAAATTTACTGCCAGGAATCAGATCTATGGCGCAATCACAATCCCTGTGAGGAGGGAGTGAACCAATCTTAGGCTCTTCAAAAATATCACAATAATCAGACAAAAATGCCGGAATCTCAGATGGAATAGATGACGAAATGGACACCATAGGAGTGTCCCCATGAGCCCCCCGACATCCCCAGCTTAACACAGACATAGCCTTCCAGTCAAGGACTGGGTTATGAGACTGTAACCATGGTAATCCAAGCACCAAAACATCATGTAAATTGTACAACACAAGGAAGCGAATCACCTCCTGATGGTCTGGAGTCATACGCATAGTCACTTGCGTCCAGAACTGTGGTTTATTACAAGCCAAAGGTGTAGAATCAATACCCTTCAGAGGTATAGGGACTTCCAGAGGCTCTAAATCAAACCCACAGCGCCTGGCAAAGGACCAGTCCATAAGACTCAGAGCGGCGCCAGAGTCCACATAGGCATCCACGGTAATAACTGATAATGAACAAATCAAGGTTACAGGCAAAATAAATTTGGACTGTAAAGTGCCAATTGAAATGGACTTGTCAACCTTCCTAGTACGCTTAGAGCATGCCGATATAACATGAGCAGAATCACCACAATAGAAGCATAACCCATTTTTACGCCTATAATTCTGCCGCTCGCTTCTGGACATAACTCTGTCACATTGCATTTTCTCTGGCGTCTCTTCAGAAGATACCGCCAAATGGTGCACGGGTTTGCGCTCCCGCAAACGCCGATCAATTTGAATTGCCATTGTCATGGACTCATTCAGACCTGTAGGCGCAGGGAACCCGACCATAACATCTTTAACAGCATCAGAAAGGCCCTCTCTGAAATTTGCCGCTAAGGCGCACTCATTCCACTGAGTAAGCACAGACCACCTACGAAATTTTTGCCAGTATATCTCCGCTTCATCTTGCCCTTGAGATAGGGCTATCAAAGCTTTTTCAGCTTGAATCTCCAAATTAGGTTCCTCATAAAGCAACCCTAAAGCCAGGAAAAACGCATCCACATTGAGCAACGCAGGATCCCCTGGTGCCAATGAAAATGCCCAATTTTGAGGGTCACCTCGCAGCAAAGAGATTACAATCTTAACCTGCTGGACAGGATCTCCTGAGGAGTGAGGTCTGAGAGAAAGGAATAATTTACAATTATATTTGAAATTCAAAAACCGAGATCTATCTCCGGAAAACACCTCTGGTGTAGGGATTTTAGGTTCAGAAATAGAAGCATGTATAACAAAATCTTGTAAATTTTGAACCTTCGTAGCAAGATTATTTAAACCTGCAGCCAAACTCTGAGGATCCATCTTTAAACAGGTGAGCTCAGAGCCATTCAAGGATTATAAGGAGAGAAAGGCAAAGGCTGTAATTAAAGCTGAAATACAACTGATCCAACTATGGAGCAAGCATAGAGGAAAAAGGGAAAAAAAAAAAATTACAGACTTCTTTTTTCTCTCCTTTCTTCTGCCAATAAGTTTAACACAGGCCGGTCATACTGTCATGGTTCCCAATGGCAAGGGAACGTAAGAAACATATAAGTAACGAACGAGCTCTCGGGTGATGGAAACTCGAGTTGACCGTGAGCTAAATCTACCACACAACTAACAGTAGCCAGGGAGCATACCTACGGCTTCCTATATGTCACGCGCCAGCCGGAGGACTAACTACGCCTGGTAGAGGAAGAAACAGACCTGGCTTACCTCTAGGGAAATACCCCAAAAGATGATAGCAGCCCCCTACATGTAATAACGGTGAATTAAGAGGAAAAGACATACACAGTATGAAAGTAGATTTAGCAAAGAGAGGTCCACTTACTAGATAGCAGAAGGATACAAAAGAGGACTTCACGGTCAACTGAAAACCCTTTCAAAAACCATCCTGAAATTACTTTAAGACTCCTGTGTCAACTCATGACACAGGAGTGGCAATTTCAGCCCGCAAGAGCTTCCAGCTACAGAGAATTACAAAAACTGCAAACTGGACAAAAGGTACAAAACAAAAGGAAAAAGTCCACTTAGCTGATCAGCAGACTAGTAGCAGGAACATGCAACCGAAGGCTCTGGTTACAATGATGACCGGCAAGGAAATGACTGGAGAGCAAGGCTAAATAGGAAACTCCCAAACACTGATTGAAGCAGGTGAACAGAAGCAGCAAAGTGCAAACAAGTCACCAGTACCACCAGCAACCACCAGGGGAGCCCAAAAAGCGGATACACAACAGTACCCTCCCCTTAAGGAGGGGGCACCGAACCCTCACAAGAACCGCCAGGGCGATCTGGATGAGCCCTATGAAAGGCACGAACCAAATCCGAGGCATGAACATCAGCCAAGCGAATATTTCTTCAGCTGACACGGGAACTGCTAGAAAAGGTATACTTGTGGCTGATACTGGTGAATGGGTACAGATCCAACAATCTGCCAGGGGTTGCGTATTATTTAACAAATCATGCACTAATTTTCTATGATGTTGTACGAATCTATTGTTCAAAGGGGCTAGAGAATTCAATCTTTCCCATGCCTCCGTTGAGGTTAACATTATTAACATCAATATCATGAGTCTTATACTGCTTTTTTGCAATGGCTTGCATGTATCCATGATGCCTTTCCTTCAAGCTTAACTGCTGTTGGAGTTGTTAACAGGACTTGGAAAGGTCTGTCAAATCTCGGTTCCAGAGTCTTTCTGGTGTGTCTTTTCACGTAGATTTGATCACCAGGTTCCAACTTGTGGCCTCCTTCGAGATTTTCTGGATCTGGAAGGGAAGCAAAAACTTGCGAATGCACTTTAGTTAAACGTTTTTGTAATTCTTGTTTATAAGCAGTTAAAGTCTCAGTATTCAACATCAGTTGTTGTGGAAAATAACAACCCAAATTTGCTGCTCTACCAAAAAGAATCTCATGTGGTGATAGCTTAGCCTTCCCCCTTGGGGCGTTTCGGATGGAATACAGGGCAAGTGGTAGACACTCGGTCCAAGGCTTTCCTGTTTCTGCCATGGCCTTCTGGATTTTTAATTTTATTGTTCCATTTAATCTTTCCACTTTACCTGAACTCTGTGGGTGATACGGAGTGTGAAACTGGTTTTCTACTCCCAACATTTTCATAACATTCTGGAATATTTCTCCAGTAAAATGGGTACCCCTATCTGACTCGATCACCTCAGGCATGCCGTAACGGGGTATCAGTTCATGTGCTATTTTAATGGCAGTAGTTTTTGCTGAGGCTTTACGAACTGGATAAGCCTCTGGCCACCCTGAGAACATGTCCACACACACAAGCACATATTCGTATCCATTGTACCTAGGAAGCTGGATGTAGTCGATCTGGAGTCTTTGAAAGGGATACAGTGGTCTTACATGATGCTTGGTTGGGGTTTTAATGGTCTGACCTGGATTGTGTGCCAGGCATATAGCGCATGCAGCACACATGTTCCGAGCGAAATTACCAAAGCCTGGAGCCAACCACCTTTCTTTTACCTTGAGCGTCATACCGTTTGCCGATACATGCGTAGGTACGTGGAGGTCACTCGCCACTGCGGGGTACCAGGCTCTGGGTAAACACAACAAAGTTCCTTTTTTCCATAATCCTTGCTGATCTTCTGCCCCTTTTTTCTGCCACTGCCCTCGTTCTTCGTCGTCTACCTGTTTTTGAGCTTCCTTCAATCTCTCCTCATCATCTTCAGAGCTATCTAGTGTGTGGGCATGATGTAAGGGTTTACGTGCTGCCTGTTTTGCTGCCTTGTCGGCTTTATCGTTACCCCTGGCTTCCTCGGTGTCGAGTCTCACATGTGCAGCTACCTTTATCACCGCTATTTCTTTAGTTTCTTGTGCTGCCTCCAGAATCTGTCTAATGAGGGAGGCATGTTTAACAGGTTGGCCTGAAGCAGTCATATAACCTCTGGCTCTCCATATTACGCCAAAATCGAAAATAATGCCATGTGCATATCTAGAATCAGTGTATATGTTTGCTGTCTGATCTTTGGCTATTTTTAGAGCTTCAACTAATGCCGTAAGTTCTGCTTCTTGTGCAGACTGATTAGCAGGGAGAGGTTCTGCTTTCAGCACTTCATGCTGAGTTACTACCGCATAACCTGTATGAAATTGTCCATTCATATCTGCATATCTACTGCCATCTATGAAAAGTTCAAATGTAGCATTACAGAGTGGCTTGTCACGTACATTACGTAAGCCCTGAGTCTCTTGTTCCATTAATTGTACACAATCATGCATTGACTCTGATGGGTCAAAGGAGTTGGAGAGTGCAGTTTCCTCAGGTATGGTACCCCCCTCAGACTCTAAAGGGAGCAAAGACGCGAGATTAAGAGTCTGAACCCTGGCAAAGGAAATGTTGGGCGGCAGTAGTAGGGAACATTGGAGACGGAGGTGTCTGGCCATTGAAATATGTTTAGGTTGGACCTGGTTAAGAATGCCATGTACATCATGAGTGGTCTGAACTAGAAGTGGGTGATCAAGAACAATCTCAGAAGCTTTATCTAATAACAGTGAAATTGCGGCTACTACTCTTACACAAGAAGGTGCGGCTCTAGCTACAGGGTCCAGATGAGCTGATATGTATGCCACAGGTCTCTGTTTGTTTCCATGTTTTTGTGTGAGCACCCCTGTAGCATGTGAGGATATCTCAGCTGCCATCAATTGAAAAGGTTTAGTGTAGTCTGGGAGCCCCAAAGCCGGAGCTGATACCAGTGCTGTTTTCAAAGAGGAAAATGACTGTTTAGCCTCTTCACTGAGTGAATATGGCGTGTTGGCAATACAGTCATATAAAGACTGCATGAGTTGACTTGCATGTATGATCCACTGTCTACAGTGTGAAACAATACCCAGGAAAGCACGCAGCTGTTTGTGATTCCTGGGTTCAAGCATGTTACGTATGGCTTCCGTACGTTGAGGTGTGAGGTGTCTGATGCCCTGTGATATGCAGTGACCTAAGAACACGACTGTTTGTTGACAAGCCTGGAGTTTCTGTCTATTTACTTTACAGCCTTCTTGCGCTAGGAAAATTAAGAAATTAACAGTTGAGGTAACTGCCGTCTGCTCATCAGGGCAACAAATAAGTAAGTCATCTACATACTGTAGAATGACTACTCCTGGTTCTGGGGTGAAATTTTTCAGCACGGTCTGCATTGCTTCAGAGTACAAAGTTGGTGAGTGTACCATACCTTGTGGCAATCTTGTCCATGCTAATTGTTTACCCTTAAATGTAAAGGCAAACAAATGCCAACAGTTCTTATGTAGTGGCACAGAAAAAAATGCGTTTGATAAGTCAATTACCGTAAAATATGCAGCAGTGCTGGGAATTTGAGACAGTAAGGTATGAGGATTCGGTACCACAGGGGTGACCGGTGCCAAAACCTTATTGATTTCCCGTAGGTCGTGCACCATGCGATATTTCACCATAGTTTCTTTGGAGGAAACTTTCTTTTTAACAGGATATAAGGGTGTATTGGCGGGTGACCTGATTTCTACCAAAACACCTTGTAACACATAATCCTGAATTTGTTGAGAAATCGCCAGTTCTTGCTGGGCGCTGATGGGGTATTGCCTAAGCTGAGGTAAAATGGTTCCCGGGGCAGTTTCTAACAGTATAGGAGCTACTGATAAGAATCCTACATCAGTGTCTCCTTTTGCACATAGGCTGTCAGGAACCCGAGACAAGTCAATTTTTGCTTGTTGAGTGTAAATTTCGGGAAAATCCTCCATTGCCTGTATTGTAACATATTGTTCCAGAGTTTCTGCATCTTCAGGGATGGTCAGCATAACTGTGCCATTTTCTCTAAAATGGATGTTTGCGTGCATTTTACTTAAGACATCAGTACCCAGCAAGCAGGTAGGTGCACCTTTAGCAAATAAAAATTTGGATACAAAGGTTTTAGGGCCAAAGCTCACATTTAAAGGTTTTGTAAAGGGCAACGCCTGAATTTTACCATCATACCCTTCTGCATATGTTACCTTTGAGGATATATTGTCAGGATATGGTAAAAAGTCTTGATTTAAAATGGAGGATGTTGCTCCCGTATCTATCAGAAAAGGTACATTTTTACCCTCAACCTCAACTTGTATTATTGGTCTTCTAGAAGAAAGAGAGACCTGCATAACCTTCAGTCATTCTGAGCTGTCTGTTTGATCAGGCGCTGGGTTATTTATCCTATTTTTGGGTACAAAGGTTCCTGAATCTATATCTGCTTTTCTCTTCCTACATTCCCTTTGGAAATGTCCTGGCTTCTTACAGTAATGACAAGTAAACTTTTGATTAGCAGAGCCAGTATTAGCCTGTGCAATTCTTACTGGCTTAGAATTTTCTCTTAAGTCCATTTCTATCCCTACAGCTTTCTGTCTAGCCAGGTGTGGGTCTTCCAAGGTTCTCCAATCAGGGGTTGCTGCCTTAAGCTTTTCCTTCACTTTTGGAGACAATCCATCTATAAAGGTTTTTGTAACTAACCTCATCATTCCTGAAGCGGTTAGATCCATGCCTTCATCTCTGAAATTATTTTCTACACTTAGATAATATTCGTCTACTGATTGTCCAGATTTCTGAGCCACCACTCCCGTTGTTCCTCTCTGCCTCTGTTTTCCCCTCATGAAAACCATTAAGTGATCTACAAATTGCGTACCTGATTCTATCGTTTGTAAGGCACCATCTCCTGCCTGGGGCCTATGTACCTGTAGATTTGCTAATAGCTCCTGGAAGAGTCCAGGAGTCATTTTCATTCTACATAATTCTTCTCCATCTGCCCAAACTCCAGCGTGAGTCTGCATAATTTGCTGTATATATTGTGCAAATCTAACTGGACACTGGGTGGGATCTGGTGCGTTATGCAAGAGAGACATGCCTTCAGCGGGGGACCAAGGGAAATATTGTCGAGTTTGGTGATATCTAGTTCCCATTACTCCGTCAGCACCAGGTTCCCTAAAGGGTCTTGGTACTACCCTAACAGGGGCAAGTACAGCGCCATGTCTAGGTGTACCACAGGCTAGGCAATCATTTCTCCAGTCTGGATTTTGTTGTCCACAGTGCGGACATACCCATCCTCCTGGTCCGGCTAAACTTTGAGGTGGTGTTTGGAGAAAAGATGGGGCATGTGGGTTAAGGTATGGGGGTGGGGTGTTCTTATATTCCACATTTCGTTTTTCTCCATAGCCTGCGGGTCTAATACACCACTTTTTATTCTGTTGATTATATGTCCATCCCTCTTTTTCTGCTACCCTAGAGACATCAATCAACGCTTGGATCTGATCTATCCATTTCTTGTCTCTGATTATGCCTTTTTTTTTTTCCTGAATTCCTTCCCATTTTTTTCTACTAAAGGCTTCTGTCTTAGTAACTCCAAACTTACTAAAAATCTTTCTCAGCCCCTTAGTGGCATCTTCACCACTTCTCTCCTTTATGATAGTATAGATATCTAATTCTTCTGGTTCCGACTTTGTTTGCTTATTCCCCATTTTCTTATCCTGAGCTTTTTTCTTTTCTTGCCCTAGGTGGCGTTTGGGTATGAGAATACCTCGTTACCTTCTTCCTAAGGAGCTAGGATGTTTAACGGCTTCTGCGTACCGTGTTGATGTAAGAAAATCCTGATTCCTACACCTATAGCAAACAACACAAATGCAACCAGACAGAGGATCAAAATACAATGTATCTTGTCCCAGGCTAATTTATCTGTCCTGGGCTCATACTATCATACACTTATCCATCACCAGGTTTTCGTCAAAGACAGGATCAGAGATTGAACATAGGCGCGGAGGTCTCCCCGAAAGGACGCAACCACGTTGCCCAGTGGGACAGTCACTTCTTCTGTTTCAACACCCTGGGCGGCTTATAGGGCTATTCCCAACTTCCACACACCTTCTATTCACATTCACTCTCATTCAATGCCGTACTCCGTGAGGTGGTCAATTCCTAAGTAGTTCAAGAACCCGAGCTATAGGTATCCTCCTCTACTAGAACTACCCGCTAAAGGACACGACACAGAAAATCTTACGGACAGTGCAGGGCAGATATAAGAGATCTAACAGTGTCTCTTACCTGGCCAGGTATTTATTCATCTGCCGTCCATTATCCCACATTCTCTTTTCGTTCGTATTCTGCCGGTGTTCTTGAAGGAGTACACAGACCTCGGGTCCCTGTTCAGGCGCCAGGAAATGTCGGGACCACACTCAGTCGGAGCAGCCTTTGGAAGTGGGGAATCACCAGAAATAATACACAAGACACGTCTCGTATAGTATATCACTGGGAAGCCTCTGAAGCACGCCTGCCTTCAAGGTGCTATCCCCTCTTTATATAGTTGTACAGGTAGTTTCAGTGGTTATACAAGTTTTGCTTGTTTAAACAAAGAGAGAAAAGAGAAGACAAAAAAAACAGTTTCGGCTATGTGATAGTTTCACAACAAACAAAACAGTACAGTTTTGCCTAAGTGGCAGTTTCACAAACAAAAAATAGGATTTCACACTATAGCTAAAATGTCCTTGAATGGACAGGTCAATATTGATCACAAATTCTTTTTGGTTCATTGAGGTAACCATTTTTGTTCCGCTCTTCACAGTTACTTTGGGTTAATTTGTGACCTCATAGACTTTTATATATCTTTTTCATGGGAGTGATTCTTGTTGTTTGATTAAATATAGGAATGCAGTTAATGGTCTAGAATTTCCTCCATTTGTAACATAATCTTTCCGATTGAGGACTGTTTTATAACACAAGATTGAAAAATGAATTTAAAATCCGAAATGTTGGCCTAGTGAAATGTATGTTCATCAAATGCACTCAATAATTTGTTGGGGCTAGTGATGAGTGAACGTGCTCGCCACTACTTGTTACTCGCCTGAGTATCACTATGCTTGGTGTACTCGGAAAGCACCATGCATTTCCGGGATTATTTGGCGGCAACTGGTGTCTCCACCCAGCATTTTTGCTAGACTTTAGAGACCCAATCATGCTGCAGGGATTGTCTTCCAGGCCATGAAACTCCGCAGCCATCTTTGTTGTGGTTGTGCAGTGATTGACTTGGCCGCACAGCATCATCCCGAGTATAAGAGACCGGGCGCCGCCCTGATCCCTGCATTTTCTCCGGATTCAGTGAGATTAGGGAAAGCTGTTGTCGAGATAGGGTCAGAATAGTGGCTTTTCTAGTTAGTGTAGGTCTGCAAATCTTAAATCCACAACTCCTGAGAAACCAATAGTCCTTTTTAATGCTAATTTGTGGGTCCCGATATTGCAGTGCTAGGTAGGTAGGGCACGGCATATCTACATCAGTGCAAGTCCTGCAGGCACTGTATGTGCGTACACAGCGTCCACTGCATCTCTCCCAAAGCTCCATAACTGTCTACTGATGTTTCTTTACTATTGTTAGGGTTGGCGGAATGCACCGAATATATATATATATGAGACAGTAGGTGTGTTCGCAACCCGGGGTACACCGTGCAGAAGAGAAACCTGCTGTTACAGGAGGTACTATACGGCGGTATAAGTGAACTCTGTTACTTCACAGATTCACTACGAAAATAAAACGCCGTGCCCTGTTTAACCTCACAGGAGATCACAGCTACCTAATAGAGCCAACAGTGGCAATGCAGTCAGGATAGCACACAAGCAACTCCTCTCCGGTGAAGCCGGAATTCTAATGGCTATATGCCATCCCTGAATCCACATACACAATCTCCTCACCGGAGGCGCCGGTATTCTAGGGGCTTATTTCAGCTAAACCCTGACCACATACAACCATGACCACACTGGTGCTGAGCTCATTATATAGGTTTGATACTAGTGCATGGCCGTGCAGCCATGCAAACCTTTTATAGTTTTAGCACTCAAGGACCTTCCTAGTGGTCTAGCAGGATCCGCTTCAGGACCTGCGCATGTGATCCCCGACCTCCAATGGGGGGTCGTCCCGTGGACATGCCCAGTATGGAAAAAGTAGGACTTAGTCCCAGAAAGATCTGCTCGCTGCTGATCAGTGCTGGCTACAAAGGCAGAGCCTGGAAGAAAAGTAGTAACCAGTCGCCCAGTATCTGCCTGAGTCAGATGCTGGGACCGACGTCTCCGCTGAGCAGGCTCCACTGTGGCTGGAGAAGAATGGGAGACCGCAGCGGAGTTGGTTCCAGATTCCCCCTGTGCAGAGGCTGGAACTCGACACCTAACATTACTTCCCCTCCTTGGACCTCGCTACGCTCGAAGGCAGCAATGAGCTGCAGGGCTCAAATGTGCTCAGCAGGCTCCCAGGACCTGTCCTCTGGGCCATAACCCTTCCAGAAAACCAAATAATTTTTTTTGCCACGCACCACTTTTCACCCCAAAATAGCGTTCACCTCATAATCGTCCGTAGACGAACCCGATGTCCCGGCAGATGACTCGGAAAACTGGGACATGTATACGGGCTTTAAGAGGGACATATGAAAGGTGTCGGTGATACCTAGGCATGGAGGAAGGGCCAGATGGTAGACCACAGGGTTAACCTGTTCGAGGACCTTGAAGGGACCCAAGTAGTGAGGTGCAAACTTAGTAGACTCAACTCGCAGCCTGATGTTACGAGTGGAGAGCCACATTAAGTCACCAGGAGCAAAGGTCGGAGCAGGGCGCCGATTTGCATCAGCGGAGGACCTCATTCTCTCCTTAGAGGCCCGGATGGCATTCTGAGTGCGGTCCCAAATTTCCAGTGCCTCTACAGCCCAGTCTGCCACCCTGGAGTTGGCGGAAGACACGGGCATAGGCACAGGAACCCGCGGATGCTGACCATAATTAAGGAGTAAAGGAGTCTGACCTGTGGAGTCGGCTACGGCATTTTTAAGCGAAAACTCCGCCCACGGTAGCAAGGATGCCCAGTCATCCTGTCCAGCAGAAACAAAATGTCGTAGATTTGTGACCAGGGTCTGGTTGGCCCTCTCTACCAACCCATTCATCTCGGGATGATATGCTGAGGAGAGATTCAACTCAATGCTGAGTAGACAACAAAGCTCTCTCCAGAATCGAGACGCAAACTGGGGACCCCGGTCACTGACAATTTTGTCCGGCATACCGTGTAGGCGAGAGATATGTTTGATAAACAATGCCGCCAGAGCCCGTGCAGAAGGTAGCAGTAAAAGAGGCACCAAGTGCACCATTTTGGAAAAATGATCGGTGATCACCCAAATAATGGTGCAGCTACGAGACTTGGGTAAGCCCACTACAAAATCCATCCCAACCATCTCCCAGGGCCTGTCTGCCACCAGCAGGTGTGAAGCAACCCAGCTGGCCATTGATGAGGAGACTTGTTCTTGGCGCAGGAGACACACGCCCTAAGATAGTCTGTGACATCACGGGCCATATGCGGCAACCAGTATGTCCTCGCCAGTAGCTCAGATGTCCTTTTGGTCCCAAAATGTCCACCCACCCTGGACGAGTGAGCCCAAGAGAGAAACTCCGGATGCAAACTTGATGGTACAAAAGAGAAAACCTAAAAAGGACCCTAAGAGCTACCAAAGGGCAACCCCCATCAGCCAATACATATAAACCGAACAGAGAAAAAAACCAAGCAACCTAAAATATGGTGCCGGATAAATATAATTGGACAATTCAACGATAAATAATGGCCATATATAAAGGCCAAGACCAGACAGGGGTAAGTGAAAATATGAATTTTATTGCAGATATAAATATAATAGTGCTAATACAAACAGGACAACAGTAATGAAGCAAAAAAACAGCTAAAAAGAACAGTGCATCAGATGTAATAACACATAGGGGGATGCACTGAAAGACTGCACAGAAAATATTACTGCTGCACTACCTACAACACCTGAAACATAGATGCCAGGACGACAAATACTGACGCCCATATATAAACAGTGTTATATCTCATAGAGGGTTAAATATGAGAAGGCTAACTATGGTGTCGGCACTGCACGCCCAGATAGCTGGGTCGCAGGACCGCACCATGTATCACAAGGTAAGCCGAGTAGGGCAAAGAGTAAACATGCACTAAATGAATCCTAAGTACAAATACCTTGGGACATCATGATAACGGCGTGCAGGCAGCAAGCAGAGAGCCTCGACGCGCGTTTCACCGCCTTGGCTTCATCAGGAGGCGTGGTGTCATGGTTCCCAATGGCAAGGGAACGTAAAAAACACATAAGTAACGAACGAGCTCTCGGGTGATGGAAACTCGAGTTGACCGTGAGCTAAATCTACCACACAACTAACAGTAGCCAGGGAGCATACCTACGGCTTCCTATATGCCACGCGCCAGCCGGAGGACTAACTACGCCTGGTAGAGGAAGAAACAGACCTGGCTTACCTCTAGGGAAATACCCCAAAAGATGATAGCAGCCCCCCACATGTAATAACGGTGAATTAAGAGGAAAAGACATACACAGTATGAAAGTAGATTTAGCAAAGAGAGGTCCACTTACTAGATAGCAGAAGGATACAAAAGAGGACTTCACGGTCAACTGAAAACCCTTTCAAAAACCATCCTTAAATTACTTTAAGACTCCTGTGTCAACTCATGACACAGGAGTGGCAATTTCAGCCCGCAAGAGCTTCCAGCTACAGAGAATTACAAAAACTGCAAACTGGACAAAAGGTACAAAACAAAAGGACAAAGTCCACTTAGCTGATCAGCAGACTAGTAGCAGGAACATGCAACTGAAGGCTCTGGTTACAATGATGACCGGCAAGGAAATGACTGGAGAGCAAGGCTAAATAGGAAACTCCCAAACACTGATGGAAGCAGGTGAACAGAAGAAGCAAAGTGCAAACAAGTCACCAGTACCACCAGCAACCACCAGGGGAGCCCAAAAAGCGGATACACAACAGTACCCTCCCCTTAAGGAGGGGGCACCGAACCCTCACAAGAACCGCCAGGGCAATCTGGATGAGCCCTATGAAAGGCACGAACCAAATCGAAGGCATGAACATCAGAGGCAGTTACCCAAGAATTATCTTCCTGACCATAGCCTTTCCATTTAACCAGATATTGAAGTCTCCGTCTGGAAATACGGGAGTCCAAGATCTTCTCCACGACGTACTCCAATTCATCCTCCACCAGCACAGGAGCAGGAGGTTCAGTAGAAGGAACCACCGGTACCTCATATCTCCGCAACAACGACCGATGGAACACATTATGGATAGCGAAAGATGCCGGGAGGTCCAAACGAAAGGAAACAGGGTTAAGAATCTCCAAAATCCTATAAGGACCGATGAACCGAGGCTTAAATTTGGGAGAAGAAACTCTCATAGGGACAAAACGGGAAGACAACCACACCAAGTCCCCAACGCGAAGGTGGGGACCAACACGACGACGACGGTTAGCAAACTGCTGAGTCCTCTCCTGGGACAATTCCAAATTATCCACCACTTGTCCCCAAATCCGATGCAACCGATCCACCACCGCATCCACTCCAGGACAATCCGAAGATTCAACCTGACCAGATGAAAAACGCGGATGAAACCCTGAATTGCAAAAGAAAGGAGAAACCAAAGTGGCAGAACTAGCCCGATCATTAAGAGCAAACTCCGCCAACGGCAGAAAGGCAACCCAATCATCCTGATCCGCAGACACAAAACACCTCAAATAAGTCTCCAAAGTTTGATTAGTTCGCTCCGTCTGGCCATTGGTCTGAGGATGGAATGCAGACGAAAAGGACAAATCAATGCCCAACCTGGCACAGACTGCCCGCCAAAATCTAGACACGAACTGGGTACCCCTGTCAGAAACGATGTTTTCCGGAATACCATGCAAGCGAACCACATTTTGAAAAAACAGAGGGACCAACTCAGATGAGGAAGGCAACTTAGGCAATGGCACCAAATGAACCATTTTAGAAAAACGGTCACACACCACCCAGATGACAGACATCTTCTGAGAAACAGGGAGATCCGAGATAAAGTCCATAGAGATGTGCGTCCAAGGCCTCTTCGGAATAGGCAAGGGCAACAACAACCCACTAGCCCTAGAACAACAAGGCTTGGCCCGAGCACACACATCGCAAGACTGCACAAAAACACGCACATCTCGAGACAGGGAAGGCCACCAGAAGGATCTAGCCACCAAATCTCTGGTGCCAAAAATTCCCGGATGACCTGCCAGAGTAGAAGAATGAACTTCCGAGATGACTCTAGTGGTCCACTCGTCAGGAACAAATAGTCTACCAGACGGACAACGATCAGGTCTATCCGCCTGAAATGCTTGCAAAGCACGTCGCAAATCTGGAGAGACAGCAGACAAAACCACTCCATCCTTAAGGACACCAGCAGGTTCAGAATTCCCAGGAGAGTCAGGCTCAAAACTCCTAGAAAGAGCATCTGCCTTCACATTCCTAGAACCCGGTAAGTACGAGACCACAAAATTAAATCGGGAAAAGAACAACGACCAACGTGCCTGTCTAGGATTCAGGCGCCTGGCAGACTCCAAATAAATTAAATTCTTGTGATCAGTCAAAACTACCACCTGATGTCTGGCACCCTCAAGCCAATGACGCCACTCCTCAAATGCCCACTTCATGGCCAAAAGCTCCCGATTACCAACATCATAGTTTCGCTCGGCGGCCGAAAATTTTCACGAAAAGAACGCACAAGGTCTCATCACTGAGCAGTCGGAACTTTTCTGCGACAAAACCGCCCCCGCTCCGATCTCGGAAGCATCGACCTCAACCTGAAAGGGAAGAGAAACATCAGGCTGGCGCAACACAGGGGCAGACAAAAAGCGGCGCTTAAGCTCCCGAAAGGCCTCCACAGCAGCAGGGGACCAATTGGCAACATCAGCACCCTTTTTAGTCAAATCCGTCAGAGGTTTAGCAACGCCAGAAAAACCAGCTATAAATCGACGATAAAAATTAGCAAAGCCCAAGAATTTCTGGAGACTCTTCAGAGAAGTAGGCTGCGTCCAGTCGTAAATAGCCCGAACCTTGACAGGGTCCATCTCAATAGAAGAAGGGGAAAAAATATACCCCAAAAATGAAATTTTTTGAACCCCAAAAACACACTTTGAACCCTTTACACACAAAGAACTCTCCCGCAAAACCTGAAAAACCCTCCTGACCTGCTGAACATGAGACTCCCAGTCATCAGAAAAAATCAAAATATCATCCAAGTACACAATCATAAATTTATCCAAATATTCCCGGAAAATATCATGCATTAAGGACTGAAAGACAGAAGGTGCATTAGAAAGGCCGAAAGGCATTACCAAATACTCAAAATGGCTCTCAGGCGTATTAAATGCGGTCTTCCACTCATCCCCCTGCTTAATTCGCACCAAATTATACGCCCCACGAAGATCAATCTTAGAGAACCACTTAGCCCCCCTTATGCGAGCAAACAAATCAGTCAGCAAAGGCAACGGATACTGATATTTGACTGTAATTTTATTCAGGAGACGATAATCAATACAAGGCCTCAGAGAGCCATCCTTTTTAGAGACAAAGAAAAAACCGGCTCCTAAAGGTGATGAAGAAGGACGAATATGTCCCTTTTCCAGGGACTCCTTAATATACTCGCGCATAGCAGCATGTTCAGGTACAGATAGGTTAAACAAACGACCCTTTGGAAATTTACTGCCAGGAATCAGATCTATGGCGCAATCACAATCTCTGTGAGGAGGGAGTGAACCAATCTTAGGCTCTTCAAAAATATCACGATAATCAGACAAAAATGCCGGAATCTCAGATGGAATAGATGACAAAATGGACACCATAGGAGTGTCCCCATGAGCCCCCCGACATCCCCAGCTTAACACAGACATAGCCTTCCAGTCAAGGACTGGGTTATGAGACTGTAACCATGGTAATCCAAGCACCAAAACATCATGTAAATTGTACAACACAAGGAAGCGAATCACCTCCTGATGGTCTGGAGTCATACGCATAGTCACTTGCGTCCAGAACTGTGGTTTATTACAAGCCAAAGGTGTAGAATCAATACCCTTCAGAGGTATAGGGACTTCCAGAGGCTCTAAATCAAACCCACAGCGCCTGGCAAAGGACCAGTCCATAAGACTCAGAGCGGCGCCAGAGTCCACATAGGCATCCACGGTAATAACTGATAATGAACAAATCAAGGTTACAGACAAAATAAATTTGGACTGTAAAGTGCCAATTGAAATGGACTTATCAACCTTCCTAGTACGCTTAGAGCATGCCGATATAACATGAGCAGAATCACCACAATAGAAGCATAACCCATACCGCCAAATGGTGCACGGGTTTGCGCTCCCGCAAACGCCGATCAATCTGAATTGCCATTGTCATGGACTCATTCAGACCTGTAGGTGCAGGGAACCCGACCATAACATCTTTAACGGCATCAGAAAGGCCCTCTCTGAAATTTGCCGCTAAGGCGCACTCATTCCACTGAGTAAGCACAGACCACCTACGAAATTTTTGGCAGTATATCTCCGCTTCATCTTGCCCTTGAGATAGGGCTATCAAAGCTTTTTCAGCTTGAATCTCCAAATTAGGTTCCTCATAAAGCAACCCTAAAGCCAGGAAAAACGCATCCACATTGAGCAACGCAGGATCCCCTGGTGCCAATGAAAATGCCCAATTTTGAGGGTCACCTCGCAGCAAAGAGATTACAATCTTAACCTGCTGGACAGGATCTCCTGAGGAGTGAGGTCTGAGAGAAAGGAATAATTTACAATTATATTTGAAATTCAAAAACCGAGATCTATCTCCGGAAAACACTTCTGGTGTAGGGATTTTAGGTTCAGAAATAGGAGCATGTATAACAAAATCTTGTAAATTTTGAACCTTCGTAACAAGATTATTTAAACCTGCAGCCAAACTCTGGACATCCATGTTAAACAGCTAAGGTCAGAGCCATTCAAGGGTTAAGAGGAGGTAAGAAGCAGCTAGACAGCAATTAAGGGCTAGGCAGCAAAACTCTGAGGGAAAGAAAAAAAAAAAAAAAAAAATCTCCCTTCAACACTTCTTTTTCTCCTGCTTCAGCCCAAACAATTAACACCTTGTGGGCCGGTCATACTGTCATGGTTCCCAATGGCAAGGGAACGTAAAAAACACATAAGTAACGAACGAGCTCTCGGGTGATGGAAACTCGAGTTGACCGTGAGCTAAATCTACCACACAACTAACAGTAGCCAGGGAGCATACCTACGGCTTCCTATATGCCACGCGCCAGCCGGAGGACTAACTACGCCTGGTAGAGGAAGAAACACACCTGGCTTACCTCTAGGGAAATACCCCAAGAGATGATAGCAGCCCCCCACATGTAATAACGGTGAATTAAGAGGAAAAGACATACACAGTATGAAAGTAGATTTAGCAAAGAGAGGTCCACTTACTAGATAGCAGAAGGATACAAAAGAGGACTTCACGGTCAACTGAAAACCCTTTCAAAAACCATCCTGAAATTACTTTAAGACTCCTGTGTCAACTCATGACACAGGAGTGGCAATTTCAGCCCGCAAGAGCTTCCAGCTACAGAGAATTACAAAAACTGCAAACTGGACAAAAGGTACAAAACAAAAGGACAAAGTCCACTTAGCTGATCAGCAGACTAGTAGCAGGAACATGCAACCGAAGGCTCTGGTTACAATGATGACTGGCAAGGAAATGACTGGAGAGCAAGGCTAAATAGGAAACTCCCAAACACTGATGGAAGCAGGTGAACAGAAGAAGCAAAGTGCAAACAAGTCACCAGTACCACCATCAACCACCAGGGGAGCCCAAAAAGCGGATACACAACAGCGTGGCCAATAAAAAGAGGGCCAGGATATATATAGGAGAGTGATGGGAGAGCCAGCAAATTGGCGCGCAGACACAGCATGATGTGTACGGACGTCGGCTGCGAGGCGGGCCGGGGCGCGCCATGGAGTATGGGTAGGAGGACGTGTGTCATCCGCCCCATCTCCATAGCAACGCTGCCGGCCGGCGACGCCGCCGAGGCGACACAGCGCATGCATGGAGCGCGTCTGTGCCAGGACACAGGAAGATGATCGTAACGGGCATATGTGAAGGTGTCACGCCTAGGCGCCAGTTTCCTCACAGGATAGTCCGCATAAGGTAAAATAATTAGCAATATAATCACATCACTAGAGGCGGAATATGCTGGGAGGAGTGGCGCACAGATACACCATAGGGCATGGAATAATTTCACTAGCAAGATTAACCCTGAGTATTCCAGTAGGAATTAAGCAGAGTACACATATGTTCATTTGCAAAGACTGATAAATATAGCATATTTATATAACACAAGGCTATGTGCCTGATGGAGTAATGTGATGAAGCGGCATACAGAATAGTATACGATAAAGAACCTATTATCAGAGTATACATTATAATGATATACAACAAAAAACTGTATGTCTATGATGACACACCACAAATAGGCAGATCAGCTGTAAAAAAGGTTATTAAGGTTAATTAACCAAAGAACCCAACCAGTTAGTAAACTTTTGTGTCATAAATACATCCAACATAAGTCAGTCCATGAATCTTCCGTTTATCCGGACAACATTTCCGATGTGGCCTCTCCTTCGCGTATAAATGAATGAAAGAACGATGATGGTCACAGCATCTAATGAAGACAAGACATAACAGTGAACATATAGACTAACAGTACACAAAGATAAAAATATACCTGGACCACAATACATTAAAAAGAACGATATCTAGGAAAAAGTTTCTAGAGAAAAGACTTGAAACTGAGGGCCTCATTTAAACCTTTAGGTGAAAGCGTATCCAGGGTTACTAGCCAGCGTGCTTCTTTTTGAAGCAGTTTCTGTTTCACGTTACCACCACGTATCCCCATGTAGATGCGGTCAATCCCGCATACAGAAAATCCCTTGGGATTACTATTATGTCTCTCAAAGAAATGTTTAGGGATAGATTTTAACAGCTGTGGTTCAGAGCAATTGGCTGAACCTCTTATATCCCTTAAATGTTCTTGTACCTGGATTTTTAAGGGCCTAGTTGTCATACCGACATACAAACGGTCGCACGGGCACTGGCCACAATACACTACTGCTTCGGTGTTGCACGTGATGTGGTGAACAATCTTGTAATTTTTATCTCCTGTAGAATTGGAAAAAGTCTTTGTTCTTTTAATAGTACCACAAGCTGAACACTTCCTACAGGGAAAGCACCCCCAAGGAGGACCATGGCTGGTTACACCAAAGGGATTACTTTTGGGGGTACGTAATGGCTACTACATAAAAGATCACCCAGAGTACGGGATTTACGCCACGTAATGAGGGGATAAGGAGTAAGTTGGTTTGCCAGATCTCTATCAGTTAATAACACTGACCAATGTTTTTTGAAAATACTATTAATTTCAGACCAGTTGGAGTTAAACTTGGTAATGAAACGAGGTGTCGAATCTACATTCTTATTGTTAGTTCTTCTTGGTGGTTTTGTCAGTAAAGTTGCTCTATCGGAATTAAGGGCACGGGAAAAACCTCTATAGATGTCTTTCCGTTTGTACCCTCTATTCCTAAACCGAGAAGATAGGTCTTTGGCCTGGTTAATAAAATTAGCATCGTCCGAGCAAATGCGAAGAGCTCTCAGAAACTGTCCCATGGGTATTGAACTCTTGAGTTTGGGAGGGTGGGACGATGTAAAGTGTAACAACGAGTTAGTGGCCGTTTCCTTACGAAAAATAGTCGTGCCCACAGTACCCTCACTGGAGTTGGTAATAAGTAGGTCCAAAAAGTCAATAGACCTTTGGCTATACTTCCATGTAAGCCTGATATTGATTGTATTGACGTTTAATTGGTTCAAAAAGGAATCAAGCTGCGACGTGGAGCCCTGCCATATAAACAGTATATCGTCGATATAGCGGAGCCAAGAGATGACGGAGCTGTGACCTGGTGTGTCAAGGACCGTATCCCTCTCCCACAGCCCCAGGAACAGGTTAGCATACGAGGGCGCACAAGACGCCCCCATAGCTGTGCCCTGGAGCTGTAGGAAGGGGCGGTCCTTGAACACAAAAAAATTATGAGTAAGAATAAATTGTAAAAGTTCCAAAATAAAATGAATCAAATTTGGTTCCAAATTCGTCATGCCAAGAAAAAATTTCACAGCCCGCATCCCGTGGCCATGCCCTATCGATGTATATAGGGACTCCACGTCACAGGTGACGAACCACATGTCATCGTCCAGCGTGAGGTTCTGGTTGGCCCTCTCTACCAACCCATTCGTCTCGGGATGATATGCTGAGGAGAGATTCAACTCAATGCTGAGTAGACAACAAAGCTCTCTCCAGAATCGAGACGCAAACTCGGGACCCCGGTCACTGACAATTTTGTCCGGCATACCGTGTAGGCGAGAGATATGTTTGATAAACAATGCCGCCAGAGCCCGTGCAGAAGGTAGCAGTAAAAGAGGCACCAAGTGCACCATTTTGGAAAAATGATCGGTGATCACCCAAATAATGGTGCAGCTACGAGACTTGGGTAAGCCCACCACAAAATCCATCCCAACCATCTCCCAGGGCCTGTCTGCCACCAGCAGGGGTGAAGCAACCCAGCTGGCCATTGATGAGAAGACTTGTTCTTGGCGCAGGAGACACACGCCCTAAGATAGTCTGTGACATCACGGGCCATATGCGGCCACCAGTATGTCCTCGCCAGTAGCTCAGATGTCCTTTTGGTCCCAAAATGTCCACCCACCCTGGATGAGTGAGCCCAAGAGAGAAACTCCGGATGCAAACTTGATGGTACAAAAGTCTTGCCCGGAGGCACAGACTCTAGCAAAACCGGGGCCACAGTTCTCAGGCTCTCGGTAGGGACAATAAGCCATGGCTCCTCTTCCTCCTCAGATGATACAACAGAGTGAGAGAGAGAGTCGGCATGAATGTTATTCTCCCTGGAAAGAAAATGACTAGTGAAAAAACAGTTACAGTGAAATACTATAGAAACTATTTAGAGACTGAAGGTGAAGTGGAACCAGGAGAAGAACAAGGACCATATAGCCTGGCGAGAATTTAACCGCTGGGCTGTCTGTAAATAGACCAAATTCTTGTGGTCTGTGAATACTTGGAAGGGAAAGCGAGCCCCCTCCAAAAGATGTCTCCACTCTGAGAAGGCCAACTCCATTGCTAGCAACGCCCTGTCCCTGATGGAATAATTCCTCTCCGCTGGTGTGAAGGTCTTGGAAAAGAAGAAGCAAGGATGCTTCCGACCTTGAGCATCCTTTTGGAAGAGGACTGCTCCCGCACCAACGGATGAGGCATCCACCTCCATTATAAATGGCTTATCTACATCGGGGCAATGTAGGATGGGAGCACTAGCAAAATGAGATTGAAGGACTTGGAGACCTCCTCAGACCACAATTTGGTATTTGCTCCATCCCTGGTGTTAAAAGCCGTCTTCTATTTGTCCCCTTCACGGATGCGAATCAGGTTGTAAGCACCCTGCAGATTTAGCTTAGTAAATACCCTTGCTCCCTAAAGCCTATCAAAAAGCTCAGATATCAGGGGCAGGGGATACTTATTCTTAATGCTGATGGCGTTAAGACCCCTGTAGTCTATGCATGGATGTAGTTCACCATTCTTCTTCTGCACAAAGAAGAACCTAGCCCCTGCAGGTGACACTGACTTTCTAATGAATCCTCTTGCCAGATTTTCCTGGATGTACTGTGACATTGCCTCCATCTCCAGGAGAGATAACGGATAGACTCGACCCCGGGGAGGCTCAGCACTAGGCAATAGGTCAATAGGACAGTCATAGGGGCGGTGAGGCGGATGGGTCTCTGCAGCCCTTTTGGAGAACACGTTCGCATAGGGCTAATATTGCTTGGGGAGAGAGGATAGATCTGCTGGTACCTCAGTAGTAGCAACTTGAACGCTTTCCTCTTACATCTACCCCCACAAGATTCACCCAATCCCAAAATTCTGCCTGTGGACCACTCAATATGAGGAGAGTGGTACCGTAGCCAAGGTATCCCTAACAGGACCTCATCAATTCCCTCAGGAATGACAAGCAGAGATATAATCTCCTGATGAGATGGCGACATGGACAGAGTGAAAGGGATGGTCTGGTGTGTTATCTGTGAGGGCAGTGTAGACCCATTCACCACTCGTGTGGTTACTGGTTGAGCTAGCATTACCAGGGGTATTGCGTGACGTTGGGTGAAGGCAGAAGACATAAAATTGCCCTCCGCCCAAGAATCCATGCAGAGCTCTACCATGTGAGTGAATGAGCCTATTGTAATTGTCCCTTTAAAGGACAACTTGGAGGCAAACATTGCAATGTCTAGTGTACCTCCACCTACTAGCACTAGACGCTGACATTTCCTCGACCACTGGGAACATCTTGTGGCAAGATGTCCTGACTGCTGGCAAACATTACAGACTTTGAGTGCCAAGCGGTCCGGGACTTAGATCCTGCTCGTGACACTTCCATGGCCTCATGTGACTCAGGGACCAGGACCGGAGATTCCAAAGGTTTGGTGAAGGTGGGAGCCAGCCGAAAGCTCTGCCTACACTGGACCCGCTGTAACCTCCGCTCTTGAAAACGGAGGTCAATACGTGTAGACACAGCTATTAACTTCTCCAGTGTGGTGGGAATCTCCCTAGAGGCCAGAGCATCCTTCACATGGTCAGCCAGCCCCCTCCAAAATATAGGGATAAGGGCTTTATCTGACCACACCAGCACAGATGCTAGGGTGCGGAAGTGGACGGCAAAATGGCTGACCAAGGATGAGCCCTGAGACAATGCCAACAGTTGGAGCGCCGTAACATGGGTGACTCGAGGTCCTAAAAAGACCTGTTTCAGAGTGCTCAGAAACAGCGGAGCACTCTGCACCACATGATCGCCACGCTCCCACAGCGGCGTAGCCCATTCCAACACGCTGTCCAACAGGAGAGACACAATAAATCCCACCTTTGCCCATTCTGTGGGGAAACATGTGGCCAGGAGTTCAAGGTGTATAGAGCACTAGCTCACAAAACCCCTACAAGATTTACTATCACCAGAAAATTTTTCTGGCAACGGGAGGCAAGATAGAGTCTGAACAGCGGTAGCAGTGGACAAGGTTGCTGCAGCCACGCTAGCAGCCTGAACAGCAACTGCGGTAACATCCACAGCTGAGGTTGTGCTCTCGAGAGCTGCCAATCTACCCTCCAGCTGCTGGATGTACCGCAAGGATTGCTGTTTGTCCGCCATTTACTAGCCAGACCCTGGCGCTAATATTCTGTTAAGGTTGGCAGAACGCACCGAATATATATATATATATATATATATATATATATATATATATATATATATATATATATATATACCTGCTGCTAGTAACAGGCGGTACTATATGGCAGTATAAGCATACTCTGTTACTTCACAGATTCACTATGAAAATAGAACTCCATTCCTTGTTAACCTCACAGGAGATCACAGCTACCTAATAGAGCTAAAAGTGGTCATGCAGTCAGGATAGCACACAAGCAACTCCTCTCCGGTGGAGCCGGAATTCCAATGGCTATACGCCAGCCCTGAATCCACATACACAAAACTCCACACCGGAGGTGCTGGTATTCTTGGGGATTATTTCATCCAAACCCTGACCACAAAAAACCATGACCACACTGGCGCTGAGCTCATTACATAGGTTTGATACTAGCACATGGCAGTGCGGACATGCGAACCTTTTACATTTTCAGCACTCAAGGACCTTCCTAGTGGTCCAACAGGAACCGCTTCAGGACCTGCGCATGTGACCCCCGACCTCCAATGGGAGGTCATCCCGTGGGCATGCCCAGTATGGAAAAAGCAGGACTTAGTCCCAGAAAGATCTGCTTGCTGCTGATCAGCGCTGGCAACAAAGGCAGAGCCTGGAAGAACAGTAGTAACCAGTTGTCCAGTATAAGCCTGAGTCAGATGCTGGGACCAATGTCTCCACTGAGCAGGCTCCACTGTGGTTGGAGAAGAATGGGAAACCGCAGCGGATATGGTACTCGACACATAACAACTATATACCTAGTTGCAATTTTTTTTTCAAAAAATTAATCCCCCCCCAAAAAAATACAGTCTCTTCTGTCAGACAGAGGCCTGTTTAAAAATCATAGTTTTTCAGGCATACGTAGCATAATTGTGTGTGCTAGCCTTGTTCTACAATTTTTTTGTGTGTGTTTTAAATTCACCAAATAAGGCCACAAATATCTGCGTGCTCCAAGTCTGGGCATTTTAGGCTGCTGTTTTTGCTGTCTGTTACTCTAATTATATACAGCACTATTTAGCATAAAAAAATAAAAAAGGCCACATATTTGCCAGTGTGGTATTTCCGTGAGGGCCCTCATATATCTGCATGCTCCAAGTTTGGGCATTGTAGGCCGGTGTACCACTTTTTTTGCTGTCTGTTACTCTAATTATTGTGAGGCTGTGGCCTCTGATACAGCTAGGGGGCACTGTTTGTTCTCCCCAGAATGTGCATGCAGACGGATGAAGTCCATAGGTGTGCATGAGAGTCATGGATTTCCGGTCCGGGTTTTCCAGGTGGCTGAAGGCCACAGGTTTGTGTGTGTTTAAAAGCCCTACAGTAAGGGGTATGGGTGTGTCAGGCCGTGTCAGGTGTCTGGCCAAGTGAGGCCAGGTGTGTGAGGTGCACATCAGTGTCAGTCTGGTGTGTGCTGGTCTGCAGAGTGCATGGAGGCCAGCAGAGCCAGCACCCAGGGCAGCTGAATAGCCCGGCACCCGCAGCGTACACAGAGATGCAAGTCGTCCATGGTACTGGTCTCGGAGGTGGACAGTCCTGTGCCTGGAGGTGGACAGTCCTGTGCCCGGAGGTGGATGTCCTGTGCCCGTAGGAGTCGGATGTAGACAGTCCTGTGCCCGGAGGTGGATGTTCTGTGCCCGGAGGTGGATGCCCTGTACCCGAAAGAGGACTAGCATGTGCAACGATTGCAAACAGGAGGATATGGTGCCTGGCTGCTATCCGGAGGATATCCTGAACTGTGTACGACTGTGTGAATAAAGAGTGAGTACAGAGACTCTGTCTTAATTTGTACCCGGCTGCACTCCAGAGGATAAAGAGTGCAGTGCTCTGAGTGAGTACAGAGACTGTGATACAGCGATGCAGGACACCCACGGGAACTAGTCAGAGGAGGGCTGGCGTGAGTAGTGTGTTATGATCCCAGTGGCTGGGGATCACAGGAAATACCAGCTAAGTTAATAGGCAAAGAACAAGCTCTAGGGAGGTGGTAACTGGACTGGCCGCAAATCTGATCCTATCCAAACACACTAAAGGTAGCTGTGAACATACCTAAAATCCTGGACATCTCGACGCAGCCTGAGAAACTGACTACCCCTAAAGAGAAAGCAAGACCTCACTTGCCTCAAGAGAAATAACCCCAAAGATATAGGAAGCCCCCAACAAATAATAACGGTGAGGTAAGGAGAAAAGACACATGTAGGAATGAAAACAGATTCAGCAAATGAGGCCCGCTAATACTAGATAGCAGAAAACAGATAGAGAACTGTGTGGTCAGCAAAAAACCCTACCAAAATATCCATGCTGAGAATTCAAGACCCCCACACCAACTAACGGTGTGGGGGGGAGAAACTCAGCCCCCTAGAGCTACCAGCAAGCTGGGAAATCACATATTAGCAAGCTGGACAAGAAACATATTGAACACAGATGATCAAAAAATGAACAAAACGGAAACTTAGCTTCCCTTGAAGAGACTGGTAGCAAGGTAGTCAGAAGGAATCAGAATAGCACTGAATACATTGACAGCAGGCATGGACTGAGAGTCCAAGTGAGCTTAAATAGAAAACCAGCCCACAGATAACGAGACAGCTGATGCCAGTCACAACCTGCAGAAAGACAGCACTCACACAGTACCACTTGTGACCACAAGAGGGATCCCAGAAATAGAGTTCACAACAGTAGTGTCTGCAACATATGAGGCTGTGTGTATGGAGACGTATAGAGTCTGAGATGGCGTGCGGTCGCCCAGGGAAACTGGACAAGGGAAGTCTGACCTGTTTAGGGACCGCAAATCTAAAGCCATGTGAAATATATTGCATTGAACTGGTGTAAACTGGTCACTGAAGTTATATGCATTTATGTGAACTGGACTTTAATGCTGTGAAGAAACACATTAAAAGAGACTTTTGTGTTTGAATTTGTGGGTCACTGCTTCTTCACTGCATACGATGCTACTACAGCTTTACATTATATACAGCACTATTTAGCATAAAAAATATAAAAAGGCTACATATTTGCCAGTGTGATATTTCCTTGACAGCCCTCATATATTTGCGTGCTCCAAGTTTGGGCATTGTAGGCCGTTTTGCACTGTTTTAGCTGTCTGTTACTCTAATTATATACAGCACTTTTTGGCATTTAAAGAATAAAACAGGCCACATATTTGCCAGTGTGGTATTTCCGTTAGATCTCTGGCAGACAGGCAGGCATAGCTGGCAATCTGGCAGACAGGACTGATACTCTGGTAGGAACTGGTATACAGGTGGGTGTATGGTAACAGGTAAGAACCTGTTCAGACTGGTGAATATAAAGAAACTGGTAGAGACCTGTACTGCAAATTGCTGAACAGAGGTAGAGCAAGAGCGGATGCAAAGCAGAACCACAGGAGGCAGAGTAAGAGCAGGAGGTGGAGCTAAGAGCAGAGAAGAAGAAGACGGAGCTAAGAGCAGAGAAGAAGAAGACGGAGCTAAGGCTACGTTCACATTTGCGTTGTGCGCCGCAGCATCGTCACCGCAACGCACAACGCAAACAAAAACGCAGTTGCGTTTTGAACAAAAAACGCAGCGTTTTGCGCCGCATGCGGTTTTTTTTGCATTGAGTCATTCTTCATCCCTCCCCCAAAGTCTAGACAATGTTTTGCATTATTTATTGGAAAACGCATGCGTCGTACAACGCACCACGACGCAAGTACTTGTGTCGTTTGCGTTGTCAATACAAGTCAATGGGAAAAAAGGCGCATCGACGACGCAAACACGACGCATGCGTTTTTTTAAAAGTCTGCGCCGCCCAAAAAATGCAACATGTTGCGTTTGCCGCGCCCTGACAGGTGCGCCCTAACGCCGCATGCGGCGTACAACGCACCAAAACGCATGACAACGCATGTACATGCGGCCCCAATGTTAAAGATAGGGCCGCACGACGCATGCGTTTTGTTGCGGCGACGATGCTGCGGCGCACACCGCAAATGTGAACGTAGCCTAAGAGCAGAGAAGGAGAAGGCAGAGCTAAGAGCAGAGAAGGAGAAGGCAGAGCTAAGAGCAGAGAAGGAGAAGGCAGAGCTAAGAGCAGAGAAGGAGAAGGCAGAGCTAAGAGCAGAGAAGGAGAAGGCAGAGCTAAGAGCAGAGAAGGAGAAGGCAGAGCTAAGAGCAGAGAAGGAGAAGGCAGAGCTAAGAGCAGAGAAGGAGAAGGCAGAGCTAAGAGCAGAGAAGGAGAAGGCAGAGCTAAGAGCAGAGAAGGAGAAGGCAGAGCTAAGAGCAGAGAAGGAGAAGGCAGAGCTAAGAGCAGAGAAGGAGAAGGCAGAGCTAAGAGCAGAGAAGGAGAAGGCAGAGCTAAGAGCAGAGAAGGAGAAGGCAGAGCTAAGAGCAGAGAAGGAGAAGGCAGAGCTAAGAGCAGAGAAGGAGAAGGCAGAGCTAAGAGCAGAGAAGGAGAAGGCAGAGCTAAGAGCAGAGAAGGAGAAGGTAGAGCTAAGAGCAGAGAAGGAGAAGGCAGAGCTAGGAGCAGAGAAGGAGAAGGCAGAGCTAAGAGCAGAGAAGGAGAAGGCAGAGCTAAGAGCAGAGAAGGAGAAGGCAGAGCTAAGAGCAGAGGAGAAGGCAGAAGAGGAGGCAGAGCTAAGGACAGAGACGCTAGAGGCGAAGATGCTGGAGGTGGAGCCAAGAGCGGAGATGCTTGTGGCGGAGCCAAGAGCCAGAACCGCAGGAGGCAAAACCAAGAGTCAGAGGGTGCAAAGCCACAGGTTATGGCGAGCAAAGCTGAGAGGCACAGAACCACAGGTTGTGGCAGAACTGAGCAAGAGAAGCACAGAGCCATGGGAAGTGGCGAGCAGAGTAGAGAGATGCAGAATCACTAATAGTGGCAAGCAGAGCGGTAATGCAGAGGTAAACACAGCAGAGTGAGAATGGGGAACAAACAAAGAAGGAACAGGAACGAACATAGACCAGAGTTCAGACACAGAAGTAACGGAACACAGATAAAGGCCTGCGTATTGCAGCCCTCAGGGACAGGAAACAGACATGACCTGGCAGCTCAAAAGCAAATGCTAACTGAGGGAAATAGTTTGCTCAAGCATCCTCCAATGGGTGAGGATGCTTTAAGTATCAGAGGCCTCTAGGCTATTGGCCAGGGACACCTTAGGGAGGGGCACACAGTCTCAATAAGAATCTGAAGTTTCTGGTGCCACCCCCCTATGCACACAGCCAGGAAGTGTACACAGAGTAAGCCGCCATGGAGCACATGGCATGGAGCCAGTAGCAGACAGAACTCACAGCATGGCACTGGGTGAGTGAGTTGATGTAACAGGCAGGTGGGGAATGGAAGGCCATGCAGTGATGCCGGCAGGGTTGTACACTGAAACTGTGCGACTGGTTACTGCGGCCCTTCCAGGCTCTGCCTTTGTAGCCTGCACTGATCAGCAGTGAGCAGGTCTTTCTGGGACTAAGTCCTGCTGTTCCCATACTGAGCATGCCCATGGGATAACCTCCCATTGGAGGTCGGGTGGTCACATGCTCGGTTCCTGTTGCGGCTCCTATTGGACCATCTGGAAGGTCCTGTAGCACTGCATGGTTTGCATGGCTGCTCGGCCATGCACTAGTGTATACTTGATAACGTGTGTGTGTAGATGTGTGACTGTCCCTCCTTAATCATCCCTTTCCTAGTGTTGTTGACTGCTCATGAATGGTGGATGCTATCTAGCGCCCAACAGTGCTACCTGCACTTCTAGCACACAATACAGCATCCGATTACAGTGACCGCCAGTGCTGCGCCGTGCGCTAATGGATTTCTTTCCTGGCCCAAGTCTGGGTGGTTAGTGGTGTCCGCCAGAGCAGCACTGCATGCACTCTTGTGCATTAAATTATTATTTGTGTTTATCTCTGACACCCCAGTAGTGGTGTCGAACACAAGAGGTCTAGAGGAACTCTTTCCCTGAGTCTTGGGATACAGTTCTGTGACTCCTTGCTTGCGCTCTTTGTGCGGTACCGCAGCCCTGTGACGCAACAGGGTTCACTTCCTTCATACTGGGTGAAGCTAATCCATGTGTGTATTCACATTATACCGCCATATAGTCCGTCATTACTCAGCAGTAGGTTCCATCCCTGCACGGTGGACCCCAAGCTGCGAACGCACCTTATACCATCTTTCTAATTATTTGGTGCGTTCCGCTAGCCCTAACACTCTATACGGTGAATTTTGGGCAAGTGGGCTGTGATGGCACTATTTTATTTAGTAAAAAAGTACCCCACATTGGGCATTACATTACATTGCATGTAGAAAAGCCGCGGAGACACCATCACGTGTTTCTCAACGCAAGCAATGAATAGCCAGGTCTTTCACCGGGAAGGAACAACCACGGGAAGGGCAGCATCCAATAAAGGAAGACCACCTATGCCAAAACATGGTATCCATCCACAGACAGCTGTTTTGGGGTATTTGCCCCTCATCAGTGTGGAGTAGGAAACTGGCTATTAGGAGCAGTGCCTAGTGAAAAGACTATAAACATAAGGGTGAATGACCTCTAGGAGATCAAAACATCCAACACCGCGGAGACACCATCACGTGTTTCTCAACCCAGTGATCCAGAACACTGCCCCCATCCCTGATGGGAAATATGCAAATGCATGTAGAAATATTTCCCATCAGGGATAGGGGCAGTGTTCTGGATCACTGCGTTGAGAAACACGTGATGGTGTCTCCGCGGTGTTGGATGTTTTGATCTCCTAGAGGTCATTCACCCTTATGTTTATTACATTACATTGGGCCTACTTCTTAACTCTGTGTACTGCAATGTGTCCTTTAACTGCCACTAGATCACCTGGGTGAGCATGCTCTATATGGTGAATTTGGGGCAAGGGAGCTGTGATGGCTCTATTTTATTTATTACAAAAAAAGACCCCACATTGGGGAATTGTTTGTCAGCTCATACCCTCCATTACAGGTCTCAGAGACCCACACCCCTACATTGGGCCAACTTCTTAACTCTGTTTCCTGAAATGTCTCTTCCTTTTCTCCGACGACATGATCTGGGTAAACATGTTCTGTACTTTTATAGGCCACAGAATTTTGAGCAAGGGGGGCTATGATGGCAATAGTATATTTTTTAAAAAGGTACCCCCCATTGATGAAACCACATCCTTGTTGGCAAACACTTCATAACATTGGTGTACCTTAAAGAGCTCACTTGAAAAGCTCCTTTTGTGTTGCCTGGTTGCTCACATTGGACACAATACACTTCATAAAAATTTGATAAAGCAATGCTGTTAGTTTGGCTAAGTAGTTCATTACAAATATTTCTTTGTCGACTATATTAGTTTCTCTCCTTGAGAGCGATAAACTTTGGCTTCCTAAAATGTACAAATAGTGAGTATACATATGGCGATTTGGAATCCAGATTAAAATACTGTATACCGAATGTGTTCAGACAATCACATAGCTGCATTTCTTGTAAAACATTTACAGATGTGACAGACAATGCTCATAGTTACACTATCTTTAGAAATGTTTGTTTATTCACTTCACAAACAGTTCTAAACCTCTATATGTTTGCTGTGTGTCATTGTAAAACATTAAGGTTTACTGAAACTCTGCCTGTGGTTGTTTGATCTAAATCCTTGTGGCTTTTATTTTCTAGGGGTTTATGGCCCCTTGTCTGATGACTCCATGATCTCAGTTTCATACAACCTTGACAGCTGGCCACTTGAAGGTCTGGGTGAAACGAGTTACTACATAGTGTAAATCACTATATAAGGCCTCTTTCACACGTCAGTGTCTCCGGTACGTGTAGTGACAGTTTTCTCACGTACCGGAGACACTGACACACGTAGACCCATTTAAATGAATGGGTCTATGCACATGTGCGTGTTTTCACACGGACCGTATGTCCGTGCTGAAAACATGTCGACATGTCCGTTTTCTACCGGCAGCACGGACCACAATACGGACAGCACACGTGCACACGGAGAACAGTGTGCACTCTCCTCCGTGTGCACGTACCGCCCGCAGGAGAGACAGCGCTACAGTAAGCGCTGTCCCCCCCGCTGTGGTGCTGAAGGCGGCATTCATCTCTTCTCCCCCGCCGGAGAGAAGAGATGAAAGATCATTTTTTTTTTTTTTTTTGTGAACAATAAAGTTTTCATGTGCCCCCCGCCTCCCCCCTCAGTGCGCCGCCTGGTCCCTTGCCGCAGAAATACTCACCCGGCTCCCGCGATGTCTCCTCTGTCCTCTCCGCGCTGGCAGCTTCTCCTGTGTGAGCGGTCACGTGGTACCGCTCATTACAGTCAGGGAATATTCCCTGACTGTAATGAGCGCTCCCACGTGACCGCTCACACAGGAGAAGCTGCCGGCGCTGAGAGGACAGAGGAGACATCGCAGGAGCTGGCCGGGTGAGTATTTCTGCGGCAAGGGACCAGGCGGCGCACTGAGGGGGGAGGGGGGGACGGGGACGCACATGCAAACTTTATTTCCCCCCCCCCCCCAAAAAAAAAAAAAAAAAGATCTTTCATCTCTTCTCTCCAACGAACGCTGGGGGAGAAGAGATGAATTCTGCCTTCAGCACCACATGCGGGGGGGACAGTGCTTAGTGTAGCGCTGTCTCTCCTGCACGGTCCGTGTGGTCCTCAGGCGGCACACGGGCGGCACACGGATGCCGCACGTATGTGCCACTTGAGCACACGGACATACGGACACGGATATCTCCGGTACCGGTTTTTTCCGGTACCGGAAATATCAGGACGTGTGAAAGAGCCCTAAGACCAGAGAAACATGACTAAGACATACTTATGTAGTTATTAACCTTTGTATGTTAACATATACAAAAGTGTACGCACTTACACTATTCAATCATGCTATTCCTTGAATTGTGTAGTTTGAGATAAAATTGCATTGTATTGCAAGTATTAACCTTATTTAAAGCCGAATCTCAAACTTAGTGTTAAAAACATGGCAAATAAAATTGCCAAATTCTCCTGTAAATAATTCTGCAAAGAGGGAACCATCATACCATTAAAATATACAAGTGGATTTTCATGGGCCCATCCAGTATGTGGGTTCCAAGGCGTAATGGGGTGCATATGACTGACTATGCAGCAGGGCTGGCCTTGCTGCCGATGTGTAAAACAAAGGAGTATGGGAGTACAAAATGCATATTATGAAGTGGATTTTCATGGGCCCATCCAGTATGTGGGTTCCAAGGCGTAATGGGGTGCATATGACTGACTATGCAGCAGGGCTGGCCTTGCTGCCAATGTGTAAAACAAAGGAGTACGGAGTACAAAATGCATATTGTGAAGTGGATTTTCATGGGCCCATCCAGTATGTGGGTTCCAAGGCGTAATGGGGTGCATATGACTGACTATGCAGCAGGGCTGGCTTTGCTGCCAATGTGTAAAACAAAGGAGTACGGAGTACAAAATGCATATTGTGAAGTGGAATTTAAGGGGCCTATCCAGTATGTGGTTTCAAAGGCTTATTGGGGTGCATATGAATTGGTAGTAGGGCAGGCCTTGAATTCAATGCAACACTTTTTCAGGAGTCCCCCTGGACATCTTATGAAAGGGGTGATGTGGTGCGTCGTAATTCTTGGCAGCCCATCCACTCACAGCATAGGCTACAACAGCTTAGGAGACCCACAGTTTAATAATGGCCCTGTAAGAAGATTATTGCCGCCTAGGGTTGAGCGAAACGGATCGGTCATTTTCATAAGTCGCCGACTTTTGGCAAAGTCAGGTTTTATGAAACCCGACCCGATCCCTGTGTGGGGTCGGCCATGCGGTACGCGACTTTCGCGCCAAAGTCGCGTTTCAATGATGCTAAAAGCGCCATTTCTCAGCCAATGAAGGTGGACGCAGAGTGTGGGCAGCGTGATGACATAGATCTCAGTCCCCACCATCTTAGAGAAGGGCATTGCAGTGATTGGCTTGCTTTCTGCGGCGTCACAGGGGCTATAAAGGGGCGTTCCTGCCGACCGCCATCTTACTGCTGCTGATCTGAGCGTAGGGAGAGGTGCCGCTTCATCAGAAGCAGGGATAGTGTTAGGCAGGGTACATTCACCCCCAAACCGCTTGTGCTGTAGCGATTTCCACTGTCCAACACCACTTTTTGTTTGCAGGGACAGTGGAGGCTACTTTTCTTTTTTTTTTCCTCAGCGCTGTAGCTCATTGGGCTGCCCTAGAAGGCTCCCTGATAGCTGCATTGCTCTTTGTACGCCGCTGTGCAAACCAACTGCTTTTTTCAAAGCACAAATCCTGTTGCTCCTTCCTTTCTGCACAGCTATCTTGTTTGTTTGTCCACACTTTTGTTTTTTTTTGTGCAGCTGTCCACTCCTTGTTATTGCTGCCTGCCATACCTTGCTGAGATTACTGTAGGGAGATAGTAATTGTAGGACAGTCCCTTTTTCTTTTTTTTTTTTTTTAAATCTCCCTGAAAAAAACAAAAAAAATAGTGGGAGATTAAGATTGGCATTTCTGCTTGAGTGCCGGTCCTGTGTGTGCCATCTGTCTCAAATTATTGGGGCACATAAAACCTAGTGTGTCATACTGGGAAATTTTTATTTTTGTTTAAATTCTCCCTGACAAAAAAAACATAGTGGGAGATTAAGATTGGCATTTCTGCTTGAGTGCCGGTCCTGTGTGTGCCATCTTTCTCAAATTATTGGGGCACATAAAACCTAGTGTCATACTGGGAAATTTTTTATTTTTTGTTTAAATTCTCCCTGAAAAAAAAACATAGTGGGAGATTAAGATTGGCATTTCTGCTTGAGTGCCGGTCCTGTGTGTGCCATCTGTCTCAAATTATTGGGACACAGAAAACCTAGTGTGTAACATTGGGCCTGATTTTCCTTTCATTGTCAGCCACCTATAAAGGTATATATAAATCCTACAGAAGTTTGAGTTCACCTTATAAGTTGTTTTACAGTAACATATACCGTTACTTTGGTTACGTTTTGCAAACAATGAGGAAGTCTGGTGGAAGAGGTCGTGGCCGTGGGCGGTCATTGTCAGCTGGTAATGATGGTAGTGGTGGTGGAGCATCAGGTGGTCGTGGTAAAAGCAATACAGCACCTAAGTCTCGAGTTGTTGAGCTAGGTTCGTCGTCTCGCTACACAAGGCCTCGAACGCTCCCTTTTCTGGGAGTAGGAAAACCGCTTTTAAAGCCGGAGCAGCAAGAACAAGTTTTGGCTTTCCTTGCTGACTCAGCCTCTAGCTCTTTTGCCTCCTCTTCTGAAAGTGCTAAATGTAAAAGCAGCGCATCGTTAGTGGATGTTCACGGTCAGGGTCAAGTCGCTTCCTTGTCTTCTTCACCCAGAACAAGAGAGAAGGATGCATCAGGCGACACAACGGGTTACTCCATGGAGCTCTTTACACATACCGTTCCTGGGTTAGACAGTGAAACAGTTAACAGGCCATGCCCATTAGAAGTTGAATTGGACATGGAGTGCACTGATGCACAGCCAGATTACTATGCTGTTCCTTTGACTCAGACCAGAACATTGCCCTCGCAGTGTACTGAGCCAGAATCAAACCCAGCTGAGACTATGGTGCACCGTCACGAACGCTATACCACCGGCTTACACGGTGACACAGACGAAGTTGCACACGAGATAGAAGAGGAGGTCATAGATGACCCAGTTGTTGACCCCGATTGGCCGCCATTGGGGGAACAGGGTGCAGGCGGCTGTAGTTCTGAAGCGGAGGAGGAGGAGCCGCAGCAGGCATCAACATCACAACAGGTTCCATCTGCCGGGCCCGTATCTGGCCAAAAATGCGTGGCAAAACCAAAACCAGTTGGAGGACAGCGTGGCCATCCGGTTAAAGAAGCTCAGTCTGCAATGCCTGAAAAGGTATCCGATAGTAGAAAGAGTGCAGTCTGGCATTTTTTTAAACAACATCCAAATGATCAGCGCAAAGTCATCTGTCAAAAATGTTCAACTACCTTAAGCAGAAGACAGAATCTTAAAAGTCTAAATACAAGTTGCATGCATAGACATTTAACCACCATGCATTTGCAAGCCTGGACTAACTACCAAACGTCCCTAAAGGTTGCAGCACCCTCAGCCAATGAAGCTAGTCAGCAACGCTACATCCCTTCCCTCACTGTAAGCCCACCATTTCCCGCACCACCTGCAGTATCTGTGCAGCTTTCATCACCAGGCCAAAGCAGTCAGGGAATCACCAGGTTTGTAGTAGGAAACACTTCATATAGGGCACCGGCAAAAATACCATCTCCAACCCTCTCTCAGTCTGCCATGTCGACCGGCACCACCGCTAGTTCCACGATCTCCAGCTCTCCAGTCCAGCTCACCCTACATGAGACTCTTGTTAGGAAAAGGAAGTACTCATCCTCGCATCCGCGTACACAGGGTTTGAATGCCCACATTGCTAGACTAATCTCATTAGAGATGATGCCCTACCGGTTAGTTGAAAGCGAAGCTTTCAAAGCGCTGATGGACTACGCTGTACCACGCTACGAGCTACCCAGTCAACACTTCTTTTCTAGAAAAGCCATCCCAGCCCTCCAACAGCATGTTAAAGACCGCATCGTCCATGCACTCAGGCAATCTGTGAGTACAAAGGTGCACCTGACAACAGATGCATGGACCAGTAGGCATGGCCAGGGACGTTACGTGTCCATCACTGCACACTGGGTTAATGTGGTGGATGCAGGGTCCACAGGGGACAGCAATATTGGGACACTTCTGCCTAGGCCACGGTCTAGGAAACAGTTGGCTGTTGGCATTCGCCCCCCCTCCTCATCCTCCTCTTCGTCCTCCTGCAGAAGCGATAGCTCGTCCACAGACCGCAGTCGGACAATCAGTCCATCCGCAGCTGCCCCTGTTGCACACCAGGTGTCCCATTATGGGACAGCTAGTGGCAAGCGTCAGCAGGCTGTATTGGCAATGAAGTGTTTGGGCGACAACAGACACACCGCGGAAGTTCTGTCCGAGTTCTTGCAGAAAGAAACTCAGTCATGGCTGGGCACTGTACATCTTGAGGCAGGCAAGGTAGTGAGTGATAACGGAAGGAATTTCATGGCTGCCATAGCCCTTTCCCAACTAAAACACATTCCTTGCCTGGCTCACACCTTAAACCTGGTGGTGCAGTGCTTCCTGAATAGTTATCCGGGGTTACCCGACCTGCTCCTCAAAGTGCGCAGACTTTGCTCGCATATCTGCCGTTCGCCCGTACACTCCAGCCTTATGCAGAACTATCAGCGGTCTTTGAACCTTCCCCAGCATCGCCTAATCATCGACGTTGCAACAAGGTGGAACTCCACACTGCACATGCTTCAGAGACTGTGCTAACAGAGGCGTGCTGTTATGTTTTTGTGGGAGGATACACATACACGAGCAGGCAGTTGGATGGCAGACATGGAGTTGTCAGGTGTGCAGTGGTCGAAGCTACAAGACCTGTGTCAAGTCCTTCAGTGTTTTGAGGAATGCACACGGCTGGTTAGTGCAGACAACGCCACAATAAGCATGAGCATCCCCCTAATGTGTCTGCTGATGCAAAGTTTGATGCACATAAAGGAGCAGGCGTCTGCAGCCGAGGAAGAGGAAAGCCTTGATGACAGTCAGCCATTGTCTGGTCAGGGCCGTGTAGAGGATGCGGTAGCGGGCGAAGAGGAGGAGGAGGACGAGGAGGATGATGGGGATGAGTATTTTTTTAATGAGGAAGCTTCTCCTGGGCCAACGGAAATTAGTGGCGTTGCAAGGCCGGGTTCTAGTTTTTTGAGGGAGACAAGTGACGTAGATTTGCCTGTAACTGCCCCTCAACCCAGCACAACCGCAGATTTGACAACTGGAACTTTGGCCCACATGGCGGATTATGCCTTACGTATCCTCAAAAGGGACCCACGCATTATTAAAATGATGACCGATGATGATTACTGGTTGGCCTGCATCCTTGACCCTCGCTATAAAGGCAAATGGCAAAATATTATGCCACATGAGAACCTCGAACAAATATTACCAACCAAATAAGCAACTCTTGTAGACAGTTTGATTCAGGCATTCCCAGCACACAGCGCCGGTGATGGTTCTCACACGAGCTGCAGGGGGCTACAGGGCAGAGGTGTTAGGCCGGCGTCACACTGGTGAGTTTTACAGACGTAAGAGCGCAGAAACTACGTCCGTAAAACTCGCATAACATACGGCACAATTATTCTCAATGGGGCTGCTCCTATCAGCCGTATATTACGGATTCGTAATATACGGCTTTCTACGGCCGTACAAAATCGCAGCATGCTGCGTTTGTCAGCGTATTGCGCAAAAAAATCGCCAATGAAAGTCTATGGGGGCGAGAAAAATACGGATTCCACACGGACCAGCAGTGTGACTTGCGAGAAATACGCAGCGGTGTTAGTGAAAAGTCGGTAATTCAATTGCCGGCTTTTCATTTTTCCTGCACAAACCCGACAGGATATGAGACATGGTTTACATATAGTAAACCATCTCATATCCCCATTTTTTTTGCATATTCCACACTACTAATGTTAGTAGTGTGTATGTGCAAAATTTCAGCGCTGTAGCTGCTAAAATAAAGGGTTAAATGGCGGAAAAAATTGGCGTGGGCTCCCGCGCAATTTTCTCCGCCAGAATGGTAAAGCCAGTGACTGAGGGCAGATATTAATAGCCTAGAGAGGGACCATGGTTATTGCCCCCCCCGTGGCTAAAAACATCTGCCCCCAGCCACCCCAGAAAAGGCACATCTGGAAGATGCGCCTATTCTGGCACTTGGCCACTCTCTTCCCACTCCCTGTAGCGGTGGGATATGGGGTAATGAAGGGTTAATGCCACCTTGCTATTGTAAGGTGACATTAAGCCAGATTAATAATGGAGAGGCGTCAATTATGACACCTATCCATTATTAATCCAATTGTATGAAAGGGTTAAAAAACACACACACACACACACACATGATTTAAAAGTATTTTAATGCAATAAACACAGCGGTTGTTTTAATAATTTATTGCTCTCTCAATCCATCAGCAACACCCTCGCTTGGAAAAATAATAAACGCACAAGATACATACCTTCTGATGTCCTATCACATCCAACGAGGAAATCCATCTGAAGGGGTTAACTAATATTACAGGCACGAGCTGCGATGAACCACTCTGTCATGGTTCTCAATGGCAAGAGAACGTAGTAAAGCATACAAAAAGGACTAGCTCTTGGAAGATGGGAACTCGAGCTGACTGTGAGCTAAACCTACCGCACAAATAACAGTGGCCGGGTAGCGTGCCTACGTTTTATCCCTAGACGCCCAGCGCCAGCCGGAGAACTGACTGACCCTAGCAGAGGAAAATACAGACCTGGCTTACCTCTAGAGAAATTTTCCCCAAAAGGCAGACAGTAGCCCCCACATATATTGTCGGTGATTTCAGAGGAAATTGACATACGAGGTATGAAGATAGGTTTAGCAAATTGAGGTCCGCTTACTAGATAGTAGGAAGACAGAAAAGGGAACTTCACAGTCAGCTGAAAACCCTATTCAAAACACCATCCTGAAATTACTTTAAGACTCTAATATCAACTCATGACACCAGAGTGGCAATTTCAGTTCACAAGAGCTTCCAGCCTCAGAAATTAACAATCACAGAGAACTGGAACAAAAATGCAAAACAAACTTAGGACTACAAGTCCAACTTAGCTGATAGTAGTCTAGGAGCAGGAACATGCAACAGAAAGGCTTCTGGTAACATTGTTGGCCGGCATAGAAATGACTGAGGAGCAAGGCTAAATAGACGACTCCCACATCCTGATGGAAACAGGTGAACAGAGGCGATGAAGCATACAAGTTCAGTACCACCAGTGACCACCGGGGGAGCCCAGAAACCAAATTCACAACACCACTCGCTCGTGCCTGTAATCCCCGGGTGCTGAAAGGAAAGCAGGGATCTATACTTACATTGAGTCGCGGTGATGCGCCCCTGCTGGATGTTCTCATGAACTGCAGCCTGGGAACTTTTTCCCACGCTCCAGGTCATATGAGGCCAAAAAAATGGGGATATGAGATGTTTTACTGTATGTAAACCATGTCTCATATCCTGTTGGGTTTGTGCAGGAGAAATGAAAAGCCGGCAATTGAATTACCGGTAGTGTTGAGCATTCCGATACCGCAAGTATCGGGTATCGGCCGATACTTAGCGGTATCGGAATTCCGATACCGAGATCCGATACTTGCCGCGTATCGGATACCGGAATCGGAAGTTCCCAGGATTCAAACTGCACAAATTTGTACGAAATCAGCCAATGAGAATGGACGCCCCCCATTTGAAGAATACGAAGGGGGTCGCATGATAACACAGCCCTCTCCCCACAGCCATATGTTTATAATCTTAGGATTCACTATTGGAGGAGTTATGACAGGTTTGATAATGTGGTTGTTCTTCCTGAAAGGGTTAATTTTATCCAGTAAGCTGCGCTGAAGCGTGAGCAGGTTATTTCTGGTTTTATCTGGTCCTATTCCCGCACTTTCTGTAGTTTCTGATTGGTCAATAGGGAAAGTGCGGGAAGATTTTATCCTATATAATCAGCTGTTCCATCAGCTGTCTCTCAGACACCTGATGAAGACAGAAGACAGCTGATGGATTCCCTCCTGCAGCAGCTGATCCAGAGGGCGGAGGGCGGCGACGAATGGCTGCTGAGTTGCCTGGCTATAAAACCTACCTCTGATATAGAGGTGCCGGCTTCTCTTGCGCCTGGGCTGTCACCCTCCCCTCGGCAGGATGAAGCTCCTTCAACACCGGCGAGGTCAAGCCGGAACTCGGGAAGGAATCGCAGGGCGCGAGTGGTGCATTCCCCATCGCCACCTCCTTCACTGGTGCCGGAGAACACTGTGCCGGCGCGTACCAGCAGGCGGAAGTCGTCGCGGCGGAAGTCCCGGAGTCCGCCGCGAGATTTGAACTGGAGCCAGCCAACACCTCATCACCAAGCGCCGGAAGCTGCAGCTACCCCCGGCGCGTCGCAGTGGGAGGATCCGGAGGAGCCTTCAGCGCCGGCGGTTTCATCAGAAGCCCCTTCTCACCGCTCTAGCCGTGCAGGCTCTGCGGCGGCTCAGGGGGCATGGTTAATCCCTGAGCATAGTAGCGGTGAGCTTTTGGTGCAGAGCTCCCCAGCTGCTGCGTCTTCAGCCGCAAGAGCATAGTTGCGCCAACCTGCAGCGCACAGCCGAGACCCGACGCATCTTCCTCATCCATCGCATTCGCCTGCAGGAGCAGGCTCGAGTGCCAACATCCACACTTCACAGGACCGGAGGCTTCACAGCAGTGGTGAGAGCCAAAATGTACCATCTTTTATGTACCCTTTTAGTGTAAAAGATTTGGTTAAGAAAGCATTGGAAGAATATCTGGGCAGTGGCATCCTTTCTCCTGCTCCCAGATATTCTTGCACTGATACTAACTCTGGTAGCTGTAATACAGTTTTAAAGCCAGGGTTGCCGGAGACCCTTGTTAAAGAATCCCTCACCTGTGACATTTCACTATTGGGCTTTCATTTGAGCCCTGCGGTGAAGGAGTTAATCTGGAGCAGAGCATTCGTTGATGTGTTTTCCCTTTTACCCTCTGGTAGAGACCAGCAGAGCAAATTTGAGAGCAGGGACGATTCTGATGATAAAAAGAAACCTTGTCCAGTTAAATCATTTAATAACTGGATCCAGGCCTTCTCCATCTATTCTGCAGTCTTAGGGGAAAAAATTCCGAATCTCTGCTCAGGACTCTTTCAGCACCAGGACTCAATATTGGAAGCATATCGGAACTTTGGAGGTATGGCCTGGTTACTTTACGACGAGGCTTTCAGACAGAAATTGTCAATGTTCCCTAATTTATCGTGGGATACGAAGGATGTCGGGTTATGGGTTAATCTGATGTTACCCCAGAGGTTCCCATCCCATAGACAGACTCCTAATCCCACGATAAAAAAGGGTGTGTGCTTTGCATTTAATGAGTCTACGTGCAAATGGGCTCAGAACTGTAGATTTCGGCACGAATGTTCCTTTTGTGGAGGAAGCCATGCAATGTCCAAATGTTTTAAAAAGCAAATGCTAAATAATCAGCAATCCAGCAGTAAAGAATCGTTTTCTAAAAGCAACGACTCCAGTGATACTGGAAGAAATGGCTCCATGGCTAAGATTATACCCAGACCAGGAGAGTAGTTTACTTTTATATAATGGTTTTTTAAAGGGATTTTGTGTACCCACATTTTCGGGTATTGGTTGCAAACCTGTGGTGAACTTACCGTCTGCACTTCAATTTCCGCACATAGTTGAGGAAAAAATCATAGCAGAATTAGAGTTGGGTAGGGTTTCTGGCCTGTTTGATACCCCCCCATTTGAAAACTTTAGGATTTCGCCCTTAGGTGTAGTTCCTAAGAAAGATAGTGGGTCTTTTAGACTCATTCACCATTTATCTTATCCTAAGGGCGAATCCCTAAACGATGAAGTGGGTGGTTATAAGTGTTCAGTTCAATATACATCTTTTGACGTTGCGTTGGATTTATTGCGGAATTTTGGTCGCGATGCCCTTATGGCAAAATTGGATATAAAGTCCGCTTTTAGGATCCTACCAGTTAATCCGGACGGTTTCAATTTCCTTGGTTTTTCTTTTAAAAATAAATTCTTTTTCGATAAATGCCTCCCCATGGGTTTTTCCCTTTCGTGTTTTTATTTCGAATCTTTCTCTACGTTTCTGCAATGGGTAGTGGAGTTCGATTTTTCAGGAGGCGGGATGCTACACTACCTCGATGATTTTTTGTTCGTCGGCCCTTTTGATTCAGGTAAATGTCAGGCTATGTTGGATAGGTTCTTAGCAGTTTGTCGGTGTTTCGGCGTCCCCATTGCCAAGGACAAAACGGTGTTTCCTTGTACTTCACTTGAGTTTTTAGGTATTGTTATCGATTCTCATAATATGTGTTGCTCTTTACCTCTGGATAAGCTATCTAAATTGCAGGCAGCGATATCCCGCTGTTTGATGTTGGAAAAGGTTACTTTGAAGGAGCTGCAGTCCCTTCTAGGGATGCTAAACTTTGCATTAAGAATTATCCCTATGGGCAGGGTATTCTCTAGAAGGCTTTACGATGCTACGGTGGGTTATTCTTCCCCTAAGTCCCACATACGCTTGGGCAAGGATTTAAAGGATGACCTTAAAGTTTGGTTAAAGTTCTTATCTAGCTTTAATGGCAAGTCTATGTGGCAATCTTCGTTTGTTTTAGCCGAGGACATTAGTTTATATTTTTTAGCTATCGGCGAGCTCGGTTTTGTTTTCTCTTTTGAATCCTGTTGGTGCTCAGAGCATTGGCCTACTGTGTGGCAGGAGAGCAGGGCTTTAAACAACTAGACGGTTTTGGAGTTATTTCGGTGTTTCTGTGTCTTCATCTGTGGGGCCCCTTGCTGAGGGATAAGCGAATTTTGTTTTCATCAGATAATCAGGGTCTGGTTTTTGCCCTAAATACCCTCTCTTCAAAAAATAAATGGTCTGCTAGGATTATTAGGCACATAGTTTTTCTCTGCTTGAAATTTAATATTTGGATAAAAGCCTCCTTTTCCTTTAAGGAGCGCACGGTTAATAATGCATCTGTTTATCACCGCCAGCTGTTTCTATCCAAGAGGGAGTCATGGAAAGCAGAAGAAAACAGAGTTTCCTTCCCGCAATGGATTTGGAATATAATTCAGGAGTAATTTCTCATTTTATTGCTAAATCGCTAGCCGATAGAACATGGGCCGATTATTCGGCGGCATGGAAGCTGTGGATAGATTTTTGTTCAGCGAAAAATCATCCTCATGACAATTGTAGCGTGGGGATATCACTTAATTTTTTGGAGCATATGGTTGGTAAAGGTTTATCTTTTTCAGCTTTATCAAAAAATGTGGCGGGGGTTTCATTTTTCCTCAAAATGCTAGGCGTTCGGCCAATGTCGGATATTTTTCAGGTCCGGCAATTTTTAAAGGATTTTAAGAAAGCTCATTTTAAACCCGATGATCATCGCCCGATTTCTTTCCAATTGCTGAAAGACCTTTGCTCAAGCCTTCCCTCAGTTTGTTCTACCGATTTTGAAGCTTGTCTTTTTTCCGCAGCGTTTTGTTTAGCCTTCTTTGCTGCGCTAAGGGTAGGCAAAATTGTATCCCAGAAAGTCTTCCCCTTCTGGTCTGTTTTTTGAAGATGTGAAGCTCTTTGACTCACATATCCTAATATTTATTAGAAAATCGAAAACAGACCAGATGGGTAGAGGCTCCTCGCTACGCTTGAACGCTATACAGGATAAGGTCATATGCCCTGTTTTTAATGCTAGAAAGTGGTCGTTTTTAAGGCCCAAAGTCAATGGCCCGTTTTTTATTCATTGCAATGGTGAACCGGCAACGATTTTTCAATTTAATTTTATTCTTAAAAAATGTTTGAAATTACTGAATGTTTCTGACCAAAGAATTTCCTCCCACTCCTTCCGCATCGGCGCTGCAACAGAAGCTGCCAGATTGGGTATTCAAGAGAGCAGGATAAAAAGCATGGGCAGATGGGAGTCTAAGAAATTTAAGATTTATATTCGCCCTGATTTGTATTCTTCTTAATATTTGACTCCTTTTTTAGGTATATTATCAGTCTGGATCGTTGGGCATTCTTATGTCTTTTGGTCTGAGAGAAGGGCCGGTTCGAGATCGTATTCAAGGAATCTCTCTTTTAATGCTTCTTTCCTCCAAGTTTTTTGGTTTAGCAGGCGAGGTATGAAATGGAAGGAATTGGTTGGAGAAATGCGAAGATTAAAGAAGATATGGCCTAATCCGGATTTAATAATTTTACATTTAGGCGGTAATGACTTGGGTAAAACCAGCACCCTTAACCTTATTGCTTTAATGAGGAGGGATCAGAGGCGTAGCTAAGGGTTCAGCTCAGGGGGGGCGAACCATCTGAGTGGGCCCCTAACCCTTGATTACAACTATGGTGGCACACTTTAATCATGGGTATAGGGGGAACCTCAGCAGATGATCCTGCTGTAATCGAAAATGTATAATGGCCCCCGCATTGGCCCCCACGTTGTATCTCCCTTGGATTCTGGTCTCTGACCCTTTCTGTAGGCTGCAAATTGCAGAAAATAAAAACAACCAGTAAATGTGTATAGAGTCCATCATATGGGAATAGGTCCCTGAATGAATCCAGGTAACCCTAAAAGGAATACTCTTGTCTGGACAAGACCCAAAAGAGGTGAATGGAAAGAAAGAGGAAAGCAGAAGAAAGGGGGAGGTAAAATATCACACAATGAAAGAAGAAAGTGCGCCCCCCCGTATGTCATCTCTTCTTTTTTTGCCCTTCTCCCCATTTGCGGGCCATGTTATTCAGACTGAGTATACATATGCAGCTAAAGGTGATTGTGATTATCTATACTCACCTACTGGCTGTTCCCATTTTTATTCTATTTGGCTTTTCATCATATATATTTATACTCAACTTTATGGGGATTTTTATTGTTTATATAAATAGCATTTTCATGTTTGTTACCTTGTATTTACTGATATGAGATGACACACACTGGACTGATAGGACCCTGAGGCCATGTTCACACTTTGCGGTGTGCTCTGCAGGTTTATCCCGCAGAGGAATTGATAAATCTGCAGGGCAAAACCGCTGCGGTTATCCCTGCAGATTTATCGCGGTTTGTTCCGCGGTTTCCGCTGCGGGATTACTCCTGTACTATTGATGCTGCATATGCAGCAATATGCAGCATCAATAGTAATGATAAAAATAATAAAAATTGGTTATACTCACCCTCCGATGTCCGGATCTCCTGGGCGCTGCACCCAGCGCTCCGGTTCCAAAGATGCTGTGCCGAGAAGGACCTTCGTGACATCACGGTCATGTGACCGCGGCGTCATCACGGTCATGTGACCGCGGCGTCACCACAGGTCCTGCTCGCACAGCAAACCGAAGACCGGACGGCCGCGGGCAGCGCTGAGAGGTGAGTATAGCATTTTTTATTTTAATTCTTTTTTTTTTTACACTATTTATGGGTCCCAGGGCCTGGAGGAGAGTCTCCTCTCCTCCACCCCGGATACCACCCGCACATTATCCGCTTACTTCCCGCAACGTGGGCACAGCCCCATGCGGGAAGTAAGCGGTTCAATGCATTTCTATGGGTGCAGAATCGCTGCGATTCTGTACAAAGAAGTGACATGCTGCGGGTTGTAAACCACTGCGTTTCTGCGTGGTTTTTCCCGCAGCATGTGCACTGTGGTTTGCGGTTTCCATAGGGTTTACATGTTAATGTAAACGCTATGGAAACTGCTGCGGACCCGCAGCATCAAAATCACCGCGGATCCGCGGTAAAAAACGCAAAGTGTGAACATGGCCTGACCCCAGCTACAGGACCACATTACAAGAGATAGAGAGAGAGATGCTGAGAGAGAGACTGAGAGACAGAAAGAGAGAAGACAGAGAGAAAGACAGAGAGCAAGACTGAGAGAGACAGAGAGCGATACCGAGACAAAGAGACAGAGAGACTGACAGAGAGACTGAGAGAGACTGACAGAGAGGGACTGAGAGACTAATAGAGTCACACAGAGAGACAGACAGAGAGAGACTGACAGAGAGACAGACAGAGAGCGAGACAGAGACTAACAGAGACAGAGAGAGAGACTGAAACAGAGACTGAGATCGAGACTGAGAGAGCAAGACAGAGAGAGAGCGAGACTGAGACAAACTGAGAGAGAGAGTGAGACAGAGACTGAGAGACAGAGAGAGACTGCCAGAGACTGAGAGAGACAGAGACAGAGAGACAGAGAGAGACTGACACAGAAACAGAGACTCAGAGAGAGACTGAGACAGAAAGACACAGAGAGCGAGACTGAGAGAGACAGAGAGCGAGACCTTGACTGAGAGAGACAGAGAGACTGAGAGAGACAGACAAAGAGACAGACTGAAGAGAGAGACTGACAGAGAGACAGAGATTGAGAGAGACAGACAGAGAGACAGGGAGACTGACAGACTGAGAGCGAGACAGAGAGAGAGCGAGAGAGAGAGAGCGAGACAGAGAGCGAGACAGAGAGAGAGCGAGACTGAGAGAGAGAGACTAAGACAGAGACAAACTGAGAGTGAGACAAAGACTGAGCCAGAGAGAGACTGACAGAGACTGAGAGAGAGACAGAGACTGAGAGACAGAGAGAGAGCGAGACAAAGACTGAAACAGAGAGAGACTGCCAGAGAGTGACAGAGAGAGACTGACAGAGACAGAGACTGACAGAGACAGAGACTGAGAGAGTGATTGACCCTGAGAGACAGAGAGAGCGAGACAGAGAGTGAGCGAGACATAGAGAGAGCGAGACAGACTGAGAGAGAGCGAGACTGAGAGCAAGACAGAGTGAGCGAGAGAGAGTGAGCAAGACAGAGAGTGAGCAAGACAGCGAGAGACAGCGAGAGACAGAGAGCGAGAGAGAGCGAGAGAGAGCGAGACTGAGAGCGAGACTGAGAGCGAGACTGAGAGCGAGACTGAGAGCGAGACTGAGAGCGAGACTGAGAGCGAGACAGAGAGTGAGCGAGACAGAGATAGACAGACTGACAGAGAGCGAGACAGAGCGAGACAGAGTAAGCGAGACAGAGAGTGAGCGAGACAGAGAGAGACAGACTGACAGAGAGCGAGACAGACTGAGAGAGAGCGAGACTGAGAGCGAGACAGAGTAAGCGAGACAGAGCGAGACAGAGTAAGCGAGACAGAGAGAGACAGAGAGAGTGAGACAGAGACAGAGAGCGAACGAGACAGAGAGAGCGAGACAGAGAGAGCGAGACAGAGAGAGCGAGACAGAGAGAGCGAGACAGAGCGCGAGACAGAGCGCGAGACAGAGCGCGAGACAGAGCGCGAGACAGAGCGCGAGACAGAGCGCGAGACAGAGAGTGAGCGAGACAGAGCGTGAGCGAGACAGAGCGTGAGCGAGACAGAGACAGACAGAGAGAGCAAGACAGAGTGCGAGATAGAGAGAGAGAGACTGAGCGAGAGACAGAGAGCGAGACAGAGAGCAAGCGAAACAGAGAGCAAGCCAGACAGAGAGCAAGAGAGACAGACAGCGAGATTGAGAGAGCGAGACAGAGAGAGAGACTGAGAGACTGACAGAGACACAGAGAGCGAGGGAGACAGAGAGACTGACAGAGACAGAGCAAAACGGATGCAAGAAACCTCAGGGACATGTCAGGAGGGGAACAGTGTCCTGCCTCCTCCTCACTGCACAGTGCAGTCACCTCCAGCCCCCTGCAGCCTGAGCTCCTACGTCGTCCTATCTCCTGTCCTGCTCCTGTATGCAGGGCTCAGGGAGGGAAGAAGCAGCGTCTCTTCAGCAGACACCACACAGCCGGCAATGTGTGCGTGTCTGCAATATGCTCTGCTGGAGGAGGCAGCAGGTACAGTGCCGGCACCCAGAGTCCCCGGGTACATGCTCCTCTACAGAACAGACCGCGGCAGTGCAGGGAGATTCTGTCCCTGCTTTACTGCAGAGCTCAACTATATTGGCGTGCACAGCAGGCTAATATAGTTAAGGGCAGCGTAGCTCCAGGTGGACCCCCTCTGAGCTCTGGGCCCGGGGCGACCGCACCCTCTGCCCCCCTGGTAGCTACGCTACTGGGAGGGATATATCTATGTTAAAAACTGAGTTCTTTCATTCCACTGTAGTTTTTTCAGAAATCGTACCAAGATTTTTATGGTTTAACAGCAGCAGCATGGTTTTTCTTGACAAAATTCGTAAACGAATAAACAGGAGCATGGAGAAATTTATGTTTATAACAGAAGGTTTTTCTTTCAGGCATTTGGAGCTGGAGGACGTCATCCCTGGCATGTATAGAGGGGATTTGGTTCACTTATCAGATGTGGGTCTGGACATTTTGAATTTGGATTTTCAATCAATTATTGAGAAATGGCTATGGCGTTTGGGGGGGCCTCATCTTCCAGCTGAGGCGTGTGGGAAAATCGCCCGTTGAATGCGGGTGGATTTGGTCATGAGTTGGAGTAGTATTAATCAAATTATTTAAATGGTTTTATTCTTGGTTATTGAATTAAAATAATAATTTCAAGTAACTCTAAATAAACGCCACGGCCATTTTCTTCCAACAATTCTCTGTGTCAAGTCTTTTTATTGGGGTTATATGGGGCTTGTGTTACCATGGACGCCCCCCCTTTGAAGAATACGAAGGGGGTCGCATGATAACACAGCCCTCTCCCCACAGCCATATGTTTATAATCTTAGGATTCACTATTGGAGGAGTTATGACAGGTTTGATAATGTGGTTGTTCTTCCTGAAAGGGTTAATTTTATCCAGTAAGCTGCGCTGAAGCGTGAGCAGGTTATTTCTGGTTTTATCTGGTCCTATTCCCGCACTTTCTGTAGTTTCTGATTGGTTAATAGGGAAAGTGCGGGAAGATTTTATCCTATATAATCAGCTGTTCCATCAGCTGTCTCTCAGTCACCTGATGAAGACAGAAGACCCCGCCCTCCCTCCCTTAATTTATATTTCTTAATATGCTTATGTCGTGGCGTTTGTTGTGGGAAAATCGCCTGTTGAATGCGGGTGGATTTGGTCATGAGTTGGAGTAGTATTAATCAAATTATTTAAATGGTTTTATTCTTGGTTATTGAATTAAAATAATAATTTCAAGTAACTCTAAATAAACGCCACGGCCATTTTCTTCCAACAATTCTCTGTGTCAAGTCTTTTTATTGGGGTTATATGGGGCTTGTGTTACCATGATTCCAAGTGTGGGCACATCCTGTTCAGCATGGAGGGCCTGAAACTACTGGCAAGGCTGTGATTGGCTGCTGAAATGATGTCATGATGCAGTTTAAAAGTCGCTGGCGCCATTTTGCGCTCACTCTGCTGTGAATTCAGTTAGTGACAGGACGCTGTTTGTTGACTGAGGGCCAGTTTAGAGATAGTGATTTGCTTCTTTGTGCTTTTCCAAGGCTAATTTAGCAACCGCTGTGTTCACCTACTAATCACCTTGCTTTTGCCTTGTAGCGCTGTTTTCACAGCGATCTGCAAGGTCTGTGTGTGTGTGTGTGAGTGCAGCCCACTCTCTAGTCTGAGTGCAGCCATAGGCCATCCATAGCTGGTTGTATTCAGTTCAGGGAGGGTGGTTCATTGCCACATACTGTTCTTTTTTTTTTTTTTTTTTTCAAGTAGTGTAGTCTGCTGCTCATTTTTTCAAAAAATTCCTATTAGCATACCTCCCAACTTTTGAAGACGGGAAAGAGGGACAAAGTTTGCGGCGCGCGAAGTGCGCCGCGGCAAATTTTAGGCCACACCTCTGATCACACCCATTCATAATTAGTCACACCCATATCCACGTCCCAACCACACCCATTTAGCACTGCCGATCACACTATTTCATATACAATAATTATAAACAAAAAAATATGGCCACACAGTGCTCCATACTGTATAATGACCGTACATGATGCTCCATACCGTATAATGACCGCACATGATGCTCCATACCGTATAATGACCACACATGATGCTCCATACTGTATAATGAACACACATGACACTCCATACTGTATAATGACCGCATGCATACTGTATAATGACCACACATGATGCTCTATACTGTATAATGGCCACACATGATGCTCCATATTGTATAATGAACACACATGACACTCCATACTGTATAATGACCGCATGCATACTGTATAATGACCACACATGATGCTCCATACTGTATAATGGCCACACATGATGCTCCATACTGTATAATGAACACACATGACACTCCATACTGTATAATGACCGCATGCATACTGTCCAATGACCGCACATGATGCTCCATACTGTCTAATGACCGCACATGATGCTCCATACTGTATAATGGCCCCACATGATGCTCCATACTGTATAATGACCGCACATCATGCTCCATACTGTCTAATGACTGCACATGATGCTCCATACTGTATAATGACCGCACATGATGCTGCATACTGTATAATGACCGCACATGATGCTCCATACTGTATACTGGCTGCACATGATGCTCCATAGTGTCCAATGACCGCACATGATGCTCCATACTGTATAATGACCGCACATGATGCTCCATACTGGATAATGACCGCACATGATGCTCCATACTGGATAATGACCGCACATGATGCTCCATACTGTATAATGACCGCACATGATGCTCCATACTGTATAATGGCCCACATGATGCTCCATACTGTATACTGGCTGCACATGATGCTCCATACTGTATAATGACCGCACATGATGCTCCATACTGTATAATGACCGCACATGATACTCCATACTGTATAATGACCCAACATGATGCTCCATACTGTATAATGACCGCACATGATGCTCCATACTGTATAATGGCCACACATGATGCTGCATACTGTATAATGACTGCACATGATGCTCCATACTGTATAATGGCCACACATGATGCTGCATACTGTATAATGACCGCACATGATGCTCCATACTGTATAATGGCCACACATGATGCTGCATACTGTATAATGACCGCACATGATGCTCCATACTGTATAATGACCGCACATGATGCTCCATACTGTATAATGGCCACAGTTCTCCATACTGTATAATGACATACAGGCACGCAGCTCACACACACAGCTCACACACACGGCTCACACGCACGCAGCTCACACACACAGCATCACACACACACACACGCAGTATCAAACATACACACGAAGCATCACAAACGCAGCTCACAAACACATGCAGCTTTGACACAAATGCATCACACGCAGCCATCACACACACACACGCAGCCATCACACACACACACGCAGCCATCACACACACGCAGCCATCACACACACGCACGCAGCCATCACACACACACACACGCAGACATCACACACACACACACGCAGCCATCACAGACACACACGCAGCCATCACACACACACACACCCAGCCATCACACACACACACACACACCCAGCCATCACACACACACCCAGCCATCACTCACACACACACACAGCCATCACACACACACACACACACCCAGCCATCACACACACACCCAGCCATCACTCACACACACCCAGCCATCACACACACACACACCCAGCCATCACACACACACCCAGCCATCACACACACACACCCAGCCATCACACACACACCCAGCCATCACACACACACACACATCCAGCCATCACACACACACACCCAGCCATCACACACACACACATCCAGCCATCACACACACACAGCCATCACACACACACCCAGCCATCACTCACACACACCCAGCCATCACACACACACACACACACCCAGCCATCACACACACACCCAGCCATCACACACACACCCAGCCATCACACACACACACACCCAGCCATCACACACACATCCAGCCATCACACACACACACACCCAGCCATCACACACACACACACACACACAGCCATCACACACACACATCCAGCCATCACACACACGCAGCCATCACACACACGCAGCCATCACATACACACCAGATACCTCATACACACACACACACACGCAGCATCACACACACACACACATCTCACTCACACACACACACACACACACACACTCTCTCTCTCTCCTCTGTGGTGCAGGGGCGGCTGATGTCCATGTGCAGCTCTTCAGTTTCTCCTGCTGCTCACAGCTCTGCACTGTCCGGCACCTCCCCCGTCTCTCCTTCTCTGCCGGGATAGCAGCTAAGAGCAGGAGAAGCCGGAGCTCCGTGCACACACAGGAGGAAGTGAGTCGCTGACCTTTCATCTTGATCGCTGCTGGCTCTCTCCCTCAGCGTGGCAGCGCCGCACACACACATGGGATCGGTCGGGAGGAGACCCAGCATGTATAAGAAAAAAAAAAACAGCCACAATCCTAAGCTACTCAGGTGCCGCCCCCTGCATTGTCCCTGCCCTAGGCACGTAGTGCGGGACAACTATTGTCCCTCCCGGGATCCCGGGGCTAACTGTCAAAATCAGGACAGTCCCGCGGGATCCGGGACGGTTGGGAGGTATGCTATTAGTGTTTCCACCCGTCTCCAGCTAACTTGTGGAAAAACACTACATAGGATAACGTAGAGGAGGGTTTTTGGGCCTTGCAGCGCCGTTTACGGCTGTCTGCACGGTCTCCGTGTGACTGCAGCTCGCCCTGTAGTCTGTGAGCAGCCATAGCCTGGTTGTCTCCAGCTCAGGGTTCTTCACTGCGTCATACCGTAAAATCAATTTTCCTTTTGTTTTAAGTAGTGCAGGCTGCTGCACATTTTTTCAAAAAATTCCTATTAGTGTCTTTCCACCCGTCTCCAGCTAACTTGTGGAAAAAACGACATAGGATAACGTAAAGGAGGGTTTTTGGGCCTTGCAGCGCCGTTTACGGCTGTCTGCACGGTCTCCGTGTGACTGCAGCTCGCCCTGTAGTCTGTGAGCAGCCATAGCCTGGTTGTCTCCAGCTCAGGGTTCTTCACTGCGTCATACCGTAAAATCAATTTTCCTTTTGTTTTAAGTAGTGCAGGCTGCTGCACATTTTTCAAAAAATTCCTATTAGTGTCTTTCCACCCGTCTCCAGCTAACTTGTGGAAAAACACTACACAGGATAACGTAGAGGAGGGTTTTTGGGCCTTGCAGCGCCATTTACGGCTGTCTGCACGGTCTCCGTGTGACTGCAGCTCTCTCTGTTGTCAGTTCAGCCCCCCAAAAATAAATAAATAATAAAGTTCACCAAACACACCAGTGACACCACTTTACATTTGTGTAGGCCACATTAGCTCATATTAAAGTCTAGTCCACACAGGAAGGTGGTGGGAGCAGCTCTGAGGAAGAGATTCCCCGTACGGCCCAAAGATGGAGAGGGAGGGGGAAGACTGCGGATCCTGCAGCCTCCGCTTTGGCACCCGTTAGGAGCATGTCTCTTCCAAAAGCCAAAAAGGGCGCTCCCAAGACTTGCAGTGCCTGGTCCTTTTTTGACACAGTTGCAGATGACATTTGCTATGTCAAATGCAAGGTGTGTCATCACAAAGTCAAAAGAGGGAAAAATGTCAGCAACCTCAATACCTCCAACATGTGGAAACATGTGCGCACCAGGCACGCGGCGGAGTTAGAAAGACACACTGAAGAGCTAGGCCAACCAACAGCGGCAGCTACCACCTCTTCAGCTCGTGTTGCCTCTTCCTCCAGCTCACACGCAGCTGGTTCGGCTTCCTCCCAGGATCGCCGTGGAAGAACCTCTGGCCCTGTTGTCCAGAGACCCGCTGTAATTCCACCCGCAGCACCACTTTCCCAGTCATCCACACACTCCCAGCCCAGTGTACAGCCATTGGTAGTACAGGCATAGGAGAAAAGGCGGCCTTTCTCGTCAAACCACCCACGAGCACAGGCTCTGACTGCAGGCATTGCCAAACTTCTGTCACTGGAAATGCTGTCATTCAGGCTGGTGGAAACTGACAGCTTCCGTGACTTGATGTCATCGGCAGTCCCACAGTACAATGTGCCCAGCCGCTTTTACTTCAGCAGGCAAGCCGTCCCTGCCCTGCACAAGCATGTGGAGGGACACATAAAACACGCGCTACTGAATGCCGTCAGTAGCAAGGTCCACCTCACCACCGATGCGTGGACCAGTCAACATGGACAGGGGCGATACCTTTCCCTCACTGCCCATTGGGTTAATGTCGTTGAGCCGGGTACAGATCGTGCGAGTGGTGCAGGACGAGTCCTGCCCACTCCAAGGATTGCAGGAATCCATTCTGTACGCATTGACTCCTCCTCTTACACCAGTTCCTCAGAATCATCGCTGCAGGAGCCGTCACAGTCCACCTCCACATGGACCCATGATGAACGTTTACCTGTTACGACCGACCTGAGCACAGCCATGGCCAAACGTCAACAGGCCATCTTGAAATTAATTTCTTTGGGGAATCGAAGCCACACAGCGCAGGAGCTCTGGAATGCCATCAAGCAGGAGAGCGATGTGTGGTTTGTGCCAGCGAATCTCCAGCCAGGCAAGGTAGTGTGTGATAATGGCCGAAATCTGGTGGCAGCTCTGGGCCTCGGCAACCTCACTCACATCCCATGTCTGGCACATGTGCTCAATTTGGTCGTGCAGAGTTTTTTGAGGGACTATCCGGATCTTGATGCACTGCTGCACAAGGTCCGCCTAGAGTGTGCTCACTTGCGGCGTTCCAGCACGGCAAAAGCGCGCATTGCGGCTCTGCAGCGCCGACACCGCCTTCCGGAACATCGCATCATATGTGACCTAATTACCAGGTGGAATTCCACGTTACATATGCTGGAGCGGTTGTGTGAGCAGCAGCAAGCTGTAATGGAGTACCAGCTGCATCAGGCGCAAAGAAGTCACACTCAGCGCCGTTCAGACTTCACAACCACAGAGTGGGCCACTATGAATGACGTCTGCCAGGTTTTGCGTCCCTTCGATTATTCCACGCGGATGGCGAGTGCAGATGATGCACTAGTCAGCATGACTGTCCCCCTTATCTGCCTGCTTGAAAAATCACTGCAAGCGCTAAGGGATGATGTTGTGAAAGAAGTGGAGGATGAGGATTCACCATTTCCATCATCTTCTGGACAGTCAGCGCCACGTGGTTCCTCACAAACGCGTAGGCAGGGGACAGTTTGTGAGGAGGATGAGGAGGAGTCAATGGAGGAGGAAGACATCCGTCCAGAGGAGGGAGATACACAATTGTCCAGTACTCAGTGTGTACAGCGAGGGTGGGGTGATGACGAGCAGGCAGAGATCACGCCTCCAGCAGGGGACAGCGTTTCTTGGGCAGTTGGCAGTCTGCAGCACATGGTGGATTACATGCTGCAGTGCCTGAGAAAGGACCGCCTCATCGCCCACATTCTCAACATGTCTGATTATTGGGTGTTCACCCTCCTCAATCCTCACTACCGGGACAACGTAGAAAGCCTCATCACACCGTTGAACCGGGAGCGAAAAATGCGGGAGTACCAAGACACATTGGTGAATTCCATCATCTTCTCCATTCCAAGTGAGAGAAGTGCTGCTAGTGCATTACAAAGCAGCTCAGTGCGTCCAGGCAGTGGCGGAGGCTCTGCACAAAGAGGGAGCAGAAGCAGTGCCTCTGCCCAAGGCAAGACCAGTATGGCCCAACTGTGGCACAGTTTTCTGTGCCCGCCACAAAAGTCTACACCATCACAGACGGCTCCAGACAGCAGGAGGCAACGGTTCCGTCAGATGGTGACAGACTACATGTCTTGCCCTCTTGCTGTACTCCCAGACGGCTCTTCACCTTTCAAGTTTTGGGTCTCAAAGCTGGATACATGGCCAGAGCTAAGCCAGTATGCATTGGAGGTGCTGGCTTGCCCTGCGGCTAGTGTATTATCGGAACGCGTCTTTAGTGCTGCAGGTGGTGTACAAACTGACCGTCGCATGCGACTATCCTCCGATAACGTTGACCGGCTTACTTTCCTGAAAATGAACAAGGCCTGGATCTCGCAGGAATTTGCCACTCCTCTTCCTGATTAAATAATTAGGTGACTTTCTACGTTATCCAGGTCTCCTGTTGTGTTCATCTTTCTACCACCTGAACTTAAATTCCTGGGCTCCAACACCGCCAGTTGAGGCTCAGAAGTGCCGTCTGCACAGTCAAAACATACGACCCAGTGTTATTGGGTTTCAGTAACGTCAGCTGATCCCCAGCTGTGTAGCCGGCAATGTGTCCTGCGACCGCCATGCTGACACAACAACTGAAATGTAAGGGAACCTGTCCCCCCCCCCAAGGCGTTTGATACTGAAAGAGCCACCTTGTGCAGCAGTAATGCTGCACAAGGAAAAGGTAGCTATTTTTGTTTAGCTCCTTGCACACGCAGAACTTAACACTTATAAAATGTGTCCACTGATACCGTAATACCGTCCCGGAGGTGGGACTTTCCTTCGTAATATGACACAGCACAGCTGTCATTCCTACCCCCTTGGCACCGTTCCCCGGCTCCTCAGCGTTGTTTGATTCCGTCACGGAGCCTGCGCTGTTATGTTATCCCTTGGCCAGGCACACTTAGTGCTGCCCATCTTCTGACATCATTTGGTGTCAGGCTGGCTGCGCCTGCGCGGCCACGCTGGCTGAGAGCCCGCCTCGCACTGTCTTCTGATTTATCCCACTGGGGGCCTGAGATCCATGGACATGCGCAGTTTATATCTGAACCTCCGCCTCTCACTCATCTCCCTACACCTTATTCAGACTGTGCGCCGTCAGCTGATCCCTAATAGCATGCCACGGCCGTGACACCGCACAGTCTGAAGAAGCCGTAGGGAGGGGAGTGAGAGGCGAGGATATGCACTGCGCATGGCCACGGATCCCAGGCCCGCGGAGGAATTACATTAGACGACACTGCGAGGCGGGCTCTCGGCCAGCGCAGCCGCACAGGCGCAGCCAGCCTGACACCAAATGATGTCAGAAGATGGGCAGCGCTAAGTGTGCCTGGCCAAGGGATAACATAACAGCGCAGGCTCCGGGACGGAATCAAACAACGCTGAGGAGCCGGGGCACGGCGCCGGGGGGGGGGTAAGAATGACGGCTGTGCTGCGTCATATTACGAAGGAAAGTCCCACCTCCGGGACGGTCTCACGGTTTCAGGGGACACATTTTATAAGTGTTTAGTTCTGTGTTTGCAAGGAGCATAATGAAAAGAGCCACCTTTTCCTTTTGCATCTTTTGTGCTGCACAAGCTGGCTCTTTCAGCTACAAACGCCTTGGGTGGGGGGTTAAAGGTTCCCTTTCGACTTTCTCCAATCAGGCTTCGGCCTACATTGTGTTCCTCTGCTTCTCCTGCTGTCCCTGGGCTCCAACACCACTAGTTGTTGCCTGGTAGTGCTGTACGCACAGTCAACAGTCGCTCCTCTGTTATTGGGGTTCAGTAACGTCAGCTGTTCCCCAGCTGTGTGTGTGGCAATCCCTCCTATCTCCTCCACCTCCTCCTCCTGTCCCTGGGCTCCAACACCGCTAGTTGCTGTCCAGAAGTGCTGTCCGCACAGTCCCAACAGTCGCTCCTCTGTTATTGGGGTTCAGTAACGTCAGCTGTTCCCCAGCTGTGTGTGTGGCAATCCCTCCTATCTCCTCCACCTCCTCCTCCTCCTGTCCCTGGGCTCCAACACCGCTAGTTGCTGTCCAGAAGTGCTGTCCGCACAGTCCCAACAGTCGCTCCTCTGTTATTGGGGTTCAGTAACGTCAGCTGTTCCCCAGCTGTGTGTGTGGCAATCCCTCCTATCTCCTCCACCTCCTCCTCCTCCTGTCCCTGGGCTCCAACACCGCTAGTTGCTGTCCAGAAGTGCTGTCCGCACAGTCCCAACAGTCTCTCCTCTGTTATTGGGGTTCAGTAACATCAGCTGTTCCCCAGCTGTGTGTGTGGCAATCCCTCCTATCTCCTCCACCTCCTCCTCCTCCTGTCCCTGGGCTCCAACACCGCTAGTTGCTGTCCAGAAGTGCTGTCCGCACAGAGCCAAACACCTCGCCAATGTGTTAGTGGGGTTCAGCACCGCCAGCTGTTCCCCTGCTGTGTATACGGCAACGTGTCATGCGACCGCCACGCAGGCACAACAACTTAAATTTAAGGGAACCTGTCCCCCCCCCAAAGCGTTTGTTACTGAAAGAGCCACCTTGTGCAGCAGTAATGATGCAAATGGAAAAAGTGCCTCTTTTCGTGGTGCTCCTTGCACATGCTGAACCTAACACTTATGAAATGTGTCCCCTCACACCGTTAAACCGTCCGGTAGGTGGAACTTTCCTTTGTCATGTGATGCAGCACAGCCGTCATTCTTACCCCCTTGGCACCGTGCGCCGCCTCCTCAGCGTTGTTTGAATCTGTCCCGGAGCCTGCGCTGTTAGGTTAGCCCTTGGCCGTGCACACATTTTGCGCTGCCCATCTTCTGACATCATTTGGTGTCAGGCTGGCTGCGCCTGTGCGGCCGCGCTGGCCGAGAGCCCGCCTCGCATTGTCTTCTGATTTAATCCCACTGGGGGCCTAAGATCCATGGACATGCGCAGTGCATATCTGAACCTCCGCCTCTCACTCATCTCCCTACGCCTTCTTCAGACTGTGCGCCGTCAGCTGATCCCTAATAGCATGCCACGGCCGTGACGCCGCACAGTCTGAAGAAGCCGTAGGGAGGGGAGTGAGAGGCGAGGATATGCACTGCGCATGGCCACGGATCCCAGGCCCGCGGTGGGATTACATTAGACGACACTGCGAGGCGGGCTCTCGGCCAGCGTGGCCGCACAGGCGCAGCCAGCCTGACACCAAATTATGTCAGAAGACGGGCAGCGCAAAATGTGTGCATGGCCAAGGGCTAACCTAACAGCGCAGGCTCCGGGACAGATTCAAACAACGCTGAGGAGGCGGCGCACGGCGCCAAGGGGGTAAGAATGACGGCTGTGCTGCGTCACATGACAAATGAAAGTTCCACCTACCGGACGGTTTAACGGTGTGAGGGGACACATTTCATAAGTGTTAGGTTCAGCATGTGCAAGGACCATAATTCAAAGAGCTAAGTTTACCTTTTCCAGCATTAGTGCTGTACACGATGGCTCTTTCAGCTACAAATGCCTGGGGGGGGTTAAAGGTTCCCTTTCAACTTGCTATAGTGCAGGCTTCGGCCTACACTCCGCTCCCCCTGCTCCTCCTGCTGACCCTGGGCTCTAACACCGCCAGTTGGGGCCCAGATGTGCTAGCTGCACAGAGAAAAACACCAGCCAATGTGTCAGTGGGGTTCAGCACCGCCAGCTGTTCCCCTGCTGTGTAGCCGGCATCGTGTCCTGCAACAGCCACGCAGACACAAAGCTGCCGCCAGTGCAGGCTTCGGCCTACACTCTGCTCCCTCTCCTCCTGCTGACCCTGGGCTCTAACACCGCCAGTTGGGGCCCGGTACTGCTAGCTGCACAGAGAAAAACACCAGCCAATGTGTCAGTGGGGTTCAGCACCGCCAGCTGTTCCCCTGCTGTGTAGCCGGCAACGTGTCCTGCAACAGCCACGCAGACACAAGAACTGAAATTGAAGGGAACCTGTCCCCCCTCCCCCAGGCGTTTGTATGTTTTCCAGCCACCTTGTACAGCAGTAATGCTGCATGTGTGCAAGGTGGCTCATAAACTTATTCTCCTCGCACATGTGGAACTGAACACATCTAAAATGTGTCCTCTGTGACCATTTAACCGTCCCGGAGGTGTGACTTTCCTTTGTAATGACACGCTGCAACCCCCTTGGTAGCGCTGCCCGTCTTCTGGCATCATTGTTTGGCTGCCTGTGCCTCTGCGGCCGCCCTGACCCTCACAACGCCCCTCGGTGTCTTATTTATTTGGACTGCGAGGGTGTGATTGATGGGCATGAGCAGTGCATATCTTCGCCTGTCCCTCATCTCCTTCCTCCTTCTTCAGACTGTGCGGCTTCATGGCCGCGGCATGCGATAAGGGATCAGCTGACGCCGCACAGTCTGAAGCGGGTGTAAGGACCCGAGTGTGAGAGGCGAACATATGTACTGCGCCAGGCCATGAATCCCAGCCCCGCAGTGTTTTAACTATGTAAAGACACTGCGGGGCTGGGATTCATGGTCATCGCAAACCGCAACGGCCGACATTAAATGATGCCAGAAGATGGGCAGCGCTAACAGCGCAAGGCCAAGGGATAAAACGACAGCGCAGACTCCTGTACAGCAAATAACAACGCTCAGGAGGCTGCGCCCAGCACCAAGGTGGGATTCTTGACATCTGTGCTGCGTCTCATTATGAAGGGAACTGTCGCCTCCAACACAGTTTGACTGTATAAATGGCTAAATGTTATACGTGTTTCATTCAGCGTGTGCAAGGAGAAAAATTAAAAGAGCAAACTTTGACTTGTGCAGCACTACTGCTGCATAAGCTGTGGCTCTTCTAGTTTGTAACACCTGAGGGGGGGTTAAAGGTTACCTTTAAAATTGGTTCAATTAGGCTTCGGCCTACACTCTGCTCCCCCTGCAGAGCCTGGGCTCTAACACCGCCAGTTGGGGCCCGGTACTGCTAGCTGCACAGAGAAAAACACCAGCTAATGTGTCAGTGGGGTTCAGCACCGCCAGCTGTTCCCCTGCTGTGTAGCCGGCATCGTGTCCTGCAACAGCCACGCAGACACAAAGCTGCCGCCAGTGCAGGCTTTGGCCTACACTCTGCTCCCTCTCCTCCTGCTGACCCTGGGCTCTAACACCGCCAGTTGGGGCCCGGTACTGCTACCTGCACAGAGAAAAACACCAGCCAATGTGTCAGTGGGGTTCAGCACCGCCAGCTGTTCCCCTGCTGTGTAGCCGGCAACGTGTCCTGCAACAGCCACGCAGACACAAGAACTGAAATTGAAGGGAACCTGTCCCCCCTCCCCCAGGCGTTTGTATGTTTTCCAGCCACCTTGTACAGCAGTAATGCTGCATGTGTGCAAGGTGGCTCATAAACTTATTCTCCTCGCACATGTGGAACTGAACACATCTAAAATGTGTCCTCTGTGACCATTTAACCGTCCCGGAGGTGTGACTTTCCTTTGTAATGACACGCTGCAACCCCCTTGGTAGCGCTGCCCGTCTTCTGGCATCATTGTTTGGCTGCCTGCGCCTCTGCGGCCGCCCTGACCCACACAACGCCCCTCGGTGTCTTATTTATTTGGACTGCGAGGGTGTGATTGATGGGCATGAGCAGTGCATATCTTCGCCTGTCCCTCATCTCCTTCCTCCTTCTTCAGACTGTGCGGCTTCATGGCCGCGGCATGCGATAAGGGATCAGCTGACGCCGCACAGTCTGAAGCGGGTGTAAGGACCCGAGTGTGAGAGGCGAACATATGTACTGCGCCAGGCCATGAATCCCAGCCCCGCAGTGTTTTAACTATGTAAATACACTGTGGGGCTGGGATTCATGGTCATCGCAAACCGCAACGGCCGACATTAAATGATGCCAGAAGGTGGGCAGCGCTAACAGCGCAAGGCCAAGGGATAAACCGACAGCGCAGACTCCTGTACAGCAAATAACGCTCAGGAGGCTGCGCCCAGCACCAAGGTGGGATTCTTGACATCTGTGCTGCGTCTCATTACGAAGGGAACTCTCGCCTCCAACACAGTTTGACTGTATAAAGTGCTAAATGTTATACGTGTTTCATTCAGCGTGTGCAAGGAGAAAAATTAAAAGAGCAACCTTTGACTTGTGCAGCACTACTGCTGCATAAGCTGTGGCTCTTCTAGTTTGTAACACCTGAGGGGGGGTTAAAGGTTACCTTTAAAATTGGTTCAATTAGGCTTCGGCCTACACTCTGCTCCCCCTGCAGAGCCTGGGCTCTAACACCGCCAGTTGGGGCCCGGTACTGCTAGCTGCACAGAGAAAAACACCAGCCAATGTGTCAGTGGGGTTCAGCACCGCCAGCTGTTCCCCTGCTGTGTAGCTGGCATCGTGTCCTGCAACAGCCACGCAGACACAAAGCTGCCGCCAGTGCAGGCTTCGGCCTACACTCTGCTCCCTCTCCTCCTGCTGACCCTGGGCTCTAACACCACCAGTTGGGGCCCGGTACTGCTAGCTGCACAGAGAAAAACACCAGCCAATGTGTCAGTGGGGTTCAGCACCGCCAGCTGTTCCCCTGCTGTGTAGCCGGCAACGTGTCCTGCAACAGCCACGCAGACACAAGAACTGAAATTGAAGGGAACCTGTCCCCCCTCCCCCAGGCGTTTGTATGTTTTCCAGCCACCTTGTACAGCAGTAATGCTGCATGTGTGCAAGGTGGCTCATAAACTAATTCTCCTCGCACATGTGGAACTGAACACATCTAAAATGTGTCCTCTGTGACCATTTAACCGTCCCGGAGGTGTGACTTTCCTTTGTAATGACACGCTGCAACCCCCTTGGTAGCGCTGCCCGTCTTCTGGCATCATTGTTTGGCTGCCTGCGCCTCTGCGGCCACCCTGACCCTCACAACGCCCCTCGGTGTCTTATTTATTTGGACTGCGAGGGTGTGATTGATGGGCATGAGCAGTGCATATCTTCGCCTGTCCCTCATCTCCTTCCTCCTTCTTCAGACTGTGCGGCTTCATGGCCGCGGCATGCGATAAGGGATCAGCTGACGCCGCACAGTCTGAAGCGGGTGTAAGGACCCGAGTGTGAGAGGCGAACATATGTACTGCGCCAGGCCATGAATCCCAGCCCCGCAGTGTTTTAACTATGTAAAGACACTGCGGGGCTAGGATTCATGGTCATCGCAAACCGCAACGGCCGACATTAAATGATGCCAGAAGATGGGCAGCGCTAACAGCGCAAGGCCAAGGGATAAAACGACAGCGCAGACTCCTGTACAGCAAATAACAACGCTCAGGAGGCTGCGCCCAGCACCAAGGTGGGATTCTTGACATCTGTGCTGCGTCTCATTATGAAGGGAACTGTCGCCTCCAACACAGTTTGACTGTATAAAGGGCTAAATGTTATACGTGTTTCATTCAGCGTGTGCAAGGAGAAAAATTAAAAGAGCAACCTTTGACTTGTGCAGCACTACTGCTGCATAAGCTGTGGCTCTTCTAGTTTGTAACACCTGAGGGGGGGTAAAAGGTTACCTTTAAAATTGGTTCAATTAGGCTTCGGCCTACACTCTGCTCCCCCTGCAGAGCCTGGGCTCTAACACCGCCAGTTGGGGCCCGGTACTGCTAGCTGCACAGAGAAAAACACCAGCTAATGTGTCAGTGGGGTTCAGCACCGCCAGCTGTTCCCCTGCTGTGTAGCCGGCATCGTGTCCTGCAACAGCCACGCAGACACAAAGCTGCCGCCAGTGCAGGCTTCGGCCTACACTCTGCTCCCTCTCCTCCTGCTGACCCTGGGCTCTAACACCGCCAGTTGGGGCCCGGTACTGCTAGCTGCACAGAGAAAAACACCAGCCAATGTGTCAGTGGGGTTCAGCACCGCCAGCTGTTCCCCTGCTGTGTAGCCGGCAACGTGTCCTGCAACAGCCATGCAGACACAAAGCTGCCGCCAGTGCAGGCTTCGGCCTACACTCTGCTGTCAGCTGGTCCTCTGTAGTTCCATTGGCTCTTGGACCTTCGGCTACCCATCCAGGTTCCAGTACCGTCAGCTGGTTCTCGGCAGTGTCTTTTGCTCTTGTACCTTCTGCTCCCCATCCTGGTTCCAGTACCGTCAGCTGGTTCCGGGCAGAGCCTTTGGCTTAGGTGCCTCCCTCTGGGTATCTGAGTTCCACCAACGTCAGGTGGTCCTTGGTAGTGCTTTCAGCACGGGTACCTCCTGCTTAGTAACCGGGTTCCAGTAACGTCAGCTGGTCCCCGGTAGTTCCATTGGCTCTTGGACCTTCGGGTAGCCATCCGAGTTATAGTTCCATCAGCTGTTTCTCGGCATTTTCTCAGCCTACTTGTACCTTCTGCTACATTTCCAAGTTCAAGACCCTAAAGACGACGACCCGGAAGACCACCCCAAAGATGACGACGACACCAGAGACGACAACCACTGAGATGACGACGACCCTGGAGACGATGACCCTGAAGACCACCCCGATGACGACGACCCCGGAGACGACGACCCTGGAGACGACGACGACCTGGAAGACCGAGAAGCAGAAGAACAAGAGGCTGCAGAACAAAGAGCAGAAGAACATTAAGCATAAGACTAAATATCAGAGCAAAAGATATTATCTAAATTATAAGCAAAAGAAGACTAAGCAGTGTATGGGGGTGAGTCCGTTCCTCCTCGTGGTGCCCCTGGATAAAGCCTGATGCTGCAGGCCAAACTGAATGCGGACAAATGTAACTGTTTTGTGACAGGCAGAACGGAAGGTGTAATCTTCAAACTTTTATAGATAACAACTACGGGAATGCCTGTCACAAATAAGAATATGATGAAGAAGTTGAATATGAAGAAGATAATAGTAAAATAAAAAGAATATGAACAATGTAACAAAAAAAATAATAGGTAGAAGATGAAGAAGAAGATGAATAAGGTGAAGAAGTTGATGTCAAAGAAGCTGATGATGAGGATAATGAAGAAGAAAGTGTGGGAGAAGTAAAAAAGAAGGTGAAGGGCGTGGAAGTAGTGAAACATCAATATCTGACAAAATAAAAAAAAAATTAACATAGTCAAAATCTTTCTAACGCCGAACGTCATAAAAAACAAAACAAAATCCTGCTATTCTATTAGATTGGGCTAAACCTCTGTACCTTTAATGTCTCCGCCACGTCCCCCAATACATCCTACATTATTCTTAGTTGTTTTTCTTCATGTAGAATGAACCTACAAGTTAAGAAAGGGTTTATTTTAATTCCGATATTTTCATCCCATTGACTTGCATTGGGATCGGGTATCGGTATCGGATTAGATCCGATACTTTGACGGTATCGGCCGATACTTTCCGATACCGATACTTTCCGATATCGGAAGGTATCGCTCAACACTAATTACCGGCTGTTCACAGATATAGCGCTGAATGAAATCTAAATACAAAATATATATATATGTGTCTAAATGACATATATATACTGTATATATATATATATATATATATATATATATATATATATATATATATATATATATATATATATATATACTGTATATATGTTTTAATGAACATTTGAGCACATAAATCCATTAGATGTCGGTTTTGCAAGCCTGCGCGAAAATCTCGCAGTACGGATGCCATACGGATTACATACGGAGGATGCCATGCGCAAAATACGCTGACACACCCTGACTACGGATCACTATTTTGGGAACACTTCTCCGTATTACGGCCGTAGTACGGACGTATAATACGTGGCGTATTGTCTTACGCCAAGTGTGACGCCAGCCTTAGAGGTGCACAAATCAGAAGTGGCGTTGGACAGAGGGGTTTTCTGACCAGGTTGTGGAGTGATTTCGCAATGACCGCAGACAGGACAGGTACTGCAGCATCTATTCAAAGTGACAGGAGACAACATTTGTCCAGTATGGTTACTAACTATTTTTCATCCCTTATCGATGTTCTCCCTCAACCGTCATTCCCATTTGATTACTGGGCATCCAAATTAGACACCTGGCCTGAATTGGCAGATTATGCATTGCAGGAGTTTGCTTGCCCAGCAGCTAGTGTGCTATCAGAAAGAGTATTCAGTGCTGCTGGTTCAATATTAACCGAAAAAAGGACTCGTCTGGCTACCCAAAATGTGGATGATCTAACCTTAAAATGAACCACTCCTGGATTTCAAATTATTTTGCCCCACCTTTCCCGGCTGACACCTAGCTTTCCTATAAAAAGGTCTTGCTTGTGGACTGGTCTTACTGAGTGTTCCAATCTCTTAATTTGCAGCAGCTGTTTGTCCAGCATACGACATGTTTACACCTCCCTAAATAGTAAAACTCCCCCCACGGGGCCGTGGTCTCGCCACTTGGCGCAAGCACCGGTTAGAGTGCCGTTTGTCTGAAGAGGTGGGTGTGCCCGCTTTTGGTCGACGGCACTGCCACTGGGTCCCTCATAGTACAATAAAGTGTCTCTGGCGGTGGTGGCGCTCACCCAACATCAGACACACCGTTGTAACATGAGGGGCCCTGGGACGGTACCGCCGGCCACAAGAGAGTTCACCCCCCCAGCTCAAACTGTGCTCTACCACGTGCAAAATTATCTCTCACAGCTCCAACAATGTTTAGTCTATGCGCTGACATCCTTCAATGCCTGGCACTGACAATACCAATTTGTTGACATGTATGATGCTAGTTAAAATAGTCAGGGTCAGTGTCCTATATTGACACCAGTAAATACGTAGTGCCAAATTACTATGTCTGAAACTCAGCAGAGGAGCCCACCCCTGTACCTAAGTATGCCACACTTTTGTTTTTTTGTTTTGTTGTTTTGCGAGACATTAACATCTATTTATTTTTTGGGAGTACTAACTGTGTCAGACACTCCTTGCAATCGTCCTCCGCTGACCACACCAATGCTGCCTGTGTACCCATGTAACCTATTTAAAACTGCATAGAGCCTATTTTTATTTATTTTAGGCCTAGTAAGTCTGTCGGCGGTCCCTCCTTGCAATTGTCCTCCGCTGACCACACCAATGCTGCCTGTGTACCCCTGCGAGATAACTCTAAGTGCCTTGAGCCTATTTTTATTTATTTTAGGCCTAGTAAGCCTGTCTGCGGTCCCTCCTTGCAATCCTCCTCCGCTGACCACACCAATGCTGCCTGTGTACCCATGTAACCTATTTAAAACTGCATAGAGCCTATTTTTATTTATTTTAGGCCTACTAAGCCTGTCTGCGGTCCCTCCTTGCAATCCTCCTCCGCTGTCCACACCAATGCTGCCTGTGTACCCATGTAACCCATTTAAAACTGCATAGAGCCTATTTTTATTTATTTTAGGCCTAGTAAGCCTGTCTGCGGTCACTCCTTGCAATCCTCCTCCGCTGAACACCAATGCTGCCTGTGTACCCATGTAACCTATTTAAAACTGCATAGAGCCTATTTTTATTTATTTTAGGCCTACTAAGCTTGTCTGCGGTCCCTCCTTGCAATCCTCCTCCGCTGACCACACCAATGCTGCCTGTGTACCCATGTAACCTATTTAAAACTGCATAGAGCCTATTTTTATTTATTTTAGGCCTAGTAAGCCTGTCTGCGGTCCCTCCTTGCAATCCTCCTCCGCTGACCACACCAATGCTGCCTGTGTACCCATGTAACCTATTTAAAACTGCATAGAGCCTATTTTTATTTATTTTAGGCCTAGTAAGCCTGTCTGCGGTCCCTCCTTGCAATCCTCCTCCGCTGACCACACCAATGCTGCCTGTGTACCCATGTAACCTATTTAAAACTGCATAGCGCCTGCTTTTTTATTTTAGGCCTAGTAAGTCTGTCTGCTGTCCCTCCTTGCAATTGTCCTCCGCTGACTACACCAATGCTGCCCGTGTACCCCTGGAACCTATTTTAAAGAGCATATAGCCACTTTTTTTAATTGTAGGCGTACTAAGTCTGTCTGCGGTCCCTCCTTCCAATAGTCCTCCACTGACCACACCAATGCTGCCTGTGTACCCCTGGAACCTATTTTAAAGTTCATAGAGCCTATTTATTTATTTTATTTAATATTAATAAAGCCATGATGGACTACGCTGTACCACGCTACGAGCTACCCAGTCGACACTTCTTTTGCGAGAAAAGCCATCCCAGCCCTCCACCAGCATGTAAAAGACCTCATTGTCCATGCACTCTGGCAATCTGTGAGTACAAAGGTGCACCTGACAACAGATGCATGGACTGTAGGCATGGCCACGGAAGGTTACGTGTCCATTACGGCGCAAAGGGTTAATGTGGTGGATGCATGGTCCACAGGGGACAGCCTACTAAGTCTGTATGCAGTCCCTAATTCAAATTGTCCTCCGCTGACCACACAAATGCTGCCTGTGTACCCCTGTAACTTTTTTTAAACTGCATTGAGAAAACTTTTTTGTTTAAGGCCTACTACATGTGTCTGTCTGCGCCACTCAATAAAGCTGTCCTCCTCTGAAAAAAGCTGAGCTTCAATTGTCAGGTTTTCAGCCTATAGGAATTTGAAAACTGCAGTGGGGCTACTAGTTTGGTTGGGCCTACTAACGGTGTCTGACGCTCCTGGGTGTTCTCCTCCTACTGGGTGTTCTCCTCCTCCTGGGTGTTCTCCTCCAGGTTTCCTTGTCTGAGCTTCAACATTCAGGCTCTCATTAAGTAGTTGTTTTTAAAAATTGGTGGTTGGGGGCCTACTAACGGTGTCTGACGCTCCCTGGTGTTGTCCTCCACTGTATAAAGCAGAGCTTCAACCTTCAGGCTCTCATTAAGTATTTGTAAAAATTGGTGGTTGGGGCCTACTAACGGTGTGTGCCGCTCCCTGGTGTTGTCCTCCACTGTATAAAGCTGAGCTTCAACCTTCAGGCTCTCATTAAGTATTTGTTTGTAAAAATTGGTGGTTGGGGCCTACTGACGGTGTGTGCCGCTCCCTGGTGTTGTCCTCCACTGTATAAAGCTGAGCTTCAACCTTCAGGCTCTCATTAAGTAGTTGTTTTTAAAAATTGGTGGTTGGGGCCTACTAACGGTGTCTGACGCTCCCTGGTGTTGTCCTCCACTGTATAAAGCTGAGCTTCAACCTTCAGGCTCTCATTAAGTAGTTGTTTTTAAAAATTGGTGGTTGGGGCCTACTAACGGTGTCTGACGCTCCTGGGTGTTCTCCTCCTCCAGGGTGTTCTCCTCCTCCAGGGTGTTCTCCTCCTCCTGGGTGTTCTCCTCCTCCTGGGTGTTCTCCTCCAGATTTCCTTGTCTGAGCTTCAACCTTCAGGCTCTCATTAAGTAGTTGTTTTTAAAAATTGGTGGTTGGGGCCTACTAACGGTGTCTGACGCTCCCTGGTGTTGTCCTCCACTGTATAAAGCAGAGCTTCAACCTTCAGGCTCTCATTAAGTATTTGTAAAAATTGGTGGTTGGGGCCTACTAACGGTGTGTGCTGCTCCCTGGTGTTGTCCTCCACTGTATAAAGCTGAGCTTCAACCTTCAGGCTCTCATTAAGTAGTTGTTTTTAAAAATTGGTGGTTTGGGCCTACTAACGGTGTCTGACGCTCCTGGGTGTTCTCCTCCTCCAGGGTGTTCTCCTCCTCCAGGGTGTTCTCCTCCTCCTGGGTGTTCTCCTCCAGATTTCCTTGTCTGAGCTTCAACCTTCAGGCTCTCATTAAGTAGTTGATTTTAAAAATTGGTGGTTGGGGCCTACTAACGGTGTGTGCCGCTCTCTGGTGTTGTCCTCCACTGTATAAAGATGTGCTTCAACCTTCAGGCTCTCATTAAGTAGTTGTTTTTAAAAATTGGTGGTTGGGGCCTACTAACGGTGTGTGCCGCTCCCTGGTGTTGTCCTCCACTGTATAAAGCTGAGCTTCAACCTTCAGGCTCTCATTAAGTAGTTGTTTTTAAAAATTGGTGGTTGGGGCCTACTAACGGTTTTTGATGCTCCCTGGTGTTGTCCTCCACTGTATAAAGCTGAGCTTCAACCTTAAGGCTCTCATTAAGTAGTTGTTTTTAAAAATTGGTGGTTGGGGCCTACTAACGGTGTCTGACGCTCCTGGGTGTTCTCCTCCTGGGTGTTCTCCTCCTCCTGGGTGTTCTCCTCCAGGTTTCCTTGTCTGAGCTTCAACCTTCAGGCTCTCATTAAGTAGTTGTTTTTAAAAATTGGTGGTTGGGGCCTACTAACGGTGTCTGACGCTCCCTGGTGTTGTCCTCCACTGTATAAAGCTGAGCTTCAACCTTCAGGCTCTCATTAAGTATTTGTTTGTAAAAATTGGTGGTTGGGGCCTACTGACGGTGTCTGACGCTCCCTGGTGTCCTCCACTGTATAAAGTTGAGCTTCAACCTTCAGGTTCTCATTAAGTATTTGTTTGTAAAAATTGGTGGTTGGGGCCTACTAACGGTGTGTGCCGCTCCCTGGTGTTGTCCTCCACTGTATAAAGCTGAGCTTCAACCTTCAGGCTCTAATTAAGTAGTTGTTTTTAAAATGTGTGGTTGGGCCCTTAAAACGGTGTCTGACGCTACTGGGTTTTCTCCTGTTTTGTTGTCCCGACCTTCAATATTCAATCTTTCGGCTTACATTTTAAATAATTAAACTGCAGTTGGCCTACTACTTTGGTTGGGCCTAGTAACGGTGTGTGCCGCACCTTGGTGTTGTCCTGTGTTATTTTCCTGACCTTTAATCTTCAGGCTTTCGGCCTTCATTTGCAATATTAAACTGCATAGGGCCTACTAGTGTGGTTCGGCCCTACTAACGGTGTCTGCTGCTCCTGGGTTTTCTACTCCACTGAACTAAGCAATGCCACCTGGTTAGTCCTGTTACCAATTTTGAACTGCATTTTACCCACTTTATTATTTGGGCCTATATCAGTGTTTCCTCCTCATCCTGCCCATTGCCCAGCCGGTGCTAGATGAGTCTTGTGGTACTTTGATCCAGACCACAACATTCCCCTTGCACGCTACACAGCCACAATCTGACCCTGCTGAAAGTCAGGTTCCCCTTACCGCATACTATACCACCTTACACAGGGACAAAGTGGAAGGTGCAGATGAAAGTGCAGGTTTCTTCAACAGGTAGGGGGGCATACTCGTTGGCGACATCACAGGCACAGGGCCCCTCAGAGTACGCAAAAGTGTCGCTGCCGGTGGGAGGCGCCCCCGCCGTGCAAACACACCGCCGTACTTTGAGGGGCCCTGTGCCAGTGCCAATGCGAACGAGTGGGCCTCCCTGTTTGCTCAGGATCACAGCACTTGCAAAGTTGAAATACTTACTTCTCACTGCTCCACCGCCGTGACGTAGTCCACATTTCCTGGGCCCACTAAAACCTTGAACCAGCCCTACCCCCACAACTTTAGCCAAATGACCCCCAATTTCCAATGCCCAACTATTATTATAAAGTTAATTAAGATTGACAAGCTTCAGAAACAAGAATGGATGTTTTTGGCATTAAAATGGGCACTGTAGGTGTTTTCCTGGCCTCCACTCACTGCCGACTATGCTTCCCCATTGACTTGCATTGGGTTTCATGTTTCGGTCGATCCCCGACTTTTCGCGATAATCGGCCGACTTCACTCGACTCGACTTTGGACAAAGTCGGGTTTCGCAAAACCCGACTCGATCTTAAAAAAATGAAAGTCGCTCAACCCTATTGCCGCCTGATGCACCAGTAAAAATAGGCTCTGAGACTTTAAGAATCCCTCCTTCATAAATGAAACAAGTTGGGTCTGCTTATGTGTTACACACCACATGGCCAGCTAGGGTTGTTAAATGTTACAATGATATTTCCCAGTGAATGCATTTGTAGTGGTTGAAAGCAATGGTAAAGTTGAAAAAGGCTTCAAAAACGCTGCGTCTGAACTAAGCCTAAGTGGGGGAGGAAATTTTTGGTCAGGGATTGAATATTTGGCCTTACAGGCAAGTTGTTAATCTGCAAAGGATGGGCCTTGACATATTTCCCAGCAAAATCCATTTTGGTTTTGTTTTAGTGTGTTTTTTGTTGCACCAGGAAAAATGGCATGAATCTCTGAAAAAACTGTTTACAGCTGTGAACTAGGAGTCAGGAATGCTTCCAGGGGCAATCCCCATGATGTCCTTGTGTCTTTTGAGCAGTGTTTCCATCATTTTCAGACGTTTTTAGACCTTAAAATGACCCCCGGGGGGGATTGCAGTAAAAATACTCGGATATCCCATAGACTTACATTGGGCTCGTTGTTCTGGCCGAGTACCCGAGTATTCCAATCTGCTTGACCCGAGCAACGAGCACCCGAGCATTTTAGTGCGCGCTCATCACTAGTTGGGGCTCTTTTTGCATCATTTATTGCATCAATGCGGCTTGGCATTGAGGCGATCAACCTGTGGCACTGCTGAGGTGTTATGGAAGCCCAGGTTGCTTTGATAGCAGCCTTCAGCTCGTCTGCATTGTTGTGTCTGTTTTCTCTCATCTTCCTCTTGACAATACCCCATAAATTCTCTATGGGGTTAAGGTCAGGCAAGTTTGCTGACCGATCAAGCACAGTGATACTGTTGTTTTTGAACCAGGGATTGATGCTTTTGGCTGTGTGGACAGGTGCCAAAACCTGCTGGAGAATGATATTCCCATCCCTAAAAAGCTTGTCGGAAGAGGGAAGCATGAACTGTTCTAAAATTTCCTGGTAGACGGCTGTGCTGACTGTGGTTTTGATAATACACAGTGGGCCTACAAACCACTGATTGTGGAAACTTCACACTAGACCTCAAGCAGCTTGGATTGTATGCCTCTGCACTCTGCCTCCACACTCCAAATGAAATGTAAAATTTACTTTCATCTGAAAACAACATATTGAACCACTGAGCAACAGTCCAGTTCTTTTTCTACTTGGCCCAGGCAAGACGCTTATGGTGTTGTCTATTGGACATGAGTGGCTTGACACAAGGAATGCAATATTTGTAGCCATGACCTGGATATGTCTGTGTGTGATGTCTCTTGAAGCAATGATTCCAGCAGCAGTCCACTCCTTGTGAATCTCCCCCACATTTTTGAATGGCCTTTTCTTAACAATCCTTTCAAGGCTGCTGATATTCCTGTTGCTTGTGCACCTTTTTCTACCACACTTTTTCCTTCCACTCAACTTTCCATTAATATGTTTGGATACAGCACCCTATGAACACCCAGCTTCTTTAGCAATGACCATTTTTGGCTTACTCTTCTTGGAGAATGTGTCAATGACTGCGTTCTCGACATCTGTCACTTCAGCAGTCTTCCCTATGATTGTGGAGCCTACTGAAAAAGACTAAGGGACCTTTTTAACCCTGCTGTTCTGTTTGGGTCCATATGACCTGAAATTAAATTTGAGACCCTGCAGATTATATATTATGCGCATCTGAAACTTGTGATTAATTGACTTTTCCCAATTTAAGGGTTTCTTACTGTAACAACTTTGCTGGCATCACGGCATGGCCTCTCATCTCTCACACTCTTACCCACTGCTCCAAGTCATATTGTGGTCTGTGTTTGTTGCCTGCTCCATATTCTGTGCCTCTGCTCTCTGCATGCTTCCTGGCTGTGTATAGGGGGCGGCGCCAGAACTCTCTGGTTCTTATAGAATCGGGGCGCACCTGCCTAATCTGTTCTTGACCAATTACCAAGAGGCCTCCAGTATTTAGTGCAGCTCCACCCAGTGGACTGGCCCTGTGCAATGTGTAAACTCAGTTAGTGTTTAGCTTCTGAGCTGCCAGGCCGTGCTCTGTCTTCCTCCATCTCTGGAGGCTCTACTCTTAGCTTTGCCTTGTTCTTGTTGGTCTGACCTCCAGGAGGCTGTATATCCTGGTCTCTGTGTCTGTGTTCATGCTTTGCCTTGTTTAGGTTTGTCCACCCTCCATGAGGCAGAATATCCTGGTCCCTGTCTCTTTGTTCTTGTTCCTTGTCTTGTTCCATTACCTTGTCTGAACTTAGTCCTATCTCTGTCTCCTTGTCTGTGGCTTCCTTCCTTGCTGTGTCTTTCCTTGTGTTCTCAGTCTGCTTATGCTCTGCACTCTTGTGGCTCTGCCTGCTCTGAACCCTTGTGACTTTGCCTGGGCTCCGCGCTCTTGCAGCGTTGCCTCTGCTCCGCACTCCTGCGGTTCTGCTCTGTTCTACTCTGCTCTGCTGCTGCAGTGACCTCTTGCTGCAGCTCCTTTCCACATTCCTTGCGGTTCCGCTCTGCTTAGCTTTTGCTGCTGCAGAAACCTCTTGCTGCAGCTGCTCTCTGCAATCCTTGCGGTTCCGCTCTGCTTAGCTTCTGTTGCTGCTCCATCTCCTGCTGCTCTACCATTCCTATCCGCAGCCTTGCGGTTCTCTTCCTGTATAAACAGGTCCCAACCTGTTGCTTCATACTCCATTCCTTCCTGCTTGTTTCCGTACCTGCATCTCCTGTGTGAACAGGTCCCAACCTGTTCCTTCATACACCACACCTTCATACACCGTTCCTACCAGCCCTGTGTTCTCTGCCGTGCATGCCAGCCCTGTGTTCTCTGCCGTGCCTGCCAGCCCTTTGTTCTCTGCCGTGCCTGCCAGCCCTGTGTTCTCTGCTGTGCCTGCCAGCCCTGTGTTCTCTGCCGTGCCTGCCAGCCTACTCATCCAAGTTTTAGCAGTGCTCATCAGCCAGTCGCCTGCACCTGTGCTAGTGTTCCTGTCTCCCAAGTGGGATCAGCAGCCACAGCCAGACACCACCCTGGAGTAGCACCTGGCAGCTGCCTGCCGCACAAGTCTGACCTCACCATCAGAGGCTCCAGCGAAGACAAAGGCAACTGTCATAGTTACGCCCCTTCCAGGGTAGTCTGGTTCGTGGCACCGTGGGGCCACAACCCCCCCCCCCCCTGAGCTCACGCTCATCAGTCAGGGCGTGAGCGTGACACTTACTATGAGTGTTATTTATTTTTTTTGTTTTTTGTTTACTTTTTACTACACGCTGATTGTTACACCTGTACTGTTTGGGTCAATATGACCCGATAACATTTTATACTGTTGAACAGGTCACTAATTATTTCTGCCTGCAAAATGTATTTGTTTTCCTGTGTACTTCATCTCATTATTCAAAAGGGCGGAGGTTTCACTGTTCAGATCGAAATGAAAGAAGAGCTAAAGATAAACTATCCCCTATTAGATATGTTTGGAATAAATTGGTAAAGATTCTACCAAAATTATATAATATTGGTGAAGCTGTAACTGTCAATGAACAACTGGTGAGTTGCAAGATACTCCGGTCACATGGGAGCGCACAGGACACAGATGAAATGATTAAAAGTTTCTTTGTTTATTGAAATCCACAATGCGTTTCGACGGAACAGCTCCGTCTTCATCAGGTGGCAGTATACAGAGAGTTGGCCAGAGTGAGTATATAAAGGAGCACCAACCAATGAGATTTAAGGAACAATTGTTCGGAACACATGATTAGATGGGATCACATGATTCATTAAGATACAAGTCGCAAACGCAGTTTAAAAACATATATATCAAAAAAGGTAAAAAAGACAGAATAGCATAATAATATAAAATCAAATAGAATAAAAACAATAAATTGCATAAAAATAATAAGAGAATAGGGGAAAAGTGCAGCCATTATGTGACCTTTTCAATGATGAGATTTAACCCCTCAGGAGCCAGTGTCCCGAGTTTAAAAATCCAATAACTTTCTCTTCTTACTAAATTGGATCAAAGCGATCAGGGATATCATTTGGTATCTGATCTATGATGGTAAGCTTTAGTGAACTTAGGTTCCTATTATGTACTGCGAGAAAGTGTTTTGACAGACTATGCATTAAATACCCATTCCGGATGTTCTGACGGTGTTTATTCATCCTTGCATGCATAGCCTGTATCGCCTGCCCGACATACTGCAGCCCACAACCACATTCGATCAGATAAACTACATAGCTAGAGTGGCAATTTATATGGCAGTTAATATTAAAACTGATGCCCGTAGCGTATGACCGAAATTCTTTTGCTCCATTATTGATGGAACCACAACATAAACACTTAGCTGCCCTGCAAGCAAAGCAACCCGTATTATGGTGTGTCCGGCAACTGGATGTGGATGAACACTCACGAGTTACGTTGCTGGGAGCAACGATGTTACAAAGGGTGCGATTTTTTCTGAAGATGGTTCTAGGTTGCGCAGGAATATGTGCTGATAAAACTGGATCCCCTTTCAAAATGAACCAATATTTTTTCAAAAGGTTTCGTACGACCCCATGTGATTGGTTAAAGGTAGTTATAAAACTCTATTTAGTGAAATCAGAGGGTTTAACAGACCTATTATTCTTATTTTTAATCTGCTCAATGCATTCTTTTTGTGTGAAGGCTCTGGCTCTTGTGAATGCATCAAAAACCTATTATTTAGGGTACCCTTTACTCTTAAAACGATAAACGATGTTTCAGGATAGCGGCTTCTTTGAAGAAATCACTGTCTTTAGTGCAGTTCTTCCTGATCCTCCAGTACTGCCCATAAGGGATATTTGAAATCCAATTAAGGAGGTGGCCACTAGGGTTGAGCGAAACGGGTCGGCCATTTTCAGAAGTCGCTGACTTTTGGCAAAGTCGGGTTTCATGAAACCTGACCCGACCCCTGTGTGGGGTTGGCCATGAGGTCGGCGATCTTCTGAATCTGGTATCGGAATTCCGATACCGAGTTCCGATATGTTTGCGATATCGGGACTCGGTATCGGAATCAACATTTAAGTGTAAAATAAAGAATTCAAATAAAAAATATTGATATACTCACCTCTCCGACGCAGCCTGGACATCGCCGCTGGTAACCGGCATCTTCCATTCCTAAGAATGGCGCTTGAAAGACCTTTCGATGACGTCACGGCTTGTGATTGGTCGCGGTGGCCCACGTGACCGCTGAGCGACCAATCACAACAAGCCGTGACGTAATTCTCAGGTCCTAAATTCCTCATTCTAGGAATTTAGGCCATGAGAATTACATCACGGCTTGTGATTGGTCGCTGAGCGGTCACGTGGGCCGCCGCGACCAATCACAAGCCGTGACGTCATCGAAAGGTCCTTCACGCGCTGATTCTTAAGAAGGAAGGCTGCCGGAAAGAAGCAAGGTGCGTCCGAGGGTGAGTATATACGTAATAGGAATATACTCACCCTCGGCTTCTTTCCGGCAGCCTTCCTTCTTAAGAATGAGTGCGTGAAGGACCTTTCGATGACGTCGCGGCTTGTGATTGGTCGCGGCGGCCCACGTGACCGCTCAGCGACCAATCACAAGCCGTGACGTAATTCTCATGGCCTAAATTCCTAGAATGAGGAATTTAGGACCTGAGAATTACGTCACGGCTTGTTGTGATTGGTCGCTCAGCGGTCACATGGGCCGCCGCGACCAATCACAAGCCGTGACGTCATCGAAAGGTCTTTCAAGCGCCATTCTTAGGAACGGAAGATGCCAATTACTACCAGGGCGCGTCAGAGGGTGAGTATATCAATATTTTTTTATTTTAATTCTTTATTTTACACTTAAATATGGATCTCAGGGCCTGAAGGAGAGTTTCCTATCCTTCAGACCCTGGGAAACATAGTATCCCATTGCACTGCATTGGGTTTCGCGTTTCGGCCGACCCCGACTTTTTTATAGGATCGGCCGATTTCACTCGACCCGACTTTTGAGAAAGTCGGGTTTCGTGAAACCCGACCCGATCCTATAAAAATAAAGGTTGCTCAACCCTAGTGGCCACTTCTAAAACTTAGATAGCTATTTACGTCTACCCTTTTGAAATGCGTGGATGTTGAAAAGTGACCATGCGGGTCAACATGTACCAATAAATCTAGAAATTGGATTGCTGTACTAGATAAGTTGGCTGTGAATTTCAGTCCCAAAGAATTCATATTCAGGGACTGAACAAAATCCAGTGCTTCTAGTTCGGAACCCGTCCAGATAATAAAAAGATCATCAATAAAACGGTGGTAGAGGGCAATTTTGCCCACCGCCAGTGGGGACTGCGCAATGAAGACGGACTTAAATGTCCCCATGAACAAATTAGCGTAACTGGGGGCAAATCTCGTCCCCATCGCGCAGCCCCTCACCTGGCGGTAGAAAGCCCTTTCAAAATAAAAACCTTTATTGCTAAGGACAAACATTACCGCTCTTTTTAGAAACTCAATTTGCAAAGGAGGTAGTTGGCCATCAGTCAGCAAAAATTGAGTTACCGCTTCAAGGCCTAAATCATGAGGAATATTTGAATAAAGGGCCTGTACATCCATGGTTAGTAAAAAGCAGCAGGGGATATTGGGTAGAGATAAAAGAAGGTCAATTAAATGGGAGGAGTCTCTAAGATAAGAATCCAGGTTCATAACGTATTTTTGCAAGAACAGGTCTACATAATGTGAGAGATTGCTGGTAATGGAGTCGATACCCGAAATGATGGACTGGCCGGGGGGATTTTTGGAGTCCTTATGAATTTTGGGTAAAAAATAAAAAAAGGGGGTCTTAAATCTGGAGATGTTGAGGAATTTGAATTATTCCTTTTTATTCAGAATCCCAAGGGACCAAGCTTCTTTGATAAACCCAGTGTATTAGGAAAAGATTGTAGCCGAAGTGTCATTCTCCAGTTTAACATAATATTCGGAGTCACTCAAGATTCTATTGCCCTCATTGACATACCAAGCCCTATCCATGATAACAACCCCACCCCCCTTGTCTGCATTTTTTATGATTATATTATTGTTAGCTCATAGAGATTTGAGGGCCATTTTTTCAGCGAAACTAAGATTGGAAGATTTTTTAAAAATAGGGGGGAGGGAGTGGAGCTCTTTGAAAATTAACTGCTGGAAGGTTTCAATATGGGAGCCCTTGTGATGGACGGGGTAAAATTTACTAGAATTAATTTTCAGATTAACATGTAAGTAGGTGTCAGCATCATTAGTAGAAGAGGATACCAGAGTACTGGAGAGGAACTTATTCTTTTCTTCAATTATGAAGTGGCGTTGTGTACTCAGTTTTCTGATGAACTCATTTAGATCTAAAAACAGATTAAAGGTGTTGAGTGGTGCATCCGGACAGAAAGATAATCCCCGTTCAAGGAGCGATTTCTCTGTGTCAGAAAGTGTATAATTTGAGAGATTAAAAACACTGGATTTTTCAATTAGGTCACTTGTGCTAGCACAAGTTTATTTACTTTGGAATTTGAATCTGACTTTTCCTCTTCCTCTGCTTCCATGCTTCCTCTTTTTCTTTTTATTTTGGAAGAGTGGCCCGGGGCCAGCCGAAAAGACTGTGTGATTTTGGTATTGCCAGAGGTATCATTAGTGACTGTCCATGTATGGCCTGGGATAGGAGACTCAGGGGGTACTGGACTTAGTGAGGGGGGATCTGAAAGTGGGGAAAACGTTTTTATATGGGATGAGACCACCAAATTGCTCCTCAGCATATTGGGGGACTCGATGGTTTCAATTATAGGAAATGAGGGGGTGACAGTGGAGGGAAGAGCAAGAAAGGAAATAGAATGTGTAGAAGATTGGGACGACAGGTGGTCATCATGGATAGTAAACTGTGGAAGGCCACCGGCGCCATCAGCCTCACTGGGGGCTGGAAGCATTGGAACAGTGGGTAAGATTTCGAGTGATCCTTCCATAGGAGGGTCACAAATTGACTCACTAATCAAGATCTTAGTAGTAGGTGGGGCCAATACACTGGAGGGATCAGGACAAGTGAATTTGTCCTTAGATGATGCCCCCAGGGCAGGCTCCAGTTTATTAGCACATCCCTTTAGGGTGCCCTTATGTTGCTGGTAATATAGTTCCTGCTGTTTATTCGCAAATACAGAGGTGGAGTCCTTTTGTTTCTAAATGATGTTTTAAATGATGCTAGAGTGAGACTATTGGTGTCTCTATCTGGGGCAGTAGCTGCTAACTGATCAGTTCCTCTGTCCATATGGAACTTGTTCGCTTTTTTTCTTGATCAGATCCTCTTCAAACTTGCTCAGCTTATTGAAGAGTTTCTGATCAAGATCATGAAAGTCAATGAAGGTGGAATACTGTAATAACTTCTGTTTAAGATGAATTAATTGGGATAGTGCATTATTAGCTAGAGATTTCCTCTTGGCGATTAATAGTTCCATTAGGGTTGAGGAGCATTTCAAGCGGATGGTATCCCATAGTTTAGTGAACTCAGGGTCATTCTGAAAGGATGACTGCTGAACAATTACCAATCCTTTAGGGACTAGACCTTCCGGAATGTAATGCTGAAGGAAAAGTACATCAATGTGATTAGTAATTTCAGTTTTGCTATAATTCTCATAATCTAAAAAAAAGCCTAATCATATTTTTCCTATCATAACCATTCAATTTAAGGACAGAGGATTGTGACAGAAAAAGGGCTGGATAGTAGCATGCCCCTAGGGCTTTTGCAACTTTTCCTATCCTAAGTGTTTAAGGTTTAGACTCAAGGTAATCCATGGTGTGCAGAGAGAGAGAGAAAAAAAAAAAAAAAGTATACTATGGTCAAACCCCAGAAATAAATGAAACCGCAAGAGTGCCTTGCGACTTGTATCTTAATTAATCATGTGATCCCATCTAATCATGTGTTCCAAACAATTGCTCCTTAAATCTCCTTGGTTGGTGCTCTTTTATATACTTACTCTGGCCCACTCTCTGTATACTGCCACCTGATGAAGACGGAGCTGTTCCATCGAAACGCGTTGTGGATTTCAATAAACAAAAAAACTTTTAATCCTTTCATCTGTGTCCTGTGCGCTCCCATGTGACCGGAGTATCTTGCAGCTCACTGTTTATTCCTCTCCTGAGGCACCCGGCAGGAGCTGCATCGGACCTTTCTCAATCAACATGTCCCCTAACCGCCAGCCTGGCGCTCCGTTAGCCTGTCTTCTCTGTATCTAAATGAACAACTGGTGGCATTCTGAGGTAGGTGCCCATTCAGACAATACATACCGAGCAAGCCAGAAAAGTATGGCATCAAGATATGGACACATAAAACATTTACAGTAGCTAAAATCAACATTTCAATAGGTCGGGTCATATTGACCCTAAACAGTTCAAGTGTACCGTAAATGCGATCAGAACAGCAGGGTTAAATGCTTAGGATGCCTTTGCAGGTGTTTTTTGCTAATTTACCGAGATAATGACTTTTGGATTTTCATTGGCTGTAAGCCATAATCATCAACATTAACAGGAATAAACACTTGAAATAGATCACTCTGTTTGTAATGACTGTAAATAAAATATGACTTTCACTTTTTGTATTGAAGAATTTCAATAAATTAACTTTTTGATGATGTTCTAATTTTGTGAGAAGCACCTGTATATCAGGTTGTGCACCAGAATCTAATTTCTCCCTCATTATTTGCTGATCCTAAAAGTTCCCATACTTTTGCTGCTGACAAACATTTGATATTGGATCATTTTGCTAATTTTAAAACAATTACAAAGTCTAATATTTAGAATTTGTCTGTAAATCTGTTCTATCTTTGCTCAAATTTATGTAGAAATATGGAAAATACTTTCTTTATCTTTTAGATGCTGGGAATTAAGTGCTGGAGAGATTAAATGGATTTATCAAGCACCCATATTGACAGCAATTGGTGTAAGTTGGATTTACTGATCATACAACTACACACAAAATATATAGAAACGGAATAATATCTAAACCAGAAAAATAGATTTAAGAAAAATTTGATCTTTTAATCCTATTTGGTCTAATATCCAATATAAATATAGAAATATTAAAAAAAAGTTTCCTAAGAGCTCAGGAAAGATATATATCTTGGTACCGTGTTAGCCAGTGGATAGAAAAATATTTAGAATTGAGAGTCCTCAGTGGCTGATACCTTTTAATGGCTAACTGAAAAGATGGTAACAAATTGCAAGCTTTCAAGACTACTCAGGTCTCTTCTTCAGGCATAGACTAAAATAAATTCTGAAGAATCACATATTTATGCACAGCACATCACAGAAAAAACGCCATAGATAAGACAGGCGACATGAAGCAGAATTACCATTATGTGAGTGATAAACAGTTATGTCCATAAATATTGGGACAGTTCATAGATAAGGAATGTTTTATTGTCCTCTGATTGGGGTCTGGTTCTGTTATGATGACCCCACATGATCTGAGGGGCAAATTCCTTACTTGATGTGAAAAGACATAAATCCGTGCGACACATTCATTCCTTCACTGAGAGTGTCAAAGGTCATCATCCGCTTATATTCCCAGATCATTCTGTCTCGCTGAGATTTGAAGTTACCTTTTAATTAATAGTAATTTCATGTCCTTAATGTTATGATTGGGGAGGCAAAAATGTATTGCCATAGGTAGATCCATTCTTTCTTCTCTCATTGTAAGGCGATGAGAGTTCATCCTTGTTCTCAGTTTCTGCCCGGTCTCCCCTACATACAGACCCCCAGTTAGTTCTACTATTATTTCCACTATTAGTTCCTGGCTTGGAAGATTACAAGAGCCACCAGAATATCAAGGAATCACCTGCTACATTACCGAGCTAAAGAAGAAAACAACCGGGTGCTTCTAGTGGTCACCTAAAATCCAAATCTGGAAGTGGTAAGGGGAGCTGCACAGAAATTACAACCTCTACTACAAAAAGATGCCCGCTTACAATCCATTTTTCCAGTCCCCCCACTACTGTACTTTAGGCAGCCCCCAAATCTAAGAAACATCATTGTCAGAAGCTCCCTGTCCTCTCCAACAGCTGCAGGAAACTTTACTTGCAACCAGAAAAAATGTAAAACCTGTCCATTTATAATGACCATGGACAAGATAAAAATCCCCAATTCACATCAGGACTACAAGATCCCAGGTACTTTCAGCTGTTTCACTTTTAATGTGGTCTACTTAATTATTTGTACCAAATGTCCAACTGGGGGTCTGTATGTATGGGAGACAGGGCAGAAACTGAGAACAAGGATGAACTCTCATATGCCTTACAATAAGAGAAAAAAGAATGGATCTACTTGTGGCAATACAATTTTGTCTCCGCTATCATAACATTATGGACATAAAATTACTTATAATAAAAGGTAGCTTCAAATCTCAGCGAGACAGAAGGATCTGGGAATATAAACTGATGATGACCTTTGACACTCTCAGTGCAGGAATGAATGTGTGGCATGGATTTATGTCTTTTACATCAACTAATTAATTTGCCCCTCAGACTGTTATGATCCGGTGACCTTGGAGCCGCATGAGACTTTCTCAGGAGTAGGTGGAACCTGTACTGACCACAAACCCTAAACTGTCACCGCAACTAGAAGTAGCCATGGGGTGTACCTAACACATCCTAGACACCTCGACACAGCCGGAGGACTAAATACCCCTATAGATGGAAATAGGAATTCTATCTTGCCTCAGAGCAGAACCCCAAAGGATAGGCAGCCCCCCACAAATATTGACTGTGAGTATTAGAGGAAAGACACACAAAGGCAGAAATCAGGATTTAGCAAAATAGGCCACGCTAGCTAAATAGGAAAGGATAGAACAGAATACTAAGCGGTCAGTATTAAAACCCTAAAAATATCCACAGCAGATAATACAAAAATTCCACCATCTAACTAAAGACATGGAATGTATATCTGCATCTCCTGAGAATCCAACTTGACTGAAATATCCAAACACAGTCTAAGCTGGACAAGAAAAAACATTGAATAGTACTGAATTGTAAAGCACACAGCATGTGTGCTGCAGAAACAAAACCAGACACTTATCTTTGCTGATTTGGCAGCAGGGCAGGAGGAACCAGACAGAGATGCAAAACCTCCAAGAACAATGGACAACTGGCAAGGGCTAATGAATCCTGCACACCTAAATATCCCAGTCAGAGCTGCAATCAGCAGGGACACCTGCCCAGGATTGCAACCCAGGGACAACTGCATTACTACCAACAACCACCGGAGGGAACCCAAGAGCAGAATTCACAACAGTACCCCCCTTGAGGAGGGGTCACCGAACCCTCACCAAAGCCCCCAGGCCGATCAGGACAAGCCAGATGAAAGGCACGGACCAAATCAGCAGCATGGACATCAGAGGCAAAAACCCAAGAATTATCCTCCTGGCCATAACCCTTCCATTTGACAAGGTACTGAAGCCTCCGCCTCGAAAAGCGAGAATCCAAAATCTTCTCAACCACATACTCCAAATCCCCATCAACCAACACAGGGGCCGGAGGATCAACAGAGGGAACAACGGGCACCACATATTTCCGCAATAAAGATTTATGGAAGACATTATGGATAGCAAAAGAAGCCGGAAGGGCCAATCGAAAAGACACCGGATTAATAATCTCAGAAATCCTATAAGGACCAATAAAGCGAGGCTTAAACTTAGGGGAAGAAACCTTCATAGGAACATGACGGGAAGACAACCAGACCAGATCCCCAACCCGCAGCCGGGAGCCAACACACCGACGACGGTTAGCAAAACGTTGAGCCTCATCCTGAGACAATACCAAATTGTCCACCACATGAGCCCAAATATGCTGCAACCTGTCAACCACAGAATCCACACCAGAACAGTCAGAAGGCTCAACCTGCCCCGAAGAAAAACGAGGATGAAAACCAAAATTACAAAAGAAGGGCGAAACCAAGGTAGCCGAACTAGCCTGATTATTAAGGGCAAACTCGGCCAATGGCAAGAAAGCTACCCAATCATCCTGATCAGCAGACACAAAGCATCTCAGATAAGTTTCTAAAGTCTGATTAGTTCGCTCAGTCTGGCCATTTGTCTGAGGATGAAACGCGGAAGAAAAAGACAAATCAATGCCCAGCTTAGCACAAAAGGCCCGCCAAAACCAAGAAACAAACTGGGAACCTCTGTCGGCACAATATTCTCCCGAATACCATGCAATCGAACCACATGCTGAAAAAACAACGGAACCAAATTAGAAGAGGAAGGCAATTTATGCAAAGGCACCAAATGGACCATCTTAGAGAACCGGTCACAAACAACCCAGATGACAGACATCTTCTGGGAAACCGGAAGATCAGAAATAAAAACCATAGAAATATGCGTCCAGGGCCTCTCAGGGACCGGCAAAGGCAAAAGCAACCCACTAGCACGGGAACAACAAGGCTTGGCCTGCGCACAAGTCCCACAGGACTGCACAAAAGAACGCACATCACGTGACAAAGAAGGCCACCAAAAGGACCTACCAACCAAATCTCTGGTACCAAAAATACCAGGATGGCCAGCTAAAACCGAACAATGAACCTCAGAAATCACTCTACTAGTCCACCTAACAGGAACAAACAGTTTCCCCACTGGACAGCAGTCAGGTTTGTCAGCCTGAAATTCCTGAAGAACCCGTCGTAAATCAGGGGAAATGGCAGAAAGGACCACCCCTTCTTTCTGAATGCCGACCGGTTCAAGGACCTCAGGAGAATCAGGCAAAAAACTCCTAGAGAGGGCATCAGCCTTAATATTCTTAGAACCCGGAAGATACGAGACCACAAAATCAAAATGGGAAAAAAACAAGGACCATCGAGCCTGTCTAGGATTCAGCCGCCTGGCAGACTCGAGGTAAATCAGATTTTTATGATCGGTCAAGACCACAATACGGTGCTTAGCTCCCTCGAGCCAATGTCGCCACTCCTCAAACGCCCACTTCATAGCCAACAACTCCTGATTGCCAACATCATAATTGCGTTCAGCGGGCGAAAACTTACGGGAAAAGAAGGCACACGGTTTCATCAAGGAACCAACAGGATCCCTCTGAGACAAAACGGCCCCTGCCCCAATCTCAGAAGCATCAACCTCAACCTGAAACGGAAGAGAAACATCCGGTTGACGCAACACTGGGGCAGAAATAAATCGGCGTTTAAGCTCCTGAAAGGCAGAGACAGCCGCAGAGGACCAATTAGTCACATCAGCACCTTTCTTCGTCAAATCGGTCAAGGGTTTAACCACACTGGAGAAGTTAGCAATGAAACAGCGATAAAAATTAGCAAAGCCCAAAAATTTCTGAAGGCTCTTCACAGATGTGGGTTGAATCCAATCATGAATGGCCTGAACCTTAACCGGATCCATCTCTATAGATGAAGGAGAAAAAATGAAGCCCAAAAAAGAAGCCTTCTGCACTCCAAAGAGACACTTAGAACCTTTCACAAACAAAGCATTATCACGAAGGATCTGAAATACCATCCTGACCGGTTTCACATGAGACTCCCAATCATTGGAAAAAATTAAAATGTCATCCAAATATACAATCATGAATTTATCAAGATAAGTCCGGAAGATATCGTGCATGAAGGACTGAAAAACAGATGGAGCATTAGAGAGCCCGAATGGCATCACAAGGTATTCAAAATGGCCTTCGAGCGTATTAAACGCAGTTTTCCATTCATCACCCTGCTTAATACGAACAAGATGATATGCCCCTCGAAGGTCAATCTTCGTAAACCAACTAGCCCCCTTAATCCTAGCAAACAAATTGGAAAGCAGAGGCAAAGGGTATTGAATCGTGACCGTGATCTTATTCAAGAGGCGATAATCAATACAGGGTCTCAAGGAGCCATCCTTCTTAGCAACAAAAAAAAATCCCGCTTCCAACGGTGAAGAAGAAGGCCGAATATGTCCTTTCTCCAAAGACTCCTTAACATAACTCCGCATGGTGGTATGCTCAGGCACAGACAGGTTTAAAAGTCGACCCTTAGGAAACTTACAGCCTGGAATCAAGTCAATAGCACAATCACAGTCCCTATGCGGTGGAAGGGAACTGGACTTGGGCTCATCGAATACATCCTGAAAATCAGACAAAAACTCTGGAATTTCAGAAGCGGAAGAAGAGGAGATTGACATCAAAGGAACATCATTATGAACCCCCTGACATCCACAACTAGTCAGACATAGACTTCCAATCCAACACAGGATTATGTGCCTGCAACCACGGAAAACCCAGCACGATAGCATCATGTAAATTATGCAACACCAGAAATCGACAGTCTTCCTGATGGGCTGGCGCCATGCACATGGTCACCTGTGTCCAGAACTGGGGCTTATTTTTAGCCAAAGGTGTAGCATCAATGACCCTTAAAGGAATAGGGTTCTGCAAAGACTGCAAGGGAAAACCACAATGCCTGGCAAACTCAAAGTCCATTAAATTCAAGGCGGCCCCTGAATCCACAAACGCCATGACAGAAAATGATGACAATGAGCAGATCAAGGACACAGATAATAAAAATTTAGGTTGTACAGTACTGATGGTAAATGAACTAGCGATCCTCTTTGTACGCTTAGGGCAGACTGAAATGACATGAGAAGCATCGATAAAAACACAACCTATTCTGACGTCTGAATCCCTGTTGTTCAATTCTAGACAGAATCCTATCACACTGCATTGACTCAGGCATCTGCTCTGAGGACAACGCCACAGCGCACACAGTTCTGCATTCCCGCAAACGCCGATCAATCTGAATGGCCAGAGACATAGAATCACTCAGACCGAAAGGCGTGGGAAACCCCACCATAACATCTTTAACGGATTCAGAAAGACCCTTTCTGAAAATTGCCGCCAAAGCATCATCATTCCATTTAGTCAACACAGACCATTTTCTAAATTTCTGACAATACAATTCTGCCGCTTCTTGACCCTGAGACAGGACCAACAAGGTCTTCTCCGCTTGATCCACAGAATTTGGTTCATCATATAATAATCCTAAAGCCTGAAAAAAGGCGTCTACATTAAGCAAGGCCGGATTCCCAGATTCCAGGGAAAATGCCCAATCCTGAGGTTCACCGCGCAGCAGGGAGATGACAATTTTAACCTGCTGAATGGAATCACCAGAGGATCGAGGTCTCAGAGCAAAAAACAGTTTACAGTTGTTTTTAAAACTCAAAAATTTGGACCTGTCCCCAAAAAACAAATCAGGAGTAGGAATCTTAGGCTCTAAAACTGGAGTCTGAACAATATGATCAGAAATACCCTGTACCCTAGCAGCAAGCTGGTCTACACGAGAAGCTAATCCCTGAACATCCATGCTAGCACAGGACTCCTCAGCCACCCAGAGAAAAAGAGGGAAGAAAAAACCAAGCAGGCTACAGAAAAAAAAATGGCTCAACACCTTTCTTCCCTTCTTCTGAGATGCATTTAACTCATTGTTGGCCAGTTGTACTATTATGATCCGGTGACCTTGGAGCCGCATGAGACTTTCTCAGGAGTAGGTGGAACCTGTACTGACCGCACACCCTAAACTGTCACCGCAACTAGAGGTAGCCGTGGGGTGTACCTAACACATCCTAGACACCTCGACACAGCCGGAGGACTAAATACCCCTATAGATGGAAATTGGAATTCTATCTTGCCTCAGAGCAGAACCCCAAAGGATAGGCAGCCCCCCACAAATATTGACTGTGAGTATTAGAGGAAAGACACACGCAGGCAGAAATCAGGATTTAGCAAAAGAGGCCACGCTAGCTAAATAGGAAAGGATAGGACAGAATACTAAGCGGTCGGTATTAAAACCCTAAAAATATCCACAGCAGATAATACAAAAATTCCACCATCTAACTAAAGACATGGAATGTACAGTGGGGCAAAAAAGTATTTAGTCATTCAGCAATAGTGCAAGTTCCACCACTTAAAAAGATGAGAGGCATCTGTAATTTACATCATAGGTAGACCTCAACTATGGGAGACAAACTGAGAAATAAAAATCCAGAAAATCACATTGTCTGGTTTTTTTATCATTTTATTTGCATATTATGGTGGAAAATAAGTATTTGGTCAGAAACAAACAATCAAGATTTCTGGCTCTCACAGACCTGTAACTTCTTCTTTAAGAGTCTCCTCTTTCCTCCACTCATTACCTGTAGTAATGGCACCTGTTTAAACTTGTTATCAGTATAAAAAGACACCTGTGCACACCTTCAAACAGTCTGACTCCAAACTCCACTATGGTGAAGACCAAAGAGCTGTCAAAGGACACCAGAAACAAAATTGTAGCCCTGCACCAGGCTGGGAAGACTGAATCTGCAATAGCCAACCAGCTTGGAGTGAAGAAATCAACAGTGGGAGCAATAATTAGAAAATGGAAGACATTCAAGACCACTGATAATCTCCCTCGATCTGGGGCTCCACGCAAAATCCCACCCCGTGGGGTCAGAATGATCACAAGAACGGTGAGCAAAAATCCCAGAACCACGCGGGGGGACCTAGTGAATGAACTGCAGAGAGCTGGGACCAATGTAACAAGGCCTACCATAAGTAACACACTACGCCACCATGGACTCAGATCCTGCAGTGCCAGACGTGTCCCACTGCTTAAGCCAGTACATGTCCGGGCCCGTCTGAAGTTTGCTAGAGAGCATTTGGATGATCCAGAGGAGTTTTGGGAGAATGTCCTATGGTCTGATGAAACCAAACTGGAACTGTTTGGTAGAAACACAACTTGTCATGTTTGGAGGAAAAAGAATACTGAGTTGCATCCATCCAACACCATACCTACTGTAAAGCATGGCGGTGGAAACATCATGCTTTGGGGCTGTTTCTCTGCAAAGGGGCCAGGACGACTGATCCGGGTACATGAAAGAATAAATGGGGCCATGTATCGTGAGATTTTGAGTGCAAACCTCCTTCCATCAGCAAGGGCATTGAAGATGAAACGTGGCTGGGACTTTCAACATGACAATGATCCAAAGCACACCGCCAGGGCAACGAAGGAGTGGCTTCGTAAGAAGCATTTCAAGGTCCTGGAGTGGCCTAGCCAGTCTCCAGATCTCAACCCTATAGAAAACCTTTGGAGGGAGTTGAAAGTCCATGTTGCCAAGCGAAAAGCCAAAAACATCACTGCTCTAGAGGAGATCTGCATGGAGGAATGGGCCAACATACCAACAACAGTGTGTGGCAACCTTGTGAAGACTTACAGAAAACGTTTGACCTCTGTCATTGCCAACAAAGGATATATTACAAAGTATTGAGATGAAATTTTGTTTCTGACCAAATACTTATTTTCCACCATAATATGCAAATAAAATGATAACAAAACAGACAATGTGATTTTCTGGATTTTTTTTTCTCAGTTTGTCTCCCATAGTTGAGGTCTACCTATGATGTAAATTACAGTCGCCTTTCATCTTTTTAAGTGGTGGAACTTGCACTATTGCTGAATGACTAAATACTTTTTTGCCCCACTGTATATCTGCATCTCCTGAGAATCCAACTTGACTGAAATATCCAAACACAGTCTAAGCTGGACAAGAAAAAACATTGAATAGTACTGAATTGTAAAGCACACAGCATGTGTGCTGCAGAAACAAAACCAGACACTTATCTTTGCTGATTTGGCAGCAGGGCAGGAGGAACCAGACAGAGATGCAAAACCTCCAAGAACAATGGACAACTGGCAAGGGCTAATGAATCCTGCACACCTAAATATCCCAGTCAGAGCTGCAATCAGCAGGGACACCAGCCCAAGATTGCAACCCAGGGACAACTGCATTACTACCAACAACCACCGGAGGGAACCCAAGAGCAGAATTCACATCAGACCATGTGGGGGTCATTATAACAGAACCAGACCCCATTTAGAGGACAATAAAACATTCCTTATCTATGAACTGTCCCAATATTTATGGACATAACTGTTTATCACTCACATAATGGTAATTTTGCTTCATGTCACCTGTATTTTCTATGGCGTTTTTCTGTGCTGTGTTGTGCATAAATATGTGATTCTTCAGAATTTCTTTTAGTCTATGCCTGATGAAGAGACCTGAGTATTCTCAAAAGCTTGCATTTTGTTACCATATTTTCAGTTAGCCATTAAAAGGTATCAGCCACTGAGGACTCTCAATTGTAAATATTTTCCTAGGAGCTCAGACATTTCTCCCTCCTTTTCATAAGAATGTTGCATCTGTCCGTTAGGTTAGGTTCACACATGTATTTGTTCCAGTTTTGTTTTTTTTATATGGAATGTTTGTTGACATGTCTTTTTATTCAGCAGCATCATGCGCCCTTTGTGTGTTTTACTGTTGCAAGGAATGTTTTTTAAAAGAGTAATTAAACTTGTTATTTATGTGGATTTTGCAGAGGAATTTGCTTGAAAATCCACATAAAACTCCATTGTGAAGATACTGTTAGATAACTGTCTAAAACAGATACTTCCTCCTTCTTCTCTAAAAGAGAGGCAGAAATGTATTTCAGTTAAGAGCTCACATCATTTCTATTATGACAACCAATTTTGTGTCATAAATTATGTTCTATTTGTAGGACACTCTTAGCCGTGCCCCTGTCCCACCCAAACTCTGCCCACAAAAAGTTAGCCAAGCTGGCCGGACTGATGTAAAATACCAAAAGTCACAACATTTTTGTGCAACTAAGTTGAAGAAACAATTAATTTGCCATGTTTCAAGCTGTTTAACATGAAAAATTGGTGAACATTGCTTGATCAATTGTGGCGTAAGTGTTTCAAGAATATTCAGCAAATCTTCAAGATTACCACATACAATACTCTGGGAAAATTTCATTTGCCGCAATTGTGGTGCTGAGATTGGGAGAAACTTGATAAGTGAGATTGTGTAGAAGTTATTTAATTCCACGAGTAATAACCAACATATCCATTGAAAAAACAGCCCTTACAGCCCAAAGACTGTTTCTAGCACAGACACAGTTATGGTGTATACAAAATAGTACTAATTACTTTCTGCTGCCAAGCCAGGAACTAATAGTAGAGCTAATAGTAGAAGAAAAGGTTGGCACTATTCTCAGAAACATACAGTGCCTTGCGAAAGTATTTGGCTCCCTGGAACTTTTCAACTTTTTCCAAAATATTCTTCAAACATAAAGATACCAATTGTAAATTTTTGTTGAAGAATCAACAACAAGTGGAACACAATTGAGTAGTTGAACAGAATTTATTAGTTATTTTAAATTTTTGTGGAAATTTAAAAACTGAAAATTGGGGCGTACAATATTATTCGGCCTCTTTACTTTCAGTGCAGCAAACTCACTCCAGAAGTTCATTTTGGATCTCTGAATGATCCAATGTTGTCCTAAATGCCTAATGATGATAAATATAATCCACCTGTGTGTAATCAAGTCTCCGTATAAATGCACATGCTCTCTGATAGTCTCAGGGTTCTGTTTGAAGCACAGAGAGCATCATGAAGACCAAGGAACACAACAGGCAGGTCCGTGATACTGTTGTGGAGAAGTTTAAAGCCAGATTTGGATACAAAATGATTTCCAAAACATCTCAAGGAGCACTGTTCAAGCGATCATATTGGAATGAAAGGAGTATCATACCACTGCAAATCTACCAAGACCCAGCCGTCCTTCTAAACTTTCATCTCAAACAAGGAGAAGACTGATCAGAGATGCAACCAAGAGGCCCGTGATCACTCTGGATGAACTGCAGAGATGTACAGCTGAAGTGGGGACAGTCTGTCCATAGGTCAACAATCAGTTGTACACTGCACAAATCTGGCCTTTATGGAAGAGTGGCAAGAAGAAAGCCATTTCTCAAAGGTATCTATACAAAGTGCCATTTAAAGTTTGCAACAAGCCACCAGTGAGACACACCAAACATGTGGAAGAAGGTGCTCTTTCAGATGAAACCAAAATTGAACTTTTTGGCAACAATGCCTAACAATATGTTTGGCGTAAAGGCAACACAGCTCATCACCCTGAACACACCATCCCCACTGTTAAACATGGTGGTAACATCATCATGGTTTGGGCCTGCTTTTTTTCAGCAGGGACAGGGAAGATGGTTAAAATTGATGGGAAGATGGATGGAGCCAAATACAGGACCATTCTTGAAGAAAACCTGTTGGAGTCTGCAAAAGACCTGAGACTGGGATGGAGATATTCATAGAAAAAAAGAAAATGACTAACAGCTTCACAGGAGCGCCAAGTTGGTGTTAGGGGTGGTTAAGCCTGAAGATACGCTGCAGCTCCAGACGAATGTCTCACAGGAGGATCAAACAAGAAGGGACCAAAAAACGGTCATAAGAGCGCATACGAGATGGTGAGTTGATATAAATTATTCATTTATTAGTTTACACTGGAAACTAATAAATGAAGATTTTATATCAACTTACCACTCACATACGCTCCTATGACGGTTTCTTTGTCCCTTCTTGGGACAAAGATTTGTCTTCCAACAAGACAATGATCCCAAACATAAAGCAAAATCTACAATTGAATGGTTGACAAATAAACTTATACAGGTGTTTGAATGGCCAAGTCAAAGTCCAGACCTCAATCCAATCGAGACTCTGTGGAAAGAGCTGAAATGTGCTGTTCGCAAGCGATCTCCATCAAACCTCACTGAGCTCGAGCTGTTTGCCAAGGAACAATGGGTAAGAATTTCAGCCTCTCGATGTACAAAACTGATAGAGACATACCCCAAGTGACTTGCAGCGTAATCACAGCAAAAGGTGGCCCAACAGAGTATTAAGTTAAGGGGGCAGAATAATATTGCACGCCCCACTTTTCAGTTTTTGAATTTCCACAAAAAGTTAAAATAACTAATACATTTCATTCAACATCACAATTGTGTTCCAATTGTTGATTCTTCACCAAAAAATTGCATTTGGTATCTTTATGCTTGAAGCATGATATGTGGAAAAAGGTTGAAAAGTTCCAGGGGGCCGAATACTTTCACAAGGCACTGTAATAAACACATTGGGTGATATTTACACACGTAATACACAATACTTGAGATAATTCAAACGTAACACACAAAAAAGTAGATTCGCACTCAACACACAGTATGTAAAACAGCTGTTTATTTTTTTGCATAATCATGGGGTTTACAAAGATCAGATCAGTAGCCAAAGCCATTTCACGCACACAACTCTTTCTATGGTATCTTGAGAAAACCCTCTGTGCATTATAATCCGTGGGCTATTTATTGCTATTTGGTTGAGAGGTATACAAAATAATATATAGCTGGTCAGTAGCCTAAGGCTCTTTCATATTGGTAGCGGTAGGCTACTTACTTGTTGTGTATTGTTGTATGTGCAAACGCACAGAAAAAAACTGCAAACACCTAAATACCTTTAGACACAGCAATTTTTGCTGCACTACATCCAATTCAAATAGACCTCACTGCTGCCTGTATTTTACAGCAATACATTTCACTGAGTATTCTAGTATTCAAATAATCCACTACAACCATAAAGTAAAAAGCAGACTTTTGAAATGAATAAATCACTGATTCATTTGCTTCATACCTAATGCAGTAGTGTTTCATGTAATTAGATGTTAGGTTTTAGCAGCAATCATCTTTTTCAGAATATATTGACTTAGTACCTAAGAGGGTTAATTATGAATAACATGATGTTCCATGACGTACACTAATACATGCACATAAAAATGGAAAGCTTTTGAAAACAGGCCTGTGGCAGTGATGGTATATTTAGCTTATAATTGATTATACTGACTGCTTTAATATACTGAATATAAATACTGTACAGAAACGTTCATGCAAATGAACGTCATGCACAGAATATTACGAAATCATTTTGTATCCTTTAACATTTTTGTTATAAGCTTTATCTCAGGGGCTCAAGCTTTTCAGTGGCAAGAAGTGAATGACATGCAGTGCTATTCTTTGTATTATTTTAAATACAATGTTAAACAACCCCAGAGGATCTGTATAGGTCAATGGGAAGCATCAGGATCATTCATAGTCTGTTCGAAAATAGACCTAAAAATGGTATGATGCTGAAGTGGATGGTTAGGGGTAAATTTCCAGATACAAGTCTTTTTTTAATCTGCTGTTCCTGTTTATGAGATCATTTGGGGCAATTTTAGGCATCACAGGCCTTCATTTTTTAATAAGAGTAGGTCACATACATGAGACAGCTGTCAGCTGATCCTTTATTTTACTGACACTATTTTTCCTGACTCATTTATAGCTTTACACAGCTCAGTTGATTATTCATGTATTTTTTTAGACCTCTGTCAATAGTATATGAGAAATGACAACAACTTGATCCTGATCAGGATCATGTCTTAAAATATCAGGGGAGGCTATGAAGGCCACAATGCATGTTACGGGGCATTTACACTGCAAGGTAATCATCAACAATTGTTGTCTTGCCATTTAAACAGGCTGCCAATTACCATGTGAACAAAAAAAATATCATTCATCATGACAAAACAGCATGGTTCTTGTTGGAGTATGTAAACAGGACTCACACTGCTGAGAACATTGGCAACCTGTCTAGTATAGATCACTCAGTGTGCTTCGTTTACTATGCCTACAGTTCTTACATAAACAGGCATTTAAGCTACAGACAATTTGTAAAAGTTTGCTGATTGGCAGTTGTATTGTGCTGCCAGTAGATCCATGTAAAATAGACCTTTAGTGTTTTCCAATATGTATAGGAAATTTAATAGCCAGGCTACTGCCATAACAAGGTACTCCCTTCAAACACAAAAACAGACATGCATTGTCTTTTGCTCATCAACCAAATATTCCAAATATTGTTATTCTACTACATATTATTGTTATTATTACTTTTACTCATATTAGTATTTATTTTGATTTAATCGGTTTTTCTTTTATTTACTTTTTACAGCTAAATTTCCTTCTGTTCTTGAATACAGTGAGGGTGCTTGCAACAAAAATCTGGGAGTCAAATGCAGTTGGTTATGATGCCAGGAAACAGTACAGGTAGAATTATTTCAGAAGTTTTTGAAATTGTATACATCAATATATTGCCTTGCTGTTTAAAAACAAAGTAAAACAATATAAAGTAACATATCTCAGGAGTTTGACAATATAAAAACCTGTGTGGCTGGAAATATGTTCTTATATTTTTTAAGAAACTATTTTATAAATTAAATAAATATTCATGAGTTATACAGTTCTAGATGTCTACTTTCAAGTATCAAGGACATTTGCTAATTTATTCTGTGTTTACCAGACAAAATGTGTTGATTTATTTTTTTTTTCTTGTGTTTTCTGTTTGCCTTTCAATTTAAAAAAAAATAGTGTAAAATATGTATTGAAGCAAAGTGTACAGATTTATTGGAGTTTAATGACATTTATGGTTTAAGGCTAGGTTCACATTTGCGGTTGAGTCCGCAGAATATCGTCCGCAACCGCATGCAAAAATACATGCAAATGCATGATAACGCAGCGTTTTTTATCCGCATCAGCTTATGCATGATGGGAAAAAAATGCAACGTTTGCATGCGTTTTTGCATGCGTTAGCATTTTTATGTGCATGCGTTTGATAGGAAAAAAGTTTTCAAGGAAAATTTCCTTGAAACAAGCCACGAGAGTGCCTATCATTAACCCATTTCCAGTTCCGGATAGGAATTTCCACGCTATCTTGGATTGTTGCAGACACCTGCCGGGCTTTGTGGGATGTTCTCTGAGAGGAGTTTATCCCCCTACCCACAATGGAAATCTGTCAGGAAAATGCCGATAAATACTGGCAAATTTGTAATGTTCCCAACTATTTGGAAGCAGTGGATGGAAAACACATTAGAATTACCAAATCGGCTGGAACGTGATCTGAGTACTTTAATTATAGAAAATATATTCCCATAGTGCTCATTGCAGCCACAGACTGTAGTTTTGTCTCCGTGGACATTGGATCATTTGGCCATGGTAATGACTCCCAGACATTTAAAAACTCGGACATGGGCCAACGGTTGTATGGCAATCATTTCAATTTCCCCCTGCCACAACCTCTTCCCAACACTCAAGGCCCGCCAATGCCATTTGTTGTGGTTGAGGAGGAGGCCTTTCAGAAGTGTGGAAACCTCCTTAAACATACTCTAGTGTCTTGACACACTAAAATGATTTTTAATTACCGACTGACCAGGGCACGAAGAACAGTTGAGTGTGCCTTTGGTATCCTTGTCTTGAAATGGCACATTTTAGGGACAGCCATTAATCTCAAAATTGAGACAGGTTATAAGGTCGTCAAGGCATGTGTGGTTCTGCACAGCTACATAATGGCTAAAGAATGACCCAACGTTGAACTTAATGAACCTTTAAGTAACCCACTGCCAGATTACCCTCATCACCATCTCAGGACAACTGTTGAAGTTGCCCAAACTGTTGAAGTTGCCCAAATGAGGAATACATTTGCATTTTACTTTGTTTCTGAGAGTGGACGTGTGTCCTGGCAAGATGAAATGGTTGTGTTCTTGGAATGTTATGTAATGTTATGTACCTGTAATTATTAAAATGTACCATTAATGTTTGCTAACAATAAAACACCTCTAGTTAAACACCCGTTCCAAGTGCCCTCTATATTGCAATTTTTTTTTAAAGGGAACCTGTCATTCCAGAATGCTGTAGATAAGCCCCCTGATGCCGGTGGGCTTAGCTCACCCTCGATTTTGGGGGTGACAGGTTCCCTTTAAAGTTTTATAAGGTGATCACCGGTTCACAACTACAGTTTTTATAAAATCCACGGAAAAAAATGGCATGGGCTCCTGTGCAATTTTCTGCTCCAGAGGTGGAAAGCCGATGGCTGGGGGCCAATATTTGTAGCCTGGGAAGGGGGTAATACCCATGACCCCTTCTCAGGCTATGAATATCAGCCCGCAACTGTCTGCATAGCCTTTACTAGCTATTAAAATATGGGGACACAAAAAAATGACGTGGGTTCCCCTTTATTTTATAGCCAGAAAGGCTACGCAGACAGCTGGGGGCTGATATTCATAGCCTAGGAAGGGGCCATGGATATTGGCCCCCCTGGCTACAAACACCAGCCCGCAGCTGCCCCAGAAATGGCGCAACTGTAGGATGCGACAATTCTGGGAATTAGACCCTTTCTTCCCACTGCCGTGTAGCGATGGCATATGGGGTAATAAGAGGTTAACATCACCTTGCTATAGTAAGGTGACATTAAGCCCGGTTAATAATGGAGAGGCGTCAATAAGACGCCTATCCATTATTAATCTTATAGTAAGAAAGTGTTAAAAAAATACACACATAAGAATAAAGTATTTTAATGAAATAAAACACAACACAGTTTTTCATCATTTTTATTGTGCGCCTACATCCATTCGAAAAATGTAGTGCTGCAAAGTGACAGGTGAACTCCGGTGACCTGCCGGCGGCGGAGTGATACAATTCGGAGGATTATCTCCGTCATTGTATCACCGGAGCCCCTGGAGAGCGGTCTCATCAGCTCTCCACAGGAGATTGTCATGGGACAATCATATTATTTGTATTACATCGGACACCGGGAGTATATTGTTGGTTTATTATTTTAATGTTTTTCAGGTGAGCGAGGGCTTTGGGGATTAGGTGTAGATGGTGAGTATGAACTATATATGTACTGTATATATATGTATTTTTTTTACATTCAACACAATATCCGGATGATGAGACTACTACTGTCCCATCATTGGCTAAAGAGTCAATCACTGTAACTGTAGCAGGCATAGCTGGATGGGACTTGTAGTCCCATCGGAGAGTGCTTGCACACACACACAAACACACACTGACACAGCCCCGACAGACCCCTGTACAACACCACAGACATCTGGACAGCCCTCAGACCCCTGCATAGCCCCGGCAAACCCCTGGACAGCCTGCAGACCCCTGGACAGCCCTGGATGACCCCGGGACAGCCCTGGCAGACCCCCTGCACAGCCCCAGCAGACAACCACACAGCCCAGATGACCCCAGGACAGCTCGCAGACCCCCACACAGCCCCAGAAGACCCCTGCACAACCCCACAGACCCCTGTACAGCCCACAGACTTCCGGACAGCCTCACAGCCCCCCTGTACAACCCTGGCAGACCCGCACACAGCCCCGCCAACCCCACACATAGCCCTGCAGACCCCGCCCGCACACACACGCACACAGTCACCGCCCACACTCCACCCACAGACTTCCCTCCTCCCAGGCCACAGCGTTTCTCGCACCCACAGCAAAACCGCAGATCTTTTTTACATCTGTGGGTTTGCTGTGGATTGGCCTGCCACAATGGAAGCCAATGGGTGCAGAAATGCTGCAGATCTGCACAAAGAAATGACACGCTGCGGAAAAAAAAGCTGCGAATCCTCGTGTCTTTTCCACAGCATGTGCACAGTATTTTTTATTTTCCCATTGATTAATATTGTGTGCACAATGCACTGCGGATTTGAGGCAATTCCACAAGTCCAAAAACGCCGTGAAAACACAGCAAAAACCACAACATGTGCACATACCCTTAGTATCTTAAAAGGAATTTGTAACCAGATTTTTGCTACCTCATCTGACAGCGCATAATGTAGGAAAAGATAACCTGATTCCAGCGATGTATCAATTAGTTTACTGGGAGGAGCAGCTGTGACATAATCATAGTTCTTAGATGTAACATCAAGCAGATAAGCAAAAGCTAACCTTGTCCTCTGCTTTCTCTGTACGTTGTCTATTGACAGTGAGCTGCTTATCACTGGAGGGGATGGAGTTAGCGTAGAAGCTGCATGCATATCAAGCCTGGCAATATAATCGCATAGTTATAAAACCTTCAGTGTAAGTAAGCAACAGCACACAGCCTGATATGTGATACATGGCTAAAATCTGTGTTTTAACCCCTACCTCATGTTTTCCTCAGATTACATACCAAAAACCTTCTGAAAGATTGTCTTTAAAGAGCATCTGTCAAATTGAAAATGGACAGTTTTTGATATTCATTTATTAATGCTGCTCCCTTCTGTATTCCTTTTTTATTTATTTTTTTTTAATCTGCCATATGGCCCATATAATTAGGCCTTTTTGTGTTATTCTTTTTATGATCTTTGAAATTGAAAGTGGATCACCTGATTCTTTGTGGGTGTATCTTTAGGCTGCTCTGCATTTCTACACTGTCAACAATATCCCTATGGTAAAGAAATAGACATTAACCCCTTCCCGACCCATGACGCCACATAGGCGTCATGAAAGTCGGTGCCAATCCGACCTGTGACGCCTATGTGGCGTCATGGAATGATCGCGTCCCTGCAGATCGGGTGAAAGGGTTAACTCCAATTTCACTCGATCTGCAGGGACAGGGGGAGTGGTACTTCAGCCCAGGGGGGTGGCTTCACCCCCCCCCCCCGTGGCTAGGATCGCTCTGATTGGCTGTTGAAAGTGAAACAGCCAATCAGAGCGATTTGTAATATTTCACTATGAAAACTGGTGAAATATTACAATCCAGCCATGGCCGATGCTGTAATATCATCGGCCATGGCTGGAAACCCTGATCTGTCCACCCCCACGCCACTGATCTCCTCCCCAGTCCTCCATCCTGTGCTCTGCTCCCCTCCGTCGTCCTGTCCGCTCCCCGTCCTCCTGTCCGCTCCCCCGTGCTCCGATCCCACCCCCGTGCTCCGATCACCCCCCCGTGCTCCGACCCCCCCTCATACTTACCGAGCCTCCCGATGTCCGTCCGTCTTCTCCACGGGCGCCGCCATCTTCCAAAATGGCAGGCGCATGCACAGTGCGCCCGCCGAATCTGCCGGCCGGCAGATTCGTTCCAGCTACATTTTGATCACTGTGATTAAACCTATCACAGTGATCAAAATAAAAAAATAGTAAATGAACCCCCCCCCCTTTATCACTCCCATAGGTAGGGACAATAATAAAATAAAGAAAATATATATTTTTTCCACTAGGGTTAGAACTAGGGTTAGAAGTAGGGGTAGGGTTAGGGGTAGGGGTACGGTTAGAACTAGGGTTAGCATTAGAATTAGGCTATGTGCACACGGTGCGGATTTGGCTACGGATCCGCAGCGGATTGGCCGCTGTGGATTCGTAGCAGTGTTCCATCAGGTTTACAGTACCATGTAAACCTATGGAAAACCAAATCCGCTGTGCCCATGGTGCGGAAAATACCGCGCAGAAATGCTGCGTTGTATTTTCCGCAGCATGTCAATTCTTTGTGCGGATTTTACAGCGTTTTACACCTGCTCCTCAATAGGAATCCGCAGGTGAAATCCACATAAAAAACACTAGAAATCCGCGGTAAATCCGCAGGTAAAACGCAGTGCCTTTTACCTGTGGATTTTTCAAAAATGGTGCGGAAAAATCTCACACGAATCCGCAATGTGGGCACTTAGCCTGAGGGTTGGAATTAGAGTTAGGTTTGGAATTAGGGCTAGGGTTGGAAATAGGGTTAAGAATAGGCTTGTGGTTAGGGTTATGGTTAGGGTTAGGGGTGTGTTGGGGTTAGGGTTGGGGTTAGAGTTAGGGTTGGGATTAGGGTTAGGGTTGGGATTAGGGTTAGGGTTGTGGTTAGGGGTGTGTTGGGGTTAGGGTTGTGATTAGGGTTATGGCTAGAGTTGGGATTAGGGTTAGGGGTGTGTTGGGGTTAGTGTTGGAGTTAGAATTGAGGGGTTTCCACTGTTTAGGCACATCAGGGGTCTCCAAACGCAACATGGCGCCACCATTGATTCCAGCCAATCTTGCGTTCAAAAAGTCAAATGGTGCTCCCTCCCTTCCAAGCCCTGACGTGCACCCCAAACAGTGATTTACCCTCACATATGGGGTACCAGCATACTCAGAACAAACTGGGCAACAATTATTGGAGTCCAATTTCTCCTGTTACCCTTGTGAAAATAAAAAATTGCTTGCTAAAACATAGTTTTAGAGGAATGAAAAATTATTTTTTATTTTCACGGCTCTGCGTTATAAACTTCTGTGAAGCACTTTGGGGTTCAAAGTGCTCACCACACATCTGGATAAGTTCCTTGGGGGATCTAGTTTCCAAAATGGGGTCACTTGTGGGGGGTTTCTACTGTTTAGGCACATCAGGGGCTCTGCAAATGGAATGTGACGCCCGCAGACCATTCCATCAAAGTCTGCATTTCAAAACGTCACTACTTCCCTTCCGAGACCCGACTTGTGCCCAAACAGTGGTTTACCCCCACATATGGGGTATCAGTGTACTCAGGACAAACTGGGCAACAACAATTAGGGTCCAATTTCTCCTGATACCCTTGTGAAAATAGAAAATTGCTTGCTAAGACATCATTTTTGAGGAAAGAAAAATGATTTTTAATTTTCTCGGCTCTGCGTTATAAACTTCTGTGAAGCACTTGGGGGTTCAAAGTGCTCACCACATATCTAGATAAGTTCCATGGGGGTATAGTTTCCAAAATTGGGTCACTTGTGGGGGGTTTCAACTGTTTAGGTACATCAGGGGCTCTGCAAACATATCATGATGCCCGCAGACCTTTCCAACAAAGTCTGCATTCCAAAACGTCACTACTTCCCTTCCGTGCCCCGACATGTGCCCAAACAGTGGTTTACCCCCACATATGGGGTATCAGCATACTCAGGAGAAACTGGACAACTCTTGGGGTCAAATTTCTCCTGTTACCCTTAAAAATTTAAAAAATTCTGGGCTAAAAAAATATTTTTGAGGAAAGAAAACACATTTATTATTTTCACGGCTCTGCATTATAAACTTCTGTGAAGCACTTGGGGGTTCAAAGTGCTCACCACACATCTAGATAAGTTCCCTTGGGGTTCTAGTTTCCAAAATGGGGTCACTTGTGGGGAGTTTCTACTGTTTAGGCACATCAGGGGCACTGCAAACGCAACGTGACGCCCACAGAGCATTCCATCAAAGTCTGCATTTCAAAACGTCACTACTTCACTTCCGAACCCCGAAGTGCGCCCAAACAGTGGTTTACCCCCACATATGGGGTATCAGCGTACTCAGGAGAAACTGGACAACAACTTTTGGGGTCCAATTTCTCCTGTTACCCTTGGGAAAATAAATCATTTTTGAGAAAAAAAAAATATTTTTTATTTTCACGGCTCTGCGTTATAAACTTCTGTGACGCACTTGGGAGTTCAAAGTGCTCACCACACATCTAGATTAGGTCCTTTGGAGGTCTAGTTTCCAAAATGGGGTCACTTGTGGGGGAGCTCCAGTGTTTAGGCACACAGGGGCTGTCCAAACGCGACATGGTGTCCGCTAATGATTGGAGCTAATTTTCCATTCAAAAAGCAAAATGGCGTGCCTTCCTTTCCAAGCCCTGCCGTGCGCCCAAACAGTGGTTTACTCCCACATTTGGGGTATCATCGTACTCAGGACAAACTGGAAAACAACTGTTGGGGTCCAATTTCTCCTGTTACCCTTGGGAAAATAAAAAATTCCGGCTAAAAATCATTTTTGAGGAAAGAAAAATTATTTTTTTATTTTCACGGCTCTGCATTATAAACTTCTGTGAAGCACCTGGGGGTTTAAAGTGCTCACTATACTTCTAGATAAGTTCCTTGGGGGGTCTAGTTTCCAAAATGAGGTCACTTGTGGGTGAAGTCCAATGTTTAGGCACACAGGGGCTCTCCAAACGCGACATGGTGTCCGCTAACGATTGGAGCTAATTTTCCATTCAAAAAGTCAAATGGCGCGCCTTCCCTTCCGAGCCTTGCCGTGCACCCAAACAGTGGTTTACCCCCACATATGAGGTATCGGCGTACTCAGGAGAAATTGCCCAACAAATTTTACGATCCATTTTATCCTGGTGCCCATGTGAAAATGAAAAAATTGAGGCTAAAAGAAATTTTGGGTGAAAAAAAAGTACTTTTTCATTTTTACGGATCAATTTGTGAAGCACCTGGGGGTTTAAAGTGCTCACTATGCTTCTAAATAAGTTCCTTGGGGGGTCTAGTTTCCAAAATGGGGTCACTTGTGGGGGATCTCCAATGTTTAGACACGCAGGGGCTTTCCAAACGCGACATGGTGTCCGCTAACGATGGAGATAATTTTTCATTCAAAAAGTCAAATGGCGCTCCTTCCCTTCCGATCCTTACCATGTGCCCAAACAGTGGTTTACCCCCACATGTGAGGTATCGGTGTACTCAGGAGAAATTGCCCAACAAATTTTAGGATCCATTTTATCCTGTTGCCCATGTGAAAATGAAAAAGTTGAGGCTAAAATAATTTTTTTGTGAAAAAAAAGTACTTTTTCATTTTTACGGATCAATTTGTGAAGCACCTGGGGGTTTAAAGTGCTCACTATGCATCTAGATAAGTTCCTTGGGGGGTCTAGTTTCCAAAATGAGGTCACTTGTGGGTGAGGTCCAATGTTTAGGCACACGGGGGCTCTCCAAACGCAACATGGTGTCCGCTAAAGATTAGAGCCAATTTTTCATTCAAAAAGTCAAATGGCGCTCCTTCCCTTCCGAGCCCTGCCGTGCGCCCAAACAGTGGTTTACTCCCACATTTGAGGTATCAGCGTACTCAGGACAAATTGGACAACAACGCTCGTGGTCCAGTTTCTCCTTTTACCCTTGGAAAAATAAAAAAAAATTGTTGCTAAAATATCATTTTTGTGACTAAAAAGTTAAATGTTCATTTTTTCCTTCCATGTTGTTTCTGCTGCTGTGAAACACCTGAAGGGTTAATAAACTACTTGAATGTGGTTTTGAGCACCTTGAGGGGTGCAGTTTTAAGAATGGACTCACTTTTGGGTATTTTCTCTCATATAGACCCCTCAAAGTGACTTCAAATGTGAGGTGGTCCCTAAAAAAAATGGTTTTGTAAATTTTGTTGTAAAAATTTGAAATCGTTGGTCAAATTTTAACCCTTATAACTTCCTAGCAAAAAAAAAATGTTGTTTCCAAAATTGTGCTGATGTAAAGTAGACATGTGGGAAATGTTATTTATTAACTATTTTGTGTCACATAACTCAACGGAGTTTAACGGAATAAAAATTAGAAAATTGCGAAATTTTCAAAATTTTCACCAAATTTCCAATTTTTTTAGAAATAAACGCAAAAATTATTGGCCTAAATTTACCACTATCATGAAGCCCAATATGTCACGAAAAAACAATCTCAGAATTGCTAGGATCCGTTGAAGCTTTCCTGAGTTATTACCTCATAAAGGGACACTGGTCTGAATTGCAAAAAATGGCCAGGTCATTAAGGTCAAAATAGGCTGGATCATGAAGGGGTTAAAGCAAACCTATTAGCAGGATTGCGCTCAATAAACTACAGACAGTGTCAGGTTGGTGCTATTATACTGATTAGGCTGGAGTCACACTGGCGTATGATGCTCAGCTCCTGCTCTGCTGCGAGCGGGAGCCGAGTGTCATGCGTGTGTATTCTGAACCTCTCGCACAGAGCGGATTGGAGCACAGCTAATTTCTCCATCTCCTCCATTGCCGGGGTCAGAGTATAACGCACATCACTCAGATGATATCCGAGTGATGTGTGTTCTCTCACTCGCACCCATAGGTTTATATGGGTGTGAGTGAGCCGAGACTCGGCCAAGTGTCTGTGACAATTACAGCATGCTGTGATTTCACTCCACTCGCACACTGAAAACGGCCGAGGAAAAAAACAGGGATGTGAGCTGCCCCATAGAGGAATACTGGTCCAAGTGTTATGCGATTTTTTTATCGCATAGCTCTCGTCCATATTATATGGTAGTGTGACTTCGGCCATAAAATGTTACCTGGGGTGAATAAATTCATCTTCTGGTTCTTGTGTAATCAGTGATAGAAGCTTTCAGCTAATGAGATGCTCGTGCTCTGGGGTGGAACTGTAGACAGAGTCTTATTTTGGTGCTCTATGTAAGAGATACCAAGAGACCTGCCCATTCCAAAGCACCCACATGTTCCTCATCATAGAGACAGAGTATGAGACAGACTGTTTGTGCTTCTGGACGGGCCTGTGGGCAGGTTTCAACTTAGATTCTCTGGCCTAGAGCACCAAAATAAGACTCTACTTGTAAGGGTATGTGTCCACGGTCAGTTAACGCTGCGTGTTTGACGCTGCGCCGAGCTGCAGCGTCAAACACGCAGCGTCCAGATGTTTCAGCATAGTGGAGGGGATTTTATGAAATACCGTGTCCACTATGCGTGGAAACACGCATCCGAATTCCCTGCGACTCCGGACATACTGCGCGTCTTTTCAGATCGCAGCATGTCCGAATACCTTGCGTCCCCGCAAGGCATAACACAGGGCCCTATGGCGAGGGGTGCGATGATTCCGGATGTGTACAGTTAACACATCCGGCATCATCGCGTCCCAAAAGGGGGTGGGGCTTCGCTGCTCCGACGATACCGCCGGCCATCCTGATCGTGGACACGTACCCTTAGGGTATGTGTCCACGTTCAGGATTGCATCAGGATTTGGTCAGGATTTTTCATCAGTATTTGTAAGCCAAAACCAGGAGTGGGTGATAAATGCAGAAGTGGACCATATGTTTCTGTTATACTGTTCCTCTAATTGTTCCACTCCTGGTTTTAGCTTACAAATACTGATGAAAAATCCTGACCAAATCCTGATGCAATCCTGAACGTGGACACATACCCTAAGGCTAAGTTCACATTTGCGTTCGGGGGCTTTGCGGAGGGCTGCATACGTCCTCCTTCAAGCCCCACCTACTTCTGCATTCTTCTGCATGAATCCTGCATACCTATCTTTAACATTGTATGAAACTAAGAAGAAAGAGCGCAAAGATAGTGCACACACAGCATGTACCATACATAGAAAAGGCTTTATTGATACAAAAATGCCAGACAGAAAATCACAATTAAAAACAATTAAAACCATATATAGAGTGGCATGCACAACAATGGTGAGCAGGCTGGTGAGAATACTGAGAAATCTCCTTAATAGTGAAATATTATCAACCACATATATTAAAAGATGCAACACTCCAGTAGGTAATAAATATCAATCATAGCAGAAATACAAGTGCAGAAACTCACAAGAAAAATGGTGCCAAAATTACCAGATCACAATAGATCCCATATATATTAATAATTAAATTACATATAAATATTCATATGGCCAGTCGCCATCAGGATGTCAATGGTAGTTTCACTATATTATACTCCTTTAAGATATATATGCCTCATAATAATAATAATCTTTATGTTTACATAGTGCTAACATATTACACAGTGTTTTACAGTTTTGCACACATTTCATCACTGTCCCAGATGGGGCTCACAATCTAAATTCCCTATCAGTATGTCTTTGGAATGTGGGAGGAAACCGGAGTGCCCAGAAGAAACCCACGCAAACAAGGGGAGAACATACAAACTCCTTGCAGATGTTGTCCTTGGTGGGGTTTGAACCCAGGACAACAGCACTGCAAGGCTGCAGTGCTATCCTCTGAGCCACCGTGCTGCCTCAGGAAGTCCCTAAGATAAGTTGCCAATACATATGATCATAGTTGCCTAGTAGAGATTCACCAGAGCCGCTCTGCCCTCTGCCCCCTTAAGTATTATCTTTATCATTGGGTATGCAGGACATGCGTATATATGCAGATGTATGGGGATTAATTGTTTTGACGCTCCTGCTGACCGCACAGGAACGCAAACAAGTTGCGTTATGTGCAGACGGCGGGTGCTTCAAAATGACGCATCCGAATACATCCACATGTCCTGCGTACCCACTGTTAAAGATAGGTACACAGGACGCTGAAGTATGTGAAAGTAGGTGTGGCTTAACGGAGTAGGTACACAGCCCTCTGCAAAGCCTCCGAACACAAATGTGAACCTGGCCTCACAACATCAACATGCAATGACTGTAGTTTAGCTAGCAAAATCCTGCTGACAGGTTCACTTTAAATAGAGAGACCCATATCTCTGGAACCATATTGTGGATAAAAAATACCAGAATTCTGTATCAACAGATATAAAATAAGAAATAAGGTTGAAATACCAATTTACCAGCTTAACTGAATTGAACTGAATTCTTAATACAAACACAGCTTTAGGCCGGTTTCACACGTCAGTGGCTCCGGTACGTGAGGTGACAGTTTCCTCACGTACCGGAGCCACTGACACACGTAGACCCATAAAAATCAATGCATCTGTGCAGATGTCATTGATTTTTTGCGGACCGTGTCTCCGTGTGCCAAACACGGAGACATGTCAGTGTTTGTGGGAGCGCACGTATTACACGGACCCATTAAAGTCAATGGGTCCGTGTAAAACATGGACCTCACACGGCCGGTCTCCGTCTGGGGTCTGTGTGCGTGCAGGAGACAGCGCTACAGTAAGCGCTGTCCCCCCCACATGGTGCGATTCATATGTTCCCTGCATATGAATAAATCCCTGCATCCAGAATAAATCGGTACCGGAGTTATCCGTGTCCGTGTGCCTGGGAACTCACGTAGGCCATACGTGCGGCACACGTGTGCCGCCCGTATGGCGAGTGGGTACCACACGGAGCGTGTGGTACCCACGCTTGTGGTACCCTGCATCGTGCTGAAGCCGCGATTCATATGTTCCCTGCAGCAGCGTTTGCTGCAGAGAAAATATGAATAATAGTGTTTAAAATAAAGATCTATGTGTCCCCCGCCCTCCCACCCCCTGTGCGCCCCCCCCGCTGTTCAGAAAATACTCACCCACTCTCACGTTGGCGCCTCCTACTGTATGCGGTCACGTGGGCCGCTCATTTACAATCATGAATAGTCGGCTCCGCCCCTATGGGAGGTGGGGCCACATATTCATGACTGTAAATGATCGGCCCCACGTGACCGCATACACTAGAAGCCGCGGCCAGACCAGGAAGCAGCGAGGGAGGTGGGTAAGTATTTTCTGAACAGCGGGGGGGCGCACAGGGGGTGGGAGGGCGGCGGACAGGTAGATCTTTATTTTGAACACTATTATTCATATTTTCTCTGCAGCAAACGCTGCTGCAGGAAACATATGAATCGCGGCTTCAGCACGATGCAGGGTACCACACACGTATGGCCTACGTGAGTTCCCAGGCACACGGACACGGATAACTCCGGTACTGATTTATTCCGGTACCGGAATTATCTGGACGTGTGGGACAGCCCTTAGTACCATAATCATATCCAGTGACCACAACCTATCTGGCTAGGCAAAAATAGAAGACCTATCCAATGGGGTTGTCTGGTCTTCTGCTGCTACTGCAGACTTCAGAACCCTTACAGAGTGTGCACTGCATGCCGTCAGAAACCCCAGTTTCTGTTACCAACAAAAGCAATTTCCACACATACAATCATGTGCTGATCGGACATGCTCGGCCTCTCTCAATACTTCTGGCAAAGTATGTCTAATCAGAATGTGGCCAGAAATAAAATTGCATAATTGTAATAACATGACAACTCGCTCTTGCTGGCAACACTGGAGAATCCTGACAGCATGTGTTATGCACACTGTAAAGATGCATCCATCCGCAGTCCCATATTAACTACATACCAGAGGACCACATTGCAACATAAGACTGTTTTGCCTTAAAATATTATAGAAATGGTCCAAAAATTATATTTTTTTACAGAAAGGTGCCTGTCCTGCCGGGTGTGGAAATGGAGGAAGCTGTGGCTTTTTCACATGGGAGGGACAAGTGCAAAGTTATTCCTGTTTGGGAAATTTCATTAGCTTTTTTCTTTGCTAAATGAGAAATTAATAACGGTATACAAGCAATCCAAAAATGATCCCTGTATTTAAAGAACAGTAAAATACTAGCAGTTTTTAAAGAAATGTAGTAATTGGTTCTCAACTAGGATTGAAAATAAATATCCCTTTTTAAGGTTCCGCAACAGATTTGCGTTAGATAAGAATATTGAACTATTACAAAGAATTTATCAAGATGTCCAAAAATTATCCCTTTTTATATTGAGTAGGAGCAAGCTAGTTGTTTTAAAAGAAAGTAAACAATGGCTTTTCAACCATTTTCAGAAAAAAACTTCTTTGGGTGTTGTTTCATTTTTGTGTACACTCAAGAGAGCATGTTTTCCAGCAGCAGTACAGCATAGTTTCATAACGTAGTGGGCAGCCAGGAGGTGTGTGTCCAATGTGTGCAATGGCAATATAGCAGCATATTGCCAGCAACTGCAGCCCCCAAAACATCGGTATAGTTATAAAGCAAAGGGAAAGCAAGGGGACGTTTGGCTGGTGTGATTGTGTAGTGACAGTGGCAAAAGCCATATGATAGTTAAATTTGACGAGGCAGGCAAGGAGATATCTGGCAAAGTAGGGCCAGATTCGGCAGCTCTGGTAGCAGCAGTACAGTATACCACTATCCACAATAAAGCATGGTGGGTAGCTAGATGTGTGACTTACTTGGCTGTCAATTTTGACTGAAAAATATAAAAGTTAAAGCTCTGTGAAGAAAGGAAGCAAAAACCGAAAACTCAAAAATGAAAATACCTCCGGTCATGAAGGGGTTAAGCACTCAACTACACCTCTGTCAAGGGTCACTGTGGTGTAAAATTCACTGTTCCCAATGTGAAACCACAGTGCTTCACACACAACACTATTACTACATTCTCTGTGGAGAGTGACATACCAGCTGGCTTGTCAAGGTAAAGAGGCTTATTCGCCGTGCAATGCTCCTCTGGGAAATTAAATATGCAAATTGCCTCTTCGCTGGTATGTCTCTCTCCATAAGGAGAAACGTTACCCCTTAGACCCCAGTCCAGAGCCTCTCACCTAGCCAAATCAGACTGTTCTCATGCTTCGCACTGACGAGGGCCAGCAGCCCGAAACACCGTGTCTGCGATTTGGCTTTTATCCTAAGTCAAATTGCACGACTCGTTAAAGGGACTCTGTCACCTGAATTTGGAGGGATCAATTTTCAGTCATATGGGCGGGGTTTTCAGGTGTTTGATTCACCCTTTCCTTACCGGCTGGCTGCATGCTGGCTGCAATATTGGATTGAAGTTCATTCTCTGTCCTCCGTAGTACATGCCTGCACAAGGCAATCTTGCCTAACGCAGGCGTGTACTATGGAGGACAGAGACTGAAAATTGTTCCTGCCAAATTCAGGTGACAGAGTCCCTTTAAAGGATTGATTGTGACTTGTAGGATTGCTACTTTCAACAGGTGGCGCTATAGAGTTTAAGTCCTCTTCTTTTTCTCAGAAGAGGCCATTTGCATACATTCTCTGTGTCTCATAAGGAAACTCCTTCTCCAACTTACATCTCAGAGATATCCGAGTATATTCCTTTTTTTTTTTCTTCCTTTGTGGCACACATGGAATGTCATTCTTCTCTTTGCTCAGATGTTTTAAGTTTTTTTCACAATGTCGGCTCTGATAGACATTTTCTAATGTAGAATTATACATATAGGTAACAATTAGTGATGATCAAACAGTGAAATGTTCAGATTCGGGAAAATCGGCACAAAAGAATGTTGTCAGACTATTACGCCCGTATTACGGATTTTTGAAAAGACGCACCAAACTATTTTTTAAAGATGAAAAATGCTAAAAAATATTATTTACTTCATAATTACATGTATATAAGGCAAAATAAAAATAATTAAAAAAAGATACCTCTTCTTTAGAATATGTTAACACTGAGCGCCTTGGCTTTATTTTTTACTTTAACATTTGTGAGGGCTCTCACTCCTATATATTGGAGGACCCTCCCTCATGCCAAATATATAGCCAGATAGTGGAATACATATTCAGGGACAGGGATACTACATTTCTCTTTTGGCACACTGGCTGAACTTGGTGAAGTCAGGGACAGAGTCAGAGGCTGGGACATTACACATTTTAACGACACCAAGAATAGCGAGCCCAACTTCCATCAAGGTTTCAGTCTCCTCGTATTACAGTTCCTGTCTCTCCTCCTCCTCACCAAAAGTAGCCTCCCCATCACTCCTCAACTGGGAGGTCTGCAGCACTTCCTTGGCAAAGTGGCATCACACTCTGTTGGAGCTCATCTGTTTAGATGAAAAAGCTCACAATGCAGCTAAGCTGTTGAAGGTGATAAAAAACAGACCGATCAGTGGCTCTCTCCGCTTAACCTCCAACCAGGTCTGGTTGTGTGCGATAATGGGTGTAACTTGGTGGTGGCTTTAAAGCTCATCAAGCTGGTAAACACATTCCATGCATGGCCAACATGCTGAACTTGGTTGTACAGTGTTTTTTTTTTAAACCAAATCCTGAATTGCCTGTCCTACTTGCCAAAGGTATGGCTAGTGTTAGGCGCTGAGATTCTCCCACTGCACAGGGTAGATCCCAAGCCTTGCCAGCATCTGCAGTCTCCCATCCAGCTTTGGCCACTGCGGGTGCCGTTGAGTATAGACGTCGGTCCCAAAATCTTGCTCAGGCTCGTGCTATTTGTCTGATTACTGCTGGCTCTTCAGCCAAGCCTATGATAACCAGCAGTAGGCAGCAATGAGTGAATGCTCTGGAGACTAAGTCCAGATATCACCCTACTGAGCATGCTCGTGTTGTGGCGTTGTCTCATTGGTGGTCGGTCATCAGCTGCCCTGGTAATGTAGCAGCTCTGAATTGGTCCACGGGCAAGGTCCTGTCTGACTGGACTTAAGCTCTACGTATAAAAGGCTCTCAGAGGCTCACGCCGGTGTGCTAGCATCAACCTCTTTCCATGTGAGAATGAGACATTGCAACGGTGTGGTTTTTGTCAGCATGTGCTCAGGGTTGGCGGCAAGCTGTTAGAATTCCGGCACCTCCAGAGAGGAGTTTGTTTGTATGGATTCAGGGCTGGCATCTAGCCATTAGAATTCTGGCACCTCTGGAGAGGAGTTGGTTGAGTGCTGCTGCTGACTGATTAACCACTGTTTGCTACTTGACCCGGGCTTCGATCAACTGTGAGGTTAACAGGGATCGTGTCTAGCATCATATATTCTTTGTTACTGTGTTCGAGTGACACAGCTCTATTGCAGAGCATCTGCTTTGTTACTGTGTGCGAGTGACACAGCTCTACTGCAGAGCTTCCGCTTCGTTACTGTGTGCGACTGCAACAACTTTGTGTGCAGTTCACTGAGTGACGTGTAACTCAGTATGAGCTAGCAATCTCTCGCTACGTGTTCCGCCATTGCTCACATTAGCTGCATTGCTACATCTCTAATAATAACAAATTCAGGCAACATATTAGATACAGACGGGAGGGGGGGAGAGACAACCAGCACTAAGTAGTGCTATATAACCCCCCACCGATAAAGAAAACCAACTCCATGAAGATTAAATGACAAAAGGAGAAAACTAGGAGCATATGGATAATTAAGTAGTAGAAAATGCTTTATTTAAATAACATATAATTAACAGGCTTTGTAGCAAAATACGAAAAAGCACAGAACATGCATAATAGGTATACTAGACAAGGATGTTAAAAAAGAGTGGGTAACCCCCGGTGTGCACTCACAAAGAAACCACCATACAGGGCTACGTATTGTGAAAACAGCTGCTCCAGAACACCTCTATCGCTATAATAGCACCAAACACGCCATGTGGTGTGTAGTAAACGGTTAAAATTTTCATTAGAAAAAGAGCAGCACTTACCCATGGGAGGCACAAAGTAGAGCACACCGGTTAGGGTCCACCAAACACGACCCCCGACGCGCGTATCGCCCACAAAGAGACGGCCCTACCCGTCGTCCCAGCGGCGTCTTGTCACTTGGCGCGTGCGCCCTGGGTTTTCCCAGGTGCACCCGCCTTGTGTGACACGGTCTGTGACGCCGGGTCCGGCTCTCTGCGCGCGCATGCGCCGTCCAAATCCGCAACCACTGGCTGATTCAGACCAGGTGCCCGGTCACATGTGTGGCTACCGGCGCTATTTAAGGATGTCAGATACATTCAGTATCACCTTCCCTTGATAAAGCCGTCTCTTTGTGGGAGAAACGCGCGTCGGGGGTCGTGTTTGGTGGACCCTAACCGGTGTGCTCTACTTTGTGCCTCCCACGGGTAAGCACTGCTCTTTTTCTAATGAAAATTTTAACCGTTTACTACACACCACATGGCGTGTTTGGTGCTATTATAGCGATAGAGGTGTTCTGGAGCAGCTGTTTTCACAATACGTAGCCCTGTATGGTGGTTTCTTTGTGAGTGCACACCGGGGGTTACCCACTCTTTTTTAACATCCTTGTCTAGTATACCTATTATGCATGTTCTGTGCTTTTTCGTATTTTGCTACAAAGCCTGTTAATTATATGTTATTTAAATAAAGCATTTTCTACTACTTAATTATCCATATGCTCCTAGTTTTCTCCTTTTGTCAGTTTTACATCTCTGCACGGCGGACCCCGGGTTGCGATTGCACTTCTTTATTAAATTTATTTAGTGCAATCCGCTAACCCTAACAGTGTGTCAGCACACATTTTCAAAAGTCATCGCAGGCATTTGGTAGGCTAACTTTGCTGCTGCAGCACTTTAATTTGCCTTGTCATCGTCTTATTTGTATATAGCAAAAAACCTGGCACTCAACTTGTGGTATATGCAAGCAGTTTATTATTCCAAATGCAGTAACAGCAAAATGTTTTGGTCACAAACAGCGACCTTCATCAGTTACTGTAAATTATAAAATCATCAACAAAAAACATAAAAAAACAAAGTATATACAAACATTATATGGCACAATATCAGATACTTAATGGGACAAGATTAGGAATCATAAAAACATCCTGGCACAGTCACATAGGAGATATTGAACAGACTGGGTGAAATTACGTACCGTATTTTATGTTTATGACCGAAACGTTTTGGTGTTACTGCATTTGGAATAATAAACTGCTGCATATACCACAAGTTGAGTTCCAGGTTTTTTGCTATATATTACTAAGGGTTTGAAACCTACCTGGGCACCACCTTTTGGAGCTGTGCACACGCTTTTTTTGATACCGTCTTATTTGTGACCTGCCTACATGTTATAATTCGACCTTTAATAATTATAATAATTAGGCTGCTTTTACACTTGCCATGTTTTTGCGGGCCATTTTTGCAGCCCCAATAGATTTCTATGGGGCCACAAAAATGGCCCACAAAAATACGTCAGAGCGCCGTGTCCCATATCACCGTGAGGGCCGTATATACAGCCGTGAAAAAATATCGAGCTTGCTCGATATTTTTCACTGCTCATGGACACGGCCTCCATTTAAAACAATGGTGCCACAAAAGCAACGGTAGCTTGTTCTTGCGGCTCACCGTATTTGCGGATTGCCAAGTTGTTACAACAGGGAAAAACGGCGATGCTAGAAGGTTTTTTGTCTCCCGTTTTTGTGGGAGACCGCAAAAACACAGCAATACAGCCTTCAAAAATGGGCCACAAAAAACCCGGCATGTATAAAATTAGTCTAGTAATGATAAATAATAATTTTATTTCTATAGTGCCAACATTTTCCACAGCACTTTACATTATAGAGGGGACTTGTACAGACAATAAAAGACATTACAGAATAACAATAATCACATAAACAACAGATACCAAGAGGAATAATGGCTTCTCTCGTAAGCTTCCAATCTATGAGGAAATAGTGGAGACACGAAAGGTGGATGGTAAGATTTGCTTTCATTGTTCTGACCAGCCATAGTGTAATAAATGTAATGAACCGGTTACCAACCAGTACGTGTAAAAGTACAGACACAGAGGGCTATTAAATGAAATGCATAAAGCATGTGAGAACAAGATACAGGGATCCTGGTTATGAAGAAAATGCTGAATGGGCAACACAGTGATAGTTAGATAAATGTGTTGAGGCGGTAGGCGGTTTATATTTTGGCAAGGCTTAGATAGCAGCAGAGAGCAGTGTCTGAATTTCAGCTTCTCAATGCCTATCGGAGTAACACTCAGCCCCCATAAATAACAGCTGCCAAGAGGGTGTGGATCGATGATATTTCTGAGATTCTTCAAAGCTTGTGGTGATGGTGAGCGTTGATGATGCAATTGTCAGCATAACCATCCCTCTGCTCTATCTATTAACACGTTCGCAGTAGAATCTCAAGGAGGAAGCTTTGAATACCGAGCTATGTTACAAGATTTTACAGTGGCTGATACCTTAAAGTCTAGCCAAGAGACCCAAAAGCAAACGGACACTAGAGCTAAGTAAACATAATATAAACTTTTATAATGAATATTTAAAAACAGAATAAAAGAATTAATTATGATATATAGACACAATAGAAAAAGTGACAGACTACAGACTAGAACCACATATAGGAAACAGGTTTTATAATGGACATCAAAAATGGCCACTTAAATGTGAAGATTGACTGTGAAGAAAATCATGAAGCTCTATCATCAAATTGCTCAATATGGCCTAAGTGTAGGGCATATAACTAGAGTATAAATATATACGTATAGGCTAAAAGGTATCTCACAGATCAATTCATCGAACAATGCCAAGTGCTCAAATACCACAGTTGATAAGGCTTAAAAAGTGGCGCAGGCTCAAAATATCTACCAAATCATTTAATCAAATAAAGTGCAAAGTGCCAAGGTGCAGTAAGTAATACATAGTCTGGCCCAAAACAAATTGTCCATAGTAGCTAGTGCTAATAGAAAAATCACCGATCAAAAAGGACTCAGCAAGTAATATTTAGCAGAGAAATAGTGCCGAAAAACACTGCGTAGCATACACTATAACAAGGGAGAAGTGCGGCATAAATACTGCATGATGAAGCAATATGATAATGATATAGAGAGCCAACCTGTACATGGATGTGGACGGGAGAGCCCCAACTCGTGTTTCGCACACTTGCTTCCTCGGGGGGCGATAATAAATATTACTTTCTGAGCCCCTTTTTGGTAGATATTTTGAGCCTGCGCCACTTTTTAGGCCTTATCAACTGTGGTATTTGAGCACTTGGCACTGTTCGATTAATTGATCTGTGAGATACCTTTTAGCCTATACGTATATGTTTATACTCTAGTTATATGCCCTACACTTAGGCCATATTGAGCAATTTGATGATAGAGCTTCACGATTTTCTGCACAGTCAATCTTCACATTTAAGTGGCCATTTTTGATGTCCATTATAAAACCTGTTTCCTATATGTGGTTCTAGTCTGTCGTCTGTCAATTTTTCCATTGGGTCTATACATCATTGTTAATTATTTTATTCTGTTTTTAAATATTCATAGTAAAAATTTATATTATGTTTTCTTAGCTCTAGTGTCCATTTGCTTTTGGGTTTCTATATCTCTATATGGCAGAGCGTAGGTAACTTATGCCCCGTTTGTTGGTTTACTTATAGCCTAGCCTCACAAAAAATTCTCAAGCCACATTGGGTGATGTCTAGGAACAGGAGGAGGAGAATGAGGAAGAACAGGATTTTTGCTCTGTGCTACAGAGAGGACTCCCAATCCCAGCTTCATGCCTTTTCAGCATGGATGGCCTGAAGAGGAGAAGGAGGAGGAGGCTATGCATTGTGAGAAGAAGAGAATTGTTTGTGTTCTTCCCAGTGAATACACTGAACATTTGACTCTTTATAGTCTGCCACATGGCCGAGTTCATGTCCAGATGCCTTTCAAAAGACACTTGTGTGAACACATTTTGTCCAACATGAAATGCTGGCTGTGCACCTTTCTTGACCCATGACAAGGATAAATTTGCTTCTCTAATGTCAGAGGCAGACGTGCCATTTTCAGTGCATGTATGCCAGAGTGCCATTGTGGAAGACTTGCTAAAAAGATTACCCTCAGACCACACTGCTGGCAGAGGTACCAGCTTTTTTGACCCACAAGGATTAAAGGGGAGGGCCAAGCACACCAGGTGCAACTCATTGGGGAAATGTCCACCAACTTACATATTTTCATTAGACCATCCCATCAGCAATTGCTATCTGTGGCTGTAGCTATGACGAGGAGGAAGAAGTTGACCAAGATGGTGAAGGACTATTTAAATGACCATACCAGCTTCCTTCCTTATTCTTCAGTGACCTTTATCTATGGGTTGCCCAAGCTCTACATTTGACCTGACCTCTCCTACATCTTGGAGGTGCTGCCATGTCCAGCTGCAAGTTTGTTGCCTGAGCAGGTTTTTTGCTTGGCTGGTGCAATCATAATGGATAGGCGCACACGCCTGTCAATGGAAAATGCAGGCAGGCTGACTCTTCTGAAATTGAACAAGGGCTGGATTTCCGGTGACTATGTAAGACCTACGGATGACAGCAACATAATCTAAAAGCAGCCAAAATATTTTGTTTGAGAAGTTGTCTTAACATCTATCCCTTACCATCCAAACCCATTTTGTTCATGATACCTCCTCCTGCTTCTGCAACAAGTACTTAGTAGACATGAACTGCTAGATAAAGATACACTATTTTTTAGTACAATAGAAAATTAAGATTTTTTAAAAATCAGCTAGCTATAACATTTCAAATGTGGAGTAATGAAGATTATTGCCAGGTATGATTATCTCTACCCGGATTGTGCCAGTCGCACAACTGCTAGATAAGGATACACAATTTTTTAGAACAACTGAAATGTAAGATTTTCTTTAAATCGGGAAAAATAGTGACGGCAGGGAATCAAGTACCGTGGAGCTGCCACCGCCAAGAGGTTGTGGAAAGGCTCAGTTCCCAATAGTCGAAATGGCAACATTTCCAGGACTAGCAAACAGGCAATTTGAGTGTTTAGTAGGGTTGAGCGAAACGGGTCGGCAATTTTCAGAAGTCGCCGACTTTTGGCAAAGTCGGGTTTCATGAAACCCGACCAGACCCCTGTGTGGGGTCGGCCATGAAGTCGGAGATCTTCTGAATCTGGAATCGGAATTCCGATACCGATTCCTGATATGTTTAAGATATCGGGAATTGGTATCGGAATTCAGATTTAAGTGTAAAATAAAGAATTAAAATAAAAAATATCGCTATACTTACCCTCTGACGGGCCCTGGTACTAACCGGGAACCTTCCTTCCTTAGAATCAGCCTTCCAGGACCTTGCGGTGACGTCGCGGCTTGTGATTGGTCGCGCGGCCGCCCATGTGACCGCTCGCGCGACCAATCACAAGCCGCGACGTCACCGTGACGTCACCGAAGGTCCTGGAAGGGCTGATTCTTAGGAAGGAAGGCTGCCGGAACGAAGTCGAGGGTGAGTATATTCCTATTAGGTATATACTCACCCTCGGACACGCCCTGCTTCTTTCCGGCAGCCTTCCTTCCTAAGAATCAGCCCTTCCAGGACCTTCGGTGACGTCACGGTGACGTCGCGGCTTGTGATTGGTCGCGCGAGCGGTCACATGGGCGGCCGCGCGACCAATCACAAGCCGCGACGTCACCGCGACGTCACCGCAAGGTCCTGGAAGGCTGATTCTAAGGAAGGAAGGTTCCCGGTTAGTACCAGGGCCCGTCAGAGGGTAAGTATAGCGATATTTTTTATTTTAATTCTTTATTTTACACTTAAATATGGATCCCAGGGCCTGAAGGAGAGTTTCCGCTCCTTCAGACCCTGGGAACCATTGGAAACCCAATGCACTGCATTGGGTTTCGAGTTTCGGCCGACCCCGACCCCGACTTTTTTATAGGATCGGCCGATTTCACTCGACCCGACTTTTGAAAAAGTCGGGTTTCGTGAAACCCGACCCGATCCTATAAAAGTAAAGGTCGCTCAACCCTAGTGTTTAGCATTTGGGCCTGTGGGTGGGTGGGTGGACATTTCTGTTTTCTGGTAAATGTCTGGGGCAGAGACAACTGAATACTGCGCTGGTAGAAGGAGCCGGACATGGCAGTTGACTTTTGTGTGTGCAACTGCAGGCTGCGTATCACGCAAACTGCTAGATAAAGACACGCTGCTTATTAAACCAATAGAAAATAACAATTTTTTTTATATTGCATTGCTGACACACTGCAACAGCGGAGTAATGAAAATTATTACCACTGTTAAATTGTGATGTTTGCTTAATTTATCTCTACCGAATTGCGCAAGTCGCACGACTCTTAGATAAAGATATGCTATTAAACCAATAGAAAATTGAATTTTTTTTTATATTGCCTTGCTGACTCACTGCAACAGCAGAGTAATGAAAATACTTATCTCTACCAGGATTGCGCCAGTCGCAATAACTGATAGATGAAAATATGCTATCTTTTTTAACCAATATAAATTTTGGGGTATTTCTTTACATCGTCTTTATGAGACATGCCAACTGCAGACTCAGGGAAATTATGGGTAAATAGTGACATTTCCATAGCTCAACATGTTTTGCGCCAGTCTCACAACTGCTAGAGAAATATTACGCATTTAAGCAGTAGACGAGAAATATTATTTAGCAATCAGCCTTTAAAATGGATGTTACTACATGCTGGCCCTGAGGAATATTATTTTGTGGTATTTATATTTATATATATATATATATATATATTAGAATGGAAAATATCAGAGATCTGCAGCAATGATAAAACATCCAGGTGTTTGCTTTTTACACTCCTTCCTATTTAATTTCTCCCTAAGCTGTCCACACTTAACAAAGAATTAATCTTCACAATCTTCAGCTCTTAAAAGAAAAAAGCATTCTGTTACTAACATCATACAGTAGGGGAGATCTTTTTTTTTTAAATTGTTTGGAACATATCTTCTTTGTCATACAGGCATCATCCACATTCAAACAATTCTTTCTTCTGTAACTAACGTGATTCAGCACGCCATATTTCACCTTGTCATTTAGTGCTGCTTAAATTCAGCTGTGTGCAGAGCTAGTGAAGAGTAAAAAATCAAATATTTTGTTGCTAATATTGTGCTCCTACCACACTATCTGAATAACATGACTGTGAAAAAGTGAGGTCTTGGTAGAAGGAGGATTAGGCTTGATGTTCAAGGTGTACATGGGGTAGGGGGTAATGTTTGTGAAAGCATTAGTGAACCAAAAATGTCACATCTTGTACAAAGACAACGGACGACTTCTGTTACTGGACGGGCTAATCCACTACCTTTCTTTGGCAGCTGCACAGTGGTACTGTAATGACACTGATGGTGACACTGGCGCAGCCTAGGGGGCAATATTAGAGGCCATGGGAACAAGCGCAGGGAGTTGGGGAGCAAGGCACGAAGTGAGCAAGAACCTGAGGCTAAGCAGTAAGCACAGGACCTGTTGTGAATTCTGCTCTTGGGCTCCCTCCGGTGGTTATAAGTGGTAGCGCTGCTGTCTTTGGATCGCAGCATTCATCAGGTGTCCACTTTTTGCAATTCTGACTGGGCTATTTAGTCTTGCTTGACCCTTTAGTCAGTGCCAGTTGTCCATTGTTCCTGTAGGATTCACATCCCTGCCTGGTCTCTCCTGCTTTGCTGTTCATTTCAACAAAGATAAGTTCTGGCTTTGTTTTTTGCAGTCCACATGCTGTGGGCCTTATTGTTCAGTTCTTTTCCATGTTTTGTCTTGTCCAGCTTGGTCTGTATAAGGATTTGTTCAGCCAAGCTGGTATCTCTGGAGATGCAGATATACCCTCCATATCTTTAGTTAGATGTGGAGATTTTGTATTTTCTGTGGTGGATATTTTCTAGTGTTTTAATACTGACCGCATAGTACTCTGTCCTATCCTTTCTATTTAGCTAGAGCGGCCTCCTTTGCTAAATCCTGATTTCAGTCTGCGTATGTTATTTCCCTCTCCTCTCACAGTCAATATTGGTGGGGGCTGTCTATCCTTTGGGGATTTTCTCTGAGGCAAGATAACTTTCCCTTTTCTATCTCTAGGGGTATTTAGTCCTCCGGCTGTGTCGAGATGTCTAGGGAGTGTTAGGTACATTCCACGGCTACTTCTGGTTGCGGTGTTAAGTTCAGGGTCTGCGGTCAGTACAGGTACCACCTTCTCCAGAGTACGTCTCATGCTGCTCTTAGGCCACCAGATCATAACAGTACAACTGGCAGCAATGAGTTAATCGCATCTCAGAAGAAGGGAAGGAAAGTGCTGAGCCATTTTTTTTCTGTAGTCTGTTGTGTCTTTTCTTCCCTCTTTACCTCTGGGTGGCTCAGGAGTTTGGCGCTGACATGGATGTTCAGGGATTGGCTTCTCGTGTGGATCAACTTGCTGCTAGAGTACAGGGTATTTCCGATTATATCGTTCAGACTCCGGTTTTAGAGCCTAGAATTCCTACTCCTGATTTGTTTTTTGGGGACAGGTCCAAATTTTTGAGCTTTAAAAATAACTGTAAACTGTTTTTTGCTCTGAAACCCCGTTCCTCTTGTGATCCTATCCAGCAGGTTAAAATTGTCATCTCTGCTGCGTGGTGATCCTCAGGATTGGGCATTTTCCCTGGAATCTGGGAATCCGGCTTTGCTTAATGTAGACACCTTTTTTCAGGCGCTAGGGTTATGGTATGATGAACCTAATTCAGTGGATCATGCTGAGAAGACCTTGTTGGCCCTGTGTCAGGGTCAAGAAGCGGCAGAATTGTATTGCCAGAAATTTAGAAAATGGTCTGTGCTGACTAAATGGAATGAGGATGCCTTTTGCGGCAATTTTCAGAAAGGGTCTTTCTGAATCCGTTAAAGACGTTATGGTGGGGTTCCCCATGCCTGCTGGTCTGAGTGATTCTATGTCTCTGGCCATTCAGATTGATCGGCGCTTGCACGAGCGCAGAGTTGTGCACACTATGGCGTTGTCTTCCGAGCGGAGTCTTGAGCCTATGCAGTGTGATAGGATTGTGTCTAGAGCTGAACGACAATGATTCAGACGTCAGAATAGGTTGTGTTTTTACTGCGGCGATTCTGCTCATGTTATTTCTGATTGCCCTAAGCATACCAAGAGAATCGCTAGTTCCGTTACCATCAGTACTGTACAACCTAAATTTCTGTTATCTGTGACCCTGATCTGCTCATTTTCGTCATTTTCTGTCATGGCATTTGTGGATTCAGGCACCGCTTTAAACTTAATGGACTTAGAATTTGCCAGACGTTGTGGTTTTCCCTTGCAGCCTTTGCAGACTCCTATTCCTTTGAGGGGCATTGATGCTACACCGTTGGCTAAAAATAAACCTCAGTTTTGGACACAGCTGACCATGTGCTTGGTGCCAGCCCATCAGGAAGATTGTCGTTTTCTGGTGTTGCATAATTTCCATGATGCTATTGTGCTGTTTTTCCCATGGATACAGGTGCATAATCCAGTATTAGATTGGAAATCTATGTCTGTGACTAGTTGGGGTTGTCAGGGGGTTCATGGTGGCGTTCCTTTGATGTCAATTTCCTCCTCCCCCTCTTCTGAAATTCCTGAGTTTTTGTCAGATTTCCAGGATGTATTCGATGAGCCCAAATCCAGTTCCCTTCCACCGCATAGGGACTGTGATTGTGCTATTGACTTGATTCCAGGCTGTAAGTTCCCTAAGGGCCGACTTTTCAACCTGTCTGTGCCAGAACATGCCGCCATGCGGAGTTATGTTAAGGAGTCTTTGGAGAAGGGGCATATTCGGCCATCTTCTTCACCATTGGGTTTTTTTTTGTTGCCAAGAAGGATGGCTCCTTGAGACCCTGTATTGATTATCGCCTCTTGAATAAGATCACGGTCAAATTCCAATACCCTTTGCCTTTGCTTTCTGATTTGTTTGCTAGGATTAAGGGGGCTAGTTGGTTTACTAAGATTGACCTTCGAGGGGCATATAATCTTGTTCGTATTAAGCAGGGTGACGAATGGAAAACTGTGTTTAATACGCCCGAAGGCCATTTTGAATACCTTGTGATGCCATTCGGGCTCTCTAATGCTCCATCTGTGTTTCAGTCCTTCGTGCATGATATATTTTGGAATTATCTTGATAAATTCATGATTGTATATTTGGATGATATTTTGATTTTTTCAGATGATTGGGAGTCTCATGTGAAACAAGTCAGGATGGTATTTCAGATCCTTCGTGATAATGCTTTGTTTGTGAAGGGGTCTAAGTGCCTCTTTGGAGTACAGAAGGTTTCTTTTTTGAGCTTCATTTTTTCTCCCTCATCTATAGAAATGGATCCGGTTAAGGTTCAGGCCATTCATGATTGGATCCAGCCCACATCCGTGAAGAGCCTTCAGAAATTTTTGGGCTTTGCTAATTTTTATCGCCGTTTCATTGCCAACTTCTCCAGTGTGGTTAAACCCCTGACCGATTTGATGAAGAAAGGCGCTGATGTGACTAATTGGTCCTCTGTGGCTGTTTCTGCCTTTCAGGAGCTTAAACGCCGATTTACTTCTGTGTTGTGAACTCTGTTCTCGAGCTCCCTCCTGTGGTCAGGAATGGTATTTCTGTGAGTTCTGTCCGTGGGTTCCCTCTGGTGGCTGAAAGTGGAGCTGCTGGTCTGGAGGTGGCTTCCTCAGCTGCATCGTTTAAGACTGGGCTGGTTCCTCTATTTAACTCTGCTCAGATCGTTACCTGATGCCAGTTGTCAATGTATCTGTACTGGTTCAGATCTCACTTGGATCTCCTGATGACCTGTCTACTTCAGCAGAAGCTAAGTCCCTGTTAAGCTCATTTCTTGTTCATTTGTGTGCTGAATATATTTCTGAGTACCTGCTAAGTTTTGTCCAGCTGGCTATCATGATATTGTCTCGCTAGCTGGAAGCTATGGGTTGCAGAGTGGCACCTACCGCGCCGTGAGTCGGCGCGGGGGGTTTCTTGCTCACTCTGCGTGGCTTTTTGTAGTTTTTTGTGCTGACCGCACAGATCCCTTTATCTATCTTCTGTCTATTTAGTAAGTCGGGCCTCCTTTGCTGAAACCTGTCTCATTCCTATGTTTGTGCCTTCCTCTTAACTCACAGTCAATATATGTGGGGGGCTGCTCGTTTCCTTTGGGGAATTTCTCTGAGGCAAGGTGAGGCTATATTTCTTTTTAGGGGTAGTTACCTCTCAGGCTGTGAAGAGTCGTCTAGGCAGAGTCAGGTACGATCCACGGCTAATTCTAGTGTGTGTGATAATAGATTAGGGCTGCGGTCAGCAGAGCTCCCACTTCCCAGAGCTCGCTCTATTTTGCAGTTTTGACTATCAGGTCATTCCCGGTGCTCCTAACCACCAGGTCCAGCCATAACAGTACAACTGGCCCAAAAGTGTTAATGCATCTCAATAGAGGGATAAGAGAAGTTCTGAGACCATTTTTTTTCTCTGCAGTGTGTTTAGTCTTTTTTTTCCCCTAAACCTCTGGGTGGTTCAGGACTCAGGTGTAGATATGGACATTCAATGTCTGTCCTCTTGTGTGGATAATCTCACTGCAAGGGTACAAGGCATTCAGGATTATATAGTTCAGAATCCTATGTTAGAGCCTAGAATCCCAATTCCTGATTTGTTTTCTGGGGATAGATCAAAGTTTCTGAATTTCAAGAATAATTGTAAACTGTTTCTTGCCCTGAAACCTCGCTCCTCTGGTGACCCTAGTCAGCAAGTAAAAATCATTATTTCCTTGTTGCGTGGTGACCCTCAAGACTGGGCATTCTCCCTTGCGCCAGGAGATCCTGCATTGCTTAATGTAGATGCGTTTTTTCTGGCGCTTGGATTGCTCTATGACGAACCAAATTCTGTGGATCAGGCAGAGAAAATCTTGCTGGCTCTATGTCAGGGTCAGGATGATGCTGAAATATATTGTCAGAAGTTTAGAAAGTGGTCTGTGCTTACTCTATGGAATGAGTGTGCTCTGGCAGCGATTTTCAGAAAGGGTCTTTCTGAGGGCCTTAAGGATGTTATGGTGGGGTTCTCCATGCCTGCTGGTCTGAATGAATCAATGTCCTTGGCTATTCAGATCGATCGGCGTTTGCGGGAGCGGAAAGTTGTGCACCATATTGCGGTGTCCTCTGAGCAGAGGCCTGAGCCTATGCAATGTGATAGGACTTTGACCAGAACTGAACGGCAAGAGCACAGACATCAGAATGGGCTGTGTTTTTACTGTGGTGACTCCACTCATGCTATCTCTGATTGTCCTAAGCGCACTAAGCGGTCCGCTAGGTCTGTCACCATTGGTACTATACAGCCTAAATTTCTTTTGTCCGTTACTTTGATTTGCTCTTTGTCATTCTACTCTGTTATGGCGTTTATGGATTCAAGCGCTGCCCTGAATTTGATGGACTTGGAGTTTGCCAGGCGCTGTGGTTTTTTCTTGGAGCCCTTGCAGCATCCTATTCCATTAAGGGGAATTGATGCTACGTCTTTGGCCAAGAATAAGCCTCAGTACTGGACCCAGTTGACCATGTGCATGGCTCCTGCACATCGGGAAGATATTCGCTTTTTGGTGTTGCATAATTTTCATGATGTGGTCGTGTTGGGTTTGCCATGGCTACAGGTCCATAATCCAGTATTGGACTGGAAATCTATGTCTGTGTCCAGTTGGGGTTGTCAAAGGGCCCATGGTGATGTTCCAGCGTTGTCAATTTCTTCTTCCACTCCTTCTGAAGTACCTGAGTTTTTGTCGGATTACCAGGATGTATTTGATGAGCCCAAGCCCAGTGCCCTGCCTCCTCATAGGGATTGTGATTGTGCTATTAATTTGATTCCTGGTAGTAAGTTTCCTAAAGGCCGACTTTTCAATTTATCTGTGCCAGAACACGCCGCTATGCGGAGCTATATAAAGGAGTCCTTGGAGAAAGGGCATATTCGCCCGTCGTCGTCACCGTTGGGAGCAGGGTTCTTTTTTGTGGCCAAGAAGGATGGTTCTCTGAGACCTTGTATAGATTACCGCCTTCTTAATAAAATCACGGTCAAATTTCATTACCCTTTGCCTCTATTGTCTGATTTGTTTGCTCGGATTAAGGGGGCTAGTTGGTTTACCAAGATAGATCTTCGAGGAGCGTATAATCTTGTGCGTATTAAGCGGGGCGATGAGTGGAAAACTGCATTTAATACGCCCGAGGGCCATTTTGAGTATCTGGTGATGCCATTCGGGCTTTCTAATGCGCCATCTGTATTCCAGTCCTTTATGCATGACATTTTCCGAAAGTATCTGGATAGATTCATGATAGTATATTTGGATGATATTTTGGTCTTTTCGGATGATTGGGAGTCTCATGTGAAACAGGTCAGAATGGTGTTCCAAGTCCTTCGTGCTAATTCCTTGTTTGTGAAGGGGTCTAAGTGTCTCTTAGGAGTTCAGAAGGTTTCCTTTTTGGGCTTCATTTTTTCCCCTTCTACTATCGAGATGGATCCAGTTAAAGTCCAGGCCATTTATGATTGGACTCAGCCTACATCTGTAAAGAGCCTTCAGAAATTCCTGGGTTTTGCGAATTTTTACAGTCGCTTTATCGCTAATTTTTTTTAGTGTTGTCAAACCACTGACTGATTTGACCAAGAAAGGTGCGGATGTGGTGAATTGGTCCTCTGCGGCCGTTGAGGCGTTTCAGGAGCTGAAACGTCATTTTTCTTCGGCTCCTGTGTTGTCAGCCAGATGTTTTGCTCCCTTTTCAGGTCGAGGTTGATGCTTCTGAGATTGGAGCAGGGGCTGTTTTGTCTCAGAGAAGTTCTGATGGCTCTGTGATGAAGCCATGTGCTTTCTTTTCTAGAAAGTTTTCGCCTGCTGAGCGTAATTATGATGTTGGCAATTGGGAGTTGTTGGCCATGAAGTGGGCATTCGAGGAGTGGCGACATTGGCTTGAGGGCGCCAAGCATCGCGTGGTGGTCTTGACGGATCACAAGAATTTGACTTATCTCGAGTCTGCCAAGCGGTTGAACCCTAGACAGGCTCGATGGTCACTGTTTTTCTCCCGTTTCGATTTTGTGGTTTCATACCTTCCGGGTTCTAAGAATGTGAAGGCTGATGCCCTTTTAATGAGTTTTGTGCCTGATTCTCCGGGAGTTTCTGAGCCGGCTGGTATTCTCAAAGAGGGGGTGATCTTGTCTGCCATCTCCCCTGATTTGCGGTGGGTTCTGCAGGAGTTTCAGGCGGATAGACCTGACCACTGTCCTGCAGAGAGACTGTTTGTCCCTGATAGATGGACTAGTAGGGTTATCTCGGAGGTTCATTGTTCTGTGTTGGCTGGTCATCCTGGAATTTTTGGTACCAGAGATTTGGTGGCTAGGTCCTTTTGGTGGCCTTCCTTGTCCCGGGATGTGCGTGCTTTTGTGCAGTCCTGTGGGACTTGTGCTCGGGCGAAGCCCTGCTGTTCTCGTGCCAGTGGGTTACTTTTGCCCTTGCCGGTCCCGAAGTGGCCCTGGACGCATGTTTCCATGGATTTTATTTCAGATCTCCCTGTCTCTCAAAGGATGTCAGTCATCTGGGTGGTTTGTGATCGCTTCTCTAAGATAGTCCATTTGGTACCCTTGCCTAAGTTGCCTTCATCCTCTGATTTGGTTCCGTTGTTTTTCCAGCATGTGGTTCGTTTGCATGGCATTCCGGAGAACATTGTGTCGGACAGAGGTTCCCAGTTTGTTTCGAGGTTTTGGCGGTCCTTTTGTGCTAAGATGGGCATTGATTTGTCTTTTTCTTCTGCTTTCCATCCTCAGACAAATGGCCAAACTGAGCGAACCATTCAGACTTTGGAGACCTATCTGAGATGCTTTGTTTCTGCTGATCAGGATGATTGGGTGACCTTCTTGCCATTGGCTGAGTTCGCCCTTAATAATCGGGCCAGTTCGGCTACTTTGGTTTCACCTGTTTATTGTAATTCTGGTTTCCATCCTCATTTCTCTTCAGGGCAGGTTGAGCCTTCGGACTGTCCTGGTGTGGATTCTGTGGTGGACAGGTTGCAGCAAATTTAGACTCATGTATTGGACAATTTGACATTGTCACAGGAGAAGGCTCAACGTTTCGCTAACCACTGTCGCCGTGTTGGTCCTCGACTTTGTGTTGGGGATCTGGTTTGGCTGTCATCTCGTTATGTTCCTATGAAGGTTTCTTCTCCTAAGTTTAAGCCTCGTTTTATTGGGCCTTATAAGATTTCTGAAATCCTCAATCCTGTGTCATTTCGTTTGGACCTTCCAGCTTCTTTTGCCATCCATAATGTGTTCCATAGGTCGTTGTTGCAGAGATATGTGGCTCCTATGGTTCCTTCCGTTGACCCTCCTACTCCGGTGTTGGTCGAGGGAGAATTGGAGTATGTGGTGGAGAAGATTTTAGATTCTCGTATCTCGAGACGGAAACTTCAGTATCTGGTCAAATGGAAGGGCTATCGTCAGGAAGATAATTCCTGGCTTCTTGCCTCCGATGTTCATGCTGCCAATTTGGTTCGTGCCTTTCATTTGGCTCGTCCTAATCGGCCGGGGGGTTCTGGTGAGGGTTTGGTGACCCCTCCTCATGGGGGTGGTACTGTTGTGAACTCTGTTCTTGAGCTCCCTCCTGTGGTCAGGAATGGTATTTCTGTGAGTTCTGTCCGTGGGTTCCCTCTGGTGGCTGAAAGTGGAGCTGCTGGTCTGGAGGTGGCTTCCTCAGCTGCATCGTTTAAGACTGGGCTGGTTCCTCTATTTAACTCTGCTCAGATCGTTACCTGATGCCAGTTGTCAATGTATCTGTACTGGTTCAGATCTCACTTGGATCTCCTGATGACCTGTCTACTTCAGCAGAAGCTAAGTCCCTGTTAAGCTCATTTCTTGTTCATTTGTGTGCTGAATATATTTCTGAGTACCTGCTAAGTTTTGTCCAGCTGGCTATCATGATATTGTCTCGCTAGCTGGAAGCTCTGGGTTGCAGAGTGGCACCTACCGCGCCGTGAGTCGGTGCGGGGGGTTTCTTGATCACTCTGCGTGGCTTTTTGTAGTTTTTTGTGCTGACCGCAAAGATCCCTTTATCTATCTTCTGTCTATTTAGTAAGTTGGGCCTCCTTTGCTGAAACCTGTCTCATTCCTTTGTTTGTGCCTTCCTCTTAACTCACAGTCAATATATGTGGGGGGCTGCTCGTTTCCTTTGGGGAATTTCTCTGAGGCAAGGTGAGGCTATATTTCTCTTTAGGGGTAGTTACCTCTCAGGCTGTGAAGAGTCGTCTAGGCAGAGTCAGGTACGATCCACGGCTAATTCTAGTGTGTGTGATAATAGATTAGGGCTGCGGTCAGCAGAGCTCCCACTTCCCAGAGCTCGCTCTATTTTGTAGTTTTGACTATCAGGTCATTCCCGGTGCTCCTAACCACCAGGTCCAGCCATAACACTTCTGCCCCTGTGTTGCGTCAGCCGGATGTTTCTCTTCCATTTCAGGTTGAGGTTGACGCTTCTGAGATTGGGGCAGGGGCCGTTTTGTCTCAGAGGAATTCTGATGGTTCCTTGATGAAACCGTGTGCCTTCTTTTCTCGAAAGTTTTCGCCTGCAGAACGCAATTATGATGTCGGCAATCGTGAGTTGTTGGCTATGAAGTGGGCATTTGAGGAGTGGCGACATTGGCTTGAGGGGGCCAAGCACCGTATTGTGGTCTTGACCGATCATAAGAATCTGATTTACCTCGAGTCTGCCAAACGGCTGAATCCTAGACAGGCCCGATGGTCCCTGTTTTTCTCCAGTTTTGATTTTGTGGTCTCGTATCTTCCGGGTTCTAAGAATGTTAAGGCTGATGCCCTCTCTAGGAGCTTTTTGCCTGATTCTCCTGGTGTCCTTGAGCCAGTCGGCATTCTGAAGGAAGGGGTGATTCTTTCTGCCATCTCCCCTGATTTACGACGGGTTCTTCAGGAATTTCAGGCTGATAAACCTGACCGCTGTCCAGTGGGGAAACTGTTTGTTCCTGACAGATGGACTAGTAAAGTGATTTCTGAGGTTCATTGTTCTGTGTTGGCTGGCCATCCTGGGATTTTTGGTACCAGAGATTTGGTTGGTAGGTCCTTTTGGTGGCCTTCTTTGTCACGGGATGTGCGTTTTTTTGTGCAGTCCTGTGGGACTTGTGCACGGGCCAAGCCTTGCTGTTCCCATGCTAGTGGGTTGCTTTTGCCTTTGCCGGTCCCTGAAAGGCCTTGGACGCATATTTCTATGGATTTTATTTCAGATCTTCCGGTTTCCCAGAGGATGTCGGTTATCTGGGTGGTTTGTGACCGGTTTTCTAAGATGGTTCATTTGGTACCTTTGCCTAAATTGCCTTCCTCTTCTGATTTGGTTCCATTGTTTTTTCAGCATGTGGTTCGTTTGCATGGCATTCCGGAGAATATTGTGTCCGATAGAGGTTCCCAGTTTGTTTCTAGGTTTTGGTGGGCCTTTTGTGCTAGGCTGGGCATTGATTTGTCTTTTTCTTCCGCATTTCATCCTCAGACAAATGGCCAAACCGAGTGAACTAATCAGACTTTGGAAACTTATTTGAGATGCTTTGTGTCTGCTGATCAGGATGATTGGGTGGCTTTCTTGCCATTGGCCGAGTTTGCCCTTAATAATCGGGCTAGTTCTGCTACCTTGGTTTCACCCTTCTTTTGTAATTCTGGTTTTCATCCTCGTTTTTCTTCAGGGCAGGTTGAGCCTTCTGATTGTCCTGGGGTAGACTCTGTGGTTGACAGGTTGCAGCAAATTTGGGCTCATGTTATGGACAATTTGGTGTTGTCTCAGGAGGAGGCTCAGCGTTTTGCTAACCGTCGTCGGTGTGTTGGTTCCCTGCTTCGGGTTGGGGATTTGGTCTGGTTGTCTTCCCGTCATGTTCCTATGAGGGTTTCTTCCCCTAAGTTCAAGCCTCGGTTTATTGGTCCTTATAGGATTTCTGAGATTATCAATCCAGTGTCTTTTCGTTTGGCCCTTCCAGCCTCTTTTTCCATCCATAATGTTTTTCATAGATCTTTGTTGCGGAAATATGTGGTGCCCGTTGTTCCCTCTGTTGATCCTCCTGCCCTGGTGTTGATTGATGGGGAGTTGGAGTATGTGGTTGAGAAGATTTTGGATTCTCGTTTTTCGAGGCGGAAGCTTCAGTATCTTGTCAAATGGAAGGGTTATGGCCAGGAGGATAATTCTTGGGTTGTTGCCTCCGATGTTCATGCTGACGATTTGGTTCGTGCCTTTCATTTGGCTCGTCCTGATCGGCCTGGGGGCTCTGGTGAGGGTTCGGTGACCCCTCCTCAAGGGGGGGTACTGTTGTGAATTCTGCTCTTGGGCTCCCTCCGGTGGTTATAAGTGACTAAATACAGCAAAGTCAGCCCTTAAATCTTAATTAAAACTTAACATTTAATATGCATACCTAAAAGACATAAATAAACAATAAATAAAGTGCTCATGGTTCCCAATGCACTAGATAAAAAATGGCACAATCTCACCCAAGTTGTTGTTTGCTGGCACTCAGGAGTTTCCTACAGCATCATGGTGTCCGAGACCAGGAAATGGGGAGAAAGGACATAAAGACCAAGAAAAAAAAGGGGGGGGAGACACGGGGGCCTATTTTCCCTGTCGTGCCCTCTGCAACCAACTCCTGCCCTTACAAGGGCAGTACCCAAGTGTGAGCCTGTTTTGTGATGCCCATGATCAGATATAGCCACCCTGAAAAAAGTGTCTTCCCTACGCGTTTCCCCTCCCTTTTGGGGGTTCATCAGGGGAAGTTATCCAGGCTAATAAACGAAGTCTCCTGCAGTGGCAGGGTATGACCTCTCTGTATGCCAAAATCCTCTATGTGAGGAAAAAACAAAAAAAAACCTCTGGGTTGTTGTACTGCTAAAAAATGGTGGTTATAAGTGGTAGCGCTGCTGTCGTTGGATCGCAGCATTTATCAGGTGTGTCCACTTTTTGCAATTCTGACTGGGCTATTTAGTCTTGCTTGACCCTTTAGTCAGTGCCAGTTGTCCATTGTTCCTTTAGGATTCACATCCCTGCCTGGTCTCTCCTGCTTTGCTGTTCATTTCAACAAAGATAAGTTCTGGCTTTGTTTTTTGCAGTCCACATGCTGTGGGCCTTATTGTTCAGTTCTTTTCCATGTTTTGTCTTGTCCAGCTTGGTCTGTATAAGGATTTGTTCAGCCAAGCTGGTATCTCTGGAGATGCAGATATACCCTCCATATCTTTAGTTAGATGTGGAGATTTTGTATTTTCTGTGGTGGATATTTTCTAGTGTTTTAATACTGACCGCATAGTACTCTGTCCTATCCTTTCTATTTAGCTAGAGCGGCCTCCTTTGCTAAATCCTGATTTCAGTCTGCGTATGTTATTTCCCTCTCCTCTCACAGTCAATATTTGTGGGGGGCTGTCTATCCTTTGGGGATTTTCTCTGAGGCAAGATAGTTTTCCCTTTTCTATCTCTAGGGGTATTTAGTCCTCCGGCTGTGTCGAGATGTCTAGGGAGTGTTAGGTACATTCCACAGCTACTTCTAGTTGTGGTGTTAAGATTCAGGGTCTGCGGTCAGTACAGGTACCACCTTCTCCAGAGTACGTCTCATGCTGCTCTTAGGCCACCAGATCATAACAAGGACCTGGAACAAAGCAGTCACATAATAACAGGGGACGAAGTCACCAGGAGGCAGCTAACAGAGTGGAGTGCAGGGCACATAGTGTAAATGTAGTCAAAGGAGAGCCGAAAGTCAAAAGTAGACGAGAGCATGGTGCCTAGGGATTAGACAGAGAGTAAACCGAGACGAGCCAAGAGGTCAGATAACAGGAAGGATAGGGCAGTACAATGCAGGGTACAGAGGCAAAAGTCAGGGGACAAACTTGGTCATACACAGCAAAAACTCACACGAATAGAGGCACAACGATTACGGACAGGTAACCTGGGTCAGCAACCACAAACTGAGTATACAGAAGTATCACCGACACCAAACTCAGGAACTACCTGTTAGGACTGGCGGAAAGCAGCAAATATAAATAAGAGGCAATATAAGATGCGTTCGCGGTCCGAGGTCCACCGTGCAGAGAAGACACCTGCTGCTCGGTAATGGAGGACTATATGGAGGTATTAAAAGAAGACACAAACGGGTTAGCTTCACCCAGTATGAAGGAAGCAAACCCTGTTGTGTCACAGGGCTGTGATACCGCACACAGAGCGCAAACAAGGAGTCACAGAACTCTGCCCTAAGACTCAGGGTCAGAGTCCCTTGAGACCTCTTGCGCTCGACCCCGCTACAGTTGTGTCAGGAGTAAACTAAACTTAAAATAGATATAGTGCACTGGGTGCATGCAGTGCCACTCTGACGGACACCAATAACCGCCCTAACTAGGGACAGGTAAGCGCACTGATTGCGCACGGTGCCGCACTGGCTAACGCTGCTGATAGACGCTATAGATTGTGCCTGGTGTTGGATGGCACTAACTGGCGCAAGACAGCTCCAACATTCGCGAGCATTCATCAACACTAGGGATGGGTATGATTCGGACCTTTCACCAGAACAGGCATACATCCACACACACAAAATAACTGATTTACACTAGCGCATGGCCGTGCGCCCATGCAACACATTTATAGCTGTAGCGCTCTAGGACCTTCCTAGTGATCCCATGGGAGCTGTTACAGGACCTGAGCATGTGACCCCCGACCTCCAATAAGAGGTCGACCCATGGGTATGCTCAGTAGGGGAAAAGCAGGACATAGTCCCTGGAATGTTTGCTCACCACTGATCACTGATAGCTACAAAGGCTGAGCCTGGAAAGGCAGCAGTAACCAAATGCACAGTATCAGCTTGAGCCAGAGGCTGGGATCGATGTCTCTGCTGAGCAGGTTCCACTGCGGCTAGAGGAGAATGGGAGACTACAGCAGACATGGTTCAAGATTCCCCCTGTGCAGCAGTGGGAACTCGACACCTAATATTACCCCCCTCCTTGGGCCTCACTACGCTCGAAAGCAGCAATGAGCTGTGGAGCACAAATGTGCTTAACAGGCTCCCAGGACTTGCTCTCTGGGCCATGACCCTTCCAATTCACCAAATAGAATTTTTTGCCATATACCACCTTACACTCCATGATAGCGGTCACCTCATAATCGTCCTTGGACGAACCCGATGTCCTGGCATATGACTCCGGGAAAACTGGGACATGTGAACGGACTTTAAGAGGGAGACATGAAAGGTGTTGGTTATACCCAGGCATGGAGGAAGGGCAAGACGATAAACCACAGGGTTAACCTGTTCCAGAACCTTGAAGGGGCTTAAGTAGCGAGGCACAAACTTAGTGGACTCAACTCGCAGCCTGATATTACAGGCGGAGAGCCACACTAAGTCACCAGGAGCAAAGGTCAGAGCAGGGGGCCGATGTGCATCGGAGGAGATCCTCATTCTCTCATTGGAGGCCAGGATGACTTCCTGTGTGCAGTCCCAAATGTCACGTGCCTCCACAGCTCAGTATACCACCCTGGAGTCGGCGGAAGACACGGGCATGTGCACATGAATCCGCAAATGCTGGCGGTAGTTAAGGAGGAATGGGGTCTGCCCAGTGGAGTCAGCTACGGCATTGTTCAGCACCAACTCTGCCCACAGTAGCAAGTAGTCATCCTTCCTGGCTGAAACAAAATGTTGCAGGTATGTCACCAGGGTCTGGTTGGCCCTCTGTACCAACCCATTCATCTTGGGATGGTATGCTGAAGAGAGATTCAGCTCGATGCTGAGTAGACGACAAAGCTTTCTCCAGAACCGAAACGCAAACTGGGGACACCGGTCACTGACAATTTTGTCTGGCATACCGAGTAGGCAGAAAATGTGTTTAATAAACAACACTGCCAAGGCCTGTGCAGAAGGTAGCCGTGGAAGAGGCACCAAGTGCACCTTTTTGCAAAAATGGTCAGTGACTACCCAAATAATGGTGCAGCGAAGGGACATGGGTAAGCCCACCACAAAGTACATCCCGACCATTTCCCAGGGCCTTGAGCATCCTTCTGGAAGAGGACTGCTCCAGCCCCCAAAAAGAGGCATCCACCTCCATGATGAACGGTTTATCAACATCGGGGCGATGTAAAATGGGAGCGCTAGTGAAGTGTGAATTGATAGAGAGGAAGGCCTTGGAGACCTCCTCCGACCACAATTTGGGATTAGCTCCCTTCTTGGTGAGGGCAACCAGGGGAGCTACCAAGGTTGAGAAGTGGGGAATGAACTGGGGATAATAGTTGATAAACCCCATGAAGCGCTGCACCGCTTTGAGAGAATGGGGTTCCTGCCAGTTCATCACAGCCTGTTGCTTGGCAGGATCCATGGCCAACCCCGGGCAGAGATGATCTAACCCAGGAAAGGCAATGACTCCTGCTCAAACACACACTTCTCCAACTTGGCATAGAGGGAGTTTGCCCGTAAGAGGTCGAAGACTTTTTGTAAAAATCTCTCCGGTGGGAGTCTATATCTGAAGAGTAGATGAGAATATCATCCAGATAGACTACAACCGAGGTGGTGAGCATTTCCCAGAAGATATCATTCACAAAGTCTTGGAAAATGGCAGGAGCATTACATAGCCCGAAGGGCATCACCAGGAATTCATAGCGCCCATCCCTGGTGTTAAATATCATCTTCCATTCGTCCCCGTCACAGATGCAAATCAGGTTGTAAGCACCCCGCAGATCAAGCTTAGTAAATACCCTCGCCCCCATAACCTATCGAAGAGCTCAGATATAAGTGGCAGAGGGTACTTATTCTTAACGGTTATGGCATTAAGACCCCTGTAGTCTATGCAGGGATGTAATTCTCCATTCTTCTGCACGAAGAAGAACCCAACCCCTGCGGGTGATACTGACTCCCTAATAAATTCTCCTGGATGTACTGAGACATTGTCTCCAACTCAGGGAGAGATATCGGGTAGACTAGACCCCGAGGAGGCTCAGCACCAGGCAAGAGGTCAATAGGACAGTCATAGGGGCGGTGAGGTGGAAGAGTCTCCACAGCCCTCTTGGAGAACATGTCCGCATAGGGCCAATGGGGCTTGGGGAGAGAGGAAAGATCTGCAAGTACCTCAGTAGTAGCAACCTGAACGCACTCCCTCTGACGTGGCCATGTGAACCTTTTATAGCTGTAGCTCTCCAGGACCTTTCTAGTGATCCAATAGGAGCCGCTACAGGACATGAGCATGTGACCCCCGACCTCCAATGAAAGGTTGACCCGTGGACATGCTCAGTAGGGGAAAAGCAGGACATAGTCCCTGGAACGTCTGCTTGCCACTGATCAGTGCAGGCTACAAGGGCTGAGCCTGGAAAGGCAGCAGTAACCAAGCGCACAGTATCAGCTTCAGCCAGACGCTGGGATCAATGTCTCTGCTGAGCAGGTTCCACTGTGGCTGGAGGAGAATGGGAGACAGCAGTGGACATGGTTTGAGATTACCCCTGTGCAGCAGTGGGAACTCGACACTTAGCACTAACAACATTAAATAGCTACCCCAGAACCAAAGAGAGAGAGTCTGAATAGAATTAACCCAGATCTGACCAGGATGGAGGCGGAACAATCCTGTCATGACAGTACCCCCCTCTCAATGGGGGGCCACTGGACCCCCAGGCTTCCCTGGAAACCGGGCATGAAAGGAGCACACCAGATGATTGGCATGGACCGATCGGGCAGGAACCCAGGACCGGTCCTCAGGCCCATACCCCTGCCAGTGCACAAGATACTGAAGGGAACGGCATACCAACGGGAATCCACGATGCGCTTCACCTCGAATTCCTCCTGACTAGGGTTGAGCGAAACGGGTCGTTCATTTTCAAAAGTCGCCGACTTTTGGCAAAGTCGACGTCTCATGAAACCGAGCCGATCCCAGCGTTGCATCGGCCATGCGGTACATGACTTTCGCGCCAAAGTCGTGTTTCAATGACGTGAAAAGCGCCATTTCTCAGCCAATGAAGGTGAACGCAGAGTGTGGGCAGCGTGATGACATAGTGCCTGGTCCCCACCATCTTAGAGAAGGGCATTGCAGTGATTGGCTTGCTGTCTGCGGCGTCACAGGGGCTATAAAGGGGCGTTCCCGCCGACCGCCATCTCACTGCTGCTGATCTGAGCTTAGGGAGAGGTTGCTGCCGATTCGTCAGAAGCAGGGCGAGCGTTAGGCAGGGTCCATAAACCACCAAACCGCTTGTGCTGTAGCGATTTCCACTGTCCAACACCACCTTCGGTGTGCAGGGACAGTGGAAGCTACATTTTTTTATTTTTTCTCTCAGCGCTGTAGCTCATTGGGCTGCCCTAGAAGGCTCCCTGATAGCTGTATTGCTGTGTGTACGCCACTGTGGAAACCAACTGCTTTTTTCAAAGCACATATCCTCTTATTCCTTCCTTTCTGCACAGCTATCTTTTTTGTTTGTCCACACTTTTTATTTAATTTGTGCATCAGTCCACTCCTTATTGCTGCCTGCCATACCTGGCTGAGATTACTGCAGGGAGATAGTAATTGTAGGACAGTCCCTGTTTTTTGTTTTTTTTTGTTGGAGATTAAGATTGGCATTTCTGCTAGAGTGCCATCCGTGTGTGTGCCATCTCTCACTCAGTGGGCCATAGAAAGCCTATTTATTTTTTTTTTTTATTATTTGGTTTCTAAAGTCTCCCTGAAAAAAAATAAAATAAAAATAAAAAACAGTGGGAGATTAATATTGCCCTTTCAGCTTGTGTGCCAGTCTTGACTCCTGGGTGTGCCACCTCTCTCTCTCAAATTGTGGGCCATAGAAAGCCTATTTATTTTTTTCCTTGATTTGGGTTCTAAAATCTACCTTAAAAAAAACAATACATCAATCAGTGGTAGAAAAATATTGGCCTCAGTCAGGGCTTGTGTGCCACTCCTGACTCCTGTGTGTGCCATCTCTCACTCAGTGGGCCATAGAAAGCCTATTTATTTTTTTGCTTGATTTGGGTTTTAAAATCTACCTTTAAAAAAATCACTACATCAATCAGTGGGAGAAAAATATTGGCCTCAGTCAGGGCTTGTGTGCCACTCCTGACTCCTGTGTGTGCCATCTCTCACTCAGTGGGCCATAGAAAGCCTATTTATTTATTTTTTTATTATTTGGTTTCTAAAGTCTCCCTGAAAAAAATAAAATAAAATAAAAAAACAGTGGGAGATTAATATTGCCCTTTCAGCTTGTGTGCCAGTCTTGACTCCTGGGTGTGCCACCTCTCTCTCTCAAATTGTGGGCCATAGAAAGCCTATTTATTTTTTCCTTGATTTGGGTTCAAAAATCTACCTTAAAAAAAACACTACATCAATCAGTGGTAGAAAAATATTGGCCTCAGTCAGGGCTTGTGTGCCACTCCTGACTCCTGTGTGTGCCATCTCTCACTCAGTGGGCCATAGAAAGCCTATTTATTTTTTTGCTTGATTTGGGTTCTAAAATCTACCTTTAAAAAAATCACTACATCAATCAGTGGGAGAAAAATATTGGCCTCAGTCAGGGCTTGTGTGCCACTCCTGACTCCTGTGTGTGCCATCTCTCACTCAGTGGGCCATAGAAAGCCTATTTATTTTTTTGCTTGATTTGGGTTCTAAAATCTACCTTTAAAAAAATCACTACATCAATCAGTGGGAGAAAAATATTGGCCTCAGTCAGGGCTTGTGTGCCACTCTTGACTCCTGTGTGTGCCATCTCTCACTCAGTGGGCCATAGAAAGCCTATTTATTTTTTATTTTTTATTATTTGGTTTCTAAAGTCTCCCGGAAAAAAATAAATAAATAAATAAAAAAACAGTGGGAGATTAATATTGCCCTTTCAGCTTGTGTGCCAGTCTTGACTCCTTGGTGTGCCACCTCTCTCTCTCAAATTGTGGGCCATAGAAAGCCTATTTATTTTTTTCCTTGATTTGGGTTCTAAAATCTACCTTAAAAAAAACACTACATCAATCAGTGGTAGAAAAATATTGGCCTCAGTCAGGGCTTGTGTGCCACTCCTGACTCCTGTGTGTGCCATCTCTCACTCAGTGGGCCATAGAAAGCCTATTTATTTTTTTGCTTGATTTGGGTTCTAAAATCTACCTTTAAAAAAATCACTACATCAATCAGTGGGAGAAAAATATTGGCCTCAGTCAGGGCTTGTGTGCCACTCCTGACTCCTGTGTGTGCCATCTCTCACTCAGTGGGCCATAGAAAGCCTATTTATTTTTTTTTATTATTATTTGGTTTCTAAATTCTCCCTGAAAAAAATAAAAAAAAATAAAAAAACAGTGGGAGATTAATATTGCCCTTTCAGCTTGTGTGCCAGTCTTGACTCCTGGGTGTGCCACCTCTCTCTCTCAAATTGTGGGCCATAGAAAGCCTATTTATTTTTTTCCTTGATTTGGGTTCTAAAATCTACCTTAAAAAAAACACTACATCAATCAGTGGGAGAAAAATATTGGCCTCAGTCAGGGCTTGTGTGCCACTCCTGACTCCTGTGTGTGCCATCTCTCACTCAGTGGGCCATAGAAAGCCTATTTTTTTTTTATTATTATTATTATTATTTGGTTTCTAAAGTCTCCCTGAAAAAAAAAAATAAAATAAAATAAAAAAACAGTGGGAGATTAATATTGCCCTTTCAGCTTGTGTGCCAGTCTTGACTCCTGGGTGTGCCACCTCTCTCTCTCAAATTGTGGGCCATAGAAAGCCTATTTATTTTTTTTTTATTATTATTTGGTTTCTAAAGTCTCCCTGAAAAAAATAAATAAAAAATAAAAAAACAGTGGGAGATTAACCCCTTCCTGACATCAGACGTACTATCCCGTCGAGGTGGGGTGGGCCCGTATGACCACCGACGGGATAGTACGTCATACGCGATCGGCCGCGCTCACGGGGGGAGCGCGGCCGATCGCGGCCGGGTGTCAGCTGCATATCGCAGCTGACATCCGGCACTATGTGCCAGGAGCGGTCATGGACCGCCCCCGGCACATTAACCCCCGGCACACCGCGATCAAACATGATCGCAGTGTACCGGCGGTATAGGGAAGCATCGCGCAGGGAGGGGGCTCCCTGCGGGCTTCCCTGAGACCCCCGTAGCAACGCGATGTGATCGCGTTGCTGCGAGGGTCTCCTACCTCCTTCCTGGCTGCAGGTCCCGGATCCAAGATGGCCGCGGCATCCGGGTCCTGCAGGGAAGGAGGTGGCTTACCGAGTGTCTGCTCAGAGCAGACACTTGGTAAGCCTGCAGCCCTGCACAGTAGATCGTCGATCTGGCAGAGTGCTGTGCACACTGCCAGATCAATGATCTGTGATGTCCCCCCCTGGGACAAAGTAAAAAAGTAAAAAAAAAATGTTTCCACATGTGTAAAAAAAAAAAAAAAAAATTCCTAAATAAATAATAAAAAAAATATATATATTATTCACATAAATATATTTCTTTATCTAAATAAAAAAAACAAAACAATAAAAGTACACATATTTAGTATCGCCGCGTCCGTAACGACCCAACCTATAAAACTGCCCCACTAGTTAACCCCTTCAGTAAACACCGTAAGAAAAAAAAAAAAAACGAGGCAAAAAACAACGCTTTATTACCATACCGCCGAACAAAAAGTGGAATAACACGCGATCAAAAAGACTGATATAAATATCCATGGTACCGCTGAAAACGTCATCTTGTCCCGCAAAAAACAAGCCACCATACAGCATCATCAGCAAAAAAATAAAAAAGTTATAGTCCTCAGAATAAAGCGATACCAAAATAATTATTTTTTCTATATTTTAGTTTTTATCGTGTAAAAGCGCCAAAACATAAAAAAATGATATAAATGAGATATCGCTGTAATCGTACTGACCCGACGAATAAAACTGCTTTATCAATTTTACCAAACGCAGAACGGTATAAACGCCTCTCCCAAAAGAAATTCATGAATAGCAGGTTTTTGGTCATTCTGCCTCACAAAAATCGGAATAAAAAGCGATCAAAAATGGTCACGTGTCCGAAAATGTTACCAATAAAAACGTCAACTCGTCCCGCAAAAAACAAGACCTCACATGACTCTGTGGAGCAAAATGTGGAAAAATTATAGGTCTCAAAATGTGGAGACGCAAAAACTTTTTTGCTATAAAAAGCGTCGCTGGTTTCACACTTGCGTTTTTGTCTGCAGCGTTTTTTGCACAAAAAAACGCATGCGTTTTTTCCCTATATTTAACATTGAAAATGCATGCGGTTTTTTTGTACGCGTTTGGTCGCGTTTTCAAACGCATGCGGTTTTTTTCTGCATGCGTTCATTTTCAGAAATACAACCAGCAGTATTTTCTTGCGTTTTGAAGCACATGCGTTTGTTTGCGTTAAAAACGCATGCATTTTTATCGGAAAAAAAACAGAAAACACACTGAAAAGCCACCCACCACCATCAAGGTGATAAAGGGATCCAAACCCTAACCCTAACTCTACCCCTAACCTCACCCCTAACCGTTTAATGAACATTTTCTGACAGTCATAGTGCCACGTATTTCAGTGCCACGTATTTCAGTGTTACGTATTTCAGTGCCATGTATTTCAGTGCCACGTATCACGTATTTCAGTGCCACGTGTTTCAGTGCCACGTATTTCAGTGCCACGTATCACGTATTTCAGTGCCACGTATCACGTATTTCAGTGCCACATATTTTAGTACCACGTATTTCAGTGCCACGTATTTCAGTGCCACGTATTTCAGTGCCACGTATTTCAGTGACACGTATTTCAGTGCCACGTATTTCAGTGCCACGTATCACGTATTTCAGTGCCACGTGTTTCAGTGCCACGTATTTAAGTGCCACGTATCATATATTTCAGTGCCACGTATTTAAGTGCCACGTATTTCAATGCCACGTATTTCAGTGCCACGTATTTCAGTGCCACGTATTTCAGTGCCACGTATCACATATTTCAGTGCCACGTGTTTCAGTGCCACGTATTTCAGTGACACGTATTTAAGTGCCACGTATCACGTATTTAAGTGCCACGTATTTAAGTGCCACGTATTTAAGTGCCACGTATTTAAGTGCCACATATTTCAGTGCCACGTATTTCAGTGCCACGTATTTCAGTGCCACGTATCACGTATTTCAGTGCCACGTGTTTCAGTGCCACGTATTTCAGTGCCACGTATTTCAGTGCCACGTATTTCAGTGCCACGTATTTCAGTGCCACGTATTTCAGTCACGTTTAGGGTTAGGGTTAGGGGTAGGGTTAGGGTTAGGGCTAGGGTTGGGGCTAAAGTTAGGGTTGGGGCTAAAGTTAGGGTTGGGGCTAAAGTTAGGGTTAGGGTTTGGATTACATTTACGTTTGGATTAGGGTTGGGATTAGAATTATGGGTGTGTCAGGGCTAGGGGTGTGGTTAGGGTTACCGTTGGGATTAGGGTTAGGGGTGTGTTTGGGTTAGGGTTTCAGGTAGAATTGGGGAGTTTCCACTGTCCAGGCACATCAGGGGCTCTCCAAGCGCGACATGGCGTCCAATCTCATTTCCAGCCAATTCTGCGTTGAAAAAGTAAAACAGTGCTCCTTCCCTTCCGAGCTCTCCCGTGCGCCCAAAAAGGGGTTTACCCCAACATATGTGTTATCAGCGTACTCGGGACAAATTGAACAACAACTTCTGGGGTCCAAGTTCTCTTGTTATCCTTAGGAAAATAAAAATTTGGGGGGCTAAAAATCATTTTTGTGGGAAAAAAAAGATGTTTTATTTTCACGGCTCTGCGTTATAAACTGTAGTGAAACACTTGGGGGTTCAAAGTTCTCACAACACATCTAGATAAGTTCCTTGGGAGGTCTAGTTTCCAATATGGGGTCACTTGTGGGGGGTTTGTACTGTTTGGGTACATCAGGGGCTCTGCAAATGCAACATGATGCCTGCAGACCAATCCATTTAAGGCTTCATTCCAAATGGCGCTCCTTCCCTTCCGAGCTCTGTCATGCACCCAAACAGTGGTTCCCCCCCACATATGGGGTATCAACGTACTCAGGACAAATTGGACAACAACTTTTGCGGTCTAATTTATCCTGTTACCCTTGTGAAAATACAAAACTGGGGGCTAAAAAATCATTTTTGTGAAAAAAAAAAAGAATTTTTATTTTCACGGCTTTGCGCTATAAACTTTAGTGAAACACTTGGGGGTTCAAAGTTCTCAAAACACATCTAGATAAGTTCCTTGGGAGGTCTAGTTTCCAATATGGGGTCACTTGTGGGGGGTTTGTACTGTTTGGGTACATCAGGGGCTCTGCAAATGCAACGTGACGGCTGCTGACCAATCCATTTAAGTCTGCATTCCAAATGGCGCTCCTTCCCTTCCGAGCTCTGTCATGCGCCCAAACAGTGGTTCCCCCCCACATATGAGGTATCAGCGTACTCAGGACAAATTGGAAAACAAATTTTGGGGTCCAATTTATTCTGTTACCCTTGTAAAAATACAAAGCTGGGTGCTAAAAAATCATTTTTGAGAAAAAAAATAAAAATTATTTTCACGGCTCTGCGTTATAATCTGTAGTGAAACACTTGGGGGTTCAAAGCTCTCAAAACACATCTAGATAAGTTCCTTAGGGGGTCTACTTTCCAAAATGGTGTCACTTGTAGGGAGTTTCAATGTTTAGGCACATCAGGGGCTCTCCAAACGCAACATGGCGTCCCATCTCAATTCCAGTTAATTTTGCATTGAAAAGTCAAATGGCGCTCCTTCCCTTCCAAGCTCTGCCATGCGCCCAAACAATGGTTTACACCCACATATGGGGTATAAGCGTACTCAGGACAAATTGGCCAACATTTTTTGGGGTCAAATTTCTTCTCTTACCCTTGGGAAAATAAAAAATTGGGGGCGAAAAGATCATTTTTGTGAAAAAATATGATTTTTTATTTTTACGGCTCTGCATTATAAACTTCTGTGAAGCACTTGGTGGGTGAAAGTGCTCACTACACATCTAGATAAGTTCCTTAGGGGGTCTACTTTCCAAAATGGTGTCACTTGTAGGGAGTTTCAATGTTTAGGCACATCAGGGGCTCTCCAAACACAACATGGCATCCCATCTCAATTCCAGTCAATTTTGCATTGAAAAGTCAAATGGCGCTCCTTCCCTTCCAAGCTCTGCCATGCCCCCAAACAATGGTTTACACCCACATATGGGGTATCAGCGTACTCAGGACAAATTGCACAACATTTGTTGGGGTCCAATTTCTTCTCTTACCCTTGGGAAAATAAAAAATTGGGGGCGAAAAGATCATTTTTGTGAAAAAATATGATTTTTTATTTTTACGGCTCTGCATTATAAACTTCTGTGAAGCACTTGGTGGGTCAAAGTGCTCACCACACATCAAGATAAGTTCCTTAGGGGGTCTACTTTGCAAAATGGTGTCACTTGTAGGGGGTTTCAGTGTTTAGGCACATCAAGGGCTCTCCAAACGCAACATGGCGTCCCATCTCAATTCCAGTCAATTTTGCATTGAAAAGTCAAATGGCGCTCCTTTCCTTCCGAGCTCTGCCATACGCCCAAACAGTGGTTTACCCCCACATATAAGGTATCAGCGTACTCAGGACAAATTGTACAACAACTTTGGGGGTCCATTTTCTCCTGTTACCGTTGGTAAAATAAAACAAATTGGAGCTGAAATAAATTTTGTGTGAAAAAAAGTTAAATGTTCATTTTTATTTAAACATTCCAAAAATTCCTGTGAAACACCTGAAGGGTTAATAAACTTCTTGAATGTGGTTTTGAGCACCTTGAGGGGTGCAGTTTTTAGAATGGTGTCACACTTGAGTATTTTCTATCATATAGACCCCTCAAGATGACTTCAAATGAGATGTGGTCCCTAAAAAAAAATGGTGTTGTAAAAATGAGAAATTGCTGGTCAACTTTTAACCCTTATAACTCCGTCACAAAAAAAAATTTTGGTTCCAAAATTGTACTGATGTAAAGTAGACATGTGGGAAATGTTACTTATTAAGTATTTTTCGTGACATATGTCTGTGATTTAAGGGCATAAAAATTCAAAGTTGGAAAATTGCAAAATTTTCAAAATTTTCGCCAAATTTCCATTTTTTTCACAAATAAACGCAAGTTATATCGAATAAATTTTACCACTAACATGAAGTACAATATGTCATGAGAAAACAGTGTCAGAATCGCCGAGATCCGTCAAAGCGTTCCAGAGTTATAGCCTCATAAAGGGACAGTGGTCAGAATTGTAAAAATTGGCCCGGTCATTAACGTGCAAACCACCCTTGGGGGTGAAGGGGTTAATATTGCCCTTTCAGCTTGTGTGCCAGTCTTGACTCCTGTGTGTGCCATCTCTCACTCAGTGGGCACTGGGCCATAGAAAGCGTTTTTTTTTTTTTTTTTTTTTATTATTTGGTTTCTAAATTGTCCCTGAAAAAAACATTTTATCTTATTTGGTTTCTAAAGTCTCCCTGAGAAAAAAAAAAAATAGGTGGGAGATTAATATTGACATTTGGGCTTGAGTGACAGTCCTGCGTGTGTGGCATCTCTGTGATTTTGTGCCACAGAAAACAGTGTGTGTAACATTGTGCCTGATTTTCCTTGTGGTCTCAACAACCTGTTAAGGGATATTGAAATCATACTGAAGTTATAGCTCACCGTGTAAGTTGTTTGACAGCAACACATAAAGTTACTTTGGTTACGTTTTTAAAACAATGAGGAAGTCTGGTGCAAGAGGTCGTGGCTGTGGGCGTTCATTGTCAGCTGGTAATGATGGTAGTGGAAGTGGAGCATCAGGTGGGCGTGGGGATAAAAATATTCCACCTAAGTCTGGAGCTGTGGAGCCAGTTTCGTCGTCTGGCTACACAAGGCCTCGAAAGCTCTCTTTTCTGGGAGTAGGAAAACCGCTTTTAAAGCCGGAGCAGCAACAGCAAGTTTTGGCTTACATTGCAGACTCAGCCTCTAGCTCTTTTGCCTCCTCTTCTGAAACTGGTAAATGTAAAAGCAGCGCGTCACTTGTGGATGTTCACGGTCAGGGACAAGTCGCTTCCTTGTCCTCTTCAGCAAAAACAACAACAAGAGAGAAGGATGCAGCAGGCGACACAACGGGTTACTCCATGGAGCTCTTTACACATACCGTCCCTGGCTTAGAAAGTGAAACACTTAACAGGCCATGCCCATTACAAGTAGATTCTGACTTGGAGTGCACTGATGCACAGCCACAGCCAGAGTACTATGCTGCTCCTTTGACTCAGACCACAACATTGCTCTCTCAGGGTACTGATCCGCAATCAGACCCTGATGAGACTATGTTGCCCCGCCACGAACGCTATACCACCGACCGACACGGTGACACAGACGAAGTTGCACACGAGCTCGAAAAGGAGGTAATAGATGACCCAGTTGTTGACCCCGATTGGCAGCCATTGGGGGAACAGAGTGCAGGCGGCAGTAGTTCAGAAGCGGAGGTGGAGGAGGGGCCGCAGCAGGCATCAACATCGCAACAGGTTCCATCTGCCGGGCCCGTATCTGGCCCAAAACGCGTGTCAAAGCCAAAACCAGTTGGAGGACAGCGTGGCCAACCAGTTAAAGCTCAGTCTGCAATCCCTGAAAAGGGATCCGATGCTAGGAAGAGTGCAGTCTGGCATTTTTTTAAACAACATCCAATTGATCAGCGCAAAGTCATCTGTCAAAAATGTTCAACTAGCTTAAGCAGAGGTCAGAATCTGAAAAGTCTCAATACTAGTTGCATGCATAGACACTTAACCACCATGCATTTTCAAGCCTGGACTAACTACCAAACGTCCCTTAAGGTTGTAGCACCCTCGGCCAATGAAGCTAGTCAGCAACGCAACATCCCTTCCGTCACTGTAAGGCCACCATTTTCCGCACCACCGGCAGTATCTGTGCAGGTTTCTTTGCCAGCCAAAAGCAGTCAGGGTCAGGGAATCACCAGTTTTGTAGGAGGAAATATTGCATCTAGGGCACCGGCGGAAACAATACCGTCTCCAACCGTCTCTCAGTCTGCCATGTCCACCGGCACACCCGCAAGTTCCACGTTCTCCATCTCTCCAGTTCAGCTCACACTACATGAGACTCTGGTTAGGAAAAGGAAGTACTTATCCTCGCATCCGCATACACAGGGTTTTAATGCCCACATAGCTAGACTAATCTCGTTAGAGATGATGCCCTACCGGTTAGTTGAAAGCGAAGCTTTCAAAGCCCTGATGGAGTACGCTGAACCACGATACGAGCTACCCAGTCGACACTTTTTTTCAAGAAAAGCCATCCCAGCCCTGCACCAGCATGTTAAACAGCGCATCGTCCATGCACTCAGGCAATCTGTGAGTACAAAGGTGCACCTGACTACAGATGCATGGACCAGTAGGCATGGCCAGGGACGTTATGTGTCCATCATGGCACACTGGGTGAATGTGGTGGATGCAGGGTCCACAGGGGACATCAATTTCGGGACAGTTGTGCCTAGCCCACGGTCTAGGAAACAGTTGGCTGTAGGCGTTCGCACCCCCTCCTCCTCCTCCTCGTCCTCCTGCAGAAGCTACAGCTCTTCCACAGACCGCAGTCGGCCAACCACTCCATCGGCAGATGACACTGTTGCACACCAGTTGTCCCATTATGGGCCAGCTACTGGCAAGCGTCAGCAGGCTGTATTGGCTATGAAGTGTTTGGGCGACAACGGACACACCGCAGAAGTTCTGTCCGAGTTCTTGCAACAAGAAACGCAGTCGTGGCTGGGCACAGTAGATCTTGAGGCAGGCAAGGTAGTGAGAGATAACGGAAGGAATTTCATGGCTGCCATCTCCCTTTCCCAACTGAAACACATTCCTTGCCTGGCTCACACCTTAAACCTGGTGGTGCAGTGCTTATTGAAAACTTATCCTGGGTTCTCCGACCTGCTCCTCAAAGTGCGTGGACTTTGCTCACATATCCGACGTTCGCCTGTACACTCCAGCCGTATGCAGACCTATCAGCGGTCTTTGAACCTTCCCCAGCATCGCCTAATCATAGACGTTGCAACAAGGTGGAACTCAACACTGCACATGCTTCAGAGACTGTGCCAACAGAGGCGGGCTGTTATGTTTTTGTGGGAGGATACACATACACGGGCAGGCAGTAGGATGGCAGACATGGAGTTGTCAGGTGTGCAGTGGTCCAAGATACAAGACATGTGTCAAGTCCTTCAGTGTTTTGAGGAATGCACACGGCTGGTTAGTGCAGACAACGCCGTAATAGGCATGAGCATCCCCCTAATGCGTCTGCTGATGCAAAGTTTGACGCACATAAAGGATCAGGCGTCTGCACCAGAGGAAGAGGAAAGCCTTGATGACAGTCAGCCATTGTCTGGTCAGGGCAGTGTACAGGACGAGGTAGCGGGCGAAGAGGAGGTGGAGGACGAGGAGGATGATGGGGATGAGTATATTTTTAATGCGGAAGCTTTCCCGGGGGCACTGGAAATTGGTTGCGTGGCAAGGCCGGGTTCTGTTTTTTTGAGGGACACAAGTGACGTAGATTTGCCTGAAACTGCCCCTCAACCAATCACAACCGGAGATTTGACAACTGGAACTTTGGCCCACATGGCGGATTATGCCTTATGTATCCTAAAAAGGGACACACGCATTACGAAAATGATGAACGATGACGATTACTGGTTGGCCTGCCTCCTTGATCCACGCTATAAAGGCAAATTGCAAAATATAATGCCACATGAGAACTTGGAACTAATATTAGCAACCAAACAATCAACTCTTGTTGACCGTTTGCTTCAGGCATTCCCAGCACACAGCGCACGTGATCGTTCTCACACGAGCTCCAGGGGGCAGCAGACTAGGAGTGTTAGGGGTGCACACATCAGAAGTGGCGTTGGACAGAGGGGTTTTCTGACCAGGTTGTGGAGTGATTTTGCTATGACCACAGACAGGACAGGTACTGCTGCATCAATTGAAAGTGACAGGAGACAACATTTGTCCAGTATGGTTACTAACTATTTTTCAACCCTTATCGATGTTCTCCCTCAACCATCATTCCCATTTGATTACTGGGCATCAAAATTAGACACCTGGCCAGAATTGGCAGAATATGCATTGCAGGAGCTTGCTTGCCCGGCAGCAAGTGTCCTATCAGAAAGAGTATTCAGTGCTGCAGGTTCAATATTAACCGAAAAAAGGACTCGTCTGGCTACCCAAAATGTTGACGATCTAACATTCATTAAAATGAACCACAACTGGATTTCAAAATCTTTTGCCCCACCTTGCCCGGCCGACACCTAGCTTTCCTATGAAAAGCTCTTGCCTGTGAATTACTTTTCTAATGTCTAATTTGCTGCAGCTGATTGTCCAGCATACGACATGTTTACACCTCCATAAATGGCCAAACTCACCACACGGGGCCGTGGTATCGCGACTTGGCGCAAGCACCCGTGAGACTGCTGTTTGTCTGAAGAGGTGGGTGTGCTCGCTTTTGGTTGACGGCATTGCTACTGGGTCCCTCATAGTACAATGTAGTGTCTCTGGCAGTGGTGGTGCGCACCCAACGTCAGACACCATTGTAACATGAGGGGCCCTGGGGCGGTCCCGCCGGCCACAAGAGAGTTCCCCCCTCCCCCAGCTCAAACTGTGCTCTACCACGTGCAAAATTATGTCGCACAGCTCCACCAATGTTTAGTCTATTCGCTGACATCATTCAATGTCTGGCACTGACAATACAAATTTGTAGACATCTATGATGCTACTTAAAGTAGTCTGTGTCAGTGTCCTATATTGGCACCATTAAATAGTTACTGCCAAATTACTATGTCAGAAACTCAGCAGATGAGCCCACCCCTGTACCTAAGTATGCCACCTTTTTTTTGGGGGGGGGTTGTTTTGCGAGACATTAACATCTATTTATATTTTTGGAGTACTGGGACAGACACTCCTTGCCATACTCCTCCACTGACCACAATGCTGCCTGCCTGTGTATCCATGTAACTGATGTAAAACTGCCTTGAGCCTATGTTTTGTTATTTTAGGCCTTTGATAGCCTGTCTGCGGTCCCTACTTGCAATACTCCTCCACTGACAATGATGCTGCCTGCCTGTCTATCCATGTAACCGATTTTAAACTGCCTTGAGCCTATGTTTTGTTATTTTAGGCCTTTGATAGCCTGTCTGCGGTCCCTACTTTAAATACTCCTCCACTGACAACAATGCTGCCTGTGTATCCATGTAACCGATGTAAAACTGCCTTGAGCCTATTTTTAGGTATTTTAGGCCTAGGAAGCCTGTCTGCAGTCCCTAATTCAAGTTGTCCTCAAATGAATAAAGCTAAGCTTCTACCTTCTGCCTCTCATTAACTGCTGTTTTTTTAAAAAAAATGGTGTTTAGGGCCTACTAACGGTTTCTGCCCCTCCCTGGTGTTGTCCTCAACTGAATACAGCTGAGCTTCAACCTTCTGGCTCTCATTAAGTGTTTTTTAAAAAACAAAATGGTGGTTAGGGCCTACTAACGGTTTCTGCCCCTCCCTGGTGTTGTCCTCAACTGTATAAAGCTGAGCTTCAGTCTTTAGGCTTTTGGCCTATAGTAGCAGATATTAAACTGCATTTGGCCTACTAGTGTGGTTGGGCCCTCAAAACAGTGTCTGCTGCTCCTGGGTTTGCTACTCCACTGAACAAAGCAATGCCGCCTGTTTAGTCCTGTTACCAATTTTGAACTGCATTTAGCCCACTTTATTCTTTGGGCCCATATCTGTTTCCCCCTCATCCTGCCCATTGCCCAGCCAGTGATAGATGAGTCTGCTGGTACATTGACCCATAATGCAACATTCCCCGTGCACGCTACACTGCAAGATTGTGACCCTGCTGAAAGTCAGGTCCCCCTTCCCGCATAAAATACCACCTTACACGGGGACAAAGAGGAAGGTGCAGATGAAGGTGCAGGTTCCTTCATCAGGTGGGGGGAGGAATACTCGTTGGCGACGTCACTGCCACAGGGCCCCTCATAGTACGCAAAAGTGTTGCTACCGGTGGGAGGCGCCCCCGCCGTGCAAACACACCGCTGTACTTTGATCGGTGACTACCCAGATAACGGTGCAGCTACGACACTTAAGTAAGCCCACCACGAAGTCCATCCCGATCATCTCCCAGGGCCTGTCTGCCACTGGCAGGGGGTAAAGTAGCCCAGCAGGCCGTTGCCGAGTAGACCGATTCTTGGTGCAGGAGACACATGCCCGAATATTATCACCGACGTCATGAGCCATATGCGGCCACCAGTATGTTCTCGCCAGAAGCTCAAATGTCCTCTTGATCCCGAAATGTGTACCCTCCTTGGACAAAGGAGCCCAACAGAGAAACTCCGGTCGCAAATTTGATGGTACAAAAGGCTTGCCCGGGGGAACAGACTCTAGTGAATACGGAGCCACGGTTCTCAGGCTCTCAGAAGGGACAATAAGCCAAGGCTCCTCCTCCTCTGATGACACTACGGAGCGGGAGATAGCGTCGGCACGAATGTTCTTCAACCTGGAGAAAAAAGTTAGGGTGAAATGGAACCGGGAGAAGAACAGGGACCATCTGGCCTGGCGAGAATTTTGCCGCTGGGCTGTCTGTTAGTACACCAAATTTTTTTGGTCTGTAAAAACTTTAGGAGGTGTCTCCACTCTGAGAAAGCCAACTTCATGGCTAGCAACTCCCTGTCCACGATGGAATAATTCCTCTCCGCTGGTGAGAAGGTCTTGGAGAAGAAGCAAGGATGCTTCCGACCTTGAGCATCCTTTTGGAAGAGGACTGCTCCAGCACCAACGGATGAGGCATCCACCTCTATTATAAATGCCTTTTCTACATCGGGGTGATGTAGGATGGGAGCGCTAGCGAAGTGTGACTTAATAGTGAGTAGGGGCTTGGAGACCTCCTCCGACCACAACTTGGGATTTGCTCCCTTCTTGGTGAGGGCAACCAAGGGAGCTACCAAAGAAGAGAAGTGTGGGATGAACTGGCGATAGTAATTAATGAACCCCATAAAGCGCTGCACTGCTTTAAGAGAATGGGGTTCTTGCCAGTCCATTACAGCCTGTAGCTTGGCAGGATCCATAGCCAATCCCTGGTCAGAGATGATATAGCCAAGGAAAGGCAAAGACTCCTGCTCAAACACACACTTCAGTTTGCCCGTAAGAGGTCAAAAACTTTGCAAACATCTCTCTGATTGGAGTCAATATCTGGAGAGTAGATGAGAATATCATCCAGATAGACTACGACCGAGGTGGTGAGCATCACCCGGAAGATGTCGTTCACAAAGTCTTGGAAAATGGCTGGGGCATTACAGAGTCTATCAAAGAGCTCAGATATCAAGGGCAAAGGATACTTATTCTTAAGTGATGGCGTTAAGACCCCAGTAGTCTATGCATGGACGTAGTTCTCCCCATATTGACAGCAGCATCAGAGGGGCTAAACGCCCACGATCAATGCTAGCAGGGCGTCACCTCTCATATTGAGTTGACACCCACATTTGATCGTGATGGTGCTTTGTGTGAGCTCATATGATCCCACAGCACTGTACATATATGGCGCATGTTGGGAAGGGGTTAAGAAAGAAGTGTGTAAAGACAGAAGACACAACCTTCAAAGAAATCATGCATTTTGGAAATTAAGAAAAGTAAACACTGAATCAGAAGGCAAACATTTTAATAAAATTCACAATACTAATAACAATACCACACACAATACAATACAACCACTCACCGATTCATCAAACCTACATACTAAAGATGACCTGCTAATAGTTGATATCACATTTTACTGTCTTTATAAGTATAACAGCAGCTCTAGAATGTTGTCTTTATGTTGTTTTTTATCTATTTTGAAACACTACTGCTTTTGACAGAACAAACTTGACATTTCAGTCTGTCTTAAAATATTGTGCACAGGGCAACAAGCTCAGAGTACAAAACCAGCACTAAAACTACATATAAATTATGCAAAAGGAATCAATGAAGAAAGTAATGCAATAAAAGGAACAAATAATGTCATGTCAAATGCATACAGGTTGCTGGGGAGAGGATGTATGCCTACAAAAAGTGCTGAATGATTGCCCACTGTCCTTAAAAGGTGATGATACCTATGGTGATAATTGCAATCAGTTCCTTCTATAAAATCTTGCAATGGCTTTAAAATATAACACATTAAGTAGCAATGAAGAAAGTATTTAAGTAGGAAAGATGGATATGCTTCTTAGACCAGCTAATTTTCCTTACTGCTCAGTTCACAGATCTGGGGGTATGACCTAGAATAATGGCCCAACAGACGGAACTTGATAACATTTCACCTGAGAAGAGCTGACAAGTGTCCATTAAGTTTTTAGTATATATAACAGTAAAGGCATAACAATCATTTCCAAACCATGAAATCTTTGAGATCTCTTAGAGCCACAATTACAAAAAATATATAATGTGACTCATTAGAAACACATATATAAGACACTTTATAAGCGTGTCCCGAGGAACACTCCGGTATAAAACATCAGAAAATATAAAAAGAAGTATTTTGCTTATAAAAAAGAAAATACTGGAGAGATATCAAATGCAGACATTTTAACATTAAAAACAAAAACACATACAACAAAAAACTGGTACAGTACAAAAATTGGCCACCAGCTACAAAAACTTTCTCCTGCAAGTAGTTAACTGAAAGGTTTTTTTCCGTTGAAAACACAGATATGGCATCCACCGAGTGTTGTCCTGTCGCGTCTTCTTTATATTATTGCCAAGAAGCTGCAACTGAATAAAGCTGTGCTTCAACCTTATGGCTTTCGGCCTATAGTATCAGATATTAAACTGCATTTGGCCTTCAACTTTGGTTACAGCCTACTAACGGTGTCTGCCCCTGCCTGGTGTTGTCCTCAACTGAATAAAGCTGAGCTTCTACCTTCTGCCTCTTATTAACTGCTGTTTTTTTAAAAAATTGGCTGTTCCGGCCAACTAAAGGTGTCTGCCCCTGCCTGGTGTTGTCCTCAACTGAATAAAGCTGAGCTTCCACCTTCTGCCTCTTATTAACTGCTGTTTTTTTTAAAAAGTTGGCTGTTCCGGCCTACTAAAAGTGTCTGCCCCTGCCTGGTGTTGTCCTCAACTGAATAAAGCTGAGCTTCCACCTTCTGCCTCTTATTAACTGCTGTTTTTTTAAAAAATTGGCTGTTCTGGCCTACTAAAAGTGTCTGCCCCTGCCTGGTGTTGTCCTCAACTGAATAAAGCTGAGCTTCTACCTTCTGCCTCTTATTAACTGCTGTTTTTTAAAAAAATTGGCTGTTCCGGCCTACTAAAGGTGTCTGCCCCTGCCTGGTGTTGTCCTCAACTGAATAAAGCTGAGCTTCTACCTTCTGGCTCTCATTAAGTGCTGTTTTTTAAAAATTGGTGGTTAGGGCCTACTAACGGTGTCTGCCCCTCCCTGGTGTTTGCCCTCAACTGAATAAAGCTGAGCTTCCACATTCTGGCTTTCGGCCTATACTATCAGATATTAAACTGCATTTGGCCTACTAGTGTGGTTAGGCCCTTGAAACAGTGTCTGCTGCTCTTGGGTTTGCTACTCCACTGAACAAAGCAATGCCGCCTGTTTAGTCCTGTTACCAATTTTGAACTGCATTTAGCCTACTTTATTCTTTGGCCCTATATCTGTTTCCTCCTCATCCTGCCCATTGCCCAGCCACTGCTAGATGAGTCTGCTGGTACATTGACCTAGACCACTACATTCCCCTTGTACTCTACACAGCCAGAATCTGACCCTGCTGAAAGTAAGGTTCCCCTTCCCGCATGTTATACCACCTTACACAGGGACAAAGAGGAAGGTGCAGATGAAAGTGCAGGTTCCTTCATCAGGTGGGGGGGCATACTCGTTGGCGACGTCACTGGCACAGGGCCCCTCAGAGTACGCAAAAGTGTCGCTGCTGGTGGGAGGCGCCCCCGCCATGCAAACACACTGCCGTACTTTGAGGGGCCCTGTGCCAGTGCCAATGCGAACGAGTGGGCCCCCCCTGCTTTCTCAGGATCACAGCACTTGCAACGTTGAAATACTTACCTCTCCCTGCTCCACCACCGTGACGTAGTCCGCATTTCCTGGGCCCACGAAAAACTTGAGCCAGCCCTACTCCCCCACAACTTTAGCCAAATGACCCCCAATTTCCTATGCCCAACTATTATTATAAAGTTAATTAAGATTGACAAGCTTCAGAAACAAGAATGGATGTTTTTGGCATTAAAATGGGCACTGTAGGTGTTTTCCTGGCCTCCACTCACTGCCGACTATGCTTCCCCATTGACTTGCATTGGGTTTCGTGTTTCGGTCGATCCCCGACTTTTAGCGATAATCGGCCGACTGCACTCGACTCGACTCTGGACAAAGTCGGGTTTCATAAAACCCGACTCGATCTTAAAAAAATGAAAGTCGCTCAACCCTACTCCTGACTATCCACTGATACAGGCAGCGAGGGATCCAATGATGCTTCCTCCACAGCCCTCAATGGTTTCAGAAGGGCTCTATGGAATACATTGGGAATTTTAACCCCTTAACCCCCAAGGGAGGTTTGCATGTTAATGACTGGGCCAATTTTTACAATTCTGACCACTGTCCTTTATGAGGCAATAACTCTGGAAAGGTTGCATGGATCCCAGTGAGTCTGACATTTCTTTGATATGACTTGCGTTTTTTTTGTGAAAGAAATGGAAATTTGGCGAAAATTTAGAAAATTCAGCAATTTTCCAACATTGAATTTTCATGCCTTTAAATCACAGAGATATGTCACACAAAATATTTGAAAAGTAACATTTCCCATATGTCTACTTTACATCAGCACAATTTTGGAACAAAATTTTTCTTTTGTTAGGAATTTATAAGGGTTAAAAGTTGACCAGTGATTTGTCATTTTTACACCATTTTCTTTAGGGACCACATCATATTTGAAGCCACGTTGACGGGTTTATATGATAGAAAATACCCCAAATTGAAACCATTCTAAAATCTTTACCCCTCAAAACTACATTCAAGAAGTTTATTAACCCTTCAGGTGCTTCACAGGATTTTTTGGAATGTTTAAAAAAAATGAACATTTAACATTTTTTCAAAAAAATGATATTTTTGCCCCCAATTTTTTATTTTCCCAAGGGTAACAGGAGAAATTGGACCCAAAAGTTGTTGAGCAATTTGTCATGAGTACGCTGATACCCCATATTTTGGGGTAAACCACTGTTTAGGTGCATGGCAGAGCTCGGAAGGGAAGGAGTGCCCTTTGACTTTTCAATGCAAAATTGGCTGGTATTGAGATAGGACGCCATGTCACGTTTGGAGAGCCCCTGAAATGCATAAACAGTGAAAATTCCCCACAAGTGACACCATTTTGGAAAGAAGACCCCCTAAGGAACTAATCTAGATGTGTGGTGAGCAGTTTGAAGCCCCAAGTGCTTCACAGAAGTTTATAATGTAGAGCCGTAAAAATAAAAAATCATATATTTTTCACAAAAATAATTTTTTGCCCCCAAGTTTTTATTTTCACAAGGGTAACAGGAGAAATTGGACCCCAAAAGTTGTTGTGCATTTTGTTCTGAGTACGCTGATACCCCATATGTGGGTGAAACCATCATTTGGGCGCATGGCAGAGCTCGGAAGTATAAGGAGCGCCGTTTTGGAATGCAGACTTAGATGGAATGGTCTGTGGGCGTCACGTTGCGTTTGCAGAGCCCCTACTATACCTAAGCAGTAAAATCCCCCTATACAGGAAGCGTTAGGGGCAGGCCCGAGGGAGACTATTGCCACTGGAGCTGGTACCTGGGGACAGGAAATAGGAGATACAAAATGGGAATGGTAAAGCGCAGGACAGGTAGAACGGGAAAAGATGCAAGACAGACTGGTATAGGAAAATACACAGGGAAGGCTGGAAATGACCGAGGCATGAGGCAACCTGGATATGGCGGGGTCACAGAGGAAACAGGGCAGGGCAGAGACACAAGGCTGACAGGATACAGTGGAGACACAGAAGACACAGGACAGGGCAGTGACACAAGGAAGGGAAGATACGACGGAGACCCAAAACAAGCTGGACTGGAACGGGAAACAGAACAGACTGCGCTGAGACAAGAGAGGACCTGGGTCATAAGAAGCACAAATGACAATTGGGCAAGGAGCAGAGGGTGGGATAACCTTAAATACACTGCGTGCTGTAGGACTTCCAGGTCAGGATCCTCCAAGGTCACAAAGTGGAGGTACGGAGCGTCTGCATACTAGAACGAGGAAGTGTGCGTGCTCAGAGGGAGTTGGAGTGAGAGGTGCGCAAGCACACCCGACGAGCCGCAGGAACTGAAGGTGAATCAGGAAGGGGAGCAGGAGCGCGCCGGAGCAGGTAAGTATGGCGCCGAGAGGAGGAGAGAGCGGCAGGCATGACAGAAGGCGCGGCAGCGCGGAGCGGCGCCGTGACACCTAAAAAGTAGAACCCCCCACAAGTGACCCCATTTTGGAAACTAGATCCCCCAAGGAACTTATCTAGATGTTTTGTGAGAACGTTGAACCCCTAAGTGTTTCACTAAAGTTTTTAACGCAGAGCCATGAAAATAAAAAATCATTTTTTTCCTCAAAAATGAACTTTTAGCTCCCAGTTTTGTATTTTCCCAAGGGTAACAGGAGAAATTGGACCCTAAAGTTGTTGTCCAATTTGTCCTGAGTACACTGATACCCCATATGTGAGAGAAATTACTTTGGGCACACGTCGGGGTTCGGAAGCGAAGTAGTGGTGTTTTGGAATGCAATCCAACCATAACCCTAACCACACCCCTAACCCTGACACAACCCTAGCCCTATTCCCAACCGTAAACATAATTGAAAGCCTAACCCCATCTCTAGCCCCAACCTTAACCCTAACTTTAGCCCCAACCCTAACCCTAACTTTAGCCCCAACCCTAACCCTAACTTTAGCCTCAGCCCTAATTTTAGCCCTTACCCTAACCTTTATGGGAAAATGGAAATAAATAATATTTTTTTTTTTTTTTCCATAACTAAGGGGGTGATAAAGGGGGGTTTTATTTACTATTTATAGTGAGTTTTTATAGCGGGTTTTTGTTTGGCAGCTGTCACACACTAAAAGATGCTTTTTATTGCAAAAAATTTTTTGCATTACACACATTTTGATATTTTGAGAGATATAATTTTTCCATATTTTGGCCCACAGAGTCATGTGAGGGCTTTTTTTTTGCGGGATGAGTTGAAGTTTTTATTGGTACCATTTTCAGGCACATGACATTTTTTTATCTCTTTTTATAATGATTTTTGTGAGGCAGAATGAATAAGAACCAGCAATTCATGAATTTATTTTGGGTGGGGCATTTATACCGTTCCGTGTGTGGTAAAATTGATAAAGCAGTTTTATTCTTCGGGTTAATACAATTACAGCGATACCTCATTTATATAATTTTATGTTTTGATGCTTTTGTACAATAAAAACTATCTTATATAAAAAAAATTATTTTTGTATCGCTTTATTCTGAGGGCTATAGCTTTTTTATGTTTTTACTCATGATGCTGTATGGCAGCTAGTTTTTTTGCGGGACAAGATGACGTTTTCAGTGGTGCCATGGTTATTTAAATCCATCTTTTTGATCACGTGTTATTCCACTTTTTGTTCAGCAGTATAATGATAAAGCATTGTTTTTTGTTTTTATTTATTTTTTTAACGGTGTTCACTGAAGTGGTTAACAAGTGGGACACTTTATAAGGCGGGTCATTACTGATGTGGCAATACTAAATATGTGTACTTTTATTGTTGTTTTTTATTTACTTAAAGTAATGTATTTTTTGGAAATATATTTATTTTTTTCTTTATTTAGACATTTAAAAAAAATAATTTTACACATGTAATTTTTTTTTTTAACTTTTTTACATTGTCCCAGGATAGGACATCACTATATAAAGTCAGATCACTGATCTGACACTTTGCACAGCACTGTGTCAGATCAGTGATCTGATAGGCAGTGAAGGAGGCTTCTCAGGTCCTGCTCTCAGCTGGCACTGATAAGCCACCTCCCTGAAGGACCCGGTAGGACCCCGTGGCCATTTTGGATCCGTGGGCCTGCAGGGAGAAGACACTCGGAACAACGCGATCACATCGCGTTGTTCTGAGGGTCTGAGGGAAGTACGCAGGGAGCCCCATCCCTGCACAATGCTTCCCTATGCCATCGGAATGCTGTGATCTTGTTTGATCGCAGTGCTCAAGGAGTTAAAGTGCCAGGAATGGTCCATGACTGCTCCTGGCACATAGTGCCGGGTGTCAGCTGTGATAATCAAATGACACCCAGCCGCGATCGACCGTGCTCCCCTGTGAGCGTGGCTGATCGCGTATGACGTACTATCCCTTCCATTTGAATTAAGTCCCAGATCACATGGACGGAATAGTACGTTCGATGGCAGAAAAGGGTTAAAAGACACTGGAGGTGCAACTGAAACGCTACTGGGTTAACCAATTCTGTGATCTCATAAGGACCAATAAATATAGGCCCCAATTTCGCCGAAGGAACCTTAAGCTTTATATTCCTAGTTGACAGCCATACTTTATCCCCAACCTGAAGGGTTGGTCCCACCATCCGTCTCCTGTCCGCCAAAATCTTAAACTTCCTCTGAGCCTCCTTAATATTCTTTTGTAACTCCCGCCATGAATTCCCCAACTTTTGTACAGCTAAATCAGCCCTCGGGCAACCGGAGTCCAGACGAGAAAACTCGTGTCTATTAACTCCATAATTGCAGAAGAAAGTGGAGGTGCCGGTAGAGTGGTTAACACGATTATTGAATGCAAACTCTACCAAAGACAAGGCATCGGACCAATCATCTTGACTGGAAGTGGAAAGACAGCGCAAAATTTGCTCTAATGACTGATTGTTCTGTTCGGTCTGACCATTGGACTCCAGATGGTATGCAGACGAAAAGGACAACTCAATACCCAACCTTTTACAAAATGCCCTCCAAAACTTGGACACAAACTGCACACCAAGGTCAGACACAACATTCAAGGGTACACTATGCAAAGGAACCACATGTTGAATGAACAACCTAGACACAGTTTCAGCAGAGGGCAGTGCCACTAAGGGTACAAAGTGTGCTTGCTTAGTAAACCTGTCCATCACCACCCAGATGACAGTATTACCATTGGAAGGAGGACGATTGGTGATAAAATCCATGGACAAATGTGTCCATGGTTTATCAGGAACTGGCAAAGGCACCAATTCCCTGGCCCACCGGTTATGAGAGCTCTTAGCGTGGGCACACACCTCACAGGCAGACACAAATTTCTTAACATCAGACGAAAGTGATGCCACCAAAAAACTCTTGCAATGGCCTCACGAGTAGCCAAAATCCCAGGATGTCCACTCATCGCAGAATCATGGAACTCCTGGAGGACTCTGAGTTGAAATTGAACAGGAGAAAACAATTTTTTCACCAGCTTGGATGGGGGAGCTTGAGACTGGGCATCCCAAATCTCCCATTCCAAGCCTGCTGACACATCAGCCACTACCACCCCGGGTTCAAGGATGTAGGCTCAAGGGGGAAACTGGATCCAGACTCCAAGACAAAGCATTGGCCTTCACATTCTTGGATCCCAGACGAAAAGTGATCGAGAACTCAAACCAGGAAAATAAAGTGACCATCTAGCTTGCCTAGGGGTCAATCTTTTAGCAGACTCAATACATGTCAGGTTCTTGTGATCAATAACTGCAGCAATGGAATGAACTGCCCCTCCAAAAAATGCTTCCATTCTTCAAAGGCCAACTTAACAACCAGAAGTTCCCGATTACCCACATCATAATTTATTTCCGCTGGGGAGAACTTCTTGGAGAAGAAGGCACATGGTCTAAGATTGGTAAAAGTGGCTGGCCCCTGGGACAACACCGACCCCACCTACAAGGTGTCAACCTCCACCACAAAGGGTTCAGATGGATCTGGTTGAACCAGAACTTGGGCTGTCATGAAGCATTTTTTCAGGGTCAGAAACGCCGCTACCACTGAGGCAGACCAGTTCTTAACATCAGCCCCCATCAAGTCAATGAGGGGCTTAACCACCTGAGAGATCCCTTTAATAGACCTCCGGTAATAATTGGCGAATCCCAAGATACGCTGAAGGCCTTTCAGGTCCCGGGGCTGCACAAAATTGACAATGACCTGCACCTTTTTAGGATCCATACGAAACCCCTCACTAGAGACAGTGAACCCCAAGAAAGGCAGTTCCTGGACAAAAAAACAAGCATTTATCTAGCTTAGCAAAGGTTGGTTTTCCCTGTGTCTTTGAACAACTGCCCGAAGGTGACCAATATGTGTCTGCTTATCAAATGAATAAACCAGAATGTCATCTAAGTATATAACCACAAACCACCCAATAAAATCAGAGAACATATGATTGATGAAGTTTTGGAAGACCGCATTGGTCAAACCAAATGGCATAGCTAAATTTTCGAACAGTCCTTCTGAGGTGAGAAAGGTTATATGCCCTCCACAAGTCTAGTTTTGAAAATCATTTGGCCAAAGTCAATTGATTACACAAATCAAGAATGAGTGGGAGGGGATATGTGTTTCTTACAGTAATCTTGTTAAGTTCCCAAAAGTCAAGTCATGGGTGGAGACCACCATCTTTTTTTTTCTTTTCAAAAAAGAAACCTGCAGGAACAAGAGACATGGAATGACAAATATTCCCCTTGTGGAGACTCTCAGATATGTACTCCTTCATGGCGGCCTGCTCGGGACCAGAAAGGTTAAACCAGAATACCCAACAGATGACACACACAGAATTCAGACACTTGTCTTCACAGTTGGATTCCCGTTCAACAATCTCCCGGTCCTCCCAATCAATGACTGGATTATGACATTGTAGCCAAGGAAACCCCAAAACCAAGCCTGCAGGGAGATTGTCCATAACTAAAGAGGCCATATGTTCCAGATGAACAGACCCAATCTTAACCCCTTTACCCCTAAAGGTGGTTTGCACGTTAATGACCTGGACAATTTTTACAATTCTGACCACTATCCCTTTATGAGGTTATAACTCTGGAACGCTTCAACGGATCTTGATGATTCTGACATTGTTTTCTCATGACATATTGTACTTCATGATAGTGGTAAAATTTCTTTGATATCACCTATGTTTATTTGTGAAAAAAAATGGAAATTTGGCAAAAATGTCGCAAATTTCCAACTTTGAATTTTTAAATCACAGAGATATGTCACACAAAATACTTAATAAGTAACATTTCCCACATGTCTACTTTACATAAGCACAATTTTGGAACCAAAAATTTTTTTGTTAGGGAGTTATAAGGGTTTAAATTGACCAGCAATTTCTCATTTTTACAACACCATTTTTTTTTAGGGACCACATCACATTTGAAGGCATTTTGAGGGGTCTATATGATAGAAAATAACCAAGTATGACACCATTCTAAAAACTGCACGCCTGAAGGTGCTGAAAACCACATTCAAGAAGTTTATTAATCCTTCAGGTGTTTCACAGGAATTTTTGAAATGTTTAAAAAAAAAAAAAACATTTAACTTTTTTTCACAAAAAATTTATTTCAGCTCCAATTAGTTTTATTTTATCAAGGGAAACAGGAGAAAATGGACCTCAAAAATTGTTGTACAATTTGTCCTGAGTACGCCAATACCCCACATGTGGTGGTAAACTACTGTTTGGGAGCATGGCAGAGCTCGGAAGGGAAGGAGCGCCATTTGACTTTTCAATGCAAAATTTACTGGAATTGAGATGGGACGCCATGTTGCGTTTGGAGAGCCCCTGATGTGTCTAAACATTGAAACCTCCCACAAGTGACACCATTTTGGAAAGTAGACCCTTAAGGAACTTATCTAGAAGTGTGTTGAGCACTTTGACCCACCAAGTGCTTCACAGAGGTTTATAATGCAGAGCCATAAAAATAAGAAAATCATATTTTTTCATAAAAATGATTTTTTCGCCACCAATTTTTTATTTTCCAAAGGGTAAGAGAACAAATGGGACCACGAAAGTTGTTGTGCAATTTGTACTGAGTATGCTGATACCTGATATGTGGGGCTAAACCACTTTTTGGGCGCAAGGCAGAGCTTGGAAGGGAAGGAGCGCCGTTTGACTTTTCAATGCAAAATTGACTGGAATTGAGATGGGATGCCATGTTGCGTTCGGAGAGCCCCTGATGTGCCTAAACATTGAAACCCCCACAAATGACACCATTTTGGAAAGTAGACCCCCTAAGGAACTTATCTAGATGTGTGGTGTGCACTTTGACCCAACAAGTGCTTCACAGAAGTTCATAATATAGAGCCGTGAAAATAAAAAATATTTTTTTTTTCACAAAAATTATATTTTAGCCCCCAGTTTTGTATTTTGACAAGGGTAACAGGAGAAACTGGACCCCAAAGTTGTTATCCAATTTGTCCTGAGTACGCTCATACCCCATATGTGTAGGGGAACCACCATTTGAGCGCATGGCAGAGCTCGGAAGGGAAGGAGCGCCATTTGGAATGCAGACTTAGATGGAATGGTCTGCAGGCATCACATTGTGTTTGCAGAGCCCCTAATTTACCTAAACAGTAGAAACCCCAAAAAAATTGACCCCATATTGGAAACTATACACCCCCAAAGAACTTATGTAGATGTGATGTCAGAACTTTGAACCCCCAAGTGTTTCACTACAGTTTATGATGCAGAGCCGTGAAACTAAAAAATCATTTTTTCCACAAAAATGGTTTTTTAGCCCCCCAAATTTTTATTTTCCCAAGGGTAACAAGAAAAATTGGACCACAAAAGTTGTTGTACAATTTGTTCTGAGTACGCTGATAGCCCATATGTGGGGGGAACCACCGTTTAGTCGCATGGCAGAGCTTGGAAGGGAAGGAGCACTGTTTTACTTTTTCAACGAAGAATTGGCTGAAATTGAGATCGGACGCCATGTCGCGTTTGGAGAGCCCTTGATGTGCCTAAACAGTGGAAGCCCCCAATTCTAACTGAAAACCTAACCCAAACAAACCCCTAACACTAATCCCAACTCTACCCATAACCCTAACCACACCCCTAATCGGAACATGCCCCTATCCCTAACCCCAACCACACCACTAACCCCAACAGACCCCTAATCCAAACCCTAACCACACCCCAGCTCCAACACACCCCTAACACTAACCCCAACCCTAACCCTAACCACACCCCTAAATCTGACACACCCCTAACCCTAATTCCAACCGTTAATGTAATCCCAACCCTAACCCTACTCCCAAACCAAACCCTAACTCTAGACCCAACCCTAAACCTAGCCCCAGCCCTAACCCTAACCCTAGCACCAACCCTAACCAGAGTCCTAACCCTAGCCCCAACCCTAACCCTAACCCTAACCTTTACACTAACCCTAATGGGAAAATGGAAATAAATACATTTTTAAAAATTTATTATTTTCCCTAACTAAGGGGGTGATGAAGGGGGGTTTCATTTACTTTTATAGCGGGTTTTTTTAGCGGATTTTTATGATTGGCAGCTGTCACACACTAAAAGACGCTTTTTATTGCAAAAATTAGATTTTTGTGTCTCCACATTTTGAGAGCTATAATTTTTCCATATGTTGGTCCACAGAGTCATGTGAGGTCTTGTGTTTTGTGGGACGAGTTGACGTTTTTATTGGTACCATTTTTGGGCTTGTGACATTTTTTGATCGCTTTTTATTCCGATTTTTGTAAGGCAGAATTACCAAAAACCAGCTATTCGTGAATTTATTTTTTTGGGGGGGGTTTATACCATTCCATGTTTGGTAAAATTGATAAAGCAGTTTTTTTCTTTGGGTCAGTACAATTACAGCGATACCTCATTCATATCTTTTTTTTATGTTTTGGCGCTTTTATACGACAAAAACTATTTTATAGAAAAAATGATTATTTTTACATCGCTTTATTCTGAGGACTATAACTAGTGTTGAGCATTCCGATACCACAAGTATCGGGTATCGGCCGATACTTAGCGGTATCGGAATTCCGATACCGAGATCCGATACTTGCCGCATATCGGATACCGGAATCGGAAGTTCCCAGGATTCAAACTGCACAAATTTGCACGAATTCAGCCAATGAGAATGATTCAAAGTGTGGGCACCTCCTGTTCAGCATGGAGGGCATGAAACGACTGACAAGGCTGTGATTGGCTGCTGAAATGATGTCATGCTGCAGTTTAAAAGTCGCTGGTGCCATTTTGCGCTCACTCTGCTGTGAATTCAGTTAGTGACAGGACGCTGTTTGCTGACTGAGGGCCAGTTTAGAGATAGCGATTTGCTTCATTGTTCTTTTCCAAGGCTAATTTCGCAACCGCTGTGTTCACCTACTAATCACCTTGCTTTTGCCTTGTAGCGCTGTTTTCACAGCGATCTGCAAGGTCTGTGTGTGTGTGTGTGTGTGTGTGTGAGTGCAGCCCACTCTCTAGTCTGTGTGCAGCCAATAGGCCATAGCTGGTTGTATTCAGTTCAGGGAGGGTGGTTCATTGCCTCATACTGTTCTATTTTTTTTTTCAAGTAGTGTAGTCTGCTGCTCATTTTTTCTAATAATTCCTATTATTGACTTTCCACCCGTATCCAGCTAACTTGTGGAAAAACACTACATAGGATAACGTAGAGGAGTGTTTTGGGGCCTTGCAGCGCCGTTTACGGCTGTCTGCACGGTCTCGTGTGACTGCAGCTCGCCCTGTAGTCTGTGAGCAGCCATAGCCTGGTTGTATCCAGCTCAGGGTTCTTCACTGCGTCATACCGTCAAATCAATTTTCCTTTTGTTTTAAGTAGTGCAGGCTGCTGCACATTTTTTCAAAAAATTCCTATTAGTGTCTTTCCACCCGTATCCAGCTAACTTGTGGAAAAACACTACATAGGATAATGTAGAGGAGGGTTTTTGGGCCTTGCAGCGCCATTTACGGCTGTCTGCACGGTCTCCGTGTGACTGCAGCTTGCCCTGTAGTCTGTGAGCAGCCATAGCCTGGTTGTATCCAGCTCAGGGTTCTTCACTGCGTCATACCGTCAAATCAATTTTCCTTTTGTTTTAAGTAGTGCAGGCTGCTGCACATTTTTTTAAAAAATTCCTATTGGTGTCTTTCCACCCGTATCCAGCTAACTTGTGGAAAAACACTACATAGGATAACGTAGAGGAGGGTTTTTGGGCCTTGCAGCGCCGTTTACGGCTGTCTGCACGGTCTCGTGTGACTGCAGCTCGCCCTGTAGTCTGTGAGCAGCCATAGCCTGGTTGTATCCAGCTCAGGGTTCTTCACTGCATCATACCGTCAAATCAATTTTCCTTTTGTTTTAAGTAGTGCAGGTTGCTGCACATTTTTTCAAAAAATTCCTATTAGTGTCTTTACACCCGTATCCAGCTAACTTGTGGAAAAACACTACATAGGATAACGTAGAGGAGGGTTTTTGGGCCTTGCAGCGCCGTTTACGGCTGTCTGCACGGTCTCCGTGTGACTGCAGCTCTCTCTGTTGTCAGTTCAGCCCCCAAAAAATAAATAAATAATAAAGTTCACCAAACACACCACTTTACATTTGTGTAGGCCACATTAGCTCATATTAAAGTCTAGTCCACACTTTAGAAAATTAGTGTTTCTTATACCTGTTAGGAGCTGGTCAGGAATAAGCACACAAAGCCATTACCCGTTAGTACTTTTCTGCTTATCTTTATTAGTCAACCAAGATGAAGAAGGCAGGGAGTAAGGCACGTGGGCGTGGGCGCGGAGCAGGGAGAGGATGTGGGGATTCTGTGCCTGCTGCGGGCACCGGTGACTCCTCAGCACCCAGTTTCACCAGGGAACAGTCCTTCATGCGCAGCTTTGTCACAGAGCGCCGTACACCGCTGCTGCGTGAAGAACAAATTGAAGCCGTTGTCGGATGGATGGCAGCTAACGCATCGACTTCAATTAGTGCCACATCCTCTCAGACACAGAGCACTGGAGAGCAGCCATCTGTCTCTTCACCACCTGCCAAATTGCCCAGGCAGACAGAGATCCCTGGACAGGAGCCGTCTCTACTTCTGTTCTCTGAATCTCTTGGCTTGGAAACAGGGGGCCAGCCAAGCAGCATTGGAGAAATGGAAAAAGAGGCAGGGTGCAGTGATGCCCAACCGCTTTTTCTCTCTTCCTCTGAAGAGGCGGGTGGGCCAGTGCCTCCGGTCACCACATCGCAGGACGCATCCGCTGATGACACTCAGGTGCCACTTTCTGGTGCGTGCTGTGCTGCTGAGACTACCCAGGAGGAGCAGTTGGTGGCAGAGGGTAGTGTAGATGATGAGGTCCTTGACCCATCTTGGCGTGAGGGACAGGAAGGTGGTGGGAGCAGCTCTGAGGAAGAGATTCCCCGAATGGGCCAAAGAGGCAGAGGGAGGGGGAAGACTGCGGATCCTGCAGCCTCCGCTTTGGCACCCGTTCGGAGCATGTCTCTTCCAAAAGCCAAAAAGGGCGCTCCCAAGACTTGCAGTGCCTGGTCCTTTTTTGACACAGTTGCAGATGACATTTGCTATGTCAAATGCAAGGTGTGTCATCACAAAGTCAAAAGAGGTCGAAATGTCAGCAACCTCAATACCTCCAACATGTGGAAACATGTGCGGACCAGGCACCTGGCGGAGTTAGAAAAACACACTGAAGAGCTAGGCCAACCAACAGCGGCAACTACCACCTCTTCAGCTCGTGTTGCCTCTTCCTCCAGCTCACACGCAGCTGGTTCGGCTTCCTCCCAGGATCGCCGTGGAAGAACCTCTGGCCCTGTTGTCCAGAGACCCACTGTAATTCCACCCGCAGCACCACGTTCCCAGTCATCCACACACTCCCAGCCCAGTCTACAGCCATCGGTAGTACAGGCATGGGAGAAAAGGCGGCCTTTCTCGTCAAACCAGCCACGAGCACAGGCTCTGACTGCAGGCATTGCCAAACTTCTGTCACTGGAAATGCTGTCATTCAGGCTGGTGGAGACTGACAGCTTCCGTGACTTGATGTCATTGGCAGTCCCACAGTACAATGTGCCCAGCCGCTTTTACTTCAGCAGGCAAGCTGTCCCTGCCCTGCACAAGCATGTGGAGGGACACATAAAGCACGCGCTACTGAACGCCGTCAGTAGCAAGGTCCACCTCACCACCGATGCGTGGACCAGTCAACATGGACAGGGGCGATACCTTTCCCTCACTGCCCATTGGGTTAATGTTGTTGAGCCGGGTACAGATCGTGCGAGTGGCGCAGGACGTGTCCTGCCCACTCCAAGAATTGCAGGAATCCATTCTGTATGCATTGACTCCTCCTCTTACACAAGTTCCTCAGAATCATCGCTGCAGGAGCCATCACAGTCCACCTCCACATGGACCCGTGATGAACGTTTACCTGTTACGACCGACATGAGCACAGCCGTGGCCAAACGTCAACAGGCCGTCTTGAAATTAATTTCTTTGGGGAATCGAAGCCACACAGCGCAGGAGCTCTGGAATGCCATCAAGCAGGAGAGCGATGTGTGGTTTGTGCCAGCGAATCTCCAGCCAGGCATGGTAGTGTGGGATAATGGCCGAAATCTGGTGGCAGCTCTGGGCCTCGGCAACCTCACTCACATCCCATGTCTGGCACATGTGCTCAACTTGGTCGTGCAGAGTTTTTTGAGGGACTATCCGGATCTTGATGCACTGCTGCACAAGGTCCGCCTAGAGTGTGCTCACTTGCGGCGTTCCAGCACGGCAAAATCGCGCATTGCGGCTCTGCAGCGCCGACACCACCTGCCGGAACATCGCATCATATGTGACCTACCTACCAGGTGGAATTCCACGTTACATATGTTGGAGCGGTTGTGTGAGCAGCAGCAAGCTCTAATGGAGTACCAGCTGCATCAGGCGCAAAGAAGTCGCACTCCGCGCCGTTCAGACTTCACAACCACAGAGTGGGCCACTATGAAGGACGTCTGCCAGGTTTTGCGTCCCTTCGATTATTCCACGTGGATGGTGAGTGCAGATGATGCACTAGTCAGCATGACTGTCCCCCTTATCTGCCTGCTTGAAAAATCACTGCAAGCGCTAAGGGATGATGTTGTGGAAGAGGTGGAGGATGAGGATTCACCATTTCCATCATCTTCTGGACAGTCAGCCCCACGTGGTTCCTCACAAACGCGTAGGCAGGGGACACTTTGTGAGGAGGATGAGGAGGAGTCAATGGAGGAGGAAGACATCTGTCCAGAGGAGGGAGTTACACAATTGTCCAGTACTCAGTGTGTACAGCGAGGGTGGGGTGATGACGAGCGGGCAGAGATCACGCCTCCAGCAGGGGACAGCATTTCTTGGCCAGTTGGCAGTCTGCAGCACATGGTGGATTACATGCTGCAGTGCCTGAGAAACGACCGCCGCATCGCCCACATTCTCAACATGTCTGATTATTGGGTGTTCACCCTCCTCGATCCTCGCTACCGGGACAACGTAGAAAGCCTCATCACACCGTTGAACCGGGAGCGAAAAATGAGGGAGTACCAAGACACACTGGTGAATTCCATCATCTTCTCCATTCCAACTGAGAGAAGTGCTGCTAGTGCATTACAAAGCAGCCCAGTGCATCCAGGCAGTGGAGGAGGCTCTGCACAAAGAGGGAGCAGAAGCAGTGCCTCTGCCCAAGGCAAGACCAGTATGGCCCAACTGTGGCACAGTTTTGTGTGCCCGCCACAAAAGTCTACACCATCACAGACGGCTCCAGTCAGCAGGAGGCAACGGTTCCGTCAGATGGTGACAGACTACATGTCTTGCCCTCTTGCTGTACTCCCAGACGGCTCTTCCCCTTTCCCCTTTGGGTCTCAAAGCTGGATACATGGCCAGAGCTAAGCCAGTATGCATTGGAGGTGCTGGCTTGCCCTGCGGCTAGTGTATTATCGGAACGCGTCTTTAGTGCTGCAGGTGGTGTACTAACTGACCGTCGCATGCGACTATCCTCCGATAACGTTGACCGGCTTACTTTCCTGAAAATGAACAAGGCCTGGATCTCGCAGGAATTTGCCACTCCTCTTCGTGATTAAATAATTAGGTGACTGTCTACAGTATCCATGTCTCCTTTTGTGTTCATCTTTCTACCACCTGAACTTAAATTCCTGGGCTCCAACACCGCCAGTTGAGGCTCAGAAGTGCCGTCTGCACAGTCAAAACATACGACCCAGTGTTATTGGGTTTCAGTAACGTCAGCTGATCCCCAGCTGTGTAGCCGGCAATGTGTCCTGCGACCGCCACGCTGACACAACAACTTAAATGTAAGGGAACCTGCCCCCCCCCCAAGGCGTTTGTTACTGAAAGAGCCACCTTGTGCAGCAGTAATGCTGCACAAGGAAAAGGTAGCTATTTTTGTTTTGCTCCTTGCACGCGCAGAACTTAACACTTATAAAATGTGTCCACTGATACCGTAAAACCGTCCCGGAGGTGGGACTTTCCTTCGTAATGTGATGCAGCACAGCCATCATTCTTACCCCCCCGGCGAAGTGCGCCGGCTCCTCAGTGTTGTTTGATTCTGTCTCGAAGCCTGCGCTGTTATGTTATCCCTTGGCCAGGCACACTTAGCGCTGCCCGTCTTCTGACATAATTTGGTGTCAGGCTGGCTGCGCCTGTGCGGCCGCGCTGGCCGAGACCCCGCCTCGCAGTGTCTTCTGATTTAATCCCACTGCAGGCCTGAGATCCATGGACATGCGCAGTGCATATCTGAACCTCCGCCTTTCACTCATCTCCCTACGCCTTCTTCAGACTGTGCGCTGTAAGCTGATCCCTAATAGCATGCCACGGCCGTGACGCCGCACAGTCTGAAGAAGCCATAGGGAGGGGAGTGAGAGGCAAGGATATGCACTGCGCATGGCCACGGATCCCAGGCCCGCGGTTAGATTACATTAGATGACACTGCGAGGCAGGCTCTCGGCCAGCGCGTCTGCACAGGCGCAGCCAGCCTGACACCAAATGATGTCAGAAGACGGGCAGCGCTAAGTGTGCCTGGCTGTTATGATCCCAGTGGCTGGGGATCACAGGAAATACTAGCTAAGTAACTAAACATAGACACGAGCTCTAGGGAGATGGTAACTGGACTGACCGCAAAACCTGATCCTATCCAAACACACTAAAGGTAGCCGGTGAACGTGCCTAAAATCCTGGACGTCTCGACGCAGCCTGAGAAACTGACTACCCCTAAAGAGAAAGCAAGACCTCACTTGCCTCAAGAGAAATAACCCCAAAGATATAGGAAGCCCCCAACAAATAATAACGGTGAGGTAAGGAGAAAAGACACACGTAGGAATGAAAACAGATTCAGCAAATGAGGCCCGCTAATACTAGATAGCAGAAGACAGATAGCGAACTGTGCGGTCAGCGAAAAAACCCTACCAAAATATCCACGCTGAGAATTCAAGAACCCCCACACCAACTAACGGTGTGGGGGGAGAAACTCAGCCCCCTAGAGCTACCAGCAAGCTGGGAAATCACATATTAGCAAGCTGGACAAGAAACAAATAGAACACTGATGATCAAAAAATGAACAAAATGGAAACTTAGCTTCTCTTGAAGAGACTGGGAGCAAGGTAGTCAGAAGGAATCAGAATAGCACTGAATACATTGACAGCAGGCATAGACTGAGAGTCCAAGTGAGCTTCAATAGAAAACCAGCCCACAGATAACGAGACAGCTGATGCCAGTCACAAACCTGCAGAAAGACAGCACTCACACAGTACCACTTGTGACCACAAGAGGGAGCCCAGAAATAGAGTTCACAACATTACCCCCCCCCCCCTTGAGGAGGGGTCACCGAACCCTCATCAAGACCCCCAGGGCAATCAGGATGAGCCGCATGGAAGGCACGGACCAAATATAACTAAATACTAAATAACTAAATACTGAAGCCTCCGTCTGGAAATACGAGAATCCAAGATCTTCTCCACCACGTACTCCAATTCGCCCTCAACCAGCACCGGAGCAGGAGGCTCAACAGAAGGAACCACAGGCACCACATACCTCCGCAACAAAGACCTATGGAACACATTATGAATGGCAAATGATGCTGGGAGGTCCAAACGAAAAGACACCGGGTTAAGGATTTCCAAAATCTTATAAGGACCGATGAAGCGAGGCTTGAATTTAGGAGAGGAAACCTTCATAGGAACATACCGAGAAGACAGCCATACCAAATCCCCAACACGAAGTCGGGGACCAACACCGCAACGGCGGTTGGCAAAGCGCTGAGCCTTCTCCTGTGACAACTTCAAATTGTCCGCCACATGGTTCCAAATCTGCTGCAACCTATCCACCACAGAATCCACCCCCGGACAGTCAGAAGGCTCAACCTGACCCGAGGAAAAACGAGGATGAAAACCAGAATTGCAGAAAAAAGGCGAAACCAAAGTAGCAGAACTAGCCCGATTATTAAGGGCAAACTCGGCCAATGGCAAAAAAGTCACCCAATCATCCTGATCAGCAGAAACAAAACATCTTAAATAAGTTTCCAACGTCTGATTAGTTCGCTCGGTTTGGCCATTCGTCTGAGGATGGAAGGCCGACGAAAAAGACAAATCAATGCCCATCTTAGCACAAAAAATCTGCCAAAATCTGGACACAAACTGGGATCCTCTGTCAGACACAATATTTTCAGGGATGCCGTGCAAGCGAACCACATTCTGAAAAAATAAAGGAACCAAATCGGAGGAGGAAGGCTACTTAGGCAAGGGCACCAAATGGACCATTTTGGAAAAACGATCACACACCACCCAGATGACAGACATTCTCTGAGATACTGGAAGATCTGAAATAAAATCCATGGAAATGTGCGTCCAAGGCCTCTTCGGGACAGGCAAAGGCAAAAGCAAACCGCTGGCACGAGAACAGCAAGGCTTAGCCCGAGCACAAATCCCACAGGACTGCACAAAGGAACGCACATCCCGCGACAAGGAAGGCCACCAGAAGGACCTAGCCACCAAATCTCTGGTACCAAAAATCCCAGGATGACCTGCCAACACCGAAGAATGAACCTCGGAAATAACTCTGCTGGTCCATCTATCTGGGACAAACAGTCTCTCTGGTGGGCAACGGTCAGGTCTATCAGCCTGAAATTTCTGCAGCACTCGTCGCAAATCTGGGGAAATGGCAGACAAAATCACTCCCTCTTTGAGGATACCAGCCGGCTCTGAAACTCCCGGAGAGTCAGGCACAAAACTCCTAGAAAGGGCATCAGCCTTCACGTTCTTCGAACCAGGCAGGTACGAGACCACAAAATCGAAACGGGAGAAAAACAATGACCAACGAGCCTGTCTAGGATTCAGGCGCTTGGCAGACTCGAGATAAATCAGATTTTTGTGATCAGTCAAGACCACCACACGATGCCTAGCTCCCTCGAGCCAATGTCGCCACTCCTCAAATGCCCACTTCATAGCCAACAACTCCCGATTACCAACATCATAATTAATTCCGCTCGGCAGGCGAAAACTTTCTTGAAAAGAAGGCACAAGGCTTCATCACAGAGCCATCAGAGCTTCTCTGCGACAAAACAGCCCCTGCTCCAATCTCAGAAGCATCCACCTCGACCTGGAAAGGAAGAGAGACATCAGGCTGACATAAGACTGGAGCTGAAGAAAACCGGCGCTTCAGCTCCCGAAAGGCTTCCACTGCCGCAGGAGACCAATTAGTCACATCAGAACCTTTCTTGGTCAAATCCGTCAAGGGCTTAACCACGCCAGAAAAATTAGCGATGAAGCGATGGTAAAAATTAGCAAAACCCAAGAACTTCTGAAGACTCTTAACAGATGTAGGCTGAGTCCAGTCATGAATAGCCTGGACCTTGACTGGGTCCATCTCAATAGTAGAAGGAAAAAAAATAAAACCCAAAAATGAAACCTTCTGTACTCCGAAGAGACATTTTGAGCCCTTCACAAATAAAGCATTAGCACGCAGGACCTGAAACACCATCCTGACCTGCTTCACATGGGACTCCCAATCATTAGAAAAGACCAAAATGTCATCCAGATACACAATCATAAATTTATCCAGATATTCTCGGAAAATGTCATGCATAAAGGACTGAAACACAGAAGGAGCATTAGAGAGTCCAAAAGGCATCACCAAGTACTCAAAATGGCCTACGGGCGTATTAAATGCTGTTTTCCATTCGTCCCCCTGCTTGATACGCACAAGGTTATACGCACCACGAAGATCTATCTTGGTCAACCAACTGGATCCCTTAATCCGAGAAAACAGATCAGACAATAATGGCAAAGGATACTGAAATTTGACCGTGATTTTATTTAGAAGACGATAATCTATACAAGGTCTCAGAGAACCATCCTTCTTGGCCACAAAAAAGAATCCTGCACCAAGAGGGGAGGAGGATGGGTGAATATGTCCCTTCGCCAAAGACTCCTTTATATAACACCGCATCGCGGCATGTTCTGGTATGGACAAATTAAAAAGTCGTCCCTTAGGGAAGTTACTGCCAGGAATCAAATTTATAGCACAATCACAATCCCTATGAGGAGGCAGGGCATCGGATCTGGGCTCATCAAATACATCCTGGTAGTCCGACAAAAACTCAGGGACCTCAGAAGGAGTGGAAGAAGCAATTGACACCAAAGGGACATCGCCATGAATCCCCTGACAACCCCAACTTGACACAGACATAGCTTTCCAATCCAGAACTGGATTATGGGCCTGCAGCCATGGCAGACCCAAAACTACAACATCATGCAAATTATGCAGCACAAGAAAGCGAATCACCTCCTGATGTACAGGAGTCATGCACATGGTCACTTGAGTCCAATACCGAGGCTTATTCTCAGCCAATGGCGTAGCATCTATTCCCCTCAGTGGAATAGGAAATTCCAAAGGCTCCAGAACAAAACCACAGCGCTTGGCAAACGACAAATCCATAAGATTCAGGGCAGCACCTGAATCCACAAAAGCCATAACCGAGTAGGATGACAAAGAACAGATTAAAGTAACAGACAAAATGAACTTAGGCTGTATAGTACCAATGGTGACAGGTTTAGCGATTTTTTTTAAGCGCTTAGAGCATTCTGAGATAACATGAGTAGAATCACCACAGTAAAAGCACAACCCATTTTGACGTCTATGACTTTGTCGCTCAATTCTAGTCAGAATTCTGTCACATTGCATTGACTCAGGTCTCTGTTCAGAGAACACCGCCAGAGGATGCGCAGATTTGTGCTCCCGCAAACGCCGATCAATCTGAATGGCCAAAGCCATTGAATCACTCAGACTTGCATGCGTGGGGAACCCCACCATAACATTCTTAATGGCTTCAGAAAGACCCTCTCTGAAATTTGCAGCCAGGGCACACTCATTCCATTGAGTAAGCACTGACCATTTCCGAAATTTTTGACAGTACACCTCAGCTTCATCCTGACCTTGAGAGATAGCCAGCAAAGCCTTTTCTGCCTGGTTCTCAAGATTAGGTTCCTCATAAAGCAGTCCAAGGGCCAGAAAAAATGCATCCACATTCAGCAATGCAGGATCTCCTGGCGCCAGAGAGAAAGCCCAATCTTGAGGGTCGCCGCGTAACAAGGAGATAACAATTTTAACTTGCTGAGCGGAATCACCAGAGGAACGAGGTATCAAAGATAGAAACAATTTACAATTATTCCTAAAATTCAGAAACCTAGATCTATCTCCAGAAAACAACTCAGGAATAGGTATCTTTGGCTCAGACATAGGGCTGTGAACAACAAAATCCTGAATATTTTGCACCTTTGCAGCAAGATGATCCACACTAGAAGTCAGACTCAGAATATCCATGTCTGCAGCTGAGCTCAAAACCACCCAGAGATTAAGGGGATGAGAGAAGCTAGACAGACTGCAGCAAAGGAGGAAAAAAAAAAAATTGTACTCAGGACTTCTTTTATCCCACTTCATGCGATGCATTAAACACTTTTCTGGCCTGCTGTACTGTTATGATCCCAGTGGCTGGGGATCACAGGAAATACTAGCTAAGTAACTAAACATAGACACGAGCTCTAGGGAGATGGTAACTGGACTGACTGCAAAACCTGATCCTATCCAAACACACTAAAGGTAGCTGGTGAACGTGCCTAAAATCCTGGACGTCTCGACGCAGCCTGAGAAACTGACTACCCCTAAAGAGAAAGCAAGACCTCACTTGCCTCAAGAGAAATAAACCCAAAGATATAGGAAGCTGTTATGACCCCAATGGCGAGGGTCTCAGAGGAACGTGGAAGTCTGCAGAATACAAAAATCCAGCTCATAGGGCAGTGGTAACTGGGTTGACCATATATCTACTCCTAACGCCAACACTAGAAGTAGCCGGGGATCATTCCTACGTTGATTCTAGATGACACGCGCCAGCCGGAGAATCTAGCTACCCCTAGTAGAGGAAAACAAAGACCTTTCTTGCCTCCAGAGAAGGGGACCCCAAAGCTGGATAGAAGCCCCCCACAAATAATAACGGTGAGGTAAGAGGAAATGACAAACACAGAAATGAACCAGGTTTAGCACAGAGAGGCCCGCTTACTGATAGCAGAATAAAGAAAGGTAACTTATATGGTCAACAAAAACCCTATCAAAATCCACACTGGAAATTCAAGAACCCCCGAACCGTCTAACGGTCCGGGGGGAGAACACCAGCCCCCTAGAGCTTCCAGCAAAGGTCAGGATATAGATTTGGAACAAGCTGGACAAAAATACAAAACCAAAACAAATAGCAAAAAGCAAAAAGCAGACTTAGCTGATATAACTGGAACCAGGATCAGTAGACAAGAGCACAGCAGACTAGCTCTGATAACTACGTTGCCAGGCATTGAACTGAAGGTCCAGGGAGCTTATATAGCAACACCCCTAACTAACGACCCAGGTGCGGATAAAAGGAATGACAGAAAAACCAGAGTAAAAAAAAACTAGTAACCACTAGAGGGAGCAAAAAGCGAATTCACAACAGTACCCCCCCTTAGTGAGGGGTCACCGAACCCTCACCACGACCACCAGGGCGATCAGGATGAGCGGCATGAAAGGCACGAACTAAATCGGCCGCATGAACATCAGAGGCGACCACCCAGGAATTATCCTCCTGACCATAGCCCTTCCACTTGACCAGGTACTGAAGCCTCCGCCTGGAGAGGCGAGAATCCAAGATCTTCTCCACCACGTACTACAACTCGCCCTCAACCAACACCGGAGCAGGAGGCTCAGCAGAAGGAACTACAGGCACAATGTACCGCCGCAACAAGGACCTATGAAATACATTGTGAATAGCAAACGACACAGGAAGATCCAGACGAAAAGATACAGGATTAAGGATTTCCAATATCTTGTAAGGCCCAATAAAACGAGGTTTAAATTTGGGAGAGGAGACCTTCATAGGAACAAAGCGGGAAGAAAGCCATACCAAATCCCCAACGCGTAGTCGGGGACCCACACCGCGGCGGCGGTTGGCAAAGCGCTGAGCCCTCTCCTGTGACAACTTCAAGTTGTCCACCACATGATTCCAGATCCGCTGCAACCTATCCACCACAGAATCCACCCCAGGACAGTCAGAAGGCTCCACATGACCCGAAGAAAAGCGAGGATGGAAACCAGAGTTGCAGAAAAAAGGAGAAACCAAGGTGGCGGAACTAGCCCGATTATTAAGGGCAAACTCAGCCAACGGCAAGAATGTCACCCAATCGTCCTGATCAGCAGAGACAAAACACCTCAAATAAGCCTCCAAAGTCTGATTGGTTCGCTCCGTCTGTCCATTAGTCTGATGTCATGATTCTCAATGGCGAGAGAACATAGCCCAGCATATATGAGAACTAGCTCTTGGAAGATGGAAACTATACTGACCATGAACTAAACCTGCCGCACAACTAGAAGTGGCCGGGTAGCATGCCTACGTTTTTTTATCCCTAGATGCCCAGCGCCAGCCGGAGAACTACCTAATCCTAGCAGAGGAAAAGACAGTCCTGGCTCACCTCTAGAGAAATTTTCCCAAAAGGCAGACAGAGGCCCCCACATATATTGGCGGTGATTTTAGATGAAATGACAAACGTAGTATGAAAATAGGTTTAGCAAAATCGAGGTCCACTTACTAGATAGCATGAAGACAGAAAGGGCACTTTCATGGTCAGCAGAAAACCCTATCAAAACACCATCCAGAAATTACTTTAAGACTCTAGCATTAACTCATAACACCAGAGTGGCAATTTCCGCTCACAAGAGCTTTCCAGACACAGTAACGAAACAGCAGCTGTGAACAGGAACAAAATGCAAAAACACACAAGGACAAAAGTCCAACTTAGCTGGGAGTTGTCTAGTAGCAGGAACATGCACAGAAAGGCTACTGATTACATTGTTGACCGGCATGAAACTGACAGAGGAGCAAGGTTATATAGCGACTCCCACATCCTGATAGGAGCAGGTGAACAGAGGGGATGATGCACACAAGTTAAATTCCACAAGTGGCCACCGGGGGAGCCGAGAATCCAATTTCACAACAGTACCCCCCCCTCAAGGAGGGGGCACCGAACCCTCACCAGAACCACCAGGGCGATCAGGATGAGCCCTATGAAAGGCACGGACAAGATCGGAGGCATGAACATCAGAGGCAGTGACCCAAGAATTATCCTCCTGACCGTATCCCTTCCATTTGACCAGATACTGGAGTTTCCGTCTGGAAACACGAGAGTCCAAGATCTTTTCCACAACGTACTCCAACTCACCCTCAACCAACACCGGAGCAGGAGGCTCAACGGAAGGCACAGCTGGTACCTCATACCTGCGCAACAATGACCGATGAAAAACATTATGAATCGAAAAGGATGCAGGGAGGTCCAAACGGAAGGACACAGGGTTAAGAATCTCCAATATCTTGTACGGGCCGATGAACCGAGGCTTAAACTTAGGAGAAGAAACCCTCATAGGGACAAAACGAGAAGACAACCACACCAAGTCCCCAACACAAAGCCGAGGACCAACACGACGACGGCGGTTGGCAAAAAGCTGAGTCTTCTCCTGGGACAACTTCAAATTGTCCACCACCTGCCCCCAAATCTGATGCAACCTCTCCACCACAGCATCCACTCCAGGACAATCCGAAGATTCCACTTGACCGGAGGAAAATCGAGGATGAAACCCTGAATTACAGAAAAACGGGGACACCAAGGTGGCAGAGCTGGCCCGATTATTGAGGGCGAACTCCGCCAAAGGCAAAAAAGCAACCCAATCATCCTGATCCGCAGACACAAAACACCTCAAATATGTCTCCAAGGTCTGATTAGTCCGCTCGGTCTGGCCATTAGTCTGAGGATGGAAAGCAGACGAAAAAGACAAATCTATGCCCATCCTAGCACAGAATGCCCGCCAAAATCTAGACACGAATTGGGTCCCTCTGTCAGAAACGATATTCTCCGGAATACCATGCAAACGAACAACATTTTGAAAAAACAGAGGAACCAACTCGGAAGAAGAAGGCAACTTAGGCAAGGGAACCAGATGGACCATCTTAGAGAAACGGTCACACACCACCCAGATGACAGACATCTTCTGAGAAACAGGCAGATCCGAAATAAAATCCATCGAGATGTGCGTCCAAGGCCTCTTCGGGATAGGCAAGGGTAACAACAATCCACTAGTCCGAGAACAACAAGGCTTGGCCCGAGCACAAACGTCACAAGACTGCACAAAGCCTCGCACATCTCGTGACAGGGAAGGCCACCAGAAGGACCTTGCCACCAAATCCCTGGTACCAAAGATTCCAGGATGACCTGCCAACGCAGAAGAATGAACCTCAGAGATGACTCTACTGGTCCAATCATCAGGAACAAACAGTCTACCAGGTGGGCAACGATCAGGTCTATCCGCCTGAAACTCCTGCAAGGCCCGCCGCAGGTCTGGAGAAACGGCAGACAATATCACTCCATCTTTAAGGATACCTGTGGGCTCAGAATTACCAGGGGAGTCAGGCTCAAAACTCCTAGAAAGGGCATCCGCCTTAACATTCTTAGAACCCGGTAGGTAAGACACCACAAAATTAAACCGAGAGAAAAACAACGACCAGCGCGCTTGTCTAGGATTCAGGCGCCTGGCAGACTCAAGGTAAATTAAATTTTTGTGGTCAGTCAATACCACCACCTGATGTCTGGCCCCCTCAAGCCAGTGACGCCACTCCTCAAAAGCCCACTTCATGGCCAAAAGCTCCCGATTCCCAATATCATAATTCCGCTCGGCGGGCGAAAATTTACGGGAAAAAAAGGCACAAGGTCTCATCACGGAGCAGTCGGAACTTCTCTGCGACAACACCGCCCCAGCTCCGATTTCAGAAGCGTCGACCTCAACCTGAAAAGGAAGAGCAACATCAGGCTGACGCAACACTGGGGCGGAAGAAAAGCGGCGCTTGAGCTCCCGAAAGGCCTCCACAGCATCAGGGGACCAATCAGCAACATCAGCACCCTTCTTAGTCAAATCAGTCAATGGTTTTACAACATCAGAAAAACCAGCAATAAATCGACGATAAAAGTTAGCAAAGCCCAAAAATTTCTGAAGACTCTTAAGAGAAGAGGGTTGCGTCCAATCACCAATAGCCTGAACCTTGACAGGATCCATCTCGATGGAAGAGGGGGAAAAAATGTATCCCAAGAAGGAAATCTTCTGAACCCCAAAAACACACTTAGAACCCTTCACACACAAGGAATTAGACCGCAAAACCTGAAAAACCCTCCTGACCTGCTGGACATGAGAGTCCCAGTCATCCGAAAAAATCAGAATATCATCCAGATACACAATCATAAATTTATCCAATTAATCGCGGAAAATGTCATGCATAAAGGACTGGAAGACTGAAGGGGCATTTGAAAGACCAAAAGGCATCACCAAATACTCAAAATGGCCCTCGGGCGTATTAAATGCGGTTTTCCACTCATCCCCCTGCTTGATTCGCACCAAATTATACGCCCCACGGAGATCAATCTTAGAGAACCACTTGGCCCCCTTTACACGAGCAAACAAATCAGTATGCAGTGGTAACGGATATTGATATTTAACCGTGATTTTATTCAAAAGTCGATAATCAATACACGGCCTCAAAGAGCCGTCTTTCTTAGACACAAAGAAAAAACCGGCTCCTAAGGGAGATGACGAAGGACGAATATGTCCCTTTTCCAAGGACTCCTTTATATATTCTCGCATAGCAGCGTGTTCAGGCACAGACAGATTAAATAAACGACCCTTAGGGTATTTACTACCCGGGATCAAGTCTATGGCACAATCGCACTCCCGGTGCGGAGGTAGTGAACCAACCTTGGGTTCTTCAAAAACGTCACGAAAGTCAGACAAGAATTCAGGAATCTCAGAGGGAATAGATGATGAAATGGAAACCAAAGGTACGTCCCCATGAGTTCCTTTACATCCCCAGCTTAACACAGACATAGCTCTCCAGTCGAGGACTGGGTTATGAGATTGCAGCCATGGCAATCCCAGCACCAAAACATCATGTAGATTATACAGCACCAGAAAGCGAACAACCTCCTGGTGATCCGGATTAACACGCATAGTCACTTGTGTCCAGTATTGTGGTTTATTACTAGCCAATGGGGTGGAGTCAATCCCCTTCAGGGGTATAGGAGATTCAAGAGGCTCCAAATCATACCCACAGCGTTTGGCAAAGGACCAATCCATAAGACTCAAGGCAGCGCCAGAGTCGACATAGGCGTCCGCGGTAATAGATGACAAAGAACAAATCAGGGTCACAGATAGAATAAACTTAGACTGTAAAGTGCTAATTGAAACAGACTTGTCAGGCTTCTTAGTACGCTTAAAGCATGCTGATATAACATGAGTTGAATCACCACAATAGAAGCACAACCCATTTTTTCGTCTAAAATTCTGCCGCTCGCTTCTGGACAGAATTCTATCACATTGCATATTTTCTGGCGTTTTCTCAGTAGACACCGCCAAATGGTGCACAGGTTTGCGCTCCCGCAGACGCCTATCGATCTGAATAGCCATCGTCATGGACTCATTCAGACTCGCAGGCACAGGGAACCCCACCATAACATCCTTAATGGCATCAGAGAGACCTTCTCTGAAAATCGCCGCCAGGGCGCACTCATTCCACTGAGTAAGCACAGACCATTTGCGGAATTTTTGGCAGTATATTTCAGCATCATCTTGCCCCTGAGACAAGGACATCAAGGCCTTTTCCGCCTGAAGCTCTAAATGAGGTTCCTCATAAAGCAACCCCAAGGCCAGAAAAAACGCATCCACATTGAGCAACGCAGGATCCCCTGGTGCCAATGCAAAAGCCCAGTCTTGGGGGTCGCCCCGGAGCAAGGAAATTACAATCCTGACCTGCTGTGCAGGGTCTCCGGCAGAGCGAGACTTCAGGGACAAAAACAATTTGCAATTATTTTTAAAATTTTGAAAGTGAGATCTATTCCCCGAGAAGAATTCAGGCAAAGGAATTCTAGGCTCAGACATAGGTGCATGAACAACAAAATCTTGCAAATTTTGTACCTTTGTGGTGAGATTATTCAAACCTGTAGCTACACTCTGAAGATCCATTTGAAACAGGTGAACACAGAGCCATTCAAGGATTAGAAGGAGAGGAAGAGAGGAAGGCTGCAGTATAGGCAGACTAGCAAGTGATTCAATTAAGAGCACACTCAGAACTAGAGGGAAAAAAAAAAAAAAAATTGTAGCAGACTTCTTTTTTCTCTCCTTTCTCAGCCAGTAATTTAACCCTTTTTTGGGCCGGTCAAACTGTCATGATTCTCAATGGCGAGAGAACATAGCCCAGCATATATGAGAACTAGCTCTTGGAAGATGGAAACTATACTGACCATGAACTAAACCTGCCGCACAACTAGAAGTGGCCGGGTAGCATGCCTACGTTTTTTTATCCCTAGATGCCCAGCGCCAGCCGGAGAACTACCTAATCCTAGCAGAGGAAAAGACAGTCCTGGCTCACCTCTAGAGAAATTTTCCCAAAAGGCAGACAGAGGCCCCCACATATATTGGCGGTGATTTTAGATGAAATGACAAACGTAGTATGAAAATAGGTTTAGCAAAATCGAGGTCCGCTTACTAGATAGCATGAAGACAGAAAGGGCACTTTCATGGTCAGCAGAAAACCCTATCAAAACACCATCCAGAAATTACTTTAAGACTCTAGCATTAACTCATAACACCAGAGTGGCAATTTCCGCTCACAAGAGCTTTCCAGACACAGTAACGAAACAGCAGCTGTGAACAGGAACAAAATGCAAAAACACACAAGGACAAAAGTCCAACTTAGCTGGGAGTTGTCTAGTAGCAGGAACATGCACAGAAAGGCTACTGATTACATTGTTGACCGGCATGAAACTGACAGAGGAGCAAGGTTATATAGCGACTCCCACATCCTGATAGGAGCAGGTGAACAGAGGGGATGATGCACACAAGTTAAATTCCACAAGTGGCCACCGGGGGAGCCCAGAATCCAATTTCACAACAGTCTGAGGATGGAAAGCAGACGAAAACGACAAATCAATGCCCATCCTACTACAAAAGGATCGCCAGAACCTGGAAACGAACTGGGATCCTCTGTCTGACACAATATTCTCAGGGATGCCGTGCAAACGAACCACGTTCTGGAAAAACACAGGAACCAGATCGGAAGAGGAAGGCAGCTTAGGCAAAGGAACCAAATGGACCATCTTGGAGAAGCGATCACATATCACCCAGATAACGGACATGCCCTGAGATAGCGGAAGATCAGAAATGAAATCCATGGAGATATGTGTCCAAGGTCTCTTCGGGACAGGCAAGGGCAAGAGCAAACCGCTGGCACGAGAACAGCAAGGCTTAGCTCGAGCACAAGTCCCACAGGACTGCACAAATGACCGCACATCCCTTGACAAAGAAGGCCACCAAAAGGACCTGGCCACCAGATCTCTGGTGCCAAAAATTCCCGGGTGACCTGCCAACACCGAGGAATGAACCTCGGAAATGACTCTGCTGGTCCACTTATCCGGGACAAACAGTCTGTCAGGTGGACAAGACTCAGGCCTATCCGCCTGAAATCTCTGCAACACACGTCGCAGATCCGGAGAAATAGCTGACAAGATAACTCCATCTTTAAGAATACCAACAGGATCAGCGACTTCAGGAGCATCAGGCACAAAGCTCCTAGAAAGAGCATCGGCCTTCACATTCTTTGAACCTGGTAAATACGAGACAACAAAATCAAAGCGGGAGAAAAACAATGACCAGCGGGCCTGTCTTGGATTAAGGCGTTTAGCAGACTCGAGATACATCAGATTTTTGTGATCAGTCAAGACCACCACACGATGCTTAGCACCCTCGAGCCAATGACGCCACTCCTCAAATGCCCATTTCATGGCCAACAACTCCCGATTGCCCACATCATAATTTCGCTCGGCAGGCGAAAACTTCCTAGAGAAAAAGGCACAAGGTTTCATAACAGAGCAACCAGGGCCTCTCTGCGACAAAACGGCCCCTGCTCCAATCTCTGAAGCATCCACCTCAACCTGAAAGGGAAGTGAGACATCGGGCTGGCACAAAACAGGCGCCGAAGTAAACCGGCGTTTCAACTCCTGGAAAGCCTCCACGGCAGCAGGAGCCCAGTTGGCTACATCGGAGCCCTTCTTGGTCATATCCGTCAAAGGTTTCACAATGCTAGAAAAATTAGTGATAAAACGACGGTAGAAGTTAGCGAAACCCAAGAACTTCTGAAGACTCTTAACTGACGAGGGCTGAGTCCAATCAAGAATAGCTCGGACCTTGACTGGGTCCATCTCCACAGCAGAAGGGGAAAAAATGAACCCCAAAAAGGGAACCTTCTGTACACCAAAGAGACACTTTGAGCCCTTGACAAACAAAGAATTTTCACGCAAAATTTTAAAGACCAACCTGACCTGCTCCACATGCGAATCCCAATTATCAGAAAAAAACAAAATATCATCCAGATAAACAATCAAAAATTTATCCAGATACTTCCTGAAGATGTCATGCATAAAGGACTGAAAAACTGAAGGCGCATTGGAGAGCCCAAAAGGCATCACCAAGTACTCAAAATGACCTTCGGGCGTATTGAATGCGGTTTTCCATTCATCACCTTGCTTAATGCGCACAAGGTTGTACGCACCACGAAGGTCTATCTTGGTGAACCACTTGGCACCCTTAATCCGGGCAAACAAGTCAGACAACAGCGGTAAAGGATACTGAAATTTGACAGTGATCTTATTTAAAAGCCGATAATCAATACAAGGCCTCAAAGATCCGTCCTTTTTTGCCACAAAAAAGAATCCCGCACCAAGAGGGGAAGAAGACTGACGAATATGTCCTTTCTCCAGAGACTCCTTGATATATGAACGCATAGCGGTATGTTCAGGTACCGACAGATTAAACAGTCTTCCCTTAGGAAATTTACTGCCTGGGATCAAATCTATAGCACAGTCACAGTCCCTATGAGGAGGCAGTGCACTGGACTCAGACTCACTGAAGACATCCTGATAATCAGACAAATACTCAGGAACTTCCGAAGGCGTAGAAGAAGCAATAGACACAGGCAGGGAATCCCCATGAATACCACGACAGCCCCAACTTGAGACTGACATAGCCTTCCAGTCCAGGACTGGATTATGGGTCTGTAACCATGGCAGCCCTAAAACAACCAAATCATGCATTTTATGTAAAACCAGGAAACGTATCACCTCGCGGTGTTCAGGAGTCATGCACATGGTAACCTGTGTCCAATACTGCGGTTTATTTGCTGCCAATGGCGTAGCATCAATACCCCTAAGAGGAATAGGATTTTCTAATGGTTCAAGAGTAAAACCACAGCGCTTAGCAAATGACAGATCCATAAGACTCAGGGCAGCACCTGAATCTACAAACGCCATGACAGGATAAGACGACAGTGAGCAAATCAAAGTTACAGACAGAATAAATTTAGGTTGCAAATTACCAACGGTGACAGGACTAACAACCTTAGCTATACGTTTAGAGCATGCTGAGATAACATGTGTAGAATCACCACAGTAGTAGCACAAGCCATTCCGGCGTCTATGAATTTTCCGCTCATTTCTAGTCAGGATTCTATCACATTGCATTAAATCAGGTGTCTGTTCAGACAACACCATGAGGGAATTTGCGGTTTTTCTATCACATTGCACCGAATTAGGTGTCTGTTCAGACAACACCATGAGGGAATTTGCGGTTTTGCGCTCCCGCAACCGCCGGTCAATTTGAATAGCCAGTGCCATAGTATCATTCAGACCTGTGGGAATGGGAAAACCCACCATAACATTCTTAATGGCTTCAGAAAGGCCATTTCTAAAATTAGCGGCCAGTGCACACTCGTTCCAATGTGTCAGCACGGACCATTTCCGAAATTTTTGGCAATACACTTCAGCCTCGTCCTGCCCCTGAGACATAGCCAGCAAGGCCTTTTCTGCCTGAATCTCAAGATTGGGTTCCTCATAAAGTAAACCGAGCGCCAGAAAAAACGCATCAATATCAGCCAATGCCGGATCTCCTGGCGCCAGCGAAAAAGCCCAATCCTGAGGGTCGCCCCGTAAGAACGAAATAACAATTTTTACTTGCTGAGCAGAGTCTCCAGATGAACAGGGTCTCAGGGACAAAAACAATTTACAATTATTCATGAAATTCCTAAACTTAAACCTGTCTCCGGAAAACAGTTCAGGAATCGGTATTTTAGGTTCTGACCTAGGATTTCTGATAACATAGTCTTGTATGCCCTGCACACGAGTAGCCAGCTGGTCCACACTTGTAATCAAGGTCTGGACATTCATGTCTGCAGCAAGCATAGCCACTCTGAGGTAAAGGGGAAGAAGAAAAAAAAAAAAAAAAAAAACTCAGAATCTTCTTTCTTATAATCCCTCTTCTGCAATGCATTAAACATTTAATACTGGCCTGGCAAACTGTTATGACCCCAATGGCGAGGGTCTCAGAGGAACGTGGAAGTCTGCCGAATACAAAAATCCAGCTCATAGGGCAGTGGTAACTGGGTTGACCATATATCTACTCCTAACGCCAACACTAGAAGTAGCCGGGGATCATTCCTACGTTGATTCTAGATGACACGCGCCAGCCGGAGAATCTAGCTACCCCTAGTAGAGGAAAACAAAGACCTTTCTTGCCTCCAGAGAAGGGGACCCCAAAGCTGGATAGAAGCCCCCCACAAATAATAACGGTGAGGTAAGAGGAAATGACAAACACAGAAATGAACCAGGTTTAGCACAGAGAGGCCCGCTTACTGATAGCAGAATAAAGAAAGGTAACTTATATGGTCAACAAAAACCCTATCAAAATCCACACTGGAAATTCAAGAACCCCCGAACCGTCTAACGGTCCGGGGGGAGAACACCAGCCCCCTAGAGCTTCCAGCAAAGGTCAGGATATAGATTTGGAACAAGCTGGACAAAAATACAAAACCAAAACAAATAGCAAAAAGCAAAAAGCAGACTTAGCTGATATAACTGGAACCAGGATCAGTAGACAAGAGCACAGCAGACTAGCTCTGATAACTACGTTGCCAGGCATTGAACTGAAGGTCCAGGGAGCTTATATAGCAACACCCCTAACTAACGACCCAGGTGCGGATAAAAGGAATGACAGAAAAACCAGAGTCAAAAAAACCTAGTAACCACTAGAGGGAGCAAAAAGCGAATTCACAACAGGAAGCCCCCAACAAATAATAACGGTGAGGTAAGGAGAAAAGACACACGTAGGAATGAAAACAGATTCAGCAAATGAGGCCCGCTAATACTAGATAGCAGAAGACAGATAGCGAACTGTGTGGTCAGCGAAAAACCCAACCAAAATATCCACGCTGAGAATTCAAGAACCCCCACACCAACTAACGGTGTGGGGGGAGAAACTCAGCCCCCTAGAGCTACCAGCAAGCTGGGAAATCACATATTAGCAAGCTGGACAAGAAACAAATAGAACACTGATGATCAAAAAATGAACAAAACGGAAACTTAGCTTCTCTTGAAGAGACTGGGAGCAAGGTAGTCAGAAGGAATCAGAATAGCACTGAATACATTGACAGCAGGCATAGACTGTGAGTCCAAGTGAGCTTAAATAGAAAACCAGCCCACAGATAACGAGACAGCTGATGCCAGTCACAAACCTGCAGAAAGACAGCACTCACACAGTACCACTTGTGACCCCTCCGACCGGACGGTTTAACGGTGTGAGGGGACACATTTCATAAGTGTCAAGTTCAGCGTTTGCAAGGACCATAATTAAAAGAGCTAAGTTTACCTTTTCCAGCATTAGTGCTGTACAATATGGCTCTTTCAGCTACAAACCCCTGGGGGGGGAGGTTAAAGGTTCCCTTTCAACTTGCTCAAGTGCAGGCTTCGTCCTACACTATGCTCCTCCTGCTGACCCTGGGCTCTAACACCGCCAGTTGGCGCCCAGATGTGCTAGCTGCACAGAGAAAAACACCAGCCAATGTGTCAGTGGGGTTCAGCAACGCCAGCTGTACCCCTGCTGTGTAGCCAGCAACGTGTCCTGCAACAGCCACGCAGACACAAAGCTGCCGCCAGTGCAGGCTTCGGCCTACAGTCCGCTCCCTCTCCTGCTGACCCTGGGCTCTAACACCGCCAGTTGGTGCCTGGTACTGCTAGCTGCACAGAGAAAAACACCAGCCAATGTGTCAGTGGGGTTCAGCACCGCAAGCTGTTCCCCTGCTGTGTAGCCGGCATCGTGTCCTGCAAAAGCCACGCAGACACAAGAACTGAAATTGAAGGGATCCTGTCACCCCACCCCCAGGTGTTTGTATGTTTTACAGCCACCTTGTACAGCAGTAATGCTGCATGTGTGCAAGGTGGCTCATAAACTTATTCTCCTTGCACACGTGGAACAGAACACGTCTACAATGTGTCCCCTGAGACCATTAAAACGTCCCTGAGGTGTGACTTTCCATTGCAATGACACGCAATGACCCCCTTGGTAGCACAGCCCTTCTTCTGACATCATTGTTTGGCTGGCTGCGCCTCTGCGGCCGCCCTGCCCGACACAACGCCCCTCGGTGTCTTATTTATTTTGACTGCGAGGGTGTGATTGACGGGCATGAGCAGTGCATATCTTCGCCAGGCTGTCACTCAGCTCCTTCCGCCTTCTTCAGACTGTGCGGCTTCATGGCCGTGGCATGCGGTAAGGGATCAGCTGACGCCGCACAGTCTGTAGCAGGTGTAAGGACACGAGCGAGAGGCGAACATATGTACTGCGCCAGGACATGAATCCCAGCCCCGCAGTGTGAAACACTGTAAAGACACTGTGGGGCTGGGATTCATGGGCATCGCGAACCACACCAGCCGACATGAAATGATGTCAGAAGACGGGCAGCGCATGGCCAAGGGATAACGCAACAACGCAGACTCCTGTGCATCAAAATGCGATGCTCAGGAGGCCGCACCAAGCACCAAGGTGGTATTTTTGCCAGCTGTGCTGCGTCTCATTATGAAGGGAACTCCCGCCTCCAGGACAGATTGACTGTATAAGGGCCAAAATGTTGTACGTGTTTCATTCAGCTTGTGCAAGGAACAAAACTAAAAGAGCAACCTTTGACTTGTGCAGCACTACTGCTGCATAAGGCGTGGCTCTTCTAGTTTGTAACACCTGAGGGGGGGTTAAAGTTTACCTTTAAAATTGGTTCAATTAGGCTTCGGCCTACACTCTGCTCCCCCTGCAGAGCCAGGGCTCTAACACCGCCAGTTGGTGCCCCGAAGTGCTGGCTGCACAGAGAAAAACACCTCACCAATGTGTCAGTGGGGTTCAGCACCACCAGCTGTTCCCCTGCTGTGTAGCCGGCAACGTGTCCTGCAACATCCACGCAGACACAAAGCTGCCGCCAGTGCAGGCTTCGGCCTACACTCCGCTCCCTCTCCTCCTGCTGACCCTGGGCTCTAACACCGCCAGTTGGTGCCCGGTACTGCTAGCTGCACAGAGAAAAACACCAGCCAATGTGTCAGTGGGCTTCAGCACCGCCAGCTCTTCCCCTGCTGTGTAGCCGGCAACGTGTCCTGCAACAGCCACGCAGACACAACAGACCTACAAATGCCTCCAGTGCAGGCTTCGGCCTACACTCTGCTCCCCCTGGTGACCCTTTGCTCCAACACCGCTAGTTGGGGCTCTAGGAAGATAAGCTTGAATAGGTCCCCATCCTGGTTCCAGCACTGTCAGCTGGTTCCGGGCAGAGCCTTTGGCTTAGGTGCCTCCTTCTGGGTATCCGAGTTCCACCAACGTCAGGTGGTCCTTGGTAGTGCTTTCAGGCACGGGTACCTCCTGCTTAGTAACCGGGTTCCAGTAACGTCAGCTGGTCCTCGGTAGTTCCATTGGCTCTTGGACCTTCGGCTACCCATCCGGGTTCCAGTACCGTCAGCTGGTTCTCGGCAGTGTCTTTTGCTCTTGTACCTTCTGCTCCCCATCCTGGTTCCAGTACTGTCAGCTGGTTCCGGGCAGAGCCTTTGGCTTAGGTGACTCCCTCTGGGTATCCGAGTTCCACCAACGTCAGGTGGTCCTTGGTAGTGCTTTCAGGCACGGGTACCTCCTGCTTAGTAACCGGGTTCCAGTAACGTCAGCTGGTCCTCGGTAGTTCCATTGGCTCTTGGACCTTCGGGTAGCCATCCGAGTTCCAGTTCCATCAGCTGTTTGTCGGCATTTTCTCAGCCTTCTTGTACCTTCTGCTACATTTCCAAGTTCAAGACCCTAAAGACGACGACCCAGAAGACCACCCCTAAGATGACGACGACACCAGAGACGACAACCACTGAGATGACGACGACCCTGGAGACGATGACCCTGAAGACCACCCCGATGACGACGACCCCGGAGACGACGACCCCGGAGACGACGACCCTGGAAACGACGACGACATGGGAGACCGAGAAGCAGAAGAACAAGAGGCTGCAGAACAAAGAGCAGAAGAACATTAAGCATAACACTAAATATCAGAGCAAAAGATATTATCTAAATTATAAGCAGAAGAAGACTAAGCAGTGTATGGGGGTGAGTCCGTTCCTTCTCGTGGTGCCCCTGGATAAAGCCTGATGCTGCAGGCCAAACTGAACGCGGACAAATGTAACTCTTTTGTGACAGGCAGAACGGAAGGTGTAATCTTCAAACTTTTATAGATAACAACTACGGGAATGCCTGTCACAAATAAGAATATGATGAAGAAGTTGAATATGAAGAAGATAATAGTTAAATAAAAAGAATATGAACAATGTAAAAAAAAAATTATAGGTAGAAGATGAAGAAGAAGATGAATAAGGTGAAGAAGTTGATGTCAAAGAAGCTGATGATGAGGATAATGAAGAAGAAAGTGTGGGAGAAATAAAAAAGAAGGTGAAGGACGTGGTAGTAGTGAAACATCAATATCTGACAAAATAAAAAATAAAAAAATAACATAGTCAAAATCTTTCTAACGCCGAACGTCATAAAAAACAAAACAAAATCCTGCTATTCTATTTGATTGGGCTAAACCTCTGTGCCTTTAATGTCTCCGCCACCTCCCCCAATACATCCTACATTATTCTTAGTTGTTTTCCTTCATGTAGAATGAACCTACAAGGAAAGAAAGGGTTTATTTTAATTCCGATATTTTCGTCCCATTGACTTGCATTGGGATCGGGTATCGGTATCGGATTAGATCCGATACTTTGACGGTATCGGCCGATACTTTCCGATACCGATACTTTCCGATATCGGAAGGTATCGCTCAACACTAACTATAACTTTTTGATTTTTTTTGCTGATGATGCTGCGTGGCAGCTTGTTTTTTGCAGGACAAGATGACATTTTCATCGGTACCATGGTTATTTATGTGTTATTACACTTTTGGTTCGGCGGTATGATAATAAAGCGTTGTTTTTTGCCTCTTTTTTTTTACGGTGATCACTAAAGGGGTTAACTAGTGGGACAGTTTTATAAGGTCGGGTCGTTACGGACGTGGCGATACTAAATATGTGTACTTTTATTGTTTTGGGGTTTTTTAGATAAAGAAATATATTTATGTGAAGAATATTTTTTTTCTTTATTTAGTTTTTTTTTTTTTTTTACTTATGTGAATATTTTTTTTTTACTTTATAACATTGGGGGGGCATCATGTTATAGGGTCAGATCGCGCATCTGACACTTTGCAGAGCACTGTGTCAAATCAGCGATCTGACAGGCAGTGCAGAGATGCTTGCAAGCACTTGCTCTGAGCAGGCGCTTGCAAGCCCCCTCCCTGTGCGATGTTTCCCTGTACCGCCAGAACGCTGCAATCATCTTTGATCGCAGTGTGCCGGGGGTTTATGTGCCAGGAGCGTTCCGTGAAAGCCGCGGAGACACCATCACGTGTTTCTCAACGCAAGCAATGAATAGCCAGGTCTTTCACCGGGAAGGAACAACCACGAGAAGGGCATCATCCAATAAAGGAAAACCACCTATGCCAAAACATGGTATCCATCCACAGACAGCTGTTTCGGGGTATTTGCCCCTCATCAGTGTGGAGTAGGAATCTGGCTATTAGGAGCAGTGCCTAGTGAAAAGACTATAAACATAAGGGTGAATGACCTTGGGGAGATCAAAACATCCAGCACCGCGGAGACACCATCACGTGTTTCTCAACGCAGTGATCCAGAACACTGCCCCCATCCCTAATGGGAAATATGCAAATGCATGTAGAAAAGCTGCGGAGGCACCATCACGTGCTTCTCAATGCAAGCAATGAATAGCCAGGTCTTTCACCGGGAAGGAACAACCACGGGAAGGGCAGCATCCAATAAAGGAAAACCACCTATGCCAAAACATGGTATCCATCCAAAGACAGCTGTTTTGGGGTATTTGCTCCTCATCAGTGTGGAGTAGGAAACTGGCTATTAGGAGCAGTGCCTAGTGAAAAGACTATAAACATAATGGTCTTTTATCCAATGACCCGGGGCTCCACAATAGAAGCAGAGTTTTTTCACTCTGTGATGTCTGCTCTCCTTTTCTTTCATGGAGACAGCCCCCACCCCCATGGGCTCAATCGAAGACTAAGGCTCCAGTTTCATAGACAACAGAGGAGCTTCCTGTTGCATTACTCCTTTCTCTCTCAGCCTGCGGTCCATTCGGATGGCCTGGGTCATGGCCTCCTCCAGAGAATCGGGGGAGGTGGATGCAGGGCCAAAGCATCCTTTAAATGCGCAGAAAGACCCCTCCAGAATAGCCCCCTGAGTTCCGAGTCATTCTAGGATACTTCTGGTGCCCATCACCTGTACTTGGAACAGTACCACTCAGCAGAGAGCTATCCCTGGGTAAGAATCATAATCGTGTCCTCTGCCAATCTCACTTTAATCAGGTTCATAGTATATTTGACCCAAGGCCTCGAAAAACCGATCAACAGACATTCTCTAAGGGGAGGTAGGGGATAGGGAGAGAGCCCAGGATTGCAGCCCCTCACACAACAGAGAAATAAATATCCCCACCCTTAGACTCTCATCACCTGAGGAGCGAGGACGCAAGGAAAAAAATAATTTACAGCTTTCTCTAAACTGGAATTTTCTCTTATCCCCAGAAAAGGTATCCGGAAGTTAGACAGAGGGTTCAGGAGGGGATAAGAAAACATTAGATACCCTCCACATTGCCAGATGACGAAGAGGCACCATGAACAATATTAACTGTATCTGCCAACTCCCTCTGTACCTTTTGGTGATAAGCAACCAATGCTCTTTTGCAGGTTCTGCATCATCTCGGTCAGGTTAGATGCCTAATCCGACAGAGCACGCAGTGGGTCCATAACACCCAAACACACAAAATCCTCTGAAAAAATGTAAACGGTCGGTGATAATGTAATGACACTGATGGGGTCACTGGTGCAGCCTAGGGGGCGCAATCAGAGGCCACCGGAACGAGCACAGGGAGTGGGGAACAAGGTACGAAGTGCGCAAGGACCTGAGACTAAGCAGTGAGCACAGGACCTGGAACAAAGCAGACACGTGATAACAGGGGGCGGAGTCACCATGTGTGTAGCCAAGGGAGGCAGCTGGGAGCATGGAGTATAGGGCACAGAATGTAAACGTAGTCAAAGGAGAGCCGAGGGTCAAAACCAGACGAGAGCATGGTACCTAGGGATTAGACAGAGAGTAAACTGAGATGAGCCAAGAGGTCAAATACCAGGAAGGACAGGGCAGTACAATGCAGGATACAGAGGGAAAAGTCAGGGGACAAACCGGGTCATACACAGCAAAAACTCACAAGCACAGAGGCACAACGATTAAGGACAGGTAACCTGGGTCAGCGACCACAAATACAGATACAGAAGTATCACCAACACCAAACCCAGGAATTACCAACATTAAATAGCCACCCCAGAACCAAAGAGGCAGACTAGAATTAACCCTGACCTGACCAGGATGGAAGCAGAACCATCCTGTCAGAGTCATGACAGGTATACCTTGTTAGGGTATGTTTCCACTTTCAGGAAATGTTGCGTGTTTGACGCTGTGTAGAGCTGCAGCGTCAAACATGCAGCATCCAGATGTTACAGCATAGTGGAGGGGATTTCATGAAATCCCGTCTCCACTATGCATTAAAAGACGCATGCGGCAGACCCACGGAAACGGACATGCGGCGCGTCTTTTCAGAACGCAGCATGTCCTTACAATGCTGAAACAATGCAAGAATGATGCAGGTGACCTGCCAGTGACCTCAGGTGCAGATTTGGGGCAGATTTTACCTGCGCAAAATTCTGACCAAAACCTGATGCAATCCTGAACGTGGATACATACCCTTAATGAGGCCCTTAACCCCTTTTTCGCTCCCCTTCTTCCCAGGGACACATCTTTTTTATTTTTCCATTAATATTGCGGTGTGAGGATTTGATTTTTGCGGGAAGAGTTGTACTTTTGAACCACCATTGGTTTTACGATGTCTTGTAGTAGAAAACAGGAAAAAAATTCCAAGAGCAGTAAAATTGAAAAAGAAAGTGCAATCCCACACTTGTTTTTGTTTGGACTTTTTACTAGGTTTACTAAATGCTAGAACTGACCTGCCATTATGATTCTCTGGGTCATTACAAGTTCATAGACACCAAACATGTCTAGGTTATTTTTTATCTAAGTGGTGAAAATGAATTCCAAACTTTGTTAAAAAAATGTGCCATTTCGAAAAGCAGTGTCTTCAATTTTCGTGATCTCTGGTTGGGTGAGGGCTTATTTTTTGCATGCCAATATGTCATTTTTAATGATACCATTTTGGTTCAAATATGATCTTTGGATCGCCCGTTATTGCATTTTATTGCAATGTCACGGAGACCAAAAAAACGTAATTCTGACGTTTTGACTTTTTTTTCCTCGCTATGCCGTTAATCCATTTTTTTATTGAGAGAACAGTAGATTCTGAACACGCAATGCTAAATATGTGTATGTTTGATTTCATTTTTATTGTTTTATTTTGAATGAAGAGAAAGGGGGGTGATTTGAACTTTTATATCTTTTTTACTTTTTTATACTTTTAAAAACAGTTTTTTAATTTTTGGCATGCTTTAATAGTCTCTATGATCAGATCGCCTCTATATAGCAGATTTACTCACTTGCTACTCACTGGGTGGTGCTCATAGCAAGCCAGCACTGATAGCCATAGAGATTTCCAGGAGACCTCCGGTTGTCATGCCAACACACCGGTGACCTGAGATCACGTGACAAAGGTCACCGGTGTGCGTAACTCTGGCGTGATTGCCAGAAGCACGATTTACATGCCACTGTCAGCATTTGACAGCAGCATTTAAGGGGTTAATAGCCGTGGGTGGATCGTGAAATTGATGACACTTAAGTGGCGTCGGTCCCTCATTTTGTGAAATCTGAAGACTCATGATTGGGTCTTCGTCTGCTGGGTTGGCTGTAGTGAGAGACGTGTTAGTCCCTATTATACTATTTCTACTCAGGTGAAATTGATACCACTTTGTTTGTGTCTGCCACAAATTTTTCTAAATGTGCAGAATCCTTGTATATGTTTGCTTTATGTGTGTTGCCTGTAGTAGTAGGCCTCCGAGACCACCAGGCCTCCACTCCCTTTGAGACAACTTCCTTTGTTACTATCCTTAGATTTTTCTAACAATAGTTGTCTATGAAACTGATATTTGTGTCACTTAAGTGTGGCTGAGCATGAAAGCAGGTTGAGCTGTTGCATGTGGTATCAGGGCTCCCAGCACAGCTGGCCTGCACTGATCCCTCAACCACCTCGTCTTAATTTGAAGTTCAATTCAAGGCTGTAAATGCTGGCCCAGACCCTGTTACTTCACGCATTGGCTGACTGCTTCTGTGCCAATCTAAAATTTGCACTGTGGGTGCATTGAGGCCACTTTCCTGGTGTCTGTCCCTCATTTGATGTGTTTGGCAGCTTTGCCTCCTATTGACTTTAATGGCATTCTGTTATGTTCAGTGAATATTCAAAAAAATAAATCTGCGAATATTTGAAATTCGGAGGTCATAATCAGAACTGAATATTGAAATATTCGCTCATCTCTAGTGATGATGAGACCGTGTCACTTTGAATTTTGGATGTTTATCCAATGACTGAGTCTATCACTCTCATTTCCAATCTTGTACATCAACATTGAAGGAGTACACTACAGTCTGATAAGGCCTTTTTATAACCCTATGCTATGTGCTCTTTCTGTTTCTATCCTACACATTACAGGCAGAAAATCCCATTCTTTTGCAGTCCTCATGTTGTATACTACCTATGATAGCCCCCTTAATTGTCTGTGCTATACCATGTGATCAGATTGATGTAGGGCATTACAAAGAAGCCCATGCTGGTACTACCTTGCTTGACAGTATTAGCCTGCTCATTGAGTGTAGCAAGTAAATGGGGGGTAAATGGCGCAGGGCATTTTTTCCAATCCTCGTGAACCGAATTGCAGATTGTTCTAATTTGCATGTAACCACAAATTTCTGGAATTCCAGATTAATGATTGATCTGCTAATCTTTACTGGGAAGAACTGGCCTAGTTTGCAAGGGGCACACTGTCATGTACATTCTCGATGTTTTCATCCTGGCTGGTGGCTTTGTCTAGCCCGAGCAGAACAGGTTATCTTCTTTAAGTTTAGTAAACCTAACATGTGTTAAAATAAATCAAGCATTAATCAGTGTCACAATTTCATACACCTATGTCTGATGCCAATGATTAGATTGGCTATACCGCCTGCCTGCCAGACTCTTCCTTGTCCACCACTGATGATCCATGTCCAGCCAGACATCTACTTCTTATTCACCATGTCATTAATGCTGTAGGGGATTCCCCCATATTGCCACACATCTCCTTTTGCTATTTTTATACTGTGTTACTGCAACCACTGCATAATTGTTTCAGTGACAAATTTCCTGGATGTCTACTATGTTTTATAGTTTACACTGCATTTCTGCTGCAAGGGCAACAACTGCTGTCCTACGCTTCCAGACCTATCCTTGCCTGACCTATTCTATTTATTAAATGCAGTTGCTGCCCCTTTCTCTGTCGCTGGATGCCCAAACACATTTTCTGCACTTGTCCAGTGTGTTGCGATGCATAACCATACTGTACTACTGCTGGATAGCATTCTCTCTAGAGAGTACGCAAACCTGGAACAGCTCCCAAAATAGAGATTTTTTTTTTCACAGATTGTTGGCAAGTAGAGTTGAGCGACTTTCATTTTTTTAAGATCGAGTCTGGTTTTGTGAAACCCGATTTTGTCCAGAGTCGAGTCGAGTGCAGTCGGCCGATTATCGCTAAAAGTCGGGGATCGACCGAAACACGAAACCCAATGCAAGTCAATGGGGAAGCATAGTCGGCAGTGAGTGGAGGCCAGGAAAACACCTACAGTGCCCATTTTAATGCCAAAAACATCCATTCTTGTTTCTGAAGCTTGTCAATCTTAATTAACTTTATAATAATAGTTGGGCATTGGAAATTGGGGGTCATTTGGCAAAAGTTGTGGGGGGTAGGGCTCGTTCAAGGTTTTAGTGGGCCCAGGAAACGTGAACTACGTCACGGCAGTGGAGCAGTGAGAGGTAAGTATGTAAAGTTTGCAAGTGCTGTGATCCTAAGCAAGCAGCCAGGGCCCACTCGTTGGCACTGGCACTGGCACAGGGCCCCTCAAAGTACGGCGGTGTGTTTGCATGGTGGGGGCGCCTCCCACCAGCAGCGACACTTTTGCGTACTCTGAGGGGCCCTGTGCCAGTGACGTCGCCAACGAGTATGCCCCCCCACCTGATGAAGGAACCTGCACTTTCATCTGCACCTTCCTCTTTGTCCCTGTGTAAGGTGGTATAACATGCGGGAAGGGGAACCTTACTTTCAGCAGGGTCAGATTCTGGCTGTGTAGAGTATAAGGGGAATGTAGTGGTCTAGGTCAATGTACCAGCAGACTCATCTAGCAGTGGCTGGGCAATGGGCAGGATGAGGAGGAAACAGATATAGGGCCAAAGAATAAAGTAGGCTAAATGCAGTTCAAAATTGGTAACAGGACTAAACAGGCGGCATTGCTTTGTTCAGTGGAGTAGCAAACCCAAGAGCAGCAGACACTGTTTCAAGGGCCTAACCACACTAGTAGGCCAAATGCAGTTTAATATCTGATAGTATAGGGCGAAAGTCAGAATGTGGAAGCTCAGCTTTGTTCAGTTGAGGACAACACCAGGGAGGGGCAGACACCTTTAGTAGGCCGCAACAGCCAATTTTTTAAAAAAACAGCAGTTAATAAGAGGCAGAAGGTAGAAGCTCAGCTTTATTCAGTTGAGGACAACACCAGGCAGGGACAGACCCCTTTAGTAGGCCGGAACAGCCAATTGCATTTTTAAAAATGGTAATTTGGAACAGAAGGTTGAAGCTCAGCTTTATTCAGTTGAGGACAACACCAGGCAGGGACAGACAGACACCTTTAGTAGGCCGGAACAGCCAATTGCATTTTTAAAAATGGTAATTTGGAACAGAAGGTAGAAGCTCAGCTTTATTCAGTTGAGGACAACTTGAATTAGGGACTGCAGACAGACTTTGCAGGCTGTCCCCTGTGTGGACCATGCATCCAATACATTAACCCATTGAGCCACAAAGGACACGTAACCTTCCGTGGCCAGGCCTACAGGTCCATGTGTCTGTTGTCAGGTATACCTTTGGACTGACAAATTGACAGAATGCAAGGACAATGCGGTCTTTAACATGCAGGTGGAGGGGTGGGATGGCTTTTCTCGCAAAAGAATTGTCAACTGGGTAGCTCATAGCGTGGTATATCGTAGTTCATCCTGGCTTTATTAATATTAAATTAAATAAAAAAATAGGCTCTAGGCACTTTATAATTGGTTCCAGGGGAACACGGGCAGCAGTGGTCTGGTCAGTGGAGGCCTAGTGGAAGGAGAGACCGCAGACAGGCTTCAAAGGCCTAACATAATAAAATGGGCTGGCTGTAGGCACTTTATTATTGGTTCCAGGGGTACACGGGCAACAGTGGTCTGGTCAGTGGAGGCCTAGTGGAAGGAGGGACCGCAGACAGGCTTCAAAGGCCTAACATAATAAAATGGGCTGGCTGTAGGCACTTTATTATTGGTTCCAGGGGAACACGGGCAGCAGTGGTCTGGTCAGTGGAGGCCTAGTGGAAGGAGGGACCTTAGACAGACTTCGAAGGCCTAACATAATAAAATGGGCTGGCTGTAGGCACTTTATTATTGGTTCCAGGGGAACACGGGCAGCAGTGGTCTGGTCAGTGGAGGCCTAGTGGAAGGATGGACCGCAGACAGGCTTCAAAGGCCTAACATAATAAAATGGGCTGGCTGTAGGCACTTTATTATTGGTTCCAGGGGAACACGGGCAGCAGTGGTCTGGTCAGTGGAGGCCTAGTGGAAGGAGGGACCTTAGACAGGCTTCAAAGGCCTAACATAATAAAATGGGCTGGCTGTAGGCACTTTATTATTGGTTCCAGGGGTACACGGGCAGCAGTGGTCTGGTCAGTGGAGGCCTAGTGGAAGGAGAGACCTTAGACAGGCTTCGAAGGCCTAACATAAAAAAATGGGCTGGCTGTAGGCACTTTATTATTGGTTCCAGGGGTACACGGGCAGCAGTGGTCTGGTCAGTGGAGGCCTAGTGGAAGGAGGGACCTTAGACAGGCTTCGAAGGCCTAACATAATAAAATGGGCTGGCTGTAGGCACTTTATTATTGGTTCCAGGGGAACACGGGCAGCAGTGGTCTGGTCAGTGGAGGCCTAGTGGAAGGAGGGACCTTAGACAGGCTTCGAAGGCCTAACATAATAAAATGGGCTGGCTGTAGGCACTTTATAATTGGTTCCAGGGGAACACGGGCAGCAGTGGTCTGGTCAGTGGAGGCCTAGTGGAAGGAGGGACCTTAGACAGCCTTCGAAGGCCTAACATAATAAAATGGGCTGGCTGTAGGCACTTTATAATTGGTTCCAGGGGAACACGGGCAGCAGTGGTCTGGTCAGTGGAGGCCTAGTGGAAGGAGGGACCGCAGACAGGCTTCGAAGGCCTAACATAATAAAATGGGCTGGCTGTAGGCACTTTATTATTGGTTCCAGGGGAACACGGGCAGCAGTGGTCTGGTCAGTGGAGGCCTAGTGGAAGGAGGGACCGCAGACAGGCTTCAAAGGCCTAACATAATAAAATGGGCTGGCTGTAGGCACTTTATTATTGGTTCCAGGGGAACACGGGCAGCAGTGGTCTGGTCAGTGGAGGCCTAGTGGAAGGAGGGACCTTAGACAGGCTTCGAAGGCCTAACATAATAAAATGGGCTGGCTGTGGGCACTTTATTATTGGTTCCAGGGGTACACGGGCAACAGTGGTCTGGTCAGTGGAGGCCTAGTGGAAGGAGGGACCGCAGACAGGCTTCAAAGGCCTAACATAATAAAATGGGCTGGCTGTAGGCACTTTATTATTGGTTCCAGGGGTACACGGGCAGCAGTGGTCTGGTCAGTGGAGGCCTAGTGGAAGGAGGGACCTTAGACAGACTTCGAAGGCCTAACATAATAAAATGGGCTGGCTGTAGGCACTTTATAATTGGTTCCAGGGGAACACGGGCAGCAGTGGTCTGGTCAGTGGAGGCCTAGTGGAAGGAGGGACCTTAGACAGGCTTCGAAGGCCTAACATAATAAAATGGGCTGGCTGTAGGCACTTTATTATTGGTTCCAGGGGTACACGGGCAGCAGTGGTCTGGTCAGTGGAGGCCTAGTGGAAGGAGGGACCTTAGACAGGCTTCGAAGCCCTAACATAATAAAATGGGCTGGCTGTAGGCACTTTATTATTGGTTCCAGGGGTACACGGGCAGCAGTGGTCTGGTCAGTGGAGGCCTAGTGGAAGGAGGGACCGCAGACAGGCTTCAAAGGCCTAACATAATAAAATGGGCTGGCTGTAGGCACTTTATAATTGGTTCCAGGGGTACACGGGCAGCAGTGGTCTGGTCAACGGAGGCCGATTGTAATGAGTGTCTGCCAGTTAGTAGTCCAAAACAACAACTAAATGTGAATGTCTCGCATTAAAACAAAACAAAAACACTAAAGGGTGCAATCATTAGGTTCAGGGGTGGGATCCTCTGCGTTGTTTCAGACCTACTAATTTTGCGCAAAGTATTTACTGTGGTAAATAGAGGACACTGCCCCTGAGTATGTTAAGTACCATCATACATGTCAACACAATGGTATTGTCAGTGGCAGGTATGGAAGGATGTCAGCGCATAGACTTAACATTGGTGGAAGTGTGAGAGATAACTGTGGAAGTGGTAGAGCAATGTTTGACCTGGGGGTGGGTGAACTCTCTTGTGGCCGGCGTTACAGGCCCAAGGCCCCTCATGTTACAACAGTGTGTCTGACGTTGGGTGGCCACCACCACCGCCAGAGACACTTTATTGTACTATGAGGAACCCAGTAGCAATGCCGTCGACCAAAAGCGAGTACACCCACCTCTTCAGACAAACAGCAGTCTCACGGGTGCTTGCGCCAAGTCGCGATACCACGGCCCCGTGTGGGGAGTTTGGCCATTTAGGGAGGTGTAAACATGTCGTATGCTGGACAATCAGCTGCAGTAAATTAGACATTAGAAAAGTAATTCACAGTAGTCCACAGGCAAGAGCTTTTAATTGGAAAGCTAGGTGTCGGCCGGGCAAGGTGGGGCAAAAGATTTCGAAATCCAGTTGTGGTTCATTTTAATGAATGTTAGATCGTCAACATTTTGGGTAGCCAGACGAGTCCTTTTTTCGGTTAATATTGAACCTGCAGCACTGAATTCTCTTTCTGATAGGACACTTGCTGCCGGGCAAGCAAGCTCCTGCAATGCATATTCTGCCAATTCTGGCCAGGTGTCTAATTTTGATGCCCAGTAATCAAATGGGAATGACGGTTGAGGGAGAACATCGATAAGGGATGAAAAATAGTTAGTAACCATACTGGACAAATGTTGTCTCCTGTCACTTTCAATTGATGCAGCAGTACCTGTCCTGTCTGCGGTCATAGCAAAATCACTCCACAACCTGGTCAGAAAACCCCTCTGTCCAACGCCACTTCTGATGTGTGCACCCCTAACACTCCTAGTCTGCTGCCCCCTTGAGCTCGTGTGAGAACGATCACGTGCGCTGTGTGCTGGGAATGCCTGAAGCAAACGGTCAACAAGAGTTGATTGTTTGGTTGCTAATATTAGTTCCAAGTTCTCATGTGGCATAATATTTTGCAATTTGCCTTTATAGCGTGGATCAAGGAGGCAGGCCAACCAGTAATCGTCATCGTTCATCATTTTTGTAATGCGTGTGTCCCTTTTTAGGATACGTAAGGCATAATCCGCCATGTGGGCCAAAGTTCCAGTTGTCAAATCTCCGGTTGTGATTGGGTGAGGGGCAGTTGCAGGCAAATCTACGTCACTTGTGTCCCTCAAAAAACCAGAACCCGGCCTTGACACGCAACCAATTTCCAGTGCCCCCGGGAAAGGTTCCGCATTAAAAATATACTCATCCCCATCATCCTCCTCGTCCTCCACCTCCTCTTCGCCCGCTACCTCGTCCTGTACACTGCCCTGACCAGACAATGGCTGACTGTCGTCAAGGCTTTCCTCTTCCTCTGGTGCAGACGCCTGCTCCTTTATGTGCGTCAAACTTTGCATCAGCAGACACATTAGGGGGATGCTCATGCTTATTACGGCGTTGTCTGCACTAACCAGCCGTGTGCATTCCTCAAAACACTGAAGGACTTGACACATGTCTTGTATCTTCGACCACTGCACACCTGACAACTCCATGTCTGCCATCCTACTGCCTGCCAGTGTATGTGTATCCTCCCACAAAAACATAACAGCCCGCCTCTGTTGGCACAGTCTCTGAAGCATGTGCAGTGTTGAGTTCCACCTTGTTGCAACGTCTATGATTAGGCGATGCTGGGGAAGGTTCAAAGACCCCTGATAGTTCTGCATATGGCTGGCGTGTACAGGCGAACGTCGGATATGTGAGCAAAGTCCACGCACTTTGAGGAGCAGGTCGGAGAACCCAGGATAAGTTTTCAATAAGCACTGCACCACCAGGTTTAAGGTGTGAGCCAGGCAAGGAATGTGTTTCAGTTGGGAAAGGGAGATGGCAGCCATGAAATTCCTTCCGTTATCACTAACTACCTTGCCTGCCTCAAGATCTACTGTGCCCAGCCACGACTGCGTTTCTTGTTGCAAGAACTCGGACAGAACTTCCGCGGTGTGTCTGTTGTCGCCCAAACACTTCATAGCCAATACAGCCTGCTGACGCTTGCCAGTAGCTGGCCCATAATGGGACAACTGGTGTGCAACAGTGTCATCTGCCGATGGAGTGGTTGGCCGACTGCGGTCTGTGGAAGAGCTGTAGCTTCTGCAGGAGGACGAGGAGGAGGAGGAGGAGGGGGTGCGAACGCCTACAGTCAACTGTTTCCTAGACCGTGGGCTAGGCACAACTATCCCTAAATTGATGTCCCCTGTGGACCCTGCATCCACCACATTCACCCAGTGTGCCGTGATGGACACATAACATCCCTGGCCATGCCTACTGGTCCATGCATCTGTAGTCAGGTGCACCTTTGTACTCACAGATTGCCTGAGTGCATGGACGATGCGCTGTTTAACATGCTGGTGCAGGGCTGGGATGGCTTTTCTGGAAAAAAAGTGTCGACTGGGTAGCTCGTATCGTGGTTCAGCGTACTCCATTAGGGCTTTGAAAGCTTCGCTTTCAACTAACCGGTAGGGCATCATCTCTAACGAGATTAGTCTAGCTATGTGGGCGTTAAAAGCCTGTGTACGCGGATGCGAGGATAAGTACTTCCTTTTTCTAACCAGAGTCTCATGTAGTGTGAGCTGAACTGGAGAGATGGAGATCGTGGAACTTGCGGGTGTGCCGGTGGACATGGCAGACTGAGAGACGGTTGGAGACGGTATTGTTTCCGCCGGTGCCCTAGATGCAATATTTCCTCCTACAAAACTGGTGATTCCCTGACCCTGACTGCTTTTGGCTGTCAAAGAAACCTGCACAGATACTGCCGGTGGTGCGGAAAATGGTGGCCTTACAGTGACGGAAGGGATGTTGCGTTGATGACTAGCTTCATTGGCCGAGGGTGCTACAACCTTAAGGGACGTTTGGTAGTTAGTCCAGGCTTGAAAATGCATGGTGGTTAAGTGTCTATGCATGCAACTAGTATTGAGACTTTTCAGATTCTGACCTCTGCTTAAGCTAGTTGAACATTTTTGACAGATGACTTTGCGCTGATCAATTGGATGTTGTTTAAAAAAATGCCAGACTGCACTCTTCCTAGCATCGGATCCCTTTTCAGGGATTGCAGACTGAGCTTTAACCGGATGGCAACGCTGTGCTCCAACAGGTTTTGGCTTTGACACGCGTTTTGGGCCAGATAGGGGCCCGGCAGATGGAACCTGTTGCGATGTTGATGCCTGCTGCGGCCCCTCCTCCACCTCCGCTTCTGAACTACTGCTGCCTGCACCCTGTTCCCCCAATGGCTGCCAATCGGGGTCAACAACCGGGTCATCTATTACCTCCTCTTCGAGCTCGTGTGCAACTTCGTCTGTGTCACTGTGTCGGTCTGTGGTATAGCGTTCGTGGCGGGGCAACATAGTCTCATCAGGGTCTGATTGTGGATCTGTACCCTGAGAGGGCAATGTGGTGGTCTGAGTCAAAGGAGCAGCATAGTACTCTGGCTGTGGCTGTGCATCAGTGCACTCCATGTCAGATTCTACTTGTAATGGGCATGGCCTGTTAAGTGTTTCACTTTCTAAGCCAGGGACGGTATGTGTAAAGAGCTCCATGGAGTGACCCGTTGTGTCGCCTGCTGCATCCTTCTCTCTTGTTGTAGTTTTTGCTGAGGAGGACAAGGAAGCGACTTGTCCCTGACCGTGAACATCCACAAGCGACGCGCTGCTTTTACATTTACCAGTTTCAGAAGAGGAGGCAAAAGAGCTAGAGGCTGAGTCTGCAATGTAAGCCAAAACTTGCTGTTGCTGCTCCGGCTTTAAAAGCGTTTTTCCTACTCCCAGAAAAGAGAGCGTTCGAGGCCTTGTGTAGCCAGACGACGAAACTGGCTCCACAGCTCCAGACTTAGGTGGAATATTTTTATCCCCACGACCACCTGATGCTCCACTACCACTACCATCATTACCAGCTGACAATGAACGCCCACGGCCACGACCTCTTGCACCAGACTTCCTCATTGTTTTAAAAAATTAACCAAAGTAACTTTATTTGTTGCTGTCAAACAACTTACACGGTGAGCTATAACTTCAGTATGATTTCTATATCCCTTAACAGGTTGGTGAGACCACAAGGAAAATCAGGCACAATGTTACACACTCTGTTTTCTGTGGCACAAAATCACAGAGATGACACACACGCAGGACTGTCACTCAAGCACTAATGTCAATATTATTCTCCCACCTATTTTTTTTTTTTTTCTCAGGGAGACTTTAGAAACCAAATAAGATAAAATGTTTTTTTCAGGGACAATTTAGAAACCAAATACTAATAAAAAATAAATAAAATAAAAAAATAAACAGGCTTTCTATGGCCCACTGAATGAGAGAGAGAGAGGTGGCACACCCAGGAGTCAAGACTGGCACACAAGCTGAAAGGGCAATATTACTCTCCCACTGTTTTTTTATGTATTTTTTTTTTTCAGGGAGACTTTAGAAACCCAATAATATTAAAAAAAAATAAAAAATAAATAGGCTTTCTATGGCCCACTGAATGAGAGAGAGAGAGGTGGCACACCCAGGAGTCAAGACTGGCACACAAGCTGAGAGGGCAATATTACTCTCCCACTGTTTTTTTATGTTTTTTTTTTTTTTTTCAGGGAGACTTTAGAAACCCAATAATATTAAAAAAAAATAAAAAATAAATAGGCTTTCTATGGCCCACTGAATGAGAGAGAGAGAGGTGGCACACCCAGGATTCAAGACTGGCACACAAGCTGAAAGGGCAATATTACTCTCCCACTGTTTTTTTATGTATTTTTTTTTTCAGAGAGACTTTAGAAACCCAATAATAAAAAAAACCAAAAAAATAAATAGGCTTTTTATGGCCCACTGAATGAGAGATGCCACACACGCAGGACTGTCACTCAAGCACAAATGTCAATATTAATCTCACACGTTTTTTTTTTTTTGTTTTTTTTTCTCAGGGAGACTTTAGAAACCAAATAAGATCAAATGATTTCTTTCAGGGACAATTTAGAAACCAAATACTAAAAAAATAAAAAGACTTTCTAGGGCCCACTGAGTGAGAGATGGCACACACAGGAGTCAGGAGTGGCACACAAGCCCTGAGGCCAATATTTTTCTCCCACTGATTGATGTAGTGATTTTTTTAAAGGTAGATTTTAGAACCCAAATCAAGCAAAAAAATAAATAGGCTTTCTATGGCCCACAATTTGAGAGAGAGAGGTGGCACATCCAGGAGTCAAGACTGGCACACAAGCTGAAAGGGCAATATTAATCTCCCACTGTTTTTTTTTTTTTTTTTTTTTTTGTTTCAGGGAGACTTTAGAAACCAAATAATAAAAAAACAAAAAATAATAAGCTTTCTATGGCCCACTGAGTGAGAGATGGCACACACAGGAGTCAGGAGTGGCACACAAGCCCTGAGGCCAATATTAATCTCCCACTGATTGATGTTTTATTTTTTTTTCTGGTAGATTTTAGAACCCAAATCAAGCAAAAAAATAAATAGGCTTTCTATGGCCCACTGAGTGAGAGATGGCACACACAGGAGTCAGGAGTGGCACACAAGCCCTGAGGCCAATATTAATCTCCCAATGATTGATGTTTTTTTTTTTTTTCTGGTAGATTTTAGAACCCAAATCAAGCAAAAAAATAAATAGGCTTTCTATGGCCCACTGAGTGAGAGATAGCACACACAGGAGTCAGGAGTGGCACACAAGCCCTGAGGCCATTATTAATCTCCCACTGATTGATGTTTTATTTTTTTTTCTGGTAGATTTTAGAACCCAAATCAAGCAAAAAAATAAATAGGCTTTCTATGGCCCACTGAATGAGAGAGAGAGAGAGAGAGGTGGCACACCCAGGAGTCAAGACTGGCACACAAGCTGAAAGGGCAATATTACTCTCCCACTGTTTTTTTATGTTTTGTTTTTTTTTTCAAAATGACTTTAGAAACCCAATAATATTAAAAAAAAAATAATAATAATAATAAATATGCTTTCTATGGCCCACTGAATGAGAGAGAGAGAGGTGGCACACCCAGGAGTCAAGACTGGCACACAAGCTGAAAGGGCAATATTACTCTCCCACTGTTTTTTTATGTATTTTTTTTTTTTGTCAGGGAGACTTTAGAAACCCAATAATATTAAAAAAAAATAAAAAATAAATAGGCTTTCTATGGCCCACTGAATGAGAGAGAGAGAGAGGTGGCACACCCAGGAGTCAAGACTGGCACACAAGCTGAAAGGGCAATATTACTCTCCCACTGTTTTTTTATGTATTTTTTTTTTTTTCAAAATGACTTTAGAAACCCAATAATATTAAAAAAAAAAAAAAATAATAATAATAAATATGCTTTCTATGGCCCACTGAATGAGAGAGAGAGAGAGGTGGCACACCCAGGAGTCAAGACTGGCACAAAAGCTGAAAGGGCAATATTACTCTCCCACTGTTTTTTTATGTATTTTTTTTTTTCAGGGAGACTTTAGAAACCCAGTAATATTAAAAAAAATAAAAAATAAATAGGCTTTCTATGGCCCACTGAATGAGAGAGAGAGAGAGGTGGCACACCCAGGAGTCAAGACTGGCACACAAGCTGAAAGGGCAATATTACTCTCCCACTGTTTTTTTATGTTTTTTTTTTTTTTTTCAAAATGACTTTAGAAACCCAATAATATTAAAAAAAAAAAATAAATAATAATAATAAATATGCTTTCTATGGCCCACTGAATGAGAGAGAGGTGGCACACCCAGGAGTCAAGACTGGCACACAAGCTGAAAGGGCAATATTACTCTCCCACTGTTTTTTTATGTATTTTTTTTTTTTTCAAAATGACTTTAGAAACCCAATAATATTAAAAAAAAAAAAAAAATAATAATAATAAATATGCTTTCTATGGCCCACTGAATGAGAGAGAGAGAGAGGTGGCACACCCAGGAGTCAAGACTGGCACAAAAGCTGAAAGGGCAATATTACTCTCCCACTGTTTTTTTATGTATTTTTTTTTTTCAGGGAGACTTTAGAAACCCAGTAATATTAAAAAAAATAAAAAATAAATAGGCTTTCTATGGCCCACTGAATGAGAGAGAGAGAGAGGTGGCACACCCAGGAGTCAAGACTGGCACACAAGCTGAAAGGGCAATATTACTCTCCCACTGTTTTTTTATGTTTTTTTTTTTTTTTTCAAAATGACTTTAGAAACCCAATAATATTAAAAAAAAAAAATAAATAATAATAATAAATATGCTTTCTATGGCCCACTGAATGAGAGAGAGGTGGCACACCCAGGAGTCAAGACTGGCACACAAGCTGAAAGGGCAATATTACTCTCCCACTGTTTTTTTATGTATTTTTTTTTTTTGTCAGGGAGACTTTAGAAACCCAATAATATTAAAAAAAAATAAAAAATAAATAGGCTTTCTATGGCCCACTGAATGAGAGAGAGAGAGGTGGCACACCCAGGAGTCAAGACTGGCACACAAGCTGAAAGGGCAATATTACTCTCCCACTGTTTTTTTATGTTTTTTTTTTTTTTTCAGGGAGACTTTAGAAACCCAATAATATTAAAAAAAACAAAAAAATAAATAGGCTTTCTATGGCCCACTGAATGAGAGATGGCACACACAGGGATGGCACTGTAGCAGAAATGCCAATCTTAATCTCCCACAAAAAAAAAAGAAAAAAAAAAATGTCCTACAATTACTATCTCCCCTGCAGTAATCTCAGCCAGGTATGGCAGGCAGCAATAGGAGTGGACTGATGCACAAATTAAATAAAAAGTGTGGACAAACAAAAAAGATAGCTGTGCAGAAAGGAAGGAACAAGAGGATATGTGCTTTGAAAAAAGCAGTTGGTTTCCACAGTGGCGTACACACAGCAATACAGCTATCACGGAGCCTTCTAGGGCAGCCCAATGAGCTACAGCGCTGAGATAAAAAAAAAAAAAAAATAGCTTCCACTGTCCCTGCACACCGAAGGTGGTGTTGGACAGTGGAAATCGCTACAGCACAAGCGGTTTGGTGGTTAGTGGACCCTGCCTAACGCTCTCCCTGCTTCTGACGAAGCGGCAGCAACCTCTCCCTAAGCTCAGATCAGCAGCAGTAAGATGGCGGTCGGCGGGAACGCCCCTTTATAGCCCCTGTGACGCCGCAGACAGCAAGCCAATCACTGCAATGCCCTTCTCTAAGATGGTGGGGACCAGGACCTATGTCATCACGCTGCCCACACTCTGCGTTCACCTTCATTGGCTGAGAAATGGCGCTTTTTGCATCATTGAAATGCGACTTTGGCGCGAAAGTCGCGTACCGCATGGCCGACAAGCACAGGGGTCGGATCGGGTTTCATGAGACGCCGACTTAGCCAAAAGTCGGCGACTTTTGAAAATGAACGACCCGTTTCGCTCAACCCTATTGGCAAGCCATTGCTCCTTCATTTTGAAAACAGGTAACTTGATCTAGCTCTCTAAAAAAAGTAATACTTTTTCAATGGCTTGATAAAAAGCCCATGTAATTGTTTTTTTTTTTAAAAAAAGCAAACCTGTTGTGCATATATAAAAAAGAATAATTTTTTCACTCTTAGTTGAGAAGCAGTTGTGCCTGCATGTTGTCCCCTTCTCCCTCCATGCAGGGACGCTGGCTTACTCAGCACCCCAACCCTGGGCACAATACTTCTCACTCTGTGTGCACGCTACAGCACCCAGCAGCCTGCCTAACGCACGCCCCTACTCTGAAAGGTGCAGTGCAGACATAGTATAAGTGCCCTCAGCTTGCTGCTGAAAGGCATTTAGTATAATTAGCTACACCTGCAAAACGGGTCCCAGATAGTGTTGAGCGATACCGTCCGATACTTGAAAGTATCGGTATCGGATAGTATCGGCCGATACCAGAAAAGTATCGGATATCGCCGATACCGATACCCGATACCAATACAAGTCAATGGGACACCAAGTATCGGAAGGTATCCTGATGGTTCCCAGGGTCTGAAGGAGAGGAAACTCCCCTTCAGGCCCTGGGATCCATATTAATGTGTAAAATAAAGAATAAAAATAAAAAATATTGATATACTCACCCTCTGACGCGCCCTGGTTGTAACCGCCAGCCTCCGTTCATAAGAATGAGCGCTTGAAAGTCCTTAGATGACGTCGCGGCCTGTGATTGGTCGCAGAGCGGTCACGTGACCGCAACGCGACCAATCACAAGCCGCGACGTCATCTAAGGTCTTTCAAGCGCTTGAAAGACCTTAGATGACGTCACAGCTTGTGATTGGTCGCGTTGCGGTCACGTGACCGCTCCGCGACCAATCACAGGCCGCGACGTCATCTAAGGACTTTCAAGTGCTCATTTGTTATGACCTGGTGGTTAAGGAGCCACACTGATATGACCTGGTGGCTAAAACGCAACATGGGACGAGCTCTGAGCAGGTGGGAACTCTACTGACCGCAGTTCCTAATCCTAACAACAACACTAGTAATAGTCGTGGGATGTTCCTGACTCTCCCTTGACACCTCGTCACAGCCTAAGAACTAACTACCCCTAAAGAAGGAAATAGAAAGCTATCTTGCCTCAGAGAAAACCCCAAAAGGAAAGATAGCCCCCCACAAATATTGACTGTGAGTGGAGAGGGAAATGACGTACACAGAAATGAAATCAGATCTTAGCAAAGGAGGCCAATACTAAACTTGATAGACAGAGTAGAAAAGGACACTATGCGGTCAGTATTAAAAACTAAAAATCCACTCAGAGTTTACAAAAATGAACTCCACACCGACTCACGGTGTGGAGGGGCAAATCTGCTTCCCCAGAGCTTCCAGCTAGCCTGAGTATGACATAGTGACAAGCTGGACAAAAAGAGACATATTTGCAGAGCAATAGAGTCCAAAGCAAATGGACAAACAAGAACTAGCAAAAACTTATCTTTTGCTGAAAAGGACAGGCCATATGAGAAATCCAAGGAGAGAACCAAATCCAACCAAGAACATTAACAGCTGGCATGAACTAAAGCCCAGTGCAGGTTTAAATAACAATCCCAGGCAAGGCGATTAGTGAAGGCAGCTGCTACAGCTACCTAAAGGAGCAGCAGTTCCACTCGAAACCACCAGAGGGAGCCCAAGGGCAGAACTCACAAAAATACCATTAGCAACCACAGGAGGGAGCTCCAGAACGGAATTCACAACAGTACCACCCCCTTGAGGAGGGGTCACCGAACCCTCACCAGAGCCCCCAGGCCGATCAGGATGAGCCAAGTGAAAAGCACAAACCAAATCGGCAGCATGGACATCGGAGGCAACAACCCAAGAATTATCCTCCTGGCCATAACCCTTCCACTTGACCAGATACTGAAGCTTCCGCCTCGAAAAACGAGAATCCAAAATCTTCTCCACCATATATTCCAACTCCCCCTCAACCAACACCGGAGCAGGAGGATCAACGGAGGGGACCATGGGCACCACATATCTCCGCAACAAAGATCTATGGAACACATTATGAATGGAAAAAGAAGCTGGAAGGGCCAAACGAAAAGACACCGGATTGATAATTTCAGAAATCTTATAAGGACCAATAAAGCGAGGCTTGAACTTAGGGGAAGAAACCTTCATAGGAACATGACGAGAAGACAACCAGACCAAATCCCCCAACACGAAGCCGGGGACCAACACACCGACGACGGTTAGCAAAACGTTGAGCCTTTTCCTGAGACAACGTCAATTTGTCCACCACATGAGTCCAAATTTGCTGCAACCTGTCCACCACAGAATCCACACCAGGACAGTCAGAAGGCTCAATCTGCCCCGAAGAAAAACGAGGATGAAAACCAAAGTTACAAAAGAAAGGCGAAACCAAGGTAGCCGAACTAGCCCGATTATTAAGGGCAAACTCGGCCAACGGCAAAAAGGTCACCCAATCATCCTGATCAGCAGACACGAAGCATCTCAAATAGGTTTCCAAGGTCTGATTGGTTTGCTCCATTTGGCCATTTGTCTGAGGATGGAATGCTGAAGAAAAAGACAAATCAATGCCCATTCTAGCACAAAAGGACCGCCAAAACCTAGAAACAAACTGGGAACCTCTGTCAGACACAATATTCTCCAGAATACCATGCAAACGAACCACATGCTGAAAAAATAATGGAACCAAATCAGAGGAGGAAGGCAACTTAGGCAAAGGTACCAAATGGACCATCTTAGAAAACCGGTCACAAACCATCCAGATGACAGACATCTTCTGAGAAACAGGAAGATCAGAAATAAAATCCATGGAAATATGCGTCCAGGGCCTCTCAGGAATAGGCAAAGGCAAAAGCAACCCACTAGCACGGGAACAGCAAGGCTTAGCCCGAGCACAAGTCCCACAGGACTGCACAAGCGAACGCACATCCTGCGACAAGGAAGGCCACCAATAGGACCTAGCCACCAAATCTCTGGTACCAAAAATCCCAGGATGACCAGCCAATACCGAACAATGAACCTCAGAAATTACCCTGCTAGTCCATCTATCAGGAACAAACAGTTTCCCCACTGGACAGCGGTCAGGTTTATCAGCCTGAAACTCCTGAAGTACCCGCCGCAAATCAGGGGAGATGGCAGAAAGAATCACCCCCTCCTTGAGAATCCCAGCTGGCTCAAGAACTCCCGGAGAATCAGGCAAAAAACTCCTAGAAAGGGCATCAGCCTTCACATTCTTAGATCCCGGAATATACGAGACCACAAAATCAAAACGGGAAAAAAACAGAGACCACCGAGCTTGTCTAGGATTCAACCGCTTAGCACACTGGAGGTAAATCAGATTCTTATGATCAGTCAAGACCACCACGTGATGCTTGGCTCCCTCAAGCCAATGTCGCCACTCCTCAAATGCCCACTTCATAGCCAACAACTCCCGATTGCCGACATCATAATTACGCTCAGCAGGCGAAAACTTTCTGGAGAAGAAAGCACACGGTTTCATCAAAGAGCCATCAGAACTTCTCTGAGACAAAACGGCCCCTGCCCCAATCTCAGAAGCGTCAACCTCAACCTGAAAGGGGAAAGAAACATCTGGCTGACGCAACACAGGGGCAGAAGTAAAACGATGTTTAAGCTCCTGAAAGGCCTCAACAGCCGCAGAGGACCAATTCATCACATCAGCGCCTTTCTTCGTCAAATTGGTCAGAGGCTTCACCACACTAGAAAAATTAGCAATAAAGCGGCGATAAAAATTAGCAAAGCCCAAAAATTTCTGAAGGCTCTTTACAGATGTGGGTTGAGTCCAATCATGAATGGCCTGGACTTTAACAGGGTCCATTTCAATAGCCGAGGGAGAAAAAATAAAACCCAAAAAAGAAACCTTCTGAACTCCAAAGAGGCACTTAGACCCCTTCACAAACAAACGCATTAGCACGAAGGACCTGAAATACCATCCTAACCTGCTTCACATGAGACTCCCAATCATCGGAAAAAACCAAAATATCATCCAAATATACAATCATGAATTTATCCTGATAATTACGGAAGATATCATGCATAAAGGACTGAAATACCGATGGAGCATTAGAGAGCCCGAATGGCATCACAAGGTATTCAAAATGGCCTTCGGGCGTTTTAAATGCTGTTTTCCATTCATCACCTTGTTTAATACGCACAAGATTATACGCCCCTCGAAGGTCGATCTTAGTAAACCAACTAGCACCCTTAATCCGAGCAAACAAATCAGAAAGTAAAGGTAAAGGATACTGAAATTTGACCGTGATCTTATTGAGAAGGCGATAATCTATACAGGGTCTCAAGGAGCCATCCTTCTTGGCAACAAAAAAGAATCCCGCTCCCAACGGTGACGAAGACGGGCGAATATGCCCCTTCTCCAAGGACTCCTTTACATAACTCCGCATAGCGGCATGCTCTGGCACAGACAGGTTGAAAAGTCGGCCCTTAGGGAACTTACAGCCAGGAATCAAATTAATGGCACAATCGCAGTCCCTATGAGGAGGCAGGGAACTGGACTTGGGCTCATCAAATATATCCTGGAAATCCGACAAAAACTCAGGAACTTCAGAAGAAGGGGACGAGGAAATTGACATCAAAGGAATTGATCTATGTATCCCTTGACAACCCCAACTAGTTACAGACATAGATTTCCAATCCAGCACTGGATTATGTACCTGTAACCATGGAAAACCCAGCACAACAACATCATGCAAATTATGTAACACCATAAAGCGAATATTTTCCTGATGTGCTGGAGCCATGTACATGGTTAACTGTGTCCAGTACTGAGGTTTATTCTTGGCCAATGGCGTAGCATCAATCCCCCTTAAGGGAATAGGGCTCTGCAAAGGCTCCAAGGAAAAACCACAGCGCTTGGCAAATTCTAAGTCCATTAAGTTCAGGGCAGCGCCAGAATCCACAAATGCCATAACAGAAAAGGACGACAATGAGCAAATCAGGGTAATAGACAAGAGAAATTTAGGCTGTAAACTACTAATGGTAACAGACCTAGGGACCCTCTTAGTATGCTTCGGACAATCAGAAATAGCACGAGTAGAGTCACCACAGTAAAAACGCAGCCCATTCTGACGTCTGAATTCCTGCCTTTCTGCTCTAGTCAAAATCCTATCACATTGCATAGGCTCAGGACTCTGCTCAGAAGACACTGCCATATGGTGCACCACCTTGCGCTTGCGCAGGCGCCGATCAATCTGAATGGCCAAAGACATTGATTCATTCAGACCAGCAGGAGTGGGAAACCCCACCATAACATCTTTAAGGGCTTCAGAAAGACCCTTTCTGAAAATCGCTGCCAGGGCATACTCATTCCATTTTGTGAGCACAGACCACTTTCTAAATCTCTGACAGTATACTTCTGCTGCTTCCTGACCCTGACACAGAGCCAGCAAAGTTTTTTCTGCCTGATCCACAGAATTAGGCTCGTCATACAGCAATCCGAGCGCTTGAAAAAATGCGTCAATATTGAGCAATGCAGGATTTCCTGGCTCAAGGGAGAATGCCCAGTCCTGCGGGTCGCCACGCAGCAAAGAAATAACAACCTTCACCTGCTGAATGGGGTCACCAGAGGAATGGGGTCTCAGAGCAAAAAACAATCTGCAATTATTTTTAAAGTTCAAAAATTTAGATCTATCCCCAGAAAACAAATCAGGAATAGGAATTCTAGGCTCTAAAACGGGAGTCTGGACAACATAATCTTGGATACTCTGTACCCTTGCAGCGAGTTGATCCACACGCAAGGACAAACCCTGAACCTCCATATCAGCACCAGAATCCTGAACCACCCAGAGATTAAGGGGAAAAAAAGACAAAACAAGCTACAAAGGAAAAAAAATGACTCAGAACTTTCTTTTCCCTCTTTTGAGATGCATTTAACACATTGCTGGCCAGCTGTACTGTTATGACCTGGTGGTTAAGGAGCCACACTGATATGACCTGGTGGCTAAAACGCAACATGGGACGAGCTCTGAGCAGGTGGGAACTCTACTGACCGCAGTTCCTAAGTCAGGATGTTCCTGACTCTCCCTAGACACCTCGTCACAGCCTAAGAACTAACTACCCCTAAAGAAGGAAATAGAAAGCTATCTTGCCTCAGAGAAAACCCCAAAAGGAAAGATAGCCCCCCACAAATATTGACTGTGAGTGGAGAGGGAAATGACGTACACAGAAATGAAATCAGATCTTAGCAAAGGAGGCCAATACTAAACTTGATAGACAGAGTAGAAAAGGACACTATGCGGTCAGTATTAACCCCTTTCTGTCATTGGACGTACTATTCCGTCCATGTGGGGTGGGCCCTACTTCCCAAGGATGGAAAAGTACGTCCAGCACGATCGGCCGCGCTCTCGGGGGGAGCGCGGCCAATCGTGGCCGGGTGTCAGCTGACTATCGCAGCTGACATCCGGCACTATGTGCCAGGATCCGTCACGGACCGCCACCCGCATATGATCGCGGTGTGCCGGCGGTATAGGGAAGCATCGCGCAGGGAGGGGGCTCCCTGCGTGCTTCCCTGAGACCCCCGGAGCAACGCGATGTCATCGCGTTGCTCCGAGGGTCTCCTACCTCCTTCCTCGCTTCAGGTCCCGGATCCAAGATGGCCGCGGCATCCGGGTCCTGCAGGGAGGGAGGTGGCTTACCGAGTGCCTGCTCAGAGCCGGCGCTGGTAAGCCTGCTGCACTCTAAGTGAGATCGGTGATCTGACAGAGTGCTGTGCACACTGTCAAATCACCGATCTGTAATGTCCCCCCCTGGGACAAAGTAAAAAGTAAAAAAAAAAAGTCCACATGTGTAAAAAAAAAAAAAAAAAAAAAATTCCTAAATAAATAAAAAAAAAAATTATTCCCATAAATACATTTCTTTATCTAAATAAAAAAAAATCAAACAATAAAAGTACACATATTTAGTATCGCCGCGTCCGTAACGACCCCACCTATAAAACAATATCACTAGTTAACCCCTTCAGTGAACACCGTAAAAAAAAAAAAAAAAAACCGAGGCAAAAAACAACGCTTTATTTTCATACTGCTAAACAAAAAGTGGAATAACACGTGATCAAAAAGACAGATATAAATAACCATGGTACCGCTGAAAATGTCATCTTGTCCCTCAAAAAACGAGCCACCATACACCATCATCAGCAAAAAAATAAAAAAGTTATAGTCCTCAGAATAAAGCGATGCCAAAATAATTATTTTTTCTATAAAATAGCTTTTATCGTATAAAAGCTCCAAAACATAAAAAAAGATATAAATGAGATATCGCTGTAATCGTACTGACCCGAAGAATAAAACTGCTTTATCAATTTTACCAAATGCGGAACGGTATAAACGCCTCCCCCAAAAGAAACTAATGAATAGCTGGTTTTTGGTCATTCTGCCTCACAAAAATCGGAATAAAAAGCGATCAAAAAATCTCCCGTGCCCGAACATGATACCAATAAAAACGTCAACTCGTCTCGCAAAAAACAAGACTTCACATGACTCTGTGGACTCAAATATGGAAAAATTATAGCTCTCAAAATGTGGTAACGCAAAAAATATTTTTTGCAATAAAAAGCGTCTTTCAGTGTGTGACGGCTGCCAATCCTAAAAATCCGCTAAATAAACCGCTATAAAAGTAAATGAAACCCCCCTTCTTCACCCGCTCAGTTAGGGAAAAATTAAAAAAACTTAAAAAATGTATTTATTTCCATTTTCCTATTAGGGTTAGGGCTAGGGTTAGGGCTATGGTTAGGGTTAGGGTTGGGGCTAGGGTTGGGGCTAGGGTTAAGGCTACATTTAGGGTTGGGGCTAAAGTTAGGGTTAGGGTTGGCGCTAAAGTTAGGGTTTGGATTACATTTACGGTTGGGATTAGGGTTAGGGGTGTGTCTGGGTTAGAGGTGTGGTTAGGGTTACCGTTGGGATTAGGGTTAGGGGTGTGTTTGGATTAGGGTTTCAGTTATAATTGGGGGTTTCCACTGTTCAGGCACATCAGGGGCTCTCCAATTATGACATGGTGTCCGATTTCAATTCCAGCCAATTCTGCGTTGAAAAAGTAAAACAGTGCTCCTTCCCTTCCAAGCTCTCCCGTGCGCCCAAACAGGGGTTTACCCGAACATATGGGGTATCAGCGTACTCGGAACACATTGCAGAACAACTTTTGGGGTCCAATTTCTCCTGTTACCCTTGGGAAAATACAAAACTAGGGGCTAAAAAATAATTTGTGGAAAAAAAATATTTTTTATTTGCATGGCTCTGCGTTATAAACTGTAGTGAAACACTTGGGGGTTCAAAGCTCTCACAACACATCTAGATGAGTTTCTTAGGGGGTCTACTTTCCAAAATGGTGTCACTTGTGGGTGGTTTCTACTGTTTAGGTACATTAGGGGCTCTGCAAACGCAATGTGAGGCCTGCAGACCATTCCATCTAAGTCTGCATTCCAAATGGCGCTCCTTCCCTTCCGAGCCCTCCCATGCACCCAAACGGTTCCCTCCCACATATGGGGTATCAGCGTACTCAAGACAAATTGGACAACAACTTTTGGGGTCCAATTTCTCCTGTTACCCTTGGGAAAATACAAAACTAGGGGCTAAAAAATAATTTGTGGAAAAAAAATATTTTTTATTTGCATGGCTCTGCGTTATAAACTGTAGTGAAACACTTGGGGGTTCAAAGCTCTCACAACACATCTAGATGAGTTTCTTAGGGGGTCTACTTTCCAAAATGGTGTCACTTGTGGGTGGTTTCTACTGTTTAGGTACATTAGGGGCTCTGCAAACGCAATGTGATGCCTGCAGACCATTCCATCTAAGTCTGCATTCCAAATGGCGCTCCTTCCCTTCCGAGCCCTCCCATGCGCCCAAACGGTTCCCTCCCACATATGGGGTATCAGCGTACTCAAGACAAATTGGACAACAACTTTTGGGGTCCAATTTCTCCTGTTACCATTGGGAAAATACAAAACTGGGGGCTAAAAAATAATTTGGGGGGGGAATTTTTTTTCTTTTCACGGCTCTGCGTTATAAACTGTAGTGAAACACTTGGATGTTCAAAGTTCTCACAACACAACTAGATAAGTTCCTTGGGGGGTCTAGTTTCCAATATTGGGTCACTTGTGGGGGGTTTCTACTGTTTAGGTACATTAGGGGCTCTGCAAACGCAATGTGACGCCTGCAGACCAATCCATCTAAGTCTGCATTGCAAATGATGCTCCTTCCCTTCCGAGCTCTGCCATGTGCTCAAACGGTGGTTCCCCCCCAGATATCAGGTATCAGCGTACTCAAGACAAATTGGACAACAATATATAGGGTCCAATTTCTCCTGTTACCCTTGGAAAAATACAAAACTGGGGGCTAAAAAATAATTTTTGTGGAAAAAAAATATTTTTTGTTTGCACGGCTCTGCGTTATAAACTGTAGTGAAACACTTGGGGGTTCAAAGCTCTCACAACACATCTAGATGAGTTCCTTAGGGGGTCTACTTTCCAAAATGGTGTCATTTGTGGTTTTTTCTACTGTTTAGGTACATTAGGGGCTCTGCAAATGCAATGTGATGCCTGCAGACCATTCCATCTAAGTCTGCATTCCAAATGGCGCTCCATCCCTTCCGAGCCCTCCCATGCGCCCAAACGGTGGTTCCCCCCCACATATGGGGTATCAGCGTACTCAGGACAAATTGGATAACAACTTTTGGGGTCCAATTTCTCCTGTTACCCTCGGGAAAATACAAAACTGGGGGTTAAAAAATAATTTTTGTGGAAAAAGATTTTTGTTTTATTTTTATGGCTCTGCATTATAAACTTCTGTGAAGCACTTGGTGGGTCAAAGTGCTCACCACACCTCTAGATAAGTTCCTTAGGGGGTCTACTTTCCAAAATGGTGTCACATGTGGGGGGTTTCAATGTTTAGGCACATCAGTGGCTCTCCAAACGCAACATGGCGTCCCATCTCAATTCCTGTCAATTTTGCAGTGAAAAGTCAAACGGCGCTCCTACCCTTCCGAGCTCTCCCATGCGCCCAAACAGTGGTTTACCCCCACATATGGGGTGTCAGCGTACTCAGGACAAATTGTACAACAACTTTTGGGGTCCAATTTCTTCTCTTACCCTTTGGAAAATAAAAAATTGGGGGCGAAAAGATCATTTTTGTGAAAAAAATATGATTTTTTATTTTTACGGTTCTGCATTATAAACTTCTGTGAAGCACTTGGTGGGTCAAAGTGCTCGCCACACATCTAGATAAGTTCCTTAGGGGGTCTACTTTCCAAAATGGTGTCACTTGTGGGGGTTTCAATGTTTAGGCACATCAGTGGCTCTCCAAATGCAACATGGCGTCCCATCTCAATTCCTGTCAATTTTGCAGTGAAAAGTCAAACGGCGCTCCTTCCCTTCCGAGCTCTACCATGCGCCCAAACAGTGGTTTACCCCCACATATTGGGTATCAGCATACTCAGGACAAATTGTACAACAACTTTTGGGGTCCAGTTTCTTCTCTTACCCTTGGGAAAATAAAAAATTGGGGCGAAAAAATCATTTTTGTGAAAAAATATGATTTTTTATTTTTATGGTTCTGCATTATAAACTTCTGTGAAGCAATTGGTGGGTCAAAGTGCTCACCACACATCTAGATAAGTTCCTTAGGGGGTCTACTTTCCAAAATGGTGTCACTTGTGGGGGGTTTCAATGTTTAGGCACATCAGTGGCTCTCCAAACGCAACATGGCGTCCCATCTCAATTCCAGTCAATTTTGCATTGAAAAGTCAAATGGCGCTCCTTCTCTTCCGAGCTCTGTCATGCACCCAAACAGTGGTTTACCCCCACATATGGGGTATCGGCGTACTCAGGACAAATTGTATAACATCTTTTGGGGTCCATTTTCTCCTGTTACCCTTGGTAAAATAAAACAAATTTGAGCTGAAGTAAATTTTGTGTGAAAAAAAGTAAAATGTTCATTTTTATTTAAACATTCCAAAAATTCCTGTGAAACACCTGAAGGGTTAATAAACTTTTTGAATGTGGTTTTGAGCACCTTGAGGGGTGCAGTTTTTAGAATGGTGTCACACTTGGGTATTTTCTATCATATAGACCCCTCAAAATGACTTCAAATGAGATGTGGTCCCTAAAAAAAAAATGGTGTTGTAAAAATGAGAAATTGCTGGTCAATTTTAACCCTTATAACTCCCTAAAAAAAAAGGGACAGTGGTCAGAATTGTAAAAATTGGCCTGGTCCATAACGTGCAAACCACCCTTGGGGGTGAAGGGGTTAAAAACTAAAAATCCATGCAGAGTTTACAAAAATGAACTCCACACCGACTCACGGTGTGGAGGGGAAAATCTGCTTCCCCAGAGCTTCCAGCTAGCCTGAATATGACATAGTGACAAGCTGGACAAAAAGAGACATATTTGCAGAGCAATAGAGTCCAAAGCAAATGGACAAACAAAAACTAGCAAAAACTTATCTTTTGCTGAAAAGGACAGGCCATATGAGAAATCCAAGGAGAGAACCAAATCCAACCAAGAACATTGACAGCTGGCATGAACTAAAGCCCAGAGCAGGTTTAAATAACAAACCCAGTCAAGGCAATTAGTGAAGGCAGCTGCTACAGCTACCTAAAGGAGCAGCAGTTCCACTTGAAACCACCAGAGGGAGCCCAAGGGCAGAACTCACAAAAATACCATTAGCAACCACAGGAGGGAGCTCCAGAACGGAATTCACAACACTCATTTTTATGAACGGAGGCTGGCGGTTACAACCAGGGCGCGTCAGAGGGTGAGTATATCAATATTTTTTATTTTTATTCTTTATTTTACACATTAATATCGATCCCGATACCGATTCCTGATACCACAAAAGTATCGGATCTCGGTATCGGAGTTCCGATACCGCAAGTATCGGCCGATACCCAATACTTGCGGTATCGGAATGCTCAACACTAGTCCCAGCCAATTTCTGGGAAGCATCTTGTATATAAGACTCCTTCTTCCCTAGAGAGTTACCAAGCAATGTGCAAAGTCATTAGGTAGTTGGTGTTCTATCAATGCAGCTGTGAGATCCCCTGGTCCAGGTGCCACCAGGGACCTGAACCCGAATCTCTTGTCCCAGATGCACCCAGTCCTGTTTCCTCACCCCCTGGTCCCAGTGTGGCCAGTGGGGCCTGAGCGACGGAGAGGTGAGTATGTGATTTTTTTTTTATCACAGCAACAGCAAATGGGTCAAGTGTCTGTATGGAGCATCTTCTGGGGCCATAACGTTTGTGCAGCACTATATGGGGCAAGTGTCTGTATAGAGCATCTTATGGGGCCATAAAGTTTGTGCAGCACTATAATGGGGCAAGTGTCTGTATAGGGCATCTTATGGGGCCATAACATTTGTGTAGCACTATATGGGGCAAGTGTCTGTATGGGGCCATAATCAACATTTGTGCAGCACCATTTGGGGCAAATATCTTTATGGAGCATCTTATGGGGCCATAATCAACATTTGTGCAGCATTATATTGGGCAAATGGTTCTATGGAGCATCTTATGAGGCCATTATTAACCTTTATGCAGGATTATATGGGGCATATTTTAATATGGAGCATCTTATAGGGCCCATCATAAACTGTATGGATCATTATATGGGGCTCCTGATTCAATATGGATATTCAAAAACACTTAACCTACTGATGTCTCAATTAATTTTACTTTTATTGGTATCTATTTTTACTTTTGACATTTAGCGGTAGCTGCTGCATTTCCTACCCTAGGCTTATGCTCGAGTCATTAAGTTTCCCCAGTTTTTTGTGGCAAAATTAGGGGGGTCGGCTTATACTCGGGTCGGCTTATACTCGAGTATATACGGTAGTTATTTAAATAATAAAAAAAATGGTGTGGGGTCCCCTCATTTTTGACAACCAGCCTTGCTAAAGCAGACAGCTGAGGAAGGTATTCTCAGGCTGGTAAGGGACCATGGATATTGACCCCCACAGCCTAAAAATAACAGCCCACAGCTGCCCATAAAAGGCACATCTATTAGATGCGTCAGTTCTGGCACTTTGCCCGGCTCTTCCCACTTTCCCTGTGGTGGTGGCAAGTGGGGTTTATATTTGTGGGGCTGATGTTACCTTTCTATTTTCAGGTGAAATCAAGCCCACGGATTACTAATGGAGAGGGGTCTATAAGACACCTATCCATTACTATTACTTTAGTTATATGGTAAATAAAGACTGATCCAGAATAAAGTTGTTTATTGGAAGTAAAACAGTACAGTTTTCCATTTTTATTTAAAAATAGCAAGCACAGTTATACTCACCTAATGCCTAATTCCACTGATTCCTTCGTCTCCTGTAAGAAAGCAAAAATAAAAACCAACAATATCCCTCACCTGTCCGGCATTCTGTCCCACACTGTAATTCATGTCTGGGGATTATAATTTTGAACCTGAATGGTGTCAAGTTGCAACCATCCAGGTTGAGAACCACTGGTAAATGAGCTGCTGGGAGCGCAGCCTTAGGGTACTGTCACACATTGAAATTTCGATCGCTACGACGGTACGATTTGTGACGTTCTAGCGATATCGTTACGATATCGCTGTGTCTGACACGCTACTGCGATCAGACACCCTGCTGAGAATCGTACGTCATAGCAGATCGTTTGGAACTTTCTTTCGTCGCTTGATCACCCGCTGTCATCGCTGGATCGTTGTGTGTGACAGCGATCCAGCGATGTGTTCGCTGGTAACCAGGGTAAACATCGGGTAACTAAGCGCAGGGCCGCGCTTAGTAACCCGATGTTTACTGTGGTTACCAGCGTAAACGTAAAAAAAACAAACAGTACATACTCACATGCCGGTGTCTGTCCCTCGGCGCTGTGCTTCTCTGCACTGTGTAAGCACCAGAGCCGGAAAGCGAGCACAGCGGTGACGTCACCGCTGTGCTTTCCGGCCGCTGTGCTTACACAGTGCAGAGAAGCACAGCGCCGAGGGACAGACACCGGCATGTGAGTATGTACTGTTTGTTTTTTTTACGTTTACGCTGGTAACCAGGGTAAACATCGGGTTACTAAGCGCGGCCCTGCGCTTAGCAACCCGATGTTTACCCTGGTTACCCGGGGACTTCGGCATCGCTCCAGCGCCGTGATTGCAACGTGTGACAGCAGTCTACGACGCTGGAGCGATAATAGTACGACGCTGCGACGTCACGAATCGTGCCGTCGTAGCGATCGAAATTTCAATGTGTGACAGTACCCTTAGTGACTATCGGTGACATTATTGAGTTTACCTCTGGTCACTGAGGCTGCATTCCCAGCCGGGCTGAACTGGGGTGACCTTAGCACAGTATGAAAAAGCCAGTGATGAGGTCATCGCAGTTCAAGCTCAGTGTCTTCACAGCAGATCACCGTGAGAAAGATGGTGCCGGCATTAAAGTGATTGGAAAGCAAAGCACCAAACATGCTGAGTGAGTCACCCGAATATACCGAGGCAAATAGCAAGAATCCTTGTATATAAGGAACAAGGCCAACAATCAAAATTCAATGTATGTGATCTTTTGGCCGTAAGGCGACCCTAGAAAATATACAGACAATTCAGTCATGCAAATCACTGTATTGGTAAAGAATACTTCCAGAAATCATTGTCTGAACACAGTTTTCAGTTTGCAAATGCAAGTTAAAGGTAATCTGTCACCCCAAAAATCGTATCTGAGCTAAGGCCACCCGCATCAGGGGCTTATCTACAGCATTCTGTAATGCTGTAGATAAGCCCCCAATGTAACCTGAAAAGTAAGGAAAACAGGTTATATTATACTCACCCAGGGGTGGTCCTGCTGCTTTTCGGGTCCGATAGGTGTAGAGGTCCGGGTCCGGCACCTCCCATCTTCATACCATCACGCCCTCTTCTTGTCTTCCTGCCGCAGCTCCGGGAAAGGTCAGAGAAGCCCGGCGCCTGCGCACTGCAGTACTTTGCTCTGCCCTCAACAGGGCAGACAAAGTACGACAGCGCCGAAGCCGCTACAGGAAGACAAGAAGAGGACGTCATCGTATGAAGCTAGGAGGCACCGGACACGGACCGCGACGCCCATCGGACCCAGACCTCACCGGGACCGCCCCTGGGTGAGTATATTATAACCTGTTTTTCTTACCTTTCAGGTTACATCTAGGGCTTATCTACAGCATTACAGAATGCTGTAGATAAGCCACTGATGCGGGTGGCCTTAGCTCATATACGATTTTTGGGGTGACAGATTCCCTTTAAAGCTATATTATGCAAAGAAGAAGCCTTATATCACCATAATACAGAAACGCTTCCAAAGCTCATTCAGAAAGGACTTAGGCAAAAAATGGATAAATGTTCTATCCCCTTAATGACCACCAATATGTATTTTAACTGACCTGAGTTAAAAGAGAATAGCTTCCCCATACAGGTGACAATCCAGCAGCTGTTGGCTGTACACTATAGCTGACAACTTGCTGCATCAGCCATGATCAGTGTTTGCACTGTCCATATCTGTTTAATCCCTTAGATGCTGCTGTCAATAGTGACTACATCATATAAATGGTTAACAGAGTGTGGGGGCTTCCTCTTTATCCCAATTGGTGAAGTCAGATCATGATTTTGTTGTCCTGTTGTTTGCCATAGCAATTCACAACCAAATAGCGACCTTAGAGTCTGATGGCTGTTGTAACCTATTCTGAAGTTAGCGGCATTTACGTGTTAAAAAATACACATTTTAGTTTCTGTCATTCCAGTTTGCATTAATTCCTAAAAACCACCTGAAGGGTTAATAAACTACCCTACTGCAGTTTTCAATATTTTAGGGGTGCTGTTTTTAAAGTGGTATAACTTTTGGGGGTTTCCCAATATATGGGACCCCTAAAGTCACTTCAAACATGGATAGGTCCCTAAAAATATACATTTTTTAAATTTCCTTGAAAAAATGAAAAATTGCTGCTACATTTTTAAACCTCCTAAAATGCTAACAAAATAAAATAACATTTTGCAAATTGTGCTGATGTAAAGCAGACATGAGGGAAATGTTATTTATTAATGTTTTGCTATGGTATGACTATCTGGATTAAAGGGATCATCATTCAAACTTTGAAAATTGCTATTTTTTTTATATTTTTCTCAAATTTCTGATATTTTTATAAATAAACACAAAACAAATCAACTTAAATTTACCATTATCATAAAGTATAATGTGTCTCGAAAAAACAATCTCAAAATCACTGGAATTTGTTGAAGCGTTCCAGAGTTATTACCACATAAAGTGACACTGGTCAGATTCCAAAAATTTGGCTCCGTCACTAAGGGACTATGGTCAGATGAGTTAAAATATTATTTTTTTTATGGAAATGACAGACGTTGTATCCTGTGGACTTAGGCTGGAGTCACACTAGTCTGTAATACGGAGGAGTGCCATGCGATAAAAAATCGCATAGCACTCTGACCAGTATTTCTCTATGTGGCAGCTCACATCTTCCATTTTTTTCTCGTCCGTATTACACTTGCGAGTGAAATCGCAGCATGCTGCGATTGTCCGCGTATCTCAGCTGAGAAACGCCAATGCAAGTCTATGGGTGCAAGAAAAAATCGCATAGCACACGGACCATCAGTGTGACTTGTGAGAAATTCTCAGGCATTGGGCAGGTGACAGGAAAAGCTCAACCATTATTTGCTCATTTTGCAAGTGTGTGAGAAAATCTCACCATACGGATGACACAAGGATACTTTTTTGAGAAAAAAACGCATCCTGGCATTGCACACGGATGAGATACGGATCACCATACGGAGAACATTTGTGCGATTCTCAGCAGACAAAATCGGACAGATTTTTTATACATTGTGTGTGACCCAGGCCTTAAACTTACAGTTCCATAGCCTGCACCTCTGAGGGTATAAGATTGAATTGACTCCTATGCCATGAGAGACTTACACATCTTGAATGGCTCTATCACTGCAGAGCATTATATTGAGGTTTTACAACAACATACGTATGTTTCCATCCAGAAAATGTTGATTTATATCGCAGAAAGACAATGCTAAATCACATACTGCATCCATCACAACAGCATGGCTTCACAGAAGAAGAGTTCAGATGATGAACTGGACAGCCTGAATAGTGTATATACTGTGTAGTGTGGCACATCTCTTAATCATAAAATTCTTACCCATTGAATGCATGTAACCCTTTTATTATTGTACTTATTTAATCCATGTCCCATTATATTATGATGTCTGTTTTTCTTAGGAAATTGGCAAAATCCACGCTGGTTCTCATCCTGGTTTTTGGTGTCCATTACATTGTATTTGTGTGTTTGCCGCACACATTTACTGGTTTAGCCTGGGAAATTCGAATGCATTTTGAGCTGTTCTTCAACTCATTTCAGGTACATAAACTACTAATAATTGTTTAAATCTTATATATAAATTGTTGTGATTAGAGATGAGTGGATCAATACATGAAGGAATGAGCTTTAGTTGAATTTTGCGATTTCACATGAATTTGAGCATTTTAAGCTTCAATTTGCAGTTTGCAAAAATAAAATATCAAAAAGGGAAATGGCACTATTTCCCACACTGCTGAAGCATCTGAGAGTGGGCTAATTTCATGGATTACCACGCAGAAATCCCAATAATCCCCTGCAGCTATGACATCATACCTAAAATATAGGTACCCGGGGCATCATCATAGTTCAGAGATTACAACTGGAGCATAGTTGTATGACAGAGTCATTTTTCATCTCCAGAGTCACCAGGTAAGGCTCATTGTACAGTGTATGATCTTATGGCTAGTGTGGTCCTCTCTCTCTTTCTCTCTCTCCGAAGGTGTGTAAGAGCTTATGGTCAGGAAATTTCACTCTTTCTCCTGTAGAGTGTAAACTCTTGTTGTCAGCAGGGCCTCTCTCTCTCTCTTGCAGAGTATATGCTCTTTAGGTCAGCAGGATACTCTCTCCTGTAGCGTCAGCGAGGTTCTCTCTCCTAAGGTGTGTAAGCTCTTATGGTCAACATAGTGCTCTCTCTTTCTCTCCTGTAGATTGTAAGCTCTTGAGGTCAGCAGGGTTCTCTAATTGTCCTCTAAAGTGTAGGCTCACATGGTTAGCTGTGTTGTCTCCCTCTTCTCTCTCTGTGTGTATTTTCTGAGCAATTATAAGCTTTCCAGTATTCAGAATTTCAGAATCAAGCAAATTTATTCACAGCAAATTAAACTTTGTGTGAAAAATGAATTCAAATTTGCAAAGATCTGCTCATCTCTAGGTGTCATAATAGGTTATTAAGTTTCAATGCTATATAGACATATTTTACATTTAGCACCTTTTTGTTTATATACATTTCTTCTTTACACCCTGATTTATGTGCATTTACATGTTTAGTTTTTTTTGTATGTGATGTTGTCTTATTAAATTTGAATCTCTGTATCCACTCTAAAATGGGCATTCAACATGTTTGTCTTCACTCATTCTTGCCTTAAAATCCCCTTGTAGCTATTCAATTCTGTTTTTTTAACTTGATAAAGACACCTTTCCAGCATTGAAATGGGTTGTCCTAATAAAAGAATGATCATCTTTCCAGCAAGTGATTCTTTTTCCAACAGCGCATTCTTTTGAGGTATTTTGTCCTCTTTTGAATATGTGCAGTAGGAAACTAATCCTGCTCCCTTCATATATACAGTAGGAGTTGTGCGTGAGTAATAATTCTGAGATACCAGAAGTGCTGAGGTAAAAAGTCACCATTAGTGTTGAGCGATACCGTCCGATACTTGAAAGTATCGGTATCGGATAGTATCGGCCGATACCCGAAAAGTATCGGATATCGCCGATACCGATACCCGATACCAATACAAGTCAATGGGACACCAAGTATTGGAAGTTATCCTGTTGGTTCCCAGGGTCTGAAGGAGAGGAAACTCCCCTTCAGGCCCTGGGATCCATATTAATGTGTAAAATAAAGAATAAAAATAAAAAATATTGATATACTCACCCTCTGACGCGCCCTGGTTGTAACCGCCAGCCTCCGTTCATAAGAATGAGAGCTTGAAAGTCCTTAGATGATGTCGCGGCCTGTGATAGGTCGCGGAGGGGTCACGTGACCGCAACGCGACCAATCACAAGCCGTGACGTCATCTAAGGTCTTTCAAGCGCTTGAAAGTCCTTAGATGACGTCGCGGCCTGTGATTGGTCGCGGAGCGGTCACGTGACCGCTCCGCAACCAATCACAGGCCGCGACGTCATCTAAGGACTTTCAAGCGCTCATTCTTATGAGCGGAAGCTGCCGGTTACTTCAGTAAGGTACAGGCTGCGCCGGAGAGGTGAGTATATCAATATTTTTTATTTTTATTCTTTATTTTACACATTAATATCTATCCCGATACCGATTCCCGATATCACAAAAGTATCGGATCTCGGTATCGGAATTCCGATACCGCAAATATCGGCCGATACCTGATACTTGCGGTATCAGAATGCTCAACACTAGTCACCATTTGTACTTCAGAGCGCCCTGTCTGTACATTGAATAGATTATCTCTAGGTCACAGAAGTAGAAATTCTAATGCATGTGGTCATGGCTCCTATTTTGACATTCTAAGACAGGTTTCTGTCAGTGTAACAAAATGGCAGCCATTATAATTCTATGGAGATTTACTTCCTTGACTAAATGATTGTGATTTGATAATTAAATCTGCTTAGGGAATGATTTAGAATGGAATTACCTTTAGTTATTATCTTTTAAAATCCAAGAAAACCTCTTTAAGTGAATCTAATAGATGGTGATGTATTAAATTTGTTGGAAATGGTGCAAATTGTAGTTAAAACGAATGTGTCTTTTAATATATTATTGGTTTTTCAGTTCTGTTCATGATTATTCTGTTTGTCAATAGGAATGAGTTGACAAGATAAGCTCATAGCTTTACTTTCTCCTATTATATTTTACAGTTCATAACTGTAGCTTTGTATTAAAGTGAAATACAATTGTAAGATTTATTTCACTGTAAGGTTTGCTTTGCTGGTGATGTCACTTCTGGAACTGCTAATAAATCTATTGATGAGTAGCAAGTAACTTTAGCACACCATGACATTGGAAATTACTTTTTCTTTTCATTACAAGAAAATATGTATTATTTTCCATAAGTTGAACTCTATTACTCAAAAGGGACGGATGAGCGAACCTGCTTGGTAGTACTCGGTTATCACTCAAGTATCTTAATGCTCAGATGAGCTAGTTACTCGGCAAGCATTGGACGGCGCTTGATATAAAACTCAAAACCCTGTCCACATGTTTGGCACCTATTAAACAGACAAGAAGCATGCAGGAACTGCCTGCACAGCACTGTAATGCTGTAGCCATCTTGGTTGTGGCATTACTGTGATTGGCTGGCTATGTGACATTGTCAGGAGTTATAAAAGAACAGGCGTCACAGGGCTTGGCACCCTGACACCATTGCACAGCTCTATGAAAGCTTGTATTGGAGGGAGAGAGTGCTTGTATAGGCCTGTGTGCACAGTATAATGAATCAGAGGCCTGGTGAAACTGAGCCTCATACTAACAGCCCTTCTAAGGGCTAATCATTTGCTTTGCTGTTTACATCACATACTGTACATTCTGCATTTAGTGTAGGGAGGGAGAAAGAGTTGTAGGAGCAGAGACAGTGGCAGCATACACTCTGTAGACAGTAACTTGGTTAATGTCCTGTGGTCTCAGGGTTAATTTTGCCAGCCTCTTTTCCAAAATAGGAGGGGTAATTATACTCACGCCTAACCTGGTTTCTCTGTCAGCTATAGATTCTGTTTCTGTCTGTATGCGTGACTTCTGGAGTGTGCATCCAGCTTGCATAGTGTTATCTTGCTTTCCGTGCTTTACGCTGTTTGTGTTCCTGGCTTACTGAACTCTGGCTTTGCTTCTGACTATCCCCTTTCTCTCCGTTTTGGTACCTCGTAATCTCCTGGCTACATCCTCTGCTTGTTTGATTATTCTTTAGTGCTTGTCCCTTCTCTGTTTCTGTTTCTGTTTCATCTGGCTCCGCCCCCTTACCTCCTCCCACTCTGTCACATGGTCTTAGGGCCTGCTCATTACCTGTACACTCTGTTTCATGTCAAAGGTCCCATGGGTTCAGATTAGTAACTTGGCATTTTGCTCAGCTGCTTGTGCAGCTTCCCCTGCAGCATTGATACCCGAGTGCCGTGACAGTGACCACCCGTTGGGTCATGTCATGCCAGGACTGTCACTTCGTGACAGGCTTGTTGACACAGAGGATTTTCGTTGACTCATGGCGGCAACTGTCCCTCTGTATTCGGTCCCCAGCTGCAACTTTTTCTCACGGGGTGGTGTCCTTGCCAAGCATCGGCACATGTCCAGAAACATCAACTGTAATCTTACCAATGTGGTTGTTTGGATTCTCCACGTAATGACTGACACGTGGACAAGTGCTTGTGGCCAGGGACATTTCCCTGATGGCACAATGGATGAACATTGTGGAAGCAGTGGCCGAGTCCCACGCTGGCATGGCATACAACACTGAAGATTGTTGGCCTTACTTCTATCAGGGTTTTCTCCACCTCATAAAACACTTCCTGCACCCCCTCCTGCTCCCCCTCCTGCTCCTCCTCATCCTCCATCTCCAATGTGTAATCTCAAAAAAATTTTTGTCCACATCAGCTATAAACTGGAAGCTCTGCAGCACTGCCTCAGAAAAGCAGCAATAGACTTTCCTGAAGCTGGTTTGTCTGGGAGACAAACCACACACTGTGGCAGAGTTACTTAAAGGAGTAACAGGCGAGACAGATCTGTGGCTTCTGATGCTGAACTTCAAAACCAGGCATGATCGTTTGTGAAAATGGCCATAACTTGGCGGCGGCTGTGAAGCTTGGCAAGCTCACACAAGTACCATGCTTGGCTCAGTTGCTGAACTTGGCAGTTCAGCAGTTTCTGAAAACATACTGAGATTTGCCGGACCTTCTGATAAGGGTATGCTGTATCAACTCCCATTTCTGAAAGTCAACTAAAGCTGACGCTGCTGCGGCAATGCTGCAGCAGTGAATGCAAGTGCCAGAAAACCGATTGGTGTGCTGTTGTGAACTCTGTTTCCGGGCTCCCTCCTGTGGTCGTGAGTGGTACTGTGTGAGTTCTCTCTTTGGGCTCCCCCTGGTGGCTCTTTTTGCTATTTTGCAGGTTCTGGCTGGGATCAGCTGTCTCGTCATCTGCTAGTTAGGTTTCCTATTTAATCCACCTGGTCCTTCATTCCTTGCCTGTTGTCGTTGTATTCAGTGCTATTCTGATTGCTCCTGTCTACATCCGTTATCAGTCTCTCCAAGAGAAGCTAAGTTTTGTTTGCTTATTTTTGCTCATCTGTGTTCAAGATGTTTCCTAGTATATGATGGATTTTGTCCAGCTTGCTAATATGTGATGTCCCTGCTTGCTGGTGCTCTGGGGTGCTGAGTTGCTCCCCCCACATCGTTAGTTGGTGTGGGGGTTCTCGCATTCTCTGCGTGGATATTTTTGCATAGGGTTTTTTACTGACCGCACAGATCCCTTGCTATTTTCTGCTATCTAGCGTTAGCGGGCCTCATTTGCTTAACCTGTTTCATCTCTGCGTTTGTCTTTTCCTCTTAACTCACCGTTATTATTTGTGGGGGGCTTCTATATCTCAGGGGTTATTTCTCTGAGGCAAGTGAGGTCTTTACTTTCTCTTTAGGGGTAGTCAGTTTCTCAGGCCGTGAAGAGACGTCTAGGATTTCAGGAAACGTTCCACGGCTAGCTTTAGTGTGTGCGGTTAGGATCAGGTTTTGCGGTCAGTCCAGTTACCACATCCCCAGAGCTCATCCTATTATCTTCTACTTGCTGGTTAGATTTGTGATCCTAAGCCACTGAGGATCATAACAGTACAACAGGCCAAAAATGTTAAATGCATCGCAAAAGTGGGATAAGAGAAATCCTGAGTTCAATTTTTTTTTTTCTGCTCTGCAGTGTGTCCTGCTTCTCTCCTCCCCTTAATCTCTTGGTGGCTTTGAGTTCAGCTGCAGACATGGATATTCAGAGTCTGACTTCTAGTGTGGATCATCTTGCTGCAAGGGTGCAAAGCATTCAGGATTTTGTTATTCACAGTCCTATGTCTGAGCCAAAAGTACCTATTCCTGAGTTTTTTTCTGGAGATAGATCTAGGTTTCTGAATTTTAAGAATAATTGTAAATTATTTCTTTCTTTGAGACCTCGTTCCTCTGGTGATTCCGCTCAGCAAGTTAGAATTGTTATCTCCTTGTTACGTGGCGACCCTCAAGATTGGGCTTTCTCCCTGGCGCCAGGAGATCCTGCATTGCTGAATGTGGATGCGTTTTTTCTGGCGCTTGGATTGCTTTATGAGGAACCTAATCTTGAGAACCAGGCAGAAAAAGCCTTGCTGGCTCTCTCTCAGGGTCAGGATGAAGCTGAGGTGTATTGTCAAAAATTTCGGAAATGGTCGGTGCTTACTCAATGGAATGAGTGTGCCCTGGCTGCAAATTTCAGAGAAGGTCTTTCTGAAGCCATTAACAATGTTATGGTGGGGTTCCCCACGCCTGCGAGTCTGAATGAGTCAATGGCTTTGGCCATTCAGATTGAGCGGCGTTTGCGGGAGCGCAAACCTGCGCACCATCTGGCGGTGTTTTCTGAACAGAGACCTGAGTCTATGCAATGTGATAGGATTCTGACCAGAATTGAATGGCAAAATCATAGACGTCAGAATGGGTTGTGCTTTTACTGTGGTGATTCTGCTCATGTTATCTCAGCATGCTCTAAGCGCACAAAAAACTTCGCTAGATCTGCCACCATTGGTACTGTACAGCCTAAATTCATTTTGTCTGTTACTTTGATTTGCTCTCTGTCATCCTACTCAGTTATGGCTTTTGTAGATTCAGGTGCCGCCCTGAATCTGATGGATTTGTCATTTGCCAAGCGCTGTGGTTTTATCCTTGAGCCATTACAGTTCCCTATTCCATTGAAGGGAATTGATGCTACACCATTGGCCAAGAATAAACCTCAATACTGGACTCAAGTGACCATGTGTATGACTCCTGCACATCAAGAGGTGATTTGCTTTCTTGTGTTATATAATTTGCATGACGTTGTCGTGTTGGGTCTGCCATGGTTGCAGGCAAGACTGTGAGCAGCAATGATGTCATAGTCAGTGCAGCGGTCCCGCTTCTGTGCATACTTAAACAGTCGCTGCTCACAATTAAACATGAAGGTATGCATTTAGACCAGATGGAGATGGAGGAAGACATGAGACAGGAAGATACTACCAAGCCCAGCCTCATCTCATCTGCTCAGTATGGATCGGGTAACAATGAGGAGGTGGAGGCCGAGGAGAAGGAGGAACAGGAGCTGTTAGCTATGGCAACAGGGGCTAGTACCCACACAACCTTTGTCCCATCTTTAATTTCATGGATGGGCTGAGGAGTGGAATGAGGAGGAAGATGATGAGGAGGAGATGGAAAGTCATCATAATGGTGGAGACAGGGAAATGTTGACTGTAGGAACCTTGGCAAATATGGCCAACTTTATGTACCAATGCCTTTCCTGTTACCCTCACAAAATATTTATCTTGGCCAGAAATGTGTACTAGTTATTCACCCTGCTAGAACCACGCTAGAAGGAATTTCCTTATGAAGAAGTCACTTAGACTTTGAAACGCGTTGAATAAACCACCTTTCTTTATGTGAAATACGTCTGGACATATGATTATTCAGACCCTGATGAAGGCACACCGCAGAGTATGGGTAGTGGCACCATCATATGGTGATGTAAAATATGTTTATTACATTCATTACATCAATGTAGGATACTATGTTCTTCACATCTATGCTCCAGCATTCTATCCAATGTGTATTGCAGGCACTTAAACTGCAATTTTGAAGGATATGGGAATATAGTTAATACACTATATGATTTTTTTCTAGTCTCTGGGTGCAAGTTTTATTTATGTTGGTACTTATTTGTGTATTTTCTATTTTTGATTACATTGTCTATTAGCATCACATCTTGCTCTTGCCTGCCATCTGGTGGTGCCAATTACTTTCTTTGGTCATCACCTTGCACTATATTGGCACTTTTTAACATTGTTTGTCTTTTAAATTATTTCTAATAAAGCATTGTACTTTTATTGTTCATCTTACACCTCTCCTTATATGCTCTCCCTCCTAAAAATTGTTAAAAAATGTATCAGTATTACAGTGGGTATGGAAAAATATTCTATTCCCCTTTACATTTTTCTCTCTTTGTTTCATTGCACATTGGTGGACAGCCATTTTCAGATCTCTCCAGAGATGCTCAATTGGTTTTAGGTCAGGGCTCTGGCTGGGCCAGTCAACAATGGTCACAGAGTAGTCAAGAAGCCACACCTTTTTCATTTTAGCTGTGTGCTTAGTATCATTGTCTTGTTGGAAGGTGAACCTTTGGCCAAGTCTGAGGTCCAGAGCACTCTAAAACAGGTTTTCATCAAGAATATCTCTGTACTTGGTGCATTCATGTTTCCTTCAATGACAACCAGTCGTCCTGTCCCTGCAGCTGAAAAACACCCCCAAAGCATGATGCTGCCAACACCATGTTTCACTGTTGGGATTGTATTGGGCAGGTGATGAGCAGTACCTGGTTTTCTCCACACATATCGCTTAGAATTATCACCAAAAAGGTCTATCTTCATCTCATCAGACCTGTGGTGGAAAAATCGTAGCTTCGCAGGCATAAGTTTCATAGTTCTGTCTGCCAGCCTTGTTCCACTCTTTTTTTGGTATTTTAACCCCTTCATGAGCCAGCCTATTTTGACCTTAATGACCTGACTATTTTTTGCAATTCTGACCAGTGTCCCTTTATGAGGTAATAACTCAGGAATGCTTCAACGGATCATAGCGATTCTGAGAAACTTTTTTCGTGACTTATTGGGCTTCATGTTAGTGGTAAATTTAGGTTGATAATTTTTGCGTTTATTTGAGAAAAAAATGGAAATTTGACAAAATGTTTGAAAATTTCACAATTTTCAAATTTTGAATTTTTATTCTGTTAAACCAGAGAGTTATGTGACACAAAATAGTTAATAAATAACATTACCCACATGTCTACTTTACATCAGCACAATTTTGGAAACAAAGTTTTTTTTTGCTAGAAAGTTATCAGGGTTAAAATTTGACCAGCGATTTCTCATTTTTACAGCAAAATTTACAACACTTCACATTTGAAATCAGTTTGAGGGTTCTATATGGCTGAAAATTCCCCAAAGTGACACTATTCTAAAAACTGCACCCCTCAACCCCTCAAGGTGCCCAAAACCACATTCAAGAAGTTTATTAACCCTTCAGGTGTTTCACAGCAGCGGAAGCAACATTGATGGAAAAAATGAACATTTAACTTTTTAGTCACAAAAATGATATTTTAGCAACAATTTTTATATTTTACCAAGGTTAAAAGGAGAAACTGGACCCTGAAAGTTGTGGTCCAATTTATCCTGAGTACGCTGATACCCCATATGTGGGGGGGAACCACTGTTTGGGTGAACGACAGGGCTCGGAAAGGAAGGAGCACCATTTGACTTTTTAACTGAAAAGTTGGCTCCAATCTTTAACGGACACCATGTCGTGTTTCAAGAGCCCCTGTGTGCCTAAAAATTGGAGTGCCCCCACAATTGACACCATTTTGGAAACCAGACCACTGAAGGAACTTATCTAGATGCATAGTGAGCACTTTAAACCCCCACGTGCTTCACAAATTGATCCGTAAAAATGAAAAAGTACTTTTTTTTCACAAAAAAGTTCTGTTAGCCTCAATTTTTTTCCTTTTCACATAGGCAACAGGATAAAATGGATCCTAAAATTTGTTGTGCAATTTCTCCTGCGTACACCGATACCTCACATGTGGGGGTAAACCACTGTTTGAGCACACGGCAAGGCTCAGAAGGGAAGGAGCGCCATTTGACTTTTTGAATTTAAAATTAGCTCCAATCGTTAGCGGTCACCATGTCGCCTTTAGAGAGCCCCTGTGTGCCTAAACATTTGAAGCTCCCCCACAAGTGACCCCATTTTGGAAACTAGACTCCCCAAGGAACTTATCTAGATGTGTAGTGAACACTTTCAACCCCCAAGTGCTTCACAGAAGTTTATAACGCAGAGCCGTGAAAATAAAAAATCATTTTTCTTTCCTCAAAAATAATTTTTTAGCCCGCAATTTTTTATTTTCACAAAAGTGACAGGAGAAATTGGACCCCAAAAATTGTTATCCAGTTTGCTGGTACCTCATATGTGGGGGTAAACCACTGTTTGGGCACACGTCGGGGTTCGGAAGGGAGGAAGCACCAGTTGACTTTTTGAACGCAAGATTGGCTGGAATCAATAGTAGGGTTGAGCGACTTTCATTTTTTTAAGATCGAGTCGGGTTTTGCGAAACCCGACTTTGTCCAAAGTCGAGTCGAGTGAAGTCGGCCGATTATCGCGAAAAGTCGGGGATCGACTGAAACATGAAACCCAATGCAAGTCAATGGGGAAGCATAGTCGGCAGTGAGTGGAGGCCAGGAAAACACCTACAGTGCCCATTTTAATGCCAAAAACATCCATTCTTGTTTCTGAAGCTTGTCAATCTTAATTAACTTTATAATAATAGTTGGGCATTGGAAATTGGGGGTGATTTGGCAAAAGTTGTGGGGGGTAGGGCTGGTTCAAGGTTTTAGTGGGCCCAGGAAACGTGGACTACGTCACGGCGGTGGAGCAGTGAGAGGTAAGTATTTCAACTTTGCAAGTGCCGTGATCCTGAGCAAGCAGGGAGGCCCATTCGTTCGCATTGGCACTGGCACAGGGCCCCTCAAAGTGCGGCGGTGTGTTTGCACGGCGGGGGTGCCTCCCACTGGCAGCGACACTTTTTCGTACTCTGAGGGGCCCTGTGCCTGTGACGTCGCCAACGAGTATGCCCCCCTACCTGTTGAAGAAACCTGCACTTTCATCTGCACCTTCCTCTTTGTCCCTGTGTAAGGTGGTATAGTATGCGGGAAGGGGAACCTGACTTTCAGCAGGGTCAGATTGTGGCTGTGTAGCGTGCAAGGGGAATGTAGTGGTCTGGGTCAAAGTACCACAAGACTCATCTAGCACCGGCTGGGCAATGGGCAGGATGAGGAGGAAACACTGACATAGGCCCAAATAATAAAGTGGGTAAAATGCAGTTCAAAATTGGTAACAGGACTAACCAGGTGGCATTGCTTATTTCAGTGGAGTAGAAAACCCAGGAGCGGCAGACACCGTTAGTAGGGCCGAACCACACTAGTAGGCCCTATGCAGTTTAATATTGCAAATGAAGGCCGAAAGCCTGAAGATTAAAGGTCAGGAAAATAACACAGGACAACACCAAGGTGCGGCACACACCGTTACTAGGCCCAACCAAAGTTGTAGGCCAACTGCAGTTTAATTATTTAAAGTGTAAGCCGAAAGCCTGAACATTGAAGGTCGGGACAACAAAACAGGAGAAAACCCAGTAGCGTCAGACACTGTTTTAAGGGCCCAACCACACATTTTAAAAACTACTTAACGAGAGCCTTAAGATTGAAACTCAGCTTTATACAGTGGAGGACAACACCATGGAGCGGCACACACCGTTAGTAGGCCCCAACCACCAATTTTTAAAAACAACTACTTAATGAGAGCCTTAAGGTTGAAGCTCAGCTTTATACAGTGGAGGACAACACCAGGGAGCGTCAGACACCGTTAGTAGGCCCACACCACCAATTTTTAAAAACAACTACTTAATGAAAGCCTGAAGGTTGAAGCTTAGACAAGGAAACCTGGAGGAGAACACCCAGGAGGAGGAGAACACCCAGGAGGAGGAGAACACCCAGGAGCGTTAGACACCGTTAGTAGGCCCCAACCACCAATTTTTACAAACAAATACTTAATGAGAGCCTGAAGGTTGAAGCTCAGCTTTATACAGTGGAGGACAACACAAGGGAGCGTCAGACACCGTTAGTAGGCCCCAACCACCAATTTTTAAAAACTACTTAATGAGAGCCTGAAGGTTGAAGCTCAGCTTTATACAGTGGAGGACAACACCAGGGAGCGGCACACACCGTTAGTAGGCCCTAACCACCAATTTTTACAAACAAATACTTAATGAGAGCCTGAAGGTTGAAGCTCAGACAAGGAAACCTGGAGGAGAACACCCAGGAGGAGGAGAACACCCAGGAGGAGGAGAACACCCAGGAGCGTCAGACACCGTTAGTAGGCCCCAACCACCAATTTTTACAAACAAATACTTAATGAGAGCCTGAAGGTTGAAGCTCAGCTTTATACAGTGGAGGACAGCACAAGGGAGCATCAGACACCGTTAGTAGGCCCCAACCACCAATTTTTAAAAACAACTACTTAATGAGAGCCTGAAGGTTGAAGCTCAGCTTTATACAGTGGAGGACAACACCAGGGAGCGTCAGACACCGTTAGTAGGCCCACACCACCAATTTTTAAAAACAACTACTTAATGAAAGCCTGAAGGTTGAAGCTTAGACAAGGAAACCTGGAGAACACCCAGGAGGAGGAGAACACCCAGGAGCGTTAGACACCGTTAGTAGGCCCCAACCACCAATTTTTACAAACAAATACTTAATGAGAGCCTGAAGGTTGAAGCTCAGCTTTATACAGTGGAGGACAACACAAGGGAGTGTCAGACACCGTTAGTAGGCCCCAACCACCAATTTTTAAAAACAACTACTTAATGAGAGCCTGAAGGTTGAAGCTCAGCTTTATACAGTGGAGGACAACACCAGGGAGCGGCACACACCGTTAGTAGGCCCTAACCACCAATTTTTACAAACAAATACTTAATGAGAGCCTGAAGGTTGAAGCTCAGACAAGGAAACCTGGAGGAGAACACCCAGGAGGAGGAGAACACCCAGGAGGAGGAGAACACCCAGGAGCGTCAGACACCGTTAGTAGGCCCCAACCACCAATTTTTACAAACAAATACTTAATGAGAGCCTGAAGGTTGAAGCTCAGCTTTATACAGTGGAGGACAACACAAGGGAGCATCAGACACCGTTAGTAGGCCCCAACCACCAATTTTTAAAAACAACTACTTAATGAGAGCCTGAAGGTTGAAGCTCAGCTTTATACAGTGGAGGACAACACCAGGGAGCGTCAGACACCGTTAGTAGGCCCACACCACCAATTTTTAAAAACAACTACTTAATGAAAGCCTGAAGGTTGAAGATTAGACAAGGAAACCTGGAGAACACCCAGGAGGAGGAGAACACCCAGGAGCGTTAGACACCGTTAGTAGGCCCCAACCACCAATTTTTACAAACAAATACTTAATGAGAGCCTGAAGGTTGAAGCTCAGCTTTATACAGTGGAGGACAACACAAGGGAGCGTAAGACACCGTTAGTAGGCCCCAACCACCAATTTTTAAAAACAACTACTTAATGAGAGCCTGAAGGTTGAAGCTCAGCTTTATACAGTGGAGGACAACACCAGGGAGCGTCAGACACCGTTAGTAGGCCCACACCACCAATTTTTAAAAACAACTACTTAATGAAAGCCTGAAGGTTGAAGCTTAGACAAGGAAACCTGGAGAACACCCAGGAGGAGGAGAACACCCAGGAGGAGGAGAACACCCAGGAGCGTTAGACACCGTTAGTAGGCCCCAACCACCAATTTTTAAAAACAACTACTTAATGAGAGCCTGAAGGTTGAAGCTCAGCTTTATACAGTGGAGGACAACACCAGGGAGCGGCACACACCGTTAGTAGGCCCTAACCACCAATTTTTACAAACAAATACTTAATGAGAGCCTGAAGGTTGAAGCTCAGACAAGGAAACCTGGAGGAGAACATCCAGGAGGAGGAGAACACCCAGGAGGAGGAGAACACCCAGGAGCGTCAGACACCGTTAGTAGGCCCCAACCACCAATTATTAAAAACAACTACTAATGAGAGCCTGAAGGTTGAAGCTCAGACAGGGAAACCTGGAGGAGAAAACCCAGGAGGAGGAGAACACCCAGGAGGAGGAGAACACCCAGGAGGAGGAGAACACCCAGGAGGAGGAGAACACCCAGGAGGAGGAGAACACCCAGGAGCGTCAGACACCGTTAGTAGGCCCCAACCACCAATTTTTAAAAACAACTACTTAATGAGAGCCTGAAGGTTGAAGCTCAGCTTTATACAGTGGAGGACAACACCAGGGAGCGGCACACACCGTTAGTAGGCCCCAACCACCAATTTTTAAAAACAACAACTTAATGAGAGCCTGAAGGTTGAAGCTCAGCTTTATACAGTGGAGGACAACACCAGGGAGCGGCACACACCGTTAGTAGGCCCCAACCACCAATTTTTACAAACAAATACTTAATGAGAGCCTGAAGGTTGAAGCTCAGACAAGGAAACCTGGAGGAGAACACCCAGGAGGAGGAGAACACCCAGGAGCGTCAGACACCATTAGTAGGCCCAACCAAACTAGTAGCTCCACTGCAGTTTTCAAATTCCTATAGGCTGAAAACCTGACAATTGAAGCTCAGCTTTTTTCAGAGGAGGACAGCTTTATTGAGTGGCGCAGACAGACACAGGTAGTAGGCCTTTAACAAAAAAGTTGGCTCAATGCAGTTTAAAAAAGGTTACAGGGGTACACAGGCAGCATTTGTGTGGTCAGCGGAGGACAATTTGAATTAGGGACTGCAGACAGACTTAGTAGGCTGTCCCCTGTGGACCTTGCATCCACCACATTAACCCATTGCGCCGTAATGGACACGTAACCTTCCGTGGCCATGCCTACAGGTCCATTTGTCTGTTGTCAGGTGCACCTTTGTACTCACAGATTGCCAGAGTGCATGGACAATGCGGTCTTTTACATGCTGGTGGAGGGCTGGGTGTTATGAGCTGGTGGTTTAGGAGCAACATGGGACGTGCTCTGGAGGAGGTGGTACCTGTACTGACCGCAGTTCCTGAGCTTATCACAACACTAGAAGTAGCCGTGGGATGTTCCTGTCACTCCCTAGACACCTCGTCACAACCGGAGAACTAACTACCCCTAAAGATAGAAACAGGAAAGCTATCTTGCCTCAGAGAAAATCCCCAAAGGATAGGAAAGCCCCCCACAAATATTGACTGTGAGTGAAGAGGGAAATGACATACGCAGAATGAAACCAGGATGTAGCAAAGGAGGCCAGTCTAGCTAGATAAAAAGAACAGGACAGAATACTGTGTGGTCAGTATTAAAAACTAAAAAAATCCACCACAGAGTTTACAAAAATGTCCACACCTGACTAAAGGTGTGGAGGGTAAATCTGCTTCCCAGAGCTTCCAGCTTAACTGAATAAATCCATACTGACAAGCTGGACTAGAAAAAACATAGAAAGTGCAGAAAGATTAAGTCCACAACAAGTGGACTGCAAAAGAACAAAGCAAGGACTTATCTTTGCTGAACAGGTCAGAATATCAGGGAAATCCAAGCAGAGATGTGAATCCAACCAGGAACCATTGACAACTGGCACAGGCTGAAGGATGGAACCAGGCTAAACAGCCGAGCCAGAAAGACAATCAGTGGAAGCAGCTGCTGACTACTAAATCCAAGGAGCAGCAGTACCACTTAAAACCATCGGAGGGAGCCCAAGAGCAGAACTCACAAAAGTGCCACTTACAACCACCGGAGGGAGCCCAAGAGCGGAATTCACAACAGCTGGGATGGCTTTTCTCGCAAAAGAAGTGTCGACTGGGTAGCTCGTAGCGTGGTACAGCATAGTCCATCATGGCTTTATTAATATTAAATGAAATAAATAAATAGGCTCTATGAACTTTACAATAGGTTCCAGGGGTACACGGGCAGCATTGGTGTGGTCAGTGGAGGACTATTGGAAGGAGTGGCGCAGACTTACTAGGCCTAAAATAAATAAAAATAGGCTAAAGCACTAAGAGTTATCTCGCAGGGGTACACAGGCAGCATTGGTGTGGTCAGCGGAGCACAATTGTGGCGCAGACTTACTAGGCCTAAAATAAAAAATCTGGCTCTATGCAGTTTTAAATAGGTTACATGGGTACACAGGCAGCATTGGTGTGGTCAGCGGAGGAGGATTGCAAGGAGGGACCGCAGACAGGCTTACTAGGCCTAAGATAAATAAAAATAGGCTCTATGCAGTTTTAAATAGGTTACATGGGTACAGCGGAGGACGATTGGAAGGAGTGTCTGACACAGTTAGTACTCCCAAAAAATAAATAGATGTTAATGTCTCGCAAAACAACAAAACAAAAAAACAAAAGTGTGGCATACTTAGGTACAGGGGTGGGCTCCTCTGCTGAGTTTCAGACATAGTAATTTGGCACTACGTATTTACTGGTGTCAATATAGGACACTGACCCTGACTATTTTAACTAGCATCATACATGTCTACAAATTGGTATTGTCAGTGCCAGGCATTGAAGGATGTCAGCGCATAGACTAAACATTGTTGGAGCTGTGAGGGATAATTTTGCACGTGGTAGAGCACAGTTTGAGCTGGGAGGATGAACTCTCTTGTGGCCGGCGGTACCGTCCTAGGGCCCCTCATGTTACAACGGTGTGTCTGATGTTGGGTGCGTGCCACCACCGCCAGAGACACTTTATTGTACTATGACGGACCCAGTGGCAGTGCCGTCGACCAAAAGCGGGCACACCCACCTCTTCAGACAAACGGCACTCTAACGGGTGCTTGCGCCAAGTGGCGAGACCACGGCCCCGTGGGGGAGTTTTCCCATTGAGGGAGGTGTAAACATGTTGTATGCTGGACAAACAGCTGCTGCAAATTAAGAGATTGGAACACTCAGTAAGACCAGTCCACAAGCAAGACCTTTTTACAGGAAAGCTAGGTGTCAGCCGGGAAAGGTGGGGCAAAATAATTTGAAATCCAGGAGTGGTTCATTTTAATGAAGGTGAGATCATCCACATTTTGGATAGCCAGACGAGTCCTTTTTTCAGTTAATATTGAACCAGCAGCACTGAATACTCTTTCTGATAGCACACTAGCAGCTGGGCAAGCAAGCTCCTGCAATGCATATTCTGCCAATTTAGGCCAGGTGTCTAATTTGGATGCCCAGTAATCAAATGGGAATGACGGTTGAGGGAGAACATCGATAAGGGATGAAAAATAGTTAGTAACCATACTGGACAAATGTTGTCTCCTGTCACTTTGAATAGATGCTGCAGTACCTGTCCTGTCTGCGGTCATTGCGAAATCACTCCACAACCTGGTCAGAAAACCCCTCTGTCCAACGCCACTTCTGATCTGTGCACCTCTAACACCTCTGCCCTGTAGCCCCCTGCAGCTTGTGTGAGAACCATCACCGGCGCTGTGTGCTGGGAATGCCTGAATCAAACGGTCTACAAGAGTAGCTTGTTTGGTTGCTAATATTTGTTCGAGGTTCTCATGTGGCATAATATTTAGCAATTTGCCTTTATGGCGAGGGTCAAGGATGCAGGCCAACCAGTAATCGTCATCGCTCATCATTTTAATAATGTGTGGGTCCCTTTTGAGGATACGTAAGGCATAATCCGCCATGTGGGCCAAAGTTCCAGTTGTCAAATCTGCGGTTGTGCTGGTTTGAGGGGCAGTTACAGGCAAATCTACGTCACTTGTCTCCCTTAAAAAAACAGAACCCGGCCTTGCAACGCCACTAATTTCGGTTGGCCCAGGAGAAGCTTCCTCATTAAAAAAAGTACTCATCCCCATCATCCTCCTCATCCTCCTCCTCCTCTTCACCCACTACCGCGTCCTCTACATGGCCCTGACCAGACAATGGCTGACTGTCATCAAGGCTTTCCTCTTCCTCGGCTGCAGACGCCTGCTCCTTTATGTGCGTCAAACTTTGCATCAGCAGACGCATTAGGGGGATGCTCATGCTTATTATGGCGTTGTCTGCACTAACCAGCCGTGTGCATTCCTCAAACACTGAAGGACTTGACACAGGTCTTGTAGCTTCGACCACTGCACACCTGACAACTCCATGTCTGCCATCCAACTGCCTGCCCGTGTATGTGTATCCTCCCACAAAAACATAACAGCACGCCTCTGTTCGCACAGTCTCTGAAGCATGTGCAGTGTGGAGTTCCACCTTGTTGCAACGTCGATGATTAGGCGATGCTGAGGAAGGTTCAAAGACCGCTGGTAGTTCTGCATACGGCTGGAGTGTACGGGCGAACGACGGATATGCGAGCAAAGTCTGCGCACTTTGAGGAGCAGGTCGGGTAACCCCGGATAACTTTTCAGGAAGCACTGCACCACCAGGTTTAAGGTGTGAGCCAGGCAAGGAATGTGTTTCAGTTGGGAAAAGGCTATGGCAGCCATGAAATTCCTTCCGTTATCACTCACTACCTTGCCTGCCTCAAGATGTACAGTGCCCAGCCATGACTGAGTTTCTTTCTGCAAGAACTCGGACAGAACGTCCGCGGTGTGTCTGTTGTCGCCCAAACACTTAATTGCCAATACAGTCTGCTGACGCTTGCCACTAGCTGTCCCATAATGGCACACCTGGTGTGCAACAGTGGCAGCTGCGGATGGAGTGGATGTGCGACTGCGGTCTGTGGACGAGCTCTCACTTCTGCAGGAGGACGAGGAAGAGGAGGAGGGGGGGCAAACGCCTACAGCTAACTCTTTCCTTGACCGTGGGCTAGGCACAACTGTCCCAATATTGCTGTCCCCTGTGGACCCTGCATCCACCACATTCACCCAGTGTGCCGTGATGGACACGTAACGTCCCTGGCCATGCCTACTGGTCCATGCATCTATTGTCAGGTGCACCTTTGTAGTCACAGACTGCCTGAGTGCATGGACGATGCGGTCTTTAACATGCTGTTGGAGGGCTGGGATGGCTTTTCTAGAAAAGAAGTGTCGACTGGGTAGCTCGTAGCGTGGTACAGCATAGTCCATCAGCGCTTTGAAAGCTTCGCTTTCAACTAACCGGTAGGGCATCATCTCTAATGAGATTAGTCTAGCAATGTGGGCATTCAAACCCTGTGTACGTGGATGCGAGGATGAGTACTTCCTTTTCCTAACAAGAGTCTCATGTAGGGTGAGCTGGACTGGAGAGCTGGAGATCGTGGAACTAGCGGTGGTGCCGGTGGACATGGGTGAGTGAGAGAGGGTTGGAGATGGTATTCTTGCCGGTGCCCTACATGCAGTGTTTCCTACTGCAAACCTGGTGATTCCCTGACTGCTTTGGCCTGGCGACGAAAGCTGCACAGATACTGCAGGTGGTGCGGGAAATGGTGGGTTTACAGTGAGGGAAGGGATGTAGCGTTGCTGACTAGCTTCTTTGGCCGAGGGTGCTGCAACCTTTAGGGACGTTTGGTAGTTAGTCCAGGCATGCAAATGCATGGTGGATAAATGTCTATGCATGCAACTTGTATTTAGACTTTTAAGATTCTGACCTCTGCTTAAGGCAGTTGAACATTTTTGACAGATGACTTTGCGCTGATCATTTGGATGTTGTTTAAAAAAATGCCAGACTGCACTCTTTCTACTATCGGATACCTTTTCAGGCATTGCAGACTGAGCTTCTTTAACTGGATGGCCACGCTGTCCTCCAACTGGTTTTGGTTTTGCCATGCATTTTTGGCCAGATACGGGCCCGGCAGATGGAACCTGTTGTGATGTTGATGCCGGCTGTGGCTCCTCCTCCTCCGCTTCAGAACTACTGCCGCCTGCACCCTGTTCCCCCAATGGCTGCCAATCGGGGTCAACAACTGGGTCATCTATGACCTCCTCTTCTATGTCGTGTGCAACTTTGTCTGTGTCACCGCGTAAGCCGGTGGTATAGCGTTCGTGACGGGGCACCATAGTCTCCGCTGGGTTTGATTCTGCCTCAGTACACTGCGAGGGCAATGTTCTGGTCTGAGTCAAAGGAACAGCATAGTAATCTGGCTGTGGCTGTGCATCTGTGCACTCCATGTCCGATTCAACTTCTAATGGGCATGGCCTGTTAACTGTTTCACTGTCTAACCCAGGAACGGTATGTGTAAAGAGCTCCATGGAGTAACCTGTTGTGTCGACTGATGCATCCTTCACTGTTGTTCTGGGTGAAGGACACAAGGAAGCGACTTGTTCCTGACCGGGAGCATCCACTGACGGTGCACAGCTCTGACATTTGGCACTTTCCGAGGAGGAGGCGAAAGAGCTAGAGGCAGAGTCAGCAATGAAAGCCAATACTTGTTCCTCCTGCTCCGGCTTCAAAAGTGGTTTTCCTACTCCCAGAAAAGAGAGCGTTCGAGGACTTGTGTAGCCAGCCAACGAACCTGGCTCAACAACTCGAGACTTAGGTGCTGTACTGCTTTTACCACGACCACCTGATGCTCCACCACCACTACCATCATTACCAGCTGACAATGACCGCCCACGGCCACGACCTCTTCCACTAGACTTCCTCATTGTTTGCAAAACGTAACCAAAGTAACGGTATTTGTTACTGTAAAACAACTTATAAGGTGAACTCAAACTTCTGTTGGATTTATATATACCATTATAGGTGCCTGACACTGAAAGGAAAATCAGGCCCAATGTTACACACTAGGTTTTCTGTGCCCCAATAATTTGAGACAGATGGCACACACAGGACCAGCACTCAAGCAGAAATGCCAATCTTAATCTCCCACTTTTTTTTTTTTCTGGGAGAATTAAAAAAAACAAAACAAAAAAAAAACAATATTACACACTAGGTTTTCTGTGGCACACAATGAGAGACAGATGCCACACACAGGACTGGCACAGAGGCAGACTTGCCAATCTTTATCTCCCAGACTCCCACTATTATTTTTTTTTTTACAGGGAGAATTTACCCCCCAAAAAAAGAATGGCCCAGTATTACACAGTGGTTTTCGGTGGCACACAATTAGAGACAGATGCCACACACAGCAATGGCACATTGGCAGACTTGCCAATCTTTATCTCCCAGACTCCCACTATTATTTTTTTTTTACAGGGAGAATTTACCCCAAAAAAAAGAATGGCCCAGTATTACACAGTGGTTTTCGGTGGCACACAATTAGAGACAGATGCCACACACAGCAATGGCACAGAGGCAGACTTGCCAATCTTTATCTCCCAGACTCCCACTATTATTTTTTTTTATACAGGGAGAATTTACCCCCCCAAAAAAATGGCCCAGTATTACACAATGGTTTTCGGTGGCACACAATGAGAGACAGATGCCACACACAGGACTGGCACAGAGGCAGACTTGCCAATCTTTATCTCCCAGACTCCCAATATTATTTTTTTTTTTTACAGGGAGAATTTACCCCCCCAAAAAAGAATGGCCCAGTATTACACAGTGGTTTTCGGTGGCACACAATGAGAGACAGATGCCACACACAGGACTGGCACAGAGACAGATTTGCCAATCTTTATCTCCCACTAATTATTTTTTTTTTACAGGGAGAATTTAGAAAAAAAAAAAAATGGCCCAGTATTACACACTGGTTTTCGGTGGCACACAATGAGACAGATGCCACACACAGCAATGGCACAGAGGCAGACTTGCCAATCTTTATCTCCCACTAATTATTTTTTTTTTTACAGGGAGAATTAAAAAAAAAAAAAATGGCCCAGTATTACACAGTGGTTTTCGGTGGCACACAATGAGAGACAGATGCCACACACAGGACTGGCACAGAGGCAGACTTGCCAATCTTTATCTCCCACTAATTATTTTTTTTTACAGGGAGAATTTAGAAAAAAAAAATGTCCCAGTATTACACAGTGGTTTTCGGTGGCACACAATGAGACAGATGCCACACACAGCAATGGCACAGAGGCAGACTTGCCAATCTTTATCTCCCTGCAGTAGTCTCAGAAAAGTATGGCAGGCAGCTATAAAAAGGACTGCTGCACACAAAAGTGTGGACAAACACACAAGATAGCTGTGCAGAAAGGAAGGAACAACAGGATTTGTGCTTTGAAAAAAGCAGTTGGTTTGCACAGCGGCGTACACACACAGCAACGCAGCTATCAGGGAGCCTTCTAGGGCAGCCCAATGAGCTACAGCGCTGAGGGAAAAAAAATGTAGCTTCCACTGTCCTGCAAACAAAAGGTGGTGTTGGACAGTAGAAATCGCTACAGCACAAGCGGTTTGGGACTTTATGTACCCTGCCTGACACTATCCCTGCTTCTGAAGAAGCGGCAGCAACCTCTCCCTACGCTCAGATCAGCAGCAGTAAGATGGCGGTCAGCGGGAACGCCCCTTTATAGCCCCTGTGACGCCGCAGAAAGCAAGCCAGTCACTGCAATGCCCTTCTCTAAGATGGTGGGGACTGAGATCTATGTCATCACCCTGCCCACACTCTGCGTCCACCTTCATTGGCTGAGAAATGGCGCTTTTAGCGTCATTGAAACGCAACTTTGGCGCGAAAGTCGCGTACCGCATGGCCGACCCCACACAGGGATCGGGTCGGGTTTCATGAGACGCCGACTTTGCCAAAAGTCGGCGACTTATGAAAATGAACGATCCGTTTCGCTCAACCCTACCCCTAACCCTTGGATGGCCAGCCAGAACAGCATCATGATGCTCACCCAACACCTTTAGGCGAAGATGGAGTGGTGCAAATGATTTTTTAATGGGAAGCTCTGGTGGTACTTCCTCCTGAGCCTCGGCAATCTCAGCCTCAACCTCTGTCGTGAGAGCCGAGACCACTACACCCTTTTGGAGGATGGGTACCGGATCCTCCTGAGATTCTCCCACCAGAAAACACCTGGATAAAGCATCTCCCTTAGTGTTCTTAGACCCCGGTCGGTACGTAACAAAAAAGTTGAATCGCGTGAAAAACAATGCCCAGCGAGCCTACCTGGGGGACAGATGCTTGGCTGACTCTAAATAAAGCAGATTTTTATGGTCGGTGATAACTGTAACCTGGTGAACCAACCCCTCCAAGATGTGTTGCCATTCCTCAAAAGCCAACTTGATAGCCAACAACTCCCTGTTGCCGATATCGTAGTTATGTTCGGCTGGCGACAGATTCTTGGAAAAGTAGGCGCATGGATGCAACTCGCCCAAGGATGAGCCTTGTGACAGCACCGCCCCCACTCCAACCTCAGACGCATCGACTTCCACGGTAAACGGTTTTGATACGTCCGGTTGCACCAGAATGGGGGCCGAAGCAAAACTGTTCTTCAGATATTCGAATGCGCGCACAGCAGCCTCAGGCCAGGCGGAGAAATTGGTACCCTTTTTCGTCATGTCAGTAAGCGGTTTAGCAATGGTAGAAAAATCTTTGATAAATTTTCTATAATAATTAGAAAATCCAAGGAACCGCTGGAGTGCTTTTAGGTTATCAGGCCGTTCCCAATGCAGCACCGCTTGCACCTTAGCGGCGTCCATTTTAAACCCTGAAGCAGACACAATATAACCAAAGAAAGGCAACTCCTGAACCGAAAAAAACACATTTCTCCAGTTTTGCATAGAGCTTATTTTCTCTGAGTAGCTGTAACACCTGCCTCACATGCTCTAAATGAGTATCACAGTCGCATGAATAAATGAGAATGTCACCTGGGTACACAATAACGAATTTCCCCAGTACATGCGAGAACACATCATTTATGAAATGTTGAAATACAGCAGGCGCGGTTGTCAACCCAAATGGCATCACCAAATTTTCAAAATGACCCTCAGGAGTATTAAAAGCCGTCTTCCACTCATCACCTTGACGGACTCTTATGAGGTTGTATGCCCCCCTGAGGTCAAGCTTGGAAAACCACTTAGCAACAGCCACCTGGTTGAACAAATCAGGTATCAGTGGCATAGGGTATGGATCACGAACCGTAATCTGGTTTAACTCCCTGAAATCCAGACACGGGCGTAGTCCGCCATCTTTCTTCTTAACGAAGAAGAACCCCGCTGCCACCGGCGAGGATAAAGGCCTGATGTGCCCTTTGCTCAAACTCCCAGCAATGTAGTCTTTTAAAGCTTGCCTCTCAGGACCAGAGATGTTAAACATCCTAGCTTTCGGCAATTTGGCCCCTGGTTTAAACCTAATAGTACAGTCATAGGGTCGATGTGGTGGCAATTCTGAGCAACCCTTCTCAGAGAACACATCTGCGAAATCCAGTAGTGACTCAGGAATGCTAGAAGTCACAGCGGACACACATGTGGCCAGGCAATTCTCCTGGCAGAACCTGCTCCACTGAATTATGTCCTGAGTTTTCCAGTCAATCACCGGGTTGTGCATAGACAACCAAGGAAAACCCAGAACCATTTGTGCAGGAAGATTACTGAGCACCCTACATGTAACTTGCTCAGAATGAGGACCCCAATATGGAGTTTCACCTCAGCCACAAACTCAGTAATCTCCCCCTGTGGGAGTGGAGTAGCATTGATGGCGACCACCCGGATAGGATGAGGCAGTTTTTCGACCGTGAACCCGGCCGTGCGCGCAAACTCCTTATCAATGAGATTAGTGGACGACCCACTATCCACAAAAACAGTGATTGGCAGCTCTCTGCCAGCGACCATAACTCTGGCAGGAAGCATACATTCAGAGACCACCATGGAGGATATGAATAAGCTCAGATGGGCCTCCTCCACACCCTCTGAGCTTAGTAGTTTTCCGCCGTTGCGCTTTTCTTAGAAAACAGAGGACAAGCATTAACATAATGTCCTTTTTTACCACAGCAAAAACAGTCTCCCTGCTTCCTGAATGAGGGGGCTCGATGATGTGACACCCCTGCGATTTGCATAGGCTCCGTGGGCTCACCTGCAGCAACCTCTCGTGCACCTACGCCCTCCCCCATAAGCGACGTCTCTTGCACCCCCTGACGCAAACGGCGATCAATGCGGACAACAAGACTCATAGCAGACTCTAGAGAAGCAGGAGTCTCATACATCAGGAGGGCTTGTTTAACCCTTCTCGAAACCCCATGTACAAGCTGACTCCGAAAGAAGGAATATAAACCAGCTCACCCGTGATGCATAAACCAATCCTCGGGAGCACGGACCCGCTGTGTTCAGGCGTATAGAGTCCAAAAAAGAAAAGAATGTCCAGCTTCACCGAATCCATAAAAGAGAGTTTTCTTTATTCACAAACTTTTAAGCATAGAGGATACAGACTTCAGCACAAGCCATATGGGTAAGAATCTCAACGCGTTTCTGGAGACTAAGCTCCCTTAATCATGACCTGCTGCTAGCATTCTGTCAGAGTGGGTTTTTAGTGCCACTGGTGGAATTATAACAGGTAAGCGCATCCGCCTGTCAACTGAAAATGCTGAAAAAAGAAAAATTCAGCTCATCCCATGAGTACATTTATGAAAGGAATCCGAACACGGAAGGGCATTTCTGCTTGACGCTGTAAACTGGTGCAAAGAGACAAAAGGGTTTCCAGCTCCGGATATGAAATCAAAAAACTTTATTCCATAATATTAAAAGAAGAAAGATTTAGTTGTTGGACATAAACTGGTGTATGCCGGAGGAAGATGCCATTGTATCACTGAACGCGTTTCGAACATGTAAAGTATTCTTAGTCCTCAGTATCACAATGAGCTTTCACATAAGAATACCGTGAAAGTATTTTGTGATGCAAAAGTCACTCAATTTTTGTGCAAGGGTGTTTTTCAGATGCCCGTTACTAATTAGAAACCAAAATAAACTCCCCCAGGGGGAACTGTCATCAAAATGAGATGTACACATATTTTTCCCATTTATTCTTATATATTCCAGTTTTAATATCTTACCGTCCTTTTATGACCCAGTGTATACCTCTACAATATGAAAATATTGAAATACTAATATATTTTTTTTATATCCCTGTCTCTGAGCTGTTGCTAGGGACAAACATATCTCGTTGGACACAATCTGGCATCATATATATGAACCTGTGTTCGCCCCTCCCTTTTGTTATTTACTTTCATCGGTGGATTCACATCCTTTTTTTTTATTTCAGTATGATTTATCTTTATGTCTCCTCATTCTCCACCACTAGATCACTAGTCTTAACGTATTCTGTGCCACTAGAGGCAGTCCAATTTTTGGCAAGGGTGTCTATGATGAACATAGTATATTTTTTAAAAATGTATCCCCCTTGGGGAAATGTTTGTCAGCCCATGCACTTAGTGTATGGGCATTACAAGTCTAGGAGACCCGCTCCTTTAAATTGGGCCTAGTTTTTAATGATGCCTTCCTCCACCTCTCATCATTTTCCACCACTAGATCACCAGGCTTCATGTGTTCTATGCTGCTACATACAGTCAATTTTTTGGCAATGGTGTCTGTGATCCCAAATAAATATTTTTAAAAAAATGTATCCCCCATGGGGAAATGTTTGTCAGCCAATACACTTAGTGTATGGGCATGACAAGTCTAGAAAACGCACTCCTTTACATTGGGCCTAGTTTTTAATGAGGTCTTCAGCAATATCTCCTTATTCTCCACCACTAGATCACCATTCACCATGCTTAATGTGTTCTGTGCTGCTATAGGCAGTCCAAAATTTGGCAAGGGTGTCTATGATGCCCATAGTATATTTTTTAAAAATGTATCCCCCTTGGGGAAATGTTTGTCAGCCCATGCACGTAGTGTATGGGCATTACAAGTCTAGGAGACACATTCCTTTACAGTGGGCCTAGTTTTTAATGAGGCCTTCAGCAATTTCTCCTCATTCTCCACGACTAGATCATCAGGCTTAACGTATTCTGTGTCGCTACAGTCAGTCCAATTTTTGGCAAGGGTGTCTATGATGCCCACAGTATATTTTTTTAAAATTTACCCCCCATGGGGAAATGTTTGTCACCATACACTTAAGGTACCTTCACACTGAGCAACTTTACAACGAGAACGACAACGATCCGTGACGTTGCAGCGTCCTGGATAGCAATCTCGTTGTGTTTGACACGCAGCAGCGATCTGGATCCCGCTGTGATATCGCTGGTCGGAGCTTAAAGTCCAGAACTTTATTTTGTCATCAGATCGGCGTGTATCGTCGTGTTTGACAAGCAAAAGCAATGATGTCAGCAATGTTAAACATGGAGCTAACGACCTGTGAGAACGATAAGTGACTACTGCTATGTCACAGGATCGCTCCTGCGTCGTTGTGGAGTTGCTGTGTTTGGCATCTCTACAGCGACCTAAACAGCGACGCTGCAGCGATCAGCTCATTGTCTATATCGCTGCAGCGTCGCTAAATGTGACGGTACCTTTAGTGTATGGGCATTACAAGTCTAGGAGACCTGCTCCTTTAAATTGGGCCTAGTTTTTAATGAGGCTTTCTTCCACCTCTCATCATTTTCCACCACTAGATCACCAGAGTACATGTGTTCCATGCTGCTACATACAGTCAATTTTTGGCAAGGGTGTCTGTGATCCCCATTAAATATTTTTTAAACATTTACCCCCCATGGGGAAATATTTGTCATCCCATACATTTAGTGTATGGGCATTGCAAGTCTAGGAGACCTGCTCCTTTGTAATGGGACAGTTATTTTATGAGGCCCTCCTCCATGTTTCTTCCAAGGGGGATTGAGGTGCGTGCAAATTTGGGTCAAGGCGGCCCTTGCATTCAATGCATTAGAAAACAGTATGGCAGGACCAACTGAAGAATGTGAAGTGGGTTTTCCTGTGGCCATCCGGTACCTAGGTTCATAGGCTTATTGGGGTGCATATGACTTGATAGCAGGGCAGGCCTTGCAGGTAATACATAAGAAAACAATATGGCAGGACCGACTGAAGAATGTGAAGTGGGTTTTCCCATGGCCATCCAGTACCTGGGTTCAAAGGCTTATTGGGGTACATATGACTTGACAGCAGGGCAGGCCTTGCAGGTAATAAATAAGAAAACAGTATGCCAGGACTAACTGAAGAATGTGAAGTGGGTTTTCCTGTGGCCATCCAGTACCTGGGTTCAAAGGCTTATTGGGGTGCATATAACTTGATAGCAGGGCAGGCCTTACATTCAATGCAACATTTTTTCAGGAAGCCCTCCTGTACCTCTCGTGAAAGGGGTATTGGGGTGCGTTGTAATTGTTGGCAGCCCAACCACTCATTTCATAGGCAATAACTGCATAGGAGACCCACTGTTTAATAATGGCCCTTTAAAAATGTTAATGCCACCTGATGCCCCTCTAAAAATAGGCTTTGAGACTTTAAGGCCGGGGTCAGACCTAACGTACAAAAATATGGTCCGTTTTTTATGGGCCTAATAAGCAGAAATGATCCCTAAACAGTGATCAGTATGTCATCCGTTGGCAAGGTGTGGCTGCATATTTTGCTCATGTAATTCTCCATAAATCATCTTCAGCAAAACTATTTATTGCCTCTATAACAGGTGGCACCCTCCAATCTGGCCATTTTGTTGCTGTGCTTCTGTTGGTGTGTTGGTGGTTTGTTGGCAACATGGCAGACTTACTTAATTTCACCCCAACTGAGTGTGTCTTATATGACTGGGTTTTGTCACGCCGGTTTGCCCAGCCATACCCAGTGATAGTGGATTAGAGGAGGAGACAATTGTAGGTCCATCCGCTTTTGAGGCAACGCCTCACTAAAGGCCATTTCCACCGTTCATATGCATCTCTGCGGACACATCCCGACAAGTTTTTCCAATATTGTCGCATGAGTATTGCCACCTTTGATATTTTGTTGGAGACAGAGCACCCTGGAATAACCTTTCAGGACACCAGGATGCAGAAATGTATATCTGCAGAGGAGCATCTTCTCCTTACTTTACGGTATGTATTCCTCCTCCTCACATACTCTATGTTGATGGTGTCTCTAATAAATGTGCTATTTATTTATGCTTAGCAGCTGATGTAAATTTAATATTAATAGCTATACAAACTCTATTAAAATATTAGTAAGAATATGTAGTAAAGTTAAATTCACATAGCCAGTGTTACATTTTTGAAGGTTCTGATAGCCTGTCTTGTTAGTTCCACACAGTACTTGCGGTCTATAGAAATGTTCTAAATCATTCAAATCTTGTAATTTTGATTTTTGTCTGCTTTCAGTTTCCTGACAACTGGCCTTTCATATACTGCCCTACATCTGGAATTTTTTATTTCTGGTCTACTATCTCCGGCATAGTCTGGAAATCTGGTACAGACTTCATCAACTGGTCATGCCTGTGCCCAGGATGGAAGACTGGATGCGTATTGCATGTGGCTTTCAGGAGCATTGTCAATTCCTAAATTGCATTGGAGCCCTTGATGGCAAACACATCTGTGTGTGTAAGCCGCCGAACTCAGGGTCCCAATTCTATAATTATAAACAATATTTTTCAATAGTGTTGTTGGCTGGGGTTGACAGTCACTGCAGGTTTATAATTGTAGATATTGGGGCCTATGGGAGAACAGGAGATTCTAGAGTCTTCAATTCTTCTATTATGGGTCGGTGGCTGCGCAATAACCAGTTGGACCTACCACCACTACGTCAACTTCCAGGCTCCAATGTAGAAGCTGTGCCATATGTCCTTGTGGCAGATGATGCCTTCCAGTTAACCAGACATGTAATGAGGCCATATCCCCATCGTAACCTGGACCACCAGCGTTGGATATTTAAGTTGCGTCTATCACGCGCACGGCGACTGGTGGAGTGTGCCTTTGGCATTCTTTGGTTCAAAAGGCGGGTCCTCCAGTCAGCCATTCAGCTGAGTGAAGGCAATGTCAATGAAGTAATCAAAGCTTGTGTGGTCCTACATAATTTGACCAGACTTCATGAATGCTCCTCATCAGATGTGCTGAAGGTGTGTTGGGCAATGTGGGTATGCCTACACCACATGTCATCCCTCAGCGTCATCCACTTTCAGCACTGAAAGTCCGTGATATCTTTACAAATTATTTTGTTACACCTCAGGGTGCTAATCCCTGGCAAGAGCATGCTGTCTCTATGTTCTAAGTTTAAAATTTTTGTCTATATATAAATCATTTTTTCAATTTTCAATCACTGTGTGTGTTGATTTGACTTATTTAAGAGATGTTTTTTAATCTAATTTAGTATGGTGTATTAATTATTGTAAGAAGATACATAAATTGGCTTTTCAAACTCTTTTTATAACGCCAAAAACAAATTTTGCAGTAATCAAAACCATATTAAAGTCATATGGGTTTTGTGGCTGTAGAAATTTGGCCATACATATTTGTTACACATACTTTAAATTTGAAAGCATAACTCAAAATTAGTTTGCAACAGCATAAGACATTACAAAAGCAAAATTTATAGATTTTGAAACATTGGTAGAGGGGATGGTGGCAGTCCAGACTCTCTCTCTTGCTGCCTTTGTTGGCCAAATTGTCCTTCACCCTGTGTGGGTACATAGTCTTGGCCATGTTGTAGATTTTGACCATGGTCAGATTGGAGAGTAGCCAAGTGACCTTAGGGATATTGCAGAGTAGACTCCTGGGGATTATGGAACCCAGGTGACTCATACCCCCCCAATATGGCCATGTTGTCCAAACCCAGGTTGGGACCAGCCTCCAACACTGGGTCTGTACAAGTGGCCATATTGGGAAGGTTGGTGATAGGATGCCATTTATGGCTGTTTAGGCCATTATTGGTTTTGGGGGGAATGGGTTGTGGTGTAGGCACACGTGAAGGAGGTTCATCAGATCCCTGTTGACCATGCACTTGTGGGTTTGTTTGAACTCTCATGAGATTATGTGGTGACAGCTGCCACCTTTCCAAGAATTTAAACAGCTCATATGGGGTATTGGGGGGGTCTGCATGCATCAATAAGGATCTGAATGCACCCTCTCACATGTAGCCTCACCTCACAGGGTAGGGGACGGAGGTACCGGGCCAGGCTGTGAGAATATGCCTCCTCACCATCATCCTGGGCAGCCCTGGCCAGATAATTCAGAATCCTCGTATCCACATGCCTCCTTGTATCTGAGGCAGGCTTCTCTCTCCTTCGACGCCCACAGCGAGATATCACAGCAGGCTGTGGGGAAGCCTCCAGAGGTACAGTAGGGCTGCTGATGTTTCCTGGATCTTCCAGGCTGATGGTGCAGCTGTGGGTGCTGGTGCAGCTTCTGGGCCTGTTGTAGGAGGAGCTTCTGATGCTGGTGCAGAAGGAACTTGAGGGCTGCAGCTGGAAGGCTGAGAAGATGGGCCAGCCACCTCTTCACCTTCCCCGACCGGATCAATAATGGCCTCAGAATCAGACCTGTCTCCCTCTCAGTGAGGTTGGACTGAATTCTGTTATGAAAGTGTGAAATAAAAAAAAACATTAAACATATGACCATAAAATACATATGTGTAATGTGGTGTTATGTATGAACTTACGGTCTGAGATCCACACTGGGATCCAGAAAAGCAAGCCTATCATAATAGATGTACTTCTTCTTTGTAGGTGCGGAAGCACCACTCCTGGCCTGCTGCTGTCTTTCCCTCCTATACTGGTCGCAGATGCTGCGCCAGCGTCTCATAACATCTTCCACTGCAATGACAGACAATAAAATAATGTATATGTGCATTGCGCACAGTGGAACAACAAGTTTACTGAGATTTTACATAGTCATGTGGCCTAGTAAGCTGTATTTTTTAAACATCATCTTCATTCCTAATAATTTGATTGAAAAAACATCAGATGAGGATTTAAGGGGATAGTGTGAAAACCTGTTATTTAGTGCAATTTCTAATATTATTTTCAAAATATAAGTGAACTTACTTATTTGTTGCTGTCCCTCATGTGGACGCTCTTCAAAATCAGAGAAAAGTAGTCCACATATCCTCGTCCATGCTGCCTCTTTTCTGGCCTGGTTTGAGTTGTGTGCATCCCTCTGGTCCCATATTTCTGGCCTTTCTTGGACCAGAACAAGAAGCATCTCCACGTTCATGAAGGTGGACATGCTGCAGGGCTCCGTGGAGGCGTTCTTCCGGGATGTGTGGAGCGGTTTTTGATCCAATTAGCATGTCTAAGCTTCTTGATAATGGTTTGGCCCTTTTCCTGTCACCTGGAAAAGTCTTGCATATTTCTTGCAAGTCACACGCATGGTCCGTGTGTAATCCGTATTTTTCTCACCCCATAGACTTTCATTGGCTTATTTTTTGCGGAATACGCTGAATCGCAGCATGCTGTGATTTTCTCAGCCCGTAAAATACGGCGGAGAAATATACGGCTGATGGAGGTTGCTCCATAGAGAAACATTGGTCCGTGTGTAATGCGTTGCTTCTCCACCTCGTCCTCGTCCGTATTTCTCTCTAATGTGATGCCGGCCTAAGACTGAGTTCCTCTTTTATAAATGAAGCAAGATGTGTCTCCTTATGTTTCACACACCACATGGCCAGCTATTGGTTGAAAGCAATGTAAAAGTTGGAAAATGCATCAGAAACGCTGCATTTGAACATAGCCCAAGTGGTGGAGGAACATTTTGATCTGGGCTTAATTATTTTGCCTTATATATAAGCTATTCTCCTGGAAAGGATGTACCTTAACATACTTCCCAGCGAAATCCATTTTGGTTTTTTTTTTTGTATGTTTTTTGGTGCACCTGTGAAAATGGCATGAAACTCTGACAACATTGCTTACAGCTGTGACCTTGGAGTCAGAAATTCTTCCAGTGGCGATACCCATGATGCTTCCATGTCATTTGGTCAGTGTTTCCATCATTTTCAGACGTTTTAGACCCTAAAAGGACCCCTGGGGGGATCACGGTAAAAATTACTCGGGTTTCTCATAGACTTACATTGGGCTCGTTGCTTGGGTCGAGTACCCGTGTATTCCAATTTGCTCGACCCGAGCAATGAGCACTCGAACATTTTAGTGCTCGCTCATCACTATTCATTATGCCACCCAAAAATAGGATTTGAAAGCAATCAAAAAATTTCATGAGTCCGAAAATGATACCAATAACAATGTCTACTCGTCCCTCAAAAATCAAGCCATAACATGACTTTGTCAGCAGAAATATGGAAAAATTATAGTTCTCAAAATATGGTGATAACAAATCTAGTTTTTGAAAAAAATAAAGCGTATTTAAGTGTGTGATAGCAGCCAAACATAAAAAATAGATATAAATCTTGTAACTCTGCAATCACACTGACCCGAGTGATAAAGTCATCTAATCACTTAGACTGCAGGAGGAAAGGTGTAAAAAATAAATAGAACCAATTCTTCACCTGCTGCAGGCTTTTTTCATTCTGCCTCTAAAAGATCGCAATAAGGCTCAGTGCACAGGTATCCTGAATTCTGTGCTGAGCGCTTACACTGTGGTTTCTGCATAAATCTCTGAAATATGTTATTCAGATGGAACCCCCATCAGAAGATTCCCTGTAATGAGATAGATAGATAAACTGTGGATGCCTTCTGACCTGTGATTCGGCAGTGTCTGTCTTTTTTAGGAGTGCATAAAATTGTAATCGGACACAGTTTTGTGCACCTCTGAAAAAATGACACCTCTGAAAGGAGGCCAGACAGACTCCAGAGTAACTCTGCTGCCTCATTAGAGTGAGTGGATCCTTCGGTGGTTTCATCTGAATTACCGTATGTCACTCAGAGATTTAAAAGGAAACCCTGATGTAAGTGCTCAGCATAGTGCACTGGATAAATGTGATCCCAAACATTATGTAAAATGTTCCAAATAAAAGCTTCAACTGAACCCACAAAAAAGCAAGTCCCCACTCAGATCTGTTTTCTGTTAATGGAAACATAGGAGTCCTCCATATTACTGGTAGCACAAAGGCTCTGTAAAAGAAATTCAGAAAATTCTGCGCTCCCAATTCCAAATCCCCCCTCCCTTCTGATTCCCATTGTTCCTAAACTGCAGTTAGAGTCCACATGTTTGGCATTTCTGTAGCGATGAGAGCCCACCTAATTTACAGGTGCATTAGCTGGGCACAATGCACAGGTATTACAATGTGCTGGTCACTACATCAGCATTTTCGCAATTTTCACTCCACAACATACACTGCTTGTTTCCGGAAAACACTCATGGAGTCAAAATTGTCACAACATCAGTAGATATACCAAAGGGGTATAATTTTCAAAAAGGGGTCAATTGAGGGGAGATTCTGCTCTTCTACTACTTAGGGGCTTGTATATGGAGTCCGCAAACTAATATAGAAAATACTGTGCACCAGGATAACTCTTATATAACAGAACTGCTTAGCCATACGGCAAAACTCGGTAGGATGGAGTGCTATTTGCCCATAGTGCTGCATCCCTCCCGAGTCTCAACATATGGCTAGTCAGTACTGTACAATCACATATGAGGTATTTCGACGTTCAGCAGAAATTGTGGGACAAATTTGGGTGCAATTTCTACCCATTTCCCAGTGTGAAAATGTAAAATCTGGATTCTAAAACAAAATGTTGTAATTATTTTTTTCTCTATTGCCCAATTGTATAAAATTCTGTGACCCACCTTTGGTGTCAATATGATCACTGCATCCCTAGATGAATTAATTGAGAGGTCTACTTTGTACAATTGGGTCTCTTTTGGGGGTTTCTGCTGTGCTGGCATCTCAGGAACTTTGCCAATGTGACATGACATCCTCAAACCAGTCCTTCAAAATGTGAGCTCCAATATGGTGCTTTTACCTTTTAGATTTGCACTGTGCCTCAAGTTTTTGACCACATATGGGGTATCAGCATACTCCGTAGAAATTGTACAACACATTTTAGGATCCATTTTCTCCTGCTATCCTTGTTAAAATAACATTTGGCTAAAATAACATTTTTGTTGAAAAATTGTGATATTTTTTTGTTGCTATAAACGTCTACGAAGCAGCTGGGAATTCAAGGTGCTCTCCACAAATCTATATACATTCCTTGAGGTGTCTAGCTTCCATAATTGGTGTCACTTTTGTTTTTCTCCACTGTTTAGGCATATCAGGGGCTCATGAAAGGAACCATGACATTGGCAGACCATTCCATCAAAGTCTGGGTTCTAAAACATCATTCCTTCTTTTCTGAGCCTTGACGCGAGCCAAAGCAGTAGTTTACCCCCACATATGGGCTATCTGCGTACTCAGGAGAAAATGTAAAACAAATTGCGGGGTCCATTTTTTCCTGCTATCCATGTGAAAATAAAAAATTGGGGCTAAAGTAACATTTTTGTGGGAAAAATGTGACTTTTATTTTCACGGCTCTACATTATAAACTTCTGTGAAGCACCTGGAGGTTCAAAGTGCTCACCATACATCTAGATAAGTTCCGTGAGGGGTCTTGTTTCCAAAATGGTGTAAATTCTGGGGGGTTTCTACTGTTTAGGCACATCAGGGGCTCTCTAAGCACAACATGGTGTCCATTAACTATGCCAGCATTTTTTTGCATTCAGAAAGTTGAATGGCGCTCCTTTCCTTCCAAGCCCTGCTGTACGCCAAAGCAGTCGTTTTCCCCCACATATTGGGTATTGGCGTACTCAGTAGAAATTGAACAACAATGCATGGTGAAAATGCAGGCAAAATTTAAGGCTCAAATAAATTTTTATTGGTAAAATGTGATTTTTTTTTTTATTTTTACAGCTCAAAGTTCTGTGAAGAACCTGGGGCTTAAAGGTGTTCAGCACACATCTAGAGAAGTTCCCTGAGGAGTCTAGTTTCCAAAATGGTGTTGCTTGTGGGCGGCGTCCATTATTTATGTACATCAGTGGCTCTTCAAATGCAAATTCAAAATTCAAAATGCAAATTCAAAAAGTTAAATAGTGCTCCTTCCCTTACGATTCCTGCTGTGTGGCCAAACATTGGTTTTACCCCACATACAAATTATCTGCAAGCTCAGGAAACATTTTGCAACAAATTTTGTGATCTTTTTTGCTATTATCCTTGCGAATATAAAAAAAAATTGGGGTCTAAAATTGCTGTGATAAAAAGTTAAATGTTCATTTTTTCATACAGGAAAGAAATATATCTTGGTACCGTGTTAGCCAGTAGATAGAAAAATATTTAGAATTGAGAGTCCTCAGTGGTTGATACCTTTTAATGGCTAACTGAAAAGATGGTAACAAATTGCAAGCTTTTGAGACTACATACGTCTCTTCATCAGGCAAAGACTAAAACAAATTCTGAAGAATCACATATTTATGCACAACATAGTTAGTTAGTTAGTTAGTTAGTTAGTTAGTTAGTTAGCATAGTTAGTGCTCGGAGATTTCGTTTTTATTGCCGCAGCTGAATGTTTTAGCAACCAGGCAACCCCCACATGTACTTATGCTGCCTAACAGATGTAAATCATTCAGCTGCGGCAATAAAAACTAAATTTCCGAGCACTAAATAATACTCGGAGGACACCCGAGCGTGCTCGGGAAATCTCGAGTAACAAGTATATTCGCTCATCACTAGTGACAACACATCGGCTGTCGGCTGGACACTATAGCTGACAACTTGCTGCATGAGCCATGATCAGTGTTGTCACCATCCAAATCTGTTTAACCCCTTAGATGCTGCTGTTAATAATGACTATATCATATAAATGTTTAAAAGAGTGTGAAGGCTTCCTATTTATCCCCATCGGCACCCTGAGATCATGATTGTGTGGTCCTGATATTTGACATGGCAATTCACAAGCAAATAGCAGCCTTAGAGTCTGCCGGCTATAGCGGCCTGTTCAAAGTTACCGACATTTAAGTGGTAAAAATCACCTTTTTTATTCCTATCATGCCACCTTGTATTCATTCCTGAAAAGCACCTGAAGGGTTAATAAACTACCTGACAGCAGTTTTCAGTATGTCAGGAGGTGTTGTTCTTAAAATGGTATCAGTTTGGGGGGTTTCCAATATATAGGACCCCTAAAGTCACTTCAAACCTGGATAGGCCCCTAAAAAAATTATTTTGAAAATGTCCTTGAAAAAATGAAAAATTACTGCTACATTTGTAAACCTCCTAAAATGCTAACAAAATAAAATAACATTTTCCAAATGGTGCTTCTTATGATCCGTTCTGGAGTTTAGTCCTGTCTACTCTTTCTCTGGGTGGATCATGTCAAGGGTTAACTTTGCTCTGCCTCATTCTGGGCTCAGGTTTGCTATTTAGCTCCCAGGTATCCTGAGGGTGGTATCAGCTATAGCCCTGTCTTCATCGTGTGAACCTGAGACTGGAAGCCCTTGATTTGTTTGACTGTGAACCCTGACTTGTGCTGTGTCTATTATCTCCCTGCCTGCCCTTTCCCAGCCTCTCTTTGTTTGTCTGTAGATTTGCTTGACTCTCTTGTTTTGTCCTCCTGGCTTGGCTTTTGACTCCGTTTCAGTTTGTCCCTATTGTACGGTATTTTGCCCATCCTGGTTTACTGATCCCTTGCTATGTCCTGACTATCCATTCTGTCTAAATCCTTTTGTACTGTTGTGCTATCTTGTGCTCTGACTTGGATTTCCTGACTTCGCTCTCGGCACTAGGTGGCATCTGTTCAGCTGCTCTGTGTATGCAGGCTCGCTTCCCTATCAAGCTCCCCCTGGTGGAGGTTGCGCTGTACTGCACTGCAGCTGCATGACATTATAGCTGACCACACATTTAAAGGGATTTCTGCATTTTTTTTCTCTGCTCTGTTTGCTATGGATCCGCTCCATACCTTGGCGGATCAAATGGATAGTTTGACAGTTATGATACAAGACCTGTTTGTGGAACAGAGGGCCTTGACCTCATTTCATAACCACCTGCAAAGTGAGCTTTCTGACACAGTTAAATCATTGCAGACTGACTGTAAGCGCTCTGACACTGTTGATGTCTCTTTGCACTCTCCAGAACCTACAATCAAGCTCCCAGATACCTTCTCTGGGGAGAAGGAGAGATTTTTTACTTTTAAGGAGAGTTACAAGCTTTTTTTTTCTCTTAGACCCCAATCGTCTGGAGGAGAGTCAGCGGGTGGGGATAATAATTTCCTTACTGCGGGTGGGACCTCAGTCATGGGCTTTCTCTTTACCTGCTTCTGCCCCTGAACGTGTGTCTGTGGACAGATTCTTTGAGGCTTTGGGACTGATTTGACAAACCAGACCAGGTCAGGATAGCAGAGGACATGATCATGAGTCTCTCCCAGAATGAACTCACTGCTGTTCTGAGTTTAGGCGGTGGTCCGTTGAGGTGTCTTGGGGTTACTCTGCTCTGAGGCGCCTGTTTGAGAGAGGACTTTCTGATCATCTCAAGGACGCGCTGGCCCTTCATACGCCACCCAGTTCCCTGGTGGAGGCCATGACCCAGGCCATTCTTATGGACCGGAGGTTACGGGAGATAAGAATTATAAGAATTATCCAGCGTGAGATTCCTGTTTTGCCTGAGAAGTCTGAGGTGATGTCCTTCAAGGAGACTATGGAAGTTGGTGACACCAATTTCAAGGAGAAGGAAAGGAAACGGCGACATGATGGGAAATTATGTTTTTATTTTGGAGATCCGGGACTTTGGAAAAACGACTGCCCCTCTTGTCCATTGAGTAAGGGTACTGTCACACAGTGCAATTTTGATCGCTACGACGGTACGATTCGTGACGTTCTAGCGATATCGTTACGATATCGCAGTGTCTGACACGCAGCAGCGATCAGGGACCCTGCTGAGAATCGTACATCGTAGCAGATCGTTTGGAACTTTCTTTCGTCGCTTGATCACCCGCTGACATCGCTGGATCGTTGTGTGTGACACCGATCCAGCGATGTGTTCGCTTGTAACCAGGGTAAACATTGGGTAACTAAGCGCAGGGCCGCGCTTAGTAACCCGATGTTTACTGTGGTTACCAGCGTAAACGTAAAATAAACAAACAGTACATACTTACATTCCGGTGTCTGTCCTCCGGAGTCTCAGCTTCTCTGCACTGTGAGCGCCTGCCGGCCGGAAAGCGAGCACAGTGGTGATGCGGTGACGTCACCGCTGTGCTTTCCGGCTATGGTGCTTACACAGTGGAGAGAAGCAGAACGCCGGGGGACAGACACCGGAATGTAAGTATGTACTGTTTGTTTTTTTTACGTTTACGCTGGTAACCAGGGTAAACATCGGGTTACTAAGCGCGGCCCTGCGCTTAGTAACCCGATGTTTACCGTGGTTACCCGGGGACTTCGGCATCGCTCCAGCGCCGTGATTGCAACGTGTGACCACAGTCTACGACGCTGGAGCGATAATCATACGACGCTGTGACGTCACGGATCGTGCTGTCGTAGCGATCAAAATTGCACTGTGTGACAGAACCCTAACAAGCTGCCGAGTCTTGGTGATGGTCTAGGAGGTCATCCTGACTCTCAGGTACCATTTTCGTCATTTCAAAAAGTTTTGTTAGAGGTAGAACTGTGTTCTGGAGGTGGTTTTGCATCCACTTCAGCATTTGTGGACTGTGGATCTTCCATGAACTTCATTGACTCTAGACTGGTGTCCAAATTAAAGTTAGGGACAGTTAGGCTAGAGACTCCCATCCATATAGTTGCCATTGATAAGACACCGTTGGCTCAAAATGTCCTTAAATTTGTCTCTGAGGAGTTCCTCCTCAAGGTGGGTTCCTTTCACCAGGAACAAATTTCATGTTATGTTATGAATAATCTTCCTGCGGGACTGGTGTTGGGGTTCCTCTGGTTGCAGAGGCATAATCCTGTTATAGACTGGGGATCTCGTGATATTGTTAAATGGGGTCCTAATTGTTCCAATGGTTGTCTTTCTGCTGTGTTTGTGTCTGCCATTAGTCCAGAGGGTATTCCGGAGTACCTAAAGGACTTTGGGGACGTGTTCTCTGAAAAAGAGGCTGAGGTCTCACCACCCCATCGTCCTTATGATTGTACCATCATTTTTATTCCGGGTTCTAAATTGCTCAAAGCCCGTTTGTACAATCTTTATGGCCCAGAACGTATTGCCATGAAAAACTATATCTCTGATAGTCTACGCAAAGGTCACATCCGTCCCTCTGTCTCACCTGTGGCCGCTGGATTTTTTTTTGTCAAGAAGAAAGATGGTGGTTTACGCCCAAGCCTTGATTTCCTGGAACTAAATAAAATTACGGTGAGAAATACCTACCCTCTTTCACTCATTCCTGATCTCTATAACCAATTGTCTGGGGCTAAGTGGTTTTCCAAACTGGATTTTAGGGGAGCATTTAACCTTATCTGTATTCAGGAGGGTGATGAGTGGAAAATAGCATTTCTCACCTACGAGGGTCTGTTTGAGAACTTGGTCATGCCCTTTTGTCTGACTATCATGCCTGCTGTGTTTCAGAACTTCATGAATGATGTTTTTTTCTGATTTTATCAGGCACTTTATGGTTGTATACCTGGATGATATCGTTGTTTTCTAGCCTGACAAGGAATCCCACATTGGTCATTTACGTGTTGTTCTTCGCATGTTACGGGAAAATTCTCTATTCACTAAACCCGAAAAATGTTTGTTTTGTGTCCAGGAGCATTCTTTTCTGGGGATCATCCTTTCTGCCAATGCGTTTCGGATGGATCCTGGAAAGATACAGGCCATTGTTGATTGGGTGCAACCAAGAGACCTCAAGGGGTTGCAGCATTTTCTGGGTTTCGCCATTTATTATCGGAAATTCATTAAGGGGTTTTCTCAGGTTGTCAAGCCACTCACCGATCTTACTTGCAAAGGGGCTGTTAGGGCTCGAGTTCCCATCTCTGCACAGGGGGAATCTCGGGCCATCTCCGCTGCGGTCTCCCATTCTTCTCCTGCCGCAGTGGAGTCTGCTCAGCGGAGACGTCGGTCCCAGCATCTCGCTCAGTCTGACTCTGTACAGAGAGTTACTGCTGCTTTTCCTGCTTATGCCATTGAAGTCAGTGCTGGGCAACGGTGAGCAGACGCTTCTGGGACTAAGTCCTGCTTTTCTCGTTCTGAGCATGCCCAGAGTAAGATCTCTCAGTGGAGATCGAGGGTCACATGATCAGACACTGCAGCTAAGGTCCTGTAGGTGCTCACGCTCTGTGGCAGCCTCTCATTGGTCCTTCCTGGAAGGTCCTATACATGCTGCAACTATTTAAGGTTCGCATGGCCGCAAGGCCATGCGCTAGTATTGCTCTTTATTTATGTACTTTGCGCCAGTGTGGTCTTGTATGAGTGTGTTCAGGGACCCGGCTGAAATAAGCCCCTTGAATGCTGGCACCTCCAGCGAGGAGTTTGTATGCTTGGGTATTCAGGGACCTGGCCGAAATAAGCCCCTAGAATGCTGGCACCTCCGGCGAGGAGTTTCGTGTGCATGCATGACCACTGACTGCTCTTGTTTGGGCAGTTATCCTGTGCCTCTGTGGAGTCTAACAGGGCGCAGTGCTTTGAGTTCACGGCTGCTCTGTGAAGTAACAGAGTTAGCTAACACCACCATTTGGTTCCGCTATTTGCTAGCAGCAGGTTCTCCTGCACGGTGGACCCCAGGCTGCGAACGCATCTATCATAATAAAATCTATATATTCATTTGGTGCGTTCCGCTAGCCCTAACATAACATAATACTAGCGCCAGGGTCTGGCTAGTAAATGGCGGACATGCAGCAATCTTTGGGTCTGACCTTCCTATAAATGCAGGCTTTACCATGTTATTAGCCATAGGTAAGTGTTCACACTAGGCAGACAGGTTAGTTACCCATCCGATCTGAGATTATCTTGACGTTTGGTGGATGGGCTCACAGTTTTTGGCCAAATCTTGTGCTAAGTATCTCCTGTGTTTTTTCATAGATTTCACAAGCCAGTATGCTATTCACATTTCATGTATTACACATTTCCTTGCTTTAGCACAGTAAAATTGAGTGCAGCCCTAACATAACAGGGGCTGATCTCAAAATTTGGTCATCCTTGGCAGTTGAAGCATTTATTACATTAAAGTGTTTTATGACTGCTCCTGTATTAGTTCAGCCCTATCTGTCATGAATCCCCAATGGCTAGGGATAGCACAGGACAAGCAAAGTATAACAAATATCGGACGAGCTCTAGGGTGATGGAACCTGGGCTGACCGCTGCCCTACGCCTGACAAACGCAACTAGAGATAGCCAGGGAGCGTGCCTACGTTGGTTCTAGACGCCACGCACCAGCCTAAGAGCTAACTAGTACTGCAGAGAACACAAAGACCTCACTTGCCTCCAGAGGAATTAACCCCAAAAGGTATAGTTGCCCCCCACATGTATTGACGGTGAAATGAGAGGAAGGCACACACGTAGAGATGATATATATAGCTTTAGCAAATAGAGGCCCGCTGAAAACTAGAAAGCAGAATGATACAAAAGGGGACTGAGCGGTCAGCAAAAAACCCTAATCAAAAAAACCATCCTGAGATTACAAGAACCCATGTGCCAACTCATGGCACATGGGGAGAACCTCAGTCCACTAGAGCAACCAGCTAGCATAGAGACATTCTAAGCAAGCTGGACCAAAAACCAAACAACTGAAAATCAGCACTTAGCTTATCCTGAAAGATCTGGGAGCAGGTAGGCAGGAACCAAACAGAGCACATCTGAACACATTGATAGCCGGCAAGGGAAATGACAGAAAGGCCAGGTAAAATAGGAAACACCCAGCCTCTGATGGACAGGTGGAAACCAAAGGCCGCAACCCACCAAAGTCACCCAGTACCAGCAGTAACCACCAGAGGGAGCCCACAAACAGAATCCACAACAGTACCCCCCCCCCTTGAGGAGGGGTCACCGAACCCTCACGAGAACCCCCAGGGCGATCAGGGTGAGCTCTATGGAAGGCGCGGACCAAATCAGTCGCATGAACATCGGAGGCGACCACCCAGGAATTATCCTCCTGACCATAACCCTTCCACTTAACCAAATACTGGAGTTTGTGTCTGGAAACACGAGAATCCAAGATCTTTTCAACAACATACTCCAATTCTCCCTCCACCAGCACCGGAGCAGGAGGCTCGACCGAAGGAACAATGGGCACCTCATACCTCCGCAACAACACCGATGGAACACATTATGAATAGCAAACGATGCTGGGAGATCCAAACGAAAAGATACAGGGTTAAGAATCTCCGAGATCCTATAAGGACCGATGAACCGAGGCTTGAACTTAGGAGAAGAGACCTTCATAGGGACAAAACGAGAAGACAACCACACCAAGTCCCCAACAAGAAGTCGGGGACCCACGCGGCGACGGCGATTAGCAAACTGCTGAGTCTTCTCCTGAGATAACTTCAAATTGTCCACCACCTGATTCCAAATCTGATGTAGCCTGTCCACCACCACGTCCACTCCAGGACAATCCGAAGATTCCCCCTGACCAGAGGAAAAACGAGGATGAAACCCCGAATTACAAAAAAAAAGGAGAGACCAACGTGGCAGAACTAGCCCGATTATTAAGAGCAAATTCGGCCAGTGGCAAAAAAGCAACCCAGTCATCCTGATCAGCAGAAACAAAACACCTCAAATAAGTTTCCAAGGTCTGATTAGTTCGCTCCATCTGGCCATTCGTCTGAGGATGGAATGCAGACGAGAAAGACAAATCAATGCCCATCTTGGCACAAAACGTCCGCCAAAATCTAGACACAAACTGGGATCCCCTGTCAGAAACGATATTCTCCGGAATCCCATGCAAACGAACCACGTTCTGAAAAAACAAAGGAACCAACTCAGAGGAGGAGGGCAACTTAGGCAAGGGCACCAAATGAACCATCTTAGAAAAGCGGTCACACACAACCCAGATAACGGACATTTTCTGTGAAACCGGGAGATCAGAAATAAAATCCATGGAAATGTGCGTCCAAGGCCTCTTCGGGATGGGCAATGATAACAACAACCCACTAGCCCGTGAACAGCAAGGCTTAGCTCGAGCACACACTTCACAAGACTGCACAAAGGTACGCACATCCCTAGACAAGGAAGGCCACCAAAAAGACCTGGCCACCAAGTCTCTTGTACCAAATATTCCAGGATGACCAGCCAACACAGAAGAATGGACCTCGGAGAGGACTCTACTGGTCCAATCATCCGGAACAAACAGTCTTTCTGGTGGACATCGATCCGGTTTATCCACCTGAAACTCCTGCAATGCGCGTCGCAAGTCTGGGGATACGGCGGACAATATTACCCCATCCCTAAGGATACCAGCAGGCCCAGTGTCTCCAGGAGAGTCAGGCACAAAACTCCTGGAAAGAGCATCTGCCTTCACATTCTTTGAACCTGGCAGGTATGAAACCACGAAATTGAAACGAGAAAAAAATAACGACCAACGAGCCTGTCTAGGATTCAAACGCCTGGCAGACTCAAGGTAAATGAGATTCTTGTGATCAGTCAAGACCACCACGCGATGTTTAGCACCCTCAAGCCAATGACGCCACTCCTCAAATGCCCACTTCATGGCCAAAAGCTCCCGATTACCCACATCATAATTGCGCTCGGCGGGCGAGAATTTTCTAGAGAAGAAAGCACATGGCTTCATCACCGAGCCATTAGAACTTCTCTGTGACAAAACCGCCCCCGCTCCAATCTCGGAAGCATCAACCTCCACCTGAAAAGGAAGTGAAACATCTGGTTGACACAACACAGGAGCAGAAGAAAACCGGTACTTAAGTTCCCGAAAGGCCTCCACGGCCGCAGGAGACCAATCAGCAACATCAGCACCCTTTTTAGTCAAATCAGTCAAAGGTTTAACAATACTGGAAAAATTAGCAATGAACCGACGATAAAAATTAGCAAACCCCAAGAACTTCTGAAGGCTCTTAACAGATGTAGGTTGTGTCCAGTCACAAATAGCCTGAACCTTAACGGGATCCATCTCAATAGTAGAAGGAGAAAAAATGTACCCCAAAAAAGAAATCTTCTGGACTCCGAAGAGACACTTTGAGCCCTTCACAAACAGAGAATTGGCCCGCAAAACCTGAAACACCTTCCTGACCTGTAGAACATGAGACTCCCAGTCATCAGAAAACACCAAAATATCATCCAAATACACAATCATAAACTTATCCAGATATTCACGGAAAATATTGTGCATAAAGGACTGAAAAACTGACGGAGAATTGGAGAGTCCAAAAGGCATTACCAAATACTCAAAATGGCCCTCAGGCGTATTAAATGCGGTTTTCCACTCATCACCCTGTTTTATCCGCACCAGATTATACGCACCGCGAAGATCTATTTTAGTGAACCACCTAGCCCCCTTAATGCAAGCAAACAAATCAGTAAATAATGGCAATGGATACTGGTATTTAACTGTAATCTTATTCAGAAGGCGATAATCTATACAAGGCCTCAGGGAACCATCTTTTTTTGCCACGAAAAAAAAACCTGCTCCCAGAGGGGACGAAGATGGACGAATATGTCCCTTTTCTAAGGACTCCTTAATATAATTCCGCATAGCAGTATGCTCTGGCAGTGACAGATTAAATAAACGACCCTTAGGGAACTTACTGCCAGGAATCAATTCTATAGCACAGTCACACTCTCTATGAGGAGGGAGCGAATTGAGCTTAGGCTCCTCAAAAACATCCCTATAATCCGACAAAAACGCAGGGATCTCCGAAGGAGTAGATGAAGCGATAGAAATCGGAGGTGCATCATCATGAACCCCCTGACATCCCCAGCTTAGCACAGACATTGTTTTCCAGTCCAGGACAGGATTATGAGTTTGTAACCATGGCAGACCAAGCACTAGTACATCATGTAAATTATACAGTACAAGGAAGCGAATCACCTCCTGATGAACGGGAGTCATGCGCATGGTCACTTGTGTCCAATACTGCGGTTTATTCATAGCCAATGGTGTAGAATCAATTCCCTTCAGAGGAATAGGAACTTCCAGAGGCTCTAGACTAAAACCGCAGCGTTTAGCAAATGACCAATCCATAAGACTCAGGGCAGCGCCTGAATCCATGAATCCACATAGGCATCGACGGAAATGGAAGACAGTGAAAAAATCAGAGTCACAGACAAAATGAACTTAGACTGCAGAGTATCAATGGCAAAAGATTTATCAACCCTTTTTGTGCGTTTAGAGCATGCTGATATAACATGAGCTGAATCACCACAATAAAAACACAAACCATTTTTCCGCCTATAATTTTGCCGTTCACTTCTGGACTGAATTCTATCACATTGCATAGTCTCAGGTGCCTGTTCAGAAGACACCGCCAACTGGTGCACGGGTTTGCGCTCCCGTAAACGCCGATCAATCTGAATGGCCATAGCCATAGACTCATTCAGACCTGTAGGCGCAGGGAACCCCACCATAATATCCTTAATGGCCTCAGAAAGACCATTTCTGAAGTTTGCAGCCAGGGCGCACTCATTCCACTGAGTAAGCACCGACCATTTCTGAAATCTCTGACAATATATTTCCGCTTCATCATGCCCCTGAGAGAGGGCTAATAAAGCCTTTTCAGCCTGAATCTCTAGGTTAGGTTCCTCATAGAGCAATCCCAATGCCAGAAAAAACGCATCCACACTGAGCAATGCAGGATCCCCTGGTGCCAATGCAAATGCCCAATTCTGAGGGTCGCCCCGTAGGAACGATATAACAATCTTGACCTGTTGAGCAGGGTCTCCAGAGGAGCGAGATTTCAAAGAGAGAAACAATTTACAATTGTTCCTGAAATTCAGGAAGGTAGATCTATCTCCAGAAAAAAAACTCTGGAATAGGAATTCTAGGTTCAGACATGGGAGTGTGAACAACGAAATCCTGTATGTTTTGAACCTTTGCCGCGAGATTACTCAGGCTGGAAGCCAAACTCTGGACATCCATGATAAACAGCTAAGATCAGAGCCATTCAAGGGTTAAGAGGAGGTAAGAAGCAGCTAGACAGCAATTAAGGGCTAGGCAGCAAAACTCTGAAGGAAAAAAAAAAAAAAAATTTCCCTTGAACACTTCTTTTTCTCCTGCTTCAGCCCAAACAATTAACACTTTGTGGGCCGGCTATACTGTCATGAATCCCCAATGGCTAGGGATAGCACAGGACAAGCAAAGTATAACAAATATCGGACGAGCTCTAGGGTGATGGAACCTGGGCTGACCGCTGCCCTACGCCTGACAAACGCAACTAAAGATAGCCAGGGAGCGTGCCTACGTTGGTTCTAGACGCCACGCACCAGCCTAAGAGCTAACTAGTACTGCAGAGAACACAAAGACCTCACTTGCCTCCAGAGGAATTAACCCCAAAAGGTATAGTTGCCCCCCACATGTATTGACGGTGAAATGAGAGGAAGGCACACACGTAGAGATGATATATATAGCTTTAGCAAATAGAGGCCCGCTGAAAACTAGAAAGCAGAATGACACAAAAGGGGACTGAGCGGTCAGCAAAAAACCCTAATCAAAAAAACCATCCTGAGATTACAAAAACCCATGTGCCAACTCATGGCACATGGGGAGAACCTCAGTCCACTAGAGCAACCAGCTAGCATAGAGACATTCTAAGCAAGCTGGACCAAAAACCAAACAACTGAAAATCAGCACTTAGCTTATCCTGAAAGATCTGGGAGCAGGTAGGCAGGAACCAAACAGAGCACATCTGAACACATTGATAGCCGGCAAGGGAAATGACAGAAAGGCCAGGTAAAATAGGAAACACCCAGCCTCTGATGGACAGGTGGAAACCAAAGGCCGCAACCCACCAAAGTCACCCAGTACCAGCAGTAACCACCAGAGGGAGCCCACAAACAGAATCCACAACACCTATCCATATGAACCATTCATTGTAGAGGTGGATGCATCAGAGGTGGGAGTAGGGGCGGTGTTGTCTCAGAGACCAATTACTTTGACCAATGTAAGACCATGTGCCTTTTTATCCCGGAAGTTTTCTTCTGCAGAGAGGAACTATGATGTTGGGAACAGGGAGTTATTTGGCCATAAAATTTGCTTTTGAAGAATGGAGACATTTTTTTGGAGGGGGCGGTTCATCAAATCATGGTGATTTTTTCTCTTGTTTTCATTTTTCTATCACTTTTCGGCCTGGTTCCAAGAATGTCAAGGCTGATGCCTTATCTCTCAGTTTTGATCCGATATCACCCCCGAACCACCTTCCTCCATTCTTCAGCACAGGGTGGTTGTTGCGGGGGTATCCTCTAAATTGGAGCAGGAGATTCGAAAGGCTCAGTTTCTTGCTCCTCCCTCTTTGCCTGACAGTAGGCTTTTTGTCCCAGTTCAGTACCGATAGAGGGTTCTCCGGGAGCTCCACGGTTCTGCTCTCAGTGTACACCCGGGGATCTCTGCCACCTAGAAAGCCATTGCTAGGCTGTTTTGGTGGTCTTCCATGACCTCTGATATCACTGTATTTGTGTCTGCTTATGATACCTGTGCCCGTGCTAAGAGCTCCCATAACCGGCCGGGGAATTGGTGCCATTGTCAATTCCGGATAGTCCTTGGACTCATTTGTCCATGGATTTTATCACTGATCTCCCTCCTTCTAATGGCAAAACTGTAATCTGGGTAGTGGTTGACAGATTCAGTAAACAGGCGCATTTTGTACCTCTGGCAGGATTGCCTAATGCTGAAACATTATCTAAGCTGTTTATTGAGCATTTTGTACAGTTGCATGGTGTGCCTTTGAATGTGGTTTCTGATAGAGGGGTACAATTTGTGTCCAAATTTTAGAGGGCTTTTTGTAAACAATTGGGTATTTGTTTGACCTTCTCCTCTACTTACCATCCTGAGACTAACGGTCAGACGGAGAGGAAAAAATCAGTCTCTTGAACAGATTTTGAGGTGTCTTGCTATGTCTCGACAGGATGATTGGTGTTCTTCGTTGCCCATGGCTGAGTTTGCATTTAACAATCGGATTAACCAGTCCATGGGCACCTCCCCATTCTTCTGTAACTATGGTTTTCACCCTCATTTTGGTGAATTTTGTAGGCTGGATTCAGGATGTCCAGGGGAGGATAGGGCAGTGCAACGATTGGTGAAGGTGTGGAGAGAGGTCCAGAAGAACATCGGATAGGCTCAGGGCAAACAAACTTTTTGCAGATAAGCGACGGTCTGTAGGACCTATATTCTTGGTAGGAGATAAAATGTTGTTGTCTACCAGGAACATTCATCTCAAGGTTCCTACCTGGTCCCAGGTATATTGCTCCTTACGAGATCATTGAGGTGATCAATCCAGTTGCCTTTCGCTTACGACTTCCTCCGTCGCTTCCCAATGTGTTCCATAAGTCCATTCTTAAGTCATTTGTACCATCCTCTGCAGGGCCTCCATCCCCTCTGCCTCCTGTCTCTGTGGATGGTCAGACCGAGTATGAAGTGGAACAGATTGTCCGTAGTTCTATTCAGTACTTGGTCCTTTGGAGGGGTTACAGTCCTGAGGATCAATCTTGGGTCCCAGCACAATCTGTCCATGCTAATCGACTGGTCTGGGCATTTCATGCACGTTATCCTGGAAAACCTGGGGTCTGGTGGCCCCCCTTGAGAGGAGGGTGCTGTCATGAACCGTTCCGGAGTTTAGTCCTGTCTGCTCTTTCTCTGGGTGGATCATGTCAAGGGTTAACTTTGCCTCATTCTGGGCTTGGATTTGCTATTTAGCTCCCAGGTATCCTGAGGGTGGTATCAGCTATAGCTCTGTCTTCAGCATGTGAACCTGACTTTGGAAGCCCTTGATTTGTCCTACTGTGAACCCTGATTTGTCCTGTGTCTATTATCTCCCTGCCTGCCCTTTCCCAGCGTCTCTTTGTTTGTCTTTCTACATTTGCTTGACTCTCTGGTTTTGACCTCCTGGCTTGGCTTTTGACTCCGTTTCAGTTTGTCCCTATTGTACCGTATTTTGCCCGTCCTGGTTTACTGATCCCTTGCTACGTCCTGACTATCCATTCTGTCTAAATGCTTTTGTACTTGGCTTTCCTGACTTCGCTCTCAGCACTAGGTGGCATCTGTTCAGATGCTCTGTGTGTGCAGTCTCGTTTCCCTATCAAGCTCCCCCTGGTGGAGGTTGCGCTGTACTGCACCACAGCTGCATGACATGTGGGAAATGTTATTTATTAATGTTTTTCTATGGTATGACTATCTGAATTAAAGGGATAATCATTCAAAGTTTGAAAATTGCTATTTTTTTTACCTTTTTGCCAAATTTCAGGGGTTTTCTTGGAAATAAATGCAAGTCATATCAAAGAAATTTTACTACTATCATAAAATACAATATGTTATCATAACAGTCTCAGAATCAGTGGGATCCATTGAAGCCTTCCAGAGTTATTACAACATAAAATGACAGTGGACAGAATTGTAAAATTTGCCCTGGTCATGAAACTGCAAACTGCCTTGGGGGTAAAGAGTTAAGGACATGTATCTGACATATCTGAAATGCATCTGCCAAACATTTTAACCAGACAAGTGGTGGTGGGTGAGGTGTGTTTGTGAGTTTTAATGGTTATTTTAATAAATGTTAGCAATTTTTTGCTGAATCTGCCTGCTACTGGAATTCCTCTTGTCTCAAAAACATTTTTAAACTTTTTTTTGGAATGCTAAAAAATGTTAAAAAAGTATCGCTGGCCACAGAATACTGTTTCGCTGAGAAATTTAACCCTGGAAAAATATTAAAATGCTTTGTTTGGGTTATAAATATCTCAGTAATGTGCTCCAGGTAAAGGAATACTGTATTATTATTATTTATTTATATATCACCATTAATTCCATGGTGCTGTACATGAGAAAGGGGTTACATACAGAGTTACAGATATCATTTACAGTAAACACGTTTACAGTGACAGACTGGTACAGAGGGGAGAGGACCCTGTCCTTGTGGACTTACATTCCATGGGATAGTGGGGAAGAGACAGAAGGTCAAAGGTGCAGCAGCTCTGGCGGTGGTGAGGTGGCTGCTCTGGCGATGGCAAGGCGGAAGAATGGTTATTGCAGGCTGTAGGCTTTCTTGAAGAGATGGGTTTTCAGGTTCCGTCTGAAGGATCCGAGGGTGGTGGATAGTCGGACATGTTGAGGCATGGAATTCCAGAGGATGGGGGATATTCGGGATAAATCTTGGAAGCGGTTGTATGAGGAACAAATAAGTGTGGAGGAGAGTAGGAGGTCTTGGGAGGATTGGAGATTACGTGAGGGAAGATATTGGGAGATTAGTTCAGAGATATAGGGAGGGGACAGGTTGTGGATGGCTTTGTACCATACTGTATGGTTAAGAAATGTAACCCACCAAAATAGTTGAACACTTTTTTTGAGTGATAGATATCACAGTAATGTACCCCAGCCCACAAAATTCTATATGGCTTAGATATTTAATCCAGAAACATTTTTGAACACTTTTTTTGAGTTAAGGATATTAAAGCAATGTACCCCAGACCACGGATTACTGTATGGGTAAAAATTTTTACCCAGCAGCATGTTTTAATGCTTTTTGGTGTGTTAGATATCACAAAAATGTACCTCACTCCAAAGAATACTCTATGTATAAGTTATTTAATTGAGAAAAAATATAAAAACTTTTTTTGGAGTGTTACATAACACAACAATGTGTAACAAAGCACGCAATACTCAATGGATCACACAATATATTCAATTTTGTCACACAAAAAATAGCCATAGCTATGTATTTTGCAAGGTACTGAAAAGCCCTAATCCCAAAGCCTTGCAAGCACGTGCAGTGTGGATTTTCAGTGCGCTGGCATGTTGCATAACAGTCGATGAGCTAGCACTTGCATGTGCTGCCTCAGCACTGTCAGAGTGGCCGCAGCTGTTGCTGACTTGCGGAAATGGGCACTGACATGGTGAAGATTGACCAGAAGCTCTGGCAAATCTGGGTTGCTTTTCAGAAACTATTGAACTGCCAAATAAGCACATGTGCCAAGCATGGTACACATTTGGGCTTGCCAAACTTCACAGCCATTACCAGGTTACATCCATTATCACACACGACCATGCTTGGTTGAAGGTTCTGCGGTAAAGCTCTGTCTGGCCTGTTATTCCTTTAAGTAACTCAGCCAAGTTTTGCAGTTTGTCACTTAGACAATTCAGCTTCAACAGAGCCTACTGCGGCTTTGCTGAGGCAGTGCTGCAGATTTCCCAACTTTCGGCTGATTTGGATGAAGTGCTCTGAGATAGCACATCAGGGGTGGAGGATTGGGAGGAGCAGGAGGGGGTGCAGGAACTAATGCAGGAGGTAGAGGAAACCCTGTTAGAAATAGGACCAGCAATCCTTGGCGTTGATAGCACATGTGCCATGCCAGGATGTGACTCAGCTTCAGCTGTCAGGAAAATGAAGCATCTCTGGCCACAAGTGCTTGCTTACATATCGATCGTTAACTGGAGGTTGCCAGTAATTGTGTTGGTAAAGGTTCCGTCACATTAAGCGACGCTGCAGCGATATCGACAACGATGCCGATCGCTGCAGCGTCGCTGTGTGGTCGCTGGAGAGCTGTCACACAGACAGCTCTCCAGCGACCAACAATGCCGAAGTCCCCGGGTAACCAGGGTAAACATCGGGTTACTAAGCGCAGGGCCGCACTTAGTAACCCGATGTTTACCCTGGTTACCAGTGGAAATGTAAAAAAAACAAACACTACATACTTACATTGTCGTGTCTGTCGCGTCCCTCGCCTTCAGCTTCCCTGCACTGTGTAAGCGCCGGCCCTAAAGCACAGCGGTGACGTCACCGCTGTGCTTTGCTTTACGGCCGGCACTGACACATTCAGTGCAGGAAGCTCTGAGCAGCAGTGCGGACGCCGGGGGATGTGACAGACATCAGAGGGTGAGTATGTAGTGTTTTTTTTTTACTTTTACAATGGTAACCAGGGTAAATATCGGGTTACTAAACGCGGCCCTGCGCTTAGTAACCCGATATTTATCCTGGTTACCAGTGTAAAACATTGCTGGCATCGTTGCTTTTGCTGTCAAACACGACGATACACGCCGATCTGACGACCAAATAAAGTTCTGGACTTTCAGCAACGACCAGCGATATCACAGCAGGATCCAGATCGCTGCTGCGTGTCAAACACAACGATATCGCTATTCAGGACGCTGCAACGTCACGGATCGCTATCATTATCGTTGCAAAGTCATTTAGTGTGAAGGTACCTTAAGAGTATTGGGGATTTCCCTGGACATGTGCTGATACAAGGTTGGGATGCCACACGGAGAGAAAAAGTAATGGCTGGGGATCGAGTACCAATTGACAGCTGTCACCATGAGTCAGCTGAAATCCACTGTCTACCAGCTTAAATGGCAACATTTCTACAGCATGTAGCCTGGAAATGAACTTTCTTTTTCATTGCAAGGCCTGTGGTAGGGACACCTGAACGCCGTGCTGGGACAAGAATTTTTATGTGCCTGATGATGGTGCCTCAGAGTCTGAAAGGACAGGTGCAGGGCTAGAGGCATCTGCACCAGTGTTATGGACAGGGGATTGGGAAACCCCTAGCACAGGGGAAGAAGTGTTGTCACCTGCTGGCACCAATCGTGCACCCAGGTGTTTGGCCCACTGAGACGAGTGCTTAGATGACTTGTGCCTGTTTATGCTGGTGGTGTTTAGGCTCTTAGTGGTTGGGCTAATGCTGATGTTGACATGGCAAAGGTTGCAAAAGGCCATTTTGTTTCTCAGAACTCTTTAAAAAAGCCTAAAAATGGAGAACAACTACCTCTTTGATGGAGAAATTCACAAGTGTTAGTTCTTTGCAGAACAGTTTCCTGACTTGTCTCTCTGGTCACCCCACTGCCTTTTCCTGTCTATTTCGCTGCTGGTGATCCTTCCCCCTCAGTGCTGTTGGCCTCGCACTGCATACCAGCTTCAAAGGTTGGGTCATTGACTTTGTCATCCACCACCTTGTCTTCCACCCTCGCACCATGGTCCTCCTGACTTGGGGAGTTAATACCAACAAGACTTAGAGGTAACTCTGTCTCATCATCATCTTCCTCCTTAGCTGAAATTTACCGTTCCCCACTGTCAACTTATTGTGGTCATGGTTGCTTTAAGTTTTGTGCATCACTAAATAGCATGCCCTCTAGAGAGGAGCAAACTTGTTCTGAAAGCGTTCTTGAATCTCAAATTCAGCATGAACCTTGCTCTTTCTGATCTGTGTTAGTATTCCCGAGTATTCCTGAGCATTTTTCTCAAAATCTGCAAAATTCTGCCAAAGTACGGTAAATGATCGAGTTTCCCCTAATGCTTTTGTTAGGACTTTGGCTAGGAAAGTGATGCTGTATGATGAGGGAGAGGTGCATCTTTGATAAGGGGAAGGGGTGAGGAGAAATCAGAGGAGCGGTGGACTGTTTTTTTGTTTTTTTTTAATTAACTTAATGCATGCAGATTCCAGAAGCCAATCAGAGCAGAACTATCCACAGCATCCGGATATAAGGGCTTGTATCACTGGCTGCTGAAGTCACATATCCCTTTCCATATAAAAAACTGACATGTGGCTTTGACGCCATTTGATGAGTGTAACAGCATAGTGGGGCTCCTGCAAGAAATCAGATAGTTAGCTAAGCGGGTTTTTCTCATGTAGTTCAGATAGATAAGATCCTGTGTTAAATCAGCCTTCCAGCATATTAATCCAGAGTGCTAATTATATGGTGAAGCCAAAAGTTGCCACTTCAGCATATAAATCGATAGTGTTGCTGATTCTGTGCTACAGCAACCAGTAGCCATTTTTGCATATCAATCATTTCTGCTAACTATGTGGTCCAGCGAACAGTCCACATTACAGCATATAAAATCCTTTGTGCTAATTGTGTGGTCCAGCCACTAGTCCACCTTTCAGCATCTAAATCCTTTGTGCTAATTGTGTGGTCCAGCCACCAGTCCACATTTCAGCATATAATTCCTTTCTGCTAATTCTGTGGTCCAGCCAAACTATCTCAGAAATAAATACAGATTTTTAGTTTAATGACAGGTGACTGACAGGTCTTGGCCTAGGGTTGTGGAATAGCTGGTTAAAAGAGGGGAAGAGTACATCCAACATGAGTAGAAAAAAGAAAGGTTGTGGTGGAAGGGGGAATAGCTGTAGTGTTCTAGGTGTAAAAGGGGTAGGTGGTAATGTTACTGAAAGCTCTACTGAGGAAACAATGACTCATCCTATCCAAAGACAAGTGACAACTGATGTTACTGGGTGGGCTACTCAATTCCCCTTTAGCGGTCACACAGCGTTATGCCTTGTAGATGAGGGCCACATAAAGCATGTACTCCTGTGGATGGCAAGCGCTGTATCAAGTGACCTCTCCTCCTCTTCCTCCACCTCAACATCACACACAGTACTGTCCTCAGGGGTGGCACCCTAATTACCCTTGTTTCCCCCTGTATCACAACTCTCCAACTGCTAAACTGACTGTGAGGAACCACAGGTGGTCGAGTCTGCAGAGCTGTTCACACATTCTATTCCATGGGTATCAGAGGTCTGCTCCAAAGATTCACAAACTCAAGAGAAGGAAAGAATTTTCACCAATGCCATAATGTTTTTTTAGTTGAATCTGGGGTTAGATTAAGTAGGGTTTGAGTATAATGCAGACTCTCATCACCAGATGTTAACCTGCAAGGGTGGAGATGATTCTGATGAGACTCAAATACCAGAGGTGAGCACAGACTGTACTGTGCTGTCTAGGTACAATGTGAAGAATTGGAGGGTAACTCTCAGGGCAAGGAGTCAGAGAATAGAGAGGATGACTATGAGGTTTTAGATCCCACTTGGTGTGAACTCAGAGACATGCAGCTGAGCAACTCAGCAGAGGAGGTGGAAGAAGCAAGATGAGGATGTTTCGTTGTGGCTTCCCTCGCAGACATGAAGGGATGCAATAATGACAAGCACTGCATCCTCAGCCACATATCTGACTTTGGTCAGCAGCGTTCATGGGTCTGCAGTTTGCAGGGGTGGCAAGGTAGCCTAGTGGCTATTTTTGAGGCTGCAAAGGAAGACTCAACTTACATTACTTGCCATCTCTGTAAATAAAAAAAAATTACTCACTAAAGGCAAAAATTGCAATATTTTGACCACTACCGGCACATGCGCAATTAACATGCTTTAGTCTGAGAATTTCACTGCGCTAAAATGTGACCTAGCAGGCTTCACAAACCACTGGCTGCAACATAAACCGCATCTGCTGATACTTTCTCCTTTGTCACAGTGGCAAGTTTTCTCATACAAGTCTCCAGCCACAGGACATCCGATTGTTTACCTGATATAGTCAGGATGAGTGAGAGCCCATCAGCTGTTATGGAAGTGGGCATGCCTGCTGTTTTTGACTCAGACACTGAGCATACCACATCTTTCTCAATCCACCGTAACATCTCCGCCTGCACCTCAGTCACAGTCCAGCAGTTTGTATACCCTACTGTACCGTCTCTCAAAACAGCAGCCAGTCCTCAGTCCCTCATACACGGTCACGCAAAAGATTTTTTCCACCTACACATGCAAAAGCTAACAGCTTGAACTTCACCATCTCCAATCTGTTGACCATGGAAATGCTGCCTTTCTGCCTGGTGGATACAGACAGTTTTCGAAAGCTGAATGCAGTCGCAGTCCCCCAGTACTAGTTCCCTAGCCTCCATTACTTCTCTAAGAAAGCTGTTCCTACGCTACACCAGCATGTTGCAGACAACACCACTCATTCCTTGAAAATATCTATGTCTGGCAGGGTGCATTTCACCACTGACACCTGGACAAGAAAGCATGGCCAGGGGCATTACATCTCATTGACTGGGCACTGGGTGACTCTAGTGGCTGCAAGGAAGGGGCTGGTTCACAAGTTTTGAAATCCAAAAGGCTTACAGGACAAACCTCAGTATCTAACTCTTATTTCTCTAGTCACCTTCCATGACAGCATAGGAGGATGTCTCCATTCCCTAATGGGGGACAGGAAGAACGAGAGGTTAAAAGCCCCTCCTCCCTCCAAATCGCCAGTGTCTTTCCTGTCCCCCATGGGGCATGGAGAGGTTCTTGTATGCTGCGTGGCTGGCGACTGCAGTGTACCTGTTTTTTTCTGCCAGGCAGTGGTGGTCGGGGCTCTGCCTTCCTCCTCTTCATGCTGCTCCCGTCTCCCCCAGACTCGGGACCTTCCTGGACCACCTGCACCTCTGCGGAGGTAAAGCGGGCCAGTGATCCCCGGCAGTGGCCTTCATGAGCTCACCGCCTTGTCCTCCTCTCCTGCTGCAGCGTTCGATGTCCCGGAAGTGACGTCATCGTTGCGCACGCTTCACTTCTGGTCCTGCGCTCTTTGCTGGAATGCAAGTTAGAGCACATACACTTCCTGGTCCGGCCTCCTAGCGCCCTCAGGACTGCCGACGAGTCACAGAGCACGCCTTTCCACGTGGAGGCCTGCCCCAGGACCCAGGGAGGAGGAGGATAACCTAATTCAGCTGTGCTGGGGGCTGGATTTATTTCTATATAGACCAGCCAGAAGACACCTCCAGGTAAGACGGATCCCTGTCACAATGGCTGGTGCTTCCTGCCCTGCATCTGCAGAGGGCAGCGCTGCCCCTGCTCCAGTAAGTCCATTGCGGGGTGGGTCCGAGGCTAGGATTAGTGGGGCCCTTCTGATCCTTACACCACTCTCCCTCTCTTTTTTCAGGGAGACAAGTCTGCTCAGAAAATCCCGGCCAAAAAGATGTCTAAATGTGCAATCTGTAATGTAAAGCTTCCCTCTCTATGGGAGAAAAAGCTGTGTCAGGGGTAGTGTTGAGCGATACTTTCCGATATCGGAAAGTATCGGTATCGGAAAGTATCGGCCGATACCGTCACAGTATCGGAATCCAATCCGATACCGATACCCGATCCCAATGCAAGTCAATGGGACGAAAATATCGGAATTAAAATAAACCCTTTCTTTCCTTGTAGGTTAATTCTACATGAAGGAAAACAACTAAGAATAATGTAGGATGTATTGGGGGAGGTGGCGGAGACATTAAAGGCACAGGGGTTTATCCCAATCAAATAGAATAGCAGTATTTTTAATTTTTTTATGACGTTCGGCGTTAGAAAGAAATTGACTATGTTAATTTTTTATTTATTTTGTCAGATATTGATGTTTCACTACTTCCACGCCCTTCACCCTATTTTTTACTTCTCCCACACTTTCTTCTTCATTATCCTCATCATCAGCTTCTGTGACATCAACTTCTTCACCTTATTCATCTTCTTCTTTTCTACGTATATATATATTTTTTTTTTTACATTGTTCATATTCTTTTTATTTAACTATTATCTTTTTTATATTCAACTTCTTCATCATATTCTTATTTGTGACAGGCATTCCCGTAGTTGTTATCTATAAAAGTTTGAAGATTACACCTTCCGTTCTGCCTGTCACAAAACAGTTACATTTGTCCGCGTTCAGTTTGGCCTGCAGCATCAGGCTTTATCCAGGGGCACCACGAGGAGGAACGGACTCACCCCCATACACTGCTTAGTCTTCTTCTGCTTATAATTTAGATAATATCTTTTGCTCTGATATTTAGTCTTATGCTTAATGTTCTTCTGCTCTTTGTTCTGCAGCCTCTTGTTCTTCTGCTTCTCGGTCTTCCAGGTTGTCGTCGTCATCTCCAGGGTCGTCATCTCCAGGGTCGTCGTCATCGGGGTCGTCGTCATCGGGGTCGTCGTCATCGGGGTCGTCTTCAGGGTCATCGTCTCCAGGGTCGTCGTCATCTCGGTGGTTGTCGTCTCTGGTGTCGTCATCATCTTAGGGGTGGTCTTCCGGGTCATCGTCTTTCGGGTCTTGAACTTGGAAATGTAGCAGAAGGTACAAGAAGGCTGAGAAAATGCCGAGAAACAGCTGATGGAACTGGAACTCGGATGGCTACCCGAAGGTCCAAGAGCCAATGGAACTACCGAGGACCAGCTGACGTTACTGGAACCCGGTTACTAAGCAGGAGGTACCCGTGCCTGAAAGCACTACCAAGGACCACCTGACGTTGGTGGAACTCGGATACCCAGAGGGAGGCACCTAAGCCAAAGGCTCTGCCCGGAACCAGCTGACGGTACTGGAACCAGGATGGGGAGCAGAAGGTACAAGAGCAAAAGACACTGCCGAGAACCAGCTGACGGTACTGGAACCCGGATGGGGACCTATTCAAGCTTGTCTTCCTAGGGCCCCAACTGGCGGTGTGTTAGAGCCCAGGGACAGCAGGAGGAGGAGCAGGAGGAGGAGGAGCAGGGGGAGGGGAGTGTAGGCCGAAGCCTGCACTGGCGGCAGCTTTGGGTGTGTTGTGTCTGCGTGGCTTTTGCAGGACACGTTGCCGGCTACACAGCAGGGGAACAGCTGGCGGTGCTGGACCCCACTGACACATTGGCGAGGTGTTTGGCTCTGTGCAGCCAGCACTTCCGGACAGCAACTAGCGTTGTTGGAGCCCAGGCTCTGCAGGTGGAGCAGAGTGTAGGCCGAAGCCTAATTGAACCGATTTCAAAAGTCACCTTTAACCCCCCCTCAGGGGTTACAAAGTAGAAGAGCCACAGCTTATGCAGCAGCAGTGCTGCGCAAGTCAAAGGTTGCTCTTGTAATTTTTCTCCTTGCACACGCTGAATGGAACACGTATAACATTTAGCCCTTTATACAGTCAAACTGTGTAATGGAGGCGAGAGTTCCCTTTGTAATGAGACGCAGCACAGGTGTCAAGAATCCCACCTTGGTGCTGGGTGCAGCCTCCCGAGCGTTGTTATTTGCTGTACAGGAGTCTGCGCTGTCGTGTTATCCCCTGGCCTAGCGCCGTTAGCGCTGCCCATCTTCTGGCATCATGTAATGTCGGCCGGTGCGGTTCGCGATGCCCATGAATCCCAGCCCCGCAGTGTCTTAACATTGTTAAAACACTGCGGGGCTGGGATTCAGGGCCTGGCGCAGCACATATGTTCGCCTCTCACACTCGGGTCCTTACACCCGCTTCAGACTGTGCGGCGTCATCTGATCCCTTATCGCATGCCACGGCCATGAAGCCGCACAGTCCGAACAAGGCGGAAGGAGAGGAGGGACAGGCGAACTGATGCACTGATCCTGCCCATGAATCACACCCTCGCAGTCCCAATAAATAAGACACCGAGGGGCGTTGTGTGGGTCAGGGCGGCCGCAGAGGCGCAGCCAGCCAAACAATGATGCCAGAAGACGGGCAGCGCTACCAAGGGGGTTGCAGCGTGTCATTACAAAGGAAAGTCACACCACCGGGACGGTTAAATGGTCACACAGAGGACACATTTCAGACGTGTTTTCAGTTCCACATGTGCGAGGAGAATACGTTTCTGAGCCACCTTGCACACATGCAGCATTACCGCTGTACAAGGTGGCTGGATAACGTAAAAACGCCTGGGGGAGGGGGGACAGGTTCCCTTCAATTTCAGTTCTTGTGTCTGCGTGGCTTTTGCAGGACACGTTGCCGGCTGCACAGCAGGGGAACAGCTGGCGGTGCTGGACCCCACTGACACATTGGCTGGTGTTTTTCTCTGTGCAGCTAGCACATCTGGGCCCCAACTAGCGGTGTGTTAGAGCCCAGGGACAGCAGGAGGAGGAGCAGGAGGAGGAGGAGCAGGGGGAGGGGAGTGTAGGCCGAAGCCTGCACTGGCGGCAGCTTTGGGTGTGTTGTGTCTGCGTGGCTTTTGCAGGACACGTTGCCGGCTACACAGCAGGGGAACAGCTGGCGGTGCTGGACCCCACTGACACATTGGCGAGGTGTTTGGCTCTGTGCAGCCAGCACTTCCGGACAGCAACTAGCGTTGTTGGAGCCCGGGCTCTGCAGGTGGAGCAGAGTGTAGGCCGAAGCCTAATTGAACCGATTTCAAAAGTCACCTTTAACCCCCCCTCAGGGGTTACAAAGTAGAAGAGCCACAGCTTATGCAGCAGCAGTGCTGCGCAAGTCAAAGGTTGCTCTTGTAATTTTTCTCCTTGCACACGCTGAATGGAACACGTATAACATTTAGCCCTTTATACAGTCAAACTGTGTAATGGAGGCGAGAGTTCCCTTTGTAATGAGACGCAGCACAGGTGTCAAGAATCCCACCTTGGTGCTGGGTGCAGCCTCCCGAGCGTTGTTATTTGCTGTACAGGAGTCTGCGCTGTCGTGTTATCCCCTGGCCTAGCGCCGTTAGCGCTGCCCATCTTCTGGCATCATGTAATGTCGGCCGGTGCGGTTCGCGATGCCCATGAATCCCAGCCCCGCAGTGTCTTAACATTGTTAAAACACTGCGGGGCTGGGATTCAGGGCCTGGCGCAGCACATATGTTCGCCTCTCACACTCGGGTCCTTACACCCGCTTCAGACTGTGCGGCGTCATCTGATCCCTTATCGCATGCCACGGCCATGAAGCCGCACAGTCCGAACAAGGCGGAAGGAGAGGAGGGACAGGCGAACTGATGCACTGATCCTGCCCATGAATCACACCCTCGCAGTCCCAATAAATAAGACACCGAGGGGCGTTGTGTGGGTCAGGGCGGCCGCAGAGGCGCAGCCAGCCAAACAATGATGCCAGAAGACGGGCAGCGCTACCAAGGGGGTTGCAGCGTGTCATTACAAAGGAAAGTCACACCACCGGGACGGTTAAATGGTCACACAGAGGACACATTTCAGACGTGTTTTCAGTTCCACATGTGCGAGGAGAATACGTTTCTGAGCCACCTTGCACACATGCAGCATTACCGCTGTACAAGGTGGCTGGATAACGTAAAAACGCCTGGGGGAGGGGGGACAGGTTCCCTTCAATTTCAGTTCTTGTGTCTGCGTGGCTTTTGCAGGACACGTTGCCGGCTGCACAGCAGGGGAACAGCTGGCGGTGCTGGACCCCACTGACACATTGGCTGGTGTTTTTCTCTGTGCAGCTAGCACATCTGGGCCCCAACTGGCGGTGTGTTAGAGCCCAGGGACAGCAGGAGGAGGAGCAGGAGGAGGAGCAGGAGGAGGAGGAGCAGGGGGAGGGGAGTGTAGGCCGAAGCCTGCACTGGCGGCAGCTTTGGGTGTGTTGTGTCTGCGTGGCTTTTGCAGGACACGTTGCCGGCTACACAGCAGGGGAACAGCTGGCGGTGCTGGACCCCACTGACACATTGGCGAGGTGTTTGGCTCTGTGCAGCCAGCACTTCCGGACAGCAACTAGCGTTGTTGGAGCCCGGGCTCTGCAGGTGGAGCAGAGTGTAGGCCGAAGCCTAATTGAACCGATTTCAAAAGTCACCTTTAACCCCCCCTCAGGGGTTACAAAGTAGAAGAGCCACAGCTTATGCAGCAGCAGTGCTGCGCAAGTCAAAGGTTGCTCTTGTAATTTTTCTCCTTGCACACGCTGAATGGAACACGTATAACATTTAGCCCTTTATACAGTCAAACTGTGTAATGGAGGCGAGAGTTCCCTTTGTAATGAGACGCAGCACAGGTGTCAAGAATCCCACCTTGGTGCTGGGTGCAGCCTCCCGAGCGTTGTTATTTGCTGTACAGGAGTCTGCGCTGTCGTGTTATCCCCTGGCCTAGCGCCGTTAGCGCTGCCCATCTTCTGGCATCATGTAATGTCGGCCGGTGCGGTTCGCGATGCCCATGAATCCCAGCCCCGCAGTGTCTTAACATTGTTAAAACACTGCGGGGCTGGGATTCAGGGCCTGGCGCAGCACATATGTTCGCCTCTCACACTCGGGTCCTTACACCCGCTTCAGACTGTGCGGCGTCATCTGATCCCTTATCGCATGCCACGGCCATGAAGCCGCACAGTCCGAACAAGGCGGAAGGAGAGGAGGGACAGGCGAACTGATGCACTGATCCTGCCCATGAATCACACCCTCGCAGTCCCAATAAATAAGACACCGAGGGGCGTTGTGTGGGTCAGGGCGGCCGCAGAGGCGCAGCCAGCCAAACAATGATGCCAGAAGACGGGCAGCGCTACCAAGGGGGTTGCAGCGTGTCATTACAAAGGAAAGTCACACCACCGGGACGGTTAAATGGTCACACAGAGGACACATTTCAGACGTGTTTTCAGTTCCACATGTGCGAGGAGAATACGTTTCTGAGCCACCTTGCACACATGCAGCATTACCGCTGTACAAGGTGGCTGGATAACGTAAAAACGCCTGGGGGAGGGGGGACAGGTTCCCTTCAATTTCAGTTCTTGTGTCTGCGTGGCTTTTGCAGGACACGTTGCCGGCTGCACAGCAGGGGAACAGCTGGCGGTGCTGGACCCCACTGACACATTGGCTGGTGTTTTTCTCTGTGCAGCTAGCACATCTGGGCCCCAACTGGCGGTGTGTTAGAGCCCAGGGACAGCAGGAGGAGGAGCAGGAGGAGGAGGAGCAGGGGGAGGGGAGTGTAGGCCGAAGCCTGCACTGGCGGCAGCTTTGGGTGTGTTGTGTCTGCGTGGCTTTTGCAGGACACGTTGCCGGCTACACAGCAGGGGAACAGCTGGCGGTGCTGGACCCCACTGACACATTGGCGAGGTGTTTGGCTCTGTGCAGCCAGCACTTCCGGACAGCAACTAGCGTTGTTGGAGCCCGGGCTCTGCAGGTGGAGCAGAGTGTAGGCCGAAGCCTAATTGAACCGATTTCAAAAGTCACCTTTAACCCCCCCTCAGGGGTTACAAAGTAGAAGAGCCACAGCTTATGCAGCAGCAGTGCTGCGCAAGTCAAAGGTTGCTCTTGTAATTTTTCTCCTTGCACACGCTGAATGGAACACGTATAACATTTAGCCCTTTATACAGTCAAACTGTGTAATGGAGGCGAGAGTTCCCTTTGTAATGAGACGCAGCACAGGTGTCAAGAATCCCACCTTGGTGCTGGGTGCAGCCTCCCGAGCGTTGTTATTTGCTGTACAGGAGTCTGCGCTGTCGTGTTATCCCCTGGCCTAGCGCCGTTAGCGCTGCCCATCTTCTGGCATCATGTAATGTCGGCCGGTGCGGTTCGCGATGCCCATGAATCCCAGCCCCGCAGTGTCTTAACATTGTTAAAACACTGCGGGGCTGGGATTCAGGGCCTGGCGCAGCACATATGTTCGCCTCTCACACTCGGGTCCTTACACCCGCTTCAGACTGTGCGGCGTCATCTGATCCCTTATCGCATGCCACGGCCATGAAGCCGCACAGTCCGAACAAGGCGGAAGGAGAGGAGGGACAGGCGAACTGATGCACTGATCCTGCCCATGAATCACACCCTCGCAGTCCCAATAAATAAGACACCGAGGGGCGTTGTGTGGGTCAGGGCGGCCGCAGAGGCGCAGCCAGCCAAACAATGATGCCAGAAGACGGGCAGCGCTACCAAGGGGGTTGCAGCGTGTCATTACAAAGGAAAGTCACACCACCGGGACGGTTAAATGGTCACACAGAGGACACATTTCAGACGTGTTTTCAGTTCCACATGTGCGAGGAGAATACGTTTCTGAGCCACCTTGCACACATGCAGCATTACCGCTGTACAAGGTGGCTGGATAACGTAAAAACGCCTGGGGGAGGGGGGACAGGTTCCCTTCAATTTCAGTTCTTGTGTCTGCGTGGCTTTTGCAGGACACGTTGCCGGCTGCACAGCAGGGGAACAGCTGGCGGTGCTGGACCCCACTGACACATTGGCTGGTGTTTTTCTCTGTGCAGCTAGCACATCTGGGCCCCAACTGGCGGTGTGTTAGAGCCCAGGGACAGCAGGAGGAGGAGCAGGAGGAGGAGGAGCAGGGGGAGGGGAGTGTAGGCCGAAGCCTGCACTGGCGGCAGCTTTGGGTGTGTTGTGTCTGCGTGGCTTTTGCAGGACACGTTGCCGGCTACACAGCAGGGGAACAGCTGGCGGTGCTGGACCCCACTGACACATTGGCGAGGTGTTTGGCTCTGTGCAGCCAGCACTTCCGGACAGCAACTAGCGTTGTTGGAGCCCGGGCTCTGCAGGTGGAGCAGAGTGTAGGCCGAAGCCTAATTGAACCGATTTCAAAAGTCACCTTTAACCCCCCCTCAGGGGTTACAAAGTAGAAGAGCCACAGCTTATGCAGCAGCAGTGCTGCGCAAGTCAAAGGTTGCTCTTGTAATTTTTCTCCTTGCACACGCTGATTGGAACACGTATAACATTTAGCCCTTTATACAGTCAAACTGTGTAATGGAGGCGAGAGTTCCCTTTGTAATGAGACGCAGCACAGGTGTCAAGAATCCCACCTTGGTGCTGGGTGCAGCCTCCCGAGCGTTGTTATTTGCTGTACAGGAGTCTGCGCTGTCGTGTTATCCCCTGGCCTAGCGCCGTTAGCGCTGCCCATCTTCTGGCATCATGTAATGTCGGCCGGTGCGGTTCGCGATGCCCATGAATCCCAGCCCCGCAGTGTCTTAACATTGTTAAAACACTGCGGGGCTGGGATTCAGGGCCTGGCGCAGCACATATGTTCGCCTCTCACACTCGGGTCCTTACACCCGCTTCAGACTGTGCGGCGTCATCTGATCCCTTATCGCATGCCACGGCCATGAAGCCGCACAGTCCGAACAAGGCGGAAGGAGAGGAGGGACAGGCGAACTGATGCACTGATCCTGCCCATGAATCACACCCTCGCAGTCCCAATAAATAAGACACCGAGGGGCGTTGTGTGGGTCAGGGCGGCCGCAGAGGCGCAGCCAGCCAAACAATGATGCCAGAAGACGGGCAGCGCTACCAAGGGGGTTGCAGCGTGTCATTACAAAGGAAAGTCACACCACCGGGACGGTTAAATGGTCACACAGAGGACACATTTCAGACGTGTTTTCAGTTCCACATGTGCGAGGAGAATACGTTTCTGAGCCACCTTGCACACATGCAGCATTACCGCTGTACAAGGTGGCTGGATAACGTAAAAACGCCTGGGGGAGGGGGGACAGGTTCCCTTCAATTTCAGTTCTTGTGTCTGCGTGGCTTTTGCAGGACACGTTGCCGGCTGCACAGCAGGGGAACAGCTGGCGGTGCTGGACCCCACTGACACATTGGCTGGTGTTTTTCTCTGTGCAGCTAGCACATCTGGGCCCCAACTGGCGGTGTGTTAGAGCCCAGGGACAGCAGGAGGAGGAGCAGGAGGAGGAGGAGCAGGGGGAGGGGAGTGTAGGTCGAAGCCTGCACTGGCGGCAGCTTTGGGTGTGTTGTGTCTGCGTGGCTTTTGCAGGACACGTTGCCAGCTACACAGCAGGGGAACAGCTGGCGGTGCTGAACCCCACTGACACATTGGCTGGTGTTTTTCTCTGTGCAGCTAGCACATCTGGGCAAAAACTGGCGGTGTTAGAGCCCAGGGTCAGCAGGAGGAGCAGGGGGAGCGGAGTGTAGGCCGAAGCCTGCACTCGAGCAAGTTGAAAGGAAACCTTTAACCCCCCCCCCCCAGGCGTTTGTAGCTGAAAGAGCCATTGTGTACAGCACTAATGCTGGAAAAGGTAAACTTAGCTCTTTTAATTATGGTCCTTGTACATGCGGAACCTAACATTTATGAAATGTGTCTCCTCACAGCGTTAAACCGTCCGGTAGGTGGAACTTTCCTTTGTCGTGTGACGCAGCACAGCCATCACTTTTACCCCCTTGGCGCCGTGCGCCGCCTCCTCAGCGTTGTTTGAATCTGTCCCGGAGCATGCGCTGTTAGGTTACCCCTTGGCCATGCACACATGTTGCGCTGCCCGTCTTCTGACCTCATTTGGTGTCAGGCTGGCTGCGCCTGTGCGGGTGCGCTGGCCGAGATCCCGCCTCGCAGTGTCGTCTAATGTAATCCCACCGCGGGCCTGTGATCCGTGCCCGTGCGCAGTGCATATCCTCTCCTCTCACTCCCCTCCCTACGGCTTCTTTTTCAGACTGTGCGGTGTCACGGCCGTGGCATGCTATTAGGGACCAGCTGACATCGCACAGTCTGAAGAAGCCGTAGGGAGGGGAGTGAGAGGAGAGGATATGCACTGCGCACGGGCACGGATCACAGGCCCGCGGTGGGATTACATTAGACGACACTGCGAGGCGGGATCTCGGCCAGCGCACCCGCACAGGTGCAGCCAGCCTGACACCAAATGAGGTCAGAAGACGGGCAGCGCAACATGTGTGCATGGCCAAGGGCTAACCTAACAGCGCAGGCTCCGGGACAGATTCAAACAACGCTGAGGAGGGGGCGCACGGCGCCAAGGGGGTAAAAATGATGGCTGTGCTGCGTCACACGACAAAGGAAAGTTCCACCTACCGGATGGTTTAACGCTGTGTGGGGACACATTTCATAAGTGTTTGGTTCAGCATGTGCAAGGAGCATCACGAAAAGAGGCACTTTTTCCCTTTGCATCATTACTGCTGCACAAGGTGGCTCCTTCAGTAACAAACGCCTGGGGGGGGGGGGGGGGGTCAGGTTCCCTTACATTAAACTTGTTGTGCCTGCGTGGCGGTCGCAGTACACGTTGCCGTATACACAGCAGGGGAACAGCTGGCGGTGCTGAACCCCACTAACACATTGGCGAGGTGTTTGGCTCTGTGCGTACAGCACTTCTGGACGGCAACTGGCGGTGTTGGAGCCCAGGGACAGGTGGAGGAGGAGGAGGTTGGAGGAGGTTGGAGGAGGTAGGAGGGATTGCCACACACACAGCAGGGGAACAGCTGACGTTACTGAACCCCAATAACAGAGGAGGGACTGTTGACTGTGCGTACAGCACTTCTGGACGGCAACTGGCGGTGTTGGAGCCCAGGGACAGGTGGAGGAGGAGGAGGTTGGAGGAGGTAGGAGGGATTGCCACACACACAGCAGGGGAACAGCTGACATTACTGAACCCCAATAACAGAGGAGGGACTGTTGACTGTGCGTACAGCACTTCTGGACGGCAACTGGCGGTGTTGGAGCCCAGGGACAGGTGGAGGAGGAGGAGGTTGGAGGAGGTAGGAGGGATTGCCACACACACAGCAGGGGAACAGCTGACGTTACTGAACCCCAATAACAGAGGAGGGACTGTTGACTGTGCGTACAGCACTTCTGGACGGCAACTGGCGGTGTTGGAGCCCAGGGACAGGTGGAGGAGGAGGAGGTTGGAGGAGGTAGGAGGGATTGCCACACACACAGCAGGGGAACAGCTGACGTTACTGAACCCCAATAACAGAGGAGGGACTGTTGACTGTGCGTACAGCACTTCTGGACGGCAACTGGCGGTGTTGGAGCCCAGGGACAGGTGGAGGAGGAGGAGGTTGGAGGAGGTTGGAGGAGGTAGGAGGGATTGCCACACACACAGCAGGGGAACAGCTGACGTTACTGAACCCCAATAACAGAGGAGGGACTGTTGACTGTGCGTACAGCACTTCTGGACGGCAACTGGCGGTGTTGGAGCCCAGGGACAGGTGGAGGAGGAGGAGGTTGGAGGAGGTTGGAGGAGGTAGGAGGGATTGCCACACACACAGCAGGGGAACAGCTGACGTTACTGAACCCCAATAACAGAGGAGGGACTGTTGACTGTGCGTACAGCACTTCTGGACGGCAACTGGCGGTGTTGGAGCCCAGGGACAGGTGGAGGAGGAGGAGGTTGGAGGAGGTAGGAGGGATTGCCACACACACAGCAGGGGAACAGCTGACGTTACTGAACCCCAATAACAGAGAAGCGACTGTTGACTGTGCGTACAGCACTTCTGGACGGCAACTAGCGGTGTTGGAGCCCAGGGGCAGGTGGAAAAGCAGAGGAACACAATGTAGGCCGAAGCCTGAGAAAGTCGAAAGGGAACCTTTAACCCCCCCCCAAGGCGTTTGTAGCTGAAAGAGCCAGCTTGTGCAGCACAAAAGATGCAAAAGGAAAAGGTGGCTCTTTTCATCATGCTCCTTGCAAACACAGAACTAAACACTTTTAAAATGTGTCCCCTGAAGCCGTGAAACCGTCCCGGAGGTGGGACTTTCCTTCGTAATATGACGCAGCACAGCCATCATTACTACCCCCCCGCCGCCGTGCCCCGGCTCCTCAGCGTTGTTTGATTCCGTCCCGGAGCCTGCGCTGTTATGTTATCCCGTGGCCAGGCACACTTAGCGCTGCCCATCTTCTGACATCATTTGGTGTCAGGCTGCCTGCGCCTGTGCGGCCGCGCTGGCCGAGAGCCCGCCTCGCAGTGTCTTCTGATGTAATCCCACTGGGGGCCTGGGATCCATGGCCATGCGCAGTGCATATCCTCGCCTCTCACTCCCCTCCCTACGGCTTCTTTTTCAGACTGTGCGGTGTCACGGCCGTGGCATGCTATTAGGGACCAGCTGACACCGAACAGTCTGAAGAAGCCATAGGGAGATGAGTGAGAGGTGGAGGTTCAGATATGCACTGCGCATGTCCATAGATCCCAGGCCCCCAGTGGGATTAAATCAGAAGACACTGCGAGGCGGGCTCTCGGCCAGCGTGGCCGCACAGGCGCAGCCAGCCTGACACCAAATGATGCCAGAAGACGGGCAGCGCTAAGTGTGCCTGGCCACGGGATAACATAACAGCGCAGGCTCCGGGATGGAATCAAACAACGCTGAGGAGCCGGGGCGCGGCGCCGGGGGGGTAGGAATGACGGCTGTGCTGCGTCATATTACGAAGGAAAGTCCCACCTCCGGGACGGTTTTACGGTATCAGTGGACACATTTTATAAGTGTTAAGTTTTGCGTGTGCAAGGAGCAAAACCAAAATAGCTACCTTTTTCCTTGTGCAGCATTACTGCTGCACAAGGTGGCTCTTTCAGTAACAAACGCCTTGGGGGGGGGGGGACAGATTCCCTTACATTTCAGTTGTTGTGTCAGCGTGGCGGTCGCATGACACATTGCCGGCTACACAGCTGGGGATCAGCTGACGTTACTGAAACCCAATAACACTGGGTCGTATGTTTTGACTGTGCAGACGGCACTTCTGAGCCTCAACTGGCGGTGTTGGAGCCCAGGAATTTAAGTTCAGGTGGTAGAAAGATGAACACAACAGGAGACCTGGATAACGTATACAGTGACCTAATTATTTAATCAGGAGGAGGAGTGGCAAATTCCTGCGAGATCCAGGCCTTGTTCATTTTCAGGAAAGTAAGCCGGTCAACGTTATCGGAGGATAGTCGCATGCGACGGTCAGTTAGTACACCACCTGCAGCACTAAAGACACGTTCCGATAATACACTGGCCGCAGGGCAAGACAGCACCTCCAATGCATACTGGCTTAGCTCTGGCCATGTATCCAGCTTTGAGACCCAAAACTTGAAAGGGGAAGAGCCGTCTGGGAGTACAGCAAGAGGGCAAGACATGTAGTCTGTCACCATCTGACGGAACCGTTGCCTCCTGCTGACTGGAGCCATCTGTGATGGTGTAGACTTTTGTGGGGGGCACAGAAAACTGTGCCACAGTTGGGCCATACTGGTCTTGCCTTGGGCAGAGGCACTGCTTCTGCTCCCTCTTTGTGCAGAGCCTCCACCACTGCCTGGACGCACTGAGCTGCTTTGGAATGCACTAGCAGCACTTCTCTCAGTTGGAATGGAGAAGATGATGGAACTGACCAGTGTGTCTTGGTACTCCCGCATTTTTCGCTCCCGGTTCAACGTTGTGATGAGGCTTTCTACGTTGTCCCGGTAGCGAGGATCGAGGAGGGTGAACACCCAATAATCAGACATGTTGAGAATGTGGTCGATGCGGCGGTCGTTTCTCAGGCACTGCAGCATGTAATCCACCATGTGCTGCAGACTGCCAACTGCCCAAGAAACGCTGTCCCCAGCTGGAGGCGTGATCTCTGCCCGCTCGTCATCACCCCACCCTCGCTGTACACACTGAGTACTGGACAATTCGGGAACTCCCTCCTCTGGACGGATGTCTTCCTCCTCCATTGACTCCTCCTCATCCTCCTCACAAACTGTCCCCTGCCTACGCGTTTGTGAGGAACCACGTGGCGCTGACTGTCCAGAAGATGATGGAAGTGGTGAATCCTCATCCTCCACCTCTTCCACAACATCATCCCTTAGCGCTTGCAGTGATTTTTCAAGCAGGCAGATAAGGGGGACAGTCATGCTGACTAGTGCATCATCTGCACTCGCCATCCGCGTGGAATAATCAAAGGGACGCAAAACCTGGCAGACATCCTTCATAGTGGCCCACTCTGTGGTTGTGAAGTCTGTACGGCGCTGACTGCGACTTTTTTGCGCCTGATACAGCTGGTACTCCATTACAGCTTGCTGCTGCTCACACAACCGCTCCAACATATGTAACGTGGAATTCCACCTGGTAGGTAGGTCACATATGATGCGATGTTCCGGCAGGCGGTGTCGGCGCTGCAGAGCCGCAATGCGCGCTTTTGCCGTGCTGGAACGCCGCAAGTGAGCACACTCTAGGCGGACCTTGTGCAGCAGTGCATCAAGATCCGGATAGTCCCTCAAAAAACTCTGCACGACCAAATTGAGCACATGTGCCAGACATGGGATGTGAGTGAGGTTGCCGAGGCCCAGGGCTGCCACCAGATTTCGGCCATTATCACACACTACCATGCCTGGCTGGAGATTCGCTGGCTCAAACCACACATCGCTCTCCTGCTTGATGGCATTCCAGAGCTCCTGCGCTGTGTGGCTACGATTCCCCCAAAAAATTAATTTCAAGACGGCCTGTTGACGTTTGGCCACGGCTGTGCTTATGTCGGTCGTAACAGGTACACGTTCATCACGGGTCCATGTGGAGGTGGACTGTGACGGCTCCTGCAGCGATGATTCTGAGGAACTGGTGTAAGAGGAGGAGTCAATGCGTACAGAATGGATTCCTGCAATCCTTGGAGTGGGCAGGACATGTCCTGCGCCACTCGCACGGTCTGTACCCGGCTCAACGACATTAACCCAATGGGCAGTGAGGGAAAGGTATCGCCCCTGTCCATGTTGACTGGTCCACGCATCGGTGGTGAGGTGGACCTTGCTACTGACGGCGTTCAGTAGCGCGTGTTTTATGTGTCCCTCCACATGCTTGTGCAGGGCAGGGACGGCTTGCCTGCTGAAGTAAAAGCGGCTAGGCACATTGTACTGTGGGACTGCCAATGACATCAAGTCACGGAAGCTGTCAGTCTCCACCAGCCTGAATGACAGCATTTCCAGTGACAGAAGTTTGGCAATGCCTGCAGTCAGAGCCTGTGCTCGTGGGTGGTTTGACGAGAAAGGCCGCCTTTTCTCCCATGCCTGTACTACCGATGGCTGTAGACTGGGCTGGGAGTGTGTGGATGACTGGGAAAGTGGTGCTGCGGGTGGAATTACAGCGGGTCTCTGGACAACAGGGCCAGAGGTTCTTCCACGGCGATCCTGGGAGGAAGCCGAACCAGCTGCGTGTGAGCTAGAGGAAGAGGCAACACGAGCTGAAGAGGTGGTAGCTGCCGCTGTTGGTTGGCCTAGCTCTTCAGTGTGTTTGTCTAACTCCGCCGGGTGCCTGTTGCGCACATGTTTCCACATGTTGGAGGTATTGAGGTTGGCGACTTTTTGACCTCTTTTGATTTTTTGATGACACACCTTGCATCTGACATAGCAAATGTCATCTGCAACTGTGTCAAAAAAGGACCAGGCACTGCAAGTCTTGGGAGCCCCCCTTTTGACTTTTGGAAGAGACATGCTCCTTACGGGTGCCAAAGCGGAGGCTGCAGGATCCGCAGTCTTCCCCCTCCCTCTCCCTCTTTGGGCCGTACGGGGAATCTCTTCCTCAGAGCTGCTCCCACCACCTTCCTGTCCCTGACGCCAAGATGGGTCAAGGACCTCATCATCTACACTACCCTCTGCCCCCAACTGCTCCTCCTGGGTAGTCTCAGCAGCAGAGCACGCACCAGTAAGTGGCACCTGAGTGTCATCATCAGCTGATGCGGCCTGCGAGGTGGTGACCTGAGCCACTGGCCCACCCGCCTCTTCAGAGGAAGACAGAAAAAGCTGTTGGGCATCACTGCACCCTGCCTCTTCTTCCATTTCTCCAATGCTGCTTGGCTGGCCCCCTGTTTCCAAGCCAAGAGATGATTCAGAGAACAGAAGTAGAGACTGCTCCTGTCCTGGGATCTCTGTCTGCCTGGGCAATTTTGCAGGTGGTGAAGAGACAGATGGCTGCTCTCCAGTGCTCTGTGTCTGAGAGGATGTGGCACTAATGGAAGTTGATGCATTAGCTGCCATCCATCCCACAACGGCTTCAATTTGGTCTTCACGCAGCAGCGGTGTACGGAGCTCGGCGACAAAGCTGCGCATGAACGACTGTTCCCTTGTGAAAGTGGGTGCTGATGACTCACCGGTGCCCGCAGCAGGCACAGAATCCCCACGTCCCCTCCCTGCTCCGCGCCCACGCCCACGCCCACGTGCCTTACTCACTGCCTTCTTCATCTTGGTTGACTGATAAAGATAAGCAGAAAAGTACTAACGGCTTTGTGTGCTTATTCCTGAGCAACTCCTCCTAACAGGTATAAGACACACTAATTTTCTAAAGTGTGGACTAGACTTGAATATGAGCTAATGTGGCCTACACAAATGTAAAGTGGTGTAACTGGTGTGTTTGGTGAACTTTATTATTTATTTATTTTTTTGGGGCTGAACTGACAACGGATAGAGCTGCAATCACACGGAGACCGTGCAGACAGCCGTAAACGGCGCTGCAAGGCCCAAAAACCCTCCTCTACTTTATCCTATGTAGTGTTTTTCCACAAATTAGCTGGAGACGGGTGGAAAGACACTAATAGGATTTTTTAAAATAAATTAGCAGCAGACTACACTACTTTGAAAAAAAAGAAAATTGATTTGGCGGTATGACGCAGTGAAAAACCCTGAGCTGCAGACAACCAGGCTACGGCTGCTCACAGACTACAGGGCGAGCTGCAGTCACACGGAGACCGTGCAGACAGCCGTAAACGGCGCTGCAAGGCCCAAAAACCCTCCTCTACTTTATCCTATGTAGTGTTTTTCCACAAATTAGCTGGAGACGGGTGGAAAGACACTAATAGGATTTTTTAAAATAAATTAGCAGCAGACTACACTACTTTGAAAAAAAAGAAAATTGATTTGGCGGTATGACGCAGTGAAAAACCCTGAGCTGCAGACAACCAGGCTACGGCTGCTCACAGACTACAGGGCGAGCTGCAGTCACACGGAGACCGTGCAGACAGCCGTAAACGGCGCTGCAAGGCCCAAAAACCCTCCTCTACTTTATCCTATGTAGTGTTTTTCCACAAATTAGCTGGAGACGGGTGGAAAGACACTAATAGGATTTTTTAAAATAAATTAGCAGCAGACTACACTACTTTGAAAAAAAAGAAAATTGATTTGGCGGTATGACGCAGTGAAAAACCCTGAGCTGCAGACAACCAGGCTATAGCTGCTCACAGATTACAGGGCGAGCTGCAGTCACACGGAGACCGTGCAGACAGCCGTAAACGGCGCTGCAAGGCCCAAAAACCCTCCTCTACTTTATCCTATGTAGTGTTTTTCCACAAATTAGCTGGAGACGGGTGGAAAGACACTAATAGGAATTTTTGGAAAAAATGTGCAGCAGCCTGCACTACTTCAAAAAAAAAAAAAAAAAGGACAGTATGAGGCAATGAACCACCCTCCCTGAACTGAATACAACCAGCTATGGATGGCCTATGTGGCTGCACTCAGACTAGAGAGTGGGCTGCACTCACACACACACACACACACAGACCTTGCAGATCGCTGTGAAAACAGCGCTACAAGGCAAAAGCAAGGTGAATAGTAGGTGAACACAGCGGTTGCTAAATTAGCCTTTGGAAAGCACAAAGAAGCAAATCGCTATCTCTAAACTGTCCCTCAGTCAGCAAACAGCGTCCTGTCACTAACTGAATTCACAGCAGAGTGATCGCAAAATGGCGCCAGCGACTTTTAAACTGCATCATGACATCATTTCAGCAGCCAATCACAGCCTTGCCAGTAGTTTCATGCCCTCCATGCTAAACAGGATGTGCCCACACTTGGAATCTTTCTCATTGGCTGAATTTCTGAATTTTGAATCATTGAACTTCCGATTCCGGTATCCGATACGCGCCAAGTATCGGAATCCCGGTATCGGAATTCCGATACCGCTAGTATCGGCCGATACCCGATACTTGCGGTATCGGAATGCTCAACACTAGTCAGGGGTGCACGGATAAAGTTGTCAGAGCCGAGCAGTCTTCCCTCCTTGACAAAATCTGGGCCCTAGTCAAGCATGAAGTACAAACCTCTCTAGCTGCCTTCAATCCTCCTCCACAGCTGCAGGGTCCCTCTCCTTCTAAAAAAAAGAAAAATACAATTTGAGGACTCGGCCTCTGAGTCCAATCACTCGTTTTCATATTCTGAAAAGTGGGGTGAATCTTCATCTCCTAAATTTGTGGAAGCAAGAAAATATTTTTTCTCCTCTGATTATACTGAAGAGTTAGCTATGGCTTATGAAACACAATGGGTTACAGGAGGAATCTGGTCCCAAATCTATACAGGATCAAATGTTCGGAGAATTGAAATCGGAGAGACAAATGGGGTTCCCGGTGCATAAAAATATCTTGGATTTAATATCTCAGGAGTGGGCGCTCCCGGAGAAACGCCTGTCCACCCCCTCTGAAATGAAACACAGGTTTCCCTTAGAGGCAGGTTCCCCTTCATGGGACATGCCTAAAGTGGACATTCAGGTGGCAAAGGTAGCAAATTTCGGCCAGATCCTTAGTCTAATGTAATTCTGCCCGTAGAGCCCTCTGACTTAAAATGTGGAGCGGCGATGTTACCTCCAAAATTAAGCTGTGCTCAATTCCTTTTAAAGGTGATTATCTTTTCGGGCCCGCTCTGGATAAAATTCTGGAAAAGGCCACAGATAGAAAAAAGGCCCTTCCAGAACAGAAGCCGGTCAGAAAACGTTTTTTTCATGCCCCCCAATGTAATACCCCTCAAACAAGGGGTAAAGGGAAAACTGGGCAATAGAGCTATGCTAAGGGCAAAGGGAAAATATTCTCATTCCCCAGCAGCAGCAGCAGCAACAGCAGGATAAGTGACTCCGTCCAATGTTATTCAGGAGGGCCTTCTCATAGAATTCATATTCCCCCCCCCCCCCCCGGAATCTAAGAATTACTTCTCCGACCTCTCAGGGAGCACATACAATGATGATGACAGGTGTCGGGGACCTCTTAAAATCAAATGCAATCTTCCCAGTACCCCCCTGAGGAATGGGATTTAGGCCACTACTCTCTTCTCTTCCTGGTAAAGAAGCCATCAAGGGAGGCGCGAGTCATAATAAATCTAAAAGATCTCAATTGTCATATCCTATACCGCAGGTTCAAAATGGAATTGGTGAAATCTGCTATTCCCCTGATAGGTCAAAATTATTTCATGGCAACCATCGACCTAAAGGACGCCTACTTTCATGTGCCTATTCATCCCTGACACAAAAAGTAACTCAGGTTTGCAATACAGTTCAATCAACAAGTGAATTATTTTCAATTCAACGTGCTCCCTTTTGGCATTTCTTCAGCACCAAGAGTATTCTCCAGGATAATAGCAGAGGCCGTGTCTCACATCCGGAGTCAGGGAGTCTGTATTGTTCCATACCTGGACAATCTGCTACTTATAGCCCCCTCGGCTCAGATGCTCAACGATCATGTTTCAAAAACCCTCGACATTCTCAAAACCTTGAGGTGGCTCCCAAAACTGAGGAAGTCCCAGCTACAACCTTCCAAATCAAGGAGGTTTTGGGGGGCTCTGTTAGACTCAGGAAAACAGAAATTGTTTCTCCCGGAAGATCATCGTCGAGCGATAATAGACAAGGTTATAGATCTCAGAGAGGACAGATCTCCGACTCTACTGAAAAGCATGTCAGTCCTAGGCTCTATGACGGCTTGTATTCAGTCGGTTTCTTGAGCTCAGGCCCATTCCAGAACCCTTCAAGCCCACATTCATGCAAACTGGGACAGAAATCCGGGTTCTCTGAACAAAAGGGTACACACTCCGGGGCGCATGAAGGCATCCCTAGCATGGTGGTTGAACCCCAAAAATATCCACAGGGGTGTGAGCTGGTCACAATCCTCCCTTGTAACAACTACAACCGACGCCAGCAAACGGGGCTGGGGGGCAGTAATTTTGCATACTCCCTCACAGGGATGCTGGAATCAGGCTACAAGCCCCAGATCCTCCAACTTCAGGGAGTTGAAAGCAGTGGAGGAGGCTCTCCTAGCCGCAAGCAGCCTAATATCGGGAAATCATGTCAAAATTTATTCGGACAACACGACGACTGTTATATAGTAACATAGTAACATAGTTATTAAGGTTGAAGGTAGACTTTAAGGCCATCTAGTTCAACCCATAGCCTAACCTAACATGCCCTAACATGTTGATCCAGAGGAAGGCAAAAAAAAACCATGTGGTAAATAGTAAGCTCAACTTTGGGGAAAAAAATTCCTGAACTTACCTCTTCATAGAAGCTGATCAGATTAGTCTGACATGAACGGTCCCTATTAAACCCATGCTGATACTGGGTCATGAGGTTATTCCTCTTCAGATACTCCAGTATAGCATCCCTTAGAATGCCCTCCAGGATTTTACCCACAGTAGAGGTTAAGCTCACTGGCCTATAATTACCGAGTTCAGTTTTTGTCCTCTTTTTGAATATTGGCACCACATTTGCTATATGCCAGGTGTTGCTCACCTCCGACATCAGGGGAGCTCAAAGTTCAACATTTTAAAAACATCTCAAACCGAATATTCTGTTGGGTAGAAAAGCACCTTCTCTCTCATAGCCGTCCACTTGAAGGGGTCTTTCAACCTGCAGGCGGATTTCCTGAGTCACCAGGACATTCAGCCAGGAGAATGGAGGCTGAACAAAAGAGTCTTCAGGATGTTGGTAGACAAATGGAGTCTACCAGAAGTCGATTTATTCTCAAAATTCACAGGTCAAAACCTTTATTTCCCTGAATCCCAGGGACAATTCCAAAGGAATGAACGCTCTTGTCCAGGCATGGAACTTCCGATTGGCCTATGCCTTCCCGCCAATCCCAATATTGGCTAAAACCCTTCGAAAGATCCGAGAGGAACAGGTGCCAACCATCCTAGTTGCTCCAGTATGGCCAAAAAGAAGCTGGTTCAATCTCATCATTGAACTACAGAAAGACAGTCCAGTTCACCTGCCAGTAGATGCCGACCTTCTCCTTCAAGGGCCCTTCCAGCACCAGAATCCCCAAAAATGGAACCTAGGGGCCTGGTTACTGAGGCCCAGATCCTAAGCGCTAGAGGGCTGTCGGATGCTGTAATTTCTACTTTGCAAAAGTCCTGGAAGCCTGTTACTAATGCAATCTATGGTAAAGTGAGGAAAACATTCTCGGCTTTCTGTCTACCTAATAAACCAGATCCACTCTATCTGAATATATCTCAAATATTGGACTTCCTTGAGCATGGGTTAGAGTTAAGCCTTAGGCCCAGCACTCTAAAGGTTCAGGTTTCCGCTCTCAGCGCTGTTTGTGACCAGGACCTGGCCAACCACTGTTGGATCAGAAGATTCATGGTATCGGCTATAAGATCGCAGCCCATGATACCCTCATAGGACTTGAATCTAGTCCTCAGGGGGCTCACGCAAGCACCGTTCAAGCCCTTAACTTCCTGGTCTCCTCAACACCTGTCATACAAGGCTGCCTTCCTGGTAGCGATTACCACAGCAAGACGTGTGGGGGAGCTGCAAGCCTTATTGGTTAGAGAACCATACTTGTTAATTACAGATGACTCTATAATTTTCCCGCTTGATCCATCTTTTCTACCGAAGGTGGTGTCTGATTTTCACCGTTCTCAGAACATTATTCTTCCTTCCTTCTGCCAGAACCTGGCAAACCCAAAAGAAGAAGAGTTCCATTCTCTCAATGTTAGATGGACTATTCTACATTATCTTGAGCAAACTAGCTCTTTCAGAGTTGATCAAAACCTGTTTGTCCATCTGTCAGGTCAGAATAAAGGAAGGAAGGTGGCAAAAAGTTCTATTTCTAGTTGGATCAAAAGGGCCATACATGAAACCTATCTGGCCCAGAACTTGACTCCTCCAATCAAGGTCAAGGCCTACTCTACAAGATCTACTTCAGTGTCATGGGCAGAAAGAGCAGGCACTTCCATCGAGCAGATCTGCAGGGCCGCAAAATGGTCTTCACCTCATACCTTTACCAAACACTACAGGGATCTAGTCTTTGGCTGGAAAGTTCTCCAGGCTATTGTCCCCCCTAGTGCAGAATTGGGTTGTACTCCTCCTATGCTGTCGTGGAAAGTGACTAGAGAAAATAAAATTAGACTTACTGGTAATTTGGTTTCTAGGAACCTTCCACGACAGCACTAATTCCCTCCCTTGCCTTGGATGATATCCTGGGTTCATTAAGGTAGCTAGTGCTATGGTATCCATTGTAAGTCACTGGCGATTTGGAGGGAGGAGAGGCTTTTAACCTCTCGTGCTTCCTGTCCCCCATTAGGGAATGGAGTCATCCTCCTATGCTGTCATGGAAGGTTCCTAGAAACTGAATTACCGGTAAGTCTAATTCTATTTTCACTGCTTCTGCCTCTTCCATTTCCTCTAGGGCCTCCACCTGCCCCAGCAACCTCTTCCTTAAGGAGCTATTCATTACAACAGTGCAGATAGAATCCCCACACTTCCGTACTGCGCAGCCAAGGCTCACTGCAATCTGGCAGTGTTGATATTGATATACAAAACCTACAAGAAACAATATGAGCAAAAACCCTGCTTAACTAAATAGGTAAAAAGCAAAAGTGCATTTAAATAACAGAGTTCTTAGTAATACTGTTTTTGATCAAAAATAGCATAACAGCCATCCCATCTTCGATAAGGTGACTCTGGCAAACTTTACTTTTGTACTATGGATCTAGCAGAGTGGCAACCCAGAAGTCAGAACGATTTGTAATCTTAACACCACGGGCATCATGTTGCAGATAATGCAGCAAGAAGGAGCTCATTTGTCAGGCACTTCCATGAGGTCCAAGTCCATGGTGTGTTGGTGGTGGGGTAATATTCAAGCATGCTTACTACATCTTCTCCCACCATCCACAGACATCAGAGATGGGATCATTATCCTCTTCATCTCCTGTTTCATGCAGATCACCTCTTCCTCCTCCATTTGTTTTTCGGCTCCTGCACCTTTACTAACAGTTTGCCTGGTACAATGAGCCCCCTCAATCGCTGTAATTGACCATCCCATAGCACCCGCCTGTGCGACAACAGTCCAGAACTTAGAAATATTGTTATCACTTCCGAATCCTCCACTGCTTCCTTCTTTTCCTAAGGGACCATCACCTCCTCCCACAGACTATTCAAAATGTGCTCCAGCATGTTGATGACCGGAATAGTGATGCTGATGATGGCAACATCAGCGCTAACTAGAGTTGAGCGACTTTCATTTTTTTAAGATCGAGTCGGGTTTTGTGAAACCCGATTTTGTCCAGAGTCGAGTCGAGTGCAGTCGGCCGATTATCGCTAAAAGTCGGGGATCGACCGAAACACGAAACCCAATGCAAGTCAATGGGGAAGCATAGTCGGCAGTGAGTGGAGGCCAGGAAAACACCTACAGTGCCCATTTTAATGCCAAAAACATCCATTCTTGTTTCTGAAGCTTGTCAATCTTAATTAACTTTATAATAATAGTTGGGCATTGGAAATTGGGGGTCATTTGGCAAAAGTTGTGGGGGGTAGGGCTCGTTCAAGGTTTTAGTGGGCCCAGGAAACGTGAACTACGTCACGGCAGTGGAGCAGTGAGAGGTAAGTATGTAAAGTTTGCAAGTGCTGTGATCCTAAGCAAGCAGCCAGGGCCCACTCGTTGGCACTGGCACAGGGCCCCTCAAAGTACGGCGGTGTGTTTGCATGGCGGGGGCGCCTCCCACCAGCAGCGACACTTTTGCGTACTCTGAGGGGCCCTGTGCCAGTGACGTCGCCAACGAGTATGCCCCCCCACCTGATGAAGGAACCTGCACTTTCATCTGCACCTTCCTCTTTGTCCCTGTGTAAGGTGGTATAACATGCGGGAAGGGGAACCTTACTTTCAGCAGGGTCAGATTCTGGCTGTGTAGAGTATAAGGGGAATGTAGTGGTCTAGGTCAATGTACCAGCAGACTCATCTAGCAGTGGCTGGGCAATGGGCAGGATGAGGAGGAAACAGATATAGGGCCAAAGAATAAAGTAGGCTAAATGCAGTTCAAAATTGGTAACAGGACTAAACAGGCGGCATTGCTTTGTTCAGTGGAGTAGCAAACCCAAGAGCAGCAGACACTGTTTCAAGGGCCTAACCACACTAGTAGGCCAAATGCAGTTTAATATCTGATAGTATAGGGCGAAAGCCAGAATGTGGAAGCTCAGCTTTGTTCAGTTGAGGACAACACCAGGGAGGGGCAGACACCTTTAGTAGGCCGCAACAGCCAATTTTTTAAAAAAACAGCAGTTAATAAGAGGCAGAAGGTAGAAGCTCAGCTTTATTCAGTTGAGGACAACACCAGGCAGGGACAGACCCCTTTAGTAGGCCGGAACAGCCAATTGCATTTTTAAAAATGGTAATTTGGAACAGAAGGTTGAAGCTCAGCTTTATTCAGTTGAGGACAACACCAGGCAGGGGCAGACAGACACCTTTAGTAGGCCGGAACAGCCAATTGCATTTTTAAAAATGGTAATTTGGAACAGAAGGTTGAAGCTCAGCTTTATTCAGTTGAGGACAACACCAGGCAGGGGCAGACAGACACCTTTAGTAGGCCGGAACAGCCAATTGCATTTTTAAAAATGGTAATTTGGAACAGAAGGTTGAAGCTCAGCTTTATTCAGTTGTGGACAACACCAGGCAGGGGCAGACAGACACCTTTAGTAGGCCGGAACAGCCAATTGCATTTTTAAAAATGGTAATTTGGAACAGAAGGTAGAATCTCAGCTTTATTCAGTTGAGGACAACACCAGGCAGGGGCAAACAGACACCTTTAGTAGGCCGGAACAGCCAATTGCATTTTTAAAAATGGTAATTTGGAACAGAAGGTTGAAGCACAGCTTTATTCAGTTGCAGCTTCTTGGCAATAATATAAAGAAGACGAGACAGGACAACACTCGTTGGATGCCATATCTGTGTTTTCACTGGTAAAAAAACTGTCAGTTAACTACTTGTAGGAGAAAGTTTTTGTAGCTGGAGGCCACTTTTTGTATTGCACCAGTTTTTTGTTGTATGTTTGGAACTGAAGGTTGAAGCTCAGCTTTATTCAGTTGAGGACAACACCAGGCAGGGGCAGACAGACCCCTTTAGTAGGCCGGAACAGCCAATTGCATTTTTAAAAATGGTAATTTGGAACAGAAGGTTGAAGCTCAGCTTTATTCAGTTGAGGACAACACCAGGCAGGGGCAGACAGACACCTTTAGTAGGCCGGAACAGCCAATTGCATTTTTAAAAATGGTAATTTGGAACAGAAGGTTGAAGCTCAGCTTTATTCAGTTGAGGACAACACCAGGCAGGGACAGACCCCTTTAGTAGGCCGGAACAGCCAATTGCATTTTTAAAAATGGTAATTTGGAACAGAAGGTTGAAGCTCAGCTTTATTCAGTTGAGGACAACACCAGGCAGGGGCAGACAGACCCCTTTAGTAGGCCGGAACAGCCAATTGCATTTTTAAAAATGGTAATTTGGAACAGAAGGTTGAAGCTCAGCTTTATTCAGTTGTGGACAACACCAGGCAGGGGCAGACAGACACCTTTAGTAGGCCGGAACAGCCAATTGCATTTTTAAAAATGGTAATTTGGAACAGAAGGTAGAATCTCAGCTTTATTCAGTTGAGGACAACACCAGGCAGGGGCAAACAGACACCTTTAGTAGGCCGGAACAGCCAATTGCATTTTTAAAAATGGTAATTTGGAACAGAAGGTTGAAGCACAGCTTTATTCAGTTGCAGCTTCTTGGCAATAATATAAAGAAGACGAGACAGGACAACACTCGTTGGATGCCATATCTGTGTTTTCACTGGTAAAAAAACTGTCAGTTAACTACTTGTAGGAGAAAGTTTTTGTAGCTGGAGGCCACTTTTTGTATTGCACCAGTTTTTTGTTGTATGTTTGGAACTGAAGGTTGAAGCTCAGCTTTATTCAGTTGAGGACAACACCAGGCAGGGGCAGACAGACACCTTTAGTAGGCCGGAACAGCCAATTGCATTTTTAAAAATGGTAATTTGGAACAGAAGGTTGAAGCTCAGCTTTATTCAGTTGTGGACAACACCAGGCAGGGGCAGACAGACACCTTTAGTAGGCCGGAACAGCCAATTGCATTTTTAAAAATGGTAATTTGGAACAGAAGGTAGAATCTCAGCTTTATTCAGTTGAGGACAACACCAGGCAGGGGCAAACAGACACCTTTAGTAGGCCGGAACAGCCAATTGCATTTTTAAAAATGGTAATTTGGAACAGAAGGTAGAATCTCAGCTTTATTCAGTTGAGGACAACACCAGGCAGGGGCAAACAGACACCTTTAGTAGGCCGGAACAGCCAATTGCATTTTTAAAAATGGTAATTTGGAACAGAAGGTTGAAGCACAGCTTTATTCAGTTGCAGCTTCTTGGCAATAATATAAAGAAGACGAGACAGGACAACACTCGTTGGATGCCATATCTGTGTTTTCACTGGTAAAAAAACTGTCAGTTAACTACTTGTAGGAGAAAGATTTTGTAGCTGGAGGCCACTTTTTGTATTGTACCAGTTTTTTGTTGTATGTTTGGAACTGAAGGTTGAAGCTCAGCTTTATTCAGTTGAGGACAACACCAGGCAGGGGCAGACAGACCCCTTTAGTAGGCCGGAACAGCCAATTGCATTTTTAAAAATGGTAATTTGGAACAGAAGGTTGAAGCTCAGCTTTATTCAGTTGAGGACAACACCAGGCAGGGGCAGACAGACACCTTTAGTAGGCCGGAACAGCCAATTGCATTTTTAAAAATGGTAATTTGGAACAGAAGGTTGAAGCTCAGCTTTATTCAGTTGAGGACAACACCAGGCAGGGACAGACCCCTTTAGTAGGCCGGAACAGCCAATTGCATTTTTAAAAATGGTAATTTGAAACAGAAGGTTGAAGCTCAGCTTTATTCAGTTGAGGACAACACCAGGCAGGGGCAGACAGACCCCTTTAGTAGGCCGGAACAGCCAATTGCATTTTTAAAAATGGTAATTTGGAACAGAAGGTTGAAGCTCAGCTTTATTCAGTTGTGGACAACACCAGGCAGGGGCAGACAGACACCTTTAGTAGGCCGGAACAGCCAATTGCATTTTTAAAAATGGTAATTTGGAACAGAAGGTAGAATCTCAGCTTTATTCAGTTGAGGACAACACCAGGCAGGGGCAAACAGACACCTTTAGTAGGCCGGAACAGCCAATTGCATTTTTAAAAATGGTAATTTGGAACAGAAGGTTGAAGCACAGCTTTATTCAGTTGCAGCTTCTTGGCAATAATATAAAGAAGACGAGACAGGACAACACTCGTTGGATGCCATATCTGTGTTTTCACTGGTAAAAAAACTGTCAGTTAACTACTTGTAGGAGAAAGTTTTTGTAGCTGGAGGCCACTTTTTGTATTGCACCAGTTTTTTGTTGTATGTTTGGAACTGAAGGTTGAAGCTCAGCTTTATTCAGTTGAGGACAACACCAGGCAGGGGCAGACAGACACCTTTAGTAGGCCGGAACAGCCAATTGCATTTTTAAAAATGGTAATTTGGAACAGAAGGTTGAAGCTCAGCTTTATTCAGTTGTGGACAACACCAGGCAGGGGCAGACAGACACCTTTAGTAGGCCGGAACAGCCAATTGCATTTTTAAAAATGGTAATTTGGAACAGAAGGTAGAATCTCAGCTTTATTCAGTTGAGGACAACACCAGGCAGGGGCAAACAGACACCTTTAGTAGGCCGGAACAGCCAATTGCATTTTTAAAAATGGTAATTTGGAACAGAAGGTAGAATCTCAGCTTTATTCAGTTGAGGACAACACCAGGCAGGGGCAAACAGACACCTTTAGTAGGCCGGAACAGCCAATTGCATTTTTAAAAATGGTAATTTGGAACAGAAGGTTGAAGCACAGCTTTATTCAGTTGCAGCTTCTTGGCAATAATATAAAGAAGACGAGACAGGACAACACTCGTTGGATGCCATATCTGTGTTTTCACTGGTAAAAAAACTGTCAGTTAACTACTTGTAGGAGAAAGATTTTGTAGCTGGAGGCCACTTTTTGTATTGTACCAGTTTTTTGTTGTATGTTTGGAACTGAAGGTTGAAGCTCAGCTTTATTCAGTTGAGGACAACACCAGGCAGGGGCAGACAGACCCCTTTAGTAGGCCGGAACAGCCAATTGCATTTTTAAAAATGGTAATTTGGAACAGAAGGTTGAAGCTCAGCTTTATTCAGTTGAGGACAACACCAGGCAGGGGCAGACAGACACCTTTAGTAGGCCGGAACAGCCAATTGCATTTTTAAAAATGGTAATTTGGAACAGAAGGTTGAAGCTCAGCTTTATTCAGTTGAGGACAACACCAGGCAGGGACAGACCCCTTTAGTAGGCCGGAACAGCCAATTGCATTTTTAAAAATGGTAATTTGAAACAGAAGGTTGAAGCTCAGCTTTATTCAGTTGAGGACAACACCAGGCAGGGGCAGACAGACCCCTTTAGTAGGCCGGAACAGCCAATTGCATTTTTAAAAATGGTAATTTGGAACAGAAGGTTGAAGCTCAGCTTTATTCAGTTGTGGACAACACCAGGCAGGGGCAGACAGACACCTTTAGTAGGCCGGAACAGCCAATTGCATTTTTAAAAATGGTAATTTGGAACAGAAGGTAGAATCTCAGCTTTATTCAGTTGAGGACAACACCAGGCAGGGGCAAACAGACACCTTTAGTAGGCCGGAACAGCCAATTGCATTTTTAAAAATGGTAATTTGGAACAGAAGGTAGAATCTCAGCTTTATTCAGTTGAGGACAACACCAGGCAGGGGCAAACAGACACCTTTAGTAGGCCGGAACAGCCAATTGCATTTTTAAAAATGGTAATTTGGAACAGAAGGTTGAAGCACAGCTTTATTCAGTTGCAGCTTCTTGGCAATAATATAAAGAAGACGAGACAGGACAACACTCGTTGGATGCCATATCTGTGTTTTCACTGGTAAAAAAACTGTCAGTTAACTACTTGTAGGAGAAAGTTTTTGTAGCTGGAGGCCACTTTTTGTATTGTACCAGTTTTTTGTTGTATGTTTGGAACTGAAGGTTGAAGCTCAGCTTTATTCAGTTGAGGACAACACCAGGCAGGGGCAGACAGACCCCTTTAGTAGGCCGGAACAGCCAATTGCATTTTTAAAAATGGTAATTTGGAACAGAAGGTTGAAGCTCAGCTTTATTCAGTTGAGGACAACACCAGGCAGGGGCAGACAGACACCTTTAGTAGGCCGGAACAGCCAATTGCATTTTTAAAAATGGTAATTTGGAACAGAAGGTTGAAGCTCAGCTTTATTCAGTTGAGGACAACACCAGGCAGGGACAGACCCCTTTAGTAGGCCGGAACAGCCAATTGCATTTTTAAAAATGGTAATTTGGAACAGAAGGTTGAAGCTCAGCTTTATTCAGTTGAGGACAACACCAGGCAGGGGCAGACAGACCCCTTTAGTAGGCCGGAACAGCCAATTGCATTTTTAAAAATGGTAATTTGGAACAGAAGGTTGAAGCTCAGCTTTATTCAGTTGTGGACAACACCAGGCAGGGGCAGACAGACACCTTTAGTAGGCCGGAACAGCCAATTGCATTTTTAAAAATGGTAATTTGGAACAGAAGGTAGAATCTCAGCTTTATTCAGTTGAGGACAACACCAGGCAGGGGCAAACAGACACCTTTAGTAGGCCGGAACAGCCAATTGCATTTTTAAAAATGGTAATTTGGAACAGAAGGTTGAAGCTCAGCTTTATTCAGTTGTGGACAACACCAGGCAGGGGCAAACAGACACCTTTAGTAGGCCGGAACAGCCAATTGCATTTTTAAAAATGGTAATTTGGAACAGAAGGTTGAAGCTCAGCTTTATTCAGTTGAGGACAACACCAGGCAGGGACAGACCCCTTTAGTAGGCCGGAACAGCCAATTGCATTTTTAAAAATGGTAATTTGGAACAGAAGGTTGAAGCTCAGCTTTATTCAGTTGAGGACAACACCAGGCAGGGGCAGACAGACCCCTTTAGTAGGCCGGAACAGCCAATTGCATTTTTAAAAATGGTAATTTGGAACAGAAGGTTGAAGCTCAGCTTTATTCAGTTGTGGACAACACCAGGCAGGGGCAGACAGACACCTTTAGTAGGCCGGAACAGCCAATTGCATTTTTAAAAATGGTAATTTGGAACAGAAGGTTGAAGCTCAGCTTTATTCAGTTGAGGACAACACCAGGCAGGGACAGACCCCTTTAGTAGGCCGGAACAGCCAATTGCATTTTTAAAAATGGTAATTTGGAACAGAAGGTTGAAGCTCAGCTTTATTCAGTTGAGGACAACACCAGGCAGGGGCAGACAGACACCTTTAGTAGGCCGGAACAGCCAATTGCATTTTTAAAAATGGTAATTTGGAACAGAAGGTTGAAGCTCAGCTTTATTCAGTTGAGGACAACACCAGGCAGGGACAGACCCCTTTAGTAGGCCGGAACAGCCAATTGCATTTTTAAAAATGGTAATTTGGAACAGAAGGTTGAAGCTCAGCTTTATTCAGTTGAGGACAACACCAGGCAGGGGCAGACAGACCCCTTTAGTAGGCCGGAACAGCCAATTGCATTTTTAAAAATGGTAATTTGGAACAGAAGGTTGAAGCTCAGCTTTATTCAGTTGAGGACAACACCAGGCAGGGGCAGACAGACACCTTTAGTAGGCCGGAACAGCCAATTGCATTTTTAAAAATGGTAATTTGGAACAGAAGGTTGAAGCTCAGCTTTATTCAGTTGAGGACAACACCAGGCAGGGACAGACCCCTTTAGTAGGCCGGAACAGCCAATTGCATTTTTAAAAATGGTAATTTGGAACAGAAGGTTGAAGCTCAGCTTTATTCAGTTGAGGACAACACCAGGCAGGGGCAGACAGACCCCTTTAGTAGGCCGGAACAGCCAATTGCATTTTTAAAAATGGTAATTTGGAACAGAAGGTTGAAGCTCAGCTTTATTCAGTTGTGGACAACACCAGGCAGGGGCAGACAGACACCTTTAGTAGGCCGGAACAGCCAATTGCATTTTTAAAAATGGTAATTTGGAACAGAAGGTAGAATCTCAGCTTTATTCAGTTGAGGACAACACCAGGCAGGGGCAAACAGACACCTTTAGTAGGCCGGAACAGCCAATTGCATTTTTAAAAATGGTAATTTGGAACAGAAGGTTGAAGCACAGCTTTATTCAGTTGCAGCTTCTTGGCAATAATATAAAGAAGACGAGACAGGACAACACTCGTTGGATGCCATATCTGTGTTTTCACTGGTAAAAAAACTGTCAGTTAACTACTTGTAGGAGAAAGTTTTTGTAGCTGGAGGCCACTTTTTGTATTGCACCAGTTTTTTGTTGTATGTTTGGAACTGAAGGTTGAAGCTCAGCTTTATTCAGTTGAGGACAACACCAGGCAGGGGCAGACAGACCCCTTTAGTAGGCCGGAACAGCCAATTGCATTTTTAAAAATGGTAATTTGGAACAGAAGGTTGAAGCTCAGCTTTATTCAGTTGAGGACAACTTGAATTAGGGACTGCAGATAGACTTTGCAGGCTGTCCCCTGTGTGGACCATGCATCCAATACATTAACCCATTGAGCCACAAAGGACACGTAACCTTCCGTGGCCAGGCCTACAGGTCCATGTGTCTGTTGTCAGGTATACCTTTGGACTGACAAATTGACAGAATGCAAGGACAATGCGGTCTTTAACATGCAGGTGGAGGGGTGGGATGGCTTTTCTCGCAAAAGAATTGTCAACTGGGTAGCTCATAGTGTGGTATATCGTAGTTCATCCTGCTTTATTAATATTAAATTAAATAAAAAAATAGGCTCTAGGCACTTTATAATTGGTTCCAGGGGAACACGGGCAGCAGTGGTCTGGTCAGTGGAGGCCTAGTGGAAGGAGGGACCGCAGACAGGCTTCGAAGGCCTAACATAAAAAAATGGGCTGGCTGTAGGCACTTTATAATTGGTTCCAGGGGAACACGGGCAGCAGTGGTCTGGTCAGTGGAGGCCTAGTGGAAGGAGGGACCGCAGACAGGCTTCGAAGGCCTAACATAAAAAAATGGGCTGGCTGTAGGCACTTTATTATTGGTTCCAGGGGTACACGGGCAGCAGTGGTCTGGTCAGTGGAGGCCTAGTGGAAGGAGGGAACGCAGACAGGCTTCGAAGGCCTAACTTAATAAAATGGGCTGGCTGTAGGCACTTTATAATTGGTTCCAGGGGAACACGGGCAGCAGTGGTCTGGTCAGTGGAGGCCTAGTGGAAGGAGGGACCGCAGACAGGCTTCGAAGGCCTAACATAAAAAAATGGGCTGGCTGTAGGCACTTTATAATTGGTTCCAGGGGTACACGGGCAGCAGTGGTCTGGTCAGTGGAGGCCTAGTGGAAGGAGGGACCGCAGACAGGCTTCGAAGGCCTAACATAATAAAATGGGCTGGCTGTAGGCACTTTATAATTGGTTCCAGGGGAACACGGGCAGCAGTGGTCTGGTCAGTGGAGGCCTAGTGGAAGGAGGGACCGCAGACAGGCTTCAAAGGCCTAACATTAAAAAATGGGCTGGCTGTAGGCACTTTATTATTGGTTCCAGGGGTACACGGGCAGCAGTGGTCTGGTCAGTGGAGGCCTAGTGGAAGGAGGGACCGCAGACAGGCTTCGAAGGCCTAACATAATAAAATGGGCTGGCTGTAGGCACTTTATAATTGGTTCCAGGGGAACACGGGCAGCAGTGGTCTGGTCAGTGGAGGCCTAGTGGAAGGAGGGACCGCAGACAGGCTTCGAAGGCCTAACATAATAAAATGGGCTGGCTGTAGGCACTTTATAATTGGTTCCAGGGGAACACGGGCAGCAGTGGTCTGGTCAGTGGAGGCCTAGTGGAAGGAGGGACCGCAGACAGGCTTCGAAGGCCTAACATAAAAAAATGGGCTGGCTGTAGGCACTTTATAATTGGTTCCAGGGGTACACGGGCAGCAGTGGTCTGGTCAACGGAGGCCGATTGTAATGAGTGTCTGCCAGTTAGTAGTCCAAAACAACAACTAAATGTGAATGTCTCGCATTAAAACAAAACAAAAACACTAAAGGGTGCAATCATTAGGTTCAGGGGTGGGATCCTCTGCGTTGTTTCAGACCTACTAATTTTGCGCAAAGTATTTACTGTGGTAAATAGAGGACACTGCCCCTGACTATGTTAAGTACCATCATACATGTCAACACAATGGTATTGTCAGTGGCAGGTATGGAAGGATGTCAGCGCATAGACTTAACATTGGTGGAAGTGTGAGAGATAACTGTGGAAGTGGTAGAGCAATGTTTGACCTGGGGGTGGGTGAACTCTCTTGTGGCCGGCGTTACAGGCCCAAGGCCCCTCATGTTACAACAGTGTGTCTGACGTTGGGTGGCCACCACCACCGCCAGAGACACTTTATTGTACTATGAGGGACCCAGTAGCAATGCCGTCGACCAAAATCGAGTACACCCACCTCTTCAGACAAACAGCAGTCTCACGGGTGCTTGCGCCAAGTCACGATACCACGGCCCCGTGTGGGGAGTTTGGCCATTTAGGGAGGTGTAAACATGTCGTATGCTGGACAATCAGCTGCAGTAAATTAGACATTAGAAAAGTAATTCACAGTAGTCCACAGGCAAGAGCTTTTCATTGGAAAGCTAGGTGTCGGCCGGGCAAGGTGGGGCAAAAGATTTCGAAATCCAGTTGTGGTTCATTTTAATGAATGTTAGATCGTCAACATTTTGGGTAGCCAGACGAGTCCTTTTTTCGGTTAATATTGAACCTGCAGCACTGAATACTCTTTCTGATAGGACACTTGCTGCCGGGCAAGCAAGCTCCTGCAATGCATATTCTGCCAATTCTGGCCAGGTGTCTAATTTTGATGCCCAGTAATCAAATGGGAATGACGGTTGAGGGAGAACATCGATAAGGGATGAAAAATAGTTAGTAACCATACTGGACAAATGTTGTCTCCTGTCACTTTCAATTGATGCAGCAGTACCTGTCCTGTCTGCGGTCATAGCAAAATCACTCCACAACCTGGTCAGAAAACCCCTCTGTCCAACGCCACTTCTGATGTGTGCACCCCTAACACTCCTAGTCTGCTGCCCCCTTGAGCTCATGTGAGAACGATCACGTGCGCTGTGTGCTGGGAATGCCTGAAGCAAACGGTCAACAAGAGTTGATTGTTTGGTTGCTAATATTAGTTCCAAGTTCTCATGTGGCATAATATTTTGCAATTTGCCTTTATAGCGTGGATCAAGGAGGCAGGCCAACCAGTAATCGTCATCGTTCATCATTTTTGTAATGCATGTGTCCCTTTTTAGGATACGTAAGGCATAATCCGCCATGTGGGCCAAAGTTCCAGTTGTCAAATCTCCGGTTGTGATTGGGTGAGGGGCAGTTGCAGGCAAATCTACGTCACTTGTGTCCCTCAAAAAACCAGAACCCGGCCTTGACACGCAACCAATTTCCAGTGCCCCCGGGAAAGGTTCCGCATTAAAAATATACTCGTCCCCATCATCCTCCTCGTCCTCCACCTCCTCTTCGCCCGCTACCTCGTCCTGTACACTGCCCTGACCAGACAATGGCTGACTGTCATCAAGGCTTTCCTCTTCCTCTGGTGCAGACGCCTGCTCCTTTATGTGCGTCAAACTTTGCATCAGCAGACGCATTAGGGGGATGCTCATGCTTATTACGGCGTTGTCTGCACTAACCAGCCGTGTGCATTCCTCAAAACACTGAAGGACTTGACACATGTCTTGTATCTTCGACCACTGCACACCTGACAACTCCATGTCTGCCATCCTACTGCCTGCCAGTGTATGTGTATCCTCCCACAAAAACATAACAGCCCGCCTCTGTTGGCACAGTCTCTGAAGCATGTGCAGTGTTGAGTTCCACCTTGTTGCAACGTCTATGATTAGGCGATGCTGGGGAAGGTTCAAAGACCGCTGATAGTTCTGCATACGGCTGGCATGTACAGGCGAACGTCGGATATGTGAGCAAAGTCCACGCACTTTGAGGAGCAGGTCGGAGAACCCAGGATAAGTTTTCAATAAGCACTGCACCACCAGGTTTAAGGTGTGAGCAAGGCAAGGAATGTGTTTCAGTTGGGAAAGGGAGATGGCAGCCATGAAATTCCTTCCGTTATCACTAACTACCTTGCCTGCCTCAAGATCTACTGTGCCCAGCCACGACTGCGTTTCTTGTTGCAAGAACTCGGACAGAACTTCCGCGGTGTGTCTGTTGTCGCCCAAACACTTCATAGCCAATACAGCCTGCTGACGCTTGCCAGTAGCTGGCCCATAATGGGACAACTGGTGTGCAACAGTGTCATCTGCCGATGGAGTGGTTGGCCGACTGCGGTCTGTGGAAGAGCTGTAGCTTCTGCAGGAGGACGAGGAGGAGGAGGAGGAGGGGGTGCGAACGCCTACAGTCAACTGTTTCCTAGACCGTGGGCTAGGCACAACTGTCCCTAAATTGATGTCCCCTGTGGACCCTGCATCCACCACATTCACCCAGTGTGCCGTGATGGACACATAACGTCCCTGGCCATGCCTACTGGTCCATGCATCTGTAGTCAGGTGCACCTTTGTACTCACAGATTGCCTGAGTGCATGGACGATGCGTTGTTTAACATGCTGGTGCAGGGCTGGGATGGCTTTTCTAGAAAAGAAGTGCCGACTGGGTAGCTCGTATCGTGGTTCAGCGTACTCCATTAGGGCTTTGAAAGCTTCGCTTTCAACTAACCGGTAGGGCATCATCTCTAACGAGATTAGTCTAGCTATGTGGGCGTTAAAAGCCTGTGTACGTGGATGCGAGGATAAGTACTTCCTTTTTCTAACCAGAGTCTCATGTAGTGTGAGCTGAACTGGAGAGATGGAGATCGTGGAACTTGCGGGTGTGCCGGTGGACATGGCAGACTGAGAGACGGTTGGAGACGGTATTGTTTCCGCCGGTGCCCTAGATGCAATATTTCCTCCTACAAATCTGGTGATTCCCTGACCCTGACTGCTTTTGGCTGTCAAAGAAACCTGCACAGATACTGCCGGTGGTGCGGAAAATGGTGGCCTTACAGTGACGGAAGGGATGTTGCGTTGATGACTAGCTTCATTGGCCGAGGGTGCTACAACCTTAAGGGACGTTTGGTAGTTAGTCCAGGCTTGAAAATGCATGGTGGTTAAGTGTCTATGCATGCAACTAGTATTGAGACTTTTCAGATTCTGACCTCTGCTTAAGCTAGTTGAACACTTTTGACAGATGACTTTGCGCTGATCAATTGGATGTTGTTTAAAAAAATGCCAGACTGCACTCTTCCTAGCATCGGATCCCTTTTCAGGGATTGCAGACTGAGCTTTAACCGGATGGCAACGCTGTGCTCCAACAGGTTTTGGCTTTGACACGCGTTTTGGGCCAGATAGGGGCCCGGCAGATGGAACCTGTTGCGATGTTGATGCCTGCTGCGGCCCCTCCTCCACCTCCGCTTCTGAACTACTGCTGCCTGCACCCTGTTCCCCCAATGGCTGCCAATCGGGGTCAACAACCGGGTCATCTATTACCTCCTCTTCGAGCTCGTGTGCAACTTCGTCTGTGTCACTGTGTCGGTCTGTGGTATAGCGTTCGTGGCGGGGCAACATAGTCTCATCAGGGTCTGATTGTGGATCTGTACCCTGAGAGGGCAATGTGGTGGTCTGAGTCAAAGGAGCAGCATAGTACTCTGGCTGTGGCTGTGCATCAGTGCACTCCATGTCAGATTCTACTTGTAATGGGCATGGCCTGTTAAGTGTTTCACTTTCTAAGCCAGGGACGGTATGTGTAAAGAGCTCCATGGAGTGACCCGTTGTGTCGCCTGCTGCATCCTTCTCTCTTGTTGTAGTTTTTGCTGAGGAGGACAAGGAAGCGACTTGTCCCTGACCGTGAACATCCACAAGCGACACGCTGCTTTTACATTTACCAGTTTCAGAAGAGGAGGCAAAAGAGCTAGAGGCTGAGTCTGCAATGTAAGCCAAAACTTGCTGTTGCTGCTCCGGCTTTAAAAGCGTTTTTCCTACTCCCAGAAAAGAGAGCGTTCGAGGCCTTGTGTAGCCAGACGACGAAACTGGCTCCACAGCTCCAGACTTAGGTGGAATATTTTTATCCCCACGACCACCTGATGCTCCACTACCACTACCATCATTACCAGCTGACAATGAACGCCCACGGCCACGACCTCTTGCACCAGACTTCCTCATTGTTTAAAAAAATTAACCAAAGTAACTTTATTTGTTGCTGTCAAACAACTTACACGGTGAGCTATAACTTCAGTATGATTTCTATATCCCTTAACAGGTTGGTGAGACCACAAGGAAAATCAGGCACAATGTTACACACTCTGTTTTCTGTGGCACAAAATCACAGAGATGACACACACGCAGGACTGTCACTCAAGCACTAATGTCAATATTATTCTCCCACCTAATTTTTTTTTTTTTTTCTCAGGGAGACTTTAGAAACCAAATAAGATAAAATGTTTTTTTCAGGGACAATTTAGAAACCAAATACTAAAAAAATAAAAAGACTTTCTAGGGCCCACTGAGTGAGAGATAGCACACACAGGAGTCAGGAGTGGCACACAAGCCCTGAGGCCAATATTAATCTCCCACTGATTGATGTTTTATTTTTTTTTCTGGTAGATTTTAGAACCCAAATCAAGCAAAAAAATAAATAGGCTTTCTATGGCCCACTGAGTGAGAGATAGCACACACAGGAGTCAGGAGTGGCACACAAGCCCTGAGGCCAATATTAATCTCCCACTGATTGATGTTTTATTTTTTTTTCTGGTAGATTTTAGAACCCAAATCAAGCAAAAAAAAAAATAGGCTTTCTATGGCCCACTGAGTGAGAGATGGCACACACAGGAGTCAGGAGTGGCACACAAGCCCTGAGGCCAATATTAATCTCCCACTGATTGATGTTTTATTTTTTTTTCTGGTAGATTTTAGAACCCAAATCAAGCAAAAAAAAAAAATAGGCTTTCTATGGCCCACTGAGTGAGAGATGGCACACACAGGAGTCAGGAGTGGCACACAAGCACTGACTGAGGCCAATATTTTTCTCCCACTGATTGATGTAGTGATTTTTTTAAACGTAGATTTTAGAACCCAAATCAAGCAAAAAAATAAATAGGCTTTCTATGGCCCACAATTTGAGAGAGAGAGGTGGCACACCCAGGAGTCAAGACTGGCACACAAGCTGAAAGGGCAATATTACTCTCCCACTGTTTTTTTATGTATTTTTTTTTTTTCAAAATGACTTTAGAAACCCAATAATATTAAAAAAAAAAAATAATAATAATAAATATGCTTTCTATGGCCCACTGAATGAGAGAGAGAGAGAGGTGGCACACCCAGGAGTCAAGACTGGCACACAAGCTGAAAGGGCAATATTACTCTCCCACTGTTTTTTTATGTATTTTTTTTTTTGTTTCAGGGAGACTTTAGAAACCAAATAATAAAAAAACAAAAAATAATAAGCTTTCTATGGCCCACTGAGTGAGAGATGGCACACACAGGAGTCAGGAGTGGCACACGAGCACTGACTAAGGCCAATATTTTTCTCCCACTGATTGATGTAGTGATTTTTTTAAACGTAGATTTTAGAACCCAAATCAAGCAAAAAAATAAATAGGCTTTCTATGGCCCACAATTTGAGAGAGAGAGGTGGCACACCCAGGAGTCAAGACTGGCACACAAGCTGAAAGGGCAATATTACTCTCCCACTGTTTTTTTATGGTTTTTTTTTTTTTTTTCAGGGAGACTTTAGAAACCCAATAATATTAAAAAAAAATAAAAAATAAATAGGCTTTCTATGGCCCACTGAATGAGAGAGAGAGAGAGGTGGCACACCCAGGAGTCAAGACTGGCACACAAGCTGAAAGGGCAATATTACTCTCCCACTGTTTTTTTATGTATTTTTTTTTTTTTCAAAATGACTTTAGAAACCCAATAATATAAAAAAAAAAAAAATAATAATAATAAATATGCTTTCTATGGCCCACTGAATGAGAGAGAGAGAGGTGGCACACCCAGGAGTCAAGACTGGCACACAAGCTGAAAGGGCAATATTACTCTCCCACTGTTTTTTTATGTATTTTTTTTTTTTTTCAGGGAGACTTTAGAAACCCAATAATATTAAAAAAAAACAAAAAAATAAATAGGCTTTCTATGGCCCACTGAATGAGAGATGGCACACACAGGGATGGCACTGTAGCAGAAATGCCAATCTTAATCTCCCACAAAAAAAAAAAAAAATGTCCTACAATTACTATCTCCCCTGCAGTAATCTCAGCCAGGTATGGCAGGCAGCAATAGGAGTGGACTGATGCACAAATTAAATAAAAAGTGTGGACAAACAAAAAAGATAGCTGTGCAGAAAGGAAGGAACAAGAGGATATGTGCTTTGAAAAAAGCAGTTGGTTTCCACAGTGGCGTACACACAGCAATACAGCTATCACGGAGCCTTCTAGGGCAGCCCAATGAGCTACAGCGCTGAGATAAAAAAAAAAAAAAAATAGCTTCCACTGTCCCTGCACACCGAAGGTGGTGTTGGACAGTGGAAATCGCTACAGCACAAGCGGTTTGGTGGTTAGTGGACCCTGCCTAACGCTCTCCCTGCTTCTGACGAAGCGGCAGCAACCTCTCCCTAAGCTCAGATCAGCAGCAGTAAGATGGCGGTCGGCGGGAACGCCCCTTTATAGCCCCTGTGACGCCGCAGACAGCAAGCCAATCACTGCAATGCCCTTCTCTAAGATGGTGGGGACCAGGACCTATGTCATCACGCTGCCCACACTCTGCGTTCACCTTCATTGGCTGAGAAATGGCGCTTTTTGCGTCATTGAAACGCGACTTTGGCGCGAAAGTCGCGTACCGCATGGCCGACAAGCACAGGGGTCGGATCGGGTTTCATGAGACGCCGACTTAGCCAAAAGTCGGCGACTTTTGAAAATGAACGACCCGTTTCGCTCAACCCTAGCGCTAACCATCTTAGTAGGCATTTCAAAACTGTGCAGAAGGGTGCAGAGGTCCTTCATCTAGACTAACTCCACAAACGTGATTTTCACCACATCCTTACTGCAGTAGGTCAAGGAAAATTAAATGCTGCAACAAGGCTCTTTGCTGCTGCCACAGTCGCTACAACATGTGCAGAGCGGAATTCCACCATGTTGGCATGTCACATATCAGCTGGTTAACCAGTAGGCTAAAAGACCTCTGCAGCGATGCAAGTCGATGACCCTCGTGGTGAGAACGGCAGAAGTGTGAACACAGCAACCATGCTTTCTGCAGCAGCACATCCAGGCCGGGATAGTGGCTGTGAAATTGCTGTACCACCAGGTAGAGGGCGTGAGCTGGAAATTATTTTTAAAGGCTTCCCAAGACTGGCGTCCATTGGTTGGGACCCGGTCCTTTTTTCTGCCCTTATTCACACCCTGAGGTCAACTATGACACATGGCAAGGTTTTTAATATAAGACAGTGTAGGACCATCCCGATCAGAAGCTTTTGCCCTTGTAAAGGAACGCGGGCATGCTGGAGTATAGACACACGCTTGTAGACAATCTGAAAACTTGATTTCCCCAAGACAACAGTGAGGCATACAGTGTGCATTGCAGTTCTAGACTTCTAACACCGGGAACTTCAAGTCGTCAATGCAAAAACATTTGCAGTAGCTGCAGTGTAAGTGGCATAAGCAATTTCTGTGAGTGGTTTCACACATTTTTTTAGACATCCTGCTCACCATCCGAACAGATTTCAAGTCTGACACACAGTAAATGACTGTCAAGGGGGGGGATCGGACATTTTTCCATTTTGGTCTTCAATAATGGAAGAGTGGCCGGAGCTTGACAGTCATACTGGAAGCTTTGTTCAGCGATATCCTGACATATAAGTGCATCCAGCTGTCCTCTGAAAGTGTAGACCACTAGTGTTGAGCGATACCGTCCGATACTTGAAAGTATCGGTATCGGAAAGTATCGGCCGATACCGGCAAAGTATCGGATCTAATCCGATACCGATACCCGATACCAATACAAGTCAACGGGACTCATGTATCGGACGGTATTCCTGATGGTTCCCAGGGTCTGAAGGAGAGGAAACTCTCCTTCAGGCCCTGGGAACCATATTAATGTGTAAAATAAAGAATTAAAATAAAAAATATTGCTATACTCACCTCTCCGACGCAGCCTGCACCTTACCGAGGGAACCAGCAGCGTTGTTTGCTTAAAATTCGCGCTTTAACTTCCTTACGTGAAGTCCCGGCTTGTGATTGGTCGCGCGCCGCCCATGTGGCCGCGACGCGACCAATCACAGCAAGCCGTGATGTAATTTTAGGTCCTTCAGTATTTTAAAATTACGTTCCGGCGTTGTGATTGGTCGCGTCGCGGTCACATGGGCGACGCGAGCAATCACAAGCCGTGACGTCACGGAAGGCTGGACACGCGCGCATTTCAGGTCCTTCAGGTTTTTAAAATTACGTTCTGGCTTGTGATTGGTCGCGACGCGATGCGACCAATCACAAGCCGTGACGTCACGGGAGGCAGGACAAGCGCGCATTTTAAAATGCGCGCGTGTCCAGCCTCCCGTGACGTCACGGCTTGTGATTGGTCGCGTCGCCCATGTGACCGCGACGCGACCAATCACAAAGCCGGAACGTAATTTTAAAATACTGAAGGACCTAAAATTACGTCACTGCTTGCTGTGATTGGTCGCGTCGCGGCCACATGGGCGACGCGACCAATCACAAGCCGGAACGTAATTTTAAAATACTGAAGGACCTAAAATTACGTCACGGCTTGCTGTGATTGGTCGGCTGTTGTGATTTTGCTTTTTGCTCCCTCTAGTGGTCATTAGTGATTTGACTCTGGAGCGTCTGTCTTTTCCTATTTCCTCACCTGGGCCGTTAGTTCAGGGGCGTTGCTATTTAAGCTCCGTGGACCTTCAGTTCAATGCCTGGCATCGTTGAAATCAGAGCTAATCTGTTGTGCTCTTGTCCTTTGATCCTGGTTCCTGTATTTCAAGCTAAGTCTGCTTCCTTGCTTTTTGCATTTTAAAATGCGCGCGTCTCCTGCCTCCCGTGACGTCACGGCTTGTGATTGGTCGCGTCGCCCATGTGACCGCGACGCGACCAATCACAACGCCGGAACGTAATTTTAAAATACTGAAGGACCTAAAATTACGTCACGGCTTGCTGTGATTGGTTGCGTCGCGGCCACATGGGCGGCACGCGACCAATCAGAAGCCGTGACGTCACGGAAGGAAGGAAAAGCGCGCATTTTAAGCAAAGAACGCTGCCGGTTCCCTCGGTAAGGTGCAGGCTGCGTCGGAAAGGTGAGTATAGCAATATTTTTTATTTTAATTTTTTCTTTTACACATTAATGTTGTTTCGATACCGATACCCGATACCACAAAAGTATCGGATCTCGGTATCGGAATTCCGATACCCGCAAGTATCGGCCGATACCCAATACTTGCGGTATCGGAATGCTCAACACTATAGATCACCTAACTTTTATCAAAGTGAACAAGTTATGGATCTCCAATGACTTTTGCGCCCCAGTCCTAGACTGGACAGACTTGTTGATGGTGTAGTTTTCAGTGTGCTGCATTGATCTTGCATTATTGCAGACTGTGACAACATTGTTGTGGCTTCTTTGGCTGCTGTTGCTATTGCTGCTGATGTTACTAACAAGTGCTTTGGTGGCGTAACAATCAGAAGGCTGTTACTTTTACAATTTGCCTTTTTAAAAAAAATAAATAAATCACCTAATACTCCTATTCCTACTCTTTTTGCTTCCTCCTGAGTCATGACAAACCAAAGTTTTGGGGAATGCAGACTTGTATTCAAGTCTCCTTGCTGTGTTTTGCCTATAGTGGAAGGGGTCTCAGAATGCCATTATACTACTTGTACTGTAGGAAATTGATGCCACTTTAGTGGTGTGTGCTAATAATTTTTTGAAATGTGGAGACATCAAGTTGGGTCTCCATCTGGTGTTTTGCCTTTAGTGCAAAGTGTCTCAGAGCATTATTACACTATTTCTACTGTAGGGAAATTGATGCCACTTTAGTGGTGTGTGACAATACTTTTTTGAAATGTGGAGACTCCAAATTAGATCTCCATCTGGTGGGTTACCTGTCATGACAGGGGTGTCAGTGCCACATTATACTATTTCTACTGTGTGGAAATTAATGCCACCTTAGTGGTGTGTGCGAATATTTTTCTGAAATGTTTAGACTTCAAGTTGGGTCTTTATCTGGTGGGTTACCAGTAGTGGAAGGAGTCTCAGAGCACCAGGCCTAGACCTGTCACTCATCCACCTCTTATTGATCAATTCGTAAGCTGGAAATGCATGGCCGGGTCCTATCCCATCAATCCATGCTGCACCATTATAAAATTTCTTCTGTGAGTCAATTCATGCTATTTTTTCTGGTGTCTGCCCCTAATTTTTGGAAATGTTTTGACTCCAAGTTGGGTCTCCCTCTTATGTTGCCTGAATTTGGCAGAACTCCGAGCACATCAGGCCTACACTGGTCCCTCACCCACCTCCAATTTTCAACTTAATTTTAAAACTTAAAGCTTTTAATGCTGGTCCAGACCCTGTCTCATGCAGGGCTCATGCCTGGCTGCTGCGCCATTATAAAATTTCTATTGTGGATCAATTGATGTCACTTTTCCTGGTGTCTGCCCCTAATATGTGGAAATGTTTGGACTGCAAGTTGGGTCTCCTACATGTGTGTTGCCTGAATTTGGCAGGGCTCTAGGCTCAAGGCTTAAGCTAGAGATGCCGGTCCATGATCTATCCCAGGCTCTGTCCCATGTATTCATGGTGCGCAATTATACTATTTGTACACTGGGTTAGTTGATGCCACTTTTCCTAGCATCAGCCCAAAATTTGAGCTGTTTTGGCAGCTTTGGGGCCATCCGAAGGTGTTGTCTCTGCATTTGATTTTGCTTCCCATTGAATTCAATGGGGCTAGGATAAGTTTAGCGAACTGTTTTGCGATCATTGTGAAGTTTGCCAAACCGAACCTGAAACGATTTGCTCATCTCTAATGTCGTCCTGTCCCTCTTGGAGCATGCAAGTTGAGAGGCAACAATCAAGAAATTTTGGTGTAAAGAGCTCCTCATAGTGTCCTAGTGTGGGATTACTAGTCTCCTGGGACTCAGCATAATGGGAGGAAGGTGAATCAATGTGAGAATTAAGTGATCCAGACTATAAGCTGGTGATAATGAACAGTGGGGAAGATTACATGGTGCTGCCAAGCCAGCTGGAGGCCTTATCTGCTATCTGCTGACCACCTGTTTGCACTGCTCTGGCTTCAAAAGTGGTGTACCATGCCTCCCTGCTAAGTGGGAAAGGAATCTGTGTTGTTGATGGGTGTATTTCTTGTGATCCAGCAAGAGGCGTAGTTGCACCTGCCCATATCCTCAGCTTCTGCATGCACCATCATCATATAATTTGTATATTTTAATCCAAATACTTTGCACCCCTCTCTTTTTCCCTATTATGCTTCTATTAAAAAAACAAGTCGTGCAGGTCCACCATAGTCCAGAGAATCCACCGCAGACAACTGAATTCACTGTAGTCCACAAAAGAATACCTAAAAAACATTAAAAGCGAATAAAAAACAATATACTGTCCATCATTCATCAATGTATTGGAAAAATTTTCCCACTAAGCTATAACATAGTCCAGCATTCACCAAATGTATTCATAAAAGTCTATGGAGACTCATTCTGAGTCTCCATAGACTTTTAGCAGCTCCTGAAGACACTGAACACTGGTGACGTCAGTAACTATACTGCTCATCAGAGTCACCGGGTCTCACAGAGGGCAGTGGGACTCAGTGACCCTGATGAGCGGTACAGTTACGAGCAGCCGGGTTTTGAGGGAAGCAGCGGGAGCCTATAACTTTGATGAGCTGTTATGTCAGTACCTGGCAACTGTGAATAGCAGTAATGTTATTTACTAGACTATATCAGAGCTGCATGGGAACATTTTTTGTAATAAATTGATGAATGAGGGCCTTTTTTTTTCAAATTTTATGTTTTCAGGTATCCTTTTGTGGACTACGTCAGATTCACTGGACTCATTTTGTGTTCACAAGAAACATGAGTTCAGTCGTTCTGTTACATGTAAATTATATTCCCACACATAAAAGTTCACTACAATTGATGCTAGACCACCTAAATTGCATTTCTTTTTGCAAAAGAATCATCAGTGCTCATCCTCAATAGAGGATACCTAACTGTAATTATTTACTGTACTATAAAGCTTTTATTGCCGGACTTAGACACGAAATGAAAATTATTTCAAAATCAACATTTATTGTGTTCTGTGCATCAATTTTTCCATAGAACTCACATTTTTTTTTACAATTTTTGGTAATAATAAATTGCATTGTTCTTGCATCTGTGGTGACATTTCCTGGTAGTACTCTGAACATAATTCAACCCTTGCTTAGTGCATGGCCAAAAAAGAAAAACTGTTTTAAATTATCAAACAAAACCATAAGTGCAATTTTATTTAACAAAATTAGGCTTGACCAGAATAACCGCTTTCCGCTCCACGCAAAATCAAGACTAACCCATGTGTCCCAGTATTACAGCTACAGCAAATAAACATCAGCAGCACTGATTACAGTATATTTGACATGATGGACCAGACATTTTATTTTCCGTTGCCCCAACCTTATTCAAACAGAGTTGCATTGCCTGAACAACCATGTTCAATCGTACCTGTACTGTGTTGTTTGCCCATCAGATGCCTTGAGATTTGATCCAATGGACTACTGCCTCACCAGATGGGACCATTAAAAAGAAGTGACAGTTTAACATTAACAGTACAGTGGAGACTAGACATGACCATATGTCCATAGCAGAGAGGAGATTCAGTGTGTGGCCAGTAGCCTTGCCACACCCAAGTGGATAAGGTTATCCTCTACTAGCTAAGCTAAAAATTGTCAAAATGTATCAGTGATTATTTTGATTCCCCTGCGCCTGATGCCAATGATTGCATCATACCTACTATCTGCCTGCCTGCCTTACTGTTGTCTGTCTTCTATGCATTCCTGCTGCTGTCAGTGTTGATGAACTACGCTCAGCTTTGCCTCAGCACCCTGTTTATCGTATCATCTAAACTGTGGTACTAATGCTACTCAGGTTGCCATTGCTAACTGTCCAACCCTCAGGCATCTCCTTAGGCCTCTTTCACACTTTCGTTTTTTACAACCAGTCACAATCCATCAAAATGTTGAAAAGACGGTTCCTGTGCAGATTGTAAAAACGGGTGTACTGGGTCTGTTTTTTTGACGGACCCGTCGAGGCAGTTGTTGCCAGAATTGGCTATGTGCACGCGTTGTGTATGCGTCTTCGATGCGTTTTTCCTCTGTGAAAACCCATACACAACCCATGTTAAAAATAATTAAAAAAAATAAAAAATGGTGATTCTTACCTTCCGGCATCCCCCGCAGCCTTCCCGATGCTCCCGTTCCCAGTAATGCCTCGTGAGACAATCACCTGCGATGATGTAGCGGTCTCGCGAGACCGCTACATCATCGGGTCATTTCGCAAGGCATCACTGGGAACGGGAGCTGCAGGGAGCATCGGGAAGTCTGCGGGGGACACCGGATGGTAAGAATATCACGATTTTTTATTTTTTTAATTATTTTTAACATTTATATCTTTTTACTATTGATGCTGTGTAGGCAGCATCAATAGTAAAAAGAGAGAGCGAGCAAGAGAATTTCCCTGACTGGAAATTCTTCTGCGCATGCTCAGTTTCAAAAGATGGCAACTGTCACTGGATTTCTGCTTTTGGCAGTTAACAATGCTGAGCAATTTTCCGAGGTACACAAAAAACGTGCCTCTGTGCGTTGTCTCTGTCTGACGGACAGCAATTTTACGACGGATCCAGCGCATGATGGATGAAACGGAAGGCCATCCGTCACAATCCGTCGCTAATACAAGTCTATGAGAAAAAAACGGATCCAGCAGAAACAGTTGCTGGATATGTTTCGCAAAACGGCGCATTGTGATGGAAAAAGAAAGACGGAAGTGTGAAAGAGGAATTACCTGCTTGTCCTCATTCTTTGCCCTGCAGCTTCTGCTGTTATTGCCAATGATCAAAAAAATAGAGCAAATTTTTTGATTTGTTGACAAAAAGCCACTTCTTAACTTTTAAAACACCTAGTCTGTTTGTACTCCCTGGAAAAGAAGTGATCATTTTTGGAAGGCTTGATAAAATGCCATTGTAATTGCTTACTTTTAAAATAGTGAACCTGTTTTGAATTATAAAAAAAGGATCATTTATTTACTACCCGTTTAGAAGCCATGTCTTCACTTTAGAAAGTACCGAGCATACCTTTTTTTGCGTCGTAATAAAGGGCTAACATATGGATGCCTTGTGAAAAAAGGCTTTTTATGTTAATTTAGCAATTAAAAGAATTCTTGAAATTTACCGGTGATAATATTTGCACCATCTTTGAGAAAAAGCACCTCTTATGAACACAGAAAGGCATACATCTTCCCCTGAAAAAGGGAATCACTTTGAACCGTTGCTATAATTTAAGCAACCTGTAATGACTGATATTGCAATGTGTTATTTACCACTGGTTATCATCTGTTTTCACCTAGCTGGATAGGCTGAGGTCACTTGAACTAATATGTCTGTACTGCAGTCCTAGGAGACCTCTGAGTGGTACACACCTATTTTTAGAAGCTTTGCAGTAATGCAAGGCAAATTTATTTTTGTCAGATCAAATATTCTTGGAAAACTCGACAAAGCCAGCAAATCCAAATTCCAAAAGATTTGATCATCTTTAACTAGTATGATAAATTAACTATATATTCACTGGATTTGTTCAATGATGATACAATATGGAATTGTTTAATGATGGTACAATAAAAGCCAATTCCTGGTAAGAGCTAAATACCTGTATATTTGTTAATTCAAGCAGTCAGGTAAACTGCATAGATTTAATCAATGAACGATGAGAAGAGATATTCAGGCCATAGTGGTAGTTGTCATGGCAACTAATAACTAAAGTCCCAGAGGTAACATGCTAAGGAGGATAGATTGGCAATAATGATAGCGCTTACAAATCCGGAAATGACAAAGATCAATCAAAGATTGTCAAAATAATTAAGATGCTTTGGAGCAGGAAATAACACATAAAACAACAATGATAGGTTGTCATGGACATGTAACTGTCCAAGCGAAAGGGAAAATCAGCCTGAAGATGAGAGGTCACAATTTATGGGAAGACTAGTCTAAATTATAACAGCTACAATTTAACACAGCAAGTACTGTATATGAATAAAACAATATTATAGTAAATGATCATACAAAGTACTAAAAAGGGTATCAAAAGTTACAGAACAGAAATAAAAAAATAGCTATACATGCAAGCATAGTGAGTTTAAAAATCCATTAAACAGTATTTCCCATTTGTTAAATGTCAGGAATCTATTGTTTGAAAAGTTTTCTCTTCAAATGGAGTTACAAAGATTCATTAACATTTTTCCTGTGTGCACTGTACATGTACTGCAGATACGCTCTCTCACTGTAGGGGCTTGGGAGCTAAGAGATTTGTCAAGCAGCTGGCACCCAAGAATAACTGCTGTGATAGGAGCTAGATCCATTGCCAAAGCATAACTCTTAGGAGCCACATTGAATTGTGACAGTGGTATGTAAGAGGGTAGGGACAGCGAATGTTGCTTCCCATCACTACATGGTATGTGATTGTCAGGAGGCGAGGGGTTGTGATAATTGCTGGGGCCTGCTGTAGGCCCCTGTTTGCTATGTTACTGCACCCTGAAGCCCAGGATGGAAGTGCATTGTATATAGAACTGCAAGTTCAAGTGTCCAAGGGAACTTATTAAAAATATAATAAATATAAAATAAATGAATATAAAATTTGTTAAATCACTCACCATTTCCCAAATATTAAAAGAAAATGTATATAAAAAATATAACATTTGTTATTACTGTGTGCTTAATTATCCAAATTAATATAATTTTAAAATTTTTAACCTATACGATGAACACAAAAGTGGAAAAAAACTTAATTGTAAAATTGCTGTTTTTGGACGCAATATACCACAATATACACTAATATAATAAAATAAAGAGAGATCAGAAAATTATGTGAACGCCAGAATGATATTAATAAAAACTTCAGCTCATTCCACAAAAAACAAGCGCTTGTAAACTACTATATACATAAAAATAAAAGATAAAACTTATGGTTCTAAGAATATGGCAGCTGTTGACATTTTTTTTTACTCCAAAATATTTACTTTTTATTTAGTAAAAAAAAAAACCTTTGTATATTTAGCATCATCATTACCATACTGACCTGTACAACAAAAGTGACAGGTCTTTCAACCGCAAACTGAATGTTTGAAACACAAACCCCAAAGACAAGCAGTGCTACATCTATAACCTACAGCTCACAACCAAAATAATCCCTCACACAGCTCTACTGAAGGAAAAATAAAAAATATGTTAGCACATACGAATTTTATGTTGCAAAGCTCTGAATTGTTTTATTCACTATTATTAAAATAAGAAACTATAAATAAAAAAACAAAAACTCTTGATCAAGGAAAACAAGAAAGAAAAAAATACTCTCCTTTATTCACCTATGGGTAAATTCGGAGTAACTTGATTGGCATGACAACTATCAAAATGTAGTGTAGTGTTACCAGGCAAGCTTTTCCTAAATAGTTTGGTAAATATACTTTGATTATCACAGTTCCCCATCAAACTTAAATCTAAAAAAGGATACAGTTGTTTTTTTTCAATTGTTTTCAATTTGATTAAACCTGGTGTTCAAGACACTAAAAGTTGTAATAAATCATCGTCAGCTACTAAGATGTTCCATCAATGACCCTTTTCTTAAAATGATCAATCTAAAGGGTGGTGGTAATTGATTCATGCTTGTTTTTGGAAGGGCATGAAAAAATGGCATAATAGGATCTGATGCCAGAAAATATGTATACTGTTTATTCTGACAAAGGAGAAGAAAGATGAATTAAATTCAATTTTCAGATACAGTCAAGGTAATACTTTGCTGACGGAGGGACCTTCACGGGATAGCTTCCCATGGCGACGCACTAGAAATATTTAGTTACTCAGGGTTTTGGGCATTGTTGTTCCTTATTGTGGCAAGGAAGTCATATAGCACTAGTTCCCACTGTAGGTGCAGGAGACGAATAACTTATGAGAGCTATAGTTCAGCTTTATTTCTTCTGACGACAGAATGCTATTCTTTTGTGGATGCAACAATATGAAGAAAGATGCCCTCTGAGCATGAACTGAAATAAATATTTTGGGAGTAGTAGTGCAGGGCCGGCGTCAGCACCCGGCGTACCCGGGCGAGTGCCGGGGCCCTGGCGAGACGGGGGGGCCCATTTATGGCAGTAACATCCAAGTACTGTACACACACATGCGCTCCTGCGCTGTGTGTGACTCTTAGGTGACAGAGTTTCGCTGGCGCTGCGCAATACTCACCTCCGCCGTCACCATGGATACATAGAGTCACTTCCGGGCAGGCGGTACGTCCACAGGACAGGTCCGGCGGCGGCACTCGGCAGTCGGCAGCGCCAAGCAGAAGACGAGCAGCAGCTGCAGTCAGGAGCATGGTTGGTGCATGCACAAAGGGGGCAGCGGCGCCACGTGAAGCAATGACTGGGTGAGTGAGTCTTCGGTCCCAACGCATTGCGGGGGCGTGGGGATGCAGCCTGCTGCCTGGGAGCCGACTCCTGAGGACAAGGTACGAGTACGACCCGTACCGTACAGGCGGCGGCAGGAGTGGATGGTCTCTGCAACTTACTTGCAAGACAGTACTGTCTGGGTCCTCTGGGACTTGTTGCAGCCAGCTACAGTATGGTATGTTAGCTATGCTGGCTGGGACTTGTCATAGACTACTGTATATTCTAAATGGCTGGCTGTGTTATACTACGTGGGTGGTGTAATGTTATATACTACGTCACGGGGCTGTGCTATACTACATGTGCTGTGCTGTATACTACAAGCGCTGTGCTGTATACTGCATGGGCTGTGCTGTATACTGCATGGGCTGTGCGCTGTATACTGCATGGGCTGTGCTGTATACTGCATGGGCTGTGCTGTATACTGCATGGGCTGTGCTGTATACTGCGTGGCTGTGCTGTATACTGCGTGGCTGTGCTGTATACTACGTGGCTGTGCTGTATACTACGTGGCTGTGCTGTATACTACGTGGCTGTGTTACATACTACGTGGCTGTGTTACATACTACGTGGCTGTGTTACATACTACGTGGCTGTGTTACATACTACGTGGCTGTGTTACATTCTACGTGGGATGTGTTACATTCTACGTGGGATGTGTTAGATGCTACGTGGCTGTGCTATATTTCTGTGCTGTATCTGTGCATCATGAATCGTGGTATGTGTTAAAGAGGGGGCCCACTGAGACTCTTTCGCCCGGGGCCCTCAAAAACCTGGAGCCGGCCCTGTAGTAGTGCTTTATCCCTCTCCCTGAGACAGAACTGGTTTGTACCAGCTTACACAAAGTAAGTCAACATTGAGCAGGGAGACTCCTCCCACCCATTTTTATGGTAGTTTATGATGAGGAGATTAAATTCCTAACTTTCATATGCATGCATCACCCAGCAGATAACAGCAGAGTACAAAGCTCAATGTGCATTTATCAGTCCTCAGTGTACTTACACGCTCATACAATGCATTATACACTTGTCATCCTACAGCACCCATTGGAATTTCGGCATGCTGGAACAGAAATACTGCCATACAACAACACTTACACTCAGTCAAAGTAGAACAGGTACAGGACACCACAATGCCACACGCTGTTAGCCCATTCACTGTGTGTGCAGTATGTGTGAAAAGTCGCTGGCCTTTTTTTTTTAATTTATTTATCGACTCGAACTGGATCCTTCATGGTTTATTATGCCCACCTCTAGAATAGATTGTGGCTACAATAATATTTCAGCTGAAAAATTGTAGAAACACACCCACAAATGACAACATTTTGGAAAGTACACCTCTCATGGAATTTATCTAGGGGTACAGTTATCCTTTTGGACAGGTGTCTCTCTAAAGGTTATAACAGTGGGATGCAAAAAATAGAAATTAACATTTTCTTCTAAAATAATACTTTAGCCTCAATTTTTTCTTTTTTTTCACTAGGGATAATAGGAGAAAGTAGAACCCACAGTATATAAAACAAATTCTCTCAAATGTGGCAATAGCCAGTATGTGGCTGGAAACTACTGTTTCGACAAATGGCAGAACTTGGAAGGGAAGGAACGCTGTTTAGCCTTTGGAGTGCAGCTTTGTCTGTCATTACTTACAGAGCCCTCAATCTGCCAGAACAGTAGAAATCCCCCCAAAGTGACCCAATATCAGGAACTACACTGTCAAAAAATCCATCTATGACTTTGGGGTGCATTCAGAACCAACAACTGTTTCAAAGAATTATTCCAATGTTGGGTTATCTTCAGTTTTCACAAAGAATGGTGGGAGGTAGTGGGCCACAAAATTTAAAAAGTAATTACTCCCAAATGCGGCAAAATTCAATGTGTTCGGAAACTACAGTTTGAGCATGTTGCAGACAAAAAAGGGAAGAATCACTGTTTAGTGTTTGCTGCTTGAATATGGCAATATTATAATGTGGATGACACTTGCATAGTACCCAGGGGTGTTCAACATCAGAAAACCTCCTAATCTGACCCCATTTAGAAAACTGCACTACTCAATGAATTGTTTATGGGTGTAATCATCATTTATATCCCACAGATGTTTCACTCATTTGCTTACCATTTAGATGTGTGAAAATTAAATATTACATTTGTCATAAATAATAACTAGAGAAAGTTAAGAGCAGTGAGACTATGGAACTCTCTGCCGTATGATGTTGTAATTAGTGATTATTTACTTAAATTTAAGAGGGGACTGGATACCTTTCTGGAAAAGTATAATGTTACAGGGTATATACACTAGATTCCTTGATAGGGCGTTGATCCAGGGAACTAGTCTAATTGCTGTATGTGGAGTCGAGAAGGAATTTTTTTCCCCAATGTGGAGCTTACTCTTTGCCACATGGGGTTTTTTGCCTTCCTCTGGATCAACATGTTAGGGCATGTTAGGTTAGGCTATGAGTTGAACTAGATGGACTTAAAGTCTTCCTTCAACCTTAATAACTATGTTACTATGTTACTATGTTAGATTTAGATTATTATTATTTATTATTATAGCACTATTTATTCCATGATGCTTTACAAGTTAAAAGGGGTAAACATATTAAAAACAAGTACAATGATCTTAAACAATACAAGTCACTGACCAGTACAGGAGGAGAGCAGTCCCTGACCACGAGGGCTCAGGGTCTACAAGGGATGGGTGAGGATACAATAGGTGAGGGGAGAGCTGGTCATGCAGTGTAATGGTGGAACGAGGGTTACTGCAGGTTGTAGACTAGTTGGAAGAGGAAGGTCTTCAGGTTCCTTTTGAAGGTTTCCACAATAGGCAAGAGTCTTATATGCTTTCGTAGAGAGTTCTAGAGTAGGAAAGATGCTTGGGAGAAATCGTGTATGCGATTGTGGGAAGAGGAGATAAGAGGAAAGTGGAGGAGATCTTGTGAGGATCTTCTGACAAGCCTACAACCTGCGGTGATCCCCAGTCTACTGAACCACCACATGACCAGCTCTACCCTCACCTAATGTATCCTCACCCATCCCCTGTAGACTGTGAGCCCTTGTGGGCAGGGTCCTCTCTCCTGTACATGTGTGTGCCTTCTTTTACTCATGTTTATTGTACTTGTCTATATTTGCCCCGTTCACATGTAAAGCGCCATGGAATAAATGGCGCTATAAAAATGAATAATAATAATAGTAATAATAATAATCAGAGGTCACAGTTGTATGGAGGAGACAGGTTGTGGGTGGCTTTGTATGCGAAGGTTAAGATTTTCAACTGGAGTCTCTGGGCAATGGGGAGCCCGAGAAGGGATTAGCGGAGAGGAGCAGCCGGGGAATAGCAGGGAGACGGGAGACAGGTGGAATAGTGGGGCAGCAGAGTTTAGGATTGAAGGGGTGCAAGAGTATTAGATGGGAGACCACATAGCAGGAGGTTGCAGTTTCATCTTTCTCATTGCCAGTAAGTAAAAAAGTATCCCATCTGTTATCACGCTATTTCTCCCACGTATGGCAATACCCTATATGTGGTCCTTCCTGTTTGCGCACATGGCAGGGTTCAGAAGATAAGGAGCGCTATTGGGCTTTTCAGTCAGAGTGCTTGCTTGAGTTATATAAGGGTGCTGTTTACAGTGCTCCTAAACTGCCAAAATAGGGAATTCCTCAAAAGTTATCCCATTTTGCAAATTACACTCTGTGCAATCATTTATTTGAGGGACTCCAGGTCATCAGCTAGGACAATTGTCTCTAGTCATTGGATGGCAGACTCTGGAACCTTTTAGGCTATGTTCACATATTGCATTTTGCTGTTTTTTATGCAAATTAAAAATAGCTTTTTACAGCGAACAAAAGATGTGAGATTTCAGAAATCTCTTGCAAAGAAACTATAGGAGAGAAGAAGCGCACATAGGGTCTTATCCGACAGTTTCAATATCTATTAATCAGAAAACTGCTCATCTGGTGCACCTTTGAAAGGGCATATAAACATCAGCTGCCGCAGATCCACGGGTCAGGCATTGACCATATTAGGAACCAGCCCCTGGTCCGGAAAATAGCCCCCAGTTTGGTCCCCTGATGAACCCCGGCTTATCTTCCTGGGGGAAACGCGTCGGGAAAGGATGGGCAACTGATTGATAAGTACCATTTTTGTACTGTCTTTCTTTATGACCACAATCAAACTATGGATTATTTATATCCCTGCAATCTTTTTCATTACGTGATATATAACTAGTAATCTGTTTAGTAAGCACCCGTGAGCATGACTGTGCCTTTACATGTGTGAATATATAGCGACTGTTGTTATTGGATAACCTGAGTATATAATCAAAAAACAGTGTTATTATTTCCCACTGGTTATCCCTCTCTTGCGGTATACTGTAAATTGTGTTAATTTTGGGAATTCATTACTCGTTAAGCGTTGATATGCTCTGACGCTTATGTAATACTGTGATCTATGGTACATGGTGACCTGACTGTCAACTAAAAACAGTCACTACCTCTTTATTAGTGACCCTTTGTGTAATATACTGCTGATACTTACCAGATGGGGTCTGGGAGCGTTTTATCTTTTTTATGAGGTGATAACTGTTGCAGAGTGCGTTTTCTTGCAGTCACCGCTGTAGTTAGGAGAGCTTCAATCAGCAAGATATCTTGAGAAACAGTATTTACTTCATACTGGTAAACATGAGATACAATTCAGTTTCACACAGACCGTGCACTGAACACAATACACATTCAAGATGAAGAAGAACAGGAAGAAAGAAAACAACCAACAACTGAGAGCTTCCCTCCCCACATTACAGCAAGTATATAACATTACACACTATCGCCATCTGCTGTCTGGTTAGTGTAAAGTCCTCCTTTCACTTATAATAAGTCCTAATCTGTTGCATATGCCAACACCCTTTCTCAACAGTAAGGACTTATTCAATCAAACCCAACTTTTTTATTAGTCTCTGATGTTTATCAGCATTCAACGCCTTCGTGAGGATGTCTGCTGTCATTTCTTCAGTAGTACAGTACTCTAACTTCAAGACTCCTTGTTCCTGATGATCTCTCAAGCAATGATATTTCACATCAATATGCTTGGTTCTTGGATTGACTCTTTCCATCTGAGCAAGAACAAGACATCCTTGATTGTCCTCTTTCAGGTTTGCTGGTGCCAACTGTGGTTGTCCTAATTCTGTCAACAATTGTCTTAACCACAGTACTTCTTGACTCGCATGTGCTGTGGCAACATATTCTGCTTCTGTTGAAGATAATGTCACAATTGACTGTTTCTTACTTGTCCAACTTATTGGTCCACCTGAGAGGAAAAAAATATGTCCACTGGTAGATCTTCTGTCAGTTGGATCTCCAGCCCAATCTGCATCAACATATTCTGTTAAAATGCAAGCATCACTTGTGGGTAATTTCAGCTTAACATTGCTAGTTCCTTTCAAATAACGCATTACTCTCTTCACGGCATTCCAATCAGCTTTATTTGGTTTTGATACCTTTCTACTCAGGATTCCTACTGCTGCTGCGATGTCTGGTCTTGTAACGGTCGCTAGATACAGTAGTTTTCCTATTGCTGTTCTGTATTCTTCATTATTTGGTAGCATATTTTTTTCACTGTTCATCTCTTTGAGATAATTAGTTTCCATTGGAGATTTTACTGTTTTTGCATCCTTTAATCCCAATTTTTCTGTTATGTCTTGAATCATGTGATTTTGATTCAGTAGGAAACTTCCGTCTTCTTCTCTTTCTACCTGTATTCCTAGATATTGTTTCACATTTCCCAAGTCTTTGATTTCAAAATGCTGCTTCAGGATTTTTAGAATGTTTTCGTTATCCCTTTCTTGTTCAAAACAAATCAAAATGTCATCTACATATATGAGTATATAAATCCATCTATTACTCAGCCTTTTTGTGTATAAGCATGGATCAGCTTTGCTTCTTTGAAATTTTTAATTTGTAAGTACTTCCGTGATTTTGTCATTCCACGCTTTAGCTGCTTGCTTTAAACCATATATGCTTTTCTGTAGTTTACAAACTTTGTTTGGATTTCTTTCATCTTTGAATCCTGGAGGTTGTTCCATATAAATGTCTTCTGTTAAATCTCCATTCAGAAAAGCTGTCTTTACATCCAGATGTCTCAGTTGCATCTGTTTTATTGCTGCAACTGTAAGTAAAGTTCTTATTGTAGTGTGCTTGACAACTGGAGCAAATGTCTCATCATAGTCTTCTCCATATTTTTGAGAATAGCCTTTAGCTACGAGTCTTGCTCGGTATCTTTCAGCTGTGCCATCTGTTTGGTATTTAACTTGAAAAATCCATTTACATCCTATGGTTTTTCTTCCTTCTGGTAAATCTGTTAGTGTCCATGTATTTGAATCTTGCATGGATTTAATTTCTGTTTCTGTTGCTTCTATCCATTTATTAGCTTCTTCTACAGGAAGGTTAGATATGTCTTCCCAAGAGGTAGGCTCATAGATTTTTCTTGTGCTTGTCTTGTATGAGAGACGTTTCGGTGGTTTTCCTTTGTTCTCTCTCATTGAACGTCTTGGTTCTGTGTCTGTTTGTAGTTGTGATTCTTCAATTTCAGTATTTTGTTCTTCGTTAATTTCTGCTTCTTTCTCATCAGATATTTCTTCAGTTGTGTCACTATTGGTTTTCTCATTTTTTGTTTCAACTGAAATCATAATATCTTCATTTAAATCTTCAATGAATGTCACACTGTTACTCACCGTAACTCTGTCTGTTTTGGGATCTAGGATTCTGTATCCTTTGCAATTTTCACTATATCCAACAAATATTCCTTCCATGGATCAGTTTTGAAGTTTGGAACGTTTTTCTGTTGGAATGAATATGAAAACTTTATATCCAAAAACTTTTAAATGATTGACACTTTGTTTCATACCTTGCCACAGTTCATATGGAGTTTTTGTCAGTTTTCTGGGAAAAAGTCGGTTCTGTAGATATGTAGCTGTCATTGCTGCCTCACCCCAATATTTCTCTGGTAGTTTGGAATCCGTCAGCATACATCTTATCATTTCTGTTAGAGTTCTGTTTTTTCTTTCTGCTACTCCATTTTGTTCAGGTGTGTATGGAACCGTTTTCTGGTGTTCTATTCCATTTTGTCTTAAGTAGTCTTCTATTCTGTGACCTGTAAATTCACCTCCATTATCACTTCTGATGACAATTGGTTTCCTTTGAAATTTGTTACTTGATCTTGTTACATAGTCTACAAGTTTATCAAAAACTTCACTTTTGTTTTTAATTAAGTATGTGACTGTGTATCTTGAGTAATCGTCTATAAAAGTAAACATGTATCTATTGCCTCCTGATGTAGTCACTTTCATGGGTCCACATACGTCCGTATGCACCAAATCAAGTGGTCTTTCGCTTTTCATCTCACTTTCTTTTGGAATAGATATCCTTGTGGCTTTGGATTTTATACAACATTCACATCTAGTGTTGAGCGATACCGTCCGATACTTGAAAGTATTGGTATCGGAAAGTATCGGCCGATACCGGCAAAGTATCGGATCTAATCCGATACCGATACCCGATACCAATACAAGTCAATGGGACTCATGTATCGGACGGTATTCCTGATGGTTCCCAGGGTCTGAAGGAGAGGAAACTCTCCTTCAGGCCCTGGGAACCATATTAATGTGTAAAATAAAGAATTAAAATAAAAAATATTGCTATACTCACCTCTCCGACGCAGCCTGGACCTCAGCGAGGGAACCGGCAGCGTTGTTTACTTAAAATTCGCGCGTTTATTTCCTTACTTGAAGTCCCGGCTTGTGATTGGTCGCGTGCCGCCCATGTGGCCGCGACGCCGACTGTTATGACCCCAGTGGACAGGGTCTCAGAGGAACGTGTAAGTCTGCGAGATACAAAAATCCAGCTCATAGGGCTGTGGTAACTGGGTTGACCAAATAGCTACTCCTAACGCCAACACTAGAAGTAGCCGGGGATCATGCCTACGGTGATCGCTAGATGACTCGCGCCAGCCGGAGAATCTAACTACCCCTAGGAGAAGAAAACAAAGACCTCTCTTGCCTCCAGAGAAAGGGACCCCAAAGCAAGATACAAGCCCCCCACAAATAATAACGGTGAGGTAAGAGGAAATGACAAACACAGAAATGAACCAGGTTCAGCAAAGAGAGGCCAGCTTACTAATAGCAGAATAAAGCAAGATAACTTATCTGGTCAACAAAAACCCTATAAAAATCCACGCTGGAGATTCAAGAACCCCCGAACCGTCTAACGGTCCGGGGGGAGAACACCAGCCCCCTAGAGCTTCCAGCAAAGGTCAGGATACAGATTGGAACAAGCTGGACAAAAATACAAAACAAAACCAAAGCAAAAAGCAAGGAAGCAGACTTAGCTTGAAATACAGGAACCAGGATCAAAGGACAAGAGCACAACAGATTAGCTCTGATTTCAACGATGCCAGGCATTGAACTGAAGGTCCACGGAGCTTAAATAGCAACGCCCCTGAACTAACGGCCCAGGTGAGGAAATAGGAAAAGACAGACGCTCCAGAGTCAAATCACTAATGACCACTAGAGGGAGCAAAAAGCAAAATCACAACAGTACCCCCCCCTTAGTGAGGGGTCACCGAACCCTCACCACGACCACCAGGGCGATCAGGATGAGAGGCGTGAAAGGCACGAACTAAATCGGCCGCATGAACATCAGAGGCGACCACCCAGGAATTATCTTCCTGACCATAGCCCTTCCACTTGACCAGGTACTGAAGCCTCCGCCTGGAGAGACGAGAATCCAAGATCTTCTCCACCACGTACTCCAACTCGCCCTCAACCAACACCGGAGCAGGAGGCTCAGCAGAAGGAACCACAGGCACAACGTACCGCCGCAACAAGGACCTATGAAACACGTTGTGGATAGCAAACGACACAGGAAGATCCAGGCGAAAGGATACAGGATTAAGAATTTCCAATATCCTGTAAGGACCAATAAAACGAGGTTTAAATTTGGGAGAGGAAACCTTCATAGGAACAAAGCGGGAAGAAAGCCACACCAAATCCCCAACACGTAGTCGGGGACCCACACCGCGGCGGCGGTTGGCAAAGCGCTGAGCCCTTTCCTGTGACAACTTCAAGTTGTCCACCACAAGATTCCAGATCCGCTGCAACCTATCCACCACAGAATCCACCCCAGGGCAGTCAGAAGGTTCCACATGACCCGAAGAAAAACGAGGGTGGAAACCAGAGTTGCAGAAAAACGGCGAAACCAAGGTGGCAGAACTAGCCCGATTATTAAGGGCAAACTCAGCTAACGGCAAGAAGGTCACCCAATCGTCCTGATCAGCAGAGACAAAACACCTCAAATAAGCCTCCAAAGTCTGATTAGTTCGCTCCGTCTGTCCATTAGTCTGAGGATGGAAAGCAGACGAAAACGACAAGTCAATGCCCATCCTACCACAAAAGGATCGCCAGAATCTGGAAACGAACTGGGAACCTCTGTCTGACACAATATTCTCAGGTATGCCGTGCAAACGAACCACGTTCTGGAAAAACACAGGAACCAGATCGGAAGAGGAAGGCAGCTTAGGCAAAGGAACCAAATGGACCATCTTGGAGAAGCGATCACATATAACCCAGATAACAGACATGCCTTGAGACACCGGAAGATCAGAAATGAAATCCATGGAGATATGTGTCCAAGGTCTCTTAGGGACAGGCAAGGGCAAGAGCAACCCGCTGGCACGAGAACAGCAAGGCTTAGCTCGAGCACAAGTCCCACAGGACTGTACAAATGACCGCACATCCCTAGACAAGGAAGGCCACCAAAAGGATCTGGCCACCAGATCTCTGGTGCCAAAAATTCCTGGGTGACCTGCCAACACCGAGGAATGAACCTCGGAAATGACTCTGCTGGTCCACTTATCCGGGACAAACAGTCTGTCAGGTGGACAAGAATCAGGCCTATCAGTCTGAAATCTCTGCAACACACGTCGCAGATCTGGAGAAATAGCTGACAAGATAATACCATTCTTAAGAATACCAACAGGTTCAGCGACTCCAGGAGCATCAGGCACAAAGCTCCTGGAAAGAGCATCGGCCTTCACATTCTTTGAACCTGGTAAATACGAGACAACAAAGTCAAAACGGGAGAAAAACAATGACCAGCGGGCCTGTCTAGGATTCAGGCGTTTAGCAGACTCGAGATACATCAGATTTTTGTGATCAGTTAAGACCACCACACGATGCTTAGCACCCTCGAGCCAATGACGCCACTCCTCAAATGCCCATTTCATGGCCAACAACTCCCGATTGCCCACATCATAATTTCGCTCCGCAGGCGAAAACTTCCTAGAGAAAAAGGCGCAAGGTCTCATAACAGAGCAACCAGGGCCTCTCTGCGACAAAACGGCCCCTGCTCCAATCTCTGAAGCATCCACCTCAACTTGAAAGGGAAGCGAGACATCAGGCTGGCACAAAACAGGCGCCGAAGTAAATCGACGTTTCAACTCCTGGAAAGCCTCCACGGCAGCAGGAGCCCAATTAACCACATCGGAGCCCTTCTTGGTCATATCCGTCAAAGGTTTCACAACGCTAGAAAAGTTAGCGATAAAACGACGGTAGAAGTTAGCGAAACCCAAGAACTTCTGAAGACTCTTAACTGACGAGGGCTGAGTCCAATCAAGAATAGCTCGGACCTTGACTGGGTCCATCTCCACAGCAGAAGGGGAAAAAATGAACCCCAAAAAGGGAACCTTCTGTACACCAAAAAGACACTTTGAGCCCTTGACAAACAAAGAATTTTCACGCAAAATTTTAAAGACCATCCTGACCTGCTCCACATGCGAGTCCCAATTATCAGAAAAAAACAGAATATCATCCAGATAAACGATCAAAAATTTATCCAGATAGTTCCGGAAAATGTCATGCATAAAGGACTGAAAAACTGAAGGGGCATTAGAGAGCCCAAAAGGCATCACCAAGTACTCAAAATGACCTTCGGGCGTATTGAATGCGGTTTTCCATTCATCTCCTTGCCTAATGCGCACAAGGTTGTACGCACCACGAAGGTCTATCTTGGTAAACCACTTGGCACCCTTAATCCGGGCAAACAAGTCAGACAACAGCGGCAAAGGATACTGAAATTTGACAGTGATCTTATTTAAAAGCCGATAGTCAATACAAGGCCTCAAAGATCCGTCCTTTTTAGCCACAAAAAAGAATCCTGCACCAAGAGGGGAAGAAGACGGACGGATGTGTCCTTTCTCCAGAGACTCCTTGATATATGAGCGCATAGCGGTATGTTCAGGTATCGACAGATTAAACAGTCTTCCCTTAGGAAACTTACTGCCTGGAATCAAATCTATTGCACAGTCACATTCCCTATGAGGAGGCAATGCACTGGACCTGGACTCGCTAAAGACATCCTGATAATCAGACAAATACTCCGGAACTTCCGAAGGCGTAGAAGAAGCAATAGACACAGGCAGGGAATCCTCATGAATACCAAGACAGCCCCAACTAGACACTGACATAGCCTTCCAGTCAAGGACTGGATTATGGGTCTGTAACCATGGCAGCCCCAAAACAACCAAATCATGCATTTTATGTAGAACGAGAAAACGTATCACCTCGCGGTGTTCAGGAGTCATACACATGGTAACCTGTGTCCAATACTGCGGCTTATTTTCTGCCAATGGCGTAGCATCAATACCCCTAAGAGGGATAGGATTTTCCAATGGTTCAAGAATAAAACCACAGCGCTTAGCAAATGAAAGATCCATAAGACTCAGGGCAGCACCTGAATCTACAAACGCCATGACAGGATAAGATGACAATGAGCAAATCAAAGTTACAGATAGAATAAACTTAGGATGCAAATTACCAACGGTGACAGGACTAACAACCTTAGATATACGTTTAGAGCATGCTGAGATAACATGTGTAGAATCACCACAGTAGTAGCACAAGCCATTCCGGCGTCTATGAATTTTCCTCTCATTTCTAGTCAGGATTCTATCACATTGCATCAAATCAGGTGTCCGTTCAGACAACACCATGAGGGAATTTGCGGTTTTTCTATCACATTGCATCACATCAGGTGTCTGTTCAGACAACAACATGAGGGAATTTGCGGTTTTGCGCTCCCGCAACCGCCGGTCAATTTGAATAGCCAGGGACATGGTATCATTCAGACCTGTGGGAATGGGAAAACCCACCATAACATTCTTAATGGCCTCAGAAAGGCCATTTCTAAAATTAGCGGCCAGTGCACACTCGTTCCAATGTGTCAGCACGGACCATTTCCGGAATTTTTGGCAATACACCTCAGCCTCGTCCTGGCCCTGAGACATAGCCAGCAAGGCTTTCTCTGCCTGAATCTCAAGATTGGGTTCCTCATAAAGTAAACCGAGCGCCAGAAAAAACGCATCAATATCAGCCAATGCCGGATCTCCTGGCGCCAGCGAAAAAGCCCAATCTTGAGGGTCACCCCGTAAGAATGAAATAACAATTTTTACTTGTTGAGCAGAGTCTCCAGACGAACAAGGTTTCAGGGACAAAAACAATTTACAATTATTCCTGAAATTCCTAAACTTAAATCGGTCTCCTGAAAACAGTTCAGGAATCGGAATCTTGGGTTCAGACCTAGGATTTCTGGTAACATAATCTTGTATACCCTGCACACGAGCGGCAAGCTGGTCCACACTTGTAATCAAGGTCTGGACATTCATGTCTGCAGCAAGCTTAAGCCACTCTGAGGTAAAGGGGAAAAGAAAAAAAAAAAAAAAAAATGAGAGAGGGAAAAAAAAAACTCAAAATTTTCTTTCTTATAATCCCACTTCTGCAATGCATTAAACATTTAATACTGGCCTGGCATACTGGTATGACCCCAGTGGACAGGGTCTCAGAGGAACGTGTAAGTCTGCGAGATACAAAAATCCAGCTCATAGGGCTGTGGTAACTGGGTTGACCAAATAGCTACTCCTAACGCCAACACTAGAAGTAGCCGGGGATCATGCCTACGGTGATCGCTAGATGACTTGCGCCAGCTGGAGAATCTAACTACCCCTAGGAGAAGAAAACAAAGACCTCTCTTGCCTCCAGAGAAAGGGACCCCAAAGCAAGATACAAGCCCCCCACAAATAATAACGGTGAGGTAAGAGGAAATGACAAACACAGAAATGAACCAGGTTCAGCAAAGAGAGGCCAGCTTACTAATAGCAGAATAAAGCAAGATAACTTATCTGGTCAACAAAAACCCTATAAAAATCCACGCTGGAGATTCAAGAACCCCCGAACCGTCTAACGGTCCGGGGGGAGAACACCAGCCCCCTAGAGCTTCCAGCAAAGGTCAGGATACAGATTGGAACAAGCTGGACAAAAATACAAAACAAAACCAAAGCAAAAAGCAAGGAAGCAGACTTAGCTTGAAATACAGGAACCAGGATCAAAGGACAAGAGCACAACAGATTAGCTCTGATTTCAACGATGCCAGGCATTGAACTGAAGGTCCACGGAGCTTAAATAGCAACGCCCCTGAACTAACGGCCCAGGTGAGGAAATAGGAAAAGACAGACGCTCCAGAGTCAAATCACTAATGACCACTAGAGGGAGCAAAAAGCAAAATCACAACAGCCGACCAATCACAGCAAGCCGTGACGTAATTTTAGGTCCTTCAGTATTTTAAAATTACGTTCCGGCTTGTGATTGGTCGCGTCGCCCATGTGGCCGCGACGCGACCAATCACAGCAAGCAGTGACATAATTTTAGGTCCTTCAGTATTTTAAAATTACGTTCCGGCTTTGTGATTGGTCGCGTCGCGGTCACATGGGCGACGCGACCAATCACAAGCCGTGACGTCACGGGAGGCTGGACACGCGCGCATTTTAAAATGCGCGCTTGTCCTGCCTCCCGTGACGTCACGGCTTGTGATTGGTCGCATCGCGTCGCGACCAATCACAAGCCAGAACGTAATTTTAAAAACCTGAAGGACCTGAAATGCGCGCGTGTCCAGCCTCCCGTGACGTCACGGCTTGTGATTGGTCGCGTCGACCATGTGACCGCGACGCGACCAATCACAAAGCCGGAACGTAATTTTAAAATACTGAAGGACCTAAAATTACGTCACTGCTTGCTGTGATTGGTCGTGTCGCGGCCACATGGGCGGCACGCGACCAATCACAAGCCGGGACTTCAAGTAAGGAAATAAACGCGCGAATTTTAAGCAAACAACGCTGCTGGTTCCCTCGCTGAGGTACAGGCTGCGTCGGAGAGGTGAGTATAGCAATATTTTTTATTTTAATTCTTTCTTTTACACATTATTACATTAATGTTGTTTCGATACCGATACCCGATACCACAAAAGTATCGGATCTCGGTATCGGAATTCCGATACCCGCAAGTATCGGCCGATACCCGATACTTGCGGTATCGGAATGCTCAACACTATTCACATCTTATGGTAATTGAGCAATCTGATATCTTTAAATCTTTTGTCAATTCTTTTCTTTGTAGTTCTCTTATACTGTAAGGGTGTCTATGTCCTAGACGTCTATGCCACATGTGAATACAGTTTTTGTGATCATGTGTACATACCTTCATCTGTTCCTTTGGTGTGTCAAAATGATATAATTGTTCATCTGCCTTGACTTTGGTTATCACCTTATTTCCTGCAATAATTGCACACTCATTGTCTTTGAATTTCACTGTAAGTCCTTTTGCTGTTAAACGTTTCACAGATAATAATCTGCCTTCCAATTTTGGAACATACAACACATCTTGTACAAGTATCTTTGAATCTTGTCCGAACTTGTTTGAACAATTTAGCATACCTTGTCCGATACCTTCTGTGGTTATTTTGCTTCCATCTGCAAGATAAACATGTTAGGGCATGTTAGGTTAGGCTATGGGTTGAACTAGATGGACTTACAGTCTTATTTCAACCTTAATAACTATGTAACTATGTAAGATAAATGGCTTCTTTCTTATCTAAATCAAGATCAGTAAAGAAATTCTTGTCACTTGTCATATGACTCGTTGCTCCTGAATCAATAAACCAACCAAGTGATGATTTCTTGTCTGTTACTTTAAATGTGCCATTCCAATTATTCTTACATGAATCGGAAAATGTGTTTTTTACTTTCTGTGTATGCTGTTTATGTTGTCATTTTTGTTGTTCTGCTTTCCATATGGTACAGTCTTTCTTTAAATGACCTTTTTTCTTACATCTGAAACATTCTCTTGTCTCTTTATTATAGGGTTTTTTGAATTCTGTAGCTTTAAGAGCATTTTCACTGTCCTTTTCAGAAGAAGAATCATTTCTTTGTTCTATTCTTCTCTGATATTCATCTATTAGTCTTGTTTTCACAAAATCTAATGTAATGTCAGTTTCTGGTCTCGTCTCAAGGGCATTTATCAAGGCTGTATACGAATCTGGTAAACTGCACAACAATATAGCTGCTACATGACTTTCTTTAACATCTTCACCAATAGATCTTAGCTGTGATATCACTTCCATCATTGAGAATATGTGCTTCTGCATATCGTCATTTGCACTGAATCTCATACTGTACAGCTTTCTTAATAAAAATAACTTGTGATTCAAGCTAGGTCTTTCATACAGTTTTCTTAATGCTTCCCACATTCCCTTAGCTGTTTCTTCATTTCTTATATGTATTAATTGAGCATCATCCACTAATAAGCTAATAGTGGCTTTAGCTTGCATATTCTTATTATCCCATGTCTGATTATCTTGATCTGGTCTTGCTGTAACAATTACTTCCCATAGATCATCCTTAGATAACAACATCTCTACTTTGAATTTCCATAACTGATAATTTTCACCATTCAGTTTAGCTACTGTAAATGTCAGTTCTGTGTTACTCATCATCTTTATATAGTCTTACTTGTTTAGAGAGTTGTACTGAAGATATTCTCCTCTATGTCCAGCTCCGGGGAGGATGAATTCCTCTGTCACTCTGTATTTCCTTCTGTTTACAGAGCTTATCTGTGTGCTCCGTTGTTATCTGAGGTTATAAACAAGGATCCTGCTCCCTGGGCTTGTAGTGCAGACATGTAGTGTCTGGGGCGCCTGGGCCCATAACCTGTTGCAGAGTGTGTTTTCTTGCAGTCACCGCTGTAGTTAGGAGAGCTTCAATCAGCAAGATATCTTGAGTAAATAGTATTTACTTCATACTGGTAAACATGAGATACAATTCAGTTTCACACAGACCTTGCACTGAACACAATACACATTCAAGATGAAGAAGAACAGGAAGAAAGAAAACAACCAACAACTGAGAGCTTCCCTCCCCACATTACAGCAAGTATATAACTTTACACACTATTGCCATCTGCTGTCTGGTTAGTGTAAAGTCCTCCTTTCACTTATAATAAGTCCTAATCTGTTGCATATGCCAACAATAACAAATAGCTCAAAACACGGCACATACAGATTAATTGCTGTTATAAGATTATTCTAATCTCTGCTCACAGATGCACCTTAGTTATAACGTACCAGGACTCTCATTTATTAGAGCCCTAGGACATAGAAAAAGTGGTATATGAAATATTGGTATATACCTATGCAGGTGTCATTTTAAGCACTTTTTAAAGCACATTAGCTCTTTAAAATCTTGGTGTTGGTGATGGTGTTTCTTTGTTAGTCCCCCTTAGGGTCCCAAGGGAGAGTCGTCGTTGAGTGGGGGCGCCATGTTGAACTTAGGGTGCCAACCTCCGCGGTAAGGTAGGGTGAGTAAGGGAAAGAGCACCCCCTCACTTATTATACCTCTATCCTTTTTTAGTGTTAAGTTTATATTGTTAAAATTAACCATTGTCTCCTGACCCAATAGGTCATTTTACCTTATCTAATTAAAAGTTATATTTTAGGGGCATTTTGTGTTTCTCTTTGGTTAATAATACTGTTGTGGTGATATGCCTCCTTCCCCATGTGTGCTGCTGCCCTCGCTCTGCATGTCCTCCTGCCAGGTTGGGTCAGTCACTGTCATCCACCACCTCGGCTTCCACATGTGCACCGTGCTCCTCCTCCTGACTTTGGCAATTGTGTCTAATTATCGGCCACCTCTCCTGACACCTTACCACCATTGCCTTCATGTGACTGGGGCAGGTCAAAGCTTTGGGCATCTGTACATGCAATCTCATCTGTCCCCACTTCAAGTTGACCATCCGATATTTCAGAATCTTGAAATGGAAAACTAAACAGCTCTTCAGAGTGTCCAAGTGTGGGATCAGTTGTCTCAGGGCACTCGGCATGGTGGGAGGAAGGAGAATCAGGGTGAGGAATATCCGGGCCACACTCGCAGCTACTCAGACTTGATCGTGTGGAAGACATGTTGGTGGTGGTGGTGGTGGCTAAGTGACTGGAAACATTATCAGCTATCCAACCAACAACCGTTTCACACTGCTCTGGCTTCAATAGTGGTGTGCTGTGGTCCCCTAGTAACTGGGACAGGAAGGTCGAGCGAGAAGATGTGGGTCTTTGTTTTTGCCCACTTTCACCTTGACCACAGCCTCCTTCGCTGCATGCACCATCATCATCACGTCCACTTCCCCGTCCCTTGCCTTGCCCATTTTAAATGGACTACTGCACTATTTCAAATGCTCAACACAAATATATTTATTAGTAGCGAAGTAATATCTGATCAGTATGTCTGCAAATCTATGATTTTTCAAACCCAAACACCAGGCAGGCCTCAGCCTGATATAACAGACTGTATTCAATTTTGGGGGGCTTTTTTGTGAAGTAAATTTACGCAAAATAGTGCTGTATAGAATTAGAGTATCAGACAGCAAAAAAAGGAGTCCACCGGCCTACAATGACCAAACTTGGAGCACGCAGCTATATGAGGGCTGTCACGGAAATACCACACTGGCAAAAATGTGGCCTTTTTGTAATTTTGGAAGTCAAATAGTGCTGTATAGAATAAGAGTCTCAGACAGCAAAAAAAAGGAGTCCACCCACCTACAATGCCCAAAGTTGGAACATGCAGATATGAGGCCTTTTTTGGTGAATTTAAAACACAAAAAAAGAAAGTGGCACAAGGCTAGCACACACAACTATGCTACGTATGCCTGACAAACTGTGATTTTTCAACAGGCCTCAGTCTGACAGAACAGACTGTATATTTTTTGTTTTTTTGGGGTGAATTTTTGGAAAAAAAAATGCAACTAGGTATATAGTAAAGAAGCTGCAGCAGCAATAGACAGTTATGAAGCTTTGGGAGGGATGCAGTGGGAGCAGTGGATGCACATGCCTGTAGGCCTTGCACTGATGTGGACATGCCGTGCCCTGCCTACCAAGCGCTGCAATATCGAGACCCACGAATTAGCCCGAATAAGGACTTTTGGTTTCTGAGGAGTTGTGGATTTAAGAGTTGCAGACCTACACTAACTCTAAAAACCACGATTCTGACCCTATCTCAGCAGCAGCTCTCTCTACTCTTACTGAATCAGGAACAGAATGCGACGAGCATACTCTCTTATACTTGGGATGATGCTGTGCGGCCAAGCCAATCACCACAACAAAGATGGCTGAGGCGTTTCATGGCCTGGCAGACAATCCCTGAACCGTGATTGGGTCTCTAAAGTCTACCAAAAACACTGGGTGGAGACATCAGTTACCGCCGAATAATCCCAGAAATGCTCAGTGCTCGCTGAGTTCACCGAGCATAGTGATACTCGGGTGAGTAACGAGTAGTGGCTAGCACGTTCGCTCACCACTAGTGTTGAGCATTCCGATACCGCAAGTATCGGGTATCGGCCGATACTTGTGGTATCGGAATTCCGATACTGGGATTCCGATACTTGCCGCGTATCGGATACCGGAATCGGAAGTTCCCAGATTCAAAATGCACAAATTCAGCCAATGAGAATGATTCCAAGTGTGGGCACATCCTGTTCAGCATAGAGGGCATGAAACTACTGGCATGGCTGTGATTGGGTGCTGAAATGATGTCATGATGCAGTTTAAAAGTCGCTGGCGCCATTTTGCGATCACTCTGCTGTGAATTCAGTTAGTGACAGGACGCTGTTTGCTGACTGAGGGCCAGTTTAGAGATAGCGATTTGCTTCTTTGTGCTTTCCAAAGGCTAATTTAGCAACCGCTGTGTTCACCTACTATTCACCTTGCTTTTGCCTTGTAGCGCTATTTTCACAGCGATCTGCAAGGTCTGTATGTGTGTGTGTGTGAGTGCAGCCCACTCTCTAGTCTGAGTGCAGCCATAGGCCATCCATAGCTGGTTGTATTCAGTTCAGGGAGGGTGGTTCATTGCCTCATACTGTTCTTTTTTTTTTTTTTCCAAGTAGTGTAGTCTGCTGCTAATTTTTTCAAAAACATTCTATTAGTGTCTTTCCACCCGTCTCCAGCTAATTTGTGGAAAAACACTACATAGGATAACGTAGAGGAGGGTTTTTGGGCCTTGCAGCGCCGTTTACGGCTGTCTGCATGGTCTCCGTGTGACTGCAGCTCGCCCTGTAGTCTGTGAGCAGCCATAGCCTGGTTGTCTCCAGCTCAGGGTTCTTCACTGCGTCATACCGCAAAATCAATTTTCATTTTGTTTTAAGTAGTGCAGGGCAGGCTGCTGCACATTTTTTCAAAAAATTCCTATTAGTGTCTTTCCACCCGTCTCCAGCTAATTTGTGGAAAAACACTACATAGGATAACGTAGAGGAGGGTTTTTGGGCCTTGCAGCGCCGTTTACGGCTGTCTGCACGGTCTCCGTGTGACTGCAGCTCTATCTGTTGTCAGTTCAGCCCCCAAAAAATAAATAAATAATAAAGTTCACCAAACACACCAGTGACACCACTTTACATTTGTGTAGGCCACATTAGCTCATATTAAAGTCTAGTCCACACTTTAGAAAATTAGTGTTTCTTATACCTGTTAGGAGGAGTTGTTCAGGAATAAGCACACAAATCCGTTAGTACTTTTCTGCTTATCTTTATCAGTCAACCAAGATGAAGAAGGCAGTGAGTAAGGCACATGGGCGTGGGCGCGGAGCAGGGAGGGGACGTGGGGATTCTGTGCCTGCTGCGGGCACCGGTGACTCATCAGCACCCACTTTCACCAGGGAACAGTCATTCATGCGCAGCTTTGTCGCAGAGCGCCGTACACCGCTGCTGCGTGAAGAACAAATTGAAGCCGTTGTCGGATGGATGGAAGCTAATGCATCAACTTCAATTAGTGCCACATCCTCTCAGAAACAGAGCACTGGAGAGCAGCCATCTGTCTCTTCACCACCTGCCAAATTGCCCAGGCAGACAGAGAGCCCAGGACAGGAGCCGTCTCTACTTCTGTTCTCTGAATCTCTTGGCTTGGAAACGGGGGGCCAGCCAAGCAGCATTGGAGAAATGGAAGAAGAGGCAGGGTGCAGTGATGCCCAACAGCTTTTTCTCTCTTCCTCTGAAGAGGCGGGTGGGCCAGTGGCTCCATTCACCACATTGCAGGCCGCATCAGCTGATGATGACACTCAGGTGCCACTTACTGGTGCGTGCTCTGCTGCTGAGACTACCCAGGAGGAGCAGTTGGGGGCAGAGGGTAGTGTAGATGATGAGGTCCTTGACCCATCTTGGCGTGAGGGACAGGAAGGTGGTGGGAGCAGCTCTGAGGAAGAGATTTCCCGTACGGCCCAAAGAGGGAGAGGGAGGGGGAAGACTGCGGATCCTGCAGCCTCCGCTTTGGCACCCGTTAGGAGCATGTCTCTTCCAAAAGCCAAAAAGGGCGCTCCCAAGACTTGCAGTGCCTGGTCCTTTTTTGACACAGTTGCAGATGACATTTGCTATGTCAAATGCAAGGTGTGTCATCACAAAGTCAAAAGAGGGAAAAATGTCAGCAACCTCAATACCTCCAACATGTGGAAACATGTGCGCACCAGGCACCCGGCGGAGTTAGAAAAACACACTGAAGAGCTAGGCCCACCAACAGCGGCAGCTACCACCTCTTCAGCTCGTGTTGCCTCTTCCTCCAGCTCACACGCAGCTGGTTCGGCTTCCTCCCAGGATCGCCGTGGAAGAACCTCTGGCCCTGTTGTCCAGAGACCCGCTGTAATTCCACCCGCAGCACCACTTTCCCAGTCATCCACACACTCCCAGCCCAGTCTACAGCCATCGGTAGTACAGGCATGGGAGAAAAGGCGGCCTTTCTCTTCAAACCACCCACGAGCACAGGCTCTGACTGCAGGCATTGCCAAACTTCTGTCACTGGAAATGCGGTCATTCAGGCTGGTGGAGACTGACAGCTTCCGTGACTTGATGTCATTGGCAGTCCCACAGTACAATGTGCCCAGCCGCTTTTACTTCAGCAGGCAAGCCGTCCCTGACCTGCACAAGCATGTGGAGGGACACATAAAACACGCGCTACTGAACGCCGTCAGTAGCAAGGTCCACCTCACCACCGATGCGTGGACCAGTCAACATGGACAGGGGCGATACCTTTCCCTCACTGCCTATTGGGTTAATGTCGTTGAGCCGGGTACAGACCGTGCGAGTGGCGCAGGACGTGTCCTGCCCACTCCAAGGATTGCAGGAATCCATTCTGTACGCATTGACTCCTCCTCCTACACCAGTTCCTCAGAATCATCGCTGCAGGAGCCGTCACAGTCCACCTCCACATGGACCCGTGATGAACGTGTACCTGTTACGACCGACATGAGCACAGCCGTTGCCAAACGTCAACAGGCCGTCTTGAAATTAATTTATTTGGGGAATCGAAGCCACACAGCGCAGGAGCTCTGGAATGCCATCAAGCAGGAGAGCGATGTGTGGTTTGTGCCAGCGAATCTCCAGCCAGACATGGTAGTGTGTGATAATGGCCGAAATCTGGTGGCAGCTCTGGGCCTCGGCAACCTCACTCACATCCCATGTCTGGCACATGTGCTCAATTTGGTCGTGCAGAGTTTTCTGAGGGACTATCCGGATCTTGATGCACTGCTGCACAAGGTCCGCCTAGAGTGTGCTCACTTGCGGCGTTCCAGCACGGCAAAAGCGCGCATTGCGGCTCTGCAGCGCCGACACCGCCTGCCGGAACATCGCATCATATGTGACCTACCTACCAGGTGGAATTCCACGTTACATATGTTGGAGCGGTTGTGTGAGCAGCAGCAAGCTGTAATGGAGTACCAGCTGCTTCAGGCGCAAAGAAGTCGCACTCAGCGCCGTACAGACTTCACAACCACAGAGTGGGCCACTATGAATGACGTCTGCCAGGTTTTGCGTCCCTTTGATTATTCCACGCGGATGGCGAGTGCAGATGATGCACTAGTCAGCATGACTGTCCCCCTTATCTGCCTGCTTGAAAAATCACTGCAAGCGCTAAGGGATGATGTTGTGGAAGAGGTGGAGGATGAAGATTCAGCATTTCGATCATCTTCTGGACAGTCAGCGCCACGTGGTTCCTCACAAACGCGTAGGCAGGGGACAGTTTGTGAGGAGGATGAGGAGGAGTCAATGGAGGAGGAAGACATCCGTCCAGAGGAGGGAGTTACACAATTGTCCAGTACTCAGTGTGTACAGCGAGGGTGGGGTGATGATGAGCGGGCAGAGATCACGCCTCCAGCAGGGGACAGCGTTTCTTGGGCAGTTGGCAGTCTGCAGCACATGGTGAATTACATGCTGCAGTGCCTGAGAAACGACCGCCGCATCGCCCACATTCTCAACATGTCTGATTATTGGGTGTTCACCCTCCTCGATCCTCGCTACCGGGACAACGTAGAAAGCCTCATCACACCGTTGAACCGGGAGCGAAAAATGCGGGAGTACCAAGACACACTGGTGAATTCCATCATCTTCTCCATTCCAAGTGAGAGAAGTGCTGCTAGTGCATTCCAAAGCAGCTCAGTGCGTCCAGGCAGTGGTGGAGGCTCTGCACAAAGAGGGAGCAGAAGCAGTGCCTCTGCCCAAGGCAAGACCAGTATGGCCCAACTGTGGCACAGTTTTCTGTGCCCGCCACAAAAGTCTACACCATCACAGACGGCTCCAGTCAGCAGGAGGCAACGGTTCCGTCAGATGGTGACAGACTACATGTCTTGCCCTCTTGCTGTACTCCCAGACGGCTCTTCCCCTTTCAAGTTTTGGGTCTCAAAGCTGGATACATGGCCAGAGCTAAGCCAGTATGCATTGGAGGTGCTGTCTTGCCCTGCGGCCAGTGTATTATCGGAACGTGTCTTTAGTGCTGCAGGTGGTGTACTAACTGACCGTCGCATGCGACTATCCTCCGATAACGTTGACCGGCTTACTTTCCTGAAAATGAACAAGGCCTGGATCTCGCAGGAATTTGCCACTCCTCTTCCTGATTAAATAATTAGGTGACTGTCTACAGTATCCAGGTCTCCTGTTGTGTTCATCTTTCTACCACCTGAACTTTAATTCCTGGGCTCCAACACCGCCAGTTGAGGCTCAGAAGTGCCGTCTGCACTGTCAAAACATACGACCCAGTGTTATTGGGTTTCAGTAACGTCAGCTGATCCCCAGCTGTGTAGCCGGCAATGTGTCCTGCGACCGCCACGCTGACACAACAACTGAAATGTAAGGGAACCTGTCCCCCCCCCCAAGGCGTTTGTTACTGAAAGAGCTACCTTGTACAGCAGTAATGCTGCACAAGGAAAAGGTAGCTATTTTTGTTTAGCTCCTTGCACACGCAGAACTTAACACTTATAAAATGTGTCCACTGATACCGTAAAACCGTCCCGGAGGTGGGACTTTCCTTCGTAATATGACGCAGCACAGCCGTCATTCCTACCCCCTTGGCGCCGTGCCCCGGCTCCTCAGCGTTGTTTGATTCCGTCCCGGAGCCTGCGCTGTTATGTTATCCCTTGGCCAGGCACACTTAGCGCTGCCCGTCTTCTGACATCATTTGGTGTCTGGATGGCTGCGCCTGTGCGGCCGCGCTGGCCGAGAGCCCGCCTCGCAGTGTCTTCTGATTTAATCCCACTGGGGGCCTGAGATCCATGGACATGCGTAGTGCATATCTGAACCTCCACCTCTCACTCATCTCCCTACGGCTTCTTCAGACTGTGCGGTGTCAGCTGGTCCCTAATAGCATGCCACGGCCGTGACACCGCACAGTCTGAAGAAGCCATAGGGAGGGGAGTGAGAGGCGAGGATATGCACTGTGCATGGCCACGGATCCCAGGCCCGCGGTGGGATTACATTAGACGACACTTCGAGGCGGGCTCTCGGCCAGCGCGGCTGCACAGGCGCAGCCAGCCTGACACCAAATGATGTCAGAAGATGGGCAGCGCTAAGTGTGCCTGGCCAAGGGATAACATAACAGCGCAGGCTCCGGTACGGAATCAAACAACGCTGAGGAGCCGGGGAACGGCGCCAAGGAGGTAGGAATGACGGCTGTGCTGCGTCATATTACGAAGGAAAGTCCCACCTCCGGGACGGTCTCACGGTATCAGGGGACACATTTTATAAGTGTTTAGTTCTGTGTTTGCAAGGAGCATCATGAAAAGAGCCACCTTTTCCTTTTGCATCTTTTTTGCTGCACAAGCTGGCTCTTAAAGCTACAAACACCTTGGGGGGGGGTTAAAGGTTCCCTTTTGACTTTCTCCAATCAGGCTTCGGCCTACATTGTGTTCCTCTGCTTCTCCTGTCCCTGGGCTCCAACACCGCTAGTTGTTGCCTGGTAGTGCTGTACGCACAGTCAACAGTCCCTCCTCTGTTATTGGGGTTCAGTAACGTCAGCTGTTCCCCTGCTGTGTGTGTGGCAATCCCTCCTATCTCCTCCACCTCCACCTCCCCCTCCTGTCCCTGGGCTCCAACACTGCTAGTTGTTGCCTGGTAGTGCTGTACGCACAGTCAACAGTCCCTCCTCTGTTATTGGGGTTCAGTAACGTCAGCTGTTCCCCTGCTGTGTGTGTGGCAATAGCTCCTATCTCCTCCACCTCCACCTCCCCCTCCTTTCCCTGGGCTCCAACACCGCTAGTTGCCGTCAAGAAGTGCTGTCCGCACAGTTCCAACAGTCCCTCCTCTGTTATTGGGGTTCAGTAATGTCAGCTGTTCCCCTGCTGTGTGTGTGGCAATCCCTCCTATCTCCTCCACCTCCTCCTCCTCCTCCTGTCCCTGGGCTCCAACACCGCTAGTTGCCGTCCAGAAGTGCTGTCCGCACAGTCCCAACAGTCCCTCCTCTGTTATTGGGGTTCAGTAACGTCAGCTGTTCCCCTGCTGTGTGTGTGGCAATCCCTCCTATCTCCTCCACCTCCACCTCCCCCTCCTTTCCCTGGGCTCCAACACCGCTAGTTGCCGTCCAGAAGTGCTGTCCGCACAGTCCCAACAGTCCCTCCTCTGTTATTGGGGTTCAGTAACGTCAGCTGTTCCCCTGCTGTGTGTGTGGCAATCCCTCCTATCTCCTCCACCTCCTCCTCCTCCTCCTGTCCCTGGGCTCCAACATCGCTAGTTGCCGTCCAGAAGTGCTGTCCGCACAGAGCCAAACACCTCGCCAATGTGTTAGTGGGGTTCAGCACCGCCAGCTGTTCCCCTGCTGTGTATACGGCAACGTGTACTGTGACCGCCACGCAGGCACAACAAGTTAAATTTAATGGAACCTGTCCCCCCCCCAGGCGTTTGTTACTGAAGGAGCCACCTTGTGCAGCAGTAATGATGCAAAGGGAAAAAGTGCCTCTTTTCGTGGTGCTCCTTGCACATGCTGAACCTAACACTTATGAAAAGTGTCCCCTCCTACCGTGATACCGTCCGGTTGGTGGAACTTTCCTTTGTGATGTGACGCAGCACAGCCGTCATTCTTACCCCCTTGGCGCCGTGCGCCGCCTCCTCAGCGTTGTTTGAATCAGTCCCGTAGCCTGCGCTGTTAGGTTAGCCCTTGGCCATGCACACATTTTGCGCTGCCCGTCTTCTGACATCATTTGGTGTCAGGCTGGCTGCGCCTGTGTGGCCGCGCTGGCCGAGATCCCGCCTCGTACTGTCTTCTGATTTAATCCCACTGGGGGCCTGAGATCCATGGACATGCGCAGTGCATATCTGAACCTCCACCTCTCACTCATCTCCCTACGGCTTCTTCAAACTGTGCGGTGTCAGCTGGTCCCTAATAGCATGCCACGGCCGTGACACCGCACAGTCTGAAGAAGCCGTAGGGAGGGGAGTGAGAGGCGAGGATATGCACTGCGCATGGCCACGGATCCCAGGCCCGCGGTGGGATTACATTAGAGTCTAAGTATGTACTTACCTAGTCCCGGCGATCCTGATGCTGAGCGCTCCCCCTGCCCGTCCCACGGTCTCCGGGTGCCGCAGCCTCTTCCCCTGTACAGCGGTCATGTGGGACCGCTCATTAGAGAAATGAATAGGCTGCTCCACCTCCCATAGGGGCGGAGCCGCCTATTCATTTCTCTAATGAAGCGGTGCCGGTGACCGCTGATAGAGGAAGAGGCTGCGGCACTGAAGACCAGCTGTCCGGGGGAAGGAGCGGGACGCCGGGAGCAGGTAAGTATCGCATATTCACCTGTCCTCGTTCCTCACGCCGGGCGCTGTCTCCATCTTCCCGGCGTCTCTCCTCACTGACTGTGCAGGTCAGAGGGCGCGATGACGCATATAGTGTGCGCGCCGCCTCCTGCCTGATCAGTCAGTGCAGAGAGACGCCGGGACGGGACGTGAGGAGCTGCAAGCAAGAAAGGTGAGTATGTCATTTATTATTTTTATTGCAGCAGCAGCACAGCTATGGGGCAATAATGGACGGTGCAGAGCACTATATGGCACAGCTATGGGGCAATAATAAACGGTGCAGAGCACTGTATGGCACAGCTATGGGGCAATAATGGTGCAGAGCACTATATGGCACAGCTATGGGGCAATAATGGTGCAGAGCACTGTATGGCACAGCTATGGGGCAATAATGGTGCAGAGCACTGTATGGCACAGCTATGGGGCAATAATGGTGAAGAGCACTGTATGGCACAGCTATGGGGCAATAATGGTGCAGAGCACTATATGGCACAGCTATGGGGCAATAATGGTGCAGAGCACTGTATGGCACAGCTATGGGGCAATAATGGTGCAGAGCACTATATGGCACAGCTATGGGGCAATAATGGTGCAGAGCACTGTATGGCACAGCTATGGGGCAATAATGGTGCAGAGCACTGTATGGCACAGCTATGGGGCAATAATGGTGCAGAGCACTGTATGGCACAGCTATGGGGCAATAATGGTGCAGAGCACTGTATGGCACAGCTATGGGGCAATAATGGTGCAGAGCACTGTATGGCACAGCTATGGGGCAATAATGGTGCAGAGCACTGTATGGCACAGCTATGGGGCAATAATGGTGCAGAGCACTGTATGGCACAGCTATGGGGCAATAATGGTGCAGAGCACTGTATGGCACAGCTATGGGGCAATAATGGTGCAGAGCACTGTATGGCACAGCTATGGGGCAATAATGGTGCAGAGCACTGTATGGCACAGCTATGGGGCAATAATGGTGCAGAGCACTGTATGGCACAGCTATGGGGCAATAATGGTGCAGAGCACTGTATGGCACAGCTATGGGGCAATAATGGTGCAGAGCACTGTATGGCACAGCTATGGGGCAATAATGGTGCAGAGCACTATATGGCACAGCTATGGGGCAATAATGGTGCAGAGCACTGTATGGCACAGCTATGGGGCAATAATGGTGCAGAGCACTGTATGGCACAGCTATGGGGCAATAATGGTGCAGAGAACTGTATGGCACAGCTATGGGGCAATAATAAACGGTGCAGAGCACTGTATGGCACAGCTATGGGGCAATAATGGTGCAGAGCACTATATGGCACAGCTATGGGGCAATAATAAACGGTGCAGAGCACTGTATGGCACAGCTTTCTATGGTACAGCTATGGGGCAATAATAAACGGTGCAGAGCACTGTATGGCACAGCTATGGGGCAATAATGGTGCAGAGCACTATATGGCACAGCTATGGGGCAATAATGGTGCAGAGCACTATATGGCACAGCTATGGGGCAATAATGGTGCAGAGCACCAGGGAAACGAGCATGGTGCTCCCACTCATTCTGAACCTATGGTAAGTTGAATCACATTCTCATTATAAATGTCATAATTATATGATAAGTATGCACTAAGCTCCATCCCTCCATAACCCCACCCCCATATGACCAAAGCCCCGCCCCTGCCCCACCCCCACCGGGCCATGGAAAACTGGTCTTGCTTAAAGCCGGTCCCTGGTGCAAAAAAGGTTGGGGACCTCTGCATTAGACGACACTGCGAGGCGGGATCTCGGCCAGCGCAGCCGCACAGGCGCAGCCAGTCTGACACCAAATGATGTCAGAACACGGGCAGCGCAAAATGTGTGCATGGCCAAGGGCTAACCTAACAGCGCAGGCTACGGGACTGATTCAAACAACGCTGAGGAGGCGGCGCACGGCGCCAAGGGGGTAAGAATGACGGCTGTGCTGCGTCACATCACAAAGGAAAGTTCCACCAACCGGACGGTATCACGGTAGGAGGGGACACTTTTCATAAGTGTTAGGTTCAGCATGTGCAAGGACCATAATTAAAAGAGCTAAGATAACCTTTTCCAGCATTAGTGCTGTACACGATGGCTCTTTCAGCTACAAACGCCTGGGGGGGGGTTAAAGTTTCCCTTTCAACTTGCTCCAGTGCAGGCTTCGGCCTACACTCTGCTCCCTCTCCTCCTCCTGCTGACCCTGGGCTCTAACACCGCCAGTTGGGGCCCAGATGTGCTAGCTGCACAGAGCCAAACACCAGCCAATGTGTCAGTGGGGTTCAGCACCGCCAGCTGTTCCCCTGCTGTGTAGCCGGCAACGTGTCCTGCAACAGCCACGCAGACACAAGAACTGAAATTGAAGGAAACCTGTCCCCCCTCCCCCAGGCGTTTTTACGTTTTACAGCCACCTTGTACGACAGTAATGCTGCATGTGTGCAAGGTGGCTCAGAAACTTATTCTCCTTGCCCATGTTGAAGTGAACACGTCTAAAAATGAGTCCTCTGCGACCATTAAAACGTCCCTCAGGTGTGATTTTCCTTTGTATTGACACGCAACAAGCTCCTTGGTAGCGCTGCCCGTCTTCTGGCATCATTGTTTGGCTGCCTGCGCCTCTGCGGCTGCCTTGCCCCACACAACGCCCCTCGGTGTCTTATTTATTGGGACTGCGAGGGTGTGATTGATGGGCATGAACGGTGCATTTCTTCGCCTGTCCCTCATCTCCTTCCGCCTTCTTCGGACTGTGCGTCTTCATGGCCGTGGCATGCGATAAGGGATCAGCTGACGCCGCATACTCTGAAGCGGGTGTAAGAACCCAAGCGAGAGGCGAACATATGTACTGCGCCAGGCCATGAATCCCAGCCCCGCAGTGTTTTAACAATGTTAAGACACTGCGGGGCTGGGATTCATGGTCATCGCAAACCGCACCAGCCGACATTAAATGATGTCAGAAGATGGGCAGCGCTAACAGCGCTAGGCCAGGGGATAACATGACAGCGCAGACTCCTGTACAGCAAATAACAACGCTCAGGAGGCTGCACCTAGCACCAAGGTGGGATTCTTGACATCTGTGCTGCGTCTCATTACGAAGGGAACTCGCGCCTCCAACACAGTTTGACTGTATAAAGGGCTAAATGTTATACGTGTTTCATTCAGCGTGTGCAAGGAGAAAAATTAAAAGAGCAACCTTTGACTTGTGCAGCACTACTGCTGCATAAGCTGTGGCTCTTCTACTTTGTAACCCCTGAGGGGGGGTTAAAGGTTACCTTTGAAATTGGTTCAATTAGGCTTCGGCCTACACTCTGCTCCCCCTGCAGAGCCCGGGCTCCAACACCGCCAGTTGGGGCCCGGTACTGCTAGCTGCACAGAGCCAAACACCAGCCAATGTGTCAGTGGGGTTCAGCACCGCCAGCTGTTCCCCTGCTGTGCAGCCGGCAACGTGTCCTGCAACAGCCACGCAGACACAACAGACCCAAAGCTGCCGCCAGTGCAGGCTTCGGCCTACACTCTGCTCCCTCTCCTCCTCCTGCTGACCCTGGGCTCCAACACCGCCAGTTGGGGCCCGGTACTGCTAGCTGCACAGAGAAAAACACCAGCCAATGTGTCAGTGGGGTTCAGCACCGCCAGCTGTTCCCCTGCTGTGTAGCCGGCATCGTGTCCTGCAAAAGCCACGCAGACACAAGAACTGAAATTGAAGGGAACCTGTCCCCCCTCCCCCAGGCATTTGTACGTTTTACAGCCACCTTGTACAGCGGTAATGCTGCATGTGTGCAAGGTGGCTCATAAACGTATTCTCCTCGCACATGTGGAACTGAAAACACGTCTAAAATGTGTCCTCTGTGTGACCATTTAACCATCCCGGAGGTGTGACTTTCCTTTGTAATGACACGCTGCAACCCCCTTGGTAGCGCTGCCCGTCTTCTGGCATCATTGTTTGGCTGCCTGCGCCTCTGCGGCCGCGCTGACCCACACAACGCCCCTCGGTGTCTTATTTATTGGGACTGCGAGGGTGTGATTGATGGGCATGAGCAGTGCATCAGTTCGCCTGTCCCTCATCTCCTTCCGCCTTCTTCAGACTGTGCGGCTTCTTGGCCGTGGCATGCGATAAGGGATCAGCTGACGCCGCACAGTCTGAAGCGGGTGTAAGGACCCGAGTGTGAGAGGCGAACATATGTGCTGCGCCAGGCCATGAATCCAAGACCCGCAGTGTTTTAACAATGTTAAGACACTGCGGGGCTGGGATTCATGGTCATCGCAAACCGCACCAGCCGACATTAAATGATGTCAGAAGATGGGCAGCGCTAACAGCGCTAGGCCAGGGGATAACACGACAGCGCAGACTCCTGTACAGCAAATAACAACGCTCAGGAGGCTGCACCCAGCACCAAGGTGGGATTCTTGACATCTGTGCTGCGTCTCATTACGAAGGGAACTCGCGCCTCCAACACAGTTTGACTGTATAAAGGGCTAAATGTTATACGTGTTTCATTCAGCGTGTGCAAGGAGAAAAATTAAAAGAGCAACCTTTGACTTGTGCAGCACTACTGCTGCATAAGCTGTGGCTCTTCTACTTTGTAACCCCTGAGGGGGGGTTAAAGGTTACCTTTGAAATTGGTTCAATTAGGCTTCGGCCTACACTCTGCTCCCCCTGCAGAGCCCGAGTTCCAACACCGCCAGTTGGGGCCCGGTACTGCTAGCTGCACAGAGCCAAACACCAGCCAATGTGTCAGTGGGGTTCAGCACCGCCAGCTGTTCCCCTGCTGTGCAGCTGGCAACGTGTACTGCAACAGCCACGCAGACACAACAGACCCAAAGCTGCCGCCAGTGCAGGCTTCGGCCTACACTCTGCTCCCTCTCCTCCTCCTGCTGACCCTGGGCTCCAACACCGCCAGTTGGGGCTCTAGGAAGACAAGCTTGAATAGGTCCCCATCCTGGTTCCAGCACCGTCAGCTGGTTCCGGGCAGAGCCTTTGGCTTAGGTTCCTCCCTCTGGGTATCCGAGTTCCACCAACGTCAGGTGGTCCTTGGTAGTGCTTTCAGGCACGGGTACCTCCTGCTTAGTAACCGGGTTCCAGTAACGTCAGCTGGTCCTCGGTCGTTCCATTGGCTCTTGGACCTTCGGCTACCCATCCGGGTTCCAGCACCGTCAGCTGGTTCTCGGCAGTGTCTTTTGCTCTTGTACCTTCTGCTCCCCATCCTGGTTCCAGTACCGTCAGCTGGTTCTGGGCAGAGCCTTTGGCTTAGGTGCCTCCTTCTGGGTATCCGAGTTCCACCAACGTCAGGTGGTCCTTGGTAGTGCTTTCAGGCACGGGTACCTCCTGCTTAGTAACCGGGTTCCAGTAACGTCAGCTGGTCCTCGGTAGTTCCATTGGCTCTTGGACCTTCGGGTAGCCATCCGAGTTCCAGTTCCATCAGCTGTTTCTCTGCATTTTCTCAGCCTTCTTGTACCTTCTGCTACATTTCCAAGTTCAAGAGACTAAACACGATGACCCGGAAGACCACCCCTAAGATGACGACGACACCAGAGACGACAACCACCGTGATGACGACGACCCTGGAGACGATGACCCTGAAGACCACCCCGATGACGACGACCCCGGAGACGACAACCACCGTGATGACGACGACCCTGGAGACGATGACCCTGAAGACCACCCCGATGACGACGACCCCGGAGACGACGACCCTGGAGACGACGACGACCTGGAAGACCGAGAAGCAGAAGAACAAGAGGCTGCAGAACAAAGAGCAGAAGAACATTAAGCATAAGACTAAATATCAGAGCAAAAGATATTATCTAAATTATAAGCAGAAGAAGACTAAGCAGTGTATGGGGGTGAGTCCGTTCCTCCTCGTGGTGCCCCTGGATAAAGCCTGATGCTGCAGGCCAAACTGAACGCGGACAAATGTAACTGTTTTGTGACAGGCAGAACGGAAGGTGTAATCTTCAAACTTTTATAGATAACAACTACGGGAATGCCTGTCAGTGACAAATAAGAATATGATGAAGAAGTAGAATATGAAGAAGATAATAGTAAAATAAAAAGAATATGAACAATGTAACAAAAAAAATAATAGGTAGAAGATGAAGAAGAAGATGAATAAGGTGAAGAAGTTGATGTCAAAGAAGCTGATGATGAGGATAATGAAGAAGAAAGTGTGGGAGAAGTAAAAAAGAAGGTGAAGGGCGTGGAAGTAGTGAAACATCAATATCTGACAAAATAAAAAAAAAATTAACATAGTCAAAATCTTTCTAATGCCGAACGTCATAAAAAACAAAACAAAATCCTGCTATTCTATTAGATTGGGCTAAACCTCTGTGCCTTTAATGTCTCCGCCACGTCCCCCAATACATCCTACATTATTCTTAGTTGTTTTCCTTCATGTAGAATGAACCTACAAGTTTATAAAGGGTTTATTTTAATTCCGATATTTTCGTCCCATTGACTTGCATTGGGATCGGGTATCGGTATCGGATTAGATCCGATACTTTGACGGTATCGGCCGATACTTTCCGATACCGATACTTTCCGATATCGGAAGGTATCGCTCAACACTACTCACCACTATTCAGAACATTAATTCCTTCAGTGTTATTTCAGCATTTCTTCACCCATAGAACACAAAGAGTAAGTGCAAAAAAGTACCAAAAGCGCTGCAAAAAGTGTTGCCATCAGTTTTTGCTGAATTTGTAATGAAAGATAGCTAGTACAGAAGGATGTAAACCCCATTTATTTTCGTGATTTTCTCAAGTTTAATAGAGATGGGCAGACACCTGGATGTTTGGGTCCTACGCATTCGTCCGAACAGTTCCAAAAAGTTTGGATTCGGGTACAAGAACAGTACCCGAACTTGAACCCGGATCCCATTCACTTGAATGGGGGGCCCAAACATCCAGTGTGTGCCACACTGTCATGTGCATGACAGAGCAGCAAACTCCGCTTCTGATCAGCAGTGAAATCATCCCCATGGTCAGAAAGCCATGGTTCCCACGCTGTCAAAAGACAGCATGAGCACTCAGCTGTGAACGGAGGTATAAAATTTACCTCCAGTCACTGGTGTCAGCAAATGGGACTCCAGCTCCCATCATCCGACACCTGCTGCCGCTAATAATAGTGAGAGCAGGAGAGGCTCATGGGTTTATTCATTAGCCGCTTTCTGTGCTGTAAATAAATAATAAAAAAAAAAATGTCATGGGTTCCCCTGTATTTTTGATAACCAGCCAGGCAAAACTCACAGCTGGGGGCTGCAACCCTCAGCTGTCAGCTTCAACAAGGTTGGATATCAAGAATAGAGGGGTTCCCACACTGTATTTTTCAGTTATTAATTCATTCATAAATTGCGTGGGGTCCCCCCCATTTTTGACAACAAGCCTTGCTAAAGCAGACAGCTGGGGTCAGGTATTTTAGTTTTACTACAGCAGAACGAGGGCTTTTGTGAAATTAGGCATTAAGTGAATAAAACAGTGTTTGTTATTTTAACCCCTTTACCCCCAAGAGTGGTTTGCACGTTAATGACGTTAATGGCCAATTTTTTCATTTCTGACCACTGTCCATTTATGAGGTTATAACTCTGGAACGCTTCAACGGATCCCGGTGATTCTGACAGTGTTTTCTCATGACATATTGTACTTAATGTACTTATTGTACTCGCTGTTATTAGTGACAGCAGGTGTCAGATAACGGGAGCTGTAGTTCCAGCTGCTGACACAAGTGACTGGAGGTAAACTTTGTACCACCAATCACAGCTGAGTGCTCATGCTGTATTTTGACAGCATGGGAACCGTGGATCTCTGACTGGCTGGGATGATTTCACCGCCTATCAGAAGTGGCGTTTGCCATGTTGTCATGCACATGAGTGTGACAAACACCCGGTGTTCAGGCAGCAGAACCTAAACAATAACACAGACTTCCCTATGAAGTCCGTGTTCGGTGTCCATGCCCGAACAATAGATGTTTTGTACGGACGCTGAAATTTACTGTTCAGGTTTGCCCAGTTTAAACCAATATGTCTTGGCTTCCTCACCTGAGAATGGTGGTTAGGATTAGTGTACATTAATTAAATTAGTGATAGGTGTTAAAGTAAACATTGCCTGGTCATCTTAATGCCGGACCAATGTTGCAAAACTAAACATTGTCTGACCAACGTGTCAAATTGAACAATACTTGACCAACTCATTGGCCAACCAATATGTGAATGTAAACAATGTTTGTCCTCCAAAATGCACTGCCAATGCGATAGGCAAACTATTGTTGACCAATTCAACTCACCCCGTAGTTTTTACATTTGCAATTCCGTATTTTTTTCATGAACTCATAAACTTTTCTGTTCAGAAAAGTCAATATTTTTTCAGACAAAATCTTTTTCCACTAAATAATTTGATCAAATTTCCATTTTTTTCATAAAACGTTTTATAGTGCCACATATGTCTTGCATTGGTGGTCTAATTGTTCATGCTTGTATGGTGGAGGAAAAGTTGAACTTTGGGATCCTGAAAAACACAGCATGAAAAGCAGCAAAAAGACAGCAAAACATGCTTTTTGTCTGCAGATTTTTACTGCCAAAAGATCAGGTTTTGAAAAGAAAGCAAAAAATCAGCATGTGAACATAACCTCACCTTCTGTGATCCCTGAGGTTTTGTTTAGATTGTTTGGCTTGTGAAAAAGAGGATATTGCAACAGCCCTGGCTAAAAAAGTCATGCCAAGAATTCCAGAAAGTAAATGATGTGAAGAGCCTTCTGCCCAGTGGCCAGACATTCCTGACCTCACTGATGGACCGCAAATCAATTTGCCCATCTCTTATGCTGTGATTATTTTGATCTCTGGCGTTTTTCGTAGAGATGAGTGAATTTGTTTGGCTCCCTCTTTATTCGGCAAGCTGTAGTGCTTACCGAATAAGCTGCAGAGGGAACCTGGATTGCTCCTGCTGATTAGCTGTCCGGCGGCGCAGCTGCATGTGTCACAGCTGTTTCACTGTCCCAACACATGCCTGTTTGTCGGACTCTCCTTGCATGTGTTGTGACAGTGAAACAGCCGTGATACATGCTGCTGCGCCGCCTGACAGCTGATCAGCAGGAGAGATCCAGGGATCCGGGTTCCCTCTGCAGCTTATTCGGTAAGCACTATAGGTTGCCGAATAAGGAGGGAGCAGAACAAATTTGCTCATCTCTAGTTTTTCAGAAATTAGTGCACAGTTGATTTTGCAGAGTGAAAAATGGAAATATACCAATTTAATGCCAAATACATAGTGCTTAGCTTCTGCTCCTGCAGACAAGTGCTTCAAAAATTAAATCTGATATAAATTAAGGCACTTGAACCTTTAGCTGAAAACCGCTCCAACAGTAACAGAGTATTGCAGCACATGCACATCAATAGGAGATAAATTGCAGTACTCATAAATGTCCACTAAGAAATCTACAGTGCTTCCTTCGACCAAATGCCAAATCAGTTTGCAGTTGATAGGTAGGTGTGCCAGGTGTTGGACCCCCACCAATCTCATATTGATCACTAATCAAGTGAATAGGTCCTCAATGATTAGATCAGGAGATGTCCTTAAAGAGCATTGTCTCCTCTGCAGCAATGCCATATATGTTGATACTAGCTGTTTCCAGCCAGCTAACGCTCGGCATGCTCATTGCTATCTAATTAACGCTGCTAGTGATTAAACTAAAGTAAATAATGACAACATTCAATAGCTCTTACGCAGGTGGTAAATTAACTTAAAATGAAGTTAATAACAATAATAATAATTAAAAATCAGAATAATACTAATACATTTTATTCACAGTGTAAAATCAAAAGCAAACTGGATTTGTGTGGTAATTTGTGGGGACAGAGCCTTGTGTGGTAATGTGTGGGGATGGAGCCTCAGGTGGTAATGTGTGGGGACGGAGCCTCGTGTGGTAATGTGTGAGGATGGAGCCTCAGGTGGTAATGTGTGGGGACGGAGCCTCGTGTGGTAATGTGTGGGGACGGAGCCTCATGTGGTAATGTGTGGGGATGGAAGCTCGTGTGGTAATGTGTGGGGATGGAAGCTCGTGTGGTAATGTGGGGGGGCAGGATTATGTGTGGTAATACGGTGGGGGGGCGGGATTGTGAGTGGTGATGTGTGGGGGCGGGATTGTGTATGGTAATGTGGTGGGGGGCGGGATTATGTGTGGCAATGTGGTGGGGGGCGGGATTGTTTGTGGTAATGTGGTGGGGGGCGGTATTATGTGTGTGGTAATGTGGTGGGGGGCAGGATTGTGTGTGGTAATGTGGTGGGGGTGGGATTGTGTGTCGTAAAATTGTGGGGGGCAAGATTATGTGTCGTAATGTGGTGCGGGGTGGGATTTTGTGTGGTAATGTGGTGGGGGGCGGGATTATGTGTGGTAGTGTGGTGGGGGGCAGGATTATGTGTGGTAGTGTGGTGGGGGGCAGGATTATGTGTGGTAATGTGGTGGGGGGTGGGATTATGTGTCGTAATGTAGTGGGGGGCGGGATTGTGTGTGGTAATGTGCTGGGGGCGGGATTATGTGTGGTAATGTGGTGGGGGCGGTATTATGTGTGTGGTAATGTGGTGGGGTTTGGGATTATGTGTCGTAATGTGGTGGGGGGCATTATTTTGTGTGGTAATGTGGTGGGAGGGCAAGATTGTGCATGGTAATGTGGTGGGAGGGCGGTATTGTGTGTGCTAATGTGGTGGGGTGGGGTTATGTGTGGTAATGTGGGGGGGCGGGATTATGTGTGGTAAAGTGGTGGGGGGGATTATGTGTGGTAATGTGGTGGGGGCAGGATTGTGTGTGGTAATGTGGTGGGGGGCGGGATTGTGTGTGGTAATGTGGTGGGGGGCAGAATTATGTGTGTTCATGTGGGGGGGCGGGATTGTGTGTGGTAATGTGCAGGGGGCAGGATTGTGTGTGGTAATGTGGTGAGGGGGCGAAATTATGTGTAGTAATGTGGTGGGGGGCGAGATTGTGTGGTAATGTGGTGGGGGACAGGATTGTGTGTGGTAATGTGGTGGGGGTGGGATTATGTGTGGTAATGTGGGGGCGGTATTATGTGTGGTAATATGGTGTGGGGGCGGGATTGTGTGTGGTAATGTGGTGGGGGGGGATTATGTGTGGTAATGTGGTGGGGGGCAGGATTGTGTGCGGTAATGTGTGGGGGGACGGGATTGTGTGTGGTAATGTGGAGGGTGCGAGATTAAGTGTGGTAATGTGTGTGGTAATATGGTGGGGGCTGGATTGTGTATGGTAATGTGGTGGGGGCGAGATTGTGTGTGGTGATGTGTGGGGGCGGAGCTACTGTGCAAGGTGCGGGATTAGCAAGTAATCACGATGCCTCTTATATATATATATATATATATATATATATATAGATTAACTTTGGTTTGGCTACGCTGCAGAGCTCAGAATAAGCCATTTGGTGTTGTGTGCGCACATTTTAGTAAATTGTTTTTTGGCAGACATGTCACTTGTTCTGCGGCTTTGAGCTACTATTAAAGAAGAATCTGTCCATTTTTCTGTTGAAGGACAACAGATCTGAGTAGGTGCTTGTATTTTGCATGACAAGCTACAGGAAAGATGCATATCTTTGTACAATATATTAGAATTGAGAGTTCTCAGTGGTTGATACCTTTTAATGACTAAGGGTACTGTCACACAGTGCCATTTTGATCGCTACGACGGCACGATCCGTGATGTCGCAGCGTCGTATGATTATCGCTCCAGCGTCGTAGACTGCGGTCACACGTTGCAATCACGGCGCTGGAGCGATGCCGAAGTCCCCGGGTAACCAGGGTAAACATCGGGTTACTAAGCGCAGGGCCGCGCTTAGTAACCCGATGTTTACCCTGGTTACCAGCGTAAACGTAAAAAAAACAAACAGTACATACTCACATTCCGGTGTCTGTCCCCCGGCGTCTCAGCTTCTCTGCACTGTGTAAGCACAGCAGCCGGAAAGCAGAGCGGTGACGTCAGACGTCACCGCTGTGCTCGCTTTCTGGCTGGCCGGCGCTCACAGTGCAGAGAAGCTGAGATGCCGGAGGACAGACACCGGAATGTAAGTATGTACTGTTTGTTTTTTTTACGTTTACGCTGGTAACCACGGTAAACATCGGGTTACTAAGCGCGGCCCTGCGCTTAGTTACCCGATGTTTACCCTGGTTACAAGCGAACACATCGCTGGATCGCTGTCACACACAACGATCCAGCGATGTCAGCGGGTGATCAAGCGACGAAAGAAAGTTCCAAACGATCTGCTACGACGTACGATTCTCAGCAGGATCCCTGATCGCTGCTGCGTGTCAGACACTGCGATATCGTAACGATATCGCTAGAACGTCACGAATCGTACCGTCGTAGCGATCAAAATGGCACTGTGTGACAGTACCCTAAGATGATAACAAATTGCAAGCTTTCAAAACTACTCAGGTCTCTGAGTAGAGGACAATAAAACATTCAAGCTCCTTATCTATTAACTGTTCCAATATTTATTGCCACAACTCTCTCATTATGATAGTTCTGCTTCATGTCTCTTGTCTTATCTATTGCAATAATTCTTTCTGTGCTGCCTTGTGCATAAATATGTGATTCTTCAGATTTTGTGTTATTCGATGCCTGATGAAGAGACCTGAGTAGTCTCAAAAGCTTACAATTTGTTACCATGTTTGCATGATAAGTTAAAATTTTTATGATTTAATTTAGAGGTACATAACATTTTTAAAAATGTTTTACCTACAAAATGCACTGCCTATGCGTTAGGCAAACTATTGTTGCTTTTTATTCCGACTTTTGCAAAACTGAATGTTAAAAGCCATTTTGCAATGTTTGCCATGTGATAAATGTGATAAGATGGCTCTATTGTACCTGCCAATCAACGTAGCATTCTTGCTTAAGGTACCATCACATTAAGCGACGCTGCAGCGATATAGACAACGATGCCGATCGCTGCAGCATCGCTATTTCGTCATTGTGTGGTCGCTGGAGAGCTGTCACACAGACAGCTCTCCAGCGACCAACTATGCCGAAGTCCCTGGGTAACCAGGGTAAACATCGGGTTACTAAGCGCAGGGCCGCCCGATGTTTACCCTGGTTACCAGTGTAAATGTAAAAAAAACCAAAACACTACATACTTACATTCCGGTGTCTGTAGCGTCCCCTGGCGTCCGCTTCCCTGCACTGTGTAAGCGCCAGCCCTAAAGCAGAGCGGTGACGTCACCGCTGTGCTCTGCAGGGAAGCGGACGCCGGGGGATGCGACAGACATCAGAAGGTGAGTATGTAGTGTTTGTTTTTTTTTACATTTACAATGGTAACCAGGGTAAATATCGGGTTACTAAGCATGGCCCTGCGCTTAGTAACCCGATGTTTACCCTGGTTACCAGTGAAGACATCGCTGGATCGGTGTTACACACACCGATCCAGCGATGTCAGCGGGTGATCCAGCGACGAAATAAGGTGCTAGCCTTCTAGCTCTGACCAACGATATCACAGCAGGATCCTGATCGCTGCTGCGTGTCAAACACAACGATATCGCTATCCAGGACCACAACGCCACGGATCGCTATCGTTATCGTTGTTAAGTTGTTCAGTGTGAAGGTACCTTTACAGTTTTTTATTGGAAGGGATAATAAATAGTGATGAACAAGCAAAAAACTGTGCAAGTGATCGGTAGTCCAATCGAGCACTTTGGAATGCTTGGGTGCTCATGTACCAAACATAATATAAGTCAATGAAACTATTGAGGACTTTTCCATCAGACTTTTACTCGACGGCTGATAGGTGGGGAGACAAGGAGAGAGGGCGTCCCCTGTAACCACAGCAACTCCCTCTGATACACACTGTATTTTGACACACCCCATAACCTCATGTCACTACTCACGTGAAGGTGTGTAACCTGCAACCATGGCAGCTCATCTCTGGCATGCCTCACATTGCTACATCACTACCCATGTGAAGTTACCACATGGGAATGTCACATGATGTGATGCACTTTTGGTTCAGCAGACGTGGCTCATGACCTCAGTACAGACCAGCTCAGGGACCTGAGCATCATGCAATACACGTCACAGTGTAAGAAGAGGCACCGGACCGGGGGTACCTTTCTTGCGCCAGGTCCGAGACTGTCACCTTTGTTGTCTGGGGGAAAGCTTAGAGACCGGGACTGACCTTTGCACTGGAAAGCAGGGGGCATATTTATCATAAAAGGGAGAGAGCACGCAAAAAGGAGAGATACTTGGCAGGAACACGCAGCAGGGGAAGTTTGGTGCTACGTCCTCTGAGTAATGTGGCAGTGCAGGCCCACGTTTTATTATCCCTGTTGTGACTTACAGAGACTGTGGCCGGAGAACTGTATTCTGCCCGTTGGACCCCACTACACCAGGTATTCGATGCTGCGAGCCAGTAGAGAAACCCCTGGTGACTTACTGAGAACTATACTCTCTCACCTTCCTATTTCTGCTGAGCTGCGTTAAGCCCTGGCAGTGTTGGAGACCACTCTTCACCCTCTACCACATCCTGGACCAAGGACCCTGTGCAAAATGTCAAGGACCCATCGCCAGGAACTGAATCAACGTCTGCAGGATGACACCGGATTCATCACGTGCTGACCACATTGGCACCACTGTTAGAACCTAAGAATCTGCAGTCAGGAAGCTGTCAAACTGATAAGTTTACTCTTAATGAACAGTTGTTATATTTTTGCCCTATAACCTCCCTCAGCACCCTATTGTGCACCCATCCCTTGCCATACCCCTGCCTCTACTTTCCCCTCCCTGCGTGGAATATACTCCTGTATCAGTAAAGTTCACTTTAACTCTTGCTCTGCCTCCTGTCTGTTACTGCATCCCACAACCTGCTAACAGCTAGGTGCTCGATCGAGCACCCAAATGCTCCATCAAGTATTGAGCAGTGGCGAGCACGCTCGCCTATCACTAATAGTAAATTTAAATACATTATTCACTCTTGCACACCCTTTTAAAAGCCCAGTAACCAATAGAGATGAGCAAACTTGTTTGGAAAACGTTTGTCAATCTCAAATTTGGCTCGAATAAAGCACATTCATATTCGTGTCCAGTTTCACAAGCATTTTTGCTCAAAGTTGGCAAAATTCTTTAAATTATCGCATTTCCACTACTGCTTTTGTTATCAATATGGCTAGTATAGTGGTGCTGTATGATGAGCAGGGCAGACGGGGTGATGTTATGGTTCTCAATGGCAAGAGAACATAGCCCAGCAAACATAAGAACTAGCTCTTGGAAGGATGGAAACTAAACTGACCATGAACTAAACCTGCCGCACAACTAACAGTAGCCGGGTAGCGTTGCCTGCGTTTTATCCCTAGACGCCCAGCGCCGGCCGGAGGACTAACTAATCCTGGCAGAGGAAAATATAGTCCTGGCTCACCTCTAGAGAAATTTCCCCGAAAGGCAGACAGAGGCCCCCACATATATTGGCGGTGATTTTAGATGAAAATGATAAACGTAGTATGAAAATAGGTTTAGCAAAATTGAGGTCCGCTTACTAGATAGCAGGAAGACAGAAAGGGCACTTTCATGGTCAGCTGAAAACCCTATCAAAACACCATCCTGAAATTACTTTAAGACTCTAGTATTAACTCATAACATCAGAGTGGCTGTTGTGAATTTGGATCCTGGGCTCCCCCGGTGGCTACTGGTGGAATTGAACTGGTGTCTTCATCTTCTCTGTTCACCTGTTCCCATCAAGATGTGGGAGTCGCTATATAACCTTGCTGCTCTGTTAGTTTCCTGCCGGTCAACAATGTTATCAGAAGCCTCTCTTTGCTTGTTCCTGCTCCTAGACAACTACTAGATAAGTTTGACTCTTGTCCATGTTTGTTTTTGCATTTTTGTTCCAGTTCACAGCTGTAGTTTCGTTACTGTGTCTGGAAAGCTCTTGTGAACAGGAATTGCCACTCTGGTGTTATGAGTTAATGCCAGAGTTTTAAAGTAATTTCTGGATGGTGTTTTGATAGGGTTTTCAGCTGACCATGAAAGTGTCCTTTCTGTCTTCTGCTATGTAGTAAGTGGACCTCAAATTTGCTAAACCTATTTTCATACTACGTTTGTTATTTCATCTTAACTCACCGCCAATACATGTGGGGGGCCTCTGTCTCCTTTCGGGGTATTTCTCTAGAGGTGAGCTAGGACTAATATTTTCCTCTGCTAGCTTTATTTAGTCCTCCGGCTGGTGCTGGGCATCTAGAATCAACGTAGGCATGCTACCCGGCCACTGCTAGTTGTGCGTTAGGTTTAGTTCATGGTCAGCTTAGTTCCCATCTTCCAAGAGCTAGTTTCTATATATGCTGATGCTATGTTCTCTTGCCATTGAGATCATGACAGTTTGACCGGCCCACTAAAGGGTTAAAATCCTTGGCTGAGAAAGGAGAGAAATAAGTAGTCTGCTGAAATTTTTTATTTTTTTTTTCTCTCCTTCTAATCTTTGAATGGCTCTGTGTCCACCTGTTTGTAATGGATCTTCAGAGTGTAACTGCAGGTTTGAATAATCTCGCCACGAAGGTACAAAATTTGCAAGACTTTGTTTGTCATGCACCTGTATCTGAGCCGAGAATTCCTTTGCCGGAATTTTTCTCGGGGAATAGATCTGGGTTTCAGAATTTTCGAAATAATTGCAAATTATTTTTGTCCTTGAAATTTCGCTCTGCCGGAGACCCTGCACAGCAGGTCAGGATTGTGATTTCCTTGCTCCGGGGCGACCCTCAAGACTGGGCTTTTTCATTGACACCAGGGGATCCTGCGTTGCTCAATGTGGATGCGTTTTTTCTGGCCTTGGGGTTGCTTTATGACGAACCTCATTTGGAGCTTCAGGCAGAAAAAACTTTGATGTCCCTATCTCAGGGGCAAGATGAAGCGGAAATTTACTGCCAAAGATTCCGTAAATGGTCTGTGCTTACTCAGTGGAATGAGTGCGCCCTGGCGGCGACTTTCAGAGAGGGTCTCTCTGATGCCGTTAGGGATGTTATGGTGGGGTTCCCTGTGCCTGCGGGTCTGAATGAGTCCATGACAATGGCTATTCAGATCGATAGGCGTTTGCGGGAGCGCAAACCAGTGCACCATCTGGCGGTGTCCACTGAGAAGTCGCCAGAGAGTATGCAGTGTGATAGAATTCTGTCCCGAAGCGAGCGGCAGAATTTTAGACGGAAAAATGGGTTGTGTTTCTATTGTGGTGATTCTACTCATGTTATATCAGCATGCTCTAAGCGCACTAAAAAGCTTGATAAATCTGTTTCCATTTGCACCTTACCGTCTAAGTTTATTCTATCTGTGACCCTGATTTGCTCTTTGTCATCTATTACCACGGACGCCTATGTCGACTCTGGCGCCGCTTTGAGTCTTATGGATTGGTCCTTTGCCAAACGCTGTGGGTATGATTTAGAGCCTTTGGAGACTTCTATTCCTCTGAAGGGGATTGACTCCACCCCATTGGCTAATAATAAACCACAATACTGGACACAAGTAACTATGCGTATTAATCCGGATCACCAGGAGATTATTCGCTTTCTGGTGCTGTATAATCTACATGATGATTTGGTGCTAGGATTGCCTTGGCTGCAATCTCACAACCCAGTCCTCGACTGGAGAGCTATGTCTGTGTTGAGCTGGGGATGTAAGGGGGCTCATGGGGATGTACCTGTGGTTTCCATTTCATCATCTATTCCCTCTGAAATTCCTGAGTTCCTGTCTGACTATCGTGACGTCTTTGAAGAATCCAAGCTTGGTTCGTTACCTCCGCACCGAGAGTGCGATTGTGCCATAGATTTAATTCCGGGTAGTAAATACCCAAAGGGTCGTTTATTTAATCTGTCTGTGCCTGAACATGCTGCTATGCGAGAATATATAAAGGAGTCCTTGGAAAAGGGACATATTCGTCCATCGTCATCTCCCTTAGGAGCCGGTTTTTTCTTTGTGTCAAAAAAAGACGGCTCTTTGAGACAATGTATTGATTATCGGCTTTTGAATAAGATCACTGTTAAATATCAATACCCATTGCCGTTGCTTACTGATTTGTTTGCTCGCATAAAGGGGGCCAAGTGGTTCTCTAAGATTGACCTTCGTGGGGCGTATAATTTGGTGCGAATCAGGCAGGGGGATGAGTGGAAAACCGCATTTAATACGCCCGAGGGCCACTTTGAGTATTTAGTGATGCCTTTTGGTCTTTCAAATGCTCCGTCAGTTTTCCAGTCCTTTATGCATGATATTTTTCGCGATTATTTGGATAAATTTATGATTGTGTATCTGGATGATATTCTGATTTTTTCGGATGACTGGGACTCTCATGTCCAGCAAGTCAGGAGGGTTTTTCAGGTTTTGCGGTCTAATTCTTTGTGTGTGATGGGTTCTAAGTGTGTTTTTGGGGTACAGAGGATTTCCTTTTTGGGATATATTTTTTCCCCCTCTTCCATTGAAATGGATCCTGTCAAGGTTCAGGCTATTTGTGATTGGACGCAGCCCTCTTCTCTTAGGAGTCTTCAGAAATTTTTGGGCTTTGCTAACTTTTATCATCGATTTATTGCTGGTTTTTCGGATATTGCTAAGCCATTGACCGATTTGACTAAGAAGGGTGCTGATGTTGCTGATTGGTCCCCTGATGCTGTGGAGGCCTTTCGGGAGCTTAAGCGCCGTTTTTCCTCTGCCCCTGTGTTGCGTCAGCCTGATGTTGCTCTACCTTTTCAGGTTGAGGTCGACGCTTCTGAGATCGGAGCTGGGGCAGTGTTGTCGCAGAAAAGTTCTGACTGCTCCGTGATGAGGCCTTGTGCCTTCTTTTCCCGTAAATTTTCGCCCGCTGAGCGGAATTATGATGTTGGGAATCGGGAGCTTTTGGCCATGAAGTGGGCTTTTGAGGAGTGGCGCCATTGGCTTGAGGGGGCCAGACATCAGGTGGTGGTATTGACTGACCACAAAAATTTGATTTATCTTGAGACCGCCAGGCGCCTGAATCCTAGACAGGCGCGCTGGTCATTATTTTTCTCTCGGTTTAATTTTGTGGTGTCATACCTACCGGGTTCTAAGAATGTTAAGGCGGATGCCCTTTCTAGGAGTTTTGAGCCTGACTCGCCTGGTAACTCTGAGCCCACAGGTATCCTTAAGGATGGAGTGGTATTGTCAGCCGTTTCTCCAGACCTGCGGCGGGCCTTGCAGGAGTTTCAGGCGGATAGACCTGATCGTTGCCCACCTGATAAACTGTTTGTTCCTGATGATTGGACCAGTAGAGTCATCTCTGAGGTTCATTCTTCTGCGTTGGCAGGTCATCCTGGCATTTTTGGTACCAGGGATTTGGTGGCAAGGTCCTTCTGGTGGCCTTCCCTGTCACGAGATGTGCGAGGCTTTGTGCAGTCTTGTGACGTTTGTGCTCGGGCCAAGCCTTGTTGTTCTCGGGCTAGTGGATTATTGTTGCCCTTGCCTATTCCTAAGAGGCCTTGGACGCACATCTCGATGGATTTTATTTCAGATCTGCCTGTTTCTCAGAAGATGTCTGTCATCTGGGTGGTGTGTGACCGCTTTTCTAAGATGGTCCATTTGGTTCCTCTGCCCAAGTTGCCTTCTTCTTCCGAGTTGGTTCCTCTGTTTTTTCAAAATGTTGTTCGTTTGCATGGTATTCCTGAGAATATCGTTTCTGACAGAGGGACCCAATTCGTGTCTAGATTTTGGTGGGCATTCTGTGCTAGGATGGGCATAGATTTATCTTTTTCGTCCGCTTTCCATCCTCAGACTAATGGCCAGACCGAGCGGATTAATCAGACCCTGGAGACATATCTGAGGTGTTTTGTGTCTGCTGACCAGGATGATTGGGTTGCTTTTTTGCCATTGGCGGAGTTCGCTCTCAATAATCGGGCCAGCTCTGCCACTTTGGTGTCCCCGTTTTTCTGTAATTCGGGGTTTCATCCTCGATTTTCCTCTGGTCAGGTGGAATCTTCGGATTGTCCTGGAGTGGATGCTGTGGTGGAGAGATTGCATCAGATCAGGGGGCAGGTGGTGGACAATTTGAGGTTGTCCCAGGAGAAGACTCAGCTTTTTGCCAACCGCCACCGTCGTGTTGGTCCTCGGCTTTGTGTTGGGGATTTGGTGTGGTTGTCTTCTCGTTTTGTCCCTATGAGGGTCTCTTCTCCTAAGTTTAAGCCTCGGTTCATCGGCCCGTATAAGATATTGGAGATTCTTAACCCTGTTTCCTTCCGTTTGGACCTCCCTGCATCCTTTTCTATTCATAACGTTTTTCATCGGTCATTATTGCGCAGGTATGAGGTACCGGTTGTGCCTTCCGTTGAGCCTCCTGCTCCGGTGTTGGTTGAGGGTGAGTTGGAGTACGTTGTGGAGAAAATCTTAGACTCTCGTGTTTCCAGACGGAGACTCCAGTATCTGGTCAAGTGGAAGGGATACGGCCAGGAGGATAATTCTTGGGTGAATGCATCTGATGTTCATGCCTCTGATCTGGTTCGTGCCTTTCATAGGGCCCATCCTGATCGCCCTGGTGGTTCTGGTGAGGGTTCGGTGCCCCCTCCTTGAGGGGGGGGTACTGTTGTGAATTTGGATCCTGGGCTCCCCCGGTGGCTACTGGTGGAATTGAACTGGTGTCTTCATCTTCTCTGTTCACCTGTTCCCATCAAGATGTGGGAGTCGCTATATAACCTTGCTGCTCTGTTAGTTTCTTGCCGGTCAACAATGTTATCAGAAGCCTCTCTGTGCTTGTTCCTGCTCCTAGACAACTACTAGATAAGTTTGACTCTTGTCCATGTTTGTTTTTGCATTTTTGTTCCAGTTCACAGCTGTAGTTTCGTTACTGTGTCTGGAAAGCTCTTGTGAACAGGAATTGCCACTCTGGTGTTATGAGTTAATGCCAGAGTTTTAAAGTAATTTCTGGATGGTGTTTTGATAGGGTTTTCAGCTGACCATGAAAGTGTCCTTTCTGTCTTCTGCTATGTAGTAAGTGGACCTCAAATTTGCTAAACCTATTTTCATACTACGTTTGTTATTTCATCTTAACTCACCGCCAATACATGTGGGGGGCCTCTGTCTCCTTTCGGGGTATTTCTCTAGAGGTGAGCTAGGACTAATATTTTCCTCTGCTAGCTTTATTTAGTCCTCCGGCTGGTGCTGGGCATCTAGAATCAACGTAGGCATGCTACCCGGCCACTGCTAGTTGTGCGTTAGGTTTAGTTCATGGTCAGCTTAGTTCCCATCTTCCAAGAGCTAGTTTCTATATATGCTGATGCTATGTTCTCTTGCCATTGAGATCATGACAAGTGGCAATTTCAGATCACAAGAGCTTTCCAGACACAGAAACGAAACTACAGCTGTGAACTGGAACAAAATGCAAAAACAAACGAGGACTAAAGTCCAACTTAGCTGGGAGTTGTCTAGCAGCAGGAACATGCAAAGAAAGGCTTCTGATTACAATGTTGACCGGCATGGAAGTGACAGAGGAGCAAGGCTAAATAGCGACTCCCACATCCTGATGGAAACAGGTGAACAGAGGGGATGATGCACACCAGTTCAATTCCACCAGTGGCCACCGGGGGAGCCCAAAATCCAATTTCACAACAGTACCCCCCCCTCAAGGAGGGGGCACCGAACCCTCACCAGAACCACCAGGGCGATCAGGATGAGCCCTATGAAAGGCACGGACCAGATCGGAGGCATGAACATCAGAGGCAGTCACCCAAGAATTATCCTCCTGACCGTATCCCTTCCATTTGACCAGATACTGGAGTTTCCGTCTGGAAACACGGGAGTCCAAGATTTTTTCCACAACGTACTCCAACTCGCCCTCAACCAACACCGGAGCAGGAGGCTCAACGGAAGGCACAACCGGTATCTCATACCTGTGCAATAATGACCGATGAAAAACATTATGAATAGAAAAAGATGCAGGGAGGTCCAAACGGAAGGACACAGGGTTAAGAATCTCCAATATCTTGTACGGGCCGATGAACCGAGGCTTAAACTTAGGAGAAGAAACCCTCATAGGGACAAAACGAGAAGACAACCACACCAAGTCCCCAACACAAAGCCGAGGACCAACCCGACGCCGGCGGTTGGCAAAAAGCTGAGTCTTCTCCTGGGACAACTTCAAATTGTCCACTACCTGCCCCCAAATCTGATGCAACCTCTCCACCACAGCATCCACTCCAGGACAATCCGAAGATTCCACCTGACCAGAAGAAAATCGAGGATGAAACCCCGAATTACAGAAAAAAGGAGACACCAAGGTGGCAGAGCTGGCCCGATTATTGAGGGCAAACTCCGCTAAAGGCAAAAAAGCAACCCAATCATCCTGATCTGCAGACACAAAACACCTCAAATATGTCTCCAAGGTCTGATTCGTCCGCTCGGTCTGGCCATTAGTCTGAGGATGGAAAGCAGACGAGAAAGACAAATCTATGCCCATCCTAGCACAGAATGCTCGCCAAAATCTAGACACGAATTGGGTTCCTCTGTCAGAAACGATATTCTCCGGAATACCATGCAAACGGACCACATTTTGAAAAAACAGAGGAACCAACTCGGAAGAAGAAGGCAACTTAGGCAGGGGAACCAAATGGACCATCTTAGAGAAACGGTCACACACCACCCAGATGACAGACATCTTCTGAGAAACAGGAAGATCCGAAATAAAATCCATCGAGATGTGCGTCCAGGGCCTCTTCGGGATAGGCAAGGGCAGCAACAATCCACTAGCCCGAGAACAACAAGGCTTGGCCCGAGCACAAACGTCACAAGACTGCACGAAGCCTCGCACATCTCGAGACAGGGAAGGCCACCAGAAGGACCTTGCCACCAAATCCCTGGTACCAAAGATTCCAGGATGACCTGCCAACGCAGAAGAATGAACCTCAGAAATGACTTTACTGGTCCAATCATCAGGAACAAACAGTCTACCAGGTGGGCAACGATCAGGTCTATCCGCCTGAAACTCCTGCAATAATCAAAAAGAACCTAGCACTCAACTTGTTGCCTTTAGCGTGAGTTTTATTGTAGTGGTACAAATTAAACGTTTCGGTCCCACACTTGGACCTTCGTCAGTAACGTACTGCTGTAATAGCGTGGGGAGACAAAAGGGATGGAAGACACACAGTAACGGCGTCTTAATGCTGTAATACACAGGGACGGTACTTGTAGAGACCGTGGCTGGATATGGTGGGAGCAGACGCGGATTCCACCGCTGATCTCAAATCCGCGTCTGCTCCCACCATATCCAGCCACGGTCTCTACAAGTACCGTCCCTGTGTATTACAGCATTAAGACGCCGTTACTGTGTGTCTTCCATCCCTTTTGTCTCCCCACGCTATTACAGCAGTACGTTACTGACGAAGGTCCAAGTGTGGGACCGAAACGTTTAATTTGTACCACTACAATAAAACTCACGCTAAAGGCAACAAGTTGAGTGCTAGGTTCTTTTTGATTATGGTTTATGAAGGTTTGGGATCCTAACCTAAGCACCACCCCTCTCAGTAGTGCACACGGTATTTTGTATGAAACTCCTGCAAGGCCCGCCGCAGGTCTGGAGAAACGGCTGGTTCCTGTTCCAAATATCCAAGACATCTTTTTACCTGATCAGTCAGATTTTTCTATTGTACACATTTTGTGTCTGCCATTGCCACTATGTTTTATAGTGCTATAGTCTTTTGCTTTTTCAAGGCTGCTTTTGTTGGCCTTACACTTATTGACATCACCTTGCCTGCCCAAACTTATTTTTCTACCGTGCAGCTTTTGCCACTGCCACAAGATGCTGAGACACATTTGTAATTGTCCAGTCTCTATAGATATATTGTAATGCTGCTAGGAAGTGCACTCTATTGAGGGTAGACAGACATGAAACAGCTTCAAAAAGAGGGATAATTTTTTGGCTTGTTGCTTTTTCACTATAAACAGCTAGCTTTTTATTGCTCCATAAAAAAGCTATAATCTTTGGATGGCTAGATAAAACGTCTTTAATTTTTTAAGCATACTGAGAATAGTGAACCTGTAGCAGATCACAAAAAAGGGATCCTTTGTTTCACTTTCAGTTGGGAAGCTATGATTTTATGACTTTCAGAGCAGCCCCCCAATGAAGGGATAATAACCTCCTCAAATATTTTTGCCATGCCATGTGAAAGACACCACTTCTTCAGTTTTCACCTCCTGTGTATAAAACCACATGGTAGCAGTTGGGCAGCATGATGGTGGCTCAGTGGTTAGCACTGCAGCGCCAGAGTCCTGGGTTCAAAGCCCACCAAGGACAACATCTGCAAGGAGTTTGTATGTTCTCCCCGTGTTTGCGTGGGTTTTCTCTGGGTACCTTGGTTTCCTCCCACATTGCAAAGACATACAGGGAATTTAGACTGGGAGCCCCATCGGGGACAGCGATGATAATGTGTGCAAACTGTAAAGCGCAGCGGAATATGTTAGCGCTATATAAAGATTATTATTATTAGTTGTCTCCAAAAAATCATATTTTTATATCTGTTATTTCAGTTTAAGTGGCCTAAAAAGACTGATACTGTAGTTCATTTTTAATTAGGCTTTTTGTTACCAGCTATTACAATCCTTTTTCACTTAGTCAAATAGGTTGATGTTACTGCCATTTGTAGGCTGTATTTTCATTCAAGAGCTAGAAATATTTTCAATACAGCTCAAGGTGACCTCGAATTGTTATACACATCCTTTCCGAGCAGTTTTAATGCTTTGCAGTGATGAGATTTGTAGCAGATTTATTTGCAGCAAATTTAATATTTGGAGACAATTTGACAAAGCTTTTGTATTTCAATTTCATAAGATCTTTTTATCTCTAACTGAAAGGGAAACACAATATAAAATTTATCTTAGTGGTCCGCTATGGCCATAAAGCAAAATGTGAAAAGTAGGTAAGTTTTTCTTTTTATTCCTCCCACGATTATTGGCAGCAGAACAAAAATAACAAAAATGCAAAAAAAAAAATCATTCTTCACGTATCCTGAAAAGGGCAAAAATTATTTGAATACGCAAATGAGAAAACATGTTTTAGACCTATTAAACCTTATTGAGTGGAAAAATTCAAGTTTTTCTTTTCTTGAATGGGGTAAATCCCAGTCTTGATCTAATTAAAGTAAGGGTGGACACATTATTGTTGCAACTTGTGCATCCAAACAGGGACCAAGAGGTGGGCCCACTTTCACCTCCAAAGCTGCAAGCACCTTATGTCACGGACGGATATTAAAGAAAGCATTGTGATAAACTATTGGGCTTCAAAGGGTTCATGTACCTCTTCTGCCTTTGTCTGCCCCTGAATTAGAGATAAAAGAGCAGGCAAGATTCCTAGCCATTGTGCAGTGACTGCCTACTATAAATCTGTATAGATATATTATTATTATTATTATTATTTATTGTTATAGCACCATTTATTCCATGGCGCTTTACAAGTGAGGAGGGGTATACATAATAAAAACAAGTACAATAATCTTAAACAAAACAAGTCATAACTGGTACAGGAGGAGTGAGGACCCTGCCCGCGAAGGCTCACAATCTACAAGGGATAGGTGAGAATACAGTAGGTGAGGATAGAGCTGGTCATGCAGCGGTTTGGTCGATCGGTGGTTACTGCAGGTTGTAGGCTTGTTGGAAGAGGTGGGTCTTCAGGTTCTTTTTGAAGATTTCGATGGTAGGCGAGAGTCTGATGTGTTGTGGTAGAGGGTTCCAGAGTAGGGGTGATAGGCGAGAGAAATCTTGTATACGATTGTGGGAAGAGGAGATAAGAGGGGAGTAGAGAAGGAGATCTTGTGAGGATCGAAGGATGCGTGTAGGTAAGTACCGGGAGACGAGGTCACAGATGTATGGAGGAGACAGGTTGTGGATGGCTTTGTATGTCATGGTTAGGGTTTTGTACTGGAGTCTCTGGGCAATGGGGAGCCAGTGAAGGGATTGACAGAGGGGAGAGGCCGGGGAACAGCAGGGGGACAGGTGGATTAGTCGGGCAGCAGAGTTTAGAATAGATTGGAGGGGTGCGAGGGTGTTCGAGGGGAGGCCACAGAGCAGGAGGTTGCAGTAGTCAAGGCGAGAGATGATGAGGGCATGGACTAGGGTTTTTGCAGATTCTTGGTTGAGGAATGAACGGATTCGTGAAATATTTTTGAGTTGAAGTCGGCAGGAAGTGGAAAGGGCTTGGATATGTGGTTTGAAGGAGAGATCAGCGTCAAGGATTACCCCGAGGCAGCGAGCTTGTGGGACTGGGGTGAGTGGGCAGCCATTTACAGTAATGGTTAGGTTCGTTGGGGGGGTCGCATGAGATGGGGGAAAGATGATGAATTCTGTTTTGTCCATGTTAAGTTTCAGAAATCTAGCGGAGAAGAAGGATGAAATAGTGGACAGACATTGAGGGATTCTGGTTAGTAGGGAGGTGATATCTGGTCCAGAGATGTAGATCTGCATGTCATCAGCATAGAGGTGATACTGAAAGCCATGAGATACTATGAGCTGTCCCAGGCCAAAGGTGTAAATGGAGAAGAGCAGGGGCCCAAGGACTGAACCTTGTGGGACTCCGACAGATAGGGGGCGAGGTGAGGAGGTGGTGTGTGAGTGGGAGACGCTGAATGTCCGGTCTGTTAGGTATGATGAGATCCAGGATAGGGCCAAGTCTGTGATGCCAAGGGATGAGAGGGTCTGTAATAATAGAGAATGGTCCACTGTGTCAAAGGCAGCCGACAGGTCGAGGAGGAGGAGAACAGAGTAGTGTCGCTTGCTATTGGCGGTTAAGAGGTCGTTGGTGACCTTAGTTAGGGCAGTTTCAGTGGAATGGTGTGACCAGAAGCCAGATTGTAAGCGGTCAAAGAGGGAGCAAGAAGAGAGATGGGAGGACAGTTCAAGGTAGACGTGTTGTTCCAGTAGTTTGGAGGCATAAGGGAGAAGTGATATAGGGCGATAGCTAGATACAGAGGATGGGTCAAGAGAGGGCTTTTTGAGGATAGGTGTGATGGAGGCATGTTTAAAGCTTGAGGGGAAAACACCAGTTGTTTGTGATAGGTTGAAGAGATGGGTTAGGGTTGGGATGAAGACTGTGGTGAGGTTTGGGATGAGGTGGGATGGGAGCGGGTCAAGTGCACAGGTGGTGAGATGCGATCTTGAGAGTAGAGCGGAGAGTTGAACTTCTGTAATGGTGGAGAAGTTGGTTTTGGAGGTGGAGGGCTGGGAAGTCGGGAGGAAGGGCTCTGGGGCTTGTTGACCAAAACTGTCTCTGATGCTATCAATCTTCTGCTTGAAAAATGAGGCAAAGTCTTCAGCGGAGATAAGTGGGAGGGAGGAGGTGCTGGGGGACGGAGGAGAGAATTGAAGGTGTTGAATAACTGTTTAGGGTTGTGAGACAGGGAGGATATGAGAGATGAGAAGTAGGTTCGTTTAGCTGTGGCAAGTGTGGTCTTGAAAGTAGTGAGGGACTGGTTTAATGCGATGAAGTGGTCGTTGGAGTGGGATCTTTTCCATCTGCGCTCAGCAGCCCTGGAAGCTCGCCTCAGTTCTTTGGTCAGGCTGGTGTGCCAGGGCTGTCTGTTGATTTTGCGAGCTTTAGTATGTGTAAGTGGGGCAGCAGATTCCAAAGCTACAGCTATTGTGGTGTTATATAGAGCGGCAGCATCATCCGCATTGTGTATGGAACTTATGTCTGTGAGAGGGAGGAGGGATTCAGAGAATGAATGTAGGTCAAGATGTTTAAGATTTCTGCAAAGGTGTGAAAGATTGTGGGGTGGGGATTGTAGACATGGAGTGGAGGGAGATGATAATGTGAGAAGGTTGTGGTCAGAGAGAGGAAGAGGTGAGTTAGAGAGGTTAGATAGGGAGCAGAGGCGGGTGAAGATGAGGTCCAGTGTGTGACCATCTTTGTGAGTGGCTGTAGAAGACCATTGAGTGAGGCCGAAGGAGGAAGTGAGAGATAGAAGCTTAGTGGCAGCTGAGAGGGAAGTGTCAATGGGGATGTTGAAATCTCCCATGATGATAGTGAGGATGTCCGCAGAAAGGAAATGAAGTAGCCAGGTGGTGAAGTGGTCAAAGAAGGTGGTGGCTGGCCCTGGGGGGCGGTAAATGGCAGCCAGTTGGAGGTTGGAGGGGGAGTAGATGCGCACAGAGTGCACCTCAAAGGAAGGGAGGGTAAGAGGGTGGCAGTGGGATTGGGGTGAAGGAGCAGTTACCTGACAGGAGAAAACCAACTCCTCCACCATGCTTGCTGCTGGGGCGGGGTGTGTGAGAAAGGTGGAAGCCACCGTAAGAGAGTGCAGCAGGGGACGCCGTGTCAGAAGGGGTGAGCCAGGTTTCGGTGATGGTGAGGAAGGAAAGTTTGGTAGTAACAAAAAGATCATGGATGTAGGAAAGCTTGTTACCGACAGAGCGAGCGTTCCACAGAGCTCCTGTTAGTGGGACTGGGGAAGCGGGGGCTGGGGGCGAATGGGTATAAGGTTAGAGAGGTTACGGAAGTTTGTGATGACGCGTGGATGGGAGGTGGAAATGACTGTGGGAATATGTTGAGGAGGACCAGGATTTGGAGAGATATCACCAGCAGTGAGAAGGAGCAGAGATAGTGTTAGCAGGTGGGAGCAGGAGAGGGCATGAGGGAGCTGCCTGTGATTTGAGACAGAGGATTGTATGTTAAGGAACAGTTCTGAGGAGGAGGTGAGATGGATGGGGAGGATTGAAGAGGAGATGAACAGTTCCTTACTTGGTGTGGGGATTAGGGGAGGTAGCAGAAAGTGAAAGATTATAGGGGTAAAAGTGACAACAAACTGAAACATTGTTTGCAGTGACTGGCCAGTTACCTTCAGTTACCTTCAGTTCAGATATATGTAAGATACGGAAAGGATCATTGTTTTCTTCATGAGTAGACGTACCGTATATACTCGAGTACAAGCCGAGATCTTCATCCCATTTTTTGGGGCTGAAAGTCCCCCTCTCGGCTTATACTCGAGTCATACACAGGGGATGGGGAGCGGGGGCTGTCTAATTATACTCCTCTGCTCCTGGCATGGTCCCTGCAGGTCCCTGGCTCCCCAGCGCCCCAGCTTCTTCCTGTACTGAGTGGTCACATGGTATCATTCATTACAGTAATTAATATGCGGCTCCACCTCCTATAGGGGTGGAGCCGCATATTCATTACTGTAATGAGCGGTAACGGTGACTGCTCAGTACAGGAAGAATCTGCGGCGCCTGGGAAGCAGGGACTGCACCGTGCCAGGAGCAGGTGAGTATAACGGGGAGGGGAGCGCTGCGCGATATTCACCTGCTCCTCATTCCGGGCGCCACTCCATCTTCAGCGTCTTCTGCAGTGACGCTCAGGTCAGAGGGCGCGATGACGTGGTTAGTGTGCGACCCCTGCCTGAACGTCAGTGCAGAAAATGCTGAAGATGGAGCGGCACCGGAATGAAGTCAGGTGAATATTGCAAGTGCCGGGGGCCTTAGCGACGGAGAGGTGAGTATGTGATTTTTTTTTTCTATAGCAGCAACAGCAAATGGGGCAAGTGTCTGTATGGGGCATCTTATGGGGCCATAATGTTTGTGCAGAACTATATGGGGCAAGTGTCTGTATGGGGCCATAATCAACGTTTGTGCAGCACTATATGGGGCAAGTGTCAGTATGGGGCCATAATCAACGTTGGTGCAGCACTACATGGGGCAAGTGTCTGTATGGAGCCATAATCAACGTTTGTGCAGCACTATATGGGGCCATAATCTACTTTTGTGCAGCACTATATGGGGCAAGTGTCTGTATTGGGCCATAATCAACGTTTGTGCAGCACTATATGGGGCAAGTGTCTGTATGGAGCATCTTATGGGGCCATAATCAACGTTTGTGCAGCACTATATGGGGCAAATATCTTTATGGAGCATCTTATGGGGCCACAATTAACATTTGTGCAGCATTATATCGGGCAAATGTCTGTATGGAGTATCTTATGAGGCCATAACGTTTGTGCAGCACTATATGTGGCAAATATCTTTATTGAGCTTCTCATGGGGCCATAAATAACGTTTGTGGAGCATTATATGGGGCAAGTGTCTGTATGGGGCCATAATCAAGGTTTGTGCAGCACTATATGGGGCAAATATCTTTATGGAGCATCTTATGGGGCCATAATCAACATTTGTGCAGGATTATATGGGGCATATTTTAATATGGAGCATCTTATGGGGCCATCATAAACTTTATGGAGCATTATATGGGGCTCCTGATTCAATATGGATATTCAAAAACACAACCTACTGATGTCTCAATTAATTTTACTTTTATTAGTATCCATTTTTACTTTTGACATTTACCGGTAGCTGCTGCATTTCCCACCCTAGGCTTATACTCGAATCATTAAGTTTTCCCATTTTTTTGTGGCAAAATTAGGCGGTCGGCTTATACTCGGGTCGGCTTATACTCGAGTATATACGGTAAATAACCTTGTAATATATGCCATCTGAAAATAGACATTGTCCGGTGAAGGATATAAGGAAATCCTTTTTTTTTCTTTTACCTTACCCAGTCTGCTTGACATTCCTTAGTTCACAGCTCAATTCTGAATTCTATCTTGAGTCAAACACCAATGGATTTTCCACATGGATTTTACCATTTACAAAGTACAGGAAAGAAGGAAATATTTAATCAGACCTTTAATTCTCCACTGCATAACAGACTAAACACAATAAGCCCACCGTAGAAGCTACACAAAGCTCTTCAGGCTGACAAATAGGGAAAGGTTTGTCTTCTGTCCACTTTAATTTGCAGTCATTTCTAAGTCATATTTCTTTAACAACTATGATTGAGGCACCTTTATCACTTGGCAGCAATTTCTTCTCCCATTTCAATCTGCATCATTAATTTAAATAAATAAACGGTAATATAAAATAATTGCCAGGAAAACATGAAAGCGTCATGTATAAATATTTCATTTCTAATATAATTTTGTTTTATTCCCACATAGGGTTTCTTTGTATCAATAATCTATTGTTACTGCAATGGTGAGGTAAGTCACATGTCTTAAAATTGATTTTAAATGAAATATTATACATTTATTTGTCATTCCATGATGCCTTCAAGATGATAGAGCAGGGAGGGAGAGTTCTACTTATCTTTTCTTATTTTCCTCCCTGGATGGAATACAGGTTTTCCTAGATAGCAGCAATCGATTGACTTATAGATACAGCTCTGGCAAAAATTAAGAGACCACCACATCAAAACCCTGTCATGGGCAGCCCATTCTCCCGACCTGAACCCCATTGAAAACCTCTGGAATGTAATCAAAAGGATGATGGACAGCCACAAGTCATCAAACAAAGAGGAACTGCTTAAATTTTTGCACCAGAAGCAGTGTGAAAGACTGGTGGAAAGCATGCCAAGACGCATGAAAGCTGTGATTAAAAATCATGGTTATTCCACAAAATATTGATTTCTCAACTCTTCCTGAGGTAAAACATTAGTATTGCTGTTTCTAAATTATTAACAACTTGTTTTCTTTGCATTATTCTGATCTGAAAGCCCTGGGTTTTTTCTTTTCATTTTGACCACTTCTCCTTTTAAGAAAAAACAAAACAAAATGTATTGCTTGGAAATTCAGAGACATGTTGTCAGAAGTTTGTAGACTAAAATAACAATTTACATTTTGCTCAAAAATATACCTTAAAAAAAAAAATCAGAGAAACTGAAAATTTTGCAGTGGTCTCTTAATTTTTACCAGAGCTGTATTATTACTATTATTATTATTATTATTATTATTATTTATTTATTTACATAGCACCATTGATTCCATGGTGCTGCACATGAGAAGGGGTTACATACAAATTAAAGATATCACTTACAATAAGCAAACTAACAATGACAGACTGATACAGAACGGAGAAGACCATGCCCTTGCGGGCTTACATTCTACAGGATGGTGGGGAAGGAGACAATAGGTTGAGGGGTTGCAGCAGCTCTGGTGTTGATGAGGCAGTAGCTCCGGTAGTGGTGAGGAGGCAGTGGGGTCAGTGCAGGTTGTAAGCTTTCTTGAAGAGGTGGGTGTTCAGGTTCCATCTGAAGGATCCAAATGTGGTTGATAGTCAGACGTGTTGGGGCACAGAATTCCAGAGGATGGAAGATATTCGGGAAAAGTCTTGGAGATGATTAGGTGAGGAGCAAATAAATGTGGAGGAGAGAAGGAGGTCTTGGGAGGACCATAGATTATGTGAGGGAAGATTTCTGGAGATAAGTTCAGAGGTATATGGAAGAGACAGATTATGGATGGCTTTGTAGGTCAGTATTAGTAATTTGAACTAGATACAAGGAGGGAATGGAAGCCAGTGAAGAGATTTGCAGAGGGGAGAAGCGGAGGAGAAGTAGTAAGGAGAGAGATAAAGTAGTCGAGCAGCAGAGATAAGGATGGACTGGAGAGGTACAAGAGTGTTAGCAGGGAGGCCACAGAAAAGGATGTTGCAGTAGTCAAAGCGGGAGATGATGAAGGCATGCACATGCATTTTACTAGATTGAGGGTTGAGGAAAGGGCGGATTCTGGAAATATTTTTGAGCTGGAGGTGACAGGAGGTGGAAAGAGCTTGAATGTATGGTTTGAAGGACAAGGCAGAGTCGAGGGTTATTCCAAGGTAGTGGACTTCCGGTACAGGGTAAAGCATGATGTCATTTATTGGGATAGATAGATCAGGTAAGGAAGATCTGTGAGATGGAGGAAAGATGATGAGTTCAGATTTGTCCACATAGAGTTTGAGGAAGCGAGAGGAGAAGGAGGATATGGCTGATACTCTGGGATTCTGGACAGCAGAGAGGTGATGTCTGGGCCAGAGAGGTAGATCTGAGTGTCATCAGCATAAAGGTGCTACTGGAATCCTTGGGGCTTTATGAGTTGTCCCAGGCCAAATGTATAGATTGAGAAGAGTAGGGGTCCTAGAACAGAGCCTTGGGGAACTCCAACAGAGAGAGGGTGGGATGAGGATGTAGTGTGGGAGTGGGAAATGGTGAATGTGCGGCTGGAAAAGTATGATAAGTTCATGGATAGGGCAAGGTCTTTGATGACAAAGGAAGAGAGGATCTGTAGTAGGAGGCAGTTGTCAACTGTGTCGAAAGCAGAAGACAGGTCTAGAAGGAGGAGTTTATATACATCACGTACAGTTTTGGAATAGCTGATGGGGGATAGAGTTGAATGTAGTTAAGAGAAATAAGTATAGTATTCATATGTTGATTAGTTTCTTATTATTAGTGTTCCAAAAATCAAAAAAGGATTGATACCCTGTTATCTACTGTAAAGCATCAAACTTTTACCTAAAAAAAGCAGATAACCTGTCTTATCAAGAATATCATGTAAATAGACTACACATCATGACCCACATTTATCATTCCTGTTGCACCAGATATCTGATATAAGTTGAATCTTTTCTATCACATCTATTACTGATTTGTGTTATAAAGAACAGATGAATGCCTCTGACTATGCAGTTTTCCAAAGTCTAGAAAAGGAGGCATTGACTTGTGAAGTCTACGATTATAATTGGCATAGTTCATTCTTTATGTGCTCCAAATAGTGAAATTGGATTTACAGAACACAATCTGCTATAGTAAAGCTATATACAATCCAATCAGCAGTCATTTACTTGTCTAAATGATAAATTTAGACATGTCAAATTTAGTTTGCTCAGGACAATTAATTTTCTACAGTAGGTGCAAACTATTGTTAATACAATCAGTGTGCATAAATCCCATAATCCGAAAAAAGATTTAATGTAGGCAAGGCATTAGCACTTCGATTATTGATGCATATGGCCCCTTTGCTGTACGTCACTTGGCAAGTTCACATGCAGGGTCTAGTAATGCATTCACAACAATTCCAGTGCACGCCCCCTCACTCTCATGCATGTCACTATCCCACCCCCCTCCTCATTTGTTTCCCTCCCAGTACGTTCTTTCTAATGTCTCCATGTGGTGTCAGTAATGCGTCCATAGCAACATCCGGATATCCTCCCCAAATCACTTTTACCAAGCTGTTAAACCCCGCCCTCTATTATACGTCACACCCGGCTTTCTGGACATATAAACCCATTCAAAATCCTAGACCCTATTGCCCCTCCTGATTTGGAAGAAGCCGAAAGGCGAAACGGCGCTTGCGAGGCTGTCTCACCCAGGAATACATTTCTTTTACCATACTGCCACCTAGCGGCCAATTCTTTTTATGGTTCTAGCATTACGCTCCTTCTATGCACAGCAATTTATGCTATTAGCAAATACCATCTCTCTCCATCACCATTCCAAATCTATTTAGAGCCATTTTTCATTATTAATATATTTATTTATTTTTTTTTTTTTTTCTGATGTACTAGATTTAGCTGGGTGCACAGATATATTACCATCTGCTCATTATTCAGGTATACCCTTATTTAAATCATCAGACCGCTATATGGTATTTCTAAAGAGACGCTGATTCCGTCCATCCACATAGACTGGTCTTTATTTTCTTTTTCACTCCATAGGGTTACTGATTAAAGCATTTTAATACGTTATACGTATATTCAATTTATAACTAGACATCATAACTGGGAACCGGTGGGTCACCCCCTGTTTGTATTTTGGAGGTCCTTCCCCTACATCATCCTGTCTTTTTATTAAAAAATTGTAAATCTTTTAAAACTATATGTCAATAAAGTTTTCTTTTTTATTATTGCTTCTTAATGTGTCACTTCATACCTCAAATAGGTAACTTAATTATGAATCAGTGTGCATAGAATATTAACTTATTAGCATCAAATCAACAGTTTACATCACCTGACACCTTAAAATGTATCGTACATGAACAAACAAGTGCTTTTCTCTATCATTGGGCATTTGCTATCTTGTTTAGATGGGTCAATAGTTGTGATTGAGTGTTCCTGCGGGTTCCCCGATTATTGGCTCCTCAAAATGGGCAAATATCCTACTAAAAAAATAAGACTCCCTAGCGCTGCCAAGTTTGCCAACCATGCTGTATGTATCTACCGCAGGGTGCTGTATCCAGCTGGCAGCATCAGCATAAACGGAGAAGAAAGGAAGTCCAGCACAGCCATCCACTGGTAAAAATTATTCAATTTTTATTAGTGATCCATTAAAATTAGAAGAAGAATAAAGAATTATTAGAAGAAGAAGAGTTAGAAGAAAAAGAAGAATTAGAAGAAGAAATAAGATGATGAAGAAAATTTTTAAAAACTCTTACGTTTTTCATGTGGAACAACCACCTTGAATCATTTTTTATGACGGATGGCTATGCTGCACTTCCTTTCTTCCTACTTGTGCGTGCTAACCTACTAAAAATTGGCATAATTGAGAGAAATTGTCCAGGATGTAGAAAGATGTGCAAACACCAATTGTTTACACAACTGTGTACAGACAGTATAAATGTGAACTGTATGAAAATGTGAGCAATATGTCCAATATCCAAAAGCACAAAAAATATGGTTAGGACTCAGTTATGAATGTTTTTTAAACGGATAATAACTTTTACTGCACTTTGTTAATTTTAGTAAGCAAAAGGTGAGGGATTAACCCCTTAAAGACTGCCCATACACCTTTTTGTGGCGACCCTTGAGGGTCTTAGTGCCATTTTTTATGGCCTTGAAAAATAAAGAAATAGTAGAGGAAAAAATACCACACACTCGAAACTGATATGATGCAAAAAGGTATATGCTAGATTTATTAAAAAAAACAAGTCAACAATTGCCACTGCGATAATTCGCAGATAGAAACCCGACGTTTCGACCCTCCCGGGTCTTATTCATGGGGTTACTAGGAAAGCAAATAGACAGTATAAGCAGCTGTTTGTGACATAACATTATACATTAAAGAAAACAAATAAGAACAAAAAAGACTAATAAACCTACACCAAGGTATAAAATATACTATGTACAATATATACAATGCAACCAGAGATAATGAAGGGAATACTCTGAGGAGCAGCGAGCCTATGGTTGAGAGGTAATTCTAGTACAACAGTAAACCACTGCTTAGGGAAAATATAATGTTTACCTTAACTCTTTTGATACACAGACATAATAGTGGCAGTGTTAGAAGGCAAGACAATGGTCCTTTTAAGGCATAACCTGTCATTATAATAAAATATCAACATTATACAGTGTATATTTTATGAGACAGCATAAGTCCAGAGGGTGTTCCAGACACATTCGGTGATGGAGATTATGCGACAGTCCCAGTAAAGTGCTAAGGAATAGTATACTGGGGTATAGAGTCTAATGGGGTCCTGAGTAACTAAAGGGCAGCGTATGTGGGATAAGTATGGCTATAAAGAGAACCAAAACAGGAAAGACCTCAATCATATAGAGGAATATGTTATGGATACCTTATAGTAAGTCCAATAATTGCTCCTGTGATACAGGTAGAGGGGTCCTGTTTAGGGTGAGCTGCAGCATATAGAGATGTCCTGCAGATAATATGAGCTGGATGGATTAAAACGGCAAATAGAAAGTACTGTCATAGAGAGTGTCACACATGTCTAGAGAGGTGCATGTGGGATACCTTGAGGAGGGTCCAGTGAAAGCTCCTGTGGCATAAATGGAGGGATCCTGTTTAAGGTGGGCCGCAGCATGTGGAGCTGTCCTATAGACAACATGAGTATAATGAGTTATCCTTCCATGTGCAAGCAGAAGGTGCAGGGGGTGAGGGCGGAGGGTCCGTGTACCTGCTCTGTCCTGCGTCCGGGGGTCAGCAGCGCATCCCGCGTCCAGCTGTGCTGTCCTGGATTGGAGGTGAGGACATGCCTGCACGTCCTCCTGAAATACCGCCGTACCGGAAGTATGTACTCCCGTACCGGAAGTGACGCGGTCACAGGGTCAGCGCGTGCGCACTGAGCGCTAAACGCGAGTGAGGGCAAGAAGATGCCCACTTGTGGGAGTGGTAGCACAGTATGAGGCCGCACAAAGGATCTCTGTGTAGGAACTTGTTATAGGAAAAGTATAAGTGCCACATTCCTGTGTATAATGGGGGCGGAGCACCACGTCAGCAAAAGGGATGGCTGTGTAGATGTACATAGGATAAATGGCACAAAAGGGGAAGGCCCATTGTGGATATATGAAATAAGCAATATGGAGATATTACTTGTTAGGGAATAATATGTAAGCATGGGACATGGAATAAACGTTAAAAAAATAATAATAAATAAAAAATGGCGACAATAATGAATGAAAAAAATGAAAAGAAAAAATGGGAAAAAAGGAAAAAATATATATTAGAGGGACCCGAATGTTAAAAAGAACTCATCTAATAGGTAGAAGATTCAACGTGTCTGGAAGGTAAAAATATAAAGATTAGTATATTATTGCAGTATCCAGTCTATTTCCCTATTGAGACCCTTGGGAGATAGGGTCTCAAGTTTATGGATCCAGAACGTCTCTCTCTCAGTTTTAATTGTTTTATGTGATTACCACCCCTCCTGGGTCTAGGGACTTGTTCGATTATCTGATATTTAAGTTGCGCCACAGTGTGTTTATATTTAGCAAAGTGTTCGGGGATGGGTAGCCAGGTTTTATTGCAGTGAATGGTGGATTTATGGCTAGCTATACGGTCTTTGATGTGCTGTGTCGTCTCACCTACATATAGAAGGCCACATGGGCACTTGATGATGTAGACAACAAAATTGGAATTGCATGTATAGTAGCCACAAATGGGATATGATTTGCCTGTTCTGGGGTGTGTCACGCTGTCAGACTTAATGACATTTGAGCAGGAGGCGCAGTTGAGGCAAGGAAACGTCCCACGACGTTGTGGAGTCAGTACATTTTGATTAGAGGTGGGGCGCAGGCTACCGATGTCAGCCCGAACAAGTCTGTCCCTAATGTTAGGGGCCCTCCTATTGCACATGAGGGGTGGTGTAGAGAAACTAGCTATGTTAGGGTAGGCTTTTGCTAAAAGGGACCAATGTTTCTTAATGACCATCTCCACTTTGGGCATAAAGGGGTGGAAGGTATGTACAAAAGGTACCCGATTTTCGTTGGTGTGTCTTGGTGAAGGTGAGAGTGGCTGGAGAGCACGTGTCTTCTCCTGGTTGAGCAAGCGTTGAGGGTAATCTCTCTCCCTGAATTTGCTGGACATATCATCCAGGCGTGTATGGAGTAGGTCAGGATCGGACACTATCCTCGCTACCCTTGTGAATTGGGATCGAGGGAGGCTGTCGCGTATGGCCTTTGGGTGACAACTGGAATAGTGGAGAAGACTGTTACAGTCAGTTGGTTTAGAGTAGAGGTCTGTTGAGAGACGGCCCTGAGCATCCTTATGTATAAGAGTATCTAGGAAAGGGATCCGGTTAGGGTCATAGTGAATGGTGAATTGCAGTTCCGGATAGATGGAGTTCAGGGTTTGGTGAAATGCCTGGAGTGTGCCAGTTGATCCTGTCCAGACAAAAAAGATGTCATCTATATAGCGAAGATGGCAATCTACATGTTGGTTGTACCGATCATCTGTTTATATGAAATTCTCCTCAAAGGCGTTCATATACGCATTAGCGTAAGCCGGTGCAACGTTCGAACCCATTGCGGTACCCTGGCACTGTACATAGTAAGTGTCCTCGTATAGGAAATAATTCTCATATAGGACCAGTCTCAACAGGTCTAGACAAACGTGTACAGAAGTGGGGGGTTTGCCCGAACTCTCTAACAACAGTTTGGTTGCTGTGATGCCTTTTTCGTGAGTAATGGACGTGTACAGACTATTGACATCCATAGTGACTAAGAGACTGTCAGGAGGTACACCCACCTGTTGTCGTATTATGTTAAGAAAGTGTCCTGTATCCAATATGAAGGATTTGGTAGTTTTGATTAATGGTGTCAGAATTTTTTTTAAGTAAATCGACAGGGGTGAAAGTATGGACTCGGTGGATGCCACTATGGGGCGACCGGGAGGATTGGTTAGAGATTTATGTATTTTTGGAAGGATATAGAACACTGGAGTGATGGGGTGTGGATTGGTAAGGAATTTTGCTGTCTGTTGATCAATTGTGCCATTGTCAATGTGAGTATTGATGACAGACTGGATTTTCTTGCGGATCTCAAAGATGGGGTCTCTCGGGATAATACTATATGTGCTGGTATCTGATAGTTGGCGTAATATTTCAGTAGAGTACAATGCACGATCCATGATAACTAAGGCCCCACCCTTGTCCGCTGGTTTGACAACTATAGTTTTGTTGTTTTGCAATGACAAGAGTGCCTGTCTCTCTGAGGGTGTCAGATATGAGCGTGTAGGGAAGATATCAAGGCGGTGTTGGTGGGATAGGTCCTTAACATCCTTATCCACAAAAGAAATAAACGTTTCTACGGCATGGAACGTCTGGGGTGGGCTGAAGGAACTAGGGTTCCTCAGTCCCAGTGTTGTAAGGGGGATCTCCGCAACAGAGATGTCCCCGTTAGGAGACTCTGTTCTCGGAGCCTCCCACAAGAGTCCCAAAGTGAGTCTTGAGTCTCACTAGACGATAGAGTCGTTGCAGGTCCCTCTCCAGCTGGAAGCTTGTTATGATCCCAGTGGCTTAGGATCACAAATCAACCAGCTAAGTCAGAGAAAATAGGACAAGCTCTGGGGATGTGGTAACTGGACTGACCGCAAAACCTGATCCTAACCAAACACACTAAAGGTAGCCGTGGAACGTTTCCTGAAATCCTAGACGTCTCTTCACGGCCTGAGAAACTGACTACCCCTAGAGATAAAGTAAGACCTCCCTTGCCTCAGAGAAATAACCCCAAAGATATAGAACAGCCCCCCACAAATAATAACGGTGAGTTAAGAGGAAAAGACAAACGCAGAGATGAAACAGGTTAAGCAAATGAGGCCCGCTAACACTAGATAGCAGAAAATAGCAAGGGATCTGTGCGGTCAGTAAAAAACCCTATACAAAAATATCCACGCAGAGAATGCGAGAACCCCCACACCAACTAACGATGTGGGGGGAGCAACTCAGCACCCCAGAGCTACCAGCAAGCAGAGAAATCACATATTAGCAAGCTGGACAAAACTCATAATATTCTAGGAAACATATTGAACATAGATGAGCAAGAATAAGCAAACAGAACTTAGCTTCTCATGGAGAGACTGATTACGGATGTAGACAGGAGCAATCAGAATAGCACTGAATACAACGACAGCAGGCATAGACTGAGAGTCCAAGTGAGCTTAAATAGAAAACCAGCCCACAGATAACGAGACAGCTGATGCCAGTCACAAACCTGCAGAAACACAGCACTCACACAGTACCACTTGTGACCACAAGAGGGAGCCCAGAAATAGAGTTCACAACAGAAGCTATCCCAGATGGGGGTAGGGCAAAACGATAGTCCTTTCTGCAGTAGGTCGAGCTCCGCAGGGGAGAGTGTTGTGAATTCCGTTCTCAAACTCCCTCCTGTGGTCATGAATGGTACTTCGGCGAGTTCTGTCTGTGGACTCCCTCTGGTGGCTGTGAGTGGAACTGCTGGTTCTGAGGTTGCTTGCTCAGCTGCCCTCGTTTGCGGCTAGGCTGGCTTCTCTATTTAACTCCACTCAGATCGTTACTTCATGCCAGCTGTCAATGTATCGGTACTGGTTCAGATCTCTCTCGGATCTTTCTGATGACCTGTCTACTCCAGCAGAAGCTAAGTCCCTGCTAGTTCATTTGTTGTTCATTTTGTACTGAATATATTTATTAGTACATGCTAAGTTCTAGTCCAGCTTGCTAACATGATATTGCCTTGCTAGCTGGAAGCTCTGGGGTGCAGAGTGGCACCTCCGCACCGTGAGTCGGTGCGGGGGTCTTTTTGCACACTCTGCGTGGCTTTTTGTAGTTTTTTGTGCTGACCGCATAGATCCCTTTCCTATCCTCAGTCTATTTAGTAAGTCTGGCCTCCTTTGCTGAAACCTGTTTCATTCCTGTGTTTGTGACTTTCCTCTTAACTCACAGTCAATATTTGTGGGGGGCTGCCTTTTCCTTTGGGGTATTTCTCTGAGGCAAGGTAAGGCTTTATTTTCTATCTTTAGGGGTAGTTAGCTCTTAGGCTGTGAAGAGGCGCCTAGGGAGAGTTAGGTACGCTCCACGGCTATTTCTAGTGTGTGTGATAGGATTAGGGTTTGCGGTCAGCAGAGATCCCACTCCCCAGAGCTTGTCCTGTCGTCTAGTTTAACCATCAGGTCATTCCAGGTGCTCCTAACCACCGGGTCATAACAGTACAGCTGGCCAACAAAGTGTTAATGCATCTCAATAGAGGGATAAGAGAAGTTCTGAGACCATTTTTTTTTCTCTGCAGTGTGTTTTGTCTTTCTTTTCCCCTTAACCTCTGGGTGGCTCAGGACTCAGGTGTAGAGATGGATATTCAAGGTCTGTCCTCTTGTGTTGATCAACTCACTGCAAGGGTACAAAGCATTCAAGATTATGTAGTTCAGAATCCGATGTTAGAGCCTAGAATTCCAATTCCTGATTTGTTTTCTGGGGATAGATCTAAATTTCTTAATTTCAAAAATAATTGTAGACTGTTTCTTGCTTTGAAACCCCGCTCCTCTGGTGACCCCATTCAGCAAGTGAAAATCATTATTTCTTTGTTACGTGGCGACCCTCAAGACTGGGCATTCTCCCTTGCGCCAGGGGATCCTGCATTGCTTAATGTAGATGCTTTTTTTCTGGCGCTTGGATTGCTTTATGACGAACCTAACTCTGTAGATCAGGCAGAGAAAATCTTGCTGGCTTTGTGTCAGGGGCAGGATGAAGCAGAGGTATATTGCCAGAAGTTTAGAAAGTGGTCTGTGCTTACTCAATGGAATGAGTGTGCCCTTGCAGCAATTTTCAGAAAAGGTCTTTCTGAAGCCCTTAAGGATGTTATGGTGGGGTTCCCCACGCCTGCTGGTCTGAATGAATCAATGTCCTTGGCCATTCAGATCGATTGGCGCTTGCGTGAGCGCAAAGTTGTGCACCATTTGGCGGTATCCTCTGAGCAGAGGCCTGAGCCTATGCAATGTGATAGGACTTTGACCAGAGCTGAACAGCAAGAACACAGACGTCAGAATGGGCTGTGTTTTTACTGTGGTGACTCCACTCATGCTATCTCTGATTGTCCTAAGCGCACTAAGCGGTTCGCTAGGTCTGTCACCATTGGTACTGTACAGCCTAAATTTCTTTTGTCTGTTACTCTGATTTGCTCTTTGTCGTCCTACTCTGTTATGGCATTTGTGGATTCAGGCGCTGCCCTGAATTTGATGGACTTGGAGTTTGCCAGGCGCTGTGGTTTTTTCTTGGAGCCCTTGCAGTATCCTATTCCATTAAGGGGAATTGATGCTACGCCTTTGGCCAAGAATAAACCTCAGTATTGGACTCAGTTGACCATGTGCATGGCTCCTGCACATCAGGAAGATATTCGCTTTTTGGTGTTGCATAATTTGCATGATGTGGTCGTGTTGGGTTTGCTATGGCTACAGGTCCATAATCCAGTATTGGATTGGAAATCAATGTCTGTGTCCAGTTGGGGTTGTCAAGGGGTACATGGTGATGTTCCGTTGTTGTCAATTTCTTCCTCTACTTCTTCTGAAGTCCCTGAGTTTTTGTCGGATTACCGAGATGTATTTGATGAGCCCAAATCCTGTGCCCTACCTCCTCATAGGGATTGTGATTGTGCTATTAATTTGATCCCTGGTAGTAAATTTCCTAAGGGACGACTTTTCAATTTATCTGTGCCGGAACACGCCGCTATGCGGAGTTATATAAAGGAGTCCTTGGAGAAAGGGCATATTTGCCCGTCGTCGTCACCGTTGGGTGCAGGGTTCTTTTTTGTGGCCAAGAAGGATGGTTCTCTGAGACCCTGTATAGATTACCGCCTTCTTAATAAAATCACGGTCAAATTTCAGTACCCTTTGCCTCTACTGTCTGATTTGTTTGCTCGGATTAAGGGGGCTAGTTGGTTCACCAAGATAGATCTTCGAGCGGTGTATAATCTTGTGCGTATTAAACAGGGCGATGAATGGAAAACAGCATTTAATACGCCCGAGGGCCATTTTGAGTACCTGGTGATGCCATTCGGGCTTTCTAATGCTCCATCTGTGTTTCAGTCCTTTATGCATGACATCTTCCGAAAGTATTTGGATAGATTCATGATTGTATATTTGGATGATATTTTGATCTTTTCGGATGATTGGGAGTCTCATGTGAAGCAGGTCAGAATGGTGTTCCAGGTCCTTCGTGCTAATTCTTTGTTTGTGAAGGGGTCTAAATATCTCTTCGGAGTTCAGAAGGTTTCCTTTTTGGGCTTCATTTTTTCCCCTTCTACTATCGAGATGGATCCTGTTAAAGTTCAGGCCATTTTTGATTGGACTCAGCCTACATCTGTGAAAAGCCTTCAGAAATTCCTGGGCTTTGCTAATTTTTACCGTCGCTTCATCGCTAATTTTTCTAGTGTTGTTAAACCGTTGACTGATTTGACCAAGAAAGGTGCTGATGTGGTGAATTGGTCCTCTGCGGCCGTTGAGGCTTTTCGGGAGTTGAAACGTCATTTTTCTTCGGCCCCTGTGTTGTGTCAGCCAGATGTTTCGCTCCCTTTTCAGGTCGAGGTTGATGCTTCTGAGATTGGAGCAGGGGCTGCTTTGTCTCAAAGGAGTTCTGATGGCTCTGTGATGAAGCCATGTGCTTTCTTTTCTAGAAAGTTTTCTCCTGCTGAGCGTAATTATGATGTTGGCAATCGGGAGTTGTTGGCTATGAAGTGGGCATTCGAGGAGTGGCGACATTGGCTTGAGGGAGCCAAGCATCGCGTGGTGGTCTTAACGGATCACAAGAATCTGACTTATCTCGAGTCTGCCAAGCGGTTGAATCCTAGACAGGCTCGATGGTCGCTGGTTTTCTCCCGTTTCAATTTTGTGGTTTCATACCTTCCGGGTTCTAAGAATGTGAAGGCCGATGCCCTTTCAAGGAGTTTTGTGCCTGATTCTCCGGGAGTTCCTGAGCCGGCTGGTATTCTCAAAGAGGGGGTAATTCTGTCTGCCATCTCACCTGATTTGCGGCGGGCGCTGCAGGAGTTTCAGGCTGATAGACCTGACCGTTGTCTAGCGGAGAAACTGTTTGTCCCTGATAGATGGACTAGTAGAGTTATCTCTGAGGTTCATTGTTCGGTGTTGGCTGGTCATCCTGGGATTTTTGGTACCAGAGATTTGGTGGCTAGGTCCTTTTGGTGGCCTTCCTTGTCACGGGATGTGCGTTCTTTTGTGCAGTCCTGTGGGACTTGTGCTCGGGCCAAGCCCTGCTGTTCTCGTGCCAGTGGGTTACTTTTGCCCTTGCCAGTCCCGAAAAGGCCTTGGACGCATGTTTCCATGGATTTTATTTCAGATCTCCCTGTCTCTCAAAAGATGTCGGTCATCTGGGTGGTTTGTGATCGCTTCTCTAAGATGGTCCATTTGGTACCCTTGCCTAAATTACCCTCCTCCTCTGATTTGGTTCCATTATTTTTCCAGCATGTGGTTCGTTTGCATGGCATTCCGGAGAGCATCGTGTCGGACAGAGGTTCCCAGTTTGTTTCAAGGTTTTGGCGGTCCTTTTGTGCTAAGATGGGCATTGATTTGTCTTTTTCTTCGGCTTTCCATCCTCAGACAAATGGCCAAACAGAACAAACTAATCAGACTTTGGAGACCTATCTGAGATGCTTTGTTTCTGCTGATCAGGATGATTGGGTGACCTTCTTGCCATTGGCTGAGTTCGCCCTTAATAATACGGGCCAGTTCGGCTACTTTGGTTTCGCCTTTTTTTTGTAATTCTGGTTTTCATCCTCGTTTTTCTTCAGGGCAGGTTGAGCCTTCGGACTGTCCTGGTGTGGATTCTGTGGTGGACAGGTTGCAGCAAATTTGGACTCATGTAGTGGACAATTTGACATTGTCCCAGGAGAAGGCTCAACGTTTTGCCAACTGCCGTCGCCGTGTTGGTCCCCGACTTCGTGTTGGGGATTTGGTTTGGTTGTCGTCTCGTTATGTCCCTATGAAGGTTTCTTCTCCTAAGTTTAAACCTCGTTTCATTGGTCCTTATAAGATTTCTGAAATTCTCAATCCTGTGTCGTTTCGTTTGGCCCTTCCAGCTTCTTTTGCCATTCATAATGTGTTCCATAGGTCGTTGTTGCGGAGATATGTGGCGCCTATGGTTCCTTCCGTTGACCCTCCTGCTCCGGTGTTGGTCGAGGGGGAGTTGGAGTATGTGGTGGAGAAGATTTTAGATTCTCGTGTTTCGAAACGGAAACTTCAGTACCTGGTCAAATGGAAGGGCTATGGTCAGGAGGATAATTCCTGGGTTGTTGCCTCCGATGTCCATGCTGCCGATTTGGTTCGTGCTTTTCATTTGGCTCATCCTGATCGGCCTGGGGGCTCTGGTGAGGGTTCGGTGACCCCTCCTCAAGGGGGGGGTACTGTTGTGAATTCCGTTCTCGAACTCCCTCCTGTGGTCATGAATGGTACTTCGGCGAGTTCTGTCCGTGGACTCCCTCTGGTGGCTGTGAGTGGAACTGCTGGTTCTGAGGTTGCTTCCTCAGCTGCCCTCGTTTGCGGCTAGGCTGGCTTCTCTATTTAACTCCACTCAGATCGTTACTTCATGCCAGCTGTCAATGTATCGGTACTGGTTCAGATCTCTCTCGGATCTTTCTGATGACCTGTCTACTCCAGCAGAAGCTAAGTCCCTGCTAGTTCATTTGTTGTTCATTTTGTACTGAATATATTTATTAGTACTTGCTAAGTTCTAGTCCAGCTTGCTAACATGATATTGCCTTGCTAGCTGGAAGCTCTGGGGTGCAGAGTGGCACCTCCGCACCATGAGGCGGTGTGGTGGTCTTTTTGCACACTCTGCGTGGCTTTTTGTAGTTTTTTGTGCTAGCCGCATAGATCCCTTTCCTATCCTCAGTCTATTTAGTTAGTCTGGCCTCCTTTGCTGAAACCTGTTTCATTCCTGTGTTTGTGACTTTCCTCTTAACTCATAGTCAATATTTGTGGGGGGCTGCCTTTTCCTTTGGGGTATTTCTCTGAGGCAAGGTAAGGCTTTATTTTCTATCTTTAGGGGTAGTTAGCTCTTAGGCTGTGAAGAGGCGTCTAGGGAGAGTTAGGTACGCTCCACGGCTATTTCTAGTGTGTGTGATAGGATTAGGGTTTGCGGTCAGCAGAGATCCCACTCCCCAGAGCTTGTCCTGTCGTCTAGTTTAACCATCAGGTCATTCCAGGTGCCCCTAACCACCAGGTCATAACAGGAGAGCGTATAACCTGAAATATTGATAACTAGGTTAGTTGTCTTACCTGCGACCGGTTTGTCATTTTTTCTCGATCTTCTTGTCAGTCTGTACGCTGGTGTCCTCCCCTGCGGCCTTTTGATAAAAGACGTGGTCTGTTGTAACCCGTGGAAGAGTCGCTTTCCGTGCTGAAGGAGCCTGTCTTACGTTGATATGGACGGCACCACGGGTTGTTGCCTGCAGTATTGCTCCATTATATACCCTGTTGTGTGAATAATCGTCGTTGTCCCGTTGGAATTTTGGATGTTTCTTTTCCTCCAGGAATTTTTGATGATCCTCTAGAATCTTGTCCGTCTTGTCCTTGAGATTGGTCCAGTCTGTGGATGTCAATGTAGAAGATAGTTGTGTTTCAATTGCTCTGACACTGTCCTTTTTTTCTGTAATGGCCTTTTGTAGAAATTCATGGTCAAGATAATAATGTCCAAGGAACATTTATTTAGTATTCTCTTGTATTTGTCACAGTAGTCAGGGTCTTCAGAAAAAAGTGTTGGGCGCAGGTTGCACCTAAGACCTCTCGGGATATTGCCCTGTTTATGATATTCTGCCAAAGTTATGCAGTGTAGATCATATGAGATTAGTTTTCGTCGCTCCTTCTCGTAGTCCCTCGTCTTTATCTCATGCGGAGGGGTTTTCAGGAATTCACTTGAGTTTGAAACTTGCAATAAAATACTGGAACTGGTTGCGGCGTCGTATGCGAAGATGTCAGACGTCATCTGGTAAACCGGTGCTACACCAAGCAAAAAATCACACGAACAAGAATAATGGTGTGCACTCTGGTCAAGGATATGGAGGGTGCTGGTAAATCAGACCGTGTGGTCAAGTCAGTATTAGAGGAAAAAATACTGCACACTCGAAACTGATATGATGCAAAAAGGTATATGCCAGATTTATTCAAAAAAACAAGTCAACAATTGCCACTGCGATAATTCATAGATAGAAAAAGTGTAACAGGAAAAAATGGACCACAAAATTTGTTGTGCTATTTCTCCTGAGAATGCCGATACCTCATATGTGAGGGTAAACAGCTGTTTTGGTGCACAGCAGGGCTCGGAAGTAAAGGAGCATCTGATGTGCTTTAACAGTGGAAACCCCCAACAAGTGACCCCATTTTGCAAAATAGACCCCTCATGGAATGCATTTACATGCATGGTAGGCACCTTGAACCCCCAGGTGTTTCATAGAAGTTTATAACGTTGAGCTATGAAAATAATAATCACATTTTCTTCACAAAAATGTCATTTTAGCCTCAAGTTTTTAATTTTTCTAAGGGTTAATAGGAATTTTTTTTATAACACACGGAGTTCCATTTTTCTTGCGTGCGCCAATACCCTAATCGGGAAATATATTTCAAGCACGGTGCAAAGCTCAGAAGGCAAGGAGCACCAGATTTTAATGTTATGGTTTGCAGGTACCATGACTAACTGGGAGAGCCCATGAGGTGCCAGAACAGCAGAACCCCCCATAAGTGACCCCATTTTACCATCTACACCTCTAAATGAATTCATCTAGGGGAGCAGTGATCATGTTGACACCACCGGTTGTGTCACAGAATTTTATACCATTGAGCAGTGAAGAAAAAATAGCTACATTTTTCCTATCAAAATTTAGTTTTAGCCCCACATTTTACATTTTCACACATGAAGTGGGTAAAAATGGCACCAAAATTTGTCCCACTATTTCTACTGAAAGTGGCAATACCCCATATGTGGCTGTACAGTACTACTTAGCCAAACGGAGTGCTATTTGCCTCCTGGAACGCAGATTTTCCTAGAAGAGTTTGCAGACTATATACACAGAGCTTCTAATTGCTAGATTAGAATTCCCCTCAAGTGACCACATTTTGGAAATTATACCTCTTTGGGAATATATCTACAGGTGTATTGCTGATTTTGACTCCATGGGTATTTTCCAGAAACAAGCAGCAATGAATGTTGCTAAGTGAAAATTGTAAACTGCGGCTGTAGTGACCAGTACGCTGTAGTGACCAGTACGTTGCAGTCACCAGTACCTTATGCCCAGCCCGTGCTGGGCTCAGAAGTGAAGGGGCATTTGGATTTGAGAGCGCAGAATTTGTTGAATTTCTTTTGGCGAGCGAGGAGCCATTTTGCTTTTCCAGGAGCCTTTGTGGTACCAGTAGAATGGAAGCCCCTATATTTCCATTAACAAATAACGGTTCTGAGTGAGGACTTGCTTTTTTGTGGATTGAGTTGAAGCTTTTTTTGTGAACATTTTACAAAACATTCGGTATCACATTTATCTTTTTTTTTCATTCATAAATTTGAGATCTAATATCTGTTGATTTTTTTTTATTATTATTTTTTTTTATATATATATTTTTTCACACTTTTTTGAAACTGGGCAGCATGGTGGCTCAGTGGTTAGCACTGCAACCTTGCAGTGCTGGAGTCCTGGGTTCTAATCCCACCCAGGACAACATCTGCAAAAAGTTTGTATGTTCTCTCCGTGTTTGCGTGGGTTTCCTCTGGGTACTCCGGTTTCCTCCCACATTCCAAAGACATACTGCTAGGGAATTTAGATTGTGAGCCCCATCGGGGACAGTGATGATAATGTGTGCAAACTGTAAAGCGCTGTGGAATATGTTAGCGCTATATAAAAATAAAGATTATTATTAAACTTTCTCTGACTTGTTTCTACTTTGTCCCACTATGGAACTTTCATTTTTGCAGGCTTCTACTCATGGAGATGAAGCAGCATCCCCATACTGCAGAAACTGTCAGCTCTGCACTGACAGATAAACTTGCTCATCATGCACTGAGCATGATCAGCAAGTTTGCTAGGTCTGGTGACCAGGATGTCGTCATTACAACATCGGGTCACCAAGGCAATTATTGAGACTCCGCGTCAGGTCGCAAGGGTCTCCGATCCAAAGGCAGAGGGGTGGTCAGTCCTCTGTCTGCTTCCGGAATGCTGTGATCATGTTCAATTGCAACATTTCGGGGGGTTAAAGTGCCGGGAGCAGTCTGTGACTGCTACTGCCACTTAGTGCTGGGTGTCAGCTGTCGGAATCAGCTGACACCCGGTGGCGATCGTCCGCAAAACCCCTGTGTGAGCGGGTGATTGCGCAGACGTAATATTCCGTCTTTGGTCATCTAGGCACCTGGAACATGGACGAAATATTACATCTGATGTCAGAAAGGGGTTAAGAGTAGGTAAAATTAAAATAAAAGTTCAGTAACATTTCCAAAACAGAGCCAAAAAATTACTAAAAAAACTATTTAATGACTCAAAATGTGGCAATATTGTTTTTCGCATGCAAGAGTAGCAAAGCATCAAAACACTCAGAAAAAGGTTGTCCTGCCATTTACGGTACACTTCATAGTTAATAGTGTAAAAATATATGAAACAGTTCCTGAATTGCTTGGTTTTGTTCATTCCACATCCAAAAATTCTGAATAAGAACTGACTGTATAAAATCCATGTAGCCAAAAATACTAATAAAAACTTCATCTTAACAAACAAACCACAAAAAACTGTCAGCCAAAATCTAAAAAACTTACAGCTTTCAGAATATGGCAACTAAAATACAATTTTTGATAAAAATGTGTTATCAGTGTGTAAAAGGACAACAACATAAAAAACACAATATAAACCTGATATTTCATAATTGTACTAACCCAAAGAATAAAGTTGCCTTATGAGTTATACCGGATTGTGAACAGAATAAAAAAAAAAAAATCAACAATTTTTGAAGTTTTTTTTTTTTATCTGTTCATTCTGCCTCCCAAAAATAAGTATAATGCCTCAGTGAGATGTCTATGCTTCATGTACATGTTTGTTTTTCACGTATATCACACATACCCATTATAGACTAACGGGCTGTTCGTATGATTGTGTTTTTTTCTCACAGACCGTGTATCTGTACAAAAGTCTTGGAGACATGTCCATTTTTTTCTGGCAGCATGGATGAAAAGGGCTATACAATTCTATTCACAAAAAAACAAAAGATAGTCAGCTCACCTGAATATCGGCTATTCCACACCTGTTCCTGCACGGAAAAGTTGAGCACTCAGTCCACAGAAAAAAATTGATGAATCCAGCAGGAATGTAGTAAAATCACTAAATTTATTTCTTCATTTTTTTTTTTTTAAAAAGGAAAGGGTTGTATCCTATGGTACACCACTTGTAAATAAGTTATAATTTCTTACAGCATTATGCACACATGGCAGCGTTCTTCCAACGCGTTTCGACTAACGTCTTAATCATGGTGAGGCCATAGTGAGACTGAACCGTTCTTATACTTTTTTTTTTTTGTGTGCGTGTGTCATCGCAGCTGATTTAAGCTGAAATTGATTGTCTCACCAGAGGCACTCCCAGTTTGCTGCAGAAGGATTGGGCCATGTTCACACGATCTTTTTTTTGATCCTTTTTTTGATCCTTTTTTTTTCAGGTCCTGATTTGGAAAACCCGCAGTGCAAAACTGCACTGCTGATTTTCCTGCAGTTTCTTCTGCAGATTCCTCTGCGGGTTTTCAACAGCACTTTCCTATTGGTGCCTGTTGAAAACAGGAGCTGAATCCGCAGAAAGAAGTGACATGGTACTTCTTTTTTTCTGCAGGCAAATCCTCGCGGATTTGCCAGAGAAAAAAAGGATAGTGGGCACAGCGGTTTTTGTTTTCCATAGAGTAACATTGGACTGTACCCTGCATGGAAAAAGGACCTGAAAAAAAAAGGATCAAAAAAAGGATCGTGTGAACATAGCCTTGTTGTGAAAGAAAGAAAAAAAAAAGAAAAACATTTTAAAGGCAAAAAAAAAAAGAGAAAAAAAAAAGTTTTTTTTCCTTCTCCATATATATAAAGAGATAAATAAAAACAAAAGTTTTTAAATCTTGTCTGCTATTCAGACCATGCAGATTTCTGGTCTCTAGCATGAAGATCCAAAAAGATTCCCTATTTAGTAATTTTCTTTTGTGGTCTCCTCCTCTCTCTGGTCTATAAACCTTTTCTATAGCACAAAAGGAAAACCCCGCTGTATCTCCCTTGTGCACATTAGCAAAATGTCTCGATACTGCAGAGGATGAAAATGCTGCAGGATTTACGGCATCCGACAAATGTCGGCGGATCCTGGTTTTCAGCGTGCATGTTGTGCACCCTACGTACTGCAATTTGCATATAGTGCATTCAACAAGGTATACCACATAAGTATCATTACAGTTAATAAAGTCCCTGATGTTGTAGTTTCTGAGATTATAACATGATTGAAATACACTAGTTTTATTAACGTACCTGCACACCAAACAGCGGTTCGCTCCACATTTGTAGAACCCCACTAAATTTAACCATGTTTTCTTTCCTCTATTTTTTGTATTTTTATCCTGTCCATTAAAGAGACTTGCTGATAGGAAGGATCCTAGTGTCGGGGCTTTTTTGGCTACATATCGGATATTATTAGAAATAATGTTTTTTAATTTGCTGTCTTGATTCAATATAGGGAAATATGTCTTGATAATATTCACAATATCATTGTATTGAGGGCTATATTCCGTTGTGAATGTAATACATGAGGGATTTTTATTTTGACTCTTTTTTTCTGTATATAATAGGGAATTCCTATCTATGTCATCTATTCGTGCTTTTGCTTTATTTAATGACCAGTCTGCATACCCCCACCTGATAATCTTTTGCAGACATTTTCCTTTTCTATTTTAAACATAGTTGGGTCTGAGCAGTTACGCTTGGTTCTTATTAGCTCACCATATGGAATATTGTGTTTTATGTGTGGAGGGTGGCAAGAAGAAGCTGTTAGAATACTATTGCTAGCCATTGGTTTTTGATATGGTGCAATACAGACTTGGGATTTTTTGGTATCAGTCATCAGTTTTAAATCCAAAAAATACATTGTGCTCTGATTAAAAAAAATGGGTAAATTTCAGATTATAGTTATTATTATTAATATACTCCACAAATTTCATCGCTTCAGATTGCGAACCCCTCCAGACAAACAATAAATCATCAATGTACCTCCCAAACCAGGCGATGTTATTTTTGTAAGGGTTATCTTCACTGTACAGAAAAATTTCTTCCCATCTTGCCATTACCAAATTGGCTAACATTGGAGAGAATTTCGCTCCCATGCTCACTCCTTTAGTTTGAACAAAATAACGATTGTCAAAACTAAAATAATTATGCTTTAACAAAAAATGGACAGCAGACATCAAACAATCTTTTGTGGCTACATCATATGGACTAAATTTATCCAGATGGTATAAGAGACTATCCATTGCTATATTATGGGGTATAGAGGGGTAAAGTCCTATCACATCACAAGACAGCCAACTATATTCCTCCTTCCATACAAATTTCTCAAAAACCCCTGCTACAAACTTGGTATCTTTAATATAACTTGGTGTTTCCAGCACTAATGCTTGTAAGTGGTAATCCACCCAGGAACCAATCCTCTCCCCTACAGAACCTATTCCTGCCACTATAGGTCTCAATGGTGGAGGGAATATATCCTTATGTACTTTTGGTAAGGCATGGTATATTGGAGTTATGGGATATTCAACATACAGGTACTCTGCCAATTTTTTGTCTATGGCTCCTATGTATAAGCCTTCTTGAATTAAATCATACAGAGTCTTATTATAGTCTTGTGTTGGATCACTTTTCAATTCAGTGTAGGTGTCTGGGTTTTCCAAATCCTCTAGAACACATTTTTAATATAGACCAGCATCCAATAGGACTATTGTTCCTCCTTTGTCTGCTTGACGTACAAGAAGATCTTGATTGTTCTTAATTTCCAATAGTGCTTTTCGTTCTCTTGTTGTCAAGTTGTTGTAAGATGTCTTTCTTTGTTTTCTGTCTCCTTTTTGAGTTCAATAAGCTCTTTTTCTATTATTTCTTGGAATTGATCCAATAAAGGAGATCGTGATTGTATAGGATAAAAAGATGGATTGCTAGTCATAAAACTGTCATTTAAATTTCCTATGGCTTCAGTCGATTCCATTTGTAAGTGTCTTAAGTAGTGTTGAGCATTCCGATGCTGCAAGTATCGGGTATCGGCCGATACTTGCTGTATCGGAATTTCCGATACCGAGATCCGATATTTTTGTAATATCGGATATCGGTATCGAAACAACATTAATGTAAAAAGGTGTAAAAGAAAGAATTAAAATAAAAAAAATCGCTATACTCACCTGTCCGACGCAGCCGGGACCTCGGCGATTGTAAGCGGCAGCGTTGTTTCTTTAAAATTCGCGCTTTTACTTGCTTACGTGAATTCCCGGCTTCTGATTGGTCAGGGCGGCCATGTTGCCGGGACTCGGACCAATCACAGCAAGCCGTGACGAAATTACGTCACGGCTTGCTGTGATTGGTCCGCGTCCTGGCAACATGGCCGCCATTAACCAATCACAAGCCGTGACGTCACGGGAGGCTGGACACGCGCTTATTTTGAAAAGCGCGCGTGTCCAGCCTCCCGTGACGTCACGGCTTGTGATTGGTCACGGCGCCATATTGCCGGGACGCGGACCAATCACAGCAAGCCGTGACGTAATTTCGTCACGGCTTGCTGTGATTGGTCCGAGTCCCGGCAACATGGCCGCCCTGACCAATCAGAAGCCGGGAATTCACGTAAGCAAGTAAAAGCGCGAATTTTAAAGAAACAACGCTGCCGCTTACAATCGCCGAGGTCCCGGCTGCGTCGGACAGGTGAGTATAGCGATATTTTTTATTTTAATTCTTTATTTTACACATTTATATGGTTCCCAGGGCCTGAAGGAGAGTTTCCTCTCCTTCAGACCCTGGGAACCATCAGGAATACCGTCCGATACCTGAGTCCCATTGACTTGTATTGGTATCGGGTATCGGTATCGGATTGGATCCGATATTTTGCCGGTATCGGCCGATACTTTCCGATACCGATACTTTCAAGTATCGGACGGTATCGCTCAACACTAGTCTTAAGCATAAGAATGTGCGCTGTTCCTCAAAATTTTTGTATGAAAGTAAATTTGAATTTTCTGATATATTTTTGTGAATTATCACTGGAGTCTCTTTAATCGAACTGGAGTTTTCTTAAAAAAAATGACTTTTTAATGTAATATTGCGTGCTAATTAATTTATTTATATCTAGTATAGAGACATGTCCATTTTTTTCTGGCAGCATGGATGAAAAGGGCTATAAAATTCTATTGGTCTGTAAAAAAACACGAGCAGCACATGGATATCAGTGTACCCTCTGTGTGCTGCATGTTTAACATTGCAAAGGGTAGAAGAAGCTTTGCTATTCATTAAAAATACTGAATGAAACATGGATGACACATTGATGGAACATGGTTCCAGAGCATTGAAGATATATGTTGCATTTTTTTGCACACATAAAAACACTGACTGACTAAGGCCTATACCTCAGTTAATATTTATCCTTTGCACTATGTCAAGCATTTACATTAGGATTTTCATCTAAATCCCCTAAAAATGTGATTCATAAGAAACCCTCAACTTAACAATTCTCTGATGTCTGGCCTCTTTTTCAGTAGTGTTCATCTTACGGTATATGCTTACAAAAGTGGGGTTTACCGCAGTTGTGCGACATGCCAAAATTAAGGGACACTGCCAGAACAGAGAAAATACATTTTCTAAAGGGACTCCATATTCCTCATTATATTGAACTAGATGGTGGCCCGATTCTAACACATCGGGTATTCTAGAATATGTATGTATGTATGTATATAGCAGCCACATAGTATATAGCACAGGCCACGTAGTATATAGGAGCCATGTAGTATATAGCAGACAAATACTACGTGGCCTGTGCTATATACTATGTGGCTGCTATATACATACATACATACATACATATTGTAGAATACCCGCTGCGTTAATACAGGCCACGTAGTGTATAACAGTGGCCACACAGTATATAACACAGGCCACATACTATATAACACAGCCCACGCAGTATATAGCAGCCAGGCAGTATATAACACAGGCGAAGTAGTATATAACACTGGCCATGTAATATATAGCACAGCCCACGCAGTATATAGCAGCCACGCAGTATATAGCACAGCCCCTGCAGTATATAACACTGGCCACATAAAATATAACACAGCCCATGCAGTGTATAGCAGCCACGCAGTATATAGCATAGCCACGTTAGTATATAGCACAGAGATGTAGTATATAACAGAGCCCACGCAGTATGTAATACAGCCCATGTAGTATATAGCAATGTGGGCACTATATGGGTGGTTAAAAAAGACTTAAAATAAAAAATAAACATATACTCACATTCCGAAGGCCCCTTGAAGTCCTGGCGCCTGTGTGCGGTGCACGCGGCAGCTTCCGGCCCCACTGTTGGTATGAGCGCAGGACCTGTGATGACGTTGCGGTCACATGACCGTGACGTCATGGAAGGTCTTTCTTGCATAGCATCCTTGGCACCGGAACCTGCCGCTTGCACTGGCGAGGACAGCGGGCGACGTCGGAGGGTGAGAATAACCTTTTTTTTATTATTCTTATTTGTAACATTAGATCTTTTTTTTGATGCATACGCAGCATCAATAAGTAAAAAGTTGGTCACACAGGGTTAATATCTGCATAACCTGAGTGCGTTACACCGTGCTCCGGTAACGCTGGCATTAACCCTGTGTGAGGGCTGACTGGATGACTGGAGAGGAGTATGGAGCGGGCACTGACTGCAGGGATGAAAGAGCGGCCATTTTGCCTCCGGACTGTGCCCGTCGCTGATTGGTCGTGGCAATGGTCGTGGGCGTTTTGCCACGACCAATCAGCGACTTGACAGACAGAGGCCGCGACGAATGAATATCCGTGACAGACAGACAGAAGGACAGACAGAAAGACGGAAGTGACCCTTAGACAATTATATAGTAGATAGCTCCACCAGGAGTTTCATTTAAATTGTGTTTTTGTGAAATTTACTGTAGATGAAAATCCGACATATTGCTCAGCATGGAGCACAGAATAAATGAGAACCAAGCTTTAAAAAGGAATAAAAAAAAAACAAATTATACTAATAAGAACTCCATTTCATATAAAAGTCTCCATTCATAGTAACATAGTAACATAGTTATTAAGGTTGAAGGAAGACTTTAAGTCCATGTAGCTCAACCCATAGCCTAACCTAACATGCCCTAACATGTTGATCCAGAGGAAGGCAAAAAAAACCCATGTGGCAAAGAGTAAGCTCCACATTGGGGAAAAAAATTCTTTCCCCACTCCACATACGGCAATCAGACTAGTTCCCTGGATCAACGCCCTATCAAGGAATCTAGTATATATACCCTGTAACATTATACTTTTCAAGAAAGGCATCCAGTCCCCTCTTAAATTTATGACAACATCATATGGCAGAGTTCCATAGTCTCACTGCTCTTACAGTAAAGAATCCGCGTCTGTGATTATGCTTAAACCTTCTTTCCTCCAGACGTAGAGGATGCCCCCTCGTCCCTGTCTCAGGTCTATGGTTAAAAAGATCATCAGAAAGGTCTTTGTACTGTCCCCTCATATACTTATACATTATCATAAGATCACCCCCTAGTCTTCGTTTTTCCAAACTAAATAGCCCCAAGTGTAATAACCTATCTTGGTATTGCAGACCCCCCAGTCCTCTAATAACCTTGGTCGCTCTTCTCTGCACCCGCTCCAGTTCAGCTATGTCTTTCTTATACACCGGAGACCAGAACTGTGCACAGTATTCTAAGTGTGGTCGAACTAGTGACTTGTATAGAGGTAAAATTATGTTCTCCTCATGAGCATCTATGCCTCTTTAATGCATCCCATTATTTTATTTGCTTTTGTAGCAGCTGCCTGACACTGGACACTAAATGTGAGTCTGTCATCCACCTATACTCTCAGTTCTTTTTCATTGACGGTTTTGCCCAGAGTTTTAGAATTAAGCACATGGTTATACATCTTATTACTTCTACACAAGTGCATGACCTTACATTTATCCCCATTAAAGCTCATTTGCCATTTATCAGCCCAAGCTTCTAGTTTTCAGGTCAGGTCATCTGTCCTTCCTTTCTGTCCTTTACAGTATAGAAAGCATAGGAGGTTTTGACGTTACTGGCACTACAAGACTCTGGAAAAGCAAAATGGCCCCCTCTCCAAAACAAAATCCAGGTAATCTGCACCTTTAAGCCTAAATGTTCACCCCTTTTGATTCCCACATTGTATCTAAATCACACTCCGCATCAACATGTGTGGCATTAGCAGGGAGAGCTGGGAACAATGTATTTGGGTTTTGGGTACTAACTGGCATATTTGCCATTTTTACTCTTCAACATCCACTGTGTGATTTTTTTGATACATCTATGGAGCCAAAATAGTCATGCATTTATTGAGGGGTATTTTGTATGTAACTCAAAACAGCATTAACCCCTTAATCCCATATGACGTACTATCCCATCGAGGTGACCTGGGACTTAATTCCCAGTGACTAGACAGTACGTCATATGCAATTGGCCACGCTCACGGGGGGGAGCGCGGCCAATTGTGGCCGGGTGTCAGTTGACTATCGCAGCTGACATCCGGCACTATGTGCCAGGAGCGGTCACGGACCGCTCTTGGCACATTAACCCCCGAAACACTGCGATCAAACATGATTGCAGCATTCCGGGGGCATAAGGAAGCATCACGCAGGGAGGGGGCTCCCTGCGCGCTTCCCTGAGACCCTCGGTACAATGCGATGTGCTCGCGTTGTACCGAGTGTTTTCTCCCATCAGGCCCCGGATCCAAAATGGCCGTGGGGCTGCATCCGGGTCCTGCAGGGAGTTGGTTTACAAGCACCTGCTCAGTGCTGTGCAAAGTGTCAGATCAGCGATCTGACCCTATAGTGTGATGTCCCCCCCTGGGACAACGTTATAAAGTTAAAAAAAAAAAAGATTTAGATGTGTTATAAAATATATATATATATATATTCCTAAATAATAAAAAAAATATTGTTCCCATTGTTACGGAGCAACGGGGTCAGTGGGTGCTCTCTTTCGCTGGCCCGGCTGTCTTTAGCAAGATTGCATGGACCATGGCTCATACCACTGAACGCCCGCTCTATCTCCCAGTGGGCAATACACTACACAGACAACACAGGGTTAAAGTAAAACAGTGTGGCAATACTTTATTGAACCACAGCACACAATAGCAAACAGAACAATCCCAACATGCCTGGAATTGTATGGGTACATGGGCGCATATAAAATATCACTGCGTCTCCACGTATTTCCAGTATGACATGATGTCAGAGCTCCCAGGGTCGCTACTCCATCTGTGGATGAACGCACAGAGAAGGGGTAATGACAAGCATAGGGAGATGACCAAGAACTGTCCATAGAGTCCATACAAGGTCCAAAGCCAGTTGACACGACGTCAGAGCTCCCAGGGTCGCTACTCCATCTGTGGATGAATGCACAGAGAAGGGGTAATGACAAGAATAGGGAGATGACCAAGAACTGTCCATAGAGTCCATACAAGGTCCAAAGCCAGTTGACACGATGTCAGAGCTCCCAGGGTCGCTACTCCATCTGTGGATGAATGCACAGAGAAGGGGTAACGACAAGCATAGGGAGATGACCAAGAACTGTCCAGAGTCCATACAAGGTCCAAAGCCAGTTGACACGATGTCAGAGCTCCCAGGGTCGCTACTCCATCTGTGGATGAACGCACAGAGAAGGGGTAATGACAAGCATAGGGAGATGACCAAGAACTGTCCATAGAGTCCATACAAGGTCCAAAGCCAGTTGACACGAGAGTCACCACCTGGCTTATCTGACCATCTCCATGGAACCAGGCGACCAGCGGGTCCCAACCCTGGCTTTCTCCAAACAGATCCATGGTTCAGAGATGGTCACTGGATCAGATCTGTGTCCTTCCAACCGGAGCCAAAAACCCCTAGGTTGTATCCTATAGAATCCTAGATCAGTGTCCCTCGTGATGGTGCCATCATGAATTGGCTGCAGTCCTTTCTCTTGTCTGTTGGGTGGTTTGCAGAATGTCTGGCTCGTAGCTCTGTCTTAAGGTACCTTCACACTGAGCGACTTAACAACGAGAACGACAATGATCTGTGACATTGCAGCGTCCTGTATAGCGATCTCGTTGTGTTTGACACGCAGCAGCGATCCGGATCCCGCTGCGATATCGTTGGTCGTAGCTGAAAGTTCAGAACTTTATTTGGTCGTTAGATCGGCGTGAATCGTCGTGTTTGACAGCAAAAGCAACGATGCCAGCAATGATTTACATGGAGCTAACGGCCTGTGACGACCTGTGAGAACGATAAGTGAGTAGCCCTTACATCACAGGATCGCTCCTGCATCGTTCTGGAGCTGCTGTGTTTGACATCTCTACAGCGACCTAAAGAGCGACGCTCCAGTGATCGGCTCGTTGTCTATATCGCTGCAGCGTCGCTGAGTGTGACGGTACCTTTACTTCAGACTCTTTATACCCAAGGCATGTAAGCTACCCTTAAGGTACCTTCACACTAAACGATATCGCTAGCGATCCGTGACGTTGCAGCATCCTGGCTAGCGATATCGTTTAGTTTGAAACGCAGCAGCGATCAGGATCCTGCTGTGATATCGCTGGTCGTTGAACAAAGTTCAGAACTTTATTTGGTCGTCAGACCGGCGTGTATCGTCGTGTTTGACACCAAAAGCAACGATACCAGCGATGTTTTACTCTGGTAACCAGGGTAAACATCGGGTTACTAAGCACAGGGCCGCGCTTAGTAACCCGATGTTTACCCTGGTTACCAGTGTAAAATGTAAAAAAAACAAACTACATACTCACCTTCGCGTCCCCCGGCGTCCGCTTCCCACACTGAGCGCCGTAAAGTGAAAGTGAAAGTACAGCACAGCGGTGACGTCACCGCTCTGCTGTTAGGGCCGGCGCTCAGTCAGTGCAGGAAGTGGACGCCGGGGGACGCGAATGTAAGTATGTACTGTTTTTTTTTTTTTTTACATTTTACGCTGGTAACCAGGGTAAACATCGGGTTACTAAGCGCGGCCCTGCTCTTAGTAACCCGATGTTTACCCTGGTTACCTGGGGACCTCGGCATTGTTGGTCGCTGGAGAGAGGTCTGTGTGACAGCTCTCCAGTAGTGTTGAGCGATACTTTCCGATATCGGAAAGTATCGGTATCGGAAAGTATCGGCCGATACCGTCACAGTATCGGAATCCAATCCGATACCGATACCCGATCCCAATGCAAGTCAATGGGACGAAAATATCGGAATTAAAATAAACCCTTTATACACTTGTAGGTTCATTCTACATGAAGGAAAACAACTAAGAATATTGTAGGATGTATTGGGGGACGTGGCGGAGATATTAAAGGGACAGAGGTTTAGCCCAATGTAATAGAATAGCAGGATTTTTTATTTTTTTTTATGAAGTTCGGCGTTAGAAAGAATTTGACTATGTTTTTTTTTTTTTTTTATGTCAGATATTGATGTTTCACTACTTCCACGCCCTTCACCTTCTTTTTTACTTCTCCCACGCTTTCTTCTTAATTATCCTCATCATCAGCTTCTTTGACATCAACTTCTTCACCTTATTCATCTTCTTCTTCATCTTCTACCTATTATTTTTTGGGTTACATTGTTCATATTCTTTTTATTTTACTATTATCTTCATCATATTCAACTTCTTCATCATATTCTTATTTGTGACAGGCATTCCCGTAGTTGTTATCTATAAAAGTTTGAAGATTACACCTTCCGTTCTGCCTGTCACAAAACAGTTACATTTGTCCGCGTTCAGTTTGGCCTGCAGCATCAGGCTTTATCCAGGGGCACCACGAGGAGGAACGGACTCACCCCCATACACTGCTTAGTCTTCTTCTGCTTATAATTTACATAATATTTTTTGCTCTGATATTTTGTGTTATGCTTAATGTCCTTCTGCTCTTTGTTCTGCAGCCTCTTGTTCTTCTGCTTCTCGGTCTTCCAGGTCGTCGTCGTCTCCAGGGTCGTCGTCTCCGGGGTCGTCGTCATCGGGGTGGTCTTCAGGGTCGTCGTCTCCGGGGTCGTCGTCATCGGGGTGGTCTTCGGGGTCATCGTCTCCAGGGTCGTCGTCATCACGGTGGTTGTCGTCTCTGGTGTCGTCGTCATCTTAGGGGTGGTCTTCTGGGTCATTGTGTTTAGTCTCTTGAACTTGGAAATGTAGCAGAAGGTACAAGAAGGCTGAGAAAATGCCGAGAACCAGCTGATGGAACTGGAACTCGGATGGCTACCCGAAGGTCCAAGAGCCAATGGAACTACCGAGGACCAGCTGACGTTACTGGAACCCGGTTACTAAGCAGGAGGTACCTGTGCTGAAAGCACTACCAAGGACCACCTGACGTTGGTGGAACTCGGATACCCAGAGGGAGGCACCTAAGCCAAAGGCTCTGCCCGGAACCAGCTGACGGTACTGGAACCAGGATGGGGAGCAGAAGGTACAAGAGCAAAAGACACTGCCGAGAACCAGCTGACGGTGCTGGAACCCGGATGGGTAGCCGAAGGTCCAAGAGCCAATGGAACTACCGAGGACCAGCTGACGTTACTGGAACCCGGTTACTAAGCAGGAGGTACCCGTGCCTGAAAGCACTACCAAGGACCACCTGACGTTGGTGGAACTCGGATACCAAAGGGAGGCACCTAAGCCAAAGGCTCTGCCCGGAACCAGCTGACGGTACTGGAACCAGGATGGGGAGCAGAAGGTACAAGAGCAAGTGTCTGCGTGGCTTTTGCAGGACACGATGCCGGCTGCACAGCAGGGGAACAGCTGGCGGTGCTGGACCCCACTGACACATTGGCGAGGTGTTTTTCTCTGTGCAGCTAGCACATCTGGGCCCCAACTGGCGGTTTGTTAGAGCCCAGGGTCAGCAGGAGGAGGAGCAGGAGGAGGAGGAGCAGGGGGAGGGGAGTGTAGGCCGAAGCCTGCACTGGCGGCAGCTTTGGGTCTGTTGTGTCTGCGTGGCTTTTGCAGGACACGTTGCCGGCTACACAGCAAGGGAACAGCTGGCGGTGCTGGACCCCACTGACACATTGGCGAGGTGTTTGGCTCTGTGCAGCCAGCACTTCCGGACAGCAACGATCGGTGTTGGAGCCCGGGCTCTGCAGGGGGAGCAGAGTGTAGGCCGAAGCCTACTTGAACCGATTTCAAAGGTCACCTTTAACCCCCCCCTCAGGGGTTAGAAAGTAGAAGAGCCACAGCTTATGCAGCAGTAGTGCTGCACAAGTCAAAGGTTGCTCTTTTAATTTTTCTCCTTGCACACGCTGAATGAAACACGTATAACATTTAGCCCTTTATACAGTCAAACTGTGTAATGGAGGCGAGAGTTCCCTTTGTAATGAGACGCAGCACAGGTGTCAAGAATCCCACCTTGGTGCTGGGTGCAGCCTCCCGAGCGTTGTTATTTGCTGTACAGGAGTCTGCGCTGTCGTGTTATCCCCTGGCCTAGCGCCGTTAGCGCTGCCCATCTTCTGGCATCATGTAATGTCGGCCGGTGCGGTTCGCGATGCCCATGAATCCCAGCCCCGCAGTGTCTTAACATTGTTAAAACACTGCGGGGCTGGGATTCAGGGCCTGGCGCAGCACATATGTTGGCCTCTCACACTCGGGTCCTTACACCCGCTTCAGACTGTGCGGCGTCATCTGATCCCTTATCGCATGCCACGGCCATGAAGCCGCACAGTCCGAAGAAGGCGGAAGGAGAGGAGGGACAGGCGAACTGATGCACTGATCCTGCCCATGAATCACACCCTTGCAGTCCCAATAAATAAGACACCGAGGGGCGTTGTGTGGGTCAGGGCGGCCGCAGAGGCGCAGGCAGCCAAACAATGATGCCAGAAGACGGGCAGCGCTACCAAGGGGGTTGCAGCGTGTCATTACAAAGGAAAGTCACACCACCGGGACGGTTAAATGGTCACACAGAGGACACATTTCAGACGTGTTTTCAGTTCCACATGTGCGAGGAGAATACGTTTCTGAGCCACCTTGCACACATGCAGCATTACCGCTGTACAAGGTGGCTGGATAACGTAAAAACGCCTGGGGGAGGGGGGACAGGTTCCCTTCAATTTCAGTTCTTGTGTCTGCGTGGCTTTTGCAGGACACGTTGCCGGCTGCACAGCAGGGGAACAGCTGGCGGTGCTGGACCCCACTGACACATTGGCTGGTGTTTTTCTCTGTGCAGCTAGCACATCTGGGCCCCAACTGGCGGTGTGTTAGAGCCCAGGGACAGCAGGAGGAGGAGCAGGAGGAGGAGGAGCAGGGGGAGGGGAGTGTAGGCCGAAGCCTGCACTGGCGGCAGCTTTGGGTCTGTTGTGTCTGCGTGGCTTTTGCAGGACACGTTGCCGGCTACACAGCAGGGGAACAGCTGGCGGTGCTGGACCCCACTGACACATTGGCGAGGTGTTTGGCTCTGTGCAGCCAGCACTTCCGGACAGCAACTAGCGTTGTTGGAGCCCGGGCTCTGCAGGTGGAGCAGAGTGTAGGCCGAAGCCTAATTGAACCGATTTCAAAAGTCACCTTTAACCCCCCCTCAGGGGTTACAAAGTAGAAGAGCCACAGCTTATGCAGCAGCAGTGCTGCGCAAGTCAAAGGTTGCTCTTGTAATTTTTCTCCTTGCACACGCTGAATGGAACACGTATAACATTCAGCCCTTTATACAGTCAAACTGTGTAATGGAGGCGAGAGTTCCCTTTGTAATGAGACGCAGCACAGGTGTCAAGAATCCCACCTTGGTGCTGGGTGCAGCCTCCCGAGCGTTGTTATTTGCTGTACAGGAGTCTGCGCTGTCGTGTTATCCCCTGGCCTAGCGCCGTTAGCGCTGCCCATCTTCTGGCATCATGTAATGTCGGCCGGTGCGGTTCGCGATGCCCATGAATCCCAGCCCCGCAGTGTCTTAACATTGTTAAAACACTGCGGGGCTGGGATTCAGGGCCTGGCGCAGCACATATGTTGGCCTCTCACACTCGGGTCCTTACACCCGCTTCAGACTGTGCGGCGTCATCTGATCCCTTATCGCATGCCACGGCCATGAAGCCGCACAGTCCGAAGAAGGCGGAAGGAGAGGAGGGACAGGCGAACTGATGCACTGATCCTGCCCATGAATCACACCCTCGCAGTCCCAATAAATAAGACACCGAGGGGCGTTGTGTGGGTCAGGGCGGCCGCAGAGGCGCAGGCAGCCAAACAATGATGCCAGAAGACGGGCAGCGCTACCAAGGGGGTTGCAGCGTGTCATTACAAAGGAAAGTCACACCACCGGGACGGTTAAATGGTCACACAGAGGACACATTTCAGACGTGTTTTCAGTTCCACATGTGCGAGGAGAATACGTTTCTGAGCCACCTTGCACACATGCAGCATTACCGCTGTACAAGGTGGCTGGATAACGTAAAAACGCCTGGGGGAGGGGGGACAGGTTCCCTTCAATTTCAGTTCTTGTGTCTGCGTGGCTTTTGCAGGACACGTTGCCGGCTGCACAGCAGGGGAACAGCTGGCGGTGCTGGACCCCACTGACACATTGGCTGGTGTTTTTCTCTGTGCAGCTAGCACATCTGGGCCCCAACTGGCGGTGTGTTAGAGCCCAGGGACAGCAGGAGGAGGAGCAGGAGGAGGAGGAGCAGGGGGAGGGGAGTGTAGGCCGAAGCCTGCACTGGCGGCAGCTTTGGGTCTGTTGTGTCTGCGTGGCTTTTGCAGGACACGTTGCCGGCTACACAGCAGGGGAACAGCTGGCGGTGCTGGACCCCACTGACACATTGGCGAGGTGTTTGGCTCTGTGCAGCCAGCACTTCCGGACAGCAACTAGCGTTGTTGGAGCCCGGGCTCTGCAGGTGGAGCAGAGTGTAGGCCGAAGCCTAATTGAACCGATTTCAAAAGTCACCTTTAACCCCCCCTCAGGGGTTACAAAGTAGAAGAGCCACAGCTTATGCAGCAGCAGTGCTGCGCAAGTCAAAGGTTGCTCTTGTAATTTTTCTCCTTGCACACGCTGAATGGAACACGTATAACATTCAGCCCTTTATACAGTCAAACTGTGTAATGGAGGCGAGAGTTCCCTTTGTAATGAGACGCAGCACAGGTGTCAAGAATCCCACCTTGGTGCTGGGTGCAGCCTCCCGAGCGTTGTTATTTGCTGTACAGGAGTCTGCGCTGTCGTGTTATCCCCTGGCCTAGCGCCGTTAGCGCTGCCCATCTTCTGGCATCATGTAATGTCGGCCGGTGCGGTTCGCGATGCCCATGAATCCCAGCCCCGCAGTGTCTTAACATTGTTAAAACACTGCGGGGCTGGGATTCAGGGCCTGGCGCAGCACATATGTTGGCCTCTCACACTCGGGTCCTTACACCCGCTTCAGACTGTGCGGCGTCATCTGATCCCTTATCGCATGCCACGGCCATGAAGCCGCACAGTCCGAAGAAGGCGGAAGGAGAGGAGGGACAGGCGAACTGATGCACTGATCCTGCCCATGAATCACACCCTCGCAGTCCCAATAAATAAGACACCGAGGGGCGTTGTGTGGGTCAGGGCGGCCGCAGAGGCGCAGGCAGCCAAACAATGATGCCAGAAGACGGGCAGCGCTACCAAGGGGGTTGCAGCGTGTCATTACAAAGGAAAGTCACACCACCGGGACGGTTAAATGGTCACACAGAGGACACATTTCAGACGTGTTTTCAGTTCCACATGTGCGAGGAGAATACGTTTCTGAGCCACCTTGCACACATGCAGCATTACCGCTGTACAAGGTGGCTGGATAACGTAAAAACGCCTGGGGGAGGGGGGACAGGTTCCCTTCAATTTCAGTTCTTGTGTCTGCGTGGCTTTTGCAGGACACGTTGCCGGCTGCACAGCAGGGGAACAGCTGGCGGTGCTGGACCCCACTGACACATTGGCTGGTGTTTTTCTCTGTGCAGCTAGCACATCTGGGCCCCAACTGGCGGTGTGTTAGAGCCCAGGGACAGCAGGAGGAGGAGCAGGAGGAGGAGGAGCAGGGGGAGGGGAGTGTAGGCCGAAGCCTGCACTGGCGGCAGCTTTGGGTCTGTTGTGTCTGCGTGGCTTTTGCAGGACACGTTGCCGGCTACACAGCAGGGGAACAGCTGGCGGTGCTGGACCCCACTGACACATTGGCGAGGTGTTTGGCTCTGTGCAGCCAGCACTTCCGGACAGCAACTAGCGTTGTTGGAGCCCGGGCTCTGCAGGTGGAGCAGAGTGTAGGCCGAAGCCTAATTGAACCGATTTCAAAAGTCACCTTTAACCCCCCCTCAGGGGTTACAAAGTAGAAGAGCCACAGCTTATGCAGCAGCAGTGCTGCGCAAGTCAAAGGTTGCTCTTGTAATTTTTCTCCTTGCACACGCTGAATGGAACACGTATAACATTCAGCCCTTTATACAGTCAAACTGTGTAATGGAGGCGAGAGTTCCCTTTGTAATGAGACGCAGCACAGGTGTCAAGAATCCCACCTTGGTGCTGGGTGCAGCCTCCCGAGCGTTGTTATTTGCTGTACAGGAGTCTGCGCTGTCGTGTTATCCCCTGGCCTAGCGCCGTTAGCGCTGCCCATCTTCTGGCATCATGTAATGTCGGCCGGTGCGGTTCGCGATGCCCATGAATCCCAGCCCCGCAGTGTCTTAACATTGTTAAAACACTGCGGGGCTGGGATTCAGGGCCTGGCGCAGCACATATGTTGGCCTCTCACACTCGGGTCCTTACACCCGCTTCAGACTGTGCGGCGTCATCTGATCCCTTATCGCATGCCACGGCCATGAAGCCGCACAGTCCGAAGAAGGCGGAAGGAGAGGAGGGACAGGCGAACTGATGCACTGATCCTGCCCATGAATCACACCCTCGCAGTCCCAATAAATAAGACACCGAGGGGCGTTGTGTGGGTCAGGGCGGCCGCAGAGGCGCAGGCAGCCAAACAATGATGCCAGAAGACGGGCAGCGCTACCAAGGGGGTTGCAGCGTGTCATTACAAAGGAAAGTCACACCACCGGGACGGTTAAATGGTCACACAGAGGACACATTTCAGACGTGTTTTCAGTTCCACATGTGCGAGGAGAATACGTTTCTGAGCCACCTTGCACACATGCAGCATTACCGCTGTACAAGGTGGCTGGATAACGTAAAAACGCCTGGGGGAGGGGGGACAGGTTCCCTTCAATTTCAGTTCTTGTGTCTGCGTGGCTTTTGCAGGACACGTTGCCGGCTGCACAGCAGGGGAACAGCTGGCGGTGCTGGACCCCACTGACACATTGGCTGGTGTTTTTCTCTGTGCAGCTAGCACATCTGGGCCCCAACTGGCGGTGTGTTAGAGCCCAGGGACAGCAGGAGGAGGAGCAGGAGGAGGAGGAGCAGGGGGAGGGGAGTGTAGGCCGAAGCCTGCACTGGCGGCAGCTTTGGGTCTGTTGTGTCTGCGTGGCTTTTGCAGGACACGTTGCCGGCTACACAGCAGGGGAACAGCTGGCGGTGCTGGACCCCACTGACACATTGGCGAGGTGTTTGGCTCTGTGCAGCCAGCACTTCCGGACAGCAACTAGCGTTGTTGGAGCCCGGGCTCTGCAGGTGGAGCAGAGTGTAGGCCGAAGCCTAATTGAACCGATTTCAAAAGTCACCTTTAACCCCCCCTCAGGGGTTACAAAGTAGAAGAGCCACAGCTTATGCAGCAGCAGTGCTGCGCAAGTCAAAGGTTGCTCTTGTAATTTTTCTCCTTGCACACGCTGAATGGAACACGTATAACATTCAGCCCTTTATACAGTCAAACTGTGTAATGGAGGCGAGAGTTCCCTTTGTAATGAGACGCAGCACAGGTGTCAAGAATCCCACCTTGGTGCTGGGTGCAGCCTCCCGAGCGTTATTTGCTGTACAGGAGTCTGCGCTGTCGTGTTATCCCCTGGCCTAGCGCCGTTAGCGCTGCCCATCTTCTGGCATCATGTAATGTCGGCCGGTGCGGTTCGCGATGCCCATGAATCCCAGCCCCGCAGTGTCTTAACATTGTTAAAACACTGCGGGGCTGGGATTCAGGGCCTGGCGCAGCACATATGTTGGCCTCTCACACTCGGGTCCTTACACCCGCTTCAGACTGTGCGGCGTCATCTGATCCCTTATCGCATGCCACGGCCATGAAGCCGCACAGTCCGAAGAAGGCGGAAGGAGAGGAGGGACAGGCGAACTGATGCACTGATCCTGCCCATGAATCACACCCTCGCAGTCCCAATAAATAAGACACCGAGGGGCGTTGTGTGGGTCAGGGCGGCCGCAGAGGCGCAGGCAGCCAAACAATGATGCCAGAAGACGGGCAGCGCTACCAAGGGGGTTGCAGCGTGTCATTACAAAGGAAAGTCACACCACCGGGACGGTTAAATGGTCACACAGAGGACACATTTCAGACGTGTTTTCAGTTCCACATGTGCGAGGAGAATACGTTTCTGAGCCACCTTGCACACATGCAGCATTACCGCTGTACAAGGTGGCTGGATAACGTAAAAACGCCTGGGGGAGGGGGGACAGGTTCCCTTCAATTTCAGTTCTTGTGTCTGCGTGGCTTTTGCAGGACACGTTGCCGGCTGCACAGCAGGGGAACAGCTGGCGGTGCTGGACCCCACTGACACATTGGCTGGTGTTTTTCTCTGTGCAGCTAGCACATCTGGGCCCCAACTGGCGGTGTGTTAGAGCCCAGGGACAGCAGGAGGAGGAGCAGGAGGAGGAGGAGCAGGGGGAGGGGAGTGTAGGCCGAAGCCTGCACTGGCGGCAGCTTTGGGTCTGTTGTGTCTGCGTGGCTTTTGCAGGACACGTTGCCGGCTACACAGCAGGGGAACAGCTGGCGGTGCTGGACCCCACTGACACATTGGCGAGGTGTTTGGCTCTGTGCAGCCAGCACTTCCGGACAGCAACTAGCGTTGTTGGAGCCCGGGCTCTGCAGGTGGAGCAGAGTGTAGGCCGAAGCCTAATTGAACCGATTTCAAAAGTCACCTTTAACCCCCCCTCAGGGGTTACAAAGTAGAAGAGCCACAGCTTATGCAGCAGCAGTGCTGCGCAAGTCAAAGGTTGCTCTTGTAATTTTTCTCCTTGCACACGCTGAATGGAACACGTATAACATTCAGCCCTTTATACAGTCAAACTGTGTAATGGAGGCGAGAGTTCCCTTTGTAATGAGACGCAGCACAGGTGTCAAGAATCCCACCTTGGTGCTGGGTGCAGCCTCCCGAGCGTTGTTATTTGCTGTACAGGAGTCTGCGCTGTCGTGTTATCCCCTGGCCTAGCGCCGTTAGCGCTGCCCATCTTCTGGCATCATGTAATGTCGGCCGGTGCGGTTCGCGATGCCCATGAATCCCAGCCCCGCAGTGTCTTAACATTGTTAAAACACTGCGGGGCTGGGATTCAGGGCCTGGCGCAGCACATATGTTGGCCTCTCACACTCGGGTCCTTACACCCGCTTCAGACTGTGCGGCGTCATCTGATCCCTTATCGCATGCCACGGCCATGAAGCCGCACAGTCCGAAGAAGGCGGAAGGAGAGGAGGGACAGGCGAACTGATGCACTGATCCTGCCCATGAATCACACCCTCGCAGTCCCAATAAATAAGACACCGAGGGGCGTTGTGTGGGTCAGGGCGGCCGCAGAGGCGCAGGCAGCCAAACAATGATGCCAGAAGACGGGCAGCGCTACCAAGGGGGTTGCAGCGTGTCATTACAAAGGAAAGTCACACCACCGGGACGGTTAAATGGTCACACAGAGGACACATTTCAGACGTGTTTTCAGTTCCACATGTGCGAGGAGAATACGTTTCTGAGCCACCTTGCACACATGCAGCATTACCGCTGTACAAGGTGGCTGGATAACGTAAAAACGCCTGGGGGAGGGGGGACAGGTTCCCTTCAATTTCAGTTCTTGTGTCTGCGTGGCTTTTGCAGGACACGTTGCCGGCTGCACAGCAGGGGAACAGCTGGCGGTGCTGGACCCCACTGACACATTGGCTGGTGTTTTTCTCTGTGCAGCTAGCACATCTGGGCCCCAACTGGCGGTGTGTTAGAGCCCAGGGACAGCAGGAGGAGGAGCAGGAGGAGGAGGAGCAGGGGGAGGGGAGTGTAGGCCGAAGCCTGCACTGGCGGCAGCTTTGGGTCTGTTGTGTCTGCGTGGCTTTTGCAGGACACGTTGCCGGCTACACAGCAGGGGAACAGCTGGCGGTGCTGGACCCCACTGACACATTGGCGAGGTGTTTGGCTCTGTGCAGCCAGCACTTCCGGACAGCAACTAGCGTTGTTGGAGCCCGGGCTCTGCAGGTGGAGCAGAGTGTAGGCCGAAGCCTAATTGAACCGATTTCAAAAGTCACCTTTAACCCCCCCTCAGGGGTTACAAAGTAGAAGAGCCACAGCTTATGCAGCAGCAGTGCTGCGCAAGTCAAAGGTTGCTCTTGTAATTTTTCTCCTTGCACACGCTGAATGGAACACGTATAACATTCAGCCCTTTATACAGTCAAACTGTGTAATGGAGGCGAGAGTTCCCTTTGTAATGAGACGCAGCACAGGTGTCAAGAATCCCACCTTGGTGCTGGGTGCAGCCTCCCGAGCGTTGTTATTTGCTGTACAGGAGTCTGCGCTGTCGTGTTATCCCCTGGCCTAGCGCCGTTAGCGCTGCCCATCTTCTGGCATCATGTAATGTCGGCCGGTGCGGTTCGCGATGCCCATGAATCCCAGCCCCGCAGTGTCTTAACATTGTTAAAACACTGCGGGGCTGGGATTCAGGGCCTGGCGCAGCACATATGTTGGCCTCTCACACTCGGGTCCTTACACCCGCTTCAGACTGTGCGGCGTCATCTGATCCCTTATCGCATGCCACGGCCATGAAGCCGCACAGTCCGAAGAAGGCGGAAGGAGAGGAGGGACAGGCGAACTGATGCACTGATCCTGCCCATCAATCACACCCTCGCAGTCCCATTAAATAAGACAACGAGGGGCGTTGTGTGGGTCAGTGCGGCCGCAGAGGCGCAGCCAGCCAAACAATGATGCCAGAAGACGGGCAGCGTTACCAAGGAGCTTGTTGCGTGTGTCAATACAAAGTCAAATCACACCTGAGGGACGTTTTAATGGTCACAGAGGACACATTTTAGACGTGTTCACTTCAACATGGGCAAGGAGAATAAGTTTCTGAGCCACCTTGAACACATGCAGCATTACTGCTGTTCAAGGTAGCTGTAAAACATAGAAACACCTGGGGGAGGGGGACAGGTTCCCTTCAATTTCAGTTCTTGTGTCTGCGTGGCGGTCGCAGGACACGTTGCCGGCTACACAGCAGGGGAACAGCTGGCGGTGCTGAACCCCACTGACACATTGGCTGGTGTTTTTCTCTGTGCAGCTAGCACATCTGGGCAAAAACTGGCGGTGTTAGAGCCCAGGGTCAGCAGGAGGAGCAGGGGGAGCGGAGTGTAGGCCGAAGCCTGCACTCGAGCAAGTTGAAAGGAAACCTTTAACCCCCCCCCCCCCCAGGCGTTTGTAGCTGAAAGAGCCATTGTGTACAGCACTAATGCTGGAAAAGGTAAACTTAGCTCTTTTAATTATGGTCCTTGTACATGCGGAACCTAACATTTATGAAATGTGTCTCCTCACAGCGTTAAACCGTCCGGTAGGTGGAACTTTCCTTTGTCGTGTGACGCAGCACAGCCATCATTTTTACCCCCTTGGCGCCGTGCGCCGCCTCCTCAGCGTTGTTTGAATCTGTCCCGGAGCCTGCGCTGTTAGGTTAGCCCTTGGCCATGCACACATGTTGCGCTGCCCGTCTTCTGACCTCATTTGGTGTCAGGCTGGCTGCGCCTGTGCGGGTGCGCTGGCCGAGATCCCGCCTCGCAGTGTCGTCTAATGTAATCCCACCGCGGGCCTGTGATCCGTGCCCGTGCGCAGTGCATATCCTCTCCTCTCACTCCCCTCCCTACGGCTTTTTCAGACTGTGCGGTGTCACGGCCGTGGCATGCTATTAGGGACCAGCTGACATCGCACAGTCTGAAGAAGCCGTAGGGAGGGGAGTGAGAGGAGAGGATATGCACTGCGCACGGGCACGGATCACAGGCCCGCGGTGGGATTACATTAGACGACACTGCGAGGCGGGATCTCGGCCAGCGCACCCGCACAGGCGCAGCCAGCCTGACACCAAATGAGGTCAGAAGACGGGCAGCGCAACATGTGTGCATGGCCAAGGGCTAACCTAACAGCGCAGGCTCCGGGACAGATTCAAACAACGCTGAGGAGGGGGCGCACGGCGCCAAGGGGGTAAAAATGATGGCTGTGCTGCGTCACACGACAAAGGAAAGTTCCACCTACCGGACGGTTTAACGCTGTGTGGGGACACATTTCATAAGTGTTAGGTTCAGCATGTGCAAGGAGCATCACGAAAAGAGGCACTTTTTCCCTTTGCATCATTACTGCTGCACAAGGTGGCTCCTTCAGTAACAAACGCCTGGGGGGGGGGGGTCAGGTTCCCTTACATTTAACTTGTTGTGTCTGCGTGGCGGTCGCAGTACATGTTGCCGTATACACAGCAGGGGAACAGCTGGCGGTGCTGAACCCCACTAACACATTGGCGAGGTGTTTGGCTCTGTGCGTACAGCACTTCTGGACGGCAACTAGCGGTGTTGGAGCCCAGGGACACGTGGAGGAGGAGGAGGAGGTTGGAGGAGGTAGGAGGGATTGCCACACACACAGCAGGGGAACAGCTGACGTTACTGAACCCCAATAACAGAGGAGGGACTGTTGACTGTGCGTACAGCACTTCTGGACGGCAACTGGCGGTGTTGGAGCCCAGGGACAGGTGGAGGAGGAGGAGGTTGGAGGAGGTAGGAGGGATTGCCACACACACAGCAGGGGAACAGCTGACGTTACTGAACCCCAATAACAGAGGAGGGACTGTTGACTGTGCGTACAGCACTTCTGGACGGCAACTGGCGGTGTTGGAGCCCAGGGACAGGTGGAGGAGGAGGAGGTTGGAGGAGGTTGGAGGAGGTAGGAGGGATTGCCACACACACAGCAGGGGAACAGCTGACGTTACTGAACCCCAATAACAGAGGAGGGACTGTTGACTGTGCGTACAGCACTTCTGGACGGCAACTGGCGGTGTTGGAGCCCAGGGACAGGTGGAGGAGGAGGAGGTTGGAGGAGGTAGGAGGGATTGCCACACACACAGCAGGGGAACAGCTGACGTTACTGAACCCCAATAACAGAGGAGGGACTGTTGACTGTGCGTACAGCACTTCTGGACGGCAACTGGCGGTTTTGGAGCCCAGGGACAGGTGGAGGAGGAGGAGGTTGGAGGAGGTTAGATGAGGTAGGAGGGATTGCCACACACACAGCAGGGGAACAGCTGACGTTACTGAACCCCAATAACAGAGGAGGGACTGTTGACTGTGCGTACAGCACTTCTGGACGGCAACTGGCGGTGTTGGAGCCCAGGGACAGGTGGAGGAGGAGGAGGTTGGAGGAGGTAGGAGGGATTGCCACACACACAGCAGGGGAACAGCTGACGTTACTGAACCCCAATAACAGAGGAGGGACTGTTGACTGTGCGTACAGCACTTCTGGACGGCAACTGGCGGTGTTGGAGCCCAGGGACAGGTGGAGGAGGAGGAGGTTGGAGGAGGTTGGAGGAGGTAGGAGGGATTGCCACACACACAGCAGGGGAACAGCTGACGTTACTGAACCCCAATAACAGAGGAGGGACTGTTGACTGTGCGTACAGCACTTCTGGACGGCAACTGGCGGTGTTGGAGCCCAGGGACAGGTGGAGGAGGAGGAGGTTGGAGGAGGTAGGAGGGATTGCCACACACACAGCAGGGGAACAGCTGACGTTACTGAACCCCAATAACAGAGGAGGGACTGTTGACTGTGCGTACAGCACTTCTGGACGGCAACTGGCGGTGTTGGAGCCCAGGGACAGGTGGAGGAGGAGGAGGTTGGAGGAGGTAGGAGGGATTGCCACACACACAGCAGGGGAACAGCTGACGTTACTGAACCCCAATAACAGAGGAGGGACTGTTGACTGTGCGTACAGCACTTCTGGACGGCAACTGGCGGTGTTGGAGCCCAGGGACAGGTGGAGGAGGAGGAGGTTGGAGGAGGTTGGAGGAGGTAGGAGGGATTGCCACACACACAGCAGGGGAACAGCTGACGTTACTGAACCCCAATAACAGAGGAGGGACTGTTGACTGTGCGTACAGCACTTCTGGACGGCAACTGGCGGTGTTGGAGCCCAGGGACAGGTGGAGGAGGAGGAGGTTGGAGGAGGTAGGAGGGATTGCCACACACACAGCAGGGGAACAGCTGACGTTACTGAACCCCAATAACAGAGGAGGGACTGTTGACTGTGCGTACAGCACTTCTGGACGGCAACTGGCGGTGTTGGAGCCCAGGGACAGGTGGAGGAGGAGGAGGTTGGAGGAGGTAGGAGGGATTGCCACACACACAGCAGGGGAACAGCTGACGTTACTGAACCCCAATAACAGAGGAGCGACTGTTGACTGTGCGTACAGCACTTCTGGACGGCAACTAGCGGTGTTGGAGCCCAGGGGCAGGTGGAAAAGCAGAGGAACACAATGTAGGCCGAAGCCTGAGAAAGTCGAAAGGGAACCTTTAACCCCCCCCCCAAGGCGTTTGTAGCTGAAAGAGCCAGCTTGTGCAGCACAAAAGATGCAAAAGGAAAAGGTGGCTCTTTTCATCATGCTCCTTGCAAACACAGAACTAAACACTTATAAAATGTGTCCCCTGAAGCCGTGAAACCGTCCCGGAGGTGGGACTTTCCTTCGTAATATGACGCAGCACAGCCATCATTACTACCCCCCCGCCGCCGTGCCCCGGCTCCTCAGCGTTGTTTGATTCCGTCCCGGAGCCTGCGCTGTTATGTTATCCCGTGGCCAGGCACACTTAGCGCTGCCCATCTTCTGACATCATTTGGTGTCAGGCTGGCTGCGCCTGTGCGGCCGCGCTGGCCGAGAGCCCGCCTCGCAGTGTCTTCTGATGTAATCCCACTGGGGGCCTGGGATCCATGGCCATGCGCAGTGCATATCCTCGCCTCTCACTCCCCTCCCTACGGCTTCTTTTCCAGACTGTGCGGTGTCACGGCCGTGGCATGCTATTAGGGACCAGCTGACACCGAACAGTCTGAAGAAGCCATAGGGAGATGAGTGAGAGGTGGAGGTTCAGATATGCACTGCGCATGTCCATAGATCCCAGGCCCCCAGTGGGATTAAATCAGAAGACACTGCGAGGCGGGCTCTCTGCCAGCGTGGCCGCACAGGCGCAGCCAGCCTGACACCAAATGATGCCAGAAGACGGGCAGCGCTAAGTGTGCCTGGCCACGGGATAACATAACAGTGCAGGCTCCGGGACGGAATCAAACAACGCTGAGGAGCCGGGGCGCGGCGCCGGGGGGGTAGGAATGACGGCTGTGCTGCGTCATATTACGAAGGAAAGTCCCACCTCCGGGACGGTTTTACGGTATCAGTGGACACATTTTATAAGTGTTAAGTTTTGCGTGTGCAAGGAGCAAAACCAAAATAGCTACCTTTTTCCTTGTGCAGCATTACTGCTGCACAAGGTGGCTCTTTCAGTAACAAACGCCTTGGGGGGGGGGGGGGGGACAGATTCCCTTACATTTCAGTTGTTGTGTCAGCGTGGCGGTCGCATGACACATTGCCGGCTACACAGCTGGGGATCAGCTGACGTTACTGAAACCCAATAACACTGGGTCATATGTTTTGACTGTGCAGACGGCACGTCTGAGCCTCAACTGGCGGTGTTGGAGCCCAGGAATTTAAGTTCAGGTGGTAGAAAGATGAACACAACAGGAGACCTGGATAACGTATACAGTGACCTAATTATTTAATCAGGAGGAGGAGTGGCAAATTCCTGCGAGATCCAGGCCTTGTTCATTTTCAGGAAAGTAAGCCGGTCAACGTTATCGGAGGATAGTCGCATGCGACGGTCAGTTAGTACACCACCTGCAGCACTAAAGACACGTTCCGATAATACACTGGCCGCAGGGCAAGACAGCACCTCCAATGCATACTGGCTTAGCTCTGGCCATGTATCCAGCTTTGAGACCCAAAACTTGAAAGGGGAAGAGCCGTCTGGGAGTACAGCAAGAGGGCAAGACATGTAGTCTGTCACCATCTGACGGAACCGTTGCCTCCTGCTGACTGGAGCCGTCTGTGATGGTGTAGACTTTTGTGGGGGGCACAGAAAACTGTGCCACAGTTGGGCCATACTGGTCTTGCCTTGGGCAGAGGCACTGCTTCTGCTCCCTCTTTGTGCAGAGCCTCCACCACTGCCTGGACGCACTGAGCTGCTTTGGAATGCAGTAGCAGCACTTCTCTCAGTTGGAATGGAGAAGATGATGGAACTGACCAGTGTGTCTTGGTACTCCCGCATTTTTCGCTCCCGGTTCAACGGTGTGATGAGGCTTTCTACGTTGTCCCGGTAGCGAGGATCGAGGAGGGTGAACACCCAATAATCAGACATGTTGAGAATGTGGTCGATGCGGCGGTCGTTTCTCAGGCACTGCAGCATGTAATCCACCATGTGCTGCAGACTGCCAACTGCCCAAGAAACGCTGTCCCCAGCTGGAGGCGTGATCTCTGCCCGCTCGTCATAACCCCACCCTCGCTGTACACACTGAGTACTGGACAATTCGGGAACTCCCTCCTCTGGACGGATGTCTTCCTCCTCCATTGACTCCTCCTCATCCTCCTCACAAACTGTCCCCTGCCTACGCGTTTGTGAGGAACCACGTGGCGCTGACTGTCCAGAAGATGATGGAAGTGGTGAATCCTCATCCTCCACCTCTTCCACAACATCATCCCTTAGCGCTTGCAGTGATTTTTCAAGCAGGCAGATAAGGGGGACAGTCATGCTGACTAGTGCATCATCTGCACTCGCCATCCGCGTGGAATAATCAAAGGGACGCAAAACCTGGCAGACATCCTTCATAGTGGCCCACTCTGTGGTTGTGAAGTCTGTACGGCGCTGACTGCGACTTTTTTGCGCCTGATACAGCTGGTACTCCATTACAGCTTGCTGCTGCTCACACAACCGCTCCAACATATGTAACGTGGAATTCCACCTGGTAGGTAGGTCACATATGATGCGATGTTCCGGCAGGCGGTGTCGGCGCTGCAGAGCCGCAATGCGCGCTTTTGCCGTGCTGGAACGCCGCAAGTGAGCACACTCTAGGCGGACCTTGTGCAGCAGTGCATCAAGATCCGGATAGTCCCTCAAAAAACTCTGCACGACCAAATTGAGCACATGTGCCAGACATGGGATGTGAGTGAGGTTGCCGAGGCCCAGGGCTGCCACCAGATTTCGGCCATTATCACACACTACCATGCCTGGCTGGAGATTCGCTGGCTCAAACCACACATCGCTCTCCTGCTTGATGGCATTCCAGAGCTCCTGCGCTGTGTGGCTATGATTCCCCAAAAAAATTAATTTCAAGACGGCCTGTTGACGTTTGGCCACGGCTGTGCTCATGTCGGTCGTAACAGGTACACGTTCATCACGGGTCCATGTGGAGGTGGACTGTGACGGCTCCTGCAGCGATGATTCTGAGGAACTGGTGTAAGAGGAGGAGTCAATGCGTACAGAATGGATTCCTGCAATCCTTGGAGTGGGCAGGACACGTCCTGCGCCACTCGCACGGTCTGTACCCGGCTCAACTACATTAACCCAATGGGCAGTGAGGGAAAGGTATCGCCCCTGTCCATGTTGACTGGTCCACGCATCGGTGGTGAGGTGGACCTTGCTACTGACGGCGTTCAGTAGCGCGTGTTTGATGTGTCCCTCCACATGCTTGTGCAGGGCAGGGACGGCTTGCCTGCTGAAGTAAAAGCGGCTGGGCACACTGTACTGTGGGACTGCCAATGACATCAAGTCACGGAAGCTGTCAGTCTCCACCAGCCTGAATGACAGCATTTCCAGTGACAGAAGTTTGGCAATGCCTGCAGTCAGAGCCTGTGCTCGTGGGTGGTTTGACGAGAAAGGCCGCCTTTTCTCCCATGCCTGTACTACCGATGGCTGTAGACTGGGCTGGGAGTGTGTGGTTGACTGGGAAAGTGGTGCTGCGGGTGGAATGACAGCGGGTCTCTGGACAACAGGGCCAGAGGTTCTTCCACGGCGATCCTGGGAGGAAGCCGAACCAGCTGCGTGTGAGCTAGAGGAAGAGGCAACACGAGCTGAAGAGGTGGTAGCTGCCGCTGTTGGTTGGCCTAGCTCTTCAGTGTGTTTGTCTAACTCCGCCGGGTGCCTGTTGCGCACATGTTTCCACATGTTGGAGGTATTGAGGTTGGCGACTTTTTGACCTCTTTTGATTTTTTGATGACACACCTTGCATCTGACATAGCAAATGTCATCTGCAACTGTGTCAAAAAAGGACCAGGCACTGCAAGTCTTGGGAGCCCCCCTGTTGACTTTTGGAAGAGACATGCTCCTTACGGGTGCCAAAGCGGAGGCTGCAGGATCCGCAGTCTTCCCCCTCCCTCTCCCAATTTGGGCCGTACGGGGAATCTCTTCCTCAGAGCTGCTCCCACCACCTTCCTGTCCCTGACGCCAAGATGGGTCAAGGACCTCATCATCTACACTACCCTCTGCCCCCAACTGCTCCTCCTGGGTAGTCTCAGCAGCAGAGCACGCACCAGTAAGTGGCACCTGAGTGTCATCATCAGCTGATGCGGCCTGCGAGGTGGTGACCGGAGCCACTGGCCCACCCGCCTCTTCAGAGGAAGACAGAAAAAGCGGTTGGGCATCACTGCACCCTGCCTCTTCTTCCATTTCTCCAATGCTGCTTGGCTGGCCCCCTGTTTCCAAGCCAAGAGATGATTCAGAGAACAGAAGTAGAGACTGCTCCTGTCCTGGGATCTCTGTCTGCCTGGGCAATTTTGCAGGTGGTGAAGAGACAGATGGCTGCTCTCCAGTGCTCTGTGTCTGAGAGGATGTGGCACTAATGGAAGTTGATGCATTAGCTGCCATCCATCCCACAACGGCTTCAATTTGGTCTTGACGCAGCAGCGGTGTACGGCGCTCGGCGACAAAGCTGCGCATGAACGACTGTTCCCTTGTGAAAGTGGGTGCTGATGACTCACCGGTGCCCGCAGCAGGCACAGAATCCCCACGTCCCCTCCCTGCTCCGCGCCCACGCCCACGCCCACGTGCCTTACTCACTGCCTTCTTCATCTTGGTTGACTGATAAAGATAAGCAGAAAAGTACTAACGGCTTTGTGTGCTTATTCCTGAGCAACTCCTCCTAACAGGTATAAGACACACTAATTTTCTAAAGTGTGGACTAGACTTGAATATGAGCTAATGTGGCCTACACAAATGTAAAGTGGTGTAACTGGTGTGTTTGGTGAACTTTATTATTTATTTATTTTTTTTGGGCTGAACTGACAACGGATAGAGCTGCAGTCACACGGAGACCGTGCAGACAGACGTAAACGGCGCTGCAAGGCCCAAAAACCCTCCTCTACTTTATCCTATGTAGTGTTTTTCCACAAATTAGCTGGAGACGGGTGGAAAGACACTAATAGGATTTTTTAAAATTAATTAGCAGCAGACTACACTACTTGAAAACAAAATGAAAATTGATTTGGCGGTATGACGCAGTGAACAACCCTGAGCTGGAGACAACCAAGCTACGGCTGCTCACAGACTACAGGGCGAGCTGCAGTCACACGGAGACCGTGCAGACAGCCGTAAACGGCGCTGCAAGGCCCAAAAACCCTCCTCTACTTTATCCTATGTAGTGTTTTTCCACAAATTAGCTGGAGACGGGTGGAAAGACACTAATAGGATTTTTTTAAATTAATTAGCAGCAGACTACACTACTTGAAAACAAAATGAAAATTGATTTGGCGGTATGACGCAGTGAACAACCCTGAGCTGGAGACAACCAAGCTACGGCTGCTCACAGACTACAGGGCGAGCTGCAGTCACACGGAGACCGTGCAGACAGCCGTAAACGGCGCTGCAAGGCCCAAAAACCCTCCTCTACTTTATCCTATGTAGTGTTTTTCCACAAATTAGCTGGAGACGGGTGGAAAGACACTAATAGGAATTTTTGGAAAAAATGTGCAGCAGCCTGCACTACTTCAAAAAAAAAAAAAAAAAAAGGACAGTATGAGGCAATGAACCACCCTCCCTGAACTGAATACAACCAGCTATGGATGGCCTATGTGGCTGCACTCAGACTAGAGAGTGGGCTGCACTCACACACACACACAGAGAGACCTTGCAGATCGCTGTGAAAACAGCGCTACAAGGCAAAAGGAAGGTGATTAGTAGGTGAACACAGCGGTTGCTAAATTAGCCTTTGGAAAGCACAAAGAAGCAAATCGCTATCTCTAAACTGTCCCTCAGTCAGCAAACAGCGTCCTGTCACTAACTGAATTCACAGCAGAGTGATCGCAAAATGGCGCCAGCGACTTTTAAACTGCATCATGACATCATTTAAGCAGCCAGTCACAGCCTTGCCAGTAGTTTCATGCCCTCCATGCTAAACAGGATGTGCCCACACTTGGAATCTTTCTCATTGGCTGAATTTCTGAATTTTGAATCATGGAACTTCCGATTCCGGTATCCGATACGCGCCAAGTATCGGAATCCCGGTATCGGAATTCCGATACCGCAAGTATCGGCCGATACCCGATACTTGCGGTATCGGAATGCTCAACACTACTCTCCAGCGATCAAACAGCGTCGCTGCAGCGATCGGCATCGTTGTCGCTATCGCTGCAGCGTCGCTTAATGTGAAGGTACCTTTAGAACCACCCAGGGTCTCTCAGTCCAACATCAAGAAAAGGTAAACAATGGTGATGGGATTAAGTATATTAGCATATAAGCACACATCAGCAAACAAAGCTCAACACACTCAATGTACTGTCACCACTACAGACTTAAGGTACCTTCACACATAACGATTTCGTTAACGATATCGTTGCAACGTCACGCTTTTTTGTGACTTAGCAATGATCCCGCTAACGATCTCGTTATGTGTGACAGCGACCAACGATCAGGCCCCTGCTGGGAGATCGTTGGTCGTAGGGAATGATCAGGACCTTTTTTTGGTCGCTGATCACCCGCTGTCATCGCTGGATCGGCGTGTGTGATGCCGATCCAGCGATGTGTTCACTTGTAACCAGGGTAAACATTGGGTTACTAAGCACAGGGCCACGCTTAGTAACCCGATATTTACCCTGGTTACCATTGTAAAAGTAAAAAAAAAAAACACTAGCTGACGGCGGGGGACGTGACAGGCATCGGAATGTGAGTATGTAGTGTTTTTTTTTTTATCTTTTACAATGGTAACCAGGGTAAATATCGGGTTACTAAGCGCGGCCCTGCACTTAGTAACCCGATGTTTACCCTAGCTACCCGGGTGCTGCAGGGGGACTTCGGCATCGTTGAAGACAGTTTCAACGATGCCGAAGTCGTTCCCCTGATCGTTGGTCGCTGGAGAGAGCTGTCTGTGTGACAGCTCCCCAGCGACCACACAACGACTTACCAATGATCACGGCCAGGTCGTATCGCTGGTTGTGATCGTTGGTAAGTCTTTTAGTGTAACGGTACCTTTACACTGTATGTTAACTGGTATCAGTCTGCAAGTCTGTCCTCTTGAACCACCAGACATAAACACTTAAATGCACAAGCCAATATACAGATGAAAATTCAGTTCTTATTGTTTTGAAAAAACGTAGCTGTCTGGGTAATTAAGATACAATCTGGTTTCTTCACACCCATAAATACATTTCTTTATCTAAATAACAAAAAAATTAAAAGTACACATATTTAGTATCGCCGTGTCTGTAACGACCCCGCCTATAAAACTGTCCCACTAGTTAATCCCTTCAGTGAACGCCGTAAAAAAAAAAAAAAAACGAGGCAAAAAACAACGCTTTATTATCATACCGCCGAACAAAAAGTGGAATAACACGCGATCAAAAAATGTATATAAATAACCATGGTACCCCTGAAAACGTCATCTTGTCCAGCAAAAAACAAGCCACCCTACAGAATCATCAAGGAAAAAATAAGAAAGTTACAGTCCTCAGAATAAAGCGAAGCAAAAATACTGATTTTTTTCTATAAAATTGTTTGTATCGTATAAAAGCGCCAAAACACAAAAAAATAATATAATAATAATAATAATCATAATCTTTATATAGCGCTAACATATTCCGCAGCGCTTTACAGTTTTGCCCACATTATCATTGCTGTCCCCATTGGGGCTCACAATCTAAATTCCCTATCAATATGTCTTTGGAATGTGGGAGGAAACCGGAGTACCCGGAGGAAACCCACGCAAACACGGAGAGAACATACAAACTCTTTGCAGATGTTGTCCTTGGTGGGGTTTGAACCCAGGACTCCAGCGCTGCAAGGCTGCTGTGCTAACCACTGCACCACCATGCTGCCCATATAAATGAGGTAACGTTGTAATCGTTCTGACCCGAAGAATAAAACTGCATTATCAATTTTACCAAATGTGGAACGGTATTAACGCCCCCCCCCCCAACGAAATTCATGAATAGCTGATTTTTGGTCATTCTGCCTCACAAAAATCGGAATGAAGCGATCAAAAAATATCACGTGCCCGAAAATGATACCAATAAAAACGTAAACTTGTCCTGCAAAAAATAAGACCTCACGTGACTCTGTGGACCAAAATATAGAAAAATTATAGCTCTCAAAACGTGGAGACGCAAAAACTATTTTTTGCAATAAACAGCGTCTTTTAGTGTGTGACATTGACAATCATAAAAATGCGCTAATATACCTGCTATAAATAGTAAATCAAACCACCCTTCATCACCCCCTTAGTTGGGGAAAAATAATAAAATTTAAAAAATGTATTTATTTCCATTTTCCCATTAGGGTTGGGGCTAGGGTTAGGGCTAGGGTTAGGGTTGGGGCTAGGGTTAGGGCTACAGTTAGGGTTGGGGCTAAAGTTAGGGTTAGGGCAGGGGCTAAAGTTTAGGTTGGGGCTAACGTTAGGGTTAGTACTACAGTTAACGTTAGGGCTAAAGTTAGGGTTAGGGTTGGTGCTAAAGTTAGGGTTAGGGCTGGGGCTAAAGTTAGGGTTAGGGTTGGGGCTAAAGTTAGGGTTAGGGCTGGGGCTAAAGTTAGGGTTAGGGTTGGGGCTAAAGTTAGGGTTAGAGAAGGGGCTAAAGTTAAGGTTTGGATTACATTTACAGTTGGGATTAGGGTTAGGGGTGTGTCAGGGTTAAGCGTGTGGTTAGGGTTATGGTTGGGATTAGGGTTAGGGGTGTGGTTGGGATTAGGGGTGTGTTTGGGTTAGGGTTTCAGTTAGAATTGGGGGTTTCCGCTGCTTAGGCACATCAGGGCTCTCCAAACACAACATGGTGTCTGCTCTCAAAATTAAAACATTGATCCTTCCCTTCCGTGCTCTCCCGTGTGCCCAAACAGGGGTTTACCCCAATATGGGGTATCTGCGTACTCAGGACAAATTGGACAACAACTTTTTGGGTCCAATTTCTCTTGGTACCATTGGGAAAATAAAAATTTTGGGGGCTAAAAAACATTTTTGTGGGAAAAAATGACTTTTTATTTTTACGGCTCTGCATTATCAACTGTAATGAAACACTTGGGGGTTCAAAGTTCTCACAACACATCTAGATAAGTTCCTTAGGGGGTCTTCTTTCAAAAATGGTGTCATTTGTGGGGGGTTTCCATGTTTAGGCACATCAGGGGCTCTCCAAACGCAACATAGCATCCCATCTCAATTCCTGTCAATTTTGCATTGAAAAGTTAAACTGCGCTCCTTCCCTTCCAAGCTCTGCCATGCGCCCAAACAATGGTTTACCCCCACATATGGGGTATCAGCGTACTCAGGACAAATTGTACAACAACTTTTATGGTCTAATTTCTTCTCTTACCCTTGGTAAAATAAAAATTGGGGGTGAAAAGTTCATTTTTGTGAAAAAATATTATTTTTTATTTTTACGGCTCTGCATTATAAACTTCTGTGAAGCACTTGGTGGGTCAAAGTGCTCACCACACATCTAGATAAGTTCCTTAGGGGGTCTACTTTCCAAAATGGTGTCACTTGTGGGGGTTTCAATGTTTAGGCACATCAGTGGCTCTCCAAACCCAACATGGCATCCCATCTCAATTCCAGTCAATTTTGCTGTCATAAGATTATTCTGATATTCTATGGAGACCGGTGACATGGATCAGAGTGAAGACAAAAACACGGTATATCAAGACTCAATAGAGTATATTGTAGGAAAGCAGGCTTCAGTTAACAGGTGCAAAGCAAACAGGTTCTAAGAATCAAGCAGCAGACATATGCAGACTCAGGAATATAAGGGTGTTGTCAGTACAGACCGATGATGAGAGTTCAAGCTCGGGAATGCAGGATCCAGAGGTCCGGAGCCCAGACTGGGCTCCTAGCAGAGAGCAGGCCGCAGTGGAGGTGGGTGCAGTGCAGACCCGGAGAAGTAAAGTCTTTCAGATGGGAGGCAGACCGATAGCAAACGGGGAATCCCGATGAACAGAAGAGACAGGCAAGATATAAGTCCTTCTAGCTTGGCAGCAGTTGAAGTATGAGATACACAAGCAAGGTATAGTGTGCAGAGTCATTTCATATATGCAGCAGACAGGAAACAAGGAATATCAGACAGGAAACAAGATGGCCCCCGTGGCTTCATCCATCTTAGACTTAGGGCAAGAGCAGGCAAAACAGGTACACAATTCAGATCCTTACATTACTCTCCTCTTAAAAGATGTCCTCTGGATGATCTCAGACCTGGTTTATTGGGGTATCTGCTGTGGAACTGTTGGATCAGGCGACGAGCATGGACATTCTCCTGAGGTTGCCAGGAATTCTCCTCAGGTGAGTACCCTTGCCATATCACCAAATACTGAAGTCGTCTCCTATGGATCCGAGAATCGATGATCTTCTGCACGATGAATTCTTCTTGCCCGTCAATGAGAACTGGATCAGGAGGAACGAATGTGTGTCCGGGAAAGGAATTTGATACTACCGGTTTAAGCAGGGAGACATGAAAAACAGGATGTATTTTCAAAGGAGCGGAGAATTTTTGATCTGGCACATACCTCACATGACGAAACGTAATGTTGAATGTCTTTCCGGTAGGGTGGCCACCAAAAGAAGCGAGATATGAATTCCTGAGTTTTCTGGACCCCTCTATGGCTGGCGATCTTAGTCATGCATTAATTTTAATACACTTAATCTCACCGTTTCCAGAATATACAGACATTTTCCCTGGAACCAAAGTCTGTTTTTCAAGGTTAGATTTACCTGACTGGGTGGTCGGATCAGAAGTGGATCTGCAGTGCAAGCTTCCTTAATATCCGTTAACAGATCTTGATTGTGTAACACACCTATGAAGTTATTTTCCGAAAGTATGGTCCTCGGTGGAGAGGCTGGAGTTATGTCATCTGAATAAATCCTAGACAGTGCATCGGCCTTCCCGTTGTGAGAGCCCGGCCTATAGGAAATGATGAAATCAAACTTGTTAAGAAATAGATTCCACCGAGCTTATCTGGGATTTAGACATTTCACCGACCTCATGAATTCAAGGTTTCGGTGGTCTGTGAGTATGACAATCTGTTGGGACGCCCCCTGTAGCAGATGCCTCCATTCTTTAAATGTAGTTATAATGGCCAACAGCTCTTTATTCCCAAGGTCATAATTCCTCTCTGCGCGTGACGTCCTTTGGGAAAGAAAAGCACAAGGATGTAGAAGGTCTTTCTCACCTGTTCTTTCCAAGAGTATGGCCCCTATAGCACAGACTGAGGCATCCACTTCCACTATGAAGGCCCGTTCTGGATCTGGGTGTACGAGGATGGGAGCCGACTTAAATTTAGACTTCAATCTGGAAAATACTGTCTGTGCTTGTGGTGACCAAACAAATGGCGTCTTCTTTCGAGTCAGTTGAGTAATGGGTGCGATGATCTCCAAAATTTTTGTCAGGACTCTGAACATTTTTTACCTTTTGTGCATTACTGCCCTTTTTCAAGATGGCATCTTTGGTCTCATGTGCACTGTGTCTCCTGCTATAAAACTCCACCCCAGCCTTCAGTCTGTGCTAGAGTATTCTGCCTTGCATCCAGCTCCTGACCTCTGATTACTCCCTGGCTATACACCTGCTCCTGTGAACCTGTGTGGTGATCCTGCTACTCTGCTCTGAGTTCCTGCTGCATACACAAGTTTCCAGTAATCCTCCTTCATCTGCTGTTCGTGTTTTCTTCCATCTGCATTTGCTGGTCATGTAAGCTGTTGCTGCTTTGCAATAACCTGAGACTATTAACCAGGCCTCCCTGGTTGAGCTAAGATATGATTTGAACTGCCTAATAAGCGTATCTATCTGTGCCTGGACTAAGACAAGGATTTATTCGTGTCAAGTATCCTCAAGAATAACTGTGCTTCATAGACTTTCTGCTTGATTGCATTTCCCTCTGAAGCTTCCTATGGACTGCTAAGCTGCGTTTATTATTTGCACCAAGTGTTGTGGACTTGAGTTTCTCTCTGCACCTGCTTGAATCACCGTGTGATAATATAGACTTTACCACTTATAAAACTGTGTCCTGTAGTTGTCTTGTTCCACGCAAAGAGTCTCCTGAGTTATCCCCTATAATTATTACAGGATACACTAGCCTAAAAAAAAGGAGACTACTGGAACAATGACTGCAGAAAGCAAATTAGAGCAGGTGTTTACCATAATTAGATCACTGCAGAAAGATGTGGAAGGTCTGCAAAAGAAGTTTGGAAGCTTTGAACACAATCAACAAGTGTTTGGACAAACTTTGCAGGACTTGAGCAACCGCATGGCAGCCCAGGAAAATAAACTTGCTGGCATAGAGTCCCAGTATGGACGGGCTTTTCAGGACATAAGCAAGCAAATAGCTGCACAAGTAACTTTACCCTCTGGGCAACCGCCACCAGCTGGCCCTTCTTATGGAAGGTGATATTTAATATTGTACACACTGTGAATTGGTTCTATTATTCCGGCTAATGTAATTTTTTGATACACCGATGTGGTTCTTTTTCCATGGACATGTCTTTCTCTTTTGCGGTTCACAGGGGGTTAATATAATGAATGTTCTGATTGCCCACCTGAGTTTTAATCTAAGCACTTGTTGTTTTAGTGTTCTGTGTTGTATAAAATGTTAATATGTGGTTCCATTTTCATGCCATGACTAAGACCTGATGGTCGAAACGCGTCGGCGTTGACCACCTGGGTCCCCCATCTCTTTTTTGCAAATGTTTGCATTTTAAAGTGTTTCTAATAAATTGACTTTTTAGAAGATCCATGCTGGAGATTATTTTTTCTTTTTCATTGCTGGCTCTGGACTGCGCCCTTGACCAAGGCGGCTCCGTGCGTGGACATCATTGCACTGTTGAGGGATTGGTGAGCTGACTTATTTTCTTCCCATTTTTTCCTTTTTCCCTATTTTTGTATGCTGAGACCCTGGGGAGAAATAGCATGCCCCAAGAATTGGATTTCCGTTTTGTGGAACTCGTATTTCTCCAGCTTGATGTATAAGCGATTCTGCCGTAGACGATCCAAAACCGTTCTCCCATGCCGCTGATGTTCCTCGAAAAAATTAAGATGTCATTCAAATACATCACAACGAATATATTGAGTACATCTCTGAAAATATCATTTGCAAAGTGTTGAAATGTAGCCGGTGCATTACGAAGACTGGAGGACATAACGAGGGACTCAAAATGTCCATAAAGTGACCAGAAGGCTGTTTTCCACTCGTCACCAGGGCGGACCCGTACGAAATTGTATGCTCCACTAAGATCTAACTTTGTGAAGATCTTAGCGTGTCGTATCCTCTCAAGTAGTTCGGGAATTAGTGGGAGTGGATAGGAGTTTCTAACTGTAATTTTGTTGAGCTCTCAGTAATCTATACACGGTCGGAAAGAGCCGTCTTTCTTTTTGACAAAGAAGATTGGAGCACCTGCTGGGGAAGAAGATGGTCGTATAAATCCCTTAGCTCAGTTTTCGTCGATATACTCATTGAGGGCTTTCAATTCTGACCCGGACAAAGGATAATTATTCCCAATCGGAATTCCAGCACCAGGTAGTAGTTCCACTGGACAGTCGTACGGCCGATGTGGTGGCAATTTGTCCTTGTTTTTCTTGTCACATACATCTACAAAATCTTAATATTCTATTGGTAGTTCTAAATCAACTGTGCCTGCTGACCCGACTGAAGCTAGTTCTCCTGATATCTGCTTACTTGGAAACTGTAATTCCCTAGTCTCCCAGTTGATAGTAGGATTTTGCAGTTGTAGCCACGGTAATCCGAGGATTATGGGGAAGTGAGGGGAAGAAATAAAAAAAAATGACAGTCTCTCTGAATGATCCACCCCCATATGGACCTTCAACAGTGTTGTTTCAAGATCTACTGGCCCAGATACCAATGGGGACCAATCCACAGTCTCCATTAACACCGGTGAAATTCTCTTCTGTGAATGTATACCGTGTTTTTTAGCAAATGTAATGTCCATGAAATTGCCGCTGGCTCCAGAGTCAACCATAGCGGAACTAGTAATCTAACTGGATTGAACCCATATCTTGATAGGGATATAACAGTGTGAATCCTTCCTCGACCCGCTTGAGGCCGAAGAAGTAGAACTTACTGAAAACACAACTGCATTCACAGGTGACGATGCTTCTGAAGTACAGTTGGAGAAGTCGTGATTTCCTTCGAACATTTCTTTCCTGCGGGAAATTGAATGAGAAGTTACTGAAGATACATCAGAAAAGTCACATTCGATTTTCTGGGACAAGCTGATATATAGTGACCCTATTTTCCGCAGTAAAAGCATAAATTTTCTCTGAAACGATGTTCCTTGCGTGCATCAAGGGAACTTCTCTGAATTGCATCAACCTGCATAGGTTCTGACTCTGCGTGGGGCAAAGACTTGTTCTGAGCTTCCCTGGAGGAAGACGGGAAGGGTATAGGGTTGTTATGGTTAGCATCTTCCCACATCTCTTGCCGGAGTTCTGTGAGACAAATATCTATACGAATACAATGATTTATAAAGTCTGCCAGGTTAGTAGGTGATTCGCCACGAGTCAGTTCATCCTTAATTGTAGCAGATAAACCCCTCCTGAACACTGCGTATTTTGCTGAGTCGCACCATGTAGTATCCAGCACCCACCTCCGAAATTCCATTGCATATTCTACAACAAGACGTTTTCCTTGACGGAGCGTCAGTAATGCGGTTTCTGCCATGATGTTTCGGTTGGGATCATCGGACATCTGACACATTGCGGCAACAAAGTCATTTAGAGAATTTAAACATGCATCATTGGTTTCAATCAAGGGGTTTGCCCATGCTACAGCTTTGTTTAACAGCATTATCATGGTTAATACCTTGTCCCGTTCAGTTGGAAACTGGGCTGCACGCGCTGTAAAGTATAGTTGACACTGATTTAAGAACCCACAAAATTTTTCTCTTTCACAACCAAACCTGAATGGCAGGAGCTTGGGAAAGGCCGGACCTGGAGCTGGTGTTGAAGATAGGGCCGGAATCGGAACTGGAACCGAGGCTGAAGCTGCGACAGCAGTCTCTATATTTGAGAGGCGAGTAGCTATGGCCTGAATGGATGTACCGGCCACATTCGCATTATGGTTAGTTTGAGTCTCCAATTGTTGTGAATTTGCTTTTTGCTCCCTCTAGTGGTTACTAGTTTTTTGACTCTGGTTTTTCTGTCATTCCTTTTATCCGCACCTGGGTCGTTAGTTAGGGGTGTTGCTATATAAGCTCCCTGGACCTTCAGTTCTATGCCTGGCAACGTAGTTATCAGAGCTAGTCTGCTGTGCTCTTGTCTACTGATCCTGGTTCCAGTTATATCAGCTAAGTCTGCCTTTTGCTTTTTGCTATTTGTTTTGGTTTTGTATTTTTGTCCAGCTTGTTCCAAATCTATATCCTGACCTTTGCTGGAAGCTCTAGGGGGCTGGTGTTCTCCCCCCGGACCGTTAGACGGTTCGGGGGTTCTTGAATTTCCAGTGTGGATTTTGATAGGGTTTTTGTTGACCATATAAGTTACCTTTCTTTATTCTGCTATCAGTAAGCGGGCCTCTCTGTGCTAAACCTGGTTCATTTCTGTGTTTGTCATTTCCTCTTACCTCACCGTTATTATTTGTGGGGGGCTTCTATCCAGCTTTGGGGTCCCCTTCTCTGGAGGCAAGAAAGGTCTTTGTTTTCCTCTACTAGGGGTAGCTAGATTCTCCGGCTGGCGCGTGTCATCTAGAATCAACGTAGGAATGATCCCCGGCTACTGCTAGTGTTGGCGTTAGGAGTAGATATATGGTCAACCCAGTTACCACTGCCCTATGAGCTGGATTTTTGTATTCTGCAGACTTCCACGTTCCTCTGAGACCCTCGCCATTGGGGTCATAACAGTTTGCCAGGACCGTATTAAATGTTTGATGCATTGCAGAAGAGGGATTATAAGAAAGAAGATTCTGAGTTTTTTTTTTTTCTTCTTCCCCTTTACCTCAGAGTGGCTATGCTTGCTGCAGACATGAATGTCCAGACCTTGATTACAAGTGTGGACCAGCTGGCTACTCGTGTGCAGGGCATACAAGACTATGTTATCAGAAATCCTAGGTCAGAACCTAAAATACCGATTCCTGAACTGTTTTCCGGAGACAGGTTTAAGTTTAGGAATTTCATGAATAATTGTAAATTGTTTTTGTCCCTGAGACCCTGTTCATCTGGAGACTCTGCTCAGCAAGTAAAAATTGTTATTTCGTTCTTACGGGGCGACCCTCAGGATTGGGCTTTTTCGCTGGCGCCAGGAGATCCGGCATTGGCTGATATTGATGCGTTTTTTCTGGCGCTCGGTTTACTTTATGAGGAACCCAATCTTGAGATTCAGGCAGAAAGGGCCTTGCTGGCTATGTCTCAGGGGCAGGACGAGGCTGAAGTGTATTGCCAAAAATTTCAGAAATGGTCCGTGCTGACACATTGGAACGAGTGTGCACTGGCCGCTAATTTTAGAAATGGCCTGTCTGAAGCCATTAAGAATGTTATGGTGGGTTTTCCCATTCCCACAGGTCTGAATGATGCTATGGCACTGGCTATTCAAATTGACCGGCGGTTGCGGGAACGCAAAACCGCAAATTCCCTCATGGTGTTGTCTGAACGGACACCTGATTTAGTGCAATGTGATAGAATCCTGACTAGAAATGAGCGGAAAATTCATAGACGCCGGAATGGCTTGTGCTACTACTGTGGTGATTCTACACATGTTGTCTCAGCATGCTCTAAACGTATAGCTAAGGTTGTTAGTCCTGTCACCGTTGGTAATTTGCAACCTAAATTTATTCTGTCTGTAACTTTGATTTGCTCACTGTCGTCTTATCCTGTCATGGCGTTTGTAGATTCAGGTGCTGCCCTGAGTCTTATGGATCTGTCATTTGCTAAGCGCTGTGGTTTTACTCTTGAACCATTGGTAAATCCTATTCCTCTTAGGGGTATTGATGCTACGCCATTGGCAGCAAATAAACCGCAGTATTGGACACAGGTTACCATGTGCATGACTCCTGAACACCGCGAGGTGATACGTTTCCTGGTTTTACATAAAATGCATGATTTGGTTGTTTTAGGGCTGCCATGGTTACAGACCCATAATCCAGTCCTGGACTGGAAGGCTATGTCAGTCTCAAGTTGGGGCTGTCGTGGTATTCATGGGGATTCCCTGCCTGTGTCTATTGCTTCTTCTACGCCTTCGGAAGTTCCTGAGTATTTGTCTGATTATCAGGATGTCTTCAGTGAGTCTGAGTCCAGTGCACTGCCTCCTCATAGGGACTGTGACTGTGCTATAGATTTGATCCCAGGCAGTAAATTTCCTAAGGGAAGACTGTTTAATCTGTCGGTACCTGAACATACCGCTATGCGTTCATATATCAAGGAGTCTCTGGAGAAAGGACATATTCGTCCGTCTTCTTCCCCTCTTGGTGCGGGATTCTTTTTTGTGGCAAAAAAGGACGGATCTTTGAGGCCTTGTATTGATTATCGGCTTTTAAATAAGATCACTGTCAAATTTCAGTATCCTTTACCGCTGTTGTCTGACTTGTTTGCCCGGATTAAAGGTGCCAAGTGGTTCACCAAGATAGACCTTCGTGGTGCGTACAACCTTGTGCGCATTAAGCAAGGTGATGAATGGAAAACCGCATTCAATACGCCCGAAGGTCATTTTGAGTACTTGGTGATGCCTTTTGGGCTCTCCAATGCGCCTTCAGTTTTTCAGTCCTTTATGCATGACATTTTCCGGAAGTATCTGGATAAATTTTTGATTGTTTATCTGGATGATATTTTGGTTTTTTCTGAGAATTGGGATTCGCATGTGGAGCAGGTCAGGTTGGTCTTTAAAATTTTGCGTGAAAATTCGTTATTTGTCAAGGGCTCAAAATGTCTCTTTGGTGTACAGAAGGTTCCCTTTTTGGGGTTCATTTTTTCCCCTTCTGCTGTGGAGATGGACCCAGTCAAGGTCCGAGCTATTCTTGATTGGACTCAGCCCTCGTCAGTTAAGAGTCTTCAGAAGTTCTTGGGTTTCGCTAACTTCTACCGTCGTTTTATCGCTAATTTTTCTAGCATTGTGAAACCTTTGACGGATATGACCAAGAAGGTCTCCGATGTAGCTAACTGGGCTCCTGCTGCCGTGGAGGCTTTCCAGGAGTTGAAACGCCGGTTTACTTCGGCGCCTGTTTTGTGCCAGCCCGATGTCTCACTTCCCTTTCAGGTTGAGGTGGATGCTTCAGAGATTGGAGCGGGGGCCGTTTTGTCGCAGAGAGGCCCTGGTTGCTCTGTTATGAAACCTTGTGCCTTTTTCTCTAGGAAGTTTTCGCCTGCCGAGCGAAATTATGATGTGGGCAATCGGGAGTTGTTGGCCATGAAATGGGCATTTGAGGAGTGGCGTCATTGGCTCGAGGGTGCTAAGCATCGTGTGGTGGTCTTGACTGATCACAAAAATCTGATGTATCTCGAGTCTGCTAAACGCCTTAATCCGAGACAGGCCCGCTGGTCATTGTTTTTCTCCCGCTTTGATTTTGTTGTCTCGTATTTACCAGGTTCAAAGAATGTGAAGGCCGATGCTCTTTCTAGGAGCTTTGTGCCTGATGCTCCTGAAGTCGCTGATCCTGTTGGTATTCTTAAAGATGGAGTCATCTTGTCAGCTATTTCTCCGGATCTGCGACGTGTGTTGCAGAGATTTCAGGCTGATAGGCCTGAGTCTTGTCCACCTGACAGACTGTTTGTCCCGGATAAGTGGACTAGCAGAGTCATTTCCGAGGTTCATTCCTCGGTGTTGGCAGGTCACCCGGGAATTTTTGGCACCAGAGATCTGGTGGCCAGGTCCTTTTGGTGGCCTTCCTTGTCAAGGGATGTGCGGTCATTTGTGCAGTCCTGTGGGACTTGTGCTCGAGCCAAGCCTTGCTGTTCTCGTGCCAGCGGTTTGCTCTTGCCCTTGCCTGTCCCGAAGAGACCTTGGACACATATCTCCATGGATTTCATTTCTGATCTTCCGCTATCTCAGGGCATGTCCGTTATCTGGGTGATATGTGATCGCTTCTCCAAGATGGTCCATTTGGTTCCTTTGCCTAAGCTGCCTTCCTCTTCCGATCTGGTTCCTGTGTTTTTCCAGAACGTGGTTCGTTTGCACGGCATCCCTGAGAATATTGTGTCAGACAGAGGATCCCAGTTCGTTTCCAGGTTCTGGCGATCCTTTTGTAGTAGGATGGGCATTGATTTGTCGTTTTCGTCTGCTTTCCATCCTCAGACTAATGGACAGACGGAGCGAACCAATCAGACTTTGGAGGCTTATTTGAGGTGTTTTGTCTCTGCTGATCAGGACGATTGGGTGACATTCTTGCCGTTGGCTGAGTTTGCCCTTAATAATCGGGCTAGTTCCGCCACCTTGGTTTCGCCTTTTTTCTGCAACTCTGGTTTCCATCCTCGCTTTTCTTCGGGTCATGTGGAGCCTTCTGACTGTCCTGGGGTGGATTCTGTGGTGGATAGGATGCAGCGGATCTGGAATCATGTGGTGGACAACTTGAAGTTGTCACAGGAGAGGGCTCAGCGCTTTGCCAACCGCCGCCGCGGTGTGGGTCCCCGACTACGCGTTGGGGATTTGGTATGGCTTTCTTCCCGCTTTGTTCCTATGAAGGTCTCCTCTCCCAAATTTAAACCTCGTTTTATTGGGCCTTACAAGATATTGGAAATCCTTAATCCTGTATCTTTTCGTCTGGATCTTCCTGTGTCGTTTGCTATTCACAATGTATTTCATAGGTCCTTGTTGCGGCGGTACATTGTGCCTGTAGTTCCTTCTGCTGAGCCTCCTGCTCCGGTGTTGGTTGAGGGCGAGTTGGAGTACGTGGTGGAGAAGATCTTGGATTCTCGCCTCTCCAGGCGGAGGCTTCAGTACCTGGTCAAGTGGAAGGGCTATGGTCAGGAGGATAATTCCTGGGTGGTCGCCTCTGATGTTCATGCGGCCGATTTAGTTCGTGCCTTTCATGCCGCTCATCCTGATCGCCCTGGTGGTCGTGGTGAGGGTTCGGTGACCCCTCACTAAGGGGGGGGTACTGTTGTGAATTTGCTTTTTGCTCCCTCTAGTGGTTACTAGTTTTTTGACTCTGGTTTTTCTGTCATTCCTTTTATCCGCACCTGGGTCGTTAGTTAGGGGTGTTGCTATATAAGCTCCCTGGACCTTCAGTTCTATGCCTGGCAACGTAGTTATCAGAGCTAGTCTGCTGTGCTCTTGTCTACTGATCCTGGTTCCAGTTATATCAGCTAAGTCTGCCTTTTGCTTTTTGCTATTTGTTTTGGTTTTGTATTTTTGTCCAGCTTGTTCCAAATCTATATCCTGACCTTTGCTGGAAGCTCTAGGGGGCTGGTGTTCTCCCCCCGGACCGTTAGACGGTTCGGGGGTTCTTGAATTTCCAGTGTGGATTTTGATAGGGTTTTTGTTGACCATATAAGTTACCTTTCTTTATTCTGCTATCAGTAAGCGGGCCTCTCTGTGCTAAACCTGGTTCATTTCTGTGTTTGTCATTTCCTCTTACCTCACCGTTATTATTTGTGGGGGGCTTCTATCCAGCTTTGGGGTCCCCTTCTCTGGAGGCAAGAAAGGTCTTTGTTTTCCTCTACTAGGGGTAGCTAGATTCTCCGGCTGGCGCGTGTCATCTAGAATCAACGTAGGAATGATCCCCGGCTACTGCTAGTGTTGGCGTTAGGAGTAGATATATGGTCAACCCAGTTACCACTGCCCTATGAGCTGGATTTTTGTATTCTGCAGACTTCCACATTCCTCTGAGACCCTCGCCATTGGGGTCATAACACCAATGCCTCCAACTTTTTATTGCCTGAAGCTTCCCATGAAGTCCTGTGACGAATGAGCATAGATTTTTCATATGCAGCTCCAAAAAATCTGACCCAGTGATTTCCATTTTTTGAGGCTTGTGTATACTGTCATAAGATTATTCTGTTATTCTATGGAGACCGGTGACATGGATCAGAGTGAAGACAAAAACACGGTATATCAAGACTCAAAAGAGTATATTGTAGGAAAGCAGGCTTCAGTTAACAGGTGCAAAGCAAACAGAGGTTCTAAGAATCAAGCAGCAGACATATGCAGACTCAGGAATATAAGGGTGGTGTCAGTACAGACCGACGAGAGTTCAAGCTCGGGAATGCAGGATTCGGAGGTCCGGAGCCCGGACTGGGCTTCTAGCGGAGAGCAGGCCTCAGCGGAGGTGGGTGCAGAGCAGATCCGGAGAAGTAAAGTCTTTCAGATGGGAGGCAGACCGATAGCAAACTGGGTATCCCAAAGACAAAACAGAAGAGACAGGCAAGATACAAGTTCTTCTAGCTTGGCAGCAGGTGAAGTACGAGATACATAAGCAAGGTATAGTGTGCAGAGTCCCTTCATATATGCAGCAGGCAGGAAACAAGGAATATCAAACAAGAAACAAGATGGCCCCCATGAAGCCACTAACTCCATCTTAGATAAGGGTAAGATCCATCAGACTCAGGGCAAGACCAGGCAAAACAGATACACAATTCAGATCCTTACATTTGCATTGAAAAGTCAAATGGCGCTCCTTCCCTTCCGAGCTCTGCCATGAGCCCAAACAGTGGTTTACCCCCACATATGAGGTATCAGCATACTCAGGACAAATTGTACAACATCTTTTGGGGTCCATTTTCTCCTGTTACCCTTGGTAAAATAAAACAAATTGGAGCTGAATTAAATTTTTTGTGAAAAAAAGTTAAATGTTCATTTTTTTTTAAATATTCCAAAAATTCCTGTGAAACACCTGAAGGGTTAATAAACTTCTTGAAAGCAGTTTCGAGCACCTTGAGGGGTGCCATTTTTAGAATGGTGTCACACTTGGTTATTTTCTATCATATAGACCCCTCAAAATGACTTCAAATGTGATGTGGTCCCTAAAAAAAAATGGTGTTGTAAAAATGAGAAATTGCTGGTCAAATTTTAACCCTTATAACTCCCTAACAAAAAAATGTTGGTTCCAAAATTGTGGTGATGTAAAGTAGACATGTGGGAAATGTTACTTATTAAGTACTTTTTGTGACATATCTCTGTGATTTAAGGGCATAAAAATTCAAAGTTGGAAAATTGCGAAATTTTCAAAATTTTCGCCAAATTTCCATTTTATTCACAAATAAACACAGGTAATATCAAATAAATGTTACTACTATCATGAAGTACAGTATGTCACGAGAAAACAATCTCAGAATAATCAGGATCCGTTGAAGCGTTCCAGAGTTATAACCTCATAAAAGGACAGTGGTCAGAATTGTAAAAATTGGCCAGGTCATTAACGTGCAAACCACCCTTGAGGCTTAAGGGGTTAAAAAATAATACATATTCCCCTACATAAAACCTAAGCTTGTACTGCCGAATCAGTGAAAGAAGGAAGTTGCAACTATGCAAAACTAAAAACAATGGCCTGTTATTAGCGCCCTCTAATTGTCCTCTTTGCCTTCTTTTTTGCAAGCAAAATATTCCCAGATCCTTTAACCATTCCTCTCACCATCCTGGTCTGGACTTGCTCCAGTTTTTCAGTGTCTTTTAAAATGTGATGCCCAGAACTGGACACAGTATTCCAGATGAGAAGTAGAGGGGAATAATTGCTTAACTTGATCTAGACTCTATGCTTCTCTTAATATATCCTAGAACTGTGTTTTCCTTTCTTGCTGTTGCATCACACCGTTAACTAATGTACATCCTGTGATGTATAAGTATACCCAAGACTTTTTCATACATGCTGTGGCTTAGTTCTATTCTTCTCTTTCTGTAGGTTATTTTCATTTTTGTTACCCAGATGTAGAATCTTGCATTTTTCACTGTTAAATACCATTCTATTGGTTTATGCCCATTGCTCAATCTTATCTAGGTCCTTCTGAATTATTTCTTTGGGAGGGATGGATGGATGAGGGATGGGGAGGTAGGGAAGGATGGATGAGTGAAGGATTAATTGAAGTATGAAGGATGGATGGATGGGGAAGGTTGGATGAAAGAGGGAGTGAAGGATGGATAATGAAGGGGATGGATGGATGGATGAGGGAGGGGTGGATGGATGAGGGTTGGATGGATGGATGAGGGAGGGATTGATGGATTGATAAGGGATGGATAGAGGAGGGATGGATGAATGAGGGAGGGATGGATGGTTGGGTAAAGGAAGGATGGATAGATGGATGGATGAGGGATAAATGAATGGATGGATGAGGGAGAGATGGATGAGGGAGAGATGGATGGATGAGGAAGTGAAAGAGGGATAGATGGATGAAGGAGGGATGGAGGGAGAGAATTTGATGGATGAGAGATGGATGAGGGATGGATGGATGGATGAAGTGTGGATGGTTGAGGGAGGGATGGATGAGGGAGGGATGGATGAATTGATGAGATAAATGGATGGGTGGATGAATGAGGGATGGTTGAATGAAGGAGGTAGGAAGGGATGAGGAAGGCAGGGATGGTTGGATGAAGGAGGGATGGATAGATGGATGGATAGATGGATGGATGAGAGGTTGAGGGAGGGATGGATGAAGAAAGGAGAGAGGATGGATAGCTGGATGGAGGATAGATGGATGAATGAGGGAGGGATGGATGGATGAGGGAGGGATGGATGATTGGATTAAGGAGGGATGGATAGATGGATGGATGAGGGATAACTGGATGGATGGATGAGGGAGAGATGGGTGAGGGAGTAAAGGAGGGATGGATGGATGAAGGAGGTATGTGTAACACCCCAGGTAATTGGTTGTTACAGTTATGTTGCCTTCCTTTCGGGGAGGGCGATATCATGCTTGGAGGCAAAGAGGATTCCCTTTACCAGGTAACGCACCTACATACAACAAATTCTGAACCCGAATTCAGGGGAGCTTCCCCAGCTTTAAGTATTCTGGTCTGGAGGAGGAGTCAGCCAGTTGTTGAGAGACACTGAAGAGTGAGGACAGAGAGCAGATAGTGATACCGTGCAGCCATGACTCAGCTGCAGCTCCAGTAAAAGGAAGAGAACCTGAGGGGTTGATTGTAGTGAAGCATCAGAGGAAAGCGGCAACAGGAGAAGGAAAGGGGCTCAGAGGGGAACTGCGACCTGGCACCCTCAGAGCCGAAGCGCAGGAACCGGGCACCGGGAGCCCGAGGCTGTGTTGCACTCCAGGTCGCACGGTAGAACCGGAGGGCATAGGACTTTATGTAATTTGCCCGCACCCACACCTGAAGGTGCAGCAGTACACTAAGAGCCCAGGTCTTGATAGAGACCCTATAAAAAGGCTCACACTGCCCATCATACAGGTAACTGTCCCAGGACAGGAGATAGAGGACTTTGCCAGCAAGCTACAGGCAGCAGAGACCTTGCATATGAGAGGGAGTAGGAAGGATTATGGACCTCACCTGGGAGAGGGATCCACTATTGCCTCCAGGCTGGCCGGACCATATCACCACCTATTCCTGGTACCCTGGACTGTGGCCTGCTACCACCAGTAAACCAGGTAAAGACCTTTCAACTCTGTGTCCTTCATTTATTTGTCGCATTCCCCATCCCTGCCCCGCACACTGGGAGCCCTGGGGACCCCACTTCACCTGTAGGAAGCGTCACCATCTATGCTGTAGGAACATCACCCCAGAGGACCCCCCTTTAAGCAGCCTCGGTCCCTTTTACCAATAACCACAGGTGGCGCCTTGAGCACAAACTTTATTACAATTCCCCTTAAAAGACCATCCCCTTTTAATTGGGTGCCCAGGACCACGGACTGGGTCGCAGCCACCATGACATCCCCTTTAAGTACCGGACCCGGTACCGAGTACCCCACTGCCCTGGTGGGCGACTCAGATGGATGGATGAAGGAGGTAGGGATAGTTGGTTGGATGAGAAGTGAATGGATGAGGGATGGATGAGGTGTGGATGGATGAGAGATGGATAGATGAGGGAGGGATGGATGAATAGATGAGAGAGGGATGGATGGATGAATGAGGGAGGTAGAAAGGGATGAGGGAGGGATGGATGGTTGGATGTAGGAGCGATGGATAGATAATGAAAGAGGGATGAATGAATGAGGGATGGATGAGGGATGGATGGAATGATGAGGTCTCCCATCCTGCCCCCTTGTCTCCCATCCTGACCTCGTGTCTCCCATCCTGCCCTCGTGCCACTTTCAATAAAAATAAAATTACCAGAAGAGAAGGGGCCCAATGCAGGCCCCCTCTTGTCATCAGGCGCCATACACCAGTCAGAGCAGTAATGCCCTGATGGCGGGCCTGGATGAAGGAGGGATGGATGGATCGATGAAGGAGGGAGAGATAGTTGGATGGATGAGAGATGGATGGATGAGGGTGGATGGATGAGGTGTGGAAGGATGAGGGATGGATGGATGAATAGATGAGAGAAAAATGGAAGGATGTATGATGGAGGGATGGATGGATGAATGAATGAAGTAGGAAGGGATGAGGAAGGGAGGGATGGTTGAATGAAGGAGGGAGAGATAGTTGGATGGATGAGAAATGGATGGATGGACGGATGAGGTATGAATGAGGGAGGGATGGATTGATGAAGGATGGATGAGGGAGGGATGGATAGATGAGGGACAGATGGATGAATGAAGGAGGGAGGGATGGATGTTTGGATGAAGGAGGGATGGATAGATGGATGAGGGATAAATTGATGTATGGAAGAAGGAGAGATGGATGAGAGAGGTGGATGGATGAAGGAGGGAGGGATAGTCGGATGGATGAAAGATGGATGGATTAGAGATGGATGAGGGAGGGGTGGATTAATAGATGAGAGATGGATGGATGAGGGCTGGATCGATGAATGAAGGAGTTAGGAAGAGAGGGATTTGGATGAAGGAGGGATGGATAGCTGGATGGAGGAGAGATGGATGGATGAATGATGGATGGATGAGGGAGGGAGGGATGATTGGATTAAGGTGGAATAGATGGATGGGTGATGGATAAATGGATGGATGAGGGAGAGATGGATGAGGGAGTGAAGGAGGGATGGATAAATGAAGGAGGGATGGATGGATATATGAAGGAGGGAGGGATAGTTGGATGGATGAGAAATGGATGGATGGACGGATGAGGTATGAATGAGGGAGGGATGGATTGATGAAGGATGGATGAGGGAGGGATGGATAGATGAGGGACAGATGGATGAATGAAGGAGGGAGGGATGGATGTTTGGATGAAGGAGGGATGGATAGATGGATGAGGGATAAATTGATGTATGGAAGAAGGAGAGATGGATGAGAGAGGTGGATGGATGAAGGAGGGAGGGATAGTTGGATGGATGAAAGATGGATGGATTAGAGATGGATGGATGAGGGAGGGGTGGATTAATAGATGAGAGATGGATGGATGAGGGCTGGATCGATGAATGAAGGAGTTAGGAAGAGAGGGATTTGGATGAAGGAGGGATGGATAGCTGGATGGAGGAGAGATGGATGGATGAATGATGGATGGATGAGGGAGGGAGGGAGGGATGATTGGATTAAGGTGGAATAGATGGATGGGTGATGGATAAATGGATGGATGAGGGAGAGATGGATGAGGGAGTGAAGGAGGGATGGATAAATGAAGGAGGGATGGATGGATATATGAAGGAGGGAGGGATAGTTGGATGGATGAGAAATGGATGGATGGACGGATGAGGTATGAATGAGGGAGGGATGGATTGATGAAGGATGGATGAGGGAGGGATGGATAGATGAGGGACAGATGGATGAATGAAGGAGGGAGGGATGGATGTTTGGATGAAGGAGGGATGGATAGATGGATGAGGGATAAATTGATGTATGGAAGAAGGAGAGATGGATGAGAGAGTTGGATGGATAAAGGAGGGAGGGATAGTCGGATGGATGAAAGATGGATGGATTAGAGATGGATGGATGAGGGAGGGGTGGATTGATAGATGAGAGATGGATGGATGAGGGCTGGATCGATGAATGAAGGAGTTAGGAAGAGAGGGATTTGGATGAAGGAGGGATGAATAGATGGATGGATGATGGATTGATGGGTGAGGGAGGGATGAAGGAGGGAGGGATGGATAGCTGGATGGAGGAGAGATGGATGCATGGATGAATAAGGGATGGATGGATGGATGAGGGATGAATGAGGGATGGATAGATGGATGGATGAGGGATAAATGGATAGATGATGGAGAGATGAATGAAGGAGTGAAGGAGGGATGGATGAAGGAGGTAAGGATAGTTGGATGGATGAGGGATGGATGGATGGATGGATGAGGGAGGGATTGATGAATAGATGAGAGATAAATGGCCCCCTGAGGAAGGACATCTCCGAAACGCGCGTTGGGGTGGGCTTGGAGTGCGCGGTCTCCCTGTGTCATCAGCTGATCAGGTACCTTACTGGGTTACTATTCTACCTATGTGCCATTTGGTTCTCTATCTTAGCAGGCTCTTCATACTTTTTTGTTACTATTAAGCATTTTTTCTATGTGGTCTGCAGTGGCTATTGGTGCCCTTTGTTCCAAATGCACAGTGCCTGGCTGCTGTCGCAGTGGAGATCCTGCATTTCCATGCGTTCTGTGTATTCTGTAGCAGATTTTAACCCATTACTACTGTTTGATTCTTGTTTTGTATATTTATATTTAATAAAGATTTTGGCATAATTCTTTGGACTTTGTTGCACCAATTTTTTGTGGTTTCTTTGCTTTTGCAGTACTTGGTGCGTCCTGCATTATTCCATGTACAGGCATTTGTTTCCTCCTTCATATGCACTATACCCTCATTATAATGAATAGAGGATATCCATGGTTTTGCCTGTGTTGTTTTCCCTGCTTTTACTGTCCTCAATGTGCACGGATGGCCACGGGGGTAGCAGCGCTACTGTAAGCTGCTGTTCCCCTGCGTGTGGTGGTGAACGTGGCTTTCATCCATTGTCCCCTGCTCTGCCAGCTGAGCAGTGCGAGCAGGGGACAATGAATGAAAGAAAAAAACGACAAGGGGACCACCCTATATTTATAAACCAACCCGGCAAAACTCACAGGTGCAGGCTGATATTTTCAGGCTGGTAAGGGGACATGGATATGCCCCCCCAGCCTGAAAACATCTGCCCGCAGCTGCCCAGAAAAGGCTCATCTATTAGATGCGCCAATTGTGGAGCGTTGCCGGAATCTTCCCACTTGCCCTGTAGCGGTGGCAAGTGGGGTAATGAAGGGTTAATGTCACCTTCCTATTGTATGGTGACATTAAGCTGGCTTAGTAGCGGAGAGGTGTCAATAACACAAAAATGTAAAAAATGCTTTGATGACATCATCGCTAGTCACCGAAGCTCAGCTCCCAGCATTTCATTCATTCCACAGTAGTTTACAGTCAGGAGCAGTCGCATTAGCAGCACTCCCAGTTGTAAACTGTATATACCCCAGATATGGATTACTGCCATGGGACTGACTGTGTGGCGGACAGGTATGGGTGTATTGTTGGTTTATTATGTTGACATTTTTTACAGGAGATTGAGGGCTTCATTTGAAATGACAGACTAATAAATATGGAAAAATTGTCTAACTGAAGAACTTCAAAATCCATCATCACAGAGCGTGCGGCAGTTAGAGGCAGCAGGGGGCGTGTCATTGTCATCCTGCTGCACAGAGGAACGAATCTACATTATCTAGACAGAAGCTGGGACCGGAGGGGTCTGGATTAACTAAGGGGGTACAGTATGTCGCAGCACGGAGATGCCGCAGCACCCGGCGACGCTAATGCAGCTGAAAGACAGAGCGTCGATAGAGAGCCTGGCAGCGCAGCAGTGCAAGGAGTGGCGCCCACCATGCCGGTGTTGATGCCATATACCCCGGGTGGGCCGTGGATTCCAATGTATGAAGGTGAACCTAATACCCTTGACGGTTTCGGGGAAAAGATGCTGGCTCATTTTGATATGTTCCCCGTGGGTGAAGCTCAGCGTGTTAGTCTCCTGATGATGCAGTTAAGTGGCCATGCTAAGCGAGAAGTCACGGCATGGGCAACTGATCTAAAAGGTACTGTTGAACGCATATTTGCTAAATTAAAAGCTACATTTGAAACCACTACCAGCAGCAAAGCTAAAGTACGATTCTTTAATTGCAAACAAAAAGCTAATGAGGGCGTGAGAGATTTTGCCTTAAACCTGCAGGAAGCCCTTAAATCACTTACACTGGCTGAACCCATTTTTAACACAGGAGCCGATAAACTGCTAAGAGATCAATTTATTGAGGGACTCTACACCCCTTCTCACCGGGGGCATGTGAGCATGCTTGTTTTTAAGAACCCTGAATTGACATTTGCCCAATTAAAGGAGAGCGCTATACGTCTCCAGCTGGCAGAGGCACCTCGGGATCAGGATCTCACACAACCCATGGCAGATGCACTTCAGCAACGGGGAATGCCAGTGACATCAGCTACGTCCGGTGCCAGTGCTAAGTCCCTGGGGCCCATTACTAATGAGGATCTTCAGCAAAAGCTTGACTCTTTAACTGATGTTGTTGCTTCAATGGCTAAAACCATGCAGGAGATGAGTGAACCCAAGATGGAGTTGGCAAACCGTAGAGAGGATGTTCCATGGATGAGGTCCCGGAGATACCCGACATGGAGAGGACGACCCCGTGACCGCTTCCAACCGGATGGACAGCCCATTTACCGCCGTTGCCAGCAGCCAGGCCACTTTGCACGAAATTGTGATTTAAACGGGAATCCCCTGGGAATGCGGGCCGCTTCGCAGGAATGAATTTTCAAGGCCCAACACCCTGGCACGACAGGTACATCGGAGGACGACCCATCATCCCTATCGTGCTGGACGGAATTCCCCTCAACGCTTTGCTGGATACAGGTTCCCAGATTTCATCTATACCATATATCCTTTATAAGAGGTACTGGGCTGAGGTAGATATTGATAAAGGACCCTCTGATGTTGAACTAGATAAATGGGCCAGTAATGGTAAGTTGGTACCGAAACTAGGATTCAGGGAGATGACCATAAAGATTGGTAAAGCAGAATTGAAGAAACAGGGTATAATTGTCGTTGATGTCAACCGACAGAACTGTGAACCAACTGTATTGATAGGAATGAATGTGTTAGAGAACTGCTTTTCCGAAGTTATTTCTGTCTTACAACAAATTGCTGAAACTGCCCGATCCTGCCAGCAGAGAGTTCTCCGGAGGGAAATAAAAGTATTAATGTTAAGGCAACAGATAGAAGTTGCAGGTGGAGAAATCGGCAGTGTGAGGGTGAGTGATCCAACATCTATTGTAATCCCACCAAAAACAGAAATGCTGGTATGGTGTAGAGCGGCCATTGGTACTAAAGGACGAGACTATCAAGCCTTAATAGAACCAGCGTACACCGACAGCAGGCCCACTATACTCGTGGCACGAGGGGTGGTCGAGGTACACCGGGGACGGGTGCCGGTACGACTTTTGAACTGTGGAGAGGAAGAGGTCACTTTGCCAAGGTATGCTACAGTGGCAAAGTTATATACTGTTGACAACAATGCCATCACAACCGTTGAGCCCTTAGAATCGACCTGTCAGGTGGAAAATAACGGCTCAGATGGAGAATCGGAGGATTGGTGCCAACAGCTAGATGTGGGTGTAGATTCAACACCTACCCATCAAAGACAAGGGGTGTATAGATTAGTGACGGAATATGAACAGGTCTTCAGTAAACACCCATTAGACTTCGGACGGATAGAAGGGGTGGAACATACAATCCCCACCGGTGACCATCCCCCGATAAAAGAAAGATATAGACCCATACCGCCCGCTCACTATCAATGCGCGAAGGACATGCTGAGAGAGATGAAACAGGCCGGGGTAATAAGAGATAGTTGTAGCCCTTGGGCGGCCCCTCTGGTGATTGTCAAAAAAAAGGACGGAACCATGAGAATGTGCGTAGACTACCGGCGGATTAATAACATCACCCATAAAGACGCCTATCCCTTGCCTAGGATAGAAGAGTCCTTGACTGCTTTGAAATCTGCTAATTATTTTTCCACCTTAGACTTAACAAGCGGGTATTGGCAAGTCCCTGTGGCTGAGAGAGATAAAGAAAAAACGGCATTCACCACACCAATGGGTCTAAGCGAATTTAATTGCATGCCGTTCGGACTCTGTAACGCATCCGGTACTTTCCAGCGACTGATGGAATGTTGCCTCGGACACAAGAACTTCGAGACCGTCCTCCTGTACCTAGATGATGTGATCGTCTACTCAAAGACTTACGAACAGCACTTAACAGACCTGGCAGAGGTGTTCGAAGCCTTATCCAAGTATGGTATGAAAATCAAACCATCTAAATGTCACCTTCTCAAGCCAAAGGTACAATACTTAGGGCACATTGTGAGTTCGGAGGGATTAGCACCGGATCCCGAGAAAATAACTGCCATAAGGGATTGGCCAAGACCTACCAACGTAAAAGAAGTGAGGCAATTCTTGGGATTAGTGGGTTACTATCGTAGATTTATAAAAGGATTTACCAAATTGGCAGCGCCCTTGCAAGATGCTTTGATAGGGCAGACGAAGAAACCTTCAAACCGAAACCCTCCTTTTCAGTGGAACGACGAAAGAGAAGACTCCTTTGAACAACTAAAGAAGGCACTAACCGGAGAAGAAGTTCTGGCGTACCCGGATTACCATCAACCTTTCATCCTCTACACCGATGCCAGTAATGTGGGATTGGGAGCGGTGCTGTCACAAAAGCAAGAAGGTCATCGCCTTTGCAAGTAGAAAACTCCGGCCTACTGAAAGAAATTCTGAAAATTATAGCTCTTTCAAATTGGAGCTACTGGCAGCAGTTTGGGCTGTGACTGAACGTTTCAAACACTATTTGACCGGTGCAGAATTTATTGTCTATACTGACAACAATCCATTGACCCACTTAGACACGGCTAAATTAGGTGCGTTAGAACAGCGATGGATAGCCCGGTTATCTAATTACAACTTCGTGATCAAGTATCGAGCAGGTCGCAAAAATGGAAATGCCGATGCCCTATCCCGGATGCCACACTTGAGAGATGTAGAAGAAGAAACGGGGGAGCTTGAAGAAATTGAACTACCAGCCTTTCATCAGCCCAAGGTAAAACATCGTCAGTCAAATACCTATCAGAAATAACAAGAAGTGAATTTTAATCCGTTAGCACACCATAGATGGGCTGACACCCAAGATAGCAATCCGGCTGTGAAGCTAGTGAAGGAACTATTGACTGAGTAAAGTGCATATCCCGATGAGGATGCCCCAGAAGAGACGCATCAACTCTGGAAAGAGAGAGGCAAAATGTTCCTGTATCAAGGGAAACTCTGTAGAAGATACACCAATCCGAAAACACATGAATTGGTTTGGCAGATTATCGTGCCTAAACAAGATGTGAGGATGGTCCTCGAGGCTTACCACAATGGTGCTGGTCACTTTGGTTGGAAAAAGCTAGAAGTACTTCTGAGAGAAAGATTTTATTGGGTCGGGATGAGAAAATCAATCGAACAGTGGTGTAGAAACTGTGGCCCGTGCAACCTCAGAAGGAACGATCAAAAGAGCCAAAGAGCACCACTGCAGCCCATAATCACCAAACAACCACTTGAACTGGTAGCCATGGACCACGTGAAGTTGACACCGAGCCGGTCCGGTTACGTCTATGCCTTGACCATCGTGGATCATTATTCACGCTTCTTGGTAGTAGTACCTGTAAAAGATCTGACTGCAAAAACAGCAGCCAAAGCGTTCCAAACGTACTTTTGTAGACCCCATGGATATCCGGAACAGGTTCTCACTGACCAGGGTGCAGCCTTTGAATCAGAGATCTTCAGAGAATTCTGTAATATGTATGGTTGCAAAAAGATCCAGACGACGGCCTATCATCCGCAAACAAACGGCTTATGTGAGAAGATGAACCATATTGTGATAGACCTACTAAAGACTTTACCTGAAACGGAAAGGAATCAATGGCCAGAGAAATTGCCTGACTTGGTGGATCTGTATAATCATGTCCCGGTGAGCTCTACCAACTGCACCCCAGCTTATCTTATGCGTGCAAGACCCGGCCAATTGCCAATCGATCTAGAAATGGGAATTCTGAAACCAGACGCAGAAGTTCAAGACTCCAATTGGGATGTCGTACGGCAAAAGCAGTATCGCCAAGTACAAGAGAGTGTGGAAAGAAGCCTCCAGCAAACCAGAGAAAGACAAGAGCGAACTTTCAACCAGAATGCTCTAGCAACTCCATTAAGACCGGGTGACCAAGTACTCAAGAGGAATCGTCGAACCAATAAACTGGATAATCAGTGGGAAGCCGTACCCTACACAGTTTTACCAACAAGAATGGATACTCCTAAAATGTGTCTCATTAGCAAAAATGGAGGTTTAACATCTGTACTAGTGTCAAGAGACAATCTTAAATTATGTCCGGAAACGTTGAAAGAGCCAGAAGTTGTCCAGCCAGAATCAGAAGTTATTCAACCCATTCACGGTGGACTTGCCAACCCCATAGTGGTGGAATTATCTTTAGCAGAGAGGGCAGATACTATATCCGCAGTAGACAGTAATACACCACATAAAGAGACACCGCTATTACATAGATCCCAGCGTAGTACCCAGGGTCAATTACCGGCCAGGTATGCGGATTACCAACTATAAGACTTGTTGTGAATTTGCTTTTTGCTCCCTCTAGTGGTTACTAGTTTTTTGACTCTGGTTTTTCTGTCATTCCTTTTATCCGCACCTGGGTCGTTAGTTAGGGGTGTTGCTATATAAGCTCCCTGGACCTTCAGTTCTATGCCTGGCAACGTAGTTATCAGAGCTAGTCTGCTGTGCTCTTGTCTACTGATCCTGGTTCCAGTTATATCAGCTAAGTCTGCCTTTTGCTTTTTGCTATTTGTTTTGGTTTTGTATTTTTGTCCAGCTTGTTCCAAATCTATATCCTGACCTTTGCTGGAAGCTCTAGGGGGCTGGTGTTCTCCCCCCGGACCGTTAGACGGTTCGGGGGTTCTTGAATTTCCAGTGTGGATTTTGATAGGGTTTTTGTTGACCATATAAGTTACCTTTCTTTATTCTGCTATCAGTAAGCGGGCCTCTCTGTGCTAAACCTGGTTCATTTCTGTGTTTGTCATTTCCTCTTACCTCACCGTTATTATTTGTGGGGGGCTTCTATCCAGCTTTGGGGTCCCCTTCTCTGGAGGCAAGAAAGGTCTTTGTTTTCCTCTACTAGGGGTAGCTAGATTCTCCGGCTGGCGCGTGTCATCTAGAATCTACGTAGGAATGATCCCCGGCTACTGCTAGTGTTGGCGTTAGGAGTAGATATATGGTCAACCCAGTTACCACTGCCCTATGAGCTGGATTTTTGTACTCTGCAGACTTCCACGTTCCTCTGAGACCCTCGCCATTGGGGTCATAACAGTTTGCCAGGCCAGTATTAAATGTTTAATGCATTGCAGAAGAGGGATTATAAGAAAGAAGATTCTGAGTTTTTTTTTTTTTGTTTCTTTCTTCTTCCCCTTTACCTCAGAGTGGCTATGCTTGCTGCAGACATGAATGTCCAGACCTTGATTACAAGTGTGGACCAGCTGGCTACTCGTGTGCAGGGCATACAAGACTATGTTATCAGAAATCCTAGATCAGAACCTAAAATACCGATTCCTGAACTGTTTTCCGGAGACAGGTTTAAGTTTAGGAATTTCATGAATAATTGTAAATTGTTTTTGTCCCTGAGACCCTGTTCATCTGGAGACTCTGCTCAGCAAGTAAAAATTATTATTTCGTTCTTACGGGGCGACCCTCAGGATTGGGCTTTTTCGCTGGCGCCAGGAGATCCGGCATTGGCTGATATTGATGCGTTTTTTCTGGCGCTCGGTTTACTTTATGAGGAACCCAATCTTGAGATTCAGGCAGAAAAGGCCTTGCTGGCTATGTCTCAGGGGCAGGATGAGGCTGAAGTGTATTGCCAAAAATTTCGGAAATGGTCCGTGCTGACACATTGGAACGAGTGTGCACTGGCCGCTAATTTTAGAAATGGCCTTTCTGAAGCCATTAAGAATGTTATGGTGGGTTTTCCCATTCCCACAGGTCTGAATGATACTATGGCACTGGCTATTCAAATTGACCGGCGGCTGCGGGAACGCAAAACCGCAAATTCCCTCATGGTGTTGTCTGAACAGACACCTGATTTAATGCAATGTGATAGAATTCCGACTAGAAATGAGCGGAAAATTCATAGACGCCGGAATGGCTTGTGCTACTACTGTGGTGATTCTACACATGTTATCTCAGCATGCTCTAAACGTATAGCTAAGGTTGTTAGTCCTGTCACCGTTGGTAATTTGCAACCTAAATTTATTCTGTCTGTAACTTTGATTTGCTCACTGTCGTCTTATCCTGTCATGGCGTTTGTAGATTCAGGTGCTGCCCTGAGTCTTATGGATCTGTCATTTGCTAAGCGCTGTGGTTTTACTCTTGAACCATTAGTAAATCCTATTCCTCTTAGGGGTATTGATGCTACGCCATTGGCAGCAAATAAACCGCAGTATTGGACACAGGTTACCATGTGCATGACTCCTGAACACCGCGAGGTGATACGTTTCCTGGTTTTACATAAAATGCATGATTTGGTTGTTTTAGGGCTGCCATGGTTACAGACCCATAATCCAGTCCTGGACTGGAAGGCTATGTCAGTCTCAAGTTGGGGCTGTCGTGGTATTCATGGGGATTCCCTGCCTGTGTCTATTGCTTCTTCTACGCCTTCGGAAGTTCCTGAGTATTTGTCTGATTATCAGGATGTCTTCAGTGAGTCTGAGTCCAGTGCACTGCCTCCTCATAGGGACTGTGACTGTGCTATAGATTTGATCCCAGGCAGTAAATTTCCTAAGGGAAGACTGTTTAATCTGTCGGTACCTGAACATACCGCTATGCGTTCATGTATCAAGGAGTCTCTGGAGAAAGGACATATTCGTCCGTCTTCTTCCCCTCTTGGTGCGGGATTCTTTTTTGTGGCAAAAAAGGACGGATCTTTGAGGCCTTGTATTGATTATCGGCTTTTAAATAAGATCACTGTCAAATTTCAGTATCCTTTACCGCTGTTGTCTGACTTGTTTGCCCGGATTAAAGGTGCCAAGTGGTTCACCAAGATAGACCTTCGTGGTGCGTACAACCTTGTGCGCATTAAGCAAGGTGATGAATGGAAAACCGCATTCAATACGCCCGAAGGTCATTTTGAGTACTTGGTGATGCCTTTTGGGCTCTCTAATGCGCCTTCAGTTTTTCAGTCCTTTATGCATGACATTTTCCGGAAGTATCTGGATAAATTTTTGATTTTTTATCTGGATGATATTTTGGTTTTTTCTGAGAATTGGGATTCGCATGTGGAGCAGGTCAGGTCGGTCTTTAAAATTTTGCGTGAAAATTCGTTATTTGTCAAGGGCTCAAAATGTCACTTTGGAGTTATCTTGTCAGCTATTTCTCCGGATCTGCGACGTGTGTTGCAGAGATTTCAGGCTGATAGGCCTGAGTCTTGTCCACCTGACAGACTGTTTGTCCCGGATAAGTGGACTAGCAGAGTCATTTCCGAGGTTCATTCCTCGGTGTTGGCAGGTCACCCGGGAATTTTTGGCACCAGAGATCTGGTGGCCAGGTCCTTTTGGTGGCCTTCCTTGTCAAGGGATGTGCGGTCATTTGTGCAGTCCTGTGGGACTTGTGCTCGAGCCAAGCCTTGCTGTTCTCGTGCCAGCGGTTTGCTCTTGCCCTTGCCTGTCCCGAAGAGACCTTGGACACATATCTCCATGGATTTCATTTCTGATCTTCCGCTATCTCAGGGCATGTCCGTTATCTGGGTGATATGTGATCGCTTCTCCAAGATGGTCCATTTGGTTCCTTTGCCTAAGCTGCCTTCCTCTTCCGATCTGGTTCCTGTGTTTTTCCAGAACGTGGTTCGTTTGCACGGCATCCCTGAGAATATTGTGTCAGACAGAGGATCCCAGTTCGTTTCCAGGTTCTGGCGATCCTTTTGTAGTAGGATGGGCATTGATTTGTCGTTTTCGTCTGCTTTCCATCCTCAGACTAATGGACAGACGGAGCGAACCAATCAGACTTTGGAGGCTTATTTGAGGTGTTTTGTCTCTGCTGATCAGGACGATTGGGTGACATTCTTGCCGTTGGCTGAGTTTGCCCTTAATAATCGGGCTAGTTCCGCCACCTTGGTTTCGCCTTTTTTCTGCAACTCTGGTTTCCATCCTCGCTTTTCTTCGGGTCATGTGGAGCCTTCTGACTGTCCTGGGGTGGATTCTGTGGTGGATAGGTTGCAGCGGATCTGGAATCATGTGGTGGACAACTTGAAGTTGTCACAGGAGAGGGCTCAGCGCTTTGCCAACCGCCGCCGCGGTGTGGGTCCCCGACTACGCGTTGGGGATTTGGTATGGCTTTCTTCCCGCTTTGTTCCTATGAAGGTCTCCTCTCCCAAATTTAAACCTCATTTTATTGGGCCTTACAAGATATTGGAAATCCTTAATCCTGTATCTTTTCGTCTGGATCTTCCTGTGTCGTTTGCTATTCACAATGTATTTCATAGGTCCTTGTTACGGCGGTACATTGTGCCTGTAGTTCCTTCTGCTGAGCCTCCTGCTCCGGTGTTGGTTGAGGGCGAGTTGGAGTACGTGGTGGAGAAGATCTTGGATTCTCGCCTCTCCAGGCGGAGGCTTCAGTACCTGGTCAAGTGGAAGGGCTATGGTCAGGAGGATAATTCCTGGGTGGTCGCCTCTGATGTTCATGCGGCCGATTTAGTTCGTGCCTTTCATGCCGCTCATCCTGATCGCCCTGGTGGTCGTGGTGAGGGTTCGGTGACCCCTCACTAAGGGGGGGGTACTGTTGTGAATTTGCTTTTTGCTCCCTCTAGTGGTTACTAGTTTTTTGACTCTGGTTTTTCTGTCATTCCTTTTATCCGCACCTGGGTCGTTAGTTAGGGGTGTTGCTATATAAGCTCCCTGGACCTTCAGTTCTATGCCTGGCAACGTAGTTATCAGAGCTAGTCTGCTGTGCTCTTGTCTACTGATCCTGGTTCCAGTTATATCAGCTAAGTCTGCCTTTTGCTTTTTGCTATTTGTTTTGGTTTTGTATTTTTGTCCAGCTTGTTCCAAATCTATATCCTGACCTTTGCTGGAAGCTCTAGGGGGCTGGTGTTCTCCCCCCGGACCGTTAGACGGTTCGGGGGTTCTTGAATTTCCAGTGTGGATTTTGATAGGGTTTTTGTTGACCATATAAGTTACCTTTCTTTATTCTGCTATCAGTAAGCGGGCCTCTCTGTGCTAAACCTGGTTCATTTCTGTGTTTGTCATTTCCTCTTACCTCACCGTTATTATTTGTGGGGGGCTTCTATCCAGCTTTGGGGTCCCCTTCTCTGGAGGCAAGAAAGGTCTTTGTTTTCCTCTACTAGGGGTAGCTAGATTCTCCGGCTGGCGCGTGTCATCTAGAATCTACGTAGGAATGATCCCCGGCTACTGCTAGTGTTGGCGTTAGGAGTAGATATATGGTCAACCCAGTTACCACTGCCCTATGAGCTGGATTTTTGTACTCTGCAGACTTCCACGTTCCTCTGAGACCCTCGCCATTGGGGTCATAACAAGACTATAGTCATTGTTATCGTTCTGTAACGTTTAAGCCCAGTACCTCCAGAGACTTACCTGTATGAACTTTTTTGCATATTCTTGAACTTTTTATCAGCCCAGAAACACTAAATCAAAGCTCCGGAAAGACTGCCTTGTGAACTTTGCTTCCTAGTACCTTCAAGGATAGAACTGTATTAATGGACGCTATTTGAAGTGACTTTTTACAGAATTCCATTTTTTTTGGTTTCTTTGAGTGGTTTTTGTAACTTTTCATTTTTAAGACTCTGTACATATCAATTGTTATTTCAAAATGTTATCATCCCACAGTCCCGGAGTACTGTTCTTAACTAAGGGGGGATGTGGCGCCCCTAGGGGTATTTGCCACAAAAAATAGTTATTGACACCAAATACAAATACTAGAATAGCAAGACTGCACTACCATCTCCGGCCAGAAGGGGGAGCTCCAGAGACTCCCCTTGATCTATTCTGGTTTGAGAAAAGGACTGGCAGTTGGGCTGAGGAGCTGAAAGTGAGAGGTCGTATAACTGAACTCCTAACAGCCCTATGACGGATTATAGGCCCGTAATACCCATAGCAGGAAAAGAGTAGTAGAGAAAAAGGACATTGTGAGAACCGGGTAGCAATAATCACTACCCATAATAGGCGCAGAGACGGATACCGGATCCGTGGCAATATTAATTATATATAATACAGCAACCGGAAGGACGTGAGGTGATATCAGCTTCACCAGGGTAAGACGCAGCAACAGACACAGAGTTCAGCAGTACTCCCAGAGGGGGTAAGCCGACAAAAAAGGATTCGGGTTGTCTGTCGAACCAGAGCATAGCAGAGACAGATTGGGCCGGCAGCCAGTTCACATACAGCAGCAGGGCCATACAGAAACTGCGCATAATAAGAGGTGGAAATCCTGACAGGGTCAAAGTAATTTCAGAGTTCTTATACAGACTCCGGTGACAGTATTGGTTGCAAATCCCGTTTTGTTGAAGTAAACTGGTTAAACGTTTCAGCGCCTCAGTCTTTCATTTGGACAATAGCCATCAATCCAGGATCGGGGTCATCACAGCTGAGAGGACCTGCTGCTGATCAAGTAAGTGTCTGTTCCTTCATGATATCCCTTATACTGTGCATCGCCTGAGGCCACAGCACCTGGTCAAGCCACTAGTGACATCCACCTCAAGAGACGGACCTCATTGATCTGGTGCTGGGTACCTCGGTCTCCCGGGCGTCACACAAACTGTATGCCTTTCATCAAAAAAGAGGACTGGACAGGCCTGGATTTAGGGGGGCCCAAGGGGCCCGGGCCCTGGGCCACCAACCAAGCGGGGGCCTCCCACCAATATAGGGATAAATATGTCAAAACATGTAAAATACACTTCTCTTTGCTGTGAACCATTTCTAATGTTAAGGAACATTTAACAAAAGAGAAACAATTGAAAGTGTAGGGAGCTGGCTACGGTCCTACATCTCAGTGGCTGGCACAGAGCCATGGCACCTGACCTGCGTCAGCATCCACTGACCTAGCTAGCCTAGACAGACTTCCTTAGTACCCTCACTGTACCTAATGCTTAGCTTATGGCATGTGGCAGCCTTCTCCGATCCCAACAGAAGCTTCTAGGCGCTACTTATTCAGCAACACGCAAAACTGATCTAAACACTGCTGTGGCGTCACTAACCAGCTTAGAAAACTATGTCGCATCAAAGGGTGACTCCTTCAAAATTTATGAGAAGCAAGGTGAAGAGCTGCCTGTTCATCTGAGTATGTTCAGACGATAACTCGACACAGGCACCGAAACGTGTGCCTCAATCCATTGAATTATGGCCATACAGAAGAAGTACAACTCAGCCCTTCTGAAAAATGCAGAACAGAAACTTTCTTGCCTATCATTGATCAGTTTATCGCTTCTCTTGACCAACATCTTCAAGCATATAAAGATATATCAAGCAAATTTAGCTTTTTTAGCCATCTGAAAGAACTGTCTTCAGACGAGCTTAAGGCCACAGCAGAGCAACTCGTCAGGTCTTATTCAGATGACTTGGACATTACATTAATCGATGAACTGTGTCAGTTTTTAACATTTGCCAATTTATTCACAGACGAGGAGCCAAAAGATATCAGCACTGAACTTTTCATGTACAAGCTTATGATGGAAAAGGGTGTGCAGGACACTTTCGTAAATATTGAAATAGCTCTAAGGATATATCTAACTTTGATGGTAACAAATTGCAGTGGTGAGTGTTCCTTCTCAAAACTCAAATTAGTTGAAAACCGATTAAGGACATCCATGAAGCAGGAACGACTTGTAAATTTGGCTATCATGAGCATCGAGTCAGATATACTGCGTGAATTGGACTTTAGTGACATCATTAGTGATTTTGCAGTGCGAAAATCAAGGAAAGTGCCTGGATTGTAAAAAATGAATGATTTTACCTGAATTACTCTGCGTAAATGATTTTTGTAAGTAAACTTGCGTTTGTTTCAGTTTGTGTTTTTGCATTACGTATTGCAACACCTTGAAAAATGGGCCTCCCTCCAAAATGGGCCCCGGGACACCCACCTCTTAAATCCGGCCCTGGGACTGGATATCAAATATTGCTGGAACTTAGTTTAAACAATATTGGATGGCTTTCAATCCCACTTAGTGTGGGATGATAGAGTAAAGGGCTGCTACATCCAATGTCATAAATGCAAAAACTTCCAACTCTGAAGATACCATAGCAGCCACAGTACCCTGAGGATCAATGAAGGATGGAGGTTCTGAGGAGAAACTGAATCAACACCCCACTGAGCCCCGTCCAAAAAATGCCTCTTTTTCTCGAAGGCTAATTTAATAATGAGTAGTGTTGAGCATTCCGATGCTGCAAGTATCGGGTATCGGCCGATACTTGCTGTATCGGAATTCCGATACCGGGATTCCGATACTCTTGTGGTATCGGGTATCGGGTATCGGAACAACATTTTATTTTAATTCTCTCTTTTACACATTTTAACATTGTTAAAATGTGTAAAAGAGAGAATTAAAATAAAAAATATCGCTATACTCACCTGTCCGACGCAGCCGGGACCTCAGCGCAGGAACCGGCAGCGTTGTTTGTTTAAAATTCCCGCTTTTACATGGTTACGCGAACTCCCGGCTTGTGATTGGTCAGGGCGCCCATGTTGCCGGGCCGCGGACCAATCACAGCAAGCCGTGACGAAAATACGTCACGGCTTGCTGTGATTGGTCCGCGTCCCGGCAACATGGCCGCCATTAACCAATCACAAGCCGTGACGTCACGGGAGGCTGGACTTGCGCGCTTTTGAAAAAGCGCGCGTGTCCAGCCTCCAGTGACGTCCCGGCTTATGATTGGTTGCGCCGCGATCAACCAATCACAAGCCGGGAGGCTGGACACGCGCGCAATTTTAAAATGCGCGCTTGTCCTGCCTCCCGTGACGTCACGGCTTGTGATTGGTTAATGGCGGCCATGTTGCCGGGCCGCGGACCAATCACAGCAAGCCGTGACGTATTTTCGTCACGGCTTGCTGTGATTGGTCCGCGTCCCGGCAACATGGCGCCGTGACCAATCATAAGCCGGGACGTCACTGGAGGCTGGACACGCGCGCTTTTTCAAAAGCGCGCAAGTCCAGCCTCCCGTGACGTCACGGCTTGTGATTGGTTAATGGCGGCCATGTTGCCGGGACGCGGACCAATCACAGCAAGCCGTGACGTATTTTCGTCACGGCTTGCTGTGATTGGTCCGCGGCCCGGCAACATGGGCGCCCTGACCAATCACAAGCCGGGAGTTCGCGTAACCATGTAAAAGCGGGAATTTTAAACAAACAACGCTGCCGGTTCCTGCGCTGAGGTCCCGGCTGCGTCGGAGAGGTAAAGTATAGCGATATTTTTTATTTTAATTCTTTCTTTTACACATTTATATGGTTCCCAGGGCCTGAAGGAGAGTTTCCTCTCCTTCAGACCCTGGGAACCATCAGGAATACCGTCCGATACTTGAGTCCCATTGACTTGTATTGGTATCGGGTATCGGTATCGGATTGGATCCGATACTTTGCCGGTATCGGCCGATACTTTCCGATACCGATACTTTCAAGTATCGGACGGTATCGCTCAACACTAATAATGAGTAATTCACGATTCCCAACATCACAATTTCTTCATCAGATGAACATTTGCTAGAAACAATGCACATGGATGCAAGTTGATTAGACTTTTGCAACAATGAGATAATATGGCCCCTACCCCAACCTCCAAAGCATCCAACTTGACAATGAATGGCTCTTGGAGATATGGTTAAAATAGAACAGGAGCAGACATGAAACACTCTTTCAATTTTGTAAAAAGCCCTATTAGTACCTGGTGACCAAACTTTGAGATCCACCCCTTGCGTGTGAGGTCAGTAAGAGGTTTAGCAATCTGAGAAATACCCCTAATGAATTTTGATAAATTATTGATGAATCCAAGAAAATTCTGCAATGCTCTAACCCCGTTACCCCCAAGGGTGGTTTGCACATTATTGATCGGGCCAATTTTTACAATTCTGACCACAGTCCCTTTATGAGGTTATAACTCTGGAACGCTTCAATGGATCCCAGTGATTCTAACAATGTTTTCTCGTGACGTATTGTACTTCATGACAGTGGTAAAATTTATTTGATATTACCTGCAGTTATTTGTGAAAAAAACAGAAATTTAGCAAACATTTTGAAAATGTTGCAATTTTTCAAATTTGAATTTTTATGCAATTAAATCACAGAGATATGTCACATAAAATACTTAATAAGTAACATTTCCCACATGTCTACTTTACATAAGTACAATTTTTGAAAAAAAAAATTGTTAGGGAGTTATAAGGGTTAAAATTTGACCAGCAATTTCTCATTTTTACAACACCATTTTTTTTAGGGACCACATCACATTTGAAGTCACTTTGAGGGGTCTATATGATAGAAAATACCCAAGTGTGATGCCATTCTAAAAACTGCACATCTCTAGGTGCTCAAAACCACATTCAAGAAGTTTATTAACCCTTCAGGTGTTTCACAGGAATTTTGGAATGTTTTAAAAAAAAATGAACATTTAACTTTTTTTCATAAAAAATTTAATTCAGCTCCAATTTGTTTTATTTTACCAAGGGTAACAGGGAAAATTGGACCCAAAAAGGTGTTGTAAATTTTGTCCTGAGTACGCTGATACCCCATATGTGGGGGTAAACCTCTGTTTGGGCTCACGGCAGAGCTCGGAAAGGAAGGAGCGCCATTTGACTTTTCAATGCAACATTGACTGGAATTGAGATAGGACACCATGTCGTGTTTGGAGAGCCCCTGATGTGCCTAAACATTGAAACCCCCACAAGTGACACCATTTTGGAAAGTAGACCCCCTAAGGAACTTATCTAGATGTGTGGTGAGCACTTTGACCCACCAAGTGCTTCACAGAAGTTTATAATGTAGAGCCGTAAAAATAAAAAAATCATATTTTTTCACAAAAATGATCTTTTGCCCCGAATTTTTTATTTTACCAAGGGTAACAGAAGAAGTTGGACCCCAAAAGATGTTGTAAAATTTGTCCTGAGTATTCTGATACCCCATATGTGGGGTAAACCACTGTTTGGGTGCATGGCAGAGCTCAGAAGGGAAGGAGCGCTGTTTGACTTTTCAATGCAAAATTGACTGGAATTGAGATAGGACACCATGTCGTGTTTGGAGAGCCCCTGATGTGCCTAAACATTGAAACCCCCTACAAATGACACCATTTTGGAAAGAAGACTCCTAAGGAACTTATCTAGATGTGTTGTGAAAACTTTGAACCTCCAAGTGTTTCACTACAGTTTATAATGCAGAGCCATGAAAATAAAAATTCTTTCTTTCCCACAAAAATTATTTTTTAGCCCCCAGTTTTGTATTTTCCCAAGGGTAACAGGAGAAATTGGACCCCAAAAGTTGTTGTCCAGTTTGTCCTGAGTACGCTGATACCCCATATGTTGGGGTAAACCCCTGTTTGGGCACACGGGAGCGCTCGGAAGGGAAGGAGCACTGTTTTACTTTTTCAACTCAGAATTGGCTGGAATTGAGATCGGACGCCATGTCGCATTAGGAGAGCCCCTGATGTGCCTAAACAGTGGAAACTCCCTCCAATTCTAACTGAAACCCTGACCCAAACACACCCCTAACCCTAATTCCAACCCTAATCCCAACCGTAAATGTAATCTTAACCCTAACTTTTGCCTCAACCCTAACCATAACTTTAGCCCCAACCCTAACCCTAACTTTAGCCCCAACCCTAACCCCAACCGTAACTTTAGCCCCAACCCTAACTTTAGCCCCAACCCTAACCTTAACTTTATCCCCAACCCTAACCTTAACTTTAGCCCCAGCCCTAACCCTAATAAGAAAATGGAAATAAATACATTTTTTGAAATTTTATTATCTTTCCCTAACTAAGGGGGTGATGAAGGGGGGGTTTGATTTACTTTTATAGCAGGTTCTTTAGCGGATTTTTATGATTGGCATATGTCACACACTAAAAGACACTTTTTATTGCAAAAAAATAGTTTCTGCGTCTCCACATTTAGAGAGCTATAATTTTTCCATATTTTGGTTGACAGAGTCATGTGAGGGCTTTTTTTGCTGGACGAGTTAACTTTATTATTGATACCATTTTTGGGTATGTGACATTTTGATCGCTTTTTATTCAGATGTTTGTGAGGTTAAATGAACAAAAACTAGCTATTCATGAATTTCTTTTGGGGGGGCGCTTATACCGTTCCGCGTTTGGTAAAATTGATAAAGCAGTTATATTCTTCGGGTCAGAATGATTACAGCGATACCTCATTTATATCTTTTTTTTATGGTTTGGAGCTTTTATACTATAAAAACTATTTTATAGATAAAATAATAATTTTTTCATTGATAACGCTGTATGACAGCTCGTTTTTTTGCGGGACAAGATGAGGTTTTCAGCGGTACCATGGTGTTCACTGAAGGGGTTAACTAATGGGACAGTTTTATAGGTCAGGTCGTTACGGACGTGGCGATACTAAATATGTGTACTTTTATTATTTTTTATTATTTAAAGAAATGTATTTATTGGAACAATATATATATATATTTTCTTTATTTAGGATTTTTTTTTCCACATATAAATATTATTTTTTTTTACTTTTTTACATTGCCCCAGGGGGGACATCACATTATAATGACAGATCGCTGATCTGACACTTTGCAGTGCACTGTCAGATCAGCAATCACACAGGCACTGCACGGAGGCTTGCCGGCGCCTGCTCTGAGCAGGCACTTGCAAGCCACCTCCCTGCAGGACCTGGAAGGCCCTCCCGCGGCCATTTTGTATCCGGGCCTGCAGGAAGGAGAAGGTAGGAGACCTTCGGTGCAACGCGATCACATCGCGTTGCTCCGAGGGTCTCAGGGAAGCACGCAGGGAGTCCCCTCCCTGCACGATGCTTTCCTATGTCGCCAGAATGCTGCAATCATGTTTGATCATGTTTGATCGTTTGGGGGGTTAATGTGCCAGATATCAGCTGCGATAGTGAGCTGACAATCAGCCGCGCTCCCCCCGTGAGCGAGGCTGATCGCGTTAGACGTACTATCCCGTCATTGGTCATACGGGCCCATACCACCTCGACGGGATAGTATGTCTAATATCAGAAAGGGGTTAAGGTCATGAGGCTTAACCCAATCAATTATGGCTTTTATTTTCCCAAGATCTATCTCCTTCAGCTGCAAAAAGAAATTCCATGAATGAAATTTACTTAACAGAAAAAAAAAACACATTTGTTTAACAGAACAAAGAATTCTCCCTCAACCTTTGTGGCACCACACTGACACGCTCCTGGTGAGATTCCATATCCGGTGAAATAAATATATATATATATACATCATCAAGTTAAATCACAATAAATCTTACAATGTAATAAAAAATATAATTCATACAGTTTTTAAATTGATTTTTTCAAATGGCATGACAAGATTTTTAAATAGACTCTCAGAAGTTAAAAGTGCTGTTTTCCACTCACTCACTCACTCACTCACTCACTCACTCACTCACTCTTCACTGGGTATGTATTTTTAACCGTTATTTTGTTCAGTTCTCAAAAATTAGTGCAAGGATGGCGACCACCATGTTTCATTTTTTTATAAAGAAAAATCAAACACATACAGTAGATAAGGAAGGACGAATATGATCTTTTGTAAATTTTGGTTCACATAATTTTTCATGGCAGTACGTTCAGGCCTAGACAAATTGTTTAGGCAAGCTTTACAGTAAGTAATTTGTCATTAAGGACAAAATCAGTAGCACAATCATAGGGACAATGGGAAGGTGCTATCTCTGCCTATTTTCCGGAAAACACATCCATAAAGTATTTCAGGTACCCGGGAGACCCTTCGGTCTAGCATATTTGTTCTGATCCTAGACATTTCTTGAGGATCCACTTAACATTTTCTTTCTGACACCATTCAATAACAGAATTGTGAATAAGCAGCCATCGAAGACCCAGTACCAATTCCGCAGTTAAATTATCCAAAAGAAGAGATGGATTAAGAGTGAAGTACTCCCACTTGGAGTGTAAATTCCACTGCTTCAAATTTCAGAAGTAAAGATGTATTTTCAATGGTGAAAATTTAAATGGGCCTTTCCAATCAAACTGTCACTCCTAATTTCAGAACCAGTATTAAATCAATAAAGATTGAGGCAGACCTGCTATCAATTAAATACAATGCTGCTAATACCTGGTTCTTAACCCCTTTATGACATCGAACATAATATTTCGTCCATGTGACCTGGGCCTGTTTGACCATGGATGGAACATTACATCATCGTGAGCCCCGGAGCTAGCGGGAATCTCATCGGATCTCACCACAGCTCAGTCTGGCTGTGAACGGAACCTCAGTGACCGGAGGTAACCTCTATGACATCACCGCTGGTCACTGACACTGCACTCGCAGCAGCTCATTCACCAGAAGTTCTCAGTCTGGACGGTCACATCTTGGCACCGTCCAGGTTGATAACTGTTTATCCCCACGGATTACGGCGTGGGACAGAATAACCAACAGGTGAGAGATATGGTTGTTTTTCTTGTTTTTGTTTTATTACAGGAGCATGAGGGCTTTGGTGGATTAAGGTGTTTTATGAGTATAACTGTGTTTGTTATTGATAAATAAGAAATGTAAAACACTGTTTTGTTTTATTTGTAATAAAATCCTTTATTCTGGTTGTCTTTATTTACCATACAACTATATGATTATAAATGGATAGATGTCTTATAAATGCTTCTCTATTACTAAAGCCTTGGGCTTGGTGTCACCTGACAATACAAAGGTGACATCAACCCCACAAATATGAACCCCACTTGCCACTGCTATAGAGCAAGTAGGAAGAGTCAGGCAAAGTACCAGAATTTGCTCATCTAATAGATAGCAAGCTGTCATTTTTAGGCTGAGGGGGTCAATATCCATGGCCCCTTACCAGACTGAGAATACCATCCCCCAGCTGTGAGCTTTAGCAAAGCTGGTTGTCAAAAACGGGGGGGAACCCACACCGTTTTTTTTTTAAATTATTTATTTAACCCCTTAATGACCCCCAATACGTCTTTTAACTGAACTGAGATATAAGAGAATAGCCTCCCCATACAGGTGAAAATCCAGCAGCAGTTGGTTGTGCACTATAGCTGACAACTTGCTGCATTAGCCAAGATCAGTATTTGCACTGTCCAAATCTGTTTAACCCCTTAGATGCTGCTGTCAAAAGTGACTACATAATTATAAATGGCCTGACACTGAAGAGAGCAGACGTGTCTGTCTGCTCTCTGCTGGATAAGGACAATAAGGCGCCGTGCTAGTGGCAGCTCATTGCAGCAGCAATAGTTTTAGTTTTATTTAGGAATTTTTTTTTGTTATGTGTGAACCTTTTTTCTTTCTGAACCTCAGTTTTTGGAACTCTAAGGAACCTTTTCCCCAGTACCTTCTCCTTCTGAACTTGGATTTGCTGGAAGGCTACCCTTGGATTTATGCTGAACCCTTGGATTTCCCCTTGGATGTTTGCTTCTAAACCTTGGATCCTCTGATTTGTTTCCCCTGGATGCATACTGCTACCCACTGCTTCTGGATGTATGCTTCTGAACCTGGGTTCCTTTGAAATGTTTCCCTTGGATGTTTGCTACTACCCACAGCTATCTGGATTTACAGTGCATTTGTGATCACCTTGCAACTTAGGTCTGGTTTTTTTATATGCACCTACGGCCGGGTGGCCACTACCTGCCTGGGAATTGGCACAGCTATGTCTGGAGGCGTGCACTGTATGCCACCCTGCACGGACATGCTTGGTGCGACTAATATGGCCAAGGTTTTGATGGATGTCTCAAAGTCTGTTCCTAAACGTGTTGCTTACTCAAAGGGCAGACTTCTGGAGCTGCGCAGGCTAATGTCTTCTCCTGCAGTGGGTAGACCACGTGTCCCTAGTGAGGTAAGGCGACCTTTCAGAGGCTGCAGAGCGGGCAAAAAACTAAAGGCAAGGCGAAGACGTTTTAAACCTGTAGTTCCGTCCATCATCATGGGGAATGTTCAATCACTGGGAAATAAGTCGGATGAACTGTTGGCATTAATACGGACCCAGAGGGATTACAAGGAATGCAGTTTTATGTGTTTTACTGAAACATGGTTACGCGGCGAGATCCCTGACGCGAGTGTTTCAGTACCAGGATTTCACATGGTCCGGGCTGATAGAGACACTATGAAGAGCGGCAAAAAAAAGGGCGGAGGAGTTATACTCTACATAAACAATGGATGGTGCAACCAGGGGCATGTGACAGTGAGGGAGCGCCATTGTTGTCCGAACATTGAACTGCTAGCTGTTGGCCTCAGACCTTACTATATTCCTAGAGAATTCTCGCTTGTTATTGCAATAGTGTTGTACATACCACCAACTGCAAACCATGAGGCTGCAGGTGAAGTGCTGTCAGGAGTCATTGCTCGGCTCCAGATGAAACACCCCAACTCGCTTACTGTAATCTCTGGGGATTTTAATCGGGCTAAAATTTCAACTGCTCTACCTAAATTCTATCAATTTGTTAAATGTACAACACGTGACAACATTATTTTGGACTTACTCTATGCGAATGTCAAGAATGCTTATTCATCGTCTACCCTGCCGCCCTTGGGGAAATCTGATCACAATCTTATACTATTGTCACCAGTCTACCAACCTGTTGTTAGAACACAGCCTGCTACCATTAAAACAGTTAGAATGTGGAGTCCAACAAATGAACAGGCTTTGCAGGATTGCTTTCATCTTACAGACTGGGATGTGTTGCTTGGGACAATGGACGAGTATACAAATGTTAATGATGTGGTTGGTAGAGTGACTGACTACATTAACTTCTGCACTGATATGCTGGTGCCTGCTAAAAAGATTAGGTGTTTTGCAAACAACAAGCCATGGATAACAAAGGAATTGAAGCATTTGCTCAACAGGAAAAAAAAGGCATTTAAATTAGGCGACAAAGAGGAAATTAAAATGATACAGAATGAATTGAAGTATAAAATAAAGGAGGCCCAGAAAGCCTTCAGAATTAAACTTGAAAAGAAACTGTCCCACAATAATACCAGGGATGTTTGGTCAGGAATGAAATTACTGACTGGGCTTAAGGCAAGGTCTGATCACGGGGGAGGAAAACTGGACAAGGCTAATGAGATGAACGAGTATTTCAATAGATTTAGCAGTACATGTGTACTGCCAACTGGAAGTGGAGGGGAATTGGGTGCAAATTCTGCAACATCAATATTGGAGGATGAGCAGACTAATTTTAGAGTATCCGAAAATGATGTGAGGAGGCAGTTTAAGTCACTTAACATTGGTAAAGCAGCAGGACCAGATGGACTCAGCTCACGTGTCCTTAAAGTTTGTGCAGACCAGCTGTGTACTGTCTTTACACTCCTATTTAATGGAAGTCTACAAACACAGAGGGTACCAGTGTTATGGAATACTTCCTGTCTGGTGCCGGTACCCAAGACTTCTTCTCCTGCAACCCTAAATGACTATCGTCCTGTAGCCTTAACATCTCACGCTATGAAGGCCTTGGAAAGATTAGTGCTTGCTCACTTAAGACCAAGGGTTAACGCTTTTATTGATCCCCTTCAGTTTGCTTACCGACATAGATTGGGGGTGGATGATGCTATTCTTTCCCTGTTACATAGTGTACATTCATTTCTGGAGACTGACGGAACCATGGTGCGAGCGATGTTCTTTGATTTCTCGAGTGCATTTAATTCCCTGCAGCCACCTTTACTACACAAAAAGATGACTGATATGAAGGTGGAGGAGGGGATGAGAAATTGGATAACTGACTACCTATCAGATCGGCCACAGTTTGTACAGATGGGAGCAGTTGTGTCAAGCAGATTACTGAGCAGTGTAGGTGCCCCACAGGGAACGGTGCTTGCACCCTTTCTATTCACACTGTATACATCAGACTTTCAGTATAAATCTGATCTTTGCCACCTTCAAAAATTTTCGGATGACTCCGTGGTTGTGGGATGTATTAGGGGAGATCAGGGGGATGAGGAATACAGAAGGGTGGTGTCGAATTTCGTGGATTGGTGCAATGGTAACTATCTACAACTAAATGTTAAGAAAACTAAGGAGTTGGTGGCCAACTATAGCAGGATTAAGTTGGAATGCTTACCGATCACTATTGCTGGGCAGGAGGTAGAGCAGGTGGATAGTTACAAATATTTGGGGGTCCATTTGGATAGCAAACTGGACTGGAGATGCCACTCAGAGACTGTCTACAAGAAGGGGATGAGCAGACTGTATTTCCTAAGGAAACTGAGGTCTTTTAATGTGTGCAGCAAAATGTTAGAAATGTTCTACCAGTCTGTGGTGGCAAGTGCCATCTTTTTTGCAATCATATGCTGGGGTAATAGTGTGCGGGCCTCTGATGCTAATAAGCTGAATAAGCTTATCAAAAAGGCAAGCTCTGCTGTGGGCTGCAATCTGGACTCTCTTGAGGAGGTAGTGGAGAGAAGAACTCTGAAAAAGTGTATGGCAATCATGAACAATAATGCACATCCACTATATGAGCTATTCATGAGACAGAAGAGCACCTTCAGTAACCGGCTAATACTTGTGAGGTGTAAGAAGGAAAAATATAGGAAATCGTTTGTGCCAACTGCGATGGGAATGTACAACAATAACATTAGGGTTAAATCATCAAGGTGAATGTCTGCTTTATTCCTTCTACTTTTCAGTTTACCTGTGGTGTATGTCCTATTCTAATGTATAATGTCCTTCTGTCAACTACACTGTCATGTCAATTAAGTAATTCATTTTATGATTCTTATGATGTAAGTTGTGCTGCTGTGATACCATAATTTCCCACGGGATCAATAAAGTGTATCGTATCATATCGTATCGTATCGTAACAGAGTGTGGGGGGTTCCTCTTAATCCCAATTGGTGCCCTCAGATCATGATTGCATGGTCCTGATGTTTGCCATGGCAATTCACTACCAAATAGCAGTGTCAGGACTCTGAACATTTTTTATTACCTTTTGTGCATTACTGCCCTTTTCCAAGATGGCGTCTTTGGTCTCATTTGCACTGTGTCTTCCGGCTATAAAACTCCACCCCAGCCTTCAGTCTGTGCTAGAGTATTCAGCCTTGCATCCAGCTCCTGACCTCTGGTGACTCCCTGGCTATATACCTGCTCCTGTGAACCTGTGGGGTTATCCTGCTACTCTGCTTTGAGTTCCTGCTGCACACAAAAGTTCCAGTAATCCTCCTTCATCTGCTGCTCGTGTTTACTTCCATCTGCATTTGCTGGACATGTAAGCTGTTGCTGCTCTGCAAGAACCTGAGACTATTACCCAGGCCTCCCTGGTTGAGCTAAGATATTATTTGAACTGCCTTATAAGCATATCTATCTGTGTTTTGGACTAAGCAAGGACTTATTCGTGTCAAGTATCATCAAGAATAATTGTGGTTCATAGACTTTCTGCGTGATTGCATTTTCCTCTGAAGTTTCCTATATACTGCTAAGCTGCATTTAATATTTACTCCAAGTGTTGTGGACTTGAGTTTCTCTCTGCACCTGTTTGAATTATCGTGTGATAATATAGACTTTTATCACTTATAAAACTGTGTCCTGTAGTTGCCTTTTCACACGCAAAGAGTCTCCTGAGTTATCCCCTATAATTATTACAGGATACTCTAGCCTAAAAAAAAAGGAGACTGCTGGAACAATGACTGCAGAAAGCAGACTAGAGCAGGTGTTTTCCATAATTAGATCACTGCAGAAAGATGTGGAAGGTCTGCAAAAGAAGTTTGGAAGCTTTGAACATAATCAACAAGTGGACAGACTTTGCAGGACTTAAGCAACCGCATGGCAGCCCAGGAAAACAAACTTGCTGGCATAGAGTCCCAGTATGGACGGGCTTTCCAGGACATAAGCATGCAAATAGCTGCACAAGCGACTTTTCCCTCTGGGCAACTGCCACCAGCTAGCCCACCTAAGTTGCCTCCATTCATATTTAATGGTGATCGCGACAAATTTCGTGGCTTTGTGAATCAATGTAGGCTATATTTTGATGTGCATGCTGACCATTTTCTTAATGATAGATCCAAAGTATTGTGTGTAATAATGCTGCTGACCGCACGAGCGCTCGCCTGGGCGAATCCGATGATTGAGTCTCGTGACCCACGGTTAAATAACTTGGATGATTTATTGGCCGCTATGGCATTAATGTTTGATGATCCTAATCGACGTGCAACCGCTGAATCTGCTTTATTGTTTTTACGCCAGGCAAAACATTCTGTTATTAAGTATGCTACTGAATTCAGGAGATTAGCGGTAGATACCAATTGGGACAGTTATGCACAATTGCCTATTTTTAAAAGGGGTCTGTCTAGTATTGTAAAAGATGAACTAGCTCACTCTGAGTCACCACAAGAGCTAGAGACATTTATACAGCATTGTGTGTGCATTGACATTCGCCTTACTGTGCGTAGGCAGGAGAAGATTGCTGCATATAACCGTATTTCAAACTTTTCCCTTCCTTCCAAAGAGCCTGTAGGTAAAACATCTCAGGAGGTGGAGGAGGTGCCCATGCAAATTGATTCTGCTCAGAGGCGCGAGATCAATGAGCGCCGGGAGCATCACCTTCGTGAAAGTCTATGTTTCTACTGCGGCCAGTCTGACCACTTTCTGATTAATTGTCCTAAGTGTCCCAGACGGCCTAACAAGGTGCTAGCAGTGGTAGGGGAGTATGACAACTGTGATGATGAATCTGACATCTCTGAATGTAGCCTGCCTTTAAACGCTGTATTCCATTCACTTTCTATGACTTCACCCCCCAAGGAGCTGAAGGAAAAGAACTCTCACTGTTCTCTCCCTATTAAGATCCTGTGTTCAGGACAGTGGATTTCCAGTGCAGCTATGATTGACTCTGGTGCAGGTGGCAATTTCATGGATATTGCATTTGCCAAGGAACATGGTATTGAAATTAAGCAAAGAGCCTCTCCAATTACCATGGAAACAGTGGATGGGTCACCTTTAATCTCTGGGCCTGTGGATCAGGAGACCGTACCCCTTGAAATTTTTTTGGAGCCTAATCATCAGGAGCAACTTTCTTTCTTGCTAATTTCTTCTCCTCATTTTCCTGTGATTTTAGGCATTCCTTAGTTGCGTTCTCAGAACCCAATTATCAACTGGGAGACCAAGGAGATTATCTTTCCAACAAGGAGCAACTCAGCGTTAACAGAAGCTGTCACTGAGTCCACGGCTATGGAACCACATGTACAGGTATTTTCTTTACCTCCAGCATATAAAGAGTTAGGGCCCCTTCACACTGTGCAATCAAAGTCTGAACGAGCGTTCGATTTGTGACGTTTATCCGTCCTCGTTCCGAGGTTGCAAAGTGTGACATGGCGTTACGATTTGCGACGCACCCCAGCATCGTACGATGTGAAAGAAAGAGCAGAACTTTCTTTCGTCGTAAATGTCCCGCTGTGGCGGTCGAAATCGTAGTATGTGACGGCGGTCATACGAGCTCGTAATGCGACTACGTGGGTTGGGCTTCCGCATACCTGTCTCCTGATTGGGCGTGACGTTTTAGCACGCCCATGCTGGTAATACGTCACGCTCGGAGTCGTAGGACTATGGCGGTGTGAAGGGTAGCGTACGATTGCGACGCGTGACGTTCACATCGCAACTACGTCAGAAAAAGCGTTAACATCGTAGAGTGTGACCGCTGGCTACGAGCTCGTACTGCGATGTCGAATATGACGCAAATGCGTCGTAATCGTAGCAGAATCGACCAGTGTGAAGGTACCCTTATCTGACATCTGTGACAAGAAGAATGCAGATCAGCTTCCTCCACACAGGCATTATGACTGTCCCATTGAGTTGCTTTCTGGGGCAGCTATTCCTTTTGGTAACGTATACCCTTTGGTGGCACCTGAGCTTCAAGCCTTAAAGTAGTATATTGATGAAAATCTGGCCAAAGGCTTCATACGTCCTTCTTCCTCACCAGCAGGGGCACCTATCTTTTTTGTAAAGAAGAAGGATGGGACCCTGAGACCCTGTGTTGACTATCGGGAACTCAATAAGGTAACCGTACAAAACCGTTACCCTTTGCCTCTGATTCCCGAATTACTGGAAAGAATCCGCCATGCTAAGCTGTTCTCTAAACTGGATCTTCGTGGGGCTTATAATTTGGTGCGTATTCATCCAGGGGATGAGTGGAAGACAGCATTCAGATGCCGGTATGGACACTTTGAATCTCTTGTGATGCCCTTCGGGCTGTGTAACACCCCTGCAACGTTTCAACACCTTGTTAATTACATTTTCAGAGATTTGTTGGACCAGTTTGTAGTGATCTATTTGGATGATATACTAATCTTTTCTGACTCTCTACAGGAACATGAAGAACATGTCAAAACTGTTTTAAGACGTCTGAAAGAGAACCATCTGTATATTAAGCCGGAGAAATGCGAGTTCCATCGTTCTGAGATATAGTTCTTAGGTTATATCATCTCTCCCCAGGGGCTGAACATGGAATCTGGTAAGATTCAGGCTATCCTTGACTGGCCGGTACCCAAGAACGTTAAGGAGGTCCAACGTTTTATTGGTTTTGCAAATTTCTACAGACGCTTCATTCGAAATTTTTCTGATATTGTCAGTCCCATTACTTCCTTGACAAAGAAGGAAAAGCCCTTTAAGTGGTCAACACAGGCTCAAGAAGCTTTTGATCGGCTTAAGATCTGTTTCACATCAGCACCGCTGTTGGTACACCCAGATCCAACACTTTCTTTCATTGTGGAGGTGGATGCTTCTGATAAAGCTTTGGGGGCTATTCTCTCCCAAAGAACTGGAGAGAAGAGTCTGCTACATCCTTGTGCTTTCTTTTCCCATAGACTAACCTCAGCAGAGAAGAATTACAATTTGGGAGACAAGGAATTGCTGGCTATTATTGCAGCTTTCAAAGAATGGAGACATCATTTGCAAGGAGCTGCACAACAGATCATAGTGCTAACTGACCATCACAATTTAGAGTTCCTTAGATCCGCTAGATGTCTTTCTCCTCGTCAGGCTCGTTGGAACTTATTTTTAAATCAATTTAAGTTTGTTATCTCGTACCGTCCAGGTTCTCGTAATGGGAAGGCTGATGCTTTATCCCGAATCCATGCTGCGGATTCCGTACCTGGAGCCCCGTCCAAGACCATTCTATCTGATGCCAATTTCATCAGAGTTATCCACGATCAGGACTTGTGGAAGGAGTGCAGGGAGGCCTATGACGGTGATGTATTTCTGACCAACCCACCTGTGGATATTAATCTTGTCTTTAAGGGTGGCATCTGGTTCAGAGATCGACGTATCTACGTCCCTGAGGTCGTCCGTCTGCAGATCCTCAAGTTGGTACATGACTCCAAGTTGGCAGGGGGTACAGAAGACACAAGAGTTCCTGAGCCGATTCTTCTGGTGGCCAACTTGCCTGAAGGATACCAAGGACTATGTTCTCTCTTGCAAGGTATGTGCTCATTACAAGACTCCTCATGTGGCACCTACGGGTCTTCTACAACCATTACCTGTTCCGTCCCGCCCTTGGGGGTCTATATCAATGGACTTTATTGTGGAGCTGTCTACATCGGGTGGCATGAATACAATCATGGTGGTAGTTGATCGCCTGACTAAAGCTGCTCATTTTGTTCCGTGCACCGGCCTCCCCTCAGCTAAAGATACAGTGAACTTGGTTATACAGAATGTCTTTCGGTTGCATGGGGTTCCGGATGAGATCATCTCTGACCGTGAAGTGCAGTTCACTTCAAGATTCTGGAAGGGGTTTTGCTCTGCACTTAATATTAATGTCTGTCTCTCTTCCGCTTACCATCCCCAGACAAATGGTCCGACTGAGCGTACTAACCAGATGCTGGAACAATATCTAAGATGCTATGTCAGCCATCTCCAGGATGATTGGTTGGAGTTGCTGCCATTAGCCGCATTTTCATATAACAATTCTCAGAGCGCCTCCACTAAATTTACACCTTTCTTTGCCAATCTGGGTTATCATCCGTGTATCTTACCTAGGTCTCCAATTAATTCTCCGGTTCCGGCAGTGGAGGAAAGGCTGACTGCGATGAGGCAAAATCCGGAGGTTCTAAAGGAATCCCTGACCACAGCTCAAGAACGTTATAAGAGATCGGCTGATAGATTCCATAAACCTGCACCCATGTTCAAGGTAGGAGATTCCATGTGGTTAGCAACTAAGAATCTGAAGTTAAACGTTCCTTCACAAAAACTTGGACAGAAATTCATTGGCCCTTTCAAGATCAACGGTATTGTGAGCTGAAGCTGCCTAGGACAATGAAGGTACACCCAGTTTTTCATGTATCTTTACTAAAGCCTGTATCTGCTCATACCTTCCAGGCTCGTGTTGTGCCACCTCCGCAGCCTGTGGTGATTGATGGGCAAGAACAATTCATGGTGGAGGAAATTATTGATTCCAGGATTCGCAGGAATCGGCTTCAATATCTGATAAGATGTCAGGGATATCCCCCTGAGGAAGACTCTTGGGAACCTGTGGAAAACATCAATGCCCAACAGAAGATTTCTCATTTTCATCAGAGATTCCCTAAGAAACCAGGTGCAGGATCATCCTGAGGCCGCTTCTAAGGAGGGAGTAATGTCAGGACTCTGAACATTTTTTACCTTTTGTGCATTACTGCCCTTTTCCAAGATGGCGTCTTTGGTCTCATGTGCACTGTGTCTTCCTGCTATAAAACTCCACCCCAGCCTTCAGCCTGTGCTAGAGTATTCTGCCTTGCAACCAGCTCCTGACCTCTGGTGACTACCTGGCTATATACCTGCTCCTGGGAACCTGTGGGGTTATCCTGCTACTCTGCTCTGAGTTCCTGCTGCATACACCAGTTCCAGTAATCCTCCTTCATCTGCTGCTCGTGTTTACTTCCATCTGCATTTGCTGGACATGTAAGCTGTTGCTGCTCTGCAAGAACCTGAGACTATTAGCCAGGCCTCCCTGGTTGAGCTAAGATATTATTTGAACTGCCTTATAAGCATATCTATCTGTGTTTTGGACTAAGCAAGGACTTATTCGTGTCAAGAATAATATTGCTTCATAGACTTTCTGCGTGATTGCATTTTCCTCTGAAGTTTCCTATAGACTGCTAAGCTGCATTTAATATTTACTCCAAGTGTTGTGGACTTGAGTTTCTCTCTGCACCTGTTTGAATCACCGTGTGATAATATAGACTTTTACCACTTATAAAACTGTGTCCTGTAGTTGTTTTGGTCCACGCAAAGAGTCTCCTGAGTTATCCCCTATAATTACAAGCGGCCTTAGAGTTTGCTGGCTGTTGTAACCTGTTCAGAATTTAGAGACATTTAGGTGGTAAAAATCGACTTTTTCATTTCTGTCATACCACTTTGCATTAATTCCTGAAAAGCACCTGAAGGGTTAATAAAATACCTGACAGCAGTTTTCAGTATGTCAGGAGGTGCTGTTTTTAAAATGGTATAACTTTTGGGGGTTTCCCAATATATCGGACCACTAAAGGCACTTTAAACATAGATCGGTCCCTAAAAAATAAATTTTGTAAATTTCCTTGAAAAAATGAAAAGTTACTGCTACATTTTTAAACCTCCTAAAATGCTAACAAAATAAAATAACATTTTACAGATGGTGCTGATGTAAAGCAGACATGTGGAAAATATTATTTCTTAATGTTTTGCTGTGGTATGACTATCTGGATTAAAAGGATAATCATTCAAAGTGTGAAAATTGCTAATTTTTTAACATTTTTCTCAAATTTATGATATTTTTTATAAATAAACACAAAACATATCGACCTAAAGTTACCATTATCATAAAGAATAATGTGTCTCGAAAAAACAATCTCAAAATCACTGGGATTTGTTGAAGTATTCCGGAGTTATTACCACATAAAGTGACACTGGTCAGATTTAAAAAATTTGGCTCCGTCACTAAGGGGGTTAAATAATTAAAAAAACCAGCATTTGGACCCTTCTATTCTGGATAACCAACCTTGTTGAAGCTGACAGCTGAGGGTTGCAGCCCCCAGCTGTGAGTTTTGCCTGGCTGGTTATAGAAAATACAGGGGAACCCACACCATTTTTTTTTCATTTATTTATCTATTTACAGCGCTGGCGACGGCTGATGAATACCCCCATCAGCCACTCCTGCTGTCAATGCTATTAGGGCAGCAGGGGTAGGCTGATGGGAGTAATAGTCCCATCAGCCACCACCTGCTCTCTTTTATCACTTAAATATAACTCTCATCATTCTCTCCTGATCACCCGCAGCGCAGGGGAAACTGATAAGAGCCGTGTTCAGCGCCTGGCGCACTGGAACAGCGCTTACTGTAACGCTTCTTCCCTGGTGCCGATGCGTGTCACATGGGTGACATCCATGTGTGTTATTCCTGTGCACATGTGCGGGACATTTTGAGGCCTGCACTGACATTAAAAAACGGACATGTCAGCATGTTTTGACAACGGACACATGGTCTCCGGTACGTGTGAAAACTGTCACCGCATGTACCGGAGACATGGACGTGTAAAAGAAGCCTAAATCTGACAACGCTGTAATTGCACCGACCTGAAGAATAAAGTCACCTAATCACTTATACCACACGATGAATGGCATAAAAAATAAATAAAACAAATTCTTCACATGCTGTTTATTTCTTCATTCTTGCTCCCTAAGATCGCAGTAAGACTCGGCCACATTTTTTCTGCGCTGAGTGCCTTCACCGGGGTTTCCCTGTAAATCTCTGAAATACTTGATTCTGACAGAAGCTCTGGCAGAAGATTCCCCATATTGAGGCAGATGGAGGCACTGGGGAAGTCAACTAACCTGTGATCTAGCAGTGTCCGTCTTTGTAGGATTGCATAAAAGTGCAGTCGACCACAGTTTTGTGCACTTCTGAAAAGGACACCACTTAATAGAGACCAGACAGATTCCAGAGTAAATGTGCTGCCTCATTATAGTGAATGGATCCTTTTGACGGTTTCATCTGAATCACGTCACTCGGAGATTTAGGTGGAAACCCCAAAGTAAGTGCTCAGCGTAGAGTGCTGGATAAATGTGATCCCAAACATTATGTAAAATGTTCCCAATAAAAGCCTCAACTCAATCCACAAAAAAAGCAAGCACTCACTCAGGTCCGCCATCTGTTAACAGAAATATAGGGGGCTTCCACGTTACTGGTAGCAGAAAGGCTCTGGAATGGCGAAATGGCTCCTCACCTGTCAAAAGATTTTAAGCAAATTCTCTGCTCCCAAATCCAAATGTCCACCCTCCCTTATGAGCCCCACAGTATACCTAAACCATATATTGCGTCCACGTTTGGCATTTGTGAAGTGATGAGAGCTCATCTAACTTATGGGTGCATGCTTCCAGAAGCACGGGTTGGGCATAACGTAGTGGTGACTGCAAAGTACTGGTCACTACAGCCTACTTGTCACTACAGCGACAGTTTTACAATTTTCATTCAGCAACATACATTGCTGCTTGTTTCAGGAAAATACCCATGAAGTCAAAATCATCACTACACCTGTAGATAAATTCCCCAAGGGGTATAGTTTCCCAAATGGGGTAACTTTGAGGGGAGATTCTGCTCTTCTAGCAATTAGGGGCTCTGTATATGGAGTTCTAGGAAAATCTGTGCTCCAGGAGGCAAATAGCGCTTCATTCCTCCCAATTCTCTCCATATGGCTAAGTAGTACTGTACAGCCTCATATGAGGTATTGCCACATTCAGTAGTAATAGTGGGACAAATTATAGTGCCATTTTTACCCACTTCTTGTGTGAAAATATAAAATATTTGGCTAAAATAACATTTTTATGGTAAAAATGTAGTTATTTTGTTTCCACTGCCCAATGGTATAAAATTCTGTGACACAACCATGGTGTCATTATGATCACTGCACCCCTAGATGAATTCATTGAAAGGTGCAGTTTGTAAAATGGGGTCACTTATGGGGGGCTCTGCTGTTTGGGCACCTCATGGGCTCTCCCAGTGGGTCATGGTACCTGCAAACCATAACAGTAAAATCTGGTGCTATTTGCCCTGTGAGCTTTGCACTGTGCCTGAAAAATATTTCCCGATTACATGTAGGGTATTGGTGCACTCAGGAAAAAACAAACCTCAGTTTGTTGTAAATACATTTCTTATTAGCCCTTAAAAAAATTTTTAGCCGTAAAAATGTATGTTATTTAGTGTTGAGCGATACCTTCCAATATTTGAAAGTATCGGTATCGGATTGGATCGGCCGATATCCAAAAAATATCGGATATCGCCGATACCGATACCCGATACCAATACAAGTCAATGGGACACAAATATCGGAAGTGATCCTGGATGGTTCCCAGGGTCTGAAGGAGAGGAAACTCTCCTTCAGGGCCTGGGATCCATATTCATGTAAAAAATAAAGAATAAAAATAAAAAATATGGATATACTCACCCTCGGACGAGCCCTGGCTGTCACCGCTGCAAGCGTCTGCCTCCGTTCCTAAGAATGCAGAGTGAAGGACCTTCGATGACGTCGCGGCTTGTGATTGGTCGCGTGACCGCTCATGTGACTGCTCACGCGACCAATCACAAGCCGCGACGTCATCGCAGGTCCTACACTCACTGCATTCTTAAGAACGGAGGCTGCCGGTTGCACCGCTGAGGGCCAGGGGCCGTCCGAGGGTGAGTATATCCATATATTTTTTTTTTTATTCTTTATTTTTTACATGAATATGGATCCCAGGGCCTGAAGGAGAGTCTCCTCTCCTCCAGACCCTGGGAACCATACGCACCGCACACGCCTGGGAGCTTATAGGAACTTCCGATTCTGATTTCCGATATCACAAAAATATCGGAACTCGGTATCGGAATTCCGATACAGCGAATATCGGCCGATACCCGATATTTGCAGTATCGGAATGCTCAACACTGTTATTCTTTCTTCACCACTCAGTGTGTTGTAAAATTATGTGAGGCACACGTGGTGTCAATATGATCACTGCACCACTAGATTAATTTACTGTGAAGTGTAGTTTGTAAAATGAGTTCACATATAGGGGGTTTCTGTTGTTCTGGCACCTCAGGGGCTCTGCCAATGTGACACAGCACCCTCAGACCATTCCAGCAAAATCTGTACTCCAATATGGAGTCTCTTCCCTTCTGAGCTTTGCGCTTTGCCTCAAAAGTAGCATTCCCCTTCATATGAGTTATCAGCGTACTCAAGAGAAATTGCACAGCAAATTGTATTGTGCAATTTCTCTTGTTAAAATAACATTTTTTGTGGAGGAAAATGTCATTTTATTATTTTCATGGCTCTACGTTATAAATTTCTGTGAAGCACTTGGGGGTTCCCTATACATTTAGATAAGTTTCTTGGGGGGGGGTCTAGTTTCCAAAATGGGGCCATTTGTGGGGGATTTCTACTGTTTAGGCACATCAGGGGCTCCCCAAACGTGACATGGTGTCCGATCTCAATTCCTGCCACTTTTGAGTTGAAAAAGTCAAACGGCTCTCCTTTCCTTACGAGCTCTGCCATGCGCTCAAACAGTGATTTAACCCCACATATGAGGTATTACCATACTCAGGACAAATTGCACAACTTTAGGGGTTCAATTGCTCCTGTTACCATTGGGAAAATTAAAAATTGGAGGCAAAAAGATCATTTTTGTGGAAAAAATATGCTTTTTTATTTTCACGCCTCTATGTTATAAACTTCTGTGAATATTTGGGGGTTCAAAGTGCTCACCACACTTCTGTATATGTTCCTTATGGGGTCTAGTTTCCAAAATGATGTCACTTGTGGGGGGGTTCACTGTTTAGGCACATCAGGGGCTCTCCAAGCAAAACATTTTGTCCATTCTCAATTCCAGCCAATTTTGCATTGAAAAAGTCAAATGACGCTCCTTCCCTTCCGAGCTCTGCCATGCACCAAAACAGTGGTTTACCAGCACATTTTGGGTATTAGGGTACTTAGGACAAATTGCACAACAACTTTTGTGGCCCAATTTCTCCTGTTACCCTTGGGAAAAAAAATATTGGGGGTGAAAAGATCATTTTTGTGGAAAAAAATATGATTTTTATTTTTACGGCTCTACGTTATAAACTTCTGTGATGCACTTGGGAGTTCAAAGTGCTCACCACCCATCTAGATAAGTTCCCTGGGGGTCTGGTCTCCAAACTGGTGTCACTTGTGGGGGGTTTCCACTGTTTAGGCACATCAGTGGCTCTCCAAACAAAACATGTTGTCCATTCTCAATTCCAGCCAATTTTGCGTTGAAAAAGTTAAACAACTCTCCTTCCATTCCGAGCTCTGCCATGCGCCCAAACAGTGATTTACCAGCACAAAGTGGGTATCAGGGCACTGATAACAAATTGCACAACAACTTTTGGGGTCCAATTTCTCCATTTACCCTTGGGAAAATAAAAAATTTGGATCTTAAGTAATTTTTGTCATGGGGAGACTAGGTGAGCGAGAGCTAATAACCCGGGCCCCTGCAATTTCCCTCAGACTAGGGAAATCCTGACTTACCCTCTACCTGGAGTTTACACTGATGGTGTGCATGTCCAGGCCTCGACCCTCGCCCTGTCTCCTGTTTCAACCCTAGGCTGAAACCAACCGCCCACCACCCAGTGAAGAGGTAATACACCAATACCCACAGTCAGCACAGACAAGGGTAAAGGAAAATATACACCACACCGCAGTCACTCAGGAATACACTGTAAATGTGCAGGGCAAAATAAATACAAATATAGGAAGGAGTAAGTAAGACTAAGAAAAATACACCACCAGCAACGAATCTCCAACAACCAGCTCTCCACTCCGGACCGAGATAACAACCCACAAGACAGAAGCTATAATCGGCGACGCCCAATGATCAGGAGAACTATTTAAAGGCAATGGGCATGGCCCAGCTTCCAATTCGAGGATCAGGTAAATTAACCCCGGAACAGCTAGATAAAATCTAGCCGACGCCAATGAGCAAATAGTGGTCAAAAGCGGAATTACCGCTGTCTGTCGAACGACGTGGTCTGAACAGGGTCCGACATGACAGTACCCCGCCTTCTACGAGGGACCCCAGGGCCCTCACGGCTTATAGGACCCGGCTTGTCTGGATGGCGACGATGAAAAAACCTGACCAGCCGATCCGCATGAATATCCGAGGCTGGTACCCAGGACCTCTCCTCAGGCCCATAACCACGCCAGTGTACCAAGTACTGTAAAGTGTGACGCACTACACGAGAGTCAACCACCTTGGAGACTTCAAACTCCAAATTGCCATCCACCAAGACTGAAGGTGGCATAGGCGCCGCGTCCACAGAACCCACCACCTTCTTTAGAAGAGACCTGTGGAACACGTTGTGTTTTTTATACACCATAGGGAGCTCCAATCGGTACGCTACTGGGTTAATGACGGCGGTGACCCTAAATGGACCAATAAACCATGGACCCAATTTAAGGGATGGTATTTTGAGTCTTATGTTTTTTGTGGATAACCACACCCAGTCATCCACACTCAGGTCCGGACCTGGCACACGCCTACTGTCAGCCACACATTTGTACCTAGCACCCACACTCAACAGGCGCTGTTTAACTCTCCTCCAGACTGATGACAATTGTGCTCCTAACTGATCCTCCTCTGGAACGCCGGAAGAGCCCCTCTGACTCAAGGTACAAAATTGAGGATGTAGCCCGTAAACACAAAAAAACGGAGACTCCCCAGACGACTCCTGGCGGTGATTATTGATGGCAAACTCAGCCAAAGGAAGAAAGGTAGACCACTCCTCCTGGTTATCAGAGACAAAGCAGCGTAAGTACTGTTCAAAATTTTGGTTCATACGCTCAGTCTGACCATTTGACTGAGGATGGAACGCCGAAGAATGAGACAACTTGATCCCCAGCCGTGAGCAAAATGCTTTCCAAAATTTTGCCACAAACTGAGACCCCCTATCAGACACAATGTCAGAAGGAACCCAATGAAGTCTGACCACCTCCTGCACAAATACCTGAGACAGAGTCTTAGCGTTAGGCAACGAAGGCAAGGACACAAAGTGCGACATTTTAGAAAACCGATCAACAATCACCAAGATGACCGTGTTCCCAGCTGATGAGGGCAAATCAGTGATGAAATCCATGGAGATTTCCGTCCATGGCTTACTAGGTACTTCAAGAGGAAATAGTGTGCCAACAGGACGGGAGCGGGACGTCTTAGCCCTAGCGCACGTGGTACAAGCTGACACGTATGAGACCACGTCCTGTCGGATCTTGGGCCACCAAAACCGATGTGACACCAACTCCAAGGTACCTCTAACCCCTGGATGGCCAGCCAGGACAGCATCATGATGCTCCCCCAAAACCTTTAAGCGGAGATGAAGCGGTACAAAAGATTTGTTGATGGGAAGCTCAGATGGTACCTCCTCCTGAGCCTCGGCAATCTCAGCCTCAACCTCGGTAGTGAGAGCCGAAACCACAGCACCCTTTTGGAGGATGGGTACTGGATCTTCCCGAGGTTCACCCCCCAGAAAACACCTGGACAGAGCATCCGCCTTAGTGTTTTGAGACCCCGGTCTGTAAGTGACAACAAAATTGAACCACGTGAAAAACAATTCCCAGCGAGCCTGCCTGGGGGACAGACGCTTGGCTGACTCCAAATACAGCAGATTCTTATGATCGGTAATAACAGTAACCTGATGTACCGACCCCTCCAAGAAGTGTCACCATTCCTCAAAGGCCAACTTGATTGCCAACAACTCCCTGTTGCCGATATCGTAGTTACGTTCGGTGGACGACAGTTTCTTGGAGAAATAAGCGCACGGACGCAAACCACTCAAAGATGAGCCTTGAGATAGTACCACCCCCACACCAACCTCAGACGCATCGACTTCCACAACAAAGGGTTTTGATACGTCTGGCTGCACAAGAATGGGGGCTGAAACAAAACTGTTCTTAAGAAATTCAAATGCGCGCACAGCAGCCTTAGGCCAAATGGAGAAATTGGTACCCTTTTTAGTCATGTCAGTTAGCGGTTTAGCAATGATGGAAAAATCCTTGATAAATTTCCTATAGTAGATAGAAAACTCAAGGAACCGCTGAAGTGCTTTCAGGTTACCAGGACGTTCCCAATGCAGCACCGCTTGCACCTTAGCGGCGTCCATTTTAAAACCAGAAGCAGACACAATATGACCCAAGAAAGGCAACTCTTGAACAGAAAATACACATTTCTCAAGTTTAGCATACAGCTTATTCTCTCTGAGAAGCTGTAACACCTGCCTGACATGATTTAAATGAGCATCACGGTCGCAAGAATATATGAGGATGTCATCTAGGTACACGATAACGAATTTCCCCAAAACATGCGAGAACACATCATTGATGAAATGTTGGACCACTGCAGGTGCGTTAGTCAACCCAAAAGGCATCACCAAATTTTCAAAATGACCCTCAAGGGTATTAAAAGCCGTCTTCCACTCATCACCTTGACGGACTCTTATGAGGTTGTACGCCCCCCTGAGGTCAAGCTTGGTAAACCACTTAGCACCCGCCACCTGGTTGAACAAATCTGGTATCAGTGGCATCGGGTATGGATCACGAACCGTAATCTGGTTCAACTCCCTGAAATCCAAACACGGGCGTAATCCGCCATCTTTCTTCTTCACGAAGAAGAACCCTGCTGCCACCGGCGAGGAGGATGGCCTGATGTGCCCTTTGCTCAAGCTTTCAGCAATATAATCTTTTAACGCTTGTCTCTCCGGACCGGAGATGTTAAACATCCTTGCTTTAGGCAACTTGGCCCCTGGTTTAAACCTGATAGAACAGTCATAGGGACGATGTGGCGGCAACTCTGAACAACCCTTTTCAGAGAACACATCCACAAAATCCAGATGTGACTCCGGAACGCTTGAAGTCACCGCAGCCACACATGTGGCCAGACAATTCTCCTGGCAGAACTCGCTCCACTGAATTATGTCCTGAGTTTTCCAGTCAATTACCAGGTTGTGCATATGAACAACCAAGGAAAACCCAAAACCACCTGAGCAGGAAGATTCCTGAGCACCTTACATGTAACCCGCTCGGAATGTAGAACCCCAATGTGGAGTTTCACCTCAGCCACAAATTCAGTAATCTCCCCCTGAGAGAGAGGAACAGCATTGATGGTGACCACACGGATAGGATGAGACAGTTTTTCAATCCTAAAACCTGCTGTGCGCGCAAACTCCTCGTCAATGAGATTTGTGGCTGAACCACTATCCACAAAAACAGTAATTGGCAGCTCACTGCCAGTGATAAAAACCTTAGCAGGGAGCATGCATTGAGAAACCACCATGGAGGATATACATAAGCTCAGATTGGTCTCCTCCACACCCTCTGAGCTTAGAAGTTTTCCGCCGTTGCGTTGTTCTTAGACAGCAGAGGACAGATGTTAATAAAATGACCAGTTTTACCACAGTAAAAACAGGCTCCCTGCTTCCTGAGCTCAGGGGCTCGATTCTTAACATGTGATACCCCTGCGATTTGCATAGGTTCTGTAGGCTCACCTGCAGCAGCCTCAAGTGAACCTAAACCCTCTTCCATAGGCGGTGTCTCATGCTCCCCCTGACGCAAACGGCGATCAATGCGGACAACCAGACTCATAGCGGAATCTAGAGAAGCAGGAGTCTCGTACATCAGAAGGGCTTTTTTAACCCTTCCAGAAACCCCATGAATAAACTGACTCCGCAATGCTGGATCATTCCATTGTGTATCGATCTCCCAGTGACGAAATTCAGAACAGTAATCCTCTGCAACTCGCTCCCCCTGACGAATAGTGCGTATCTTAGATTCCGCTAGAGCCATGCTGTCAGGTTTATCATAGATTTTCCCAAGAGAAGAAAAAAAACTCTCCACAGAGTCAAATGCAGCAGAATCAGATGGCAAAGAAAACGCCCATGCTTGGAGATCCCCGCTTAACAATGACAACACCAGGCCCACACGCTGAGCCTCATTACCCGAGGAGATCGGGCGCATACGGAAATATAGTTTGCAAGCTTCATGAAAAGAAACAAATTTACTGCGTTCCCCAGCAAATTTTTCAGGCAAAGGGAATTTAGGCTCAGCAACTCTTCCTGTCGCTCCAGCTTGCACATTAGATACTGCTAGTCCCTGTTGCTGCACTGCCCCCCTCAACTCAGTGACCTGTAGGGACAGCGCCTCCAACTGGCAGGTTATGGAAGTCATGGGATCCATGACAAGAGAAAAAAAAAAAGAAACCCCTTTTTTTTGTTGTTGTTGGGCCGATTATAATGTCACGGGGAGACTACGTGAGCGAGAGCTAATAACCCAGGCCCCTGCAATTTCCCTCAGACTAGAGAAAATCCTGACTGACCCTCTACCTGGAGTTTACACTGATGGTGTGCATGTCCAGGCCTTGACCCTCACCCTGTCTCCTGTTTCAAACCGAGGCTGAAACCAACCGTCCACCACCCAGTGAAGAGGTAATACACCAATACCCATAGTCAGCACAGACAAGGGTAAAGGAAAATATACACCACGCCGCAGTCACTCAGGAATACACTGTAAATGTGCAGGGAAAAATAAATACAAATATAGGAAGGAGTAAAAAAGACTAAGGAAAATATACCACCAGCAACGAATCTCCAACAACCAGCTCTCCACTCCGGACCGAGATAACAACGCACAAGACAGAAGCTATAATCGGCGACACCCAATGATCAGGAGAACTATTTAAAGGCAATGGGCATGGCCCAGCTTCCAATTCGAGGATCAGGTAAATTAACCCCGGAACAGCTAGGTAAAATCTAGCCGACGCCAATGAGCAAATAGTGGTCAAAAGCGGAATTACCGCTGTCTGTCGAACGACCTGGTCTGAACAGCATTCGACATGACAATTTTTCTTGAAAAAAGATAAATGTTCATTTTTTTAAACATTCCAAAAATTCCTGTGAAGCAGCTGAAGGGTTAATAAACTTCTTGAATGTGGTTTTGAGCACCTTGAGGGGTAAAGTTTTTTACAATGGTGTAACTTTTGGTTATCTTCTATCATATAGACCCCTCAAAGTGACTTCAAATGTGATGTGGTCCCTAAAAAAATATGGATTTGTAAAAATGAGAAATCGCTGTTCAACTTTTAACCCTTATAACTACCTAACAAAAAAAATGTTGGTTCCACAATTGTGCTGATGCAAAGTATGCCAACATATCCCCAGTATTGATGTGTTTGTAACAATTAATCACAGCTGACAAATTTTAGAAATACTGAAATACTGTAGACATGTCATGATTAAGGGAGTTTAGTCTCCAGAAACGTGTTGAGATTCTTACCCATATGGTTCGTGCTGAAGTCTGTATCCTCCATGTTTAAAGTTTGTGAATAAAGAAAACTCTTTTTTACGGACTCGGTGAAGCTGGACATTCTTTTATTTTTTGGACTTTATATGCCTGGACACAGCGGGTCCGTGCTCCCGAGGTTTGGTTCTTGCATCGCGGGTGAGCTGGTTTATATTCCTTCTTTCTAAGTCTATAACACAGGCCACATAGTATATAGCACAGCGATGTAGTATATTGCCCAGCCACGTAATATATTGCACAGCCACGTAGTATATAGCACAGCCACATAGTATATAACACAGCCCATGCAGTATCTAACACAGCCCACGTAGTATATAGCAATGTGGGCACCATATCCCTGTTAAAAAAAAGAATTAAAATAAAAAATAGTTATATACTCACCTTCCGTCGGCCCCCAGATCCAGTCCAGGCATTTACCGATGCTCCTCGCGGTGCTCCGGTCCCAAGAATGCATTGCGGTCTCGCGAGATGATGACGTAGTGGTCTTGCGAGACCGCTACGTCATCATCTCGCGAGACCGCAATGCATGGACCGGAGCATCGCGAGGAGCAGCGGGAAAGGTGACGGAAGGTGAGAATATAATGATTTTTTATTTTGTTTATTATTTTTAACATTAGATTTTTTACTATTGATGTTGCATAGGCAGCATCAATAGTAAAAAAGTTGGTCACCCAGGGTTAATAGCAGCGTTAATGGACTGCGTTACACCACGGCATAACGCGGTGTAATGCAGCCATTAACCCTGTGTGAGCGCTGACTGGAGGGGGAACTGACAGAGTAGGAAGGTGCGAATTTGCTGCTGGAGGCCGCGACCAATCAGCGACGCAGGATTTCCGTGACAGACAGACAGAGAAACAGACGGAAGTTCCCCTTAGACGATTATATATATAGATGTGTTCCGTTAAGGAATTTCTATTTTTTTTATATACTAAAATGCCAAGCTCCATATTTATAGGAAGTGTACTCCTATCACTCAATCAATAAGCTGGAAAGCAATTTGTTCATTCTCTTACAGAATGTTTTCTTAATTATTGCACATCTCCTTTGTTCAATATTTCAAGGAATACATAATTTCTTATCCAGAGGTTCCAGTCCTATCCCTATTGTTGCTGTATATATTCTTTCTACACATTATTCTTAGTATAATGCACTCTGTTCTTATCTCTATTGCTTTAAACAGTATTTAATTAGTTTTGAGATATTAGGGATCTTGTTCATTAGTGCATCACCACTACTGCTGTACAGAGGTGGATTAAGGGTAGCCAGGGCCCCGGGCTGTTCAGACTCTGTGGGCCCCCCCACTGAGACAAAATTTTCGGGGCCCCCTTGAGACTCCACCCAGGCTCCACCCCAGCCCCACCTCCACCCCTCGAACTGTCCACAGCCCCACCGCTCTCTCTTGGAAAAACTCCACTTCTCACCTATCACACATTAATAGTTCCCATCACCAGATCACACATATAGCCGGCAGCTTTTGTTTTGGCTAAAAGATTTTTGTTAAAATAGGCAATACAATTTATTTATATTTTTATTTATTTTTAAATTTTTAAAATGACCAATAAATCACATACAAGAAACAAATACCGTTACACCATGTCCAGACCACATATTACCACCACAGTGATCGAATAATATTTCATACAAGGAGAAAATACCACAACACCTCGACCAGACCACATACCGTATTTTTCGGACTATAAGACGCACCGGACTATAAGGCGCACCCAGGTTTTAGAGGTGGAAAATAGGGAAAAAAATATTTGAAGCAAAAAAATGTGGTAAAATATTTAATAACATACTATTATATGTGGTGTTATTATTAGTGTTGAGCGATACCTTCCGATATCGGAAAGTATCGGTATCGGAAAGTATCGGCCGATACCGTCAAAGTATCGGATCTCGCCGATTCCGATACCCGATACCAATGCAAGTCAATGGGACGGAAATATCGGAATTAAAATAAACCCTTTCTTTCCTTGTAGGTTCATTCTACATGAAGGAAAACAACTAAGAATAATGTAGGATGTATTGGGGGAGGTGGCGGAGACATTAAAGGCATAGAGGTTTAGCCCAATCAAATAGAATAGCAGGAATTTTAAATTTTTTTTAAGACGTTCGGAGTTACAAAGATATTGACTATGTTAAGATTTTTTTTATTTTGTCAGATATTGATGTTTCACTACTTCCACACCCTTCACCCTCTTTTTTACTTCTCCCACACTTTATTCTTCATCATCATCATCAGCATCTTTGACATCAAGTTCTTCTTCGCCTTATTCATCTTCTTCTTCATCTTCTACCTATAATTGTTTTTTGTTACATTGTTCATATTCTTTTTATTTAACTATTATTCTTCTTCATTTTCAAGTTCTTCATCATATTCTTATTTGTGACAGGCATTCCCGTAGTTGTTATCTATAAAAGTTTGAAGATTACACCTTCCGTTCTGCCTGTCACAAAAGAGTTACATTTCTCCGCGTTCAGTTTGGCCTGCATCAGGCTTTATCCAGGGGCACCACGAGGAGGAACGGACTCACCCCCATACACTGCTTAGTCTTCTTCCGCTTATAATTTAGATCAGAGGTCCCCAACTCCAGTCCTCAAGGCCCACCAACAGATCATGTTTTCAGGATTTCCTTTGTGTTGCACAGGTGTTGCAATTACCACCTGGGCAGGACTAAGGAAATCCTGAAAACATGACCTGTTGGTGGGCCTTGAGGACTGGAGTTGGGGACCTCTGATTTAGATAATATATTTTGCTCTGATATTTTGTGTTAAATGCTTAATGTTCTTCTGCTCTTTGTTCTGCAGCTGTTCTTCTGCTTCTCGGTCTCCCATGTCGTCGTCGTCTCCAGGGTCGTCATCTCCGGGGTCGTCGTCATCGGGGTGGTCTTCAGGGTCATCGTCTCCAGGGTCGTCGTCATCTCAGTGGTTGTCGTCTCTGGTGTCGTCGTCATCTTAGTGGTGGTCTTCCGGGTCATCGTCTTTAGGGTCTTGAACTTGGAAATGTAGCAGAAGGTACAAGAAGGCTGAGAAAATGCCGAGAAACAGCTGATGGAACTGGAACTCGCATGGCTACCCGAAGGTCCAAGAGCCAATGGAACTACCGAGGACCATCTGACGTTACTGGAACCCGGTTACTAAGCAGGAGGTAACCATGCCCGAAAGCACTACCAAGGACCACCTGAGGTTGGTGGAACTCGGATACCCAGAGGGAGGCACCTAAGCCAAAGGCTCTGCCCGGAACCAGCTGACGGTACTGGAACCAGGATGGGGAGCAGAAGGTACAAGAGCAAAAGACACTGCCGAGAACCAGCTGATGGTACTGGAACCCGGATGGGTAGCCGAAGGTCCAAGAGCCAATGGAACTACCGAGGACCAGCTGACGTTACTGGAACCCGGTTACTAAGCAGGAGGTACCCGTGCCTGAAAGCACTACCAAGGACCACCTGACGTTGATGGAACTCGGATACCCAGAGGGAGGCACCTAAGCCAAAGGCTCTGCCCGGAACCAGCTGATGGTACTGGAACCAGGATGGGGAGCAGAAGGTACAAGAGCAAAAGACACTGCCAAGAACCAGCTGACGGTACTGGAACCCGGATGGGTAGCCGAAGGTCCAAGAGCCAATGGAACTACCGAGGACCAGCTGACATTACTGGAACCCGGTTACTAAGCAGGAGGTACCCGTGCCTGAAAGCACTACCAAGGACCACCTGACATTGGTGGAACTCGGATACCCAGAGGGAGGCACCTAAGCCAAAGGCTCTGCCCGGAACCAGCTGACGGTACTGGAACCAGGATGGGGAGCAGAAGGTACAAGAGCAAAAGACACTGCCGAGAACCAGATGACGGTACTGTAACCCGGATGGGTAGCCGAAGGTCCAAGAGCCAATGGAACTACCGAGGACCAGCTGACATTACTGGAACCCGGTTACTAAGCAGGAGGTACCCGTGCCTGAAAGCACTACCAAGGACCACCTGACGTTGGTTGAACTTGGATACCCAGAAGGAGGCACCTAAGCCAAAGGCTCTGCCCGGAACCAGCTGACGGTGCTGGAACCAGGATGGGGACCTATTCAAGCTTGTCTTCCTAGAGCCCCAACTAGCGGTGTTGGAGCAAAGGGTCAGCAGGGGGAGCAGAGTGTAGGCCGAAGCCTGCACTGGAGGCATTTGTAGGTCTGTTTTGTCTGTGTGGCGTTTGCAGGACACGATGCCGGCTACACAGCAGGGGAACAGCTGGCGGTGCTGAACCCCACTGACACATTGGCGAGGTGTTTGGCTCTGTGCAGCCAGCACTTCCGGGCCCCAACTGGCGTTGTTAGAGCCCAGGGTCAGCAGGAGGAGTAGAGGGAGCAGAGTGTAGGCCGAAGCCTGCACTAGCGGCAGCTTTGTGTCTGCGTGGCTTTTTCAGGACATGTTGACTTGCCGGCTACACAGCAGGGGAACAGCTGGCGGTGCTGAACCCCACTGACAGAGTGGCGGGTGTTTTGCTCTGTGCAGCCAGCACTTCCGGGCCCCAACTGGCGGTGTTAGAGCCCAGGCTCTGCGGGAGGAGCAGAGTGTAGGCCGAAGCCTAATTGAACCAATTTTAAAGGTAACCTTTAACCCCCCTCAGGGGTTACAAACTAGAAGAGCCACACCTTGGCCAGCAGTAATGCTGCACAAGTCAAAGGTTGCTCTTTTAAATTTTGTTCCTTGCACACGCTGAATGAAACACGTATGACATTTAGCCCCTTATACAGTCATAACTGTCTTGGAGGCGGGAGTTTCCTTCCTAATGCGATGCAGCACAGTTGTCAAGAATCCCACCTTGGTGCTGGGCGCGGCCTCCTGAGCATCGGTATTTGCTGCACAGGAGTCTGCGCTGTCATGCTATCCCTTGGCCTTGCGCTGTTAACGCTGCCTGTCTTCTGACTTCATTTAATGTCGGCCGTTGCGGTTCGCGATGCCCATGAATACCAGCCCCGCAGTGTCTTCTCATTTATTCACACTGCGGGGCTGGGATTCATGGCCTTGCACAGTACATATGTTAGCCTCTCACACTAGTGTGCTTACACCTGCTTCAGACTGTGCGGCGTCAGCTGATCCCTTATCGCATGCCACGGCCATGAGGCTACACAGTCTGAAGAAGGCGGAAGGAGATGAGGGACTGGCGAAGATATGCACTGCTTATGCCCATCAATCACACCCTCGCAGTCAAAATAAATAAGACACTGAGGGGCGTTGTGTCGGGCAGGGCAGCAGCAAAGGCGCAGCCAGCCAACCAAGGATGCCAGAAGACAGGCAGCGCTACCAAGGGGGTTGCAGCGTGTCATTACAAAGGAAAGTCACACCTCCGGGACAGTTTAATGGTGTCAGAGGACACATTTTAGACGTGTTTCGTTCGGCGTGTGCAAGGAGAGTAACTTAATGAGCCACCTTGTACAAATGCAGCATTACTGCTGTACAAGGTGGCTGTTATACATACAAACGCCTTGGGGGGGGACAGGTTCCCTTAAATTTCAGTTCTTGTGTCTGCGTGGCTGTTGCAGGACACGATGCCGGCTACACAGCAGGGGAACAGCTGGCATTGCTGAACCCCACTGACACATTGGCGGGTGTTTTTCTCTGTGCAGCTAGCACTTCCGGGCGCTAACTGGCGGTGTTAGAGCCCAGGGTCAGCAGGAGGAGCAGAGGGAGCAGAGTGTAGGCCGAAGCCTGCACTGGCGGCAGCCTTGTGTCTGCGTGGCTTTTGCAGGACACGATGCCGGCTACACAGCAGGGGAACAGCTGGCGTTGCTTAACCCCACTGACACATTGGCGGGTGTTTTTCTCTGTGCAGCTAGCACTTCCGGGCGCCAACTTGCGGTGTTAGAGCCCAGGGTCAGCAGGAGGAGCAGAGTGTAGGCCGAAGCCTGCACTGGAGCAAGTTGAAAGGGAACCTTTAACCCCCCCCCAAGGCGTTTGTAGCTGAAAGAGCCATCTTGTACAGCACTAATGCTGGAAAAGGTAAATTTAGCTCTTTTAATTATGGTCCTTGCAAACGCTGAACTTGACACTTATGAAATGTGTCCCCTCACACCGTTAAACCGTCCGGTGGGTGGAACTTTCATTTGTCATGTGACGCAGCACAGCCGTCATTCTTACCCCCTTGGCGCCGTGCGCCGCCTCCTCAGCGTTGTTTGAATCTGTCCTGGAGCCTGCGCTGTTATGTTAGCCCTTGGCCATGCACACATTTTGCGCTGCCCGTCTTCTGACATCATTTGGTGTCAGGCTGGCTGCGCCTGTGCGGCGGCGCTGGCCAAGATCCCGCCTCGCTGTGTCATCTAATGTAATCACTCTGCGGACCTGTGATCCATGGGCATGAGCAGTGCATATCCTCGCCTCTCACTCCCCTCCCTACGGCTTCTTCAGACTGTGCGGCGTCACGGCCGTGGCATGCTATTAGGGATCAGCTGACGTTGCACAGTCTGAAGAAGGCGTAGGGAGATGAGTGAGAGGCGGAGGTTAAGATATGCACTGCGCATGTCCATGGATCACAGGCCCGCAGTGGGATTAAATCAGAAGACACTACGAGGCGGGATCTCGGCCAGCGCGGCCGCACAGGCGCAGCCAGCCTGACACCAAATAATACACCAAAAACAGGCTGCCTGTTTTTGGTGTGTTTTCTTGAATTGTTTCTTTTTTTGGTGTTTTTCATGTTAGTGTAGGACTGGCAAAAAGTAAGGACCCTTGACGTGGGTTGCCAGCTTCCATATTATGGCCAGAATATCAACCAATACCTTACATATATTTATATGTTTTGTTTTGCACGTATATTTTTTTGCAGGGTGCAGTTGGGCCCAAATGGTTCTGTATACTGTGGCCTCTGTTCACACAGGATGCATTTTAGCACTGGGCAGCCCGCCATAGGGCATCATTAATAGGCTGGAGCCAGATGCTTGCATTCCTTGTGTGAACACGCCACATACAGTTTTTATCTTAGTGCATTGGTGTACCACACGGCCAATCCCTGATTGAAGGCTGGCTGTTTCATTAGGTATTGCACCTGTGCATTTGCTATTTTATTTGGGTCCGCTGCACCCTGCTTGTGCATTTGTATTGAGGCCTATTCAGACAGGTAAGCATCTCTGCCTGTTTTTGGTGTGTTTTCTTGAATTGTTCCTTTTTTGGTGTTTTTCATGACACCAAATAATGTCAGAAGACGGGCAGCGCTAAGTGTGCATGGCCAAGGGCTAACATAACAGCGCAGGCTCCGGGACAGATTCAAACAACGCAGAGGAGGCGGCGCACGGCGCCAAGGGGGTAGGAATGATGGCTGTGCTGCGTCACATGACAAATGAAAGTTCCACCTACCGGACGGTTTAACGGTGTGAGGGGACACATTTCATAAGTGTTAGGTTCAGCATGTGCAAGGAGCACCACGAAAAGAGGCACTTTTTCCTTTTGCATCATTACTGCTGCACAAGGTGGCTCTTTCAGTAACAAACGCCTGGGGGGGGGGACAGGATCCCTTAAATTTAAGTTGTTGTGCCTGCGTGGCGGTCGCATGACACATTGCCGTATACACAGCAGGGGAGCAGCAGGCATTACTGAACCCCACTAACACATTGGCGAGGTGTTTGGCTCTGTGCGCACAGCACTTCCGGACAACAACTAGCGGTGTTGGAGCCCAGGGACAGCAGGAGGAGGAGGTGGAGGAGATAGGAGGGATTGCCACACACACAGCTGGGGAACAGCTGACGTTACTGAACCCCAATAACAGAGGAGCGACTGTTGACTGTGCGGACAGCACTTCCAGGCAACAACTAGCGGTGATGGAGCCCAGGGACAGCAGGAGGAGGAGGTGGAGGAGATAGGAGGGATTGCCACACACACAGCTGGGGAACAGCTGACGTTACTGAACCCCAATAACAGAGGAGCGACTGTTGACTGTGCGGACAGCACTTCCAGGCAACAACTAGCGGTGTTGGAGCCCAGGGACAGCAGGAGGAGGAGGTGGAGGAGATAGGAGGGATTGCCACACACACAGCTGGGGAACAGCTGACGTTACTGAACCCCAATAACAGAGGAGCGACTGTTGACTGTGCGGACAGCACTTCCAGGCAGCAACTAGCGGTGTTGGAGCCCAGGGACAGCAGGAGGAGGAGGTGGAGGAGATAGGAGGGATTGCCTCACACACAGCTGGGGAACAGCTGACGTTACTGAACCCCAATAACAGAGGAGCGACTGTTGACTGTGCGGACAGCACTTCCAGGCAACAACTAGCGGTGTTGGAGCCCAAGGACAGCAGGAGGAGGAGGTGGAGGAGATAAGAGGGATTACCACACACACAGCTGGGGAACAACTGACGTTACTGAACCCCAATAACAGAGGAGCGACTGTTGACTGTGCGGACAGCACTTCCAGGCAACAACTAGCGGTGTTGGAGCCCAGGGACAGCAGGAGGAGGAGGTGGAGGAGATAGGAGGGATTGCCACACACAGCTGGGGAACAACTGACGTTACTGAACCCCAATAACAGAGGAGCGACTGTTGACTGTGCGGACAGCACTTCCAGGCAACAACTAGCGGTGTTGGAGCCCAGGGACAGCAGGAGGAGCAGAGGAACACAGTGTAGGCCGAAGCCTGATTGGGGAAAGACGAAAGGGAACCTTTAACCCCCCCCAAGGCGTTTGTAGCTGAAAGAGCCAGCTTGTGCAGCACAAAGGATGCAAAAGGAAAAGGTGGCTCTTTTCATTATGCTCCTTGCAAACACAGAACTAAACACTTATAAAATGTGTCCCCTGATACCGTGAGACCGTCCCGGAGGTGGGACTTTCCTTCGTAATATGACGCAGCCCATCCGTCATTCCTACCCCTTTGGCGCCGTGCCCCGGCTCCTCAGCGTTATTTGATTCCGTCCCGGAGCCTGTGCTGTTATGTTATCCCTTGGCCAGGTACACTTAGCGCTGCCCATCTTCTGACATAATTTGGTGTCAGTCTGGCTGCGCCTGTGGCCGAGAGCCCACCTCACAGTGTCGTCTAATGTAATCCCACCGCGGGCCTGGGATCCGTGGCCATGCGCAGTGCATATCCTCGCCTCTCACTCCCCTCCCTCCGGCTTCTTCAGACTGTGCGGTGTCACGGCCGTGGCATGCTATTAGGGATCAGCTGACAGCGCACAGTCTGAAGAAGGCGAAGGGAGATGAGTGAGAGGCGGAGGTGAAGATATGCACTGCGCATGCCCATGGATCCCAGGCCCGCAGTGTGATTAAATCAGAAGACACTGCGAGGCGGGATCTCGGCCAGCAAGGACACACAGGCGCAGTCAGCCTGACACCAAATGATGTCAGAAGAGGGGCAGCGCTAAGTGTGCCTGGCCAAGGGATAACATAACAGCGCAGGCTTCGGGACAGAATCAAACAATGCTGAGGAGCCGGCGCACGGCGCCAAGGGGGTAAGAATGACGGCTGTGCTGCGTCACATTACGAAGGAAAGTCCCACCTCCGGGAAGGTTTTACGGTATCAGTGGACACATTTTATAAGTGTTAAGTTCTGTGTGTGCAAGGAGCTAAACAAAAATAGCTACCTTTTCCTTGTGCAGCATTACTGCTGCACAAGGTGGCTCTTTCAGTAACAAACACCTGGGGGGGGGACAGGTTCCCTTACATTTCAGTTGTTGTGTCAGCGTGGCGGTCGCAGGACACATTGCCGGCTACACAGCTGGGAATCAGCTGACTTTACTGACACCCAATAACACTGGGTCGTATGTTTTGACTGTGCAGACGGCACTTCTGAGCCTCAACTGGCGGTGTTGGAGCCCAGGAATTAAAGTTCAGGTGGTAGAAAGATGAACACAACAGGAGACCTGGATACTGTAGACAGTCAGCTAATTATTTAATCAGGAAGAGGAGTGGCAAATTCCTGCGAGATCCAGGCCTGGTTCATTTTCAGGAAAGTAAGCCGGTTAACGTTATCGGAGGATAGTCGCATGCGACGGTCAGTTAGTACACCACCTGCAGCACTAAAGACGCGTTCCGATAATACACTAGCCGCAGGGCAAGCCAGCACCTCCAATGCATACTGGCTTAGCTCTGGCCATGTATCCAGCTTTGAGACCCAAAACTTGAAAGGGGAAGAGCCGTCTGGGAGTACAGCAAGAGGGCAAGACATGTAGTCTGTCACCATCTGACGGATCCGTTGCCTCCTGCTGACTGGAGCCGTCTGTGATGGTGTAGACTTTTGTGCCGGGCACACAAAACTGTGCCACAGTTGGGCCATACTGGTCTTGCCTTGGGCAGAGGTACTGCTTCTGCTCCCTCTTTGTGCAGAGCCTCCTCCACTGCCTGGATGCACTGAGCTGCTTTGTAATGCACTAGCAGCACTTCTCTCAGTTGGACTGGAGAAGATGATGGAATTCACCAGTGTGTCTTGGTACTCCCGCATTTTTCGCTCCCGGTTCAACGGTGTGATGAGGCTTTCTACGTTGTCCCGGTAGCGAGGATCGAGGAGGGTGAACACCCAATAATCAGACATGTTGAGAATGTGGGCGATGCGGCGGTCGTTTCTCAGGCACTGCAGCATGTAATCCACCATGTGCTGCAGACTGCCAACTGGCCAAGAAACGCTGTCCCCTGCTTGAGGCGTGATCTCTGCCCACTCGTCATCACCCCACCCTCGCTGTACACACTGACTACTGGACAATTGTGTAACTCCCTCCTCTGGACGGATGTCTTCCTCCTCCATTGACTCCTCCTCATCCTCCTCACAAAGTGTCCCCTGCCTACGCGTTTGTGAGGAACCACGTGGCGCTGACTGTCCAGAAGATGATGGAAATGGTGAATCCTCATCCTCCACCTCTTCCACAACATCATCCCTTAGTGCTTGCAGTGATTTTTCAAGCAGGCAGATAAGGGGGACAGTCATGCTGACTAGTGCATCATCTGCACTCGCCATCCGCGTGGAATAATCGAAGGGAAGCAAAACCTGGCAGACGTCCTTCATAGTGGCCCACTCTGTGGTTGTGAAGTCTGAACGGCGCGGAGTGCGACTTCTTTGCGCCTGATGCAGCTGGTACTCCATTACTGCTTGCTGCTGCTCACACAACCGCTCCAACATATGTAACGTGGAATTCCACCTGGTAGGTAGGTCACATATGATGCGATGTTCCGGAAGGCAGAATCAGCGCTGCAGAGCCGCAATGCGCGATTTTGCCGTGCTGGAACGCCGCAAGTGAGCACACTCTAGGCGGGCCTTGTGCAGCAGTGCATCAAGATCCAGATAGTCCCTCAAAAAACTCTGCACGACCAAAGTGAGCACATGTGCCAGACATGGGATGTGAGTGAGGTTGCCGAGGCCCAGAGCTGCCACCAGATTTCGGCCATAATCACACACTACCATGCCTGGCTGGAGATTCGCTGCCACAAACCACACATCACTCTCCTGCTTGATGGCATTCCAGAGCTCCTGCGCTGTGTGGCACTGGCTTCGATTCCCCAAAGAAATTAATTTCAAGACGGCCTGTTGACGTTTGGCCTCGGCTGTGCTCATGTCGGTCATAACAGGTAAACGTTCACGGGTCCATGTGGAGGTGGACTGTGACGGCTCCTGCAGCGATGATTCTGAGGAACTTGTGTAAGAGGAGGAGTCAATGCGTACAGACTGGATTCCTGCAATCCTTGGAGTGGGCAGGACATGTCCTGCGCCACTCGCACGATCTGTACCCGGCTCAACAACATTAACCCAATGGGCAGTGAGGGAAAGGTATCGCCCCTGTCCATGTTGTCTGGTCCACGCATCGGTGGTGAGGTGGACCTTGCTACTGACGGTGTTCAGTAGCGCGTGTTTTATATGTCCCTCCACATGCTTGTGCAGGGCAGGGACGGCTTGCCTGCTGAAATAACAGCGGCTGGGCACATGCATTGTGTCAAAAAAGGACCAGGCACTGCAAGTCTTGGGGGTGCCCTTTTTGGCTTTTGGAAGAGACACGCTCCTAACTTGTGCCAAAGTGGAGGCTACAGGATCTGCAGTCTTCCCCCTCCCTCTCCCTCTTTGGCCCGTTCGGGGAATCTCTTCCTCAGAGCTGCTCCCACCACCTTCCTGTCCCTCACGCCAAGATGGGTCAAGGACCTCATCATCTACACTACCCTCTGCCACCAACTGCTCCTCCTGGGTAGTCTCAGCAGCAGAGCACGCACCAGAAAGTGGCACCTGAGTGTCATCAGCGGATGCGTCCTGCGATGTGGTGACCGGAGGCACTGGCCCACCCGCCTCTTCAGACTCAGAGAGAAAAAGCTGTTGGGCATCACTGCACACTGCCTCTTCTTCCATTTCTCCAATGCTGCTTGGCTGGCCCCCTGTTTCCAAGCCAAGAGATTCAGAGAACAGAAGTAGAGACGGCTCCTGTCCTGGGCTCTCTGTCTGCCTGGGCAATTTGGCAGGTGGTGAAGAGACAGATGGGTGCTCTCCAGTGCTCTGTGTCTGAGAGAATGTGGCACTAATTGAAGTCGATGCATTAGCTGCCATCCATCCGACAACGACTCCAATTTGGTCTTCACGCAGCAGCGATGTACGGCGCTCTACGACAAAGCTGCGCATGAAGGACTGTTCCCTGCTGAAACTGGGTGATGATGAGTCACCGGTGCCCGCAGCAGGCACAGAATCCCCACGTCCTCTCCCTGCTCCGCGCCCACGCCCACGTGCCTTACTCCCTTCCTTCTTCATCTTGGTTGACTGATAAAGATAAGCAGAAAAGTACTAACGGCTTTGTGTGCTTATTCCTGAACAGCTCCTAACAGGTATAAGAAACACTAATTTTCTAAAGTGTGGACTAGACTTTAATATGAACTAATGTGGCCTACACAACTGTAAAGTGGTGTGTTTGGTGAACTTTATTATTTATTTATTTTGTGGGGGCTGATCTGACAACGGATAGAGCTGCAGTCACACGGAGACCGTGCAGACAGCCGTAAACGGCGCTGCAAGGCCCCAAAAACCTCCTCTGCATTATCCTATGTAGTGTTTTTCAACAATTTAGCTGGATACGGGTGGAAAGACACAAATAGGAATTTTTTGAAAAAATGTGCAGCAGCCTGCACTACTTAAAGAAAAGGAAAATGGATTTTACGGTATGACGCAGTGACGCACCCTGAGCTGGACACAACCGGCTATGGCTGCACACAGACTACAGGGCGAGCTGCAGTCACACGGAGACCGTGCAGACAGCCGTAAACGGCGCTGCAAGGCCCAAAAACACTCCTCTACATTATCCTATCTAGTGTTTTTCCACAATTTAGCTGGATACGGGAAAGTCACTAATAGGAATTATTAGAAAAAATGTGCAGCAGCCTGCACTACTTGAAAAAAAAAGAAAAGAAAATAGAACAGTATGAGGCAGTGAACCACCCTCCCTGAACTGAATACAACCAGCTATGGCCTATGGCTGCACACAGACTAGAGAGTGAGCTGCACACACACACACACAGAGACCTTGCAGATCGCTGTGAAAACAGCGCTGCAAGGCAAAAGCAAGGTGATTAGTAGGTGAACACAGCGGTTGCTAAATTAGCCTTGGAAAAGAACAATGAAGCAAATCGCTATCTCAACTGGCCCTCAGTCAGCACACAGCGTCCTGTCACTAACTGAAATCACAGCAGAGTGAGCGCAAAATGGCGCCAGCGACTTTTAAACTGCAGCATGACATCATTTCAGCAGCCAATCACAGCCTTGCCAGTAGTTACATGCCCACCATGCTGAACAGGATATGCCCACACTCAGAATCATTCCTCATTGGCTGAATTCGTGCAGTTTGAATCCTGGGAACTTCCAATTCCGGTATCCGATATGCAGCAAGTATCGGATCTCGGTATCGGAATTCCGATACCGCAAGTATCGGCCGATACCCGATACTTGCGGTATCGGAATGCTCAACACTAGTTATTATATAATAGTATGTTATTATGTTGGAAGCTGCGGGACCAGTGTGGTGTCTGTGAAGTACTATATGAAGATGCTGGAGGGTGAGTATAAGAATGGGGGCACAGGGCTTATATTGAAAGCACCACTCCAGCACTGCAAAATAACACTGGAGTGCTGCTTTAAAATCCCATGGGAGAACTATAACTCCCAGCATGTCCTGCAGATACTATGACATGCTGGGAGTTATAGTTCACTAAAGGAGTGGCAGAGTGCTTTATTGTGTTTTGGAAAGACTAACCTCTTAATTGTGGCAGCCAGCCTGTGGTGAGGTAAAAGCATCCCATGGCTGCACACACAGAGCCCTCCCTCTTGTTGCCTTTCCACAGCACAGGTAATGGAAGCCAGCAGATTCTAGTGGGGAGCCTGAAGGACCTGTGATGATGTCAAGAAGAGGGAGGGCTCTGTGCTGCCATGTGATGCTCCAGCCCACCCACTTCTGACATCATCACAGGTCCTCCTTGTGCACACTGCACAGCACTCAGCTCCAGCCCAGAAAGGTACGCAGCGATAAAAAACACAATACTATCACCATAAGTGCCATTATAAACAGGAGATCTGTACTTAGTATGCAGTGTCTGTCTACGGGTAATACAGTGATCAGTGTTGATATTATACACAGGAGCTCTGCATATAATGTATAGGTAATACAGTGATCACTGGTGACGTTATACACAGGACCTCTGTATATAGTATACAGTGTATAGTGGCAGTGTACAGGTAACACACTGACTCACCAGTGACGGCACAGATCGCCATCACTTCTTACAGCCAAGTGTGCTGAGGGTGGTGTGTAGTGCATTATGTGTGTGTGTTCATATCCCCATGTGTGGTGAGTATCCCATGTCGGGGCCCCACCTTAGCAACTGTACTTTTTGGCGCCATCACTCTCATTCTTTAAGTCCCCCTTGTTCACATCTGGCAGCTGTCAATTTGCCTCCAACACTTTTCCTTTCACTTTTTCCCCATTATGTAGATAGGGGTAAAATTGTTTGGTGAATTGGAAAGCGCGGGGATAAAATTTTGCCTCACAACATAGCCTATGACGCTCTCGGGGTCCAGACGCGTGACTGTGCAAAATTTTGTGGCTGTAGCCGCAATGGTGCAGATGCCAATCCCTGACATACACACATACATACACACACACATTCAGCTATATATATATATATATATATATATATATATATATATATATATATATATATATATACACTCACCGGCCACTTTATTAGGTACACCATGCTAGTAACGGGTTGGACCCCCTTTTGCCTTCAGAACTGCCTCAATTCTTCGTGGCATAGATTCAACAAGGTGCTGGAAGCATTCCTCAGAGATTTTGGTCCATATTGACATGATGGCATCACACAGTTGCCGCAGATTTGTCGGCTGCACATCCCAAAGATGCTCCATACAAGGCAGGATGGATCCATGCTTTCATGTTGTTTACGCCAAATTCTGACCCTACCATCCGAATGTCGCAGCAGAAATCGAGACTCATCAGACCAAGCAACGTTTTTCCAATCTTCTACTGTCCAATTTCGATGAGCTTGTACAAATTGTAGCCTCAGTTTCCTGTTCTTAGCTGAAAGGAGTGGTACCCGGTGTGGTCTTCTGCTGCTGTAGCCCATCTGCCTCAAAGTTCGACGCACTGTGCGTTCAGAGATGCTCTTAGGCCTACCTTGGTTGTAACGGGTGGCGATTTGAGTCACTGTTGCCTTTCTATCAGCTCGAACCAGTCTGCCCATTCTCCTCTGACCTCTGGCATCAACAAGGCATTTCCGCCCACAGAACTGCCGCTCACTGGATTTTTTTTCTTTTTCGGACCATTCTCTGTAAACCCTAGAGATGGTTGTGCGTGAAAATCCCAGTAGATCAGCAGTTTCTGAAATACTCAGACCAGCCCTTCTGGCACCAACAACCATGCCACGTTCAAAGGCACTCAAATCACCTTTCTTCCCCATACTGATGCTCGGTTTGAACTGCAGGAGATTGTCTTGACCATGTCTACATGCCTAAATGCACTGAGTTGCCGCCATGTGATTGGCTGATTAGAAATTAAGTGTTAACAAGAAGTTGGACAGGTGTACCTAATAAAGTGGCCGGTGAGTGTATATATATATATATATATATATATATATATATATAATACAGCGCTAGATAGCTTAAAAGCCGGTAATTCAATTGCCGGCATTTGCTATCTCCTTATCAAACCCGACAGGATATGAGACATGGCTTACATACAGTGAACCATTTCATATCCCTTATTTTTTACGTATTCCTCACTACTAATGTTAGAAGTGTCTGTGTGCAAAATTTTGGGGCTCTAGGTGTTAAAATAAGGGATAAATCAAGGAAAAAACTGGTGTGGGCTTCCGCACAATTTTCTCCACCAGAATGGGAAAGGCAGTGACTATATATATATATATATATATATATATATATATATACAGTCATGGCCAGAAGTATTGACACCCCTGCAATTCTGTCAGATAATACTCAGTTTCTTCCTGAAAATGATTGCAAACACAAATTCTTTGGTATTATTATCTTCATTTAATTTGTCTTAAATGAAAAAACACAAAAGAGAATGAAGCAAAAAGCAAAACATTGATCATTTCACACAAAACTCCAAAAATGGGCCAGACAAAAGTATTGGCACCCTCAGCCTAATACTTGGTTGCACAACCTTTAGCCGAAATAACTGCGACCAACCGCTTCCGGTAACCATCATTGAGTTTCTTACAATGCTCTGCTGGAATTTTAGACCATTCCTCTTTGGCTAACTGCTCCAGGTCCCTGATATTTGAAGGGTGCCTTCTCCAAACTGCCATTTTTAGATCTCTCCACAGGTGTTCTATGGGATTCAGGTCTGGACTCATTGATGGCCACCTTAGAAGTCTCCAGTGCTTTCTCTCAAACCATTTTCTGGTGCTTTTTGAAGTGTGTTTTGAGTCATTGTCCTGCTGGAAGACCCATGACCTCTGAGGGAGACCCAGCTTTCTCACACTGGGCCCTACATTATGCTGCAAAATTTGTTGGCAGTCTTCAGACTTCATAATGCCATGCATACGGTCAAGCAGTCCAGTGCCAGAGGCAGCAAAGCAACCCCAAAACATCAGGGAACCTCCGCCATGTTTGACTGTAGGGACCGTGTTCTTTTCTTTGAATGCCTCTTTTTTTTCTCCTGTAAACTCTATGTTGATGCCTTTGCCCAAAAAGCTCTACTTTTGTCTCATATGACCAGAGAACATTCTTCCAAAACGTTTTAGGCTTTTTCAGGTAAGTTTTGGCAAACTCCAGCCTGGCTTTTTTAAGTCTCGGGGTAAGAAGTGGGGTCTTCCTGGGTCTCCTACCATACAGTCCCTTTTCATTCAGACGTCGACGGATAGTATGGGTTGACACTGTAGTACCCTCGGACTGCAGGGCAGCTTGAACTTGTTTGGTTGTTAGTCGAGGTTCTTTAGCCAACATCCGCACAATCTTGCATTGAAATCTCTTGTCAATTTCTCTTTTCCGTCCACATCTAGGGAGGTTAGCCACAGTTCCATGGGCTTTAAACTTCTTGATGACACTGCGCACGGTAGACACAGGAACATTCAGGTCTTTGGAGATGGACTTGTAGCCTTGAGATTGCTCATGCTTCCTCACAATTTGGTTTCTCAAGTCCTCAGACAGTTCTTTGGTCTTCTTTCTTTTCTCCATGCTCAATGTGGTGCACACAAGGACACAGGACAGAGGTTGAGTCAACTTTAATCCATGTCAACTGGCTGCAAGTGTGATTTAGTTATTGCCAACACCTGTTAGGTGCCACAGGTAAGTTACAGGTGCTGTTAATTACGCAAATTAGAGAAGCATCACATGATTTTTCGAACAGTGCCAATACTTTTGTCCACCCCCTTTTTTATGTTTGGTGTGGAATTGTAGCGCCCCCACTGCCGCAGGGCCGAGAGGTACCCGGTACCGGGCCTCTGAGTCTCTGCTTCTGGGGTTGTCACGGCGGCTAGGCCCCGGCCCGTGACCCTGCCGTGGGGCGCACAGTGAATGGGTGGGTGCGGATGTTGGTGGTGCAGTTGTGGGGTGCAGGTCGCGGTAAATAACGAGGACACCAGGTTGCAGTCTCTTTACCTCTTTACTGGAGATCTCTGAGTCCTCAGTCCAGAATACGGTTCACCAGGCTGCGCAAGTCCGGCCGGTCCAATGGCACCTCCAGAGTTCACTTCACAGGTGGAAATCGGTGCCTTCCTTCTTAGCGCTATGTGTTGTAGTCCTTCCCTGCTATGCTTACGGAAAGTACCCCACAACCGTTGTGTCTGTTTCTCGTGTTCCCTCACAACTCGATTAACTGATCTTCTGCTAATCTTCCGTCCCTTCCTGATGTTACAGTTAGAACGGCACCCGTTTGTCGGGTAGGCCTGGAGTTCTTCCGGGACCCTAGAGACGCCCCTCTCCCGCAATTGCCTCCCAAGACTTCATAGGTGATTTAGGTGAGACAGCCCGCCTGAGACTGACTGTCCTGCCGCTGTTTAGAGTATTGCTTGAAGCTGTCTAATCAAATACTCCCTCGGCGTTCCGGCCGCCGGTAGTGCGCCTCAGTAGGATGTTGCTCCGGTCTTACAGCACGACCCCTACTGGTATTCTCCTATTGCTTGATCTCGTTTCTCACTCAGCACAATCTATCTCGCTTCTAGTCCTTTCTTGGGTCCCGCCGCTTCCCGGAGCTGGCACGGACCCGTTACGTTCTTTTCAATGCCAAGCCTCTGTCAGGATCCCACCCCTGACAGAGACCCTACTGTCTCTTCCTCCACAACACCCTCTGCCACTAGGTGTTGCTTCGTCCAATCCAGTCAGCTTTCTCCTCTAACTTCCTGCCTGACCCCCAGAGTTTACCCACTATGGTGGGGAGTGGCCTAATGAATAGAACCCTTAGCTCCCCCCGGAGGCCCAGCTGTGAAATCTATTGGTGTCTGTGATACCTGATCAGATGAACTCCTTCAGTGCCATCGGACGCACCATAGCTCCCCATAGTGGCGGAGCCACAGTACTGCAACGACCAGGACTCTGGGGCGCTGCACTCCCCCCTGGTTAAACACAGTACTCCGGGACTGGGAAGAAAACAACAATACAAGTTAGCAAAAAGACATACAGTTTTGTTGAGTGCAATAACAATAAGCATATTTGAACAGAGCTTCCCTTTATGGGAGGTGAGGACACTTGAACGTTACAAAACATGGTACAATATCATAGCAACATGCTATAATTAACTTTTCTTACCCAACCGGGTATTCTACTAAGTACAAAATTGTTGAACAATAATTTAACTTTGCCTTTAAGGACATACACTCTTAATCCACTAAAGACCTTCTTATAATCACATTATAAGGCAATTTAACTTTTTTTCATTCTCCTTCTCTAAGTCTGCAGGACCGCCTGTCCTATCGGCACCAGACCTTCTGCCTCTCCTTTCTGTTACAGGACCGCCCCGTTCAGCCAGGGCCTACTGCCTTTTCAACTACTATACACAGTATAGAACATAACATTACTTTCAGTTTAAGAGCACTGAGCCATCTCTACATGACTCCCATAAGGACTCAGGGTTTACCTTCTATCCTAACTATCTATCAACATTATCAAAAACATTTTCTCTTGAACATTAAGCCTTCTCATTATCTTTCTTTCTCTCTATGCATGCTGGACACCACGTCTATCCCTACGGGCCCACTGCATCCTTCTTCTATCTTTCACTTTTTCTTCTCAGAGAACATCATCAGTATTTCTTCACAATTTAACTAGTCAACTACATATAACTTACTCATGTAAACATTATCATCACTTTCTCTTCGTCAAAACATTATTGCTACCTGTCTTAAAGCAATACCATTCTTTAAGTGCAACAAGTGGACATCCCCTTTAAGAGGGGACCAAGTCTTTATGAGGTAGCACATCTTCTCAAGCTACCAGTCCTTACTCAGCAAAGGCTCCGGTGTGGTATCTTCACAAAGAGTCCTTCTTTAAATAAAACCAGTAAGAAGCACCTTTAAGAAGGTGCAAACTATTTACAAGCAGTTTGTATCATGCACTGTTCATGATTCCAGCAGTTCTTTCAGTGATGAATAAACAGGAAACAAAACAAAAAGCAGAAGAAGGGATCCCGGGTAAACAAAGGGATCCCTTTAAGAATAACCCAGGTCGGGTTTAAAGTAGCAAAAAGCAGGGAAACAAACAGTTAACTATGTACAGTTTCAGGTTTCCGAGGTTTAGTTGGACGGCTTCCAGGGCTGCACCTGGCACTTAGCCCTTCCTGGCCTGGGAAAAGTGAGGTCCAGGGTTGCACCCAGTGCTGGACAAACGCCGTTAATCCGTCTTTCATGTACGGTTAAATCGTGCGCAGCGATGGAGATCTGCGCAGCTTGAGTATGGGCATTTGCTGCAGCAGAGGTAGCGGCTGCTGCAAGTTCAGTCACTGGAGCAGAGTCAGCAGCTGTGGCACTAGCAGTCACTGGAGTGGTGTCGGTCGTCAGGGCAGGGTCGTCCTTCATACCTGCTTCAGACGCAGTTCCTCCGGTGCCGATCTGCTCTGCCTCCGCTGGGGTCTGGAATGCTGGCTGCAGGGCCTTGCGCTGCGGCGTTGTCATCTCCGTTTGCAGCATCTCGCTTTCCGGCAGAGCCTTGCTTTCTGGCTTCGGAGCGCTGGGACTTCTTTCCTGCTCCGGACCAGATGAGGCTTCCGACAGATGTCTGGTGAGGCTCCTGATGATGGCCTTCTTCCACCCGGCCTCAGTGCTCAGCTGCGTCTGCGGGAGTTGGTGGATCAGCTCGTCCGCTCCGGTCTGCAGGAGGTCAGCGTCAACTATGGAGGTCTGGCTGTGGTGCCTCTCCGGGTAGCTGGGGGAGTCCTCGGCTCTGACCCCATGCTCCGGCTCCGGGCGCCTGGCCATGGCGTCCTCCATGTCGCTGAATTCTTCTTCCTGGTCCTTTTCCCGCTCTCGCCTTCATGGGCGGTTTCGTTTCCTCTGTCTCTGCCCACCATTGAGGATCAGGAGGCGGATCTCGGCTGCTGACGGACACGTCCTCAAGGGGCCGAGATATTTAGACTGGGCGGCCATTGTCTTTCGTGCTCTTCAGCTTGTTCACGCCCACTTCCACGCCCTTCTTCTTCTCCTGCGCTCTCCTCAGCGCTGTAATGGCGGCGGTTTTGGCGCGAACTTTTGGCGGCAAGTGACAATCCACAGTCTTTGCAATAAAGTACAGTCCAAGCACAGTAAATCACAGTTCCAAGGCACACATGACCTGATTCTTTAGGCTTAAGTAGATCCTGTTCGTGACGCCAAGTTGTAGCGCCCCCACTGTCGCAGGGCCGAGGGGTACCCGGTACCGGGCCTCTGAGTCTCTGCTTCTGGGGTTGTCACGGCGGCTAGGCCCCGGCCCGTGACCCTGCCGTGGGGCGCACAGTGAATGGGTGGGTGCGGATGTTGGTGGTGCAGTTGTGGGGTGCAGGTCGCGGTAAATAACGAGGACACCAGGTTGCAGTCTCTTTACCTCTTTACTGGAGATCTCTGAGTCCTCAGTCCAGAATACGGTTCACCAGGCTGCGCAAGTCCGGCCGGTCCAATGGCACCTCCAGAGTTCACTTCACAGGTGGAAATCGGTGCCTTCCTTCTTAGCGCTATGTGTTGTAGTCCTTCCCTGCTATGCTTACGGAAAGTACCCCACAACCGTTGTGTCTGTTTCTCGTGTTCCCTCACAACTCGATTAACTGATCTTCTGCTAATCTTCCGTCCCTTCCTGATGTTACAGTTAGAACGGCACCCGTTTGTCGGGTAGGCCTGGAGTTCTTCTGGGACCCTAGAGACGCCCCTCTCCCGCAATTGCCTCCCAAGACTTCATAGGTGATTTAGGTGAGACAGCCCGCCTGAGACTGACTGTCCTGCCGCTGTTTAGAGTATTGCTTGAAGCTGTCTAATCAAATACTCCCTCGGCGTTCCGGCCGCCGGTAGTGCGCCTCAGTAGGATGTTGCTCCGGTCTTACAGCACGACCCCTACTGGTATTCTCCTATTGCTTGATCTCGTTTCTCACTCAGCACAATCTATCTCGCTTCTAGTCCTTTCTTGGGTCCCGCCGCTTCCCGGAGCTGGCACGGACCCGTTACGTTCTTTTCAATGCCAAGCCTCTGTCAGGATCCCACCCCTGACAGAGACCCTACTGTCTCTTCCTCCACAACACCCTCTGCCACTAGGTGTTGCTTCGTCCAATCCAGTCAGCTTTCTCCTCTAACTTCCTGCCTGACCCCCAGTTTACCCACTATGGTGGGGAGTGGCCTAATGAATAGAACCCTTAGCTCCCCCCGGAGGCCCAGCTGTGAAATCTATTGGTGTCTGTGATACCTGATCAGATGAACTCCTTCAGTGCCATCGGACGCACCATAGCTCCCCATAGTGGCGGAGCCACAGTACTGCAACGACCAGGACTCTGGGGCGCTGCAGAATTATATCCAATTTGGCTTTAGGACAATTCTTTTTGTGTTTTTTCATTTAAGACAAATTAAATGAAGATAATAATACCAAAGAATGTGTGTTTGCAATCATTTTCAGGAGGAAACTGAGTATTATCTGACAGAATTGCAGGGGTGTCATTACTTTTGGCCATGACTGTATATATATATATATATCTACACTATGTGTACAGTAGACATATATTTGAACTATTCTATTCTAACCTGTCAGTGTGATTTTACTGAACACCGCACTGAATTACCGGCTTTTCTATAGAACACCGGTGCAGATTTCTCACAAGTCACACTGATGGTCCATGTGTAATCCGTATTTTTCTCGCCCCATAGACTTTCATTAGCAGATTTTTTGTGCAATACGCTGACAAACGCAGCATGCTGCAATTTTCTACGGCCGTAAAACACGGCTCCGAAATATACGGCAGATAGGAGCTGCCCCATAGAGAATCATTGGACCATGTGCCATGCATAGTTTTTGCGCCTCTCATACGTCCGGAAAACTCTCTAGTGTGACGCCGGCCTTAGAGATAAGCAAATAGATTTAAGTTTTTTTTAAAAAAAATTTGCATTTATGAAAATATAGATTTTTTCATAATTAGCCATCAAAATGTTAAAAATGTAAAAAGGAAAAATTCCTACATTCATCGTAATGCTTACCTTTCTGGTTACTCTGCATCACCCATTTGGTCATGACATTGTAAACTTACAATATAAAAGGCCTGATCGTAGCTGAATGACCTGGATTACAATGAAGAAGCTGGAGATTCAGTGCACTATGAAATACAGAATAGAACCGGGCGGCGAGCAGCAGGGCTGCCAGATAGGTGAATAGTGAATTGAGTAATAGTTAATTTTGGTTTTAATTTTACCATTTGCTGGCCCTGAGTGGTTTACTAAAATTTATCCCAAGATTTTTTCTAATTTTTCTTTCAAGGAATCACAAATTGAATTGTGGAGTTTAAACTTGTCTAGAAAAACAAATGTCAGGAAATTAAACTCAAACTGATCAATCCTCTCATCTCTAGTTATTGTTGCAGTCAGGTAAGGATTAGTGATGAGTGAGTGTACTCGTTGCTCGGGTTTTCCTGAGCACGCTCCGGTGATCTCTGAGTATTTTTGACTGCTCGGAGATTTAGTTTTCATTCCGGCAGCTGAATGATTTACAGCTACTAGCCTGCTTGATTACATGTGGAGATTTCCTAGCAACCAGGCAGCCCCCACATGTACTCAGCCTGGCTAGTAGCTGTAAATCATTCAGCTTCCACAATGAAAACTAAATCTCCGAGCAGTCATAAATACTCGGAGGTCGCCCGAGCGTGCTCAGGAAATCCCGAGCAATGAGTACACTTGCTCATCACTAGTAAGGATGAGATCTCACTGAAGGTCAAGGAAGATTTTTTTTTTTTATTTATAAATTTATTTAACTTAGAAAAATGTTATATTTGACAAATTTCTGTGGCATTTTTAAATAGTTTTTCATTAATTTACTATGCAATAATTTGAAACTTTAGACAGTTTTCTACTGTCCATTGTGTGTTCTTAATTCAGAAGGTCGGTAATGCTAAGGTAATATTAAACAATTAATCTAACTGGACAATAGAGCTATCACATGGTTATATTTAGCAGATTTTCCTAAACTCTTATGCATGTTGCTGGTACTGTAAACTGCAGTGGATTTTCAGCAAGCAAATTCACAGAACAACATCTGCTGTGTTTTTGCATTGTGCAAACTTTAGTCTTCATTTTTAAAACTACCTAAGCACTTAAAAGATAGATGTGTAGATAGATAGATAGATAGATAGATAGATAGATAGATAGATAGATAGATAGATAGATAGTGTAGATAGCTAGGAATCCAAAAAACAGGAACAGCACACCGTTATTTGTGGAAAAAAGAGCAGTTTTATTTAGCCCATGATGGCGACGTTTCTAAGAAGTGTACCTTTTTCAAGCAGTGACTTGACTGCTTGAAAAAGGTTCACTTCTTTGGTCTGAAATGTCGCCATCATGGGCTAAATAAAACCGCTCTTTTTTTCACAAATAATGGTGTGCTGTTCCTGTTTTTTGGATTCCTACATTCAAAATCTGGTATTTGCCTGTGGGAGCTTTTTTGCACCCGGACTCCATATCTGCTTATTGTGCTGCATATATACTGTGTGTATATATATATATATATATATATATATATATATATATATATATATATATATATATATACATACATATATATATATATATATATATATATATATATATATATATTTTTATTTTTTTTTTCAAAAAAAGAGGCAGCACTCCATTGTTTCAGTGAAAAATGTGCAGGGTTTAATCTACCCACATATTCAGGCAACGTTTCAGCTCACAATCAGCTTTTCTCAAGCAGTGAGTATGTTCATGTGCTTCCCTTTTATACATATCTACAACATCCTTAATTGTGTCCAATTATGCATTATAAGGTGCTACTTAGATTTTTGTTTTTATAAAGTGCATATGTGCTAATCATGTTTGACCGCAGCTGTGCCAATAAAAGTGTATAAAAATCTTCCTAATTCCCCATATTGTACAGTACAGTTTGCATAAAAGATCTTTACTTTACCCGGCAGATGCATGTTAAGCGTGGAGGACGCCATTATATCCTTTCAGCGTCTTGTTAGGTCTACTGCCATGCTCCCACACGGACTGGTTCGAATTGCAATTGGACTTGGGACAATTCTTTAGAAGAATTAAACTTAAGGAGTGGTTTTCTGAAAAAAATATTCCTAGAAAAGAGAAAACAAGTGAATTTGATTTAAGAATGGTTGAGTTGAGGAAAGAAAGTACCTTTGCTCCACCCAATAATTCCAGTGCAGTTGAAGCATTTGAAAAAGCTGTACTTATGGACATTGAGACTCTTAGGAGTAATGCAGTAAGAGAGTATAGACATCCCAATATGTTGAAAGAAGAATTTGAGGCATTGCAGGGGCTTGTCCATGACGACGGCATCATTATTAAACCAGCGGATAAGGGGGGTGCTGTCGTCGTCATGGACAAGGCCATGTATATCAGTGAAGTTATGAGACAACTGCAGGATGGAAATGTGTATTGTAAGATGGACAGTGACCCCAAATATAATATTGATAGGGAAATTAGAATGATTTTGAAAGAAGCAGTAGATGGTTATATCATAGATCAAGAATTGCATGATTATTTGCTAGTTGAACACCCACGGACACCAGTATTGTATCTAACACCTAAAATTCATAAAACCTTAAAAAACCCTCCTGGCTGTCCGATTATATCGGGGGTCAAATCAATTTTTAATAAAATAGGCATTTTCTTAGATAGAATATTTAATCCGATAGTAAGAAACGGCAAGGCATATATTAAAGATACAACAGACTTTCTTAGAAAACTTGAAGGGGTAGAACTGAATCAGGAGGTGATACTTGCGTCTTTTGACGTGGTATCACTATACACGTCCATTGATCATGAACGAGGACTAAAAGCGGTGGAGAAGAAATTGGATATAGCTAAATACACTTGGGAAGGAAAAACCCTTATATTAAAACTGTTGGAAACTATCCTGAAAAGAAACTATTTTTTATTTGGTGATGTTTTTTACACCCAAAAACGGGGAACTGCTATGGGGGCCAATATGGCCCCCTCCTACGCAAACTTGGTGATGGAGGTCCTTGAGGAGGAATGGATCTACGTGTCCCACCATTTCCAGCATGTGCTGGTATGGTGGAGATACGTGGATGACGTGTTCCTCCTCTGGACTGGAACTCAAGAAAAATTGGATGACTTTTTGGGCTTTCTAAACACTATAGACCTGACAATTAAATTCACATTAGTCTCCTCTAAAAAGGAATTGCAATTTCTGGACGTGTTGGTTAAACAGAAGGAGGGCAAATTAGACACTACCCTATTTGTAAAAGTAACGGATAAGAATAACTTATTAGCATACGACAGCCATCATCCACGTAATATGGTGAAATCGATACCATTGGGGCAGTTACTTAGGGTACGCCGTATAGTACAAGACGAAGAAGAAGTGGATTGGGTAATGGACTCACTCATAAAGAAATTTAAAAATAGAGGATATCCGAAAGAACTTTTGATGGTTACTAAGCAGAAGGTCTTAAAATTAGAAAGAAGCAAATTAATAAATGAAAGAACGAGGAATATTAAGAAAAAACATCTAGACCGTATACCGCTTGTAGCAACCTATGTAGAAGAGAGTAGTGAGATAAATAAAATTATAAAAAAACACTGGGGGATGCTGGGAAAGTGTCTCCCAGGTGTAAAGGAGTTCAAACTGCCACCTCTTTTTTCATATAGAAAAAATAGAAATATTAAAGACTACCTTGTAAAATCAGATATAGGATCCTTTAAAAAGAGTACACAAGCTACCTTGACAGGTAGGAATAAAACTGGTTGTTTTCCCTGCCTAGGATGTGTCAACTGTGCATATATGGACAAAGGCCCCACATTTCAGCATCCAGAAACAAAAAAAGTATACAAAATTAAACAATTTCTGACTTGCAGTTCAGACCACGTTGTCTATCTACTAATGTGCCCATGCAATTTGTGGTACATTGGGGAGACGACGTGTGAATTTAAAGTCAGAATGAATCAGCATAGATACACAATTAGGAAAAAAAGAATGGACCTCCCGGTACCGAAACATTTTACAGAGAATAACCACTCAGAAAAGGATCTCAGGTGTAAAATTATAGATGTAGTGCCTATTCAGAGGAGAGGAGGGAATAGGGAGCAAATCCTAAAGAAAAAAGAACTTATGTGGATTTATGAGCTCAACACCTTGAAACCCAAAGGGCTAAATGTTGACTTTAAGATACATGCTATTGCTTAAAAGATATATGTGTAACTCACCTTGACAGATAATGTAAGGACTCTTTGTATATGTATTAGAGGTATAGTGCAATATCTCTAATTTTTATTCTTTATTTATATTTTCCCCATTTTTTTAGATGCGTTGGGGCGGAGCATGAAAGTGTGGAGGACGAATAAAAAATGCATGAAATCTATGTAAAACTAAAATTAATTTGAAGTTCTTTAAATAAATGAATGAATAATGAAATTGGGTATTGTATTTACTTATTTACCTCAAAAATCTATGGTACCGTGTATATGGGCATATTAATGAATATAAGTGGAACCAGGACTCAGGTGTAACTACCTTTGTGGTTACAGTTGCGGTATACTGACCTGAAAAGGTTAATTGCCGTAGCCTAATACCGCATGACTCCCGGAGACAACCTGAAAAAGGTGCCGTCCGGTGCGTCAGGGTGGGAAATAACACCAAAAAGAAGTCCATATGGCAATAATTGAATAAGTAATGTGCCCAATACGTAAGTACCAATAGGAAGCCACAACAAAGATGGCGATATTGAAAGGACGCGCGCATGCGCCAATAGGGAACGCCACACAAGGCAGTGGATTGGCTGGCTACTCATCGCATAGAGATGACACAGTGAGACATGCGCAGCAGACCTAACAAGAAAGGATATAATGGCGTCCTCCACGCTTAACATGCATCTGCCGGGTAAAGTAAAGATCTTTTATGCAAACTGTACTGTACAATATGGGGAATTAGGAAGATTTTTATACACTTTTATTGGCACAGCTGCGGTCAAACATGATTAGCACATATGCACTTTATAAAAACAAAAATCTAAGTAGAACCTTATAATGCATAATTGGACACAATTAAGGATGTTGTAGATATGTATAAAAGGGAAGCACATGAACATACTCACTGCTTGAGAAAAGCTCATTGTGAGCTGAAACGTTGCCTGAATATGTGGGTAGATTAAACCCTGCACATTTTTCACTGAAACAATGGAGTGCTGCCTCTTTTTTTTGAAACATATGAAACTTGGATGATCGGTGGACTGGTTGTCTGGGGGCCTTGCACCCGAAGATAAGTATCTCTATGCTGTTCCTTTTCTTTCTCCTATATATATATATGTGTGTGTGTGTATATATGTATATATGTACAGTGTATATATGTGTAAATATATATGTACAGTGTATAGATGTGTAAATATATATGTGCAGTGTGTATATATGTATATATGTACATTGTGTGTGTATAAATATATATATATATATATATATATCAGTGACACACACACATATATACTGTATATATATATATATATATATATATATATATATTACATACATAGATAGAAGAAAAGCTGGCAATTCAGTAGCCGTGTACTGTAAAATCACAGCTGGAGCCAACAGGATAGAAGAGATGGATTACATACAGTAAATACAAATAAAATAGATATGCAGATGTCAGTGACAAATACAATTAGTACAGTGTGTATGCAGCTTACTGTACATGTAACTAGCAGAGGGAAAGCCAGTGGCTGGGGGCCAATGTTTGTAGCCTGTAACGGGGTAATTCCTATGGAGCTTCCCAGACTATTAATGTCAGCTCACAGCCATTTAATTAGTCTTTACTGGCTATTAAAATGGGGGGACCCTACAAAAAAATGATATAGAGTCCCCCTATAATTAACCATCAAAGGCTATGCAGACAGCTGTGGGCTGATATTATTAGCCTGGAAAGGGGCCATGGATACTGGCCCCCCAAGCTAAAAACATCAGCTCTCAGCCGCACCAGAAAAGCGCATCTCCAAGATGCTCCAATTTTGGCACTTAGCCTCGCTCTTCCCACTTGCGCTGTAGCGGTGGCAAGTGGGGTGATAGTGGGAGGATTAATGTCACGTTTGTATTGTCAGGTGACATCAAGCCCCCGAGGTTAGTAATGGGGGCATCAATAAGATGCCCCCATTACTAACCCAATAGTCACTTTGTATGAAAATACACACCAAGAATCAAGTCCTTTAATTGAAAGAATGACAAGGACTCCTTTAATAATTTTAATCAAACCATACTTATGATCTCTCCCATTTCCTTGATGCCCTTGTCATCTGCAAAAGAGTTAAAAACAAAAAACAATATTCCTCACCTTTCTACAGAGATGCAGCTAATCCATTTGTCCCATGACAGGTCTAGCTCTGCTACATCTATCATCTATATGGCAGGCTGCATGGTTGCATGATGCAACCATATAGCCTGTCATCCAGCAGAAACACTGAGCATTGTGTGCTCAGTGTCTCCCTGTGAACTCCTGTTACATGTCTGAGCACACCGCAAGCTTGAGAAAGTTCTCCTGCACGCGGTGCCGTCAAACAGGTCCTGTGAGTTCACAGCCAATAAACTCGCTTCACCTTTCTCATGTCAATGCGAGCACCATGGAAAAAATGTTATGATATCCAAAGTATCCATGGCCCCTTTCTAGGCTATTAATATCAGCCCGCAGCTGTCTGCATAGCCTTTGCTGGATATTAATTATAGGGGAACCCTACATCTTTTTTTGGGTCCCCCATTTTAATAGCCAGTACAAGCTAAGTATACAGTTGTGAGCTGATATCAATAGCTTGGGAAGCTCCATGGGTATTACCCCCTTCCCAGGCTATAAACCTCGGCCCCCATCCATCGGCTTTCCCTCTGCTAGTTATGAAAATTATGTGGGAGCCCTAGCCATTTTTTTCAGAAAAATAATCTTTTATTAATTAAATACATGTACAGTGAGCTGCACACACACTGTACTACTTGTATTTGTCACAGACATCTGTATATCTACCTATTCTATGTGTATTTACTGTGTGTAATCAATCTCTTCTATCCTGTCGGCTCCTGCAGTGATTTTGCAATACATGGCAGATGAATTGCCAGCTTTTCTTCTATCTATCTATGTAATATAGATACATATATATATATATATATATATATATATATATATATATATATACCGTATATACTCGAGTATAAGCCGAGATTTTGAGCCCAAAAAAATAGGCTGAAAGTGCCCCTCTCAGCTTGTATTCGAGTCATGGTCGGCGGCTGAGGGGGAGCGACTGTCAAATACTCGCCTGCTCCCGGCACTCCTGACGCGGTCCCTGCGTGTCCCATGGTCTTCAGGCGCTGCAGCTTCTTCCGCTGTTCAGTAGTCACTGGTACCACTCATTAAAGTAATGAATATGGACTCCACTCCCAGTGGAGCCCCATATTCATTACTGTAATTATTATTATTATTATTATTTATTTATATAGCACCATTAGTTCCATGGTGCTGTACATGAGAAAAGGGTTACATACAGAGTTACAGATATAGTTTACAATAAACACATTTACAGTGACAGACTGGTACAGAGAGGAGAGGACCCTGTCCTTGCGGACTTACATTCTATGGGATAGTGGGGAAGAGACAGAAGGACAGAGGTGCAGCAGCTCTGGCGGTGGTGAGGCGGCTGCTCTGGCGAGGCGGCAGAATGGTTATTGCAGGCTGTAGGCTTTCTTGAAGAGATGGGTTTTCAGGTTCCGTCTGAAGGATCCGAGGGTGGTGGATAGTCGGACGTGTTGAGGCATGAAATTCCAGAGGATGGGGGATATTTGGGAGAAATCTTGGAGGCGGTTGTGTGAGGTATGAATAAGTGTGGAGGAGAGTAGGAGGTCTTGGGAGGATCGGAGATTATGTGAGAGAAGATATTGGGAGATTAGTTCAGAGATATAGGGAGGGGACAGGTTGTGGATGGCTTTGTAGATCAGTGTTAGTAGTTTGAACAGGATTTGTTGGGGAATTGGGAGCCAGTGGAGAAATTTGCAGAGGGGAGAAGCAGGAGAGTAGCGAGGAGAGAGGTGAATTAGCTGGGCAGCAGAGTTGAGGACAGACTGGAGTGGTGCAAGAGAGTTAGCAGGGAGGCCACAGAGGAGGGTGTTGCAGTAGTCGAGGCGGGAGATGATGAGGGCATGCACAAGAGTTTTGGTAGATTGTGGGCTGAGGAAGGGATGGATTCTGGCAATATTTTTGAGTTGGAGGCGACAGGACAGGAAGTGGCAAGAGTTTGGACGTGCGGTTTGAAGGACAGGGCAGAGTCGAAAGTTACCCCGAGGTAGCGGATTTCAGGTGCGGGAGAGAGCGTGATGCCGTTTACCATAATAGATAGGTCAGGTAGGGGGGATACGTGAGATGGGGGAAAGATGATGAGTTCGGTTTTGTCTACATTAAGTTTTAGGAAGCGAGAGGTGAAGAAGGAGGATATGGCTGACAGACAGTTCGGGATTCTGGAGAGCAGAGAGGTGACATCTGGGCCAGAGAGGTAGATCTGAGTGTCGTCCGCATACAGGTGGTACTGGAAGCCATGGGACTTTATGAGTTGTCCTAGGCCAAGGGTATAGATGGAGAAAAGTAGGGGCCCTAGGACAAAGCCTTGAGGGACTCCAACAGAGAGAGGGCGGGATGAGGAGGTGGTGTGGGAGTGGGAAACACTAAATGTGCGGTCAGAAAGGTATGAGGCAATCCAGGACAGGGCAAGGTCTTTGATGCCAAGGGAAGAAATAATCTGTAGCAGTAGGCAGTGATCAACTGTGTCGAAAGCAGAGGACAGGTCAAGAAGGAGGAGTATGGAGAGCTGTCTGTTATCTTTGGCTGTGACTAAGTCATTAGTAATTTTGGTCAGAGCAGTTTCGGTGGAGTGGTGGGGGCGGAAGCCAGATTGGAGGTTGTCAAGGGGAGAGTTAGATGAGAGGTGGGAGGAAATTTGAGCATGGACATGCTGCTCAAGGAGTTTTGAAGCAAACGGGAGCAGTGATATGGGGCGGTAGCTGGGCATTGCAGTTGGGTCAAGGTTAGTTTTTTTGAGGATGGGCGTGATGGTGGCATGTTTGAAGGCAGAGGGGAAGGTACCAGAAGATAGCGATAGGTTGTAGAGATGGGTTAGGGCTGGAATGAGCATGTTAGTGAGGTTGGGGAGCAGGTGGGAGGGGATGGGGTCAAGTGCACAGGTAGTGAGGTGCGATTTGGAAAAGAGGCGAGTAAGCTCTCCTACAGTGATGTTGGAGAGGGAGGTTATTAGGGAAGGGCAGAGGTCTGGTATATGGAGAGGTTGGGGTGGTGGAACAGTTAGGGTTTGCCTCGTTTGGTCGATCTTGTTTTTGAAGTAGGTGGCAAAGTCCTCGGAAGAGATGAGGGGAGTTGGAGGTGGCAGTGGTGGGTGGAGGAGGGAGGTAAATGTGCTGAATAGTTGTTTTGGGTTGTAGGATAGTGAAGATACAAGGTTAGTGAAATAGGTCTGTTTAGCGGAGGTGAGGGCTAATTTGAAGTCAAATGTAGCTTGTTTGAAAGCAGTGAAGTCGTCTGGCAGGCGTGTTTTCTTCCAACACCGCTCCGCAACCCTGGATGCTTGTCAAAGTTTTTTTGTGAGATTGTTATGCCAAGGTTGCCTATTGGTTCTTCACACTGTGACATGCATGAGAGGGGCGCCTGACTCTATGGCTGATGTGAGGGTAGAGTTATAAAAAGCGGTGGCGCTGTCCATGTCGTGGAGTGAAGATATGGAGGACAGAGGTAGAAGAGAGTCTGAGAGTCTGTGAATGTCTAGATGTGCGAGGTTTCTGTGAGGATGTGGTAATGGCTGGACATGGGGGGCAGGTGAGGAGGACAAGGATGAGAAGGTGAGTAGATGGTGGTCAGATAGGGGGAAGGGAGAGGTTGTGAGGTTAGATAAGGAACAGAGACGGGTGAAGATGAGGTCTAGTGTATGTCCGTCTGTGTGGGTGGCTGTGGAGGACCACTGAGTGAGTCCAAAGGATGAAGTAAGGGCCAGGAGCTTGGAGGCTGCTGGCTGGCGGGTGTCAGTAGGGATATTAAAGTCACCCATGATGATGGTGGGGATGTCAGCAGAGAGAAAGTGAAGGAGCCAGGTGGAGAATTGGTCGATGAAGGCAGTGGCTGAGCCTGGTGGTCGGTATATGACAGCCATTTGGAGATTGGAGGGAGCGTAGATACGGACAGAGTGAACCTCGAAAGAAGGGAGAATAAGGGAGGGTGGGGGTTGGATAGGGTTGAAGGAACAGTTTTTAGAAAGAAGGACACCCACTCCTCCACCATGTCTGTTGCCAGAGCGAGGAGTGTGGGTAAATTGGAGGCCACCGTAACTCAGTGCTGCAGGCAAGGCCGTGTCAGGGGGTGTCAGCCAGGTCTCAGTGAGGGCCAGGAAGGAAAGGTTGCGGGAAGTGAAGAGATCATGGACCATGTGGAGCTTGTTGCAGACAGAGCGGGCATTCCACAGTGCCCCAGAGAGAGGAAGCAGGGGGGTGGGGGTCAGTGGCACAGATTTTAAGTGTGAGGGGTTGCGATAGTTTCTCATAGTGTGAGAAGGATAGGGGTGAGGATTAGTGATGAATGAGGCGGGGTGGGAAGGATTGGGGGTATGTGTTGCCAGCAGTGAGAATAAGCAGAGAAAGAGAAGTGAAGGAGAGTGATTGGCTTATTTTATATTTTGGTGATAGAGGTCTGAGGTTAGAGAGCAGGTCTGCAGATGGAGTGAGGTGGGGGGGTAAGAGAGAGGGGGAGATAGTTATGTGGTTTGAGGGTGCAGGGGTAAGGGGTTAGTGGAGGAGAGAGGATTAGTGGAGCAAAAACGGTGGGGGAAATGTGAGCATGGTTAAAGAGCAGGGGAGAAAAAGAAAGGCAAGTAACTTTAGAAGACAGTGATTAGTCTTACCATCTGGCTGATTTCTGGACTATTTCTGGTATATTTCAGATGATACACTTAAAATATGTCACTTGAAAGTATGTCACATCTGACTAACGTCAAATCTGACCCGCTCCATGCAACTTATACCATTCTAATGACCAAGAAATGAAGCCAGGTGAGACAGGGAGGGGAGGAAGGAGGCAGAGGAAAGTCCACAGCAGGGGACAATTAGCAGATTGCAGTTAATACAACATTTGACTACCAAAGATGAAGACAGAGGCAGGATAAGATCAAAAGATGGGGCTAGGTGTGAGGAGCACAGACATGTCAATATGCAGTCAGAAAATTTTCAGAATGATACAGGAATTAAAAGTCAGGGAAAAAGAAGCAAAGTACCACTTAGAACAGAGGGAGAGAAGTACATGGGATTCAGGGGTGCAGTGGCTATTCCAGAGAAGGAGATTGTTCAGACGTACCAGCAGTGTCTCATGGTCCCTGCGTGTCCCATGGTCTTCAGGCGCTGCAGCTTCTTCCCCAGTTCAGCGGTCACTGGTACCACTCATTAAAGTAATGAATATGGACTCCACTCCCATAGGGGTGGAGCCGCATATTCATTACTGTAATGAGCGGTACCATGTGACCGCTCACTACAGGAAGAAGCTGCCGCGCCCGGAGACCGTGGGACATGCAGGGACCGCGTCAGGAGTGCCGGGAGCAGGTGAGTATTTCATATTCACCTTTCCGCATTCCACCGACGCTCCATCTTCTGCGTCCTCTGCACTGACTGTTCAGGTCAGAGGGCGCAATGATGTATTAGTGTGCGTGTTGCCCTCTGCCTGAACAGTTACTGTGGAGAGACGGGACGCTGAGGAGCAGCAGGCTGCAAGAGAGGTGAGTATGTCATTTTTTTGTTTTAGTGCAGCAGCAGCATTACATGTGGCACAATGTTATATGGAACATCTATGGGACCATAAAGAACTGCATTGAGCATTATATGGGGCACCTATGGGGCCATAAAGAACTGCATGAAGCAATATATGGGGCTCCTGATTCAATATGGATATTCAAAAACACTTAACCTACTGATGTCTCAATTAATTTTACTTTATTGGTATCTATTTTTTTTTTTTTACATTTACCGGTAGCTGCTGCATTTTCCACCCTAGGCTTATACTCGAGTCAATAAGTTTTTCCCAGTTTTTTGTTGCAAAATCAGGGGGGTCAGCTTATACTCGAGTATATATATATATATATATATATATATATATATATATATATATATATATATATATATATATACATATATATATTTGGGTGTCATTGACATCGGAATATCTATATATCCTATGTGTATATATCTATTCTAGCTATTCTATTCTAACCAGCCAGTGTGATTTTACTGTACCTGGTGAATTAATTGCCGACTTTTTAAAGGACAGTGGTGCATAAAAATAGGACCGCACTCGCATGGTCAGAGTACTGTGCCATTTTTTTTTATCGCACCCATAGGCTTGCATTGGCGAGTCTGGGCCAACTCTTGGTGAAAATCACAGCATGCTACAATTTTACACACATGCTGAATATGGCTAAGAAAATAAACGGTGATGTGATTAACACTGGGCTGAGTGCTATGCAATGTTTTCTCACATAGCACTTGCCTGTATTCTATGGTAGTGTGACGCCGACCTTACTATAAGAGAACCAGGAGGCTAACAGAGTGGATAATAGAGAGACGTTGGGGATCTACATTGCTAAAAGCTGCAGAGAAATTCAGAAGAGCCAGAAGGGACTAGTTACCATTAGATTTAGATATTGGTAGATTGATAGAGAAGAAAGGTAAGTATCCAGCTCCAAATCCAGATTCAAATGCACTCTGAGTTGTGACAAAGGACGGCAGAGTGCGTTTGAAACTGGTAACCTCATTGTCTGTCAGTGACATGATCTTTCCTACCATGGAGCTATTATTTTCAAATAAAGGCAGCTTTTAACTGGATTTGGACCTGGATACTTACCTTTCCTCTACAATTCATGTGTGGTGAGGATGAACTTTCCATGCTCCTGTACATATAAAAGCAAAAGGCGAGCTGGCTTTTTTTCTATTTCAGATATTGATAGAGACTTTGTTATTATCATTTATTATTGTAGCACCATTTGTTCCATGGCGCCTTAAAAGGAAAAGTTAAAATCTATGTACAAGGGTAAGGTATACTCTCACATTAACTTTGTCATTATATATCCATTGTATGGCAGCATAATTTGTATCCTGAGAAGGACGTTTTATTTGGACTTTGACCTGCAGTATTTGTGTGAAATAAAACATAGTTATGTGAACACTGTATATTTGTATTATTTCCAATAGTTGGCATTTCAGTACAGTTTAAACAAGTAAAAAATTCATATAAAGCTGTGTAATAAAAATCATTAGCGAGATCAATTGACCAATAGATAGAAATTGATAAATTACGATAGCCAAAAATACTAAACCATGGGCAACATGGTGGCTCAGTGGTTAGCACTGTTACTTTGCAGCGCTTTGATCCTGAGTTCAAATCCCACCAAGGACAACATCTGTGAAGAGTTTGTATCTTCTCCCCATGTTTGGTGGGTTTCCTCCAAGTTCTCTGATTTCCTCCCACATTCCAAAGACATACTGATAGGGAATTTAGAATGTGAGCTCCAGTGGAGACAGTGATGATGGTGTCTGTAAAGTGCTGTGGAATTAATGGCGCTATATAAGTAAGTAATAGAAATAAGTACATTAGGAATCAGCTGAGGCAAACTAAAGGAATGCTGGATGGATTCTGGTTCCAAGGAACTGCACTCCTCTGTCAAGAGACAACATTGCATTTTAAAAAAAATGTGACCTTCTATTAAGAGCTAACTCCATACTGAGTTAATATTGTAAGCCAATTTCAGACATGCAGCATTTCATTATGTTAAAGGATTTCTGGAATATTCAATTAATAGTTTTTTCTTAGTGCCTGCAATTAAGGTATGAATAGTGAATATTCTACCATCCGTCCTTCGCTGATCTGCAAAGTAAAGGAGCATCAGTACTCTTTATGTAAAAATATTGCTGTCAAATTAGCAAAGTAAAGGAATGCAACTTTTTTTTATTGTGGGCAGTAATACATTTTGTGACAACATGTTTCCAAGCATCCCGATTTATACAAAATGAGCCCTTGTAGCATACTCATAGGTCAAATATTTATTTTCTGTAGAAATCAAGCTAATTAAGTGGAGTCCTAATTAAGAATCTCTCTGAGTTGATTAGTGTAGTGTTTGAGTTGTTAGGTTGGTGTTATAGAAATAAAAAAATATTAAAATACTAAAAATAACTAATTCTATTATTCTAATTCTTATTATGAATCCTTTATTAATACAACTTCAAACATATGCAAATTTTGTGCGGTTTTCTTATACCGCTTTAATCAACATAGTTGCATAAGTGTAGGCCAAAATCTATAATTTTCTCTTCCACTTTGCCTACAGGTACAAACAGAAATCAAGAAAACATGGACTAGATGGAATCTTGCTTTTGACTGGAAAAGCACAACACACTGTGGTAACTTCAGGTATGGCTCTGTCCTGACAAATATGACCCACAGCACCAGCAGCCAGTCACAAATGGTAACCAGCTCTCGCATGGTATTGATCTCCAGCAAAATCAGTCGAAGTGTCAGCAAACAAGCCGATGGACATATGAATTTGCCTGGGTATGTTAGAAGTAACTCTGAACATGAATGTTTGCCTCACTGGATTCAAGAAGAGGCCATTGAGGATGACGAGAAGCAGGTTGATGATATATCCTTAAAGGAGTCATTAAGGCCACTACAAGTGAACACAGAGGCAGAGATCAACAGAAATCATTTGGAAGAAACTCTATAAGAAATAGTTTTGAAATATGGCCCAAAAGGATAATTTGCCTAAAACGGGTACTTTATGTATTTTTTTTTTTAATCTTCCTATTATTAGTCATGCTGAGAATGTATACATTTTGGAAATCATTACTGCATGGCTCAGTATTGGAGATGTGTTTCTGCACAAACTGAGCTTAAGCACAATTACAGTTGTTTAAATAAAAAAAACGCATAGACAAAGAACATGAAGCTATATTAAATATGAAGAGATTTTTTTCTGCTACTAAAATACTAAAATAGTACATTTATATTAACAGTGCTGTATTTTCATTGCTTTAAATAAAATGCTGGAATAATTGTTTTATAGTTATTTTTTTTTTACAATTTATGAATAGGCCAGGTTCAGACATGCGTATTTTACATGCAAAATTTCACCATGTATTAGTCTCTTCCACTGTCAGGTCTGACTTGCAGATTTAGATTTATTAGTGCGAAAAAAGCAGTTATCACAAGGATCACCCATGCTCCATGTGTTTACACATACATTGCAAATATTAACTTTAGATGCGTAAATACAAATTCCATAAAGCTCTCATATGGATGGAAAAATTAGACATAGGGTTGACATACAGATGTGCATGCACAGAATAAAACATGCAATTTTTCATATGCTCATCTGAACCTGATATTAGGATAAGATGCTGTCAATGGCTGTAGATATATAATCATAACAATATAATGGCATGCATAGGGTTAAATATAATGTAGTAATAGATTAAAAACAATAAATAGAGCTCTGCATACAAAGAATTGTTCAATAAAGAAAGAATTGCTAAACATTCTTTCCACAGTCAGAATAAATATCCAAGTGCAATAATATTAGCAGTGAAATAAAGTGTGCGGGGTTAAAACTTAAGATGATAATAAATAAAATCTTTTGATATTTAAATTCACCAAATTTTTTTATTTGATTTACAGTAAATCAATTCACCATGAATTGCATTGCTGCCAATCCTCCAACTGCTCTGAGAAAACGTATGTAACATTCTGAGGTCTCTCAGAATGTTATCTGTTATGACCCCAATGGCGAGGGTCTCAGAGGAACGTGGACGTCTGCAGAATACAAAAATCCAGCTCATAGGGCAGTGGTAACTGGGTTGACCATATATCTACTCCTAACGCCAACACTAGCAGTAGCCGGGGATCATTCCTACGTTGATTCTAGATGACACGCGCCAGCCGGAGAATCTAGCTACCCCTAGTAGAGGAAAACAAAGACCTTTCTTGCCTCCAGAGAAGGGGACCCCAAAGCTGGATAGAAGCCCCCCACAAATAATAACGGTGAGGTAAGAGGAAATGACAAACACAGAAATGAACCAGGTTTAGCACAGAGAGGCCCGCTTACTGATAGCAGAATAAAGAAAGGTAACTTATATGGTCAACAAAAACCCTATCAAAATCCACACTGGAAATTCAAGAACCCCCGAACCGTCTAACGGTCCGGGGGGAGAACACCAGCCCCCTAGAGCTTCCAGCAAAGGTCAGGATATAGATTAGGAACAAGCTGGACAAAAATACAAAACCAAAACAAATAGCAAAAAGCAAAAGGCAGACTTAGCTGATATAACTGGAACCAGGATCAGTAGACAAGAGCACAGCAGACTAGCTCTGATAACTACGTTGCCAGGCATAGAACTGAAGGTCCAGGGAGCTTATATAGCTACACCCCTAACTAACGACCCAGGTGCGGATAAAAGGAATGACAGAAAAACCAGAGTCAAAAAACTAGTAACCACTAGAGGGAGCAAAAAGCAAATTCACAACAGTACCCCCCCCTTAGTGAGGGGTCACCGAACCCTCACCACGACCACCAGGGCGATCAGGATGAGCGGCATGAAAGGCACGAACTAAATCGGCCGCATGAACATCAGAGGCGACCACCCAGGAATTATCCTCCTGACCATAGCCCTTCCACTTGACCAGGTACTGAAGCCTCCGCCTGGAGAGGCGAGAATCCAAGATCTTCTCCACCACGTACTCCAACTCGCCCTCAACCAACACCAGAGCAGGAGGCTCAGCAGAAGGAACTACAGGCACAATGTACCGCCGCAACAAGGACCTATGAAATACATTGTGAATAGCAAACGACTCAGGAAGATCCAGACGAAAAGATACAGGATTAAGGATTTCCAATATCTTGTAAGGCCCAATAAAACGAGGTTTAAATTTGGGAGAGGAGACCTTCATAGGAACAAAGCGGGAAGAAAGCCATACCAAATCCCCAACGCGTAGTCGGGGACCCACACCGCGGCGGCGGTTGGCAAAGCGCTGAGCCCTCTCCTGTGACAACTTCAAGTTGTCCACCACATGATTCCAGATCCGCTGCAACCTATCCACCACAGAATCCACCCCAGGACAGTCAGAAGACTCCACATGACCCGAAGAAAAGCGAGGATGGAAACCAGAGTTGCAGAAAAAAGGCGAAACCAAGGTGGCGGAACTAGCCCGATTATTAAGGGCAAACTCAGCCAATGGCAAGAATGTCACCCAATCGTCCTGATCAGCAGAGACAAAACACCTCAAATAAGCCTCCAAAGTCTGATTGATTCGCTCCGTCTGTCCATTAGTCTGAGGATGGAAAGCAGACGAAAACGACAAATCAATGCCCATCCTACTACAAAAGGATCGCCAGAACCTGGAAACGAACTGGGATCCTCTGTCTGACACAATATTCTCAGGGATGCCGTGCAAACGAACCACGTTCTGGAAAAACACAGGAACCAGATCGGAAGAGGAAGGCAGCTTAGGCAAAGGAACCAAATGGACCATCTTGGAGAAGCGATCACATATCACCCAGATAACGGACATGCCCTGAGATAGCGGAAGATCAGAAATGAAATCCATGGAGATATGTGTCCAAGGTCTCTTCGGGACAGGCAAGGGCAAGAGCAAACCGCTGGCACGAGAACAGCAAGGCTTGGCTCGAGCACAAGTCCCACAGGACTGCACAAATGACCGCACATCCCTTGACAAGGAAGGCCACCAAAAGGACCTGGCCACCAGATCTCTGGTGCCAAAAATTCCCGGGTGACCTGCCAACACCGAGGAATGAACCTCGGAAATGACTCTGCTAGTCCACTTATCCGGGACAAACAGTCTGTCAGGTGGACAAGACTCAGGCCTATCAGCCTGAAATCTCTGCAACACACGTCGCAGATCCGGAGAAATAGCTGACAAGATAACTCCATCTTTAAGAATACCAACAGGATCAGCGACTTCAGGAGCATCAGGCACAAAGCTCCTAGAAAGAGCATCGGCCTTCACATTCTTTGAACCTGGTAAATACGAGACAACAAAATCAAAGCGGGAGAAAAACAATGACCAGCGGGCCTGTCTCGGATTAAGGCGTTTAGCAGACTCGAGATACATCAGATTTTTGTGATCAGTCAAGACCACCACACGATGCTTAGCACCCTCGAGCCAATGACGCCACTCCTCAAATGCCCATTTCATGGCCAACAACTCCCGATTGCCCACATCATAATTTCGCTCGGCAGGCGAAAACTTCCTAGAGAAAAAGGCACAAGGTTTCATAACAGAGAAACCAGGGCCTCTCTGCGACAAAACGGCCCCTGCTCCAATCTCTGAAGCATCCACCTCAACCTGAAAGGGAAGTGAGACATCGGGCTGGCACAAAACAGGCGCCGAAGTAAACCGGCGTTTCAACTCCTGGAAAGCCTCCACGGCAGCAGGAGCCCAGTTAGCTACATCGGAGCCCTTCTTGGTCATATCCGTCAAAGGTTTCACAATGCTAGAAAAATTAGCGATAAAACGACGGTAGAAGTTAGCGAAACCCAAGAACTTCTGAAGACTCTTAACTGACGAGGGCTGAGTCCAATCAAGAATAGCTCGGACCTTGACTGGGTCCATCTCCACAGCAGAAGGGGAAAAAATGAACCCCAAAAAGGGAACCTTCTGTACACCAAAGAGACATTTTGAGCCCTTGACAAATAACGAATTTTCACGCAAAATTTTAAAGACCAACCTGACCTGCTCCACATGCGAATCCCAATTCTCAGAAAAAACCAAAATATCATCCAGATAAACAATCAAAAATTTATCCAGATACTTCCGGAAAATGTCATGCATAAAGGACTGAAAAACTGAAGGCGCATTGGAGAGCCCAAAAGGCATCACCAAGTACTCAAAATGACCTTCGGGCGTATTGAATGCGGTTTTCCATTCATCACCTTGCTTAATGCGCACAAGGTTGTACGCACCACGAAGGTCTATCTTGGTGAACCACTTGGCACCTTTAATCCGGGCAAACAAGTCAGACAACAGCGGTAAAGGATACTGAAATTTGACAGTGATCTTATTTAAAAGCCGATAATCAATACAAGGCCTCAAAGATCCGTCCTTTTTTGCCACAAAAAAGAATCCCGCACCAAGAGGGGAAGAAGACGGACGAATATGTCCTTTCTCCAGAGACTCCTTGATATATGAACGCATAGCGGTATGTTCAGGTACCGACAGATTAAACAGTCTTCCCTTAGGAAATTTACTGCCTGGGATCAAATCTATAGCACAGTCACAGTCCCTATGAGGAGGCAGTGCACTGGACTCAGACTCACTGAAGACATCCTGATAATCAGACAAATACTCAGGAACTTCCGAAGGCGTAGAAGAAGCAATAGACACAGGCAGGGAATCCCCATGAATACCACGACAGCCCCAACTTGAGACTGACATAGCCTTCCAGTCCAGGACTGGATTATGGGTCTGTAACCATGGCAGCCCTAAAACAACCAAATCATGCATTTTATGTAAAACCAGGAAACGTATCACCTCGCGGTGTTCAGGAGTCATGCACATGGTAACCTGTGTCCAATACTGCGGTTTATTTGCTGCCAATGGCGTAGCATCAATACCCCTAAGAGGAATAGGATTTACTAATGGTTCAAGGGTAAAACCACAGCGCTTAGCAAATGACAGATCCATAAGACTCAGGGCAGCACCTGAATCTACAAACGCCATGACAGGATAAGACGACAGTGAGCAAATCAAAGTTACAGACAGAATAAATTTAGGTTGCAAATTACCAACGGTGACAGGACTAACAACCTTAGATATACGTTTAGAGCATGCTGAGATAACATGTGTAGAATCACCACAGTAGTAGCACAAGCCATTCCGGCGTCTATGAATTTTCCGCTCATTTCTAGTCAGGATTCTATCACATTGCATTAAATCAGGTGTCTGTTCAGACAACACCATGAGGGAATTTGCGGTTTTTCTATCACATTGCACCGAATTAGGTGTCTGTTCAGACAACACCATGAGGGAATTTGCGGTTTTGCGCTCCCGCAACCGCCGGTCAATTTGAATAGCCAGTGCCATAGTATCATTCAGACCTGTGGGAATGGGAAAACCCACCATAACATTCTTAATGGCTTCAGAAAGGCCATTTCTAAAATTAGCGGCCAGTGCACACTCGTTCCAATGTGTCAGCACGGACCATTTCCGAAATTTTTGGCAATACACTTCAGCCTCGTCCTGCCCCTGAGACATAGCCAGCAAGGCCTTTTCTGCCTGAATCTCAAGATTGGGTTCCTCATAAAGTAAACCGAGCACCAGAAAAAACGCATCAATATCAGCCAATGCCGGATCTCCTGGCGCCAGCGAAAAAGCCCAATCCTGAGGGTCGCCCCGTAAGAACGAAATAACAATTTTTACTTGCTGAGCAGAGTCTCCAGATGAACAGGGTCTCAGGGACAAAAACAATTTACAATTATTCATGAAATTCCTAAACTTAAACCTGTCTCCGGAAAACAGTTCAGGAATCGGTATTTTAGGTTCTGACCTAGGATTTCTGATAACATAGTCTTGTCTGCCCTGCACACGAGTAGCCAGCTGGTCCACACTTGTAATCAAGGTCTGGACATTCATGTCTGCAGCAAGCATAGCCACTCTGAGGTAAAGGGGAAGAAGAAAAAAAAAAAAAAACTCAGAATCTTCTTTCTTATAATCCCTCTTCTGCAATGCATTAAACATTTAATACTGGCCTGGCAAACTGTTATGACCCCAATGGCGAGGGTCTCAGAGGAACGTGGACGTCTGCAGAATACAAAAATCCAGCTCATAGGGCAGTGGTAACTGGGTTGACCATATATCTACTCCTAACGCCAACACTAGCAGTAGCCGGGGATCATTCCTACGTTGATTCTAGATGACACGCGCCAGCCGGAGAATCTAGCTACCCCTAGTAGAGGAAAACAAAGACCTTTCTTGCCTCCAGAGAAGGGGACCCCAAAGCTGGATAGAAGCCCCCCACAAATAATAACGGTGAGGTAAGAGGAAATGACAAACACAGAAATGAACCAGGTTTAGCACAGAGAGGCCCGCTTACTGATAGCAGAATAAAGAAAGGTAACTTATATGGTCAACAAAAACCCTATCAAAATCCACACTGGAAATTCAAGAACCCCCGAACCGTCTAACGGTCCGGGGGGAGAACACCAGCCCCCTAGAGCTTCCAGCAAAGGTCAGGATATAGATTAGGAACAAGCTGGACAAAAATACAAAACCAAAACAAATAGCAAAAAGCAAAAGGCAGACTTAGCTGATATAACTGGAACCAGGATCAGTAGACAAGAGCACAGCAGACTAGCTCTGATAACTACGTTGCCAGGCATAGAACTGAAGGTCCAGGGAGCTTATATAGCTACACCCCTAACTAACGACCCAGGTGCGGATAAAAGGAATGACAGAAAAACCAGAGTCAAAAAACTAGTAACCACTAGAGGGAGCAAAAAGCAAATTCACAACAGTTATCCATCCCTTTTTTTATTTTCTTTAACAAAAACAGTGCCTCAGTAATGTAAGTCACATCACTAGGGTTGAGCGACCTTAACTTTTATAGGATCGGGTCGGGTTTCACGAAACCCGACTTTCTCAAAAGTCGGGTCGAGTGAAATCGGCCGATCCTATAAAAAAGTCAGGGTCGGGGTCGGCCGAAACCCGAAACCCAATGCACTGCAATGGGATACTATGGCTCCCAGGGTCTGAAGGAGAGGAAACTCTCCTTCAGGCCCTGGGATCCATATTTAAGTGTAAAATAAAGAATTAAAATAAAAAAATATTGATATACTCACCTGTCCGGAGGCCCCTGCAACTTACCGAGGGAACCGGCGGCCTGCTTTGGTTAAAATGAGTGCGTCCAGGGCCTTCTGTGACGTCACGGCTTTGTGATTGGTCGCGACGGCCCATGTGACCGCCACGCGACCAATCACAAGCCGCGGACGTCATTCTCAGGTCCTAAATTCCTAGAATTCTAAATTCTAGGAATTTAGGACCTGAGAATGACATCCGCGGCTTGTGATTGGTCGCGTGGCGGTCACATGGGCCGTCGCGACCAATCACAAAGCCGTGACGTCATCTTAAGGTCCTTCACGCGCTGATTCTTAGGAAGGAAGGCTGCCGGAAAGAAGCAGGGCGCGTCCGAGGGTGAGTATATTCCTATTAGGTATATACTCACCCTCGGCTTCTTTCCGGCAGCCTTCCTTCCTAAGAATCAGCGCGTGAAGGACCTTAAGATGACGTCACGGCTTTGTGATTGGTCGCGACGGCCCATGTGACCGCCACACGACCAATCACAAGCCGCGGACGTCACCGCAGGCCATTCACGCGCTGATTCTTAGGAAGGAAGGCTGCCGGTTAGTACCAGGGCGCGTCAGAGGGTGAGTATATCAATATTTTTTATTTTGATTCTTTATTTTACACTTAAATATGGATTCCGATACCGATTCCCGATATCGCAAACATATCGGAACTCGGTATCGGAATTCCGATCACAGATTCAGAAGATCGCCGACCTCATGGCCGACCCCACACAGGGGTCGGGTCGGGTTTCATGAAACCCGACTTTGCCAAAAGTCGGCGACTTCTGAAAATGTCCGACCCGTTTCGCTCAACCCTACGACATCACTATAAAATCAGATATTAAGTGAGTAGTATCCAACAAGCCATTAAAAAAACAATGTAGCGGCAGACATTTCATATATTTTAAAATTAAAGTATGATTTGATGATTTTCCCATTTGTGGTCAGGAAGACTTTTCATTGCAGAAAACTTATTAAGACCGATGGTGTTGCTGTCAAGGGTAACATCATCCTATCGTGACTGAGACGAGTGATATAATGCATTTGATAACACAATCCACTTGATCCCCACTAATACTCTTGCTGGAGTCATATAAGACCAATTAAAACCTCCACTTGATTACACTACTGTCTGGAAAGATGGTGCCAGTGGTGGTGTTTAGGCTGGTGCTAGCAAATCCCACATTCTTAAGGTACCGTCACACTCAGCAACTTTGCAACGAGAACGACAACAATCCATGACGTTGCAGCGTCCTGGATAGCGATCTTGTTGTGTTTGACACGCAGCAGTGATCTGGATTCCGCTGTGACATCGCTGGTCAGAGCTAGAAGTCCAGAACTTTATTTCATCGCCAGGTCGGCGTGTATCGTCATGTTTGACATCAAATGCAACGACGATAACAATGGATGTAATGGAGCTAACAACCAGCGAGAACGAGAAGTGAGTCGCCGTTACGTCACTGGATTGCTCCTGCATCGTTCTGGAGTTGATGTGTTTGACGTCTCTACAGTGACCTAAACAGCGACGCTCCAGCGATCTAGTTTAGGTCGGCTCGTTGTCTATATCGCCGCAGCGTCGCTTAGTGTGACGGTACCTTTAGCCAAGATATGTGTTTCTCTTTTACACTATCCAATCTATACCTATTGCCACTTTTTCAATAGATACTGTTGGAGAAATAACACAAAATAGGGTCTCATCCGAGATTCAGATGGTTAGACACAATAGGATTGTACTCACAGGATAGAGACAGTTTATGGCTTATGATAGTATTCTCTGTAGCAGATCCACAGGTCCAATAATGACCAACCGAAGGAAAAAAAATGGGCAGATGTGGATTCACTGCGCTGCTGAATAATTGAAAGTCCAGACATATGTCATACAAGATGTGGCTTTATTCAACGCGTTTCAGAGTTCTCAGACTCCTTCATCAGGAAAAACACCACAGATGTACCTAAGGTACACGTCTACCTATTTTTATTGCCACTTTTTATGCTACCATCCCTTTTGTGAAAAACTAAAATTAACTTCTGACAATCTTTTCAGCCTCAAATATTTAACACTTGCTTAAATGAAAATAACAATAAATGTTAGATATGTAGGTACACAAGAAGAAAGAAAAATATGGCAGCATGGCACAAAATTCAGTGCATTGAAAAAGTATTCATAGACTATGAATTTTTCCCATTTTTTTCATGCTCTCACAAATTAAACGTATATTGGAATTTTATGTGATATACAAAAATATAAGTAGCAGGTATTTGTGAAGTGTAAAGAAAATGCTATATGATTTTCCAAATATTTTAAACATATAAATCTGAAAATTGTGACATACATTTGTGTTTAGCCTCCATGGAGTCACTTTTACCTGCAATTACTGCTGCAAGTCTTTTGAGGTAAAGGTACCTTCAAACGAAACGACTTTACAACGAGAACGACAACGATCCGTGACATTGCAGGGTCCTGGATAGCGATATCGTTGTGTTTGACACGCAGCAGCGATCTGGATCCTGCTGTGATATCGCTGGTCGTTGATTAAAGTTCAGAACTTTCTTTGGTCGTCAGATTGGCGTTTATCGTCAGGTTTGACACCAAAAGCAACGATACCAGCGATGTTTTACGCTGGTAACCAGGGTAAATATTGGGTTACTAAGCGCAGGGCCGCGCTTAGTAACCCGATGTTTACCCTGGTTACCAGCGTAAAAGTAAAAAAAAAAAAACAGTACATACTCACCTGCGCATCCCCTGCCGTCCGCTTCCTGCTCTGACTGAGCGCCGGCCCTAAAGTGAAAGTAAAAGCACAGCGGTGACGTCACCGCGCTGCTGTTAGGGCCGGCGCTCACACAGTGCAGGGAAGCGGACGCCGGGGGACGCGCAGGTGAGTATGTAGTGTTTGTTTTTTTAACTTTTAGGATGGTAACCAGGGTAAACATCGGGTTACTAAGCGCGGCCCTGCGCTTAGCAACCCGATGTTTACCCTGGTTACCCGGGGACCTCGGCATCGTTGGTCGCTGGAGAGCGGTCTGTGTGACAGTTCTCCAGTGATCAAACAGCGATGCTGCAGTGATCGGCATCGTTGTCACTATCGCTGCAGCGTCGCTTCGTGTGAAGGTACCTTAAGTCACTACCAGCTTTTCTCCTCTAGAGGCTAAAATTTGTGCCCATTGTCCTTTGCAAAAAAGCTCTAGCTCAATGTGATTGGATGGAGAGCATCTATGAGCAGCAATTTTCAAGTCTTGCCACAGATTCTCAATGGGATTTAGATCTGGACTTTGGCTGGGCCATTTAAACATATGAATGTGTTTTGATTTAAACCACTCCATTGTAGCTCTGGCAGTATGTTTAAGGTCACTGTCCTGCTGGAGAACCTATGACTTCCTTCTCAGCATCTAATCTCTCCTCGATAGCAGAGTAGCCGAATATGTGTTTCCTGTAATAACCCAATATCTGCTTTTAACTTCTTTAAATGTCTTAAGACCATCATTCTTTTTGTTGCGGATATGAGCCCCTTTACACTCCAAGATATTATCTGCATATTATAATATTCTCATTTCTAGATTACATATCGCACAACTACACCAGATGTTTCCTGTTTCATTCATTCCTACATTGTACTCCTGCATTTCATCCCCTATATCAAACACTCATTTAACCAACAACAAAAAATCAAACAATGTCATTATTGATTCTGAGACCTTCTTTTTTCTTGCTTTTTCTTCCCACAAACTCCTCTCCCGGCATTTGTTACCTTGCTAAAACATGGCCAAGTTCTTTAACTGATCACCCCCTTTAGTTAGTCTAATCAGGAGAGTTCTTAGGATGCCAGTTTTGTTAAAGTCTCATTCTTTCCCTATTTATTCCCACCGATGTTAGTTACTTATCTGTTCCAGATTCAGCACCCTAAGATTTCTTATGATTTTGAGGTAATCTTTGTCTTTGGGTCTGTGGTGTTGAACTCAATCTCTCAGTTTCTTCATCTCTCTTGGTGTCTTGTTCTGTTCTTCTCTCTCTCTTCATGGTTCTGCTTGTCCATTTTTCCCCAACAGACTAAGTACATACTATCCTGCTTATTTCAGTTTTTGAAAGTTTTTTGAGCCATCTGTGTGATTTACTTTCAGTATGGCCAGATACAGTAATTGGAACTGTACTTGATTTTTTTTATTTTTAAACAGTCACTGAACATTTTGTACCGTTTGTTGACCTCCACTGAATAATTATTAAAAATTATAATTTTGTTAACTTGGAAAGTTAACCCCTTTCTGCCATCGGATGTACTATCCCATCCATGTGACCTGGGACTTAATTCCCATGGGCGGGATAGTACATCATACATGATCAGCCATGATCACGGCCGGGTATCAGCTGATTAACGCAGCTGACACTGGGCACTATGTGCCAGAAGTGGTCATGGACCACTCCCTGCACTTTCACCCCTGGAACACTGCGATCAAACAAGATTGCAGCGTTCCGATGGTTTAGGGAAGCATCACGTAGGGATGCGTGCTTCCCTGAGATCCTCAGAACAATGCGATTTGTTCCGAGGGTCTCCTCCCTGCAGGCCCCCACATTCAAGATGACCGTGGGGTCCTTCGGGGTACTGCAGGGAGGTGGCTTGTCAGTGCTTGCTGAGAGCAGGCACTGGCAAGCCTCCTGCACTGCCTGTCAGATGGCTAATCTGACACAGTGCTCTGCATATATAGCATAATGTCCCTCCCTGGGACAATGTAAAAAAGTTAAAAAAAAAAAAAAAAACATGCGTAAAAATATTTTTTTTTAAAAATCCTAAAAAAATTAATATTTTTCCAAAAAAATACATTTCACTATGTAAATAAAAAAAAACAAAAGTACACATATTTAGTATTGCCGCATCCGTAAGGACCAACCTATAAAACTGTCCTACTAGTTAATCCCTTCAGTGAACACCGTAAAAAAATGAGGAAAAAACAAAGCTTTATCATCATACCTCCAAACAAAAAAAAAAAAGTTATTGCCCTCAGAATAAAGCGATGCAAAAATAATTATTTTTCATATAAAATAGTTTTTATTGCAGAAAAGCGCCAAAACATAAAAAAATTATATAGATCGCTGTAATTGTACTAACCCGAAGAATAAAACTGCTTTGTCAATTTTACCACACGTGAAACGGTATAAATGCCCCACCCAAAAGAAATTCATGAATTGCTGGTTTTTGTTAATTTTGCCTCCCAAAAATCATAATAAAAAGTCATCAAAAAATGTAATGTGGCCGAAAATGGTACCAATAAAAAAGTCAATTTCGTCCCTCAAAAAACAAGACCTCAAATGACTCTGTGGGCCAAAATATGGAAACATTATAGCTCTCAAAATGTGGTGATGCTTTTTATTGCAAAAAATAGATTTTGCGTCATTTAGTGTGTGACAGCTGCCAAACAAAAACCTGCCATAAAAACCCACTATAAATAGTAAAACAAACCCCCTTTCATCACACATTTAGGGAAAAATAATGAAATGAAAAAAAAGTATTTGTTTCTATTCTCCCATTAGGGTAAGGCTTCTTTTACACATACCGTTGTTTTGCGGCCCCTTTTTGCGGCCCCAATAGAGCCACAAAAACGGGCGGCAATAATTTCAAGTGCGCCGTATGGCCATGAGCACCGTATTTACAGCCGTGAAAAAAAGATCGAGCCTGCTCCATTTTTTTCCCGGCTTATGGACACGGCCCCCATTGAAAATCAACGGCCGCAAAAACAACAGAAGTTTGTTTTTGCGGTGCACCGTGACTTCCGGTTTTGCGGAACGCTGTTTTCTTCCAATACTATTTCCATAGTATTGGAAACTTGAAAAATGACGGTCCGCAAGATTTTTGCGGTCCGTTATTGTGGCAGTCCGTGAAAATTGTGGCAATACGGCCCGCAGAAAAACCCGGTATGTGTAAAAGAAGCCTTAGGTTAGGATTAAAATTAGGGTTGGGGCTAAAGTTAGGGTTAGGATTGGAGCTAAAGTTAGGGTTAGGGTTGGGGCTAAAGTTAGAGTTAGGGTTGGGGCTAAAGTTAGGGTTGGGGCTAAAGTTAGGGATAGGGTTGGGGTTAAAGTTACGGTTAGGGTTCTGGCTAAAGGTAGGATCAGGGTTGGGGCTAGAGATGGGGTTAGGGTTTGTAATAAGCTAACGGTTGGGATTAAGGTTGGGATTAGGGTTAAGGGTGTGTCAGGATTAGAGGTGTGGTTAAGGTTATGGGATTGGGTTGGGATTAGGGTTAGGGGTGTGTTAGGATTAGAGGTGTGTTGGGGTTAGGGTGTGGTTAGGGTTGGAATTAGAGTTAGGTGCGTGTTCGGGTTAGGGTTCTGGTTAGGGTTGGGATTAGGGTTCGGGGTGTGTTTTGGTTAGGGTTGGAGTTAGAATTGGGGGGTTTTCACTGTTTAGGCACATCAGGGGCTCTCCAAATGCGACATGGCATCCAATCTCAATTCCAACCAATTCTAGGTTGAGAAAGTAAAACAGTGCTCCTTCCCTACTGAGCTCTGCCGTGCGCACAAACAATGGTTTGACCCCACATATGGGGTATCACCGTACTCAGGACAAATTGGACAACAACTTTTGAGGTCCAATTTATCCTGTTACCCTTGGGAAAATAAAAATTTTGGGGCTAAAAAATCATTTTTGTGGAAAAAAAAGATGTTTTATTTTCAGGGCTCTGTGTTATAAACTTTAGTGAAACACTTGGGCATTCAAAGTTCTCACAACACATCTAGATAAGTTCCTTGGGGGGGTCTAGTTTCCAATATGGGGTCACTTTTCAGGGTTTTCTACTGTTTAGGTACATCAGGGTCTCTGCAAGCGCAACGTGATGCCCGCAGACCATTCCATCTAAGTCTGCATTCCAAACGGTGCTCCTTCCCTTCCGAGCTATGCCATCTGCCCAAACAGTGGGTTCCCCCACATATGGGGCACCAGCATACTCAGGACAAATTGGACAACAAGTTTTGGGGTCCAATTTCTCCTGTTACCCTTGGGAAAATACAATACTATGGGATAAAATATCATTTTTTTGGAAATAAAAAGATTTTTTTATTTTCACGGCTCTGCATTATAAACTTTAGTGTAACACCTTGGGGTTCAAAGTTCTCACAACACATCTAGATAAGTTCCTTGGGGGGTCTAGTCTCCAATATGGGGTCATTTATGGGGGGTTTCTATTGTTTAGGTACATCAGGGGCTCTGCAAATGCAACGTGACGCCCGCAGACCATTCCATCTAAGTCTGCATTCCAAAAAAGGCGCTTCTTCCCTTCCGAGCTCTGCCATGCGCCCAAACGGTGGTTCCCCCCAACATATGGGGTAGCAGCATACTCAGAACAAATTGGAAAACAACTTTTGGGGTCCAATTTCTCCTATTAACATTGGAGATAAAAAATTGGGGGCAAAAGATAATGTTTGTGAAAAAAATATGATTTTTTACTTTTACGGCTCTACATTATAAACTTCTGTGAAACACTTGGGGGCAAAGTGCTCACCACACATCTAGGTAAGTTCTTTAGGGGGTCTACTTTCCAAAATGGTGTCACTTGTGGGGTGTTTCCTCTGTTTAGGCTCATTAGTTGCTCGCCAAACGCAACATGGCGTCCTGTCTCAATTACAGCCAATTTTGCATTAAAAAGTCAAACGGCGCTCCTTTCCTTGCCATGCGCCCAAACAGTGGTTCTCCCCACATATGGGGTCTCTGCGTACTCAGGACAAATTGTGCAACAACTTTTGGGGTCCAATTTCTTCTGTTACCCTTGGGAAAATAAAAGAAATTGGATGTGAATTAAATTTTTTGTGAAAAAAAAGTTTAATGTTAATTTTTTTTTAGACATTCCAAAAATTCCTGTAAAGCACCTGAAGGGTTAATAAACTTCTTGAATGTGGTTATAAACACCTTGAGGGGTGCATTTTTTAGAATAGTGTCTCTTTTCGGTATTTTATATCATATAGACCCCTCAAAGTGACTTCAAATGTGATGTGGTCCCTAAAAAAAAAAATGGTGTTGTAAAAATGAGAAATCGCTCGCCAACTTTTAACCCTTATACCTTCCTAACAAAAAAAGTTGGTTCCAAAATTGTGCTGATGTAAAGTAGACATGTGGGAAATGTTACTTACTAAGCATTTTGTGTGACATATCTCTGTGATTTAAGGGTATGAAAATTCAAATGAGGAAAATTGTGAAATTTTCAAAATTTTTGCCAAATTTCCATTTTTTCACAAATAAACACAAGTAATATTGAGGAAATTTTACCACCAACATGAAGTACAATGTGTCAAGAAAAAACTGTCAGAACCACTGGTATCCATGCAAGCATTCCAAAGTTATAACCTCAAAGGGACAGTGGTCAGAATTGTAAAAATTGGCCCTGTCGTTACCATGCAAACCACCCTTGGGGGTTAAAGGGGTTAAAGGTTCTTTGCGATGTCTGAACACTCCCAGTATGTTTTCCAAGTACTTTTCTATTGCTTGCTTGTGGTTTGCCTCAGATGTATTATTTGGTCTTTGTAGGCTTATTCTGTGTGCCATTTCTACTCTCCTATGAGAAGCTATCCCTAGAGCCTCTGGTAGATTACCTTCAAATATTCTCTCTCTAGTTGTTGTGGTTTGATAGTTTGACTCCCAGAAACTATCTTTAAGTTGTTCAATCTGTTTTCAAGGTCTTCAATATGGTCCACTATAATATGAACTTGTTTCTGTAGTAAAGTATTGTCTTTATCCGTCTGCTCATTTGTATCCTCCAGCTTCCCTATTCTGTTCTCTGCTTCTTTCATTCTTAGTTCATGCTGTGAGATGTCTTCTTTAAGGTCCAGTAATGACTAGTGTTGAGCATTCCGATACCGCAAGTATCGGGTATCGGCCGATATTCGCTGTATCGGAATTCCGATACCGAGTTCCGATATTTCTGCGATATCGGAAATCGGAATCAGAAGTCCCCACAGTGCAAAAATCACTATAATGGAAAGTGGGCGGTGCGTGGGCGGAGACTGCGTGTCTCTGTGCGGGCGGGGTCTGTGCGAGTGTGCGTGCCTGCCTGGGGGTCTGTGCGGCCTCTCCGGGGTCTGTACGACCTGCCGGGGGGTCTGTGCGGCCTCTCCGGGGTCTGTATCACCTGCCGGGGGGTCTGTACGACCTGCCAGGAGGTCTGTGCAGCCTCTCCGGGGTCTGTACAACCTGCCGGGGGGTCTATGCGGCCTGCCGGGGGGTCTGTGCGGCCTCTCTGGGGTCTGTATGACCTGCTGGGGGGTCTGTGCGGCCTCTCCGGGGTCTGTACGACCTGCCGGGGGGTCTGTGCGGCCTCACCGGGGTCTGTACGACCTGTCGAGGGGGGCTGTGCGGACTGCCGGGGGTCTTTGTGTCTGTGCAGGCATCGTCCAATGGGACTACAAGTCCCATCGGACGATGCCTGCTACACTGACAGTGATTGACACATTAGTCAATGATGGGACAGTAGTAGTCCCATCATCCGGCTAATGTGTTGAATGTAAAAAAAAAAAAATACTCCATACATACTGCATACATACTCCATACATACATACATGCTACATACATACTCCATACATGCTACATACATACTCCATACATACATACATACATGCTACATACATACTCCATACATGCTACATACATACATACATACATGCTACATACATACATACATGCAACATACATACTCCATACATACATACATGCTACATACATACTCCATGCATACATACATACTCCATACATGCTACATACATACATGCTACATACATACATGCATGCTACATACATACTCCATACATACATACATGCTACATACATACTCCATACATAAATACATGCTACATACATACTCCATACATGCTACATGCATACATACATGCTACATACATACATACATGCTACATACTACATACATACATGCTACATACATACATACATGCTACATACATACTCCATTCATGCTACATACATACATACATACATGCTACATACATACTCCATACATGCTACATACATACATACATACATGCTACATACATGCTACATACATGCTACATACATACATACATACATGCTACATACATGCTACATACATACTACATACATACATGCTGCATACATACATGCTGCATATATACATGCTGCATACATACATACATTCTACATACATACATACATACATGCTACATACTACATACATTCTACATACATACATGCTACATACATACTACATACGTGCTACATACATACTATATACATACATAGATGCTACATACATGCTACATACATGCTACATACATACATACCACATACATACTACATACATACATACTACATACACTCACCGGCCACTTTATTAGGTACACCATGCTAGTAACGGGTTGGACCCCCTTTTGCCTTCAGAACTGCCTCAATTCTTCGTGGCATAGATTCAACAAGGTGCTGGAAGCATTCCTCAGAGATTTTGGTCCATATTGACATGATGGCATCACACAGTTGCCGCAGATTTGTCGGCTGCACATCCCAAAGATGCTCCATACAAGGCAGGATGGATCCATGCTTTCATGTTGTTTACGCCAAATTCTGACCCTACCATCCGAATGTCGCAGCAGAAATCGAGACTCATCAGACCAAGCAACGTTTTTCCAATCTTCTACTGTCCAATTTCGATGAGCTTGTACAAATTGTAGCCTCAGTTTCCTGTTCTTAGCTGAAAGGAGTGGTACCCGGTGTGGTCTTCTGCTGCTGTAGCCCATCTGCCTCAAAGTTCGACGCACTGTGCGTTCAGAGATGCTCTTAGGCCTACCTTGGTTGTAACGGGTGGCGATTTGAGTCACTGTTGCCTTTCTATCAGCTCGAACCAGTCTGCCCATTCTCCTCTGACCTCTGGCATCAACAAGGCATTTCCGCCCACAGAACTGCCGCTCACTGGATTTTTTTTCTTTTTCGGACCATTCTCTGTAAACCCTAGAGATGGTTGTGCGTGAAAATCCCAGTAGATCAGCAGTTTCTGAAATACTCAGACCAGCCCTTCTGGCACCAACAACCATGCCACGTTCAAAGGCACTCAAATCACCTTTCTTCCCCATACTGATGCTCGGTTTGAACTGCAGGAGATTGTCTTGACCATGTCTACATGCCTAAATGCACTGAGTTGCCGCCATGTGATTGGCTGATTAGAAATTAAGTGTTAACAAGAAGTTGGACAGGTGTACCTAATAAAGTGGCCGGTGAGTGTACATAGTAACATAGTAACATAGTAACATAGTTAGTAAGGCTGAAAAAATACATTTGTCCATCCAGTTCAGCCTATATTCCATCATAATAAATCCCCAGATCTACGTCCTTCTACAGAACCTAATAATTGTATGATACAATATTGTTCTGCTCCAGGAAGACATCCAGGCCTCTCTTGAACCCCTTGACTGAGTTCGCCATCACCACCTCCTCAGGCAAGCAATTCCAGATTCTCACTGCCTAACAGTAAAGAATCCTCTTCTATGTTGGTGGAAAAACCTTCTCTCCGCCAGACGCAAAGAATGCCCCCTTGTGCCCGTCACCTTCCTTGGTATAAACAGATCCTCAGCGACATATTTGTATTGTCCCCTTATATACTTATACATGGTTATTGGATCGCCCCGCAGTCGTCTTTTTTCTAGACTAAATAATCCTAATTTCGCTAATCTATCTCGGTATTGTAGTTCTCCCATCCCCTTTGTACTCTCTCTAGTTCCATTATATCCTTCCTGAGCACCGGTGCCCAAAACTGGACACAGTACTCCATGTGCGGTCTAACTAGGGATTTGTACAGAGGCAGTATAATGCTCTCATCATGTGTATCCAGACCTCTTTTAATGCACCCCATGATCCTGTTTGCCTTGGCAGCTGCTGCCTGGCACTGGCTGCTCCAGGTAAGTTTATCATGCTACATACTACATATATACATGCTACATACATACATGCTATATACATGCTACATACTACATACATACATGCTACATACATACTACATGCTACATACATGCTACATACTACATACATGCTACATGCATGCTTCATACATACTACATGCATACATACTGCATACATACATACATACAAACATACAATACATATAGACATACAGTACATTAAACAAAAACCTGAAACCTGCAGCAAGAAAAGCACCAAAAACTGCATCAAAAACCGCATCAAAAAGCTACATCAAAAACAGCACCAAAAACTGGTGCAGTTTTTGATGCAGTTTTTGGTGCAGTTTTTGGTGCTGTTTTTGATGCAGTTTTTGATGCTGTTTTTAATGCAGTTTTTGGTGCTTTTTTTGCTGCAGGTTTTTGGTGCGGTTTTTGATGCAGTTCTTGGTGCTGTTTTTGATGTAGCTTTTTGATGTGGTTTTTGATGCTGTTTTTGATGCAGTTTTTGGTGCTTTTTTGCTGCAGGTTTTTGGTGCGGTTTTTGATGCAGTTTTTGGTGCTGTTTTTGATGTAGCTTTTTGATGCGGTTTTTGATGCAGTTTTTGGTGCTTTTTTGCTGCAGGTTTTTGGTGCGGTTTTCATGCAGTTTTTGGTGCAGTTTTGATGCAGGTTTTGATTAGGTTTTTGGAAAATAAATATACGGAAAATGTGCATGATTTGAATGGAAACATGCATGAAAAAACCAGACAAAAACCGTTCCTATGTGTTTTCCGTCCGGCGGAAACAGCTTTTTTGATTGATCCTGCAAAAAACGGATGAAAGGTGTGGCCATCAGGCGCAATCCAGCGCTAATACAACTCTATGAGAAAAAAACGGATCTGGCGGAAAAAAAATGGATCCGGCAGGAAAAAACGGATCCGGCGGAAAAAAAACGGATATGGTGGAAAAAAACGGATCCGGTGGAAAAAAACAGATCTGGCGGAAAAAAACGGATCCAAAGGAAAAAAACGGATCTGGAGGAAAAAAAAGGGATCCAACGGAAAAAAACGGATCTGGCGGAAAAAAACGGATCCTGCAAATGTGCTCGCAGGATGCATTTTTTTCCCATAGACTTGTATTAGCAACGGATCGCGATGATTGGCCTCACGTCGCGTTCATCCTGCAACGGATCCGTCATGCTTTGGCGGACCGCCGGCACAAAAAAACATTCAAGTGAACGTTTTATTGTCCGTCGCGTCCGCCATTTTCTACCGCGCATGCGCAACAGAAACTCTGCCCCCTCCTCCCTGCACTTCAGAATGGGCAGCTGGTGCTTTGAAAAACTGCATCCGCTGCCCACGTCGTGCACAAATTTCACAACGTGCGTCGGTACGTCGGCCCGACGCATAGCGACAGACCCGTACCGATGCAAGGGTGAAAGAGGCCTTTATGAGCATTGAATTTAAAAAAAAAAAAAAAACGGCGTGGGCTCCCGCGCAATTTTCTGCGCCAGAGGGGGAAAGCCGACGGCCGGGGGCCAATATTTGTAGCCTGCTATGAATATCAGCCCGCAGCTGTCTGCGTAGCCTTTACTGGCTATTAAAATAGGGGGACCCCCCTAAAAATGACGTGGGGTCTGTTATGGTTCTCAATGGCAAGAGAACATAGCCCAGCAAACATAAGTACTAGCTCTTGGAAGGATGGAAACTAAACTGACCATGAACTAAACCTGCCGCACAACTAACAGTAGCCGGGTAGCGTTGCCTACGTTTTTTATCCCTAGACGCCCAGCGCCGGCCGGAGGACTAACTAATCCTGGCAGAGGAAAATATAGTCCTGGCTCACCTCTAGAGAAATTTCCCCGATAGGCAGACAGAGGCCCCCACATATATTGGCGGTGATTTTAGATGAAATGACAAACGTAGTATGAAAATAGGTTTAGCAAAATTGAGGTCCGCTTACTAGATAGCAGGAAGACAGAAAGGGCACTTTCATGGTCAGCTGAAAACCCTATCAAAATACCATCCTGAAATTACTTTAAGACTCTAGTATTAACTCATAACATCAGAGTGGCAATTTCAGATCACAAGAGCTTTCCAGACACAGAAACGAAACTACAGCTGTGAACTGGAACAAAATGCAAAAACAAACGAGGACTAAAGTCCAACTTATCTGGGAGTTGTCTAGCAGCAGGAACATGCACAGAAAGGCTTCTGATTACAATGTTGACCGGCATGGAAGTGACAGAGGAGCAAGGTTAAATAGCGACTCCCACATCCTGATGGAAGCAGGTGAACAGAGGGGATGATGCACACCAGTTCAATTCCACCAGTGGCCACCGGGGGAGCCCAAAATCCAATTTCACAACAGTACCCCCCCCTCAAGGAGGGGGCACCGAACCCTCACCAGAACCACCAGGGCGATCAGGATGAGCCCTATGAAAGGCACGGACCAGATCGGAGGCATGAACATCAGAGGCAGTCACCCAAGAATTATCCTCCTGACCGTATCCCTTCCATTTGACCAGATACTGGAGTTTCCGTCTGGAAACACGGGAGTCCAAGATTTTTTCCACCACGTACTCCAACTCGCCCTCAACCAACACCGGAGCAGGAGGCTCAACGGAAGGCACAACCGGTACCTCATACCTGCGCAACAATGACCGATGAAAAACATTATGAATAGAAAAAGATGCAGGGAGGTCCAAACGGAAGGACACAGGGTTAAGAATCTCCAATATCTTGTACGGGCCGATGAACCGAGGCTTAAACTTAGGAGAAGAAACCCTCATAGGGACAAAACGAGAAGACAACCACACCAAGTCCCCAACACAAAGCCGAGGACCAACCCGACGCCGGCGGTTGGCAAAAAGCTGAGTCTTCTCCTGGGACAACTTCAAATTGTCCACTACCTGCCCCCAAATCTGATGCAACCTCTCCACCACAGCATCCACTCCAGGACAATCCGAAGATTCCACCTGACCAGAAGAAAATCGAGGATGAAACCCCGAATTACAGAAAAAAGGAGACACCAAGGTGGCAGAGCTGGCCCGATTATTGAGGGCAAACTCCGCTAAAGGCAAAAAAGCAACCCAATCATCCTGATCTGCAGACACAAAACACCTCAAATCTGTCTCCAAGGTCTGATTCGTCCGCTCGGTCTGGCCATTAGTCTGAGGATGGAAAGCAGACGAGAAAGACAAATCTATGCCCATCCTAGCACAGAATGCTCGCCAAAATCTAGACACGAATTGGGTTCCTCTGTCAGAAACGATATTCTCCGGAATACCATGCAAACGGACCACATTTTGAAAAAACAGAGGAACCAACTCAGAAGAAGAAGGCAACTTAGGCAGGGGAACCAAATGGACCATCTTAGAGAAACGGTCACACACCACCCAGATGACAGACATCTTCTGAGAAACAGGAAGATCCGAAATAAAATCCATCGAGATGTGCGTCCAGGGCCTCTTCGGGATAGGCAAGGGCAACAACAATCCACTAGCCCGAGAACAACAAGGCTTGGCCCGAGCACAAACGTCACAAGACTGCACAAAGCCTCGCACATCTCGAGACAGGGAAGGCCACCAGAAGGACCTTGCCACCAAATCCCTGGTACCAAAGATTCCAGGATGACCTGTCAACGCAGAAGAATGAACCTCAGAAATGACTTTACTGGTCCAATCATCAGGAACAAACAGTCTACCAGGTGGGCAACGATCAGGTCTATCCGCCTGAAACTCCTGCAAGGCCCGCCGCAGGTCTGGAGAAACGGCAGACAATATCACTCCATCCTTAAGGATACCTGTAGGTTCAGAGTTACCAGGGGAGTCAGGCTCAAAACTCCTAGAAAGGGCATCCACCTTAACATTCTTAGAACCCGGCAGGTAGGACACCACAAAATTAAACCGAGAGAAAAACAACGACCAGCGCGCCTGTCTAGGATTCAGGCGTCTGGCGGACTCAAGATAAATTAGATTTTTGTGGTCAGTTAATACCACCACCTGATGTCTAGCCCCCTCAAGCCAATGACGCCACTCCTCAAAAGCCCACTTCATGGCCAAAAGCTCCCGATTCCCAACATCATAATTCCGCTCGGCGGGCGAAAATTTACGCGAGAAAAAGGCACAAGGTCTCATCACGGAACAATCGGAACTTCTCTGCGACAAAACTGCCCCAGCTCCGATTTCAGAAGCGTCGACCTCAACCTGAAAAGGAAGAGCAACATCAGGCTGACGCAACACAGGGGCGGAAGAAAAGCGGCGCTTAAGCTCCCGAAAGGCCTCCACAGCAGCAGGGGACCAATCAGCAACATCAGCACCCTTCTTAGTCAAATCAGTCAATGGTTTAACAACATCAGAAAAACCAGCAATAAATCGACGATAAAAGTTAGCAAAGCCCAAAAATTTCTGAAGACTCTTAAGAGAAGAGGGTTGCGTCCAATCACAAATAGCCTGAACCTTGACAGGATCCATCTCGATGGAAGAGGGGGAAAAAATATATCCCAAAAAGGAAATCTTTTGAACCCCAAAAATGCACTTAGAACCCTTCACACACAAGGAATTAGACCGCAAAACCTGAAAAACCCTCCTGACCTGCTGGACATGAGAGTCCCAGTCATCCGAAAAAATCAAAATATCATCCAGATACACAATCATAAATTTATCCAAATAATCACGGAAAATGTCATGCATAAAGGACTGAAAGACTGAAGGGGCATTTGAAAGACCAAAAGGCATCACCAAATACTCAAAGTGGCCCTCGGGCGTATTAAATGCGGTCTTCCACTCATCCCCCTGCTTAATTCGCACCAAATTATACGCCCCACGGAGATCTATCTTAGAGAACCACTTGGCCCCCTTTATGCGAGCAAACAAATCAGTCAGCAGTGGCAACGGATATTGATATTTAACCGTGATTTTATTCAAAAGCCGATAATCAATACACGGTCTCAAAGAGCCATCTTTCTTAGCCACAAAGAAAAAACCGGCTCCTAAGGGAGATGACGAAGGACGAATATGTCCCTTTTCCAAGGACTCCTTTATATATTCTCGCATAGCAGCATGTTCAGGCACAGACAGATTAAATAAACGACCCTTAGGGTATTTACTACCCGGAATCAAATCTATGGCACAATCGCACTCCCGGTGCGGAGGTAATGAACCAAGCTTAGGTTCTTCAAAAACGTCACGATATTCAGTCAAGAATTCAGGAATCTCAGAGGGAATAGATGATGAAATGGAAACCACAGGTACGTCCCCATGCATCCCCTTACATCCCCAGCTTAACACAGACATAGCTTTCCAGTCAAGGACTGGGTTATGAGATTGCAGCCATGGCAATCCAAGCACCAACACATCATGTAGGTTATACAGCACAAGAAAGCGAATAATCTCCTGATGATCCGGATTAATCCGCATAGTTACTTGTGTCCAGTATTGTGGTTTATTACTAGCCAATGGGGTGGAGTCAATCCCCTTCAGGGGTATAGGAGTTTCAAGAGGCTCCAAATCATACCCACAGCGTTTGGCAAAGGACCAATCCATAAGACTCAAAGCGGCGCCAGAGTCGACATAGGCATCCGCGGTAATAGATGATAAAGAACAAATCAGGGTCACAGATAGAATAAACTTAGACTGTAAAGTGCCAATTGAAACAGACTTATCAAGCTTCTTAGTACGCTTAGAGCATGCTGATATAACATGAGTTGAATCACCGCAATAGAAGCACAGCCCATTTTTTCGTCTTAAATTCTGCCGTTCACTTCTGGACAGAATTCTATCACATTGCATATTCTCTGGCGTCTTCTCAGTAGACACCGCCAAATGGTGCACAGGTTTGCGCTCCCGCAGACGCCTATCGATCTGGATAGCCATTGTCATGGACTCATTCAGACCCGCAGGCACAGGGAACCCCACCATAACATCCTTAATGGCATCAGAGAGACCCTCTCTGAAATTCGCCGCCAGGGCGCACTCATTCCACTGAGTAAGCACAGCCCATTTACGGAATTTCTGGCAGTATATTTCAGCTTCATCTTGCCCCTGAGATAGGGACATCAAGGCCTTTTCCGCCTGAAGCTCTAACTGAGGTTCCTCATAAAGCAACCCCAAGGCCAGAAAAAACGCATCCACATTGAGCAACGCAGGATCCCCTGGAGCCAATGCAAAAGCCCAATCCTGAGGGTCGCCCCGGAGCAAGGAAATCACAATCCTGACCTGCTGAGCAGGATCTCCAGCAGAGCGAGATTTCAGGGACAAAAACAACTTGCAATTATTTTTGAAATTTTGAAAGCAAGATCTATTCCCCGAGAAAAATTCAGGCAAAGGAATTCTAGGTTCAGATATAGGAACATGAACAACAAAATCTTGTAAACTTTGAACTTTCGTGGTGAGATTATTCAAACCTGCAGCTAAACTCTGAATATCCATTTTAAACAGGTGAACACAGAGCCATTCCAGGATTAGAAGGAGAGAGAGAGAGAGAAAGGCTGCAATATAGGCAGACTTGCAAGAGATTCAATTACAAGCACACTCAGAACTGAAGGGAAGGGAAAAAAAAAAAAAAAATCTTCAGCAGACTTCTCTTTTCTCTCCTTTCTCTGTCAATTAATTTAACCCTTTTTTGGCCGGTCAAACTGTTATGGTTCTCAATGGCAAGAGAACATAGCCCAGCAAACATAAGTACTAGCTCTTGGAAGGATGGAAACTAAACTGACCATGAACTAAACCTGCCGCACAACTAACAGTAGCCGGGTAGCGTTGCCTACGTTTTTTATCCCTAGACGCCCAGCGCCGGCCGGAGGACTAACTAATCCTGGCAGAGGAAAATATAGTCCTGGCTCACCTCTAGAGAAATTTCCCCGATAGGCAGACAGAGGCCCCCACATATATTGGCGGTGATTTTAGATGAAATGACAAACGTAGTATGAAAATAGGTTTAGCAAAATTGAGGTCCGCTTACTAGATAGCAGGAAGACAGAAAGGGCACTTTCATGGTCAGCTGAAAACCCTATCAAAATACCATCCTGAAATTACTTTAAGACTCTAGTATTAACTCATAACATCAGAGTGGCAATTTCAGATCACAAGAGCTTTCCAGACACAGAAACGAAACTACAGCTGTGAACTGGAACAAAATGCAAAAACAAACGAGGACTAAAGTCCAACTTATCTGGGAGTTGTCTAGCAGCAGGAACATGCACAGAAAGGCTTCTGATTACAATGTTGACCGGCATGGAAGTGACAGAGGAGCAAGGTTAAATAGCGACTCCCACATCCTGATGGAAGCAGGTGAACAGAGGGGATGATGCACACCAGTTCAATTCCACCAGTGGCCACCGGGGGAGCCCAAAATCCAATTTCACAACAGGGGTCCCCCTATATTTTATAGCCAGAAAGGCTATGCAGACAGCTGCGGGCTGATATTCATAGCCTAGAGAGGGGCCATGGATATTGGCCCCCCCCGGCTACAAATACCAGTCCGCAGCCGTCCCGGAAATGGCGCATCTGTAAGATGCGCCAATTCCGGCACTTAGCCCCTCTCTTCCCACTCCCGTGTAGCGGTGGGATATGGGGTATTAAGGGGTTAATGTCACCTTGCTATCGTAAGGTGACATTAAGCCGGGTTAATAACGGAGAGGCGTCAATAAGACGCCTATCCGTTATTAATCCAATAGTAAGAAAAGGGTTAGTAAAACACGCACACATTAGGAAAAAGTATTTTAATATTCTTCATTTCACCATACTTACCATACTTCAGCACCTGCAAAACACGTAAAATAATAAACCGCATACTACCTTTCCGCCGTAGTCCAATTAATAACGAGTGTCCCACGACGATCTCCCCTATAGAACAGTGACATTGGGTGATGTCACTGCTCTATAGGACCCTCAGTGACACACTGACAGGAGACAATGGCTCCTGCAGTGCATCACTGAGGTTACCTGAGTTCAAAGTGTCACTTTATGCCAATTGCTGCATGGGAAAATGTCTCATACAGCAATGCCATAAAGTGAGACTAGGGACTTTTTTTTTACAGCGGCGGAGGAATACAGTGGTGGAAGGATATTACCTCCCGTCATTGTGTTCCTGGAGCCCCTGGAGAGCAGTCGCATTATCTGATGCTGCTGCTCTCCACGGGAGATCGTCGTGGGACACTCGTGGATTTCTGCGGACAGGGAGTATATTGGTTGTTTGTTTTTTTCACATTTTTTACAGATGACACTGGCTTCGGGGAACAAAGTGACAAGTAATGGTGAGTATGAACTCTATGTTATATGTACTGTATGTCTATATGTATGTATTGTATGTATGTATGCAGCATGTATGTATGGATGTATGCATGTATGTATGTATGCATGTAGTATGTATGTATGTAGTATGTATGTATGTAGTATGTATGGATGTAGCATGTATGTATTATGTATGTAGCATGTATGTAGTATGCAGCATGTATGTATGTAGCATGTATGTATGTAGCATGTAGCATGTATGCATGTATGTAGCATGTATGTAGCATGTATGTATGTAGTATATACAGTAGCATGTATGTATGTATGTAGAATGTATGTATGTAGCATGTATGTATGTAGTATATAGCATGTATGTATGTATGTAGCATGTATGTATGTAGTATATAGCCTGTATGTTTGTATGTAGAATGTATGTATGTAGCATGTATGTAGCATGTATGTATGTAGTATGTAGCATGTATGTAGAATGTATGTATGTAGCAGGTAGCATGTATGTATGTAGCATGTATGTATGTAGCATGTATGTATGTAGTATATAGCATGTATGTAGAATGCATGTGTGTAGCATGTATGTAGCATGTATGTATGTAGAATGTATGTATGTATGTAGCATGTATGTAGTATGTAGCATGTATGTATGTATGTATGTATGTAGAATGTATGTATGTAGCATGTATGGAGTATGTATGGAGTATTTTTTTTTTTTCATTCAACACATTAGCTGGATGATGGGACTACTACTGTCCCATCATTGGCTTATGTGTCAATCACTGTCAGTGTAGCAGGCATAGCCCGATGGGACTTGTAGTCCCATCGGACGATGCCCGCACTGAGACCCCCCCACGCCGCAGAGACCCCCCACGCCACAGAGACCCCCCCAGCACGCCGGAGAGACCCCCCTAGCACGCCGCAGAGACCCCCCCAGCACACCGCAGAGACCCCCCAGCACGCCGCAGAGACCCCCCCAGCACACCGCTGAGACACCCCCCACGCCGCATCAAGCCCCGGCACGCCGCATAGAGCCTGGGCAGCCCGGATACAGCGCCGGCTGCATAGAATGAGATCCCTGGCAGGCCCGCACAGACCCCACCCGCACACACAGACACTCAGTGTCCGCCCACGCACCACCCACACTCTTCCCCCCTCCAGAACCCCATATAGAAGGACAGAAAGGGCTGATTTACATTCCGATACTTGTGTCCCATTCACTTGTATTGGTATCGGGTATCGGTATCGGTGATATCCGATATTTTTCGGGTATCGGCCGATACTATCCGATACCGATACTTTCAAGTATTGGAAGGTATCACTCAACACTAGTAATGACTGCTGCACTGCAGTTGATAGGGAAACAGTAATTTCTGGTAAGAGGAGGCTACTTCCTGAGCTAATTCTTTGGAATTTAAACTGCTGGAGTCTGCTTTATCATCTGCCTGTATCTCCTCCACCAGCTGTCCAGCATCTATCCTCATTCATTTCTCTCCTCTCTGCGCCCTCTCCTCCAGTGAGGTGTTTGCAGGCATCTCCTCCTGCCTCTGCTTTCCTGTTGACAGTTGTGAGGCAGATTGAGACTCTTCAGCAGTGGCCATTTTGAATTTCTACTGCTTCTTGTGTTGTGCATCCTGCCGGGATTTTATTGCCGCCATGGAGGACATAACGATCCATCAACTGGCATGTAAACTTCTCACTTATCCCCACTTCGTTTCTTGTGGTTTAAGCCCAGTTATTTCTACTGTGAGGGCATGAAATCTGCTGGGGCTGTGTGAAGCTCTCATCTCACTCCTCTGCAGGCAGCACAAGATCCGGAAGGGCTGGGGTTCCTGGGCATGCGCACTGCGCTGTTCAGACGCTCCCCTGGTCCCCCGCCTTCCAGCGTTGCCGTAATATACAGGTTTCCTTGCCAGCGTTTGGAATTAAGCAGCCGCAAATAACAACGCTGGAAGGCGGGGGAGCTGGGGGAGCGTCTGAGCTGGGGAAGCGTCTGACTAGCTCAGTGCGCATGCCCAGGAATACCAGCCCCGCACTGTGCATAATGAATAACACAGTGCGGGGAGGGGATTCAGCAACAGGGTGGCCGCACTGCCCACACAGGCGCAGTCAGGCACCCTGCATCTGACCTATGACGGACAATGAAGACTGCGCCTGTCCCAGGCAGGCACGCACAGCGCAGGCGCCGGATTTAAGAAGAAACAGGGCGAAGGAGGCAGCGACCACATCCCCAGAAGAGAAGAGTGACGGCCGTTGGGAGATTCACAGAGGAGGCTTTGGACCACCTCCAGGTCTACAGACAGGTAATTAGGGCAAATTTTAAAACGCTTTATTGAGGGAATAACTGAATCAAAAACTAAAAGCGCCACCTTGTTAGACTGCAGCAATACTGCTGCACAAGGTGCCTCTTTTAGTTTATAACGGCTGGAGGGGGTGACAGTGGCCCTTTAAAAGCTATGCACTTTTGATTGTAAAATACCAAGGAAATGAACAGCAAAAGACAGTAGTCTATGGATGAGCAATATAATACTGATACATTTTTTAACAAGTTTTTTGATGGTTACATAGCAACAAAATGTACTCCAGACCACAGGGTAGTCTATGAGTGAGTAATATAATACCGATGAGTGTATGTGCACATGTTGTGTAAAATTTCTGCACTATTTCTGCAGCTTTTGGCAGAAAAAACAGCTGATTTGAGTGAAGTCAATCGTGAAAAATGCAGGGCAAAAATGTACAGAGAATTGACAGGCTGCAGACCATTTTCTGCACCAAATCTGCAAGTCAAAAATACTTAGTGTACATGACATTTTAGGTTTCTCATTCTCAAAAAAAAAACATGTATATAAATATATGCAAATATATATTCTATGTATAATGTTTAAATATGTACATATGTTCATGTTGTTGCTATGTATTTCTTTTACTCACTTATATAACACCATTATTTGCACAGCACTTTACAGACATTATCTGCACTGTCCCCTTTGGTGCTCACAATCTAAATTCCCCATCAGTATGTCTGTAGATGTGAAAGGAAACTGGTGTACCCAAAGGAAATCCACGCAGGCAAGGAAAGAACATACAAAGATTTTCTCCTTGGTTGCAAATGAACCCAGGACCCAAGTGTAGCTATCCTGCAGTGCTAACCACTGAGCCACGTTGTTATTTTATTTCCATTACTAAAGTGATTTTACACTTTTAATATCAACATTTTCCATATATCTTATTTTCACTCCTCTGTTCATTATTTTAATACATTATTTTAATAATCCAATTTATTTTAATATTTTATATACTTTTTCTTACTTCATATACAGTACATCTGTACAGATTACATTGTAAGAGCACTGCTTTTTTTAATTTAACCCCTTAACGAACGCAGATACGCCTTTGAAAAAAATGAGCCGACCATAAAGTCCAGAATGTAATGCAATAAAAAAAAAAATCAATAATTTTATTAATGATAAACAGGTAAAAAATAACGGAAGAACATAACAATGTACACAAAGTTGAATTAAAAACAAAGCCGCCCACCCAGTGATCACAATCAATGGAACAGATCCAAGCTAAAATGAGTGCCAATCAATATGGAAAATATGCAGACAACAAAGTGAGAAATATATTAGTAAAAGTTATATAAATACAAATATATCCTTCCAGTAGTAAAATGTACACACCTCTTTATGCAATAAATCCTACTTTCTCCCTCTTAATGAATATTTGAGACCTATGGTAATGTGGCACCCCAGGAGTTCGGGTACCACAGTGGTGCTGTCTTCCTCTCGGGGAGGGTAGTGCCATGCATGGAGACAGGAGGGATCCCTTTGGCAGGTAATCTTACGTGCCACACTTTCTGACTCCAGGCCAGAAGGGGGAGCTCTAAACCCAGTTTAAGGGGAACTTCCGTAGATACATCCTGGTCTGGAGGAGGAGTCAGTCTGGTGCAGACAAGCAGACAATTGACAGTTGGTAACAGACAGTGAAGGAGCACAGAAGGACTTAGGAGCTACAAGAGGGCTGTGACTAGGCCTCTCAAAGCTGAGTGCAGAAACGAGGCACCGGGAGCCCGAGGTGGTGAAGAACTGCAGGTCCCATGGCAGAACCAGAGGGCAGGAAACTAAAAGGGACTTGCCCACATAATACCTGAGGTACAGCAGAAATCAGAGCCCGGAGCCACTGTGGACACAGACCCCAAAGAGATGGCTCAAGTTGCCTACCATGCAGGTACTGTCCTTGGACAGGGGAAAAAGAGGACCTTGTTAGACAACTACAGGCAGCAAGGGACTACAGACCAGCGCATAGTGGAAGGCTCTCAAACTGACCTGTCAAAGGGAATTCCACTTGTCTTCAGGCTGCCTGGACTCCATCTACACCTGTTGCCGGTACCCTGGACTGAGGCTGCTTAAAGGGCCACTGTCACCCCCTCCAGCCGTTATAAACTAAAAGAGCCACCTTGTGCAGCAGTAATGCTGCATTCTAACAAGGTGGCTCTTTTAGTTTTTGATTCAGTTAATCCCTGAATAAAGCGTTTTAAAGTTTGCCACAAATACCTGACTTTGTACCTGAAGGCGGTCCGAAGCCTCCTCTATGAACCTCCCAACTGCCGTCACTCTTCTCTTCAGGGGCGATGGTCGCCGCCCCCTGCGCGCTGTTTCTTCTTAAATCCGGCGCCTGTGCTGTGCGTGCCTGCCTGGGGCAGGCGCAGTCTTCATTGTCAGTCACAGCTCAGATGCAGGTTGCCGCAATATACACTAATCCTCACCAGCGTTTGTAATGAGGCAGCCGCAAATAACAATGCTGGAAGGCGGGGGAGCAGGGGAAGCGTCCGAGATGGGGGAGCGCCTGAACAGCGCAGTGCGCATGCCCAGGAATGCCAGCCCCGCACTGTGCATAATGAATAACACAGTGCGGGGTGGGGATTCAGCAACAGGGTGGCCGCACTGCCCGCACAGGCGCAGTCAGGCACCCTGCATCTGAGCTGTGACTGACAATGAAGACTGCGCCTGCCCCAGGCAGGCACGCACAGCGCAGGCGCTAGATTTAAGAAGAAACAGCGCTCAGGGGGCGGCGACCATCGCCCCTGAAGAGAAGAGTGACGGCAGTTGGGAGATTCATAGAGGAGGCTTCGGACCGCCTCCAGGTACAAAGTCAGGTATTTGTGGCAAACTTTAAAACGCTTTATTCAGGGATTAACTGAATCAAAAACTAAAAGAGCCACCTTGTTAAAATGCAGCATTACTGCTGCACAAGGTGGCTCTTTTAGTTTATAACGGCTGGAGGGGGTGACAGTGGCCCTTTAACACCAGTAAACCAGGTAAAGACTGCAACCCTGTGTCTTCCTTTTAATTGCCGGCATTCACTATCCCTGCCGAATACACCGGGAGCCCTGGGGACACCGCTGTTAAGGCTGGTGGAACGCACCAAATAATTATAAAGATGGAATGAGCTGCATTCGCAGCCCAGGGTCCACTGTGCAGAGATGATACCTGCTGCTAGGTAATGGCGGACAGTAAATGGCAGTGTAATGAAAACACACACGGGTTAGCTACACCCGTTATGAAGGAAGCGAACCCTGTTGCGTCACAGGGCCGCAATACCGCAGAGGAAATGGAAGTAAAGAGTCACAGAACTCTGCCCCAAGACGTGGGGTTAGAGTCCCTCTAGACCACTTGCGTTCGACACCGGAACTGTGGTGCCAGGGAAAAATAATACAAAATAGATGTAGATCTCTGGGTGCACGCAGCGCCGCTCTGGCGGACACCACTAATGGTCCTAACTAGGGACATGTAAGCGCACTGGTTGCGCACCGTGCCGCACTGGCTAATGCTGCCGATAGATGCTATAGATTGTGCCTGGTGCTGGATGGCTCTAACTGGTGCTAGACAGGACCTGAGCATGTGACCCCCCGACCTCCAATGAGAGGTCGACCCATGGGCATGCTCCGTAGGGGAAAAGCAAGACAGAATCCCTGGAATGTCTGCTCGCCACTGGTCAGTGCTGGCTACAAGGGCTGAGCCTGGAAAGGCAGCAATACCCAAGCGCACAGTATCAGCTTGAGCCAGACGCTGGGATCGACATTTCTGCTGAGAAGGTTCCTGTCATGATTCTCAATGGCGAGAGAACATAGCCCAGCATATATGAGAAACTAGCTCTTGGAAGATGGAAACTATACTGACCATGAACTAAACCTGCCGCACAACTAGAAGTGGCCGGGTAGCATGCCTACGTTTTTTATCCCTAGATGCCCAGCGCCAGCCGGAGAACTACCTAATCCTAGCAGAGGAAAAGACAGTCCTGACTCACCTCTAGAGAAATTTTCCCAAAAGGCAGACAGAGGCCCCCACATATATTGGCGGTGATTTTAGATGAAATGACAAACGTAGTATGAAAATAGGTTTAGCAAAATCGAGGTCCGCTTACTAGATAGCAGGAAGACAGAAAGGGCACTTTCATGGTCAGCAGAAAACCCTATCAAAACACCATCCAGAAATTACTTTAAGACTCTAGCATTAACTCATAACACCAGAGTGGCAATTTCCGATCACAAGAGCTTTCCAGACACAGTAACGAAACAGCAGCTGTGAACAGGAACAAAATGCAAAAACACACAAGGACAAAAGTCCAACTTAGCTGGGAGTTGTCTAGTAGCAGGAACATGCACAGAAAGGCTTCTGATTACATTGTTGACCGGCAAGAAACTGACAGAGGAGCAAGGTTATATAGCGACTCCCACATCCTGATAGGAGCAGGTGAACAGAGGGGATGATGCACACAAGTTCAATTCCACAAGTGGCCACCGGGGGAGCCCAGAATCCAATTTCACAACAGTACCCCCCCCTCAAGGAGGGGGCACCGAACCCTCACCAGAACCACCAGGGCGATCAGGATGAGCCCTATGAAAGGCACGGACAAGATCGGAGGCATGAACATCAGAGGCAGTGACCCAAGAATTATCCTCCTGACCGTATCCCTTCCACTTGACCAGATACTGGAGTTTCCGTCTGGAAACACGAGAGTCTAAGATCTTTTCCACAACGTACTCCAACTCACCCTCAACCAACACCAGAGCAGGAGGCTCAACGGAAGGCACAACCGGTACCTCATACCTGCGCAACAATGACCGATGAAAAACATTATGAATCGAAAAGGATGCAGGGAGGTCCAAACGGAAGGACACAGGGTTAAGAATCTCCAATATCTTGTACGGGCCGATGAACCGAGGCTTAAACTTAGGAGAAGAAACCCTCATAGGGACAAAACGAGAAGACAACCACACCAAGTCCCCAACACAAAGCCGAGGACCAACACGACGACGGCGGTTGGCAAAAAGCTGAGTCTTCTCCTGGGACAACTTCAAATTGTCCACCACCTGCCCCCAAATCTGATGCAACCTCTCCACCACAGCATCCACTCCAGGACAATCCGAAGATTCCACCTGACCGGAGGAAAATCGAGGATGAAACCCCGAATTACAGAAAAACGGGGACACCAAGGTGGCAGAGCTGGCCCAATTATTGAGGGCGAACTCCGCCAAAGGCAAAAAAGCAACCCAATCATCCTGATCCGCAGACACAAAACACCTCAAATATGTCTCCAAGGTCTGATTAGTCCGCTCGGTCTGGCCATTAGTCTGAGGATGGAAAGCAGACGAAAAAGACAAATCTATGCCCATCCTAGCACAGAATGCCCGCCAAAATCTAGACACGAATTGGGTCCCTCTGTCAGAAACGATATTCTCCGGAATACCATGCAAACGAACAACATTTTGAAAAAACAGAGGAACCAACTCGGAAGAAGAAGGCAACTTAGGCAAGGGAACCAGATGGACCATCTTAGAGAAACGGTCACACACCACCCAGATGACAGACATCTTCTGAGAAACAGGCAGATCCGAAATAAAATCCATCGAGATGTGCGTCCAAGGCCTCTTCGGGATAGGCAAGGGTAACAACAATCCACTAGCCCGAGAACAACAAGGCTTGGCCCGAGCACAAACGTCACAAGACTGCACAAAGCCTCGCACATCTCGTGACAGGGAAGGCCACCAGAAGGACCTTGCCACCAAATCCCTGGTACCAAAGATTCCAGGATAACCTGCCAACGCAGAAGAATGAACCTCAGAGATGACTCTACTGGTCCAATCATCAGGAACAAACAGTCTACCAGGTGGGCAACGATCAGGTCTATCCGCCTGAAACTCCTGCAAGGCCCGCCGCAGGTCTGGAGAAACGGCAGACAATATCACTCCATCTTTAAGGATACCTGTGGGCTCAGAATTACCAGGGGAGTCAGGCTCAAAACTCCTAGAAAGGGCATCCGCCTTAACATTCTTAGAACCCGGTAGGTACGACACCACAAAATTAAACCGAGAGAAAAACAACGACCAGCGCGCCTGTCTCGGACTCATGCGCCTGGCAGACTCAAGGTAAATTAAATTTTTGTGGTCAGTCAATACCACCACCTGATGTCTGGCCCCCTCAAGCCAGTGACGCCACTCCTCAAAAGCCCACTTCATGGCCAAAAGCTCCCGATTCCCAATATCATAATTCCGCTCGGCGGGCGAAAATTTACGGGAAAAAAAAACACAAGGTCTCATCACGGAGCAGTCGGAACTTCTCTGCGACAACACCGCCCCAGCTCCGATTTCAGAAGCGTCGACCTCAACCTGAAAAGGAAGAGCAACATCAGCACCCTTCTTAGTCAAATCAGTCAATGGTTTTACAACATCAGAAAAACCAGCAATAAATTGACGATAAAAGTTAGCAAAGCCCAAAAATTTCTGAAGACTCTTAAGAGAAGAGGGTTGCGTCCAATCACCAATAGCCTGAACCTTGACAGGATCCATCTCGATGGAAGAGGGGGAAAAAATGTATCCCAAGAAGGAAATCTTTTGAACCCCAAAAACACACTTAGAACCCTTCACACACAAGGAATTAGACCGCAAAACCCGAAAAACCCTCCTGACCTGCTGGACATGAGAGTCCCAGTCATCCGAAAAAATCAGAATATCATCCAGATACACAAAGATAAACTTATCCAAATAATCGCGGAAAATGTCATGCATAAAGGACTGGAAGACTGAAGGGGCATTTGAAAGACCAAAAGGCATCACCAAATACTCAAAATGGCCCTCGGGCGTATTAAATGCGGTTTTCCACTCATCCCCCTGCTTGATTCGCACCAAATTATACGCCCCACGGAGATCAATCTTAGAGAACCACTTGGCCCCCTTTATACGAGCAAACAAGTCAGTAAGCAGTGGTAACGGATATTGATATTTAACCGTGATTTTATTCAAAAGTCGATAATCAATACACGGCCTCAAAGAGCCGTCTTTCTTAGACACGAAGAAAAAACCGGCTCCTAAGGGAGATGACGAAGGACGAATATGTCCCTTTTCCAAGGACTCCTTTATATATTCTCGCATAGCAGCGTGTTCAGGCACAGACAGATTAAATAAACGACCCTTAGGGTATTTACTACCCGGGATCAAGTCTATGGCACAATCGCACTCCCGGTGCGGAGGTAGTGAACCAACCTTGGGTTCTTCAAAAACGTCACGAAAGTCAGACAAGAATTCAGGAATCTCAGAGGGAATAGATGATGAAATGGAAACCAAAGGTACGTCCCCATGAGTTCCTTTACATCCCCAGCTTAACACAGACATAGCTCTCCAGTCGAGGACTGGGTTATGAGATTGCAGCCATGGCAATCCCAGCACCAAAACATCATGTAGATTATACAGCACCAGAAAGCGAATAACCTCCTGGTGATCCGGATTAACACGCATAGTCACTTGTGTCCAGTATTGTGGTTTATTACTAGCCAATGGGGTGGAGTCAATCCCTTTCAGAGGTATCGGAGCCTCCAATGGCTCCAAATCATACCCACAGCGTTTGGCAAAGGACCAATCCATAAGACTCAAAGCAGCGCCAGAGTCGACATAGGCGTAGAAGCACAACCCATTTTTTCGTCTAAAATTCTGCCGCTCGCTTCTGGACAGAATTCTATCACATTGCATATTTTCTGGCGTTTTCTCAGTAGACACCGCCAAATGGTGCACAGGTTTGCGCTCCCGCAGACGCCTATCGATCTGAATAGCCATCGTCATGGACTCATTCAGACTCGCAGGCACAGGGAACCCCACCATAACATCCTTAATGGCATCAGAGAGACCTTCTCTGAAAATCGCCGCCAGGGCGCACTCATTCCACTGAGTAAGCACAGACCATTTGCGGAATTTTTGGCAGTATATTTCAGCTTCATCTTGCCCCTGAGACAAGGACATCAAGGCCTTTTCCGCCTGAAGCTCTAAATGAGGTTCCTCATAAAGCAACCCCAAGGCCAGAAAAAACGCATCCACATTGAGCAACGCAGGATCCCCTGGTGCCAATGCAAAAGCCCAGTCTTGAGGGTTGCCCCGGAGCAAGGAAATTACAATCCTGACCTGCTGTGCAGGGTCTCCGGCAGAGCGAGACTTCAGGGACAAAAACAATTTGCAATTATTTTTAAAATTTTGAAAGTGAGATCTATTCCCCGAGAAGAATTCAGGCAAAGGAATTCTAGGCTCAGACATAGGTGCATGAACAACAAAATCTTGCAAATTTTGTACCTTTGTGGCGAGATTATTCAAACCTGTAGCTACACTCTGAAGATCCATTTGAAACAGGTGAACACAGAGCCATTCAAGGATTAGAAGGAGAGAAAGAGAGGAAGGCTGCAGTATAGGCAGACTAGCAAGTGATTCAATTAAGAGCACACTCAGAACTAGAGGGAAAAAAAAAAAAAAAAAAAATTGTAGCAGACTTCTTTTTTCTCTCCTTTCTCAGCCAGTAATTTAACCCTTTTTTTGGCCGGTCAAACTGTCATGATTCTCAATGGCGAGAGAACATAGCCCAGCATATATGAGAAACTAGCTCTTGGAAGATGGAAACTATACTGACCATGAACTAAACCTGCCGCACAACTAGAAGTGGCCGGGTAGCATGCCTACGTTTTTTATCCCTAGATGCCCAGCGCCAGCCGGAGAACTACCTAATCCTAGCAGAGGAAAAGACAGTCCTGACTCACCTCTAGAGAAATTTTCCCAAAAGGCAGACAGAGGCCCCCACATATATTGGCGGTGATTTTAGATGAAATGACAAACGTAGTATGAAAATAGGTTTAGCAAAATCGAGGTCCGCTTACTAGATAGCAGGAAGACAGAAAGGGCACTTTCATGGTCAGCAGAAAACCCTATCAAAACACCATCCAGAAATTACTTTAAGACTCTAGCATTAACTCATAACACCAGAGTGGCAATTTCCGATCACAAGAGCTTTCCAGACACAGTAACGAAACAGCAGCTGTGAACAGGAACAAAATGCAAAAACACACAAGGACAAAAGTCCAACTTAGCTGGGAGTTGTCTAGTAGCAGGAACATGCACAGAAAGGCTTCTGATTACATTGTTGACCGGCAAGAAACTGACAGAGGAGCAAGGTTATATAGCGACTCCCACATCCTGATAGGAGCAGGTGAACAGAGGGGATGATGCACACAAGTTCAATTCCACAAGTGGCCACCGGGGGAGCCCAGAATCCAATTTCACAACAGGTTCCACTGTGGCTGGAGGAGAATGGAAAACCGCACCGGTCATGGTTCAAGATTCCCCCTGTGCAGCGGCGGGAACTCGACACCTAACATTACCCCCTTCCTAGGGCCCCCTCCGTGTGCCACGCTACGCTCGAAGGCAGCGATTAGCTGCGGAGCCCGAATGTGTTCAACAAGGCTCCCAGGACCTGTCCTCTGGTCCATGACCCTTCCAATCCACCAAATAGAATTTTTTGCCACGTACCACCTTACACCCCATGATAGTGTTCACCTCGTAATCGTCCGTGGACGAACCCGATGTCCCGGCAGATGACTTAGAAAACCAGGACATGTGAACAGGCTTTAGGAGGGAGACATGAAAGGTGTCGGTGATACCCAGGTGTGGTGGAAGGGCCAGACGATAGACGACAAGGATGACCTATTGCAGAACCTTGAAGGGGCCTAAGTAGCGAGGCACAAACTTAGTGGACTCAACTCGCAGCCTGATATTATGGGCAGAGAGCCACACTAAGTCGCCAGGAGCAAAGGTCGGAGCGGGGCACCAATGTGCATTGGAAGAGACCCTCATTCTCTCCTTGGAGGTCAGGATGGCATCCTGTGTGTGGTTCCAAATGTCACGTGCCTCTACAGCCCAATCTGCCACCCTGGAGTTGGCAGAAGGCACGGGCATGGGCACCGGAATCCGCGGATGCTGGCAGTAGTTAAGGAGGAATTGGGTCTGCCCAGTGGAGTCGGCTATGGCGTTGTTCAGCACAAACTACACCCACGGTAGCAAGGATGCCCAGTCACCTTGCCTGGCTGAAACAAAATGTTGCAGGTATGTGACCAGAGTCTGGTTGGCCCTCTCTACCAACCCATTCGTCTGGGGATGGAATGCTGAAGAGAGATTCAGCTCGATGCTGAGTAGATGGCAAAGCTCTCCCCAAAACCGAGACACAAACTGGGGACCCCGGTCACTGACAATTTTGTCTGGCATACCGTGTAGGCGGAAAACATGTTTAATAAACAACGCCGTCAAGGCCCGTGCAGAAGGTAGCCGTGGAAGAGTCACCAAGTGCACCATTTTGAAAGAATGGGTGGTGACTACCCAAATAATGGTGCAGCTACGGGACTTGGGTAAGCCCACCACGAAGTCCATCCCGACCATTTCCCCGGGCCTGTCCCCACTGGCAGAGGGTAAAGTAACCCAGCAGGCCTTGTCGAGGGGACTTATTCTTGGTGCAGGAGACACACGCCCGAATATAGTCTCTGACATCATGGGCCATATGCGGCCACCAGTACGTCCTCGCCAGGAGCTCAGATGTCCTCTTAATCCCAAAATGTCCACCCACCCTGGAGGAGTGGGCCCAAGAGAGAACCTCCTGTCGCAAATTAGATGGAACAAAAGTCTTGCCTGGAGGCACAGACTCTAGCGAAACCGGTGCCACAGTTCTCAGGCTATCAGAAGGGACAATAAGCTGAGGCTCCTCCTCCTCTAATGACGCTAAGAGCAGGAGAGAGCATCGGCACGTGTGTTTTTCTCCCCGGAGAGAAAATGGAGGGTGAAGTGGAACCGGGAGAAGAACAGGGACCATCTGGCCTGGCGAGAGTTTAGCGGCTGGGCAGTTTGTAAATATACCAAATTTTTGTGGTTGGTGAATACTTGGAAGGGATAGCAAGCCCCCTCCAGGAGGTGTCTCCACTCCGAAAAGGCAAACTTCAGGGCTAGCAACTCCCTGTCCCCGATGGAATAATTCCTCTCTGCCGGTGAGAAGGTCTTGGAGAAGAAGCAGCAAGCATACTTCCGACCTTGAGCATCCTTCTGGAAGAGGACTGCTCCAGCAGCGACAGAAGAGGCACCCACCTCCATGATAAATGGTTTATTAACATCGGGGCGATGTAAAATGGGAGCACTAGCAAATTGTGACTTGATAGAGAGGAAGGCCTTGGAGACCTCCTCCGACCACAATTTGGAATTAGCTCCCTTCTTGGTGAGGGCAACCATGGGAGCTACCATAGTTGAGAAGTGGGGAATGAACTGGCGATAATAGTTGATGAACCCCATAAAGCGCTACACCGCTTTGAGAGAATGGGGTTCCTACCAGTCCATCACAGCCTGTAGCTTGGCAGGATCCATAGCCAACCCCCGGCCGAGATGATATAGCCCAGGAAAGGCAAGGACTCCTGCTCAAAAACACACTTCTCCAACTTGGCATAGAGGGAGTTTGCCTGTAAGAGGTCAAAGACTTTGCAAACATCTCTCCGGTAGGAGTCTATATCTGGAGAGTAGATGAGAATATCATCCAGATAGACTACGACCGAGGTGGTGAGCTTATCCCGGAAGATATAGCTCACAAAGTCTTGGAAAATGGCAGGAGCCTTACAGAGCCAGAAGGGCATCACCAGGTATTCATAGTGCCCGTCCCTGGTGTTAAATGCCGTCTTCCATTCGTTCCCCTCACGTATGCAAATTAGGTTATAAGAACCCTGCAGATCAAGTTTGTAAATACACGCGCCCCTCAACCTATTAAAGAGCTCAGATATAAGTGGCAGAGGGTACTTATTCTTAATGGTTATGGCGTTAAGACCCCTGTAATCTATACAGAGACGTAATTCTCTGTTCTTCTTCTGCACGAAGAAGAACCCAGCCCCGAGGGTTACACTGACGACCTTATAAATCCTCTTGCCAGATTCTTGTGGATGTACTAAGACATTGGCTCTGTCTCTGGGAGAGATATTGGATAGACTCGACCCCGGGGAGGCTCAGCACCAGGCAAGAGGTCTATAGGACAGTCATAGAGGCAGTGAGGCGGAAGAGTCTCTGCAGCCCTCTTGGAGAACATATCTGCGTAGGGCCAATAGCACGTAGGAAGAGAGGAAAGATCTGCGGGTACCTCAGTAGTAGCAACCTGAATGCACTCCCTCTGACATCTACCCTCACAAGATTCGCTCCATCCCAAAATTCTCCCTGTGGAGCACTCAATATGAGGGGAGTGGTACTATAGCCAAGGTATCCCTAACAGGACCTCATTAATTCCCTCGGGAATGACAAGTAAGGAGATCATCTCCTGATGGGATGGCAACATAGAAAGAGTAAATGGGATGGTCTGGTGTGTTATCTGTGAGGGCAGTGTCGAGCCATTCACCACTCGCACGGTCACTGGTTTGGCGAGCATCACCAGGGGTATTGCGTGCCGTTGAGCGAAGGCAGAAGACATGAAGTTGCCACTAGCCACCCTAACTAGGGACAGGTAAGCGCACTGGTTGTGCACGGTGCCGCACTGGCTAACGCTGCCGATAGACTTTATAGATTGTGCCTGGTGCTGGATGACACTAACTGGTGCTAGACAGCTACAACATATGCAAGCATTCATCAACACTAGGGATGGGTATGATTTGGAGCTTTCACCAGAACAGGCATACATCCACACACACACAATAACAGATTTATACTAGCGCATGGCCATGCAGCCATGCAAACCTTTTATAGTGGAAGTTCTCCAGGACCTTCCTAGTGGTCCAATAGGAGCTGCTACAGGACCTGAGCATGTGACCCCCAACCTCCAATGAGAGGCCGACCAGTAGGCATGCTCAGTAGGTGAAAAGCAGGACATAGTCCCTGGAATGCCTGCTCGACACTGATCAGTGCTGGCTACAAGGGCTGAGCCTGGAAAGGCAGCAGTAACCAAGCACACAGTATCAGCTTGAGCCAGATGCTGGGATCGACGTCTCTGCTGAACAGGTTCCACTGAGGCTGGAGGAGAATGGGAGACTGCAGTGGACATGGTTCGAGATTCCCCCTGTGCAGTGGCGGGAACTTGACACCTAACAACTGCTTCACCTGTGGGAAGCAACACCATCTTTGCTGCAGCCCCATCGCCCCCAGAGGACCCCTTTAAGCAGCGTCGGTCACCCCTGACCGGAGAACCACAGGTGACATCACAAACTTTCATTATTCCCACAACTCCTTTAAAGACCATCCCTTTTACTTGGGCGCCCAGGGCCACGGACCCAGTCGCTGCCACCGTGACCATCCCTTTAATTGCGACCGGTCCCAGACCGAGTATCCCCACTGCCCTGAAGGGCGACTCAGAAGCATTCCAGAAAAATGTCATTGATGACATACGGAAACTAAGTAACAAAAGATGTTCTAATTTTAGGTATAATTTATCATTCAATGAAAGAAAAGCTATACGATCCCTACAAATAAATAAGAAACTAGTAATCTGCCCAACGGCAGGTAGAATTGTTATACTCGACTATAGCAATTACCACAAAGAAGCATTGCGTCTTCTAAATGATACTCGTACCTATAAAAAGTTAAAAACAGATCCCGCTGAGGCATTTATTAAAGAAATTAGTCTAACTACAAAGGGGCTGAATATGGGAGTCTTGAATTACTGTAGAACGAACATGATTTTATTAATAATTCCTCACCTAGGTTAGCTGTGTTCTATTATCTACAAAAGATACACAAAAGTATGACTAATCCACCAGGGCATCCCATAATTTCGAGTATCCAATGTCTTACTGCCAACATGTCATGCTATGTAGACCTTCATCTCCAAAAACTGTTACCCCTTTTACCGTCCTACCTTAAAGATAGTACTCATATACTTACACTCCTGCAAAATATTCAATGGCAAGACCGCTTTATCTTAAGTACCCTAGACATCACATCATTTTACTGTTATTGAGCACAAAAAAAGGTTGAAATTCTGCACTTTATTTTCTAAACAAATTCTCCTCTTTACCCAAGGAGTAAATAGATTTCCTCAGCGAATATATGCAATTTATTTTAACGCATAATTATTTTAAATATGTGGTGCACTACTATACCCAGCAGTGGGGTACTGTTATGGGGACCAGGTTCGCACCCAGCTACGCTAACCTGTATTTGGGAAGATGGGAAGAAGATACTATCTACCAAGGGGGTGTGCTGTTGGGAACCTGGTCATCTGGTGGCGTTTCATAGATGATGTGATTTTTATTTGGTCAGGAGGATCACAATCCCTCAACCAATTTTTAAATGATATTAATAAAAATGACTTCTTTTTTTCAATTTTACAGCCAATACTAGCAATAAAATTATTATCTTTTTAGATCTAACAATTTTTATTGAAATCTCAACAATACAATCCTGCACTTTCAGTAAGCCCACGGACACTAACCGTTTTACCCCCACCAATAGTTGTCATCTACCTAACTGGCTGCTAAACGTACCCAAAAGCCAATTTACGAGACTACACCATAAGTGCTCAAAACCTGCAAATTATAATAGGGAGGTTGAGTTACTTTCTCAAAAATTCTTAGAAAAGGGTTATGATAAACAATTATTGGCTACCTCAAAAATCTGGTTCAAAATATAACCCTCCAAGACCATTTTAATGATAAGAATAAAAATAAAAATAACAACATTAAAGAGTTTATTCCAATAATAACCCAATATAACTCTAATTCTAAGATTTTAAATAAAAAAAATTGACATTGGGATATATTGAAAGATGACAAAGTCTTGGGGGCCCATATTCCCACATCTCTATTCATATATAAGAAAATACAAAAACACACAAGCGCTACCTGACCTTGCAGCAGAAAACCACCACTAGAATCCCCTCAGCTGCTAAGGTCAATAAGGGGTAGGTGTCACCCTTATAGAAAAATAGACAATTGTTAAATAGACGGACCGTGCTTCATGGGAGAATATCACAGAGCAAACTACACTCACCGGCCACTTTATTAGGTACACCATGCTAGTAACGGGTTGGACCCCCTTTTGCCTTCAGAACTGCCTCAATTCTTAGTGGCATAGATTCAACAAGGTGCTGGAAGCATTCCTCAGAGATTTTGGTCCATATTGACATGATGGCATCACACAGTTGCCGCAGATTTGTCGGCTGCACATCCCAAAGATGCTCCATACAAGGCAGGATGGATCCATGCTTTCATGTTGTTTACGCCAAATTCTGACCCTACCATCCGAATGTCGCAGCAGAAATCGAGACTCATCAGACCAAGCAACGTTTTTCCAATCTTCTACTGTCCAATTTCGATGAGCTTGTACAAATTGTAGCCTCAGTTTCCTGTTCTTAGCTGAAAGGAGTGGTACCCGGTGTGGTCTTCTGCTGCTGTAGCCCATCTGCCTCAAAGTTCGACGCACTGTGCGTTCAGAGATGCTCTTAGGCCTACCTTGGTTGTAACGGGTGGCGATTTGAGTCACTGTTGCCTTTCTATCAGCTCGAACCAGTCTGCCCATTCTCCTCTGACCTCTGGCATCAACAAGGCATTTCCGCCCACAGAACTGCCGCTCACTGGATTTTTTTTCTTTTTCGGACCATTCTCTGTAAACCCTAGAGATGGTTGTGCGTGAAAATCCCAGTAGATCAGCAGTTTCTGAAATACTCAGACCAGCCCTTCTGGCACCAACAACCATGCCACGTTCAAAGGCACTCAAATCACCTTTCTTCCCCATACTGATGCTCGGTTTGAACTGCAGGAGATTGTCTTGACCACGTCTACATGCCTAAATGCACTGAGTTGCCGCCATGTGATTGGCTGATTAGAAATTAAGTGTTAACAAGAAGTTGGACAGGTGTACCTAATAAAGTGGCCGGTGAGTGTAAGTGGGTCCAATAAACAAAGAATATATAGAGACTGGTAGCCGTCCAGATGGCACTTCAAGAGAGAATAGAAAAAAAAAAGCTAAGTAGATTCGATGAACAATAGTTATCTAGTAGCCATCCAGTAAATAAATAAATAAATAGATAACTAGCCCCAGATGGTGACAACACTATTAGCACACAGATCCCCTTTATAATAAGACAGGCAGTGAAGCCCTTAGGGCATGCGCACACGTTAGGATTTCTTGCAGAAATTTCCTGAAGAAAACCGGAAATTTTCTGCAAGAAATCCGCATGTTTCTTTTTGAGATTTTTTACCGTTTTTTTCGCTTTTTTTTTAGCATTTTGCAAGCATAATTAGCTTGCAGAATGCTAAAGTTTTTGCTTGGAAAACTGATTGACAGGTTGGTCACACTTGTCAAACATAGTGTTTGACAAGTGTGACCAACTTTTTACTATAGATGCAGCGTATGCAGCATCAATAGTAAAAGATAGAATGTTAAAAATAATAAAAAAAATAAAAAAAATGGTTATACTCACCTTCTGCAGACAGCCGATCTCCTCAGTGGCTTCCGTTCCTATAGATGGTGTGTGCAGGACCTTCGATGATGTCGCGGTCACGTGACCGCGACGTCATCGCGGTCATGTGACTGCGATGTCATTGCAGGTCCTTCACACACACCAGCTATAGGAACGGAAGCAGCAGCGTGCACCGCTGAGAGGCGGGAAGACTGCGGGGGCCATCGAAGGTGAGTATATGACTATTTTTTATTTTAATTCTTTGTTTTACCAATTATACAGTGCCCAGTCCGTGGAGAAGAGTCTCCTCTCCTCCACCCTGGGTACCATCCGCACATGATCTGCTTACTTCCCGCATGGTGGGCACAGCCACATGCGGAAAGTAAGCAGATCAATGCATTCCTAGGTGTGTGGAATCCCCGCAATTCCGCAAGTTTAATGAACATGTTGCTTTTTTTTCCACGATGCGATTTTTTCGCGGAAAAAAATGCAACATTTGCACAAGATACACTGAAAATAATGGGAGGCATATGTTAGCGTTTTTTTTTCGCGTTTTTTTTGCGTTTTTATCACGTTTTTATAGCGAAAAAAACACGAAAAATACTGAACGTGTGCACATGGCCTTATGGTTCAGTGTAGAGTGTCCTGTGTGAGCTGGAAGATCTGCAGATATATTGCTGTGAATTGCAGATGGAGATAGCAGTAGAGCAGGACAGCAAATTAATCAGACAGAGCCAGGTTAAGCTCTGGCCGGCAGCTTTTCCCTGGATGTCTGGGAAAGAGAAAGTAAAACCAGCAAGCTCCCTGAGCATGTGACGTCACACTAACTATGGGGCAGCACAAGAGCCAGGAAACTGACCAACATGTTTCAAAGGCAGAGCTGCCTTCTTCCCTGAGGAAGCTTAACTTGGCTCTGTCTGATTAATTTGCTGTCCTGCTCTACTGCTATCTGCATCTGTAATTGACAGCAATAAATCTGCAGATCTGCCAGGTCACACAGGACACTCTCCACTGAATGGTAAGGCCATGTGCACACGTTCAGGTTTTTTTGCGTTTTTTTTCGCGTTTTTTTCGCTATAAAATCGCGATAAAAACGTTAAAAAAATGCTTACATATAGTTCCTAATCTTTTCTATGGAGTCCGCAAAAATAGTGCAAACGTTGCGTTTTTTTCCGCGAAAAAAACGATTCGCGGCAAAAAAAGCAACATGTTCATTAATTTTGCGGAATCGCTGATTTCCCGCACACATAGCCTTGCATTGAAACGCTAGAAATCCGCAAACATATAAAAAAATGCGGATTTCTAGCGTTATTTTTGCGGTAAAACAGGAAGTGACAACACAATGTCCATCCCATAATGGCCATCCCATCATGCCATGCATGCATATCCCATAAAATCCAGGAAGCGGAAACTCCCACATTCCCGTCTTCCTGCTTATAGCTGCCGGCATGGAGTGCTACGATCGCATGAGCCTGGATGTGGTGCAGATGATAAGTGTGGTAAGAGTGTGTGTGTCTGTGTATATATGTGTGTGTGTCTGTGTATATATGTGTGTGTGTCTGTGTATATATGTGTGTGTGCGTGTGTTCGGACATCGGCCGATGAGACTACACCCATCGGCCTATGAGACTACACCCATCGGCCTTTGTCTGTTCCCTCCAAGTCGTTGCAGCAGGCTCAGCTCGATGGGAGCAGTATTTCCCATCGAACTGTCCCTGCTGTTATGTACGTCCCCGAAATGTTGTTGTGGCCCCCTCATCCTAAATTTCATAGTAAAATGTAACCAAATTTCCCCCACAAAATGTCCCCTTATTAAAAACAATGGTGGCCAGTGTTTACATTGGTGGCCAGTGTTTACATTGGTGGCCAGTGTTTACATTGGTGGCCAGTGGTAAAAATCACTAAATTAAATTATCCCCCTGTCGTGTCCCTATTTTTTAATAGTCCATTCAATTCATTTTCATTGGTGGCCAGTGGTTACCTGTGGAAATAAATTATAAATACCTGTTCCCGCTGATCGCCACCTAAAATAAATAAAAAAAAACAAACCCGTACTCACCTAAACGCCCAATTCCACGAATCCCTCGTCAGAAAAAAAGTAAAAAAACAAACCACAATGTATACCTACCCTCCGCAGCATCCAATTAAACGAGTGTCCCACGAGGATCTTGAGTTTAGAGCAGCCGCATAACATGCGGCTGCTCTAAACCGCGGCCGCCGATACAATGAACGGGATCGTAAAGCGATCCCGTTCACTGTGTAAGAGGGTGAACTGTAGTCCCACTGAGAGGGCACTAGGACCCTGTGGTTTTTGCCTGTTGCAGCAGAGAACAGATCCTGCAAGACTCCGAGAGACAATCTGTGCTGGTGGGTGGGGTCTGGTGTCTTCTGTGTAAAAGTGAAACAAGGAAGTGAGAGAGAGAAAAGTGCGGGAAGAAAAGACAGAAGCTATGTGATAGCAAAGAGACTGTGAGAGGATTTTACTGCGAGTTTGTTGGAGAAAAAGAAGCTATTGAGAGACTTTGCATTGCGAACGTTTTCCTGGAGGAAAGCTAACCTTTGTTCAACTCTGTGAGAGACCTTCTGTCCCTAACGTTTTTCTGGAGAGGAGCTAACCTTATTTTGAAAGACTGGAACTTTACTGCAAATCCACTACGTGTTTGAGAGTCTGTGATTCCCTGTGCATCGTGTGGAGGAACAAGCCTGGACAGACTGCGGATACAGAGACGGACGGGCTGCCGTGGAAGCATTCCTAGGAGCTACAGAAGAAGAGACAACATCGTGAGGCCACTAACTAAGTCCCCGGCGTTTGGGCTCGGCATCCGCCGATCAGACAAGAGGAGCTTGCTGTAACTTATTGGCGCTGAAGATATAGACTGGCTGCAGCCTGTGCGGATTCCTACCTGCGAGGAGATCCATCTTAAGATACGGTACCATAAGTTATAGATACCCGGGTATCCCTGCTCATAGTGTTTACTTGTTACTTTAGAGGTGCATCTTATAATAGAGTTGTGTAAGTTATACTCAGTGTGCCATTCCAGGGGCTCCCTTGATAACACTACAATCAATTTACACTTGTTCCTGTTTTAGTTTCCTTGTTAGGTAAATTTCTTATTAGTCTGTTGTAGCATACAGTTCTCAGGAGACCTTGGAGTGGCACAGTGATTTCAGCTGCTGCTGAGCTGGTGTATCTTGGGGTGCATTTACTTAAAAATTCTCCATATTACCTTTATTGTTTTGCCTTTGAGTAAATACCGTTGGAGATTTCTGCCTTAGTCTTGGTTTGTGACTCACTGGATCTTATTCGGACCTCTGGTCATTACATTTTTGGCGTAGTCGGCAGGATCCAGTGTTTGTCATGGACGAGGGCGAGGGTAGAAATGACCCCGCTGTATCCGCATCCTCCTCGGGGGTTGGGGTTCCCCTGGCAGCCGCGGCGATTTCGGGAGGGTATGTGCCTGTAGGAGCTTTACTTCAGCACATGCCGAAATACGACGGGCGCAATATGGCGTTGCAAGATTGGGCTGAGAGAATCCGGAGTATTCTGCGCATGTGTAATTTGACCCCCGCGTTACGCGCTGAGCTGGCCTTAAATGCACTGGAGGGCGATATTAGACGTATGGTGATGGTGCGCCCAGAATCAGAGAGGGATACGTTAGAAAAGATTTTGGAACTGTTAGAGGGGAGTTTGGGGGGCCGAGCGCGTGTGGCCCAGCTTCGGTCCCTATTCTTTAATCGTCCCCAGAGAGAGTGTGAGTCCCTGATGCAGTACTCTAATATCTTGCAAGAGACGCTGAATGAGATGCAGCGACTAGACCAGGGGGCCATGGGAGCGTTCCGGGAGGTAGACCGCTTGCTCCGGGATCAATTCATCACCGGTTTAGCTAATAGACTTCTCCGGGACAAACTGTTGGAAATGGCCCGGGCTGCACCAGAATTATCCTTCTGGCAGATTTACCGAGCTGCAGTGGAAAGGGAAGAGAAATCTACCCATGTGCCTGAGGGGTCAGTGAACAGTGCCCAGCTGGAAGAAGGTGGGTCATCAGTGTCAGGGGGAGAGGGGCTGGTGAGCGTGGTACAAGCTTTGCGTGCTGAGGTGAAGGAGTTGAAGCTGAAATTGTCTCAACTGACAGTTGATCCCGCCTCTACCCCCTCATGGGGGCCTCCTGCCCCACCCCCTGGAACGGTGACCCCACAGACGGCCAGGTCGTCCTATCAGAATGAGTCAAGCCCTCGTCCACGAGGAGCAATCACCTGCTGGAAGTGTGGGCGCCAGGGACACATCTCTCGTTACTGCCGGACGCTTGCAGCCCCAGAAACCCTGTCGCCGGCTTTAAACTTCCGGCCGCTGCCATGAGAGGGCAAGCAGCAGCGGCCCCACCCACACAAAGCCCTCGACGGAATGAGCAAGATTTGTTTGCATGTAGTCCAGTGATAGAAGCAGAATTTGAAGGGCGGAAGATGAGGTGCTTGGTTGACACGGGATCCGAATGCACTATAATGCCACTGGAAATATATGAGAGATACTTCAGTCGACTAGTGATTCCAGAGGATGGCCGAGTGATACGACTGACCGCCGCAAATAATGGTCAACTGTCAGTCAAGGGAATCGTGTGGATGCATCTAAAAATGTTTGGTCAAGAGCTGGGGCAGAAAGGGGTAGTACTGGTGGATCACCCCCCTAGAAGAGGGATGGAAGTGACGCTCGGAATGAACGTGCTGCGAGACTTGAATCACCAGATGTATGCCAGTGAAGGACCCCGATACTGGGCCCGTGCGACAAGACATCGACCCACACAGAGAATTCTACACCGTCTAGTGCTGAGTTGCGACTTGCTGAAAAGTGCGGTCCCAGGCGGCCGGGTGGGCCGGGTCCGAGTGCCATCGAGGGCCCCGATCCTGCTGGGACCAAGACAAGAGGAACTCTTAATGCTGCCTGTGGGAGCTGCACAGAGATTGAATGGGCTTGAAGTGTTACATGAGCCCGTCCGAGAGGGTTCCTCATTTGCCAAGGTACATGTGGCCCGGTCTCTGGCGATTGTGAAGAATGGACGAGTGCCGGTCCGATGCATCAATGTTTTAGATGAAGCTGTTGCAATTCCTGCTGGAACCATACTGGCTGAACTGTTCGTGCCGGCAGAAAAGGTGCCGGAAAATGCAGGATTCGAACTGCGACCAGACCAACAGTCATCCTGGACCTTTGCGGTCGAGGTAGGCCGGACTGAGCCTCCTACGGAGGAATGGAATGGTCATGTGATCATGGAGCAGATGGGAGTGGATCGGGAGAAGCTGACCCCCATGCAGTTGGAGCAGTTGGAGAGAGTTTTGTGGGAACATCAAGAGACCTTTTCCCGACATGGAGAGGACTTCGGGTGTACCCAGATGATTGAGCATGAGATTCCAACGGGGGATACTCCACCCATTAGAGAAAGATATCGGCAAATTCCTCCAGCGCTTTATCAAGAGGTGAAGAGCATGGTGGCCAATATGCTGGATAACCAAGTGATCCGAGAGAGCCGGAGTCCCTGGGCGGCTCCTGTAGTTTTGGTCCGCAAGAAGGATGGGACACTCCGATTTTGTGTGGATTATCGAAAATTGAACGCCCACACCGTACGGGACGCATATCCTTTACCCCGTATTGAAGAATCCCTGTCGGCCCTGGGTCGGGCCAAGTATTTCTCAACGTTGGATTTGGCAAGTGGGTACTGGCAGGTCCCAATGGCTGAAAAAGATCGGGCCAAGACAGCGTTTGTCTTGCCAATGGGGCTCTTTGAGTTCAACCGGATGCCTTTTGGTCTCGCCACCGCCCCGGGAACCTTCCAACGCCTGATGGAACATTGCTTGGGCGACCTAAATTTTGAATCAGTCCTGATATATCTAGACGACATTGTGGTGTTCGGAACCTCATTTGAAGATCATCTGGAGAAGCTGCGTCAAGTTCTCCGGCGGCTCAAGAGCTACGGCCTGAAAATAAAGCCAAAAAAATGTCAACTGTTACGAAACCAGATTGAATATTTGGGACATCTGGTGACCCCGGACGGGGTACTACCTTTAGACAGTAAGATCAAGGCGGTACAAGAGTGGCCACCTCCTTGTGACCTGCGAGAAGTGCGGGCCTTCCTGGGCCTAGCAGGATACTATCGGCGGTTTGTGCCTAAATTCTCACAAGTAGTGAGTCCCTTGAATGAACTTTTGAGAGGGACAGCGCTGGGTCCTCGAAATCGCCCCATCCCATGGGGGCCCCTACAGAAAAAGGCATTTGATGAAGTGAAAACCGCCCTAACGAGTGCCCCATTGCTGGCCTACGCCCGGTTTGACACCCCTTTTTTGTTGTATACCGATGGTAGTCTTCATGGGTTGGGGGCAGTACTAGCACAGGTGCAGGACGGCCGAGAGCGAGTGATTTCTTATGGCAGCAGATCTTTAAGAGACTCCGAGCGAAATCCGGCTAACTACAGCTCATTCCGGCTGGAATTGCTGGCCCTGGTGTGGGCAATGACAGAACGCTTCGCCGAGTATCTAACAGGAGCTGAGGTGCTAGTCATGACAGATAACAACCCGCTAGCTCACTTAGAGAATGCAAAACTGGGGGCGTTGGAGCAGCGGTGGGTCGCCAGACTAGCCAAGTTCAATTACCGCATTAAATTTCGCTCTGGTCGAGAAAACGGCAATGCAGATGCATTGTCAAGAGTGCCCCTTGGGTCATCAGGGGAAGATGTTGACGAACAACTGGAGGACACTGAAACTCCAGTTTTGGGGCAGATACCTATCTTCCAAAGTGTGGTACACTCAAGTGGGGTGGCCACCGGGATGCCCTGTGTCCTGGGTAAAACATCCTCAGATTGGACAAGAGTCCAGGATGAGTGTCCGGACGTTGCACTTGTGCGCCGTTGGGTACAAAACAAGGCCTGGCCCAGTGCAGAGGACAAGGCTCAGTTGTCCATGGAAGGAATGAAACTCCTTCGACAATGGGATAAATTGTGTGTGGAACAAGGTCTTTTGTATCGTAAGGTGTACCTGCCATCGGAGCTGCAGCATCGGTACCAACTGATAATCCCTGTGGGGATGGGTCCAGTGGTCGCTCGTGAGGCGCATGAGAAGGGGGCCCATTTTGGAAGTGAAAAGACACTTCAGTGGTTGCAGCGAGTCCTCTATTGCCCTGAGTTGGGAGGGATGGTGGCCGACGCGTGTCGGCAGTGCCGAATTTGTGGGCTCAACAAAAGCCCTGAGCAGCGGGCTCCCACACAGTCTATTAAGACTTCAGCTCCACTGGAGCTACTCATGATTGATTACGTGTTGATAGGGTACTCTACGTCAGGGTACTCCTATTGCCTGGTGATGACAGATCACTTTACCAAGTATGCTGTAGCGGTGCCGACAAGAGATCAGACGGCCAAGTCAGCGGCTGAGGCAGTGTGCCGACATTTCTTCCAAGTGTTCGGGTGTCCGCAGAGAATACATTCAGATCAAGGGGCCTGCTTTCAGGGGACGCTGATGAAAGAGTTGCACCAGCTCTATGGTATCGAGCAGTCGAGAACAACGCCTTACCACCCTCAGGGTAACGGGGCATGTGAGCGTTTTAATCGGACCTTGTTGCAAATGTTGAGGTCCTTAGAGAGTCAGCAACAGACATGCTGGCCTGAGTATCTCCCCGAATTGATGTGGGCTTACAATAACAGGGTGCACAGTACTACTGGTTACTCACCACACATGTTAATGTTTGGTAGACCTGGCCGAGACATTGAGGATTTGAACATGCCAGATCCCTCCTCCGTCCCCCCTCGGACTGCATCCGAGTGGGTACGAGAGCATCGGCGGCGGTTGAGGGTGGTGCATCAGGTGGTGGGCGATCGCCTTCGCCAGGTGGTCCATAGAGATACGCGACCTGTACAAACAGAGCTGTTCTCTCCGGGAGACAGAGTGTTGGTGAGGACAAAACGACGGTCAGGAAAGCTGAGTGACCGATGGGAGGCGATACCGTATCTGATAAAAAAACAGGTGAACCCTGAGATTCCAGTGTACGAGGTCGAACCGGTGGGGACAGGGGGGCCAACCCGTAATTTGCATCGTAACATGTTACAACGGTGCTGGTTTGAAGATTCGGCGCCTATTCCCCCAGAGCCAGAGGCCATGTCCCAAGGGGCGGGAACTCTGAATGATCTTGAGTTTGATGGTGTGCTTACTCCTGCGCCTGCTTATTTGCCCCCTGTGACCAATCTTGCCTCGTGTGATGAGAATGTTGAGAATGTGGCGGATGCTGTTGAGGAGAGCGCATCAGGTCAACTGCTTGGTCCTGACGCTGTATCGCGGGACATCGAGCCGCGGAAGGAGGCAACTCCACTTGCGCCCACTAACACGATCACGGAAGAGACTTTAGCTCCCTCTAGGGTTGCACCTGTTGATGAAGGACTCAGGAGAACTACACGATCTACGGCAGGAATACCGCCTCAGCGATATGCTCAGGATGAATTTGAGTGGGAAGGTATGTCGAGGACGCCAACCTCTAGTGGGGTGGCATGTAAGAGGGTGAACTGTAGTCCCACTGAGAGGGCACTAGGACCCTGTGGTTTTTGCCTGTTGCAGCAGAGAACAGATCCTGCAAGACTCCGAGAGACAATCTGTGCTGGTGGGTGGGGTCTGGTGTCTTCTGTGTAAAAGTGAAACAAGGAAGTGAGAGAGAGAAAAGTGCGGGAAGAAAAGACAGAAGCTATGTGATAGCAAAGAGACTGTGAGAGGATTTTACTGCGAGTTTGTTGGAGAAAAAGAAGCTATTGAGAGACTTTGCATTGCGAACGTTTTCCTGGAGGAAAGCTAACCTTTGTTCAACTCTGTGAGAGACCTTCTGTCCCTAACGTTTTTCTGGAGAGGAGCTAACCTTATTTTGAAAGACTGGAACTTTACTGCAAATCCACTACGTGTTTGAGAGTCTGTGATTCCCTGTGCATCGTGTGGAGGAACAAGCCTGGACAGACTGCGGATACAGAGACGGACGGGCTGCCGTGGAAGCATTCCTAGGAGCTACAGAAGAAGAGACAACATCGTGAGGCCACTAACTAAGTCCCCGGCGTTTGGGCTCAGCATCCGCCGATCAGACAAGAGGAGCTTGCTGTAACTTATTGGCGCTGAAGATATAGACTGGCTGCAGCCTGTGCGGATTCCTACCTGCGAGGAGATCCATCTTAAGATACGGTACCATAAGTTATAGATACCCGGGTATCCCTGCTCATAGTGTTTACTTGTTACTTTAGAGGTGCATCTTACAATAGAGTTGTGTAAGTTATACTCAGTGTGCCATTCCAGGGGCTCCCTTGATAACACTACAATCAATTTACACTTGTTCCTGTTTTAGTTTCCTTGTTAGGTAAATTTCTTATTAGTCTGTTGTAGCATACAGTTCTCAGGAGACCTTGGAGTGGCACAGTGATTTCAGCTGCTGCTGAGCTGGTGTATCTTGGGGTGCATTTACTTAAAAATTCTCCATATTACCTTTATTGTTTTGCCTTTGAGTAAATACCGTTGGAGATTTCTGCCTTAGTCTTGGTTTGTGACTCACTGGATCTTATTCGGACCTCTGGTCATTACAACTGTATACCGAGTTCTCCCGAAGGCAGCTCGCGCTGTTCGGGTGAACTCGTTCGGTACTCACTGCGGCTGCGCGGACTCTCCGGCTGACCGGAGATGAACTCTGGAGCGTGGGAAATTTTTTCTCATGCTATCTGTTCATCTCCGTTCAGCCGCTGAGGCTGCGCAGATATGAAATATGTCATGTGCAGTTATGTTTACAAGGGAACAGGTGCATTAGCACCGGTTCCTTTGTAAATCAATTTTTTTTTTTTTTTTTTACCCTTGGATTACCAGTTTAATAAAATGTGGTCAAAAACTGGGTGTCTTTATTTCATTAAAATTTTGAAATCATTTGTCTGTCTTTATTAACCCTTTTCATGTGCAAGGGTTAACAATGGATAGGTGTCATAATTGACGCCTCTCCATTATTAACCTGGCTTAATGTCACCTTACAATAGCAAGGTGGCATTAACCCTTCATTACCCCATAGCCCACCGCTACAGGGAGTGGGAAGAGAGTGGCCAAGTGCCAGAATAGGCGCATCTTCCAGATGTGCCTTTTCTGGGGTGGCTGGGGGCAGATCTTTTTAGCCACGGGGGGGCCAATAACCATGGACCCTCTCCTGGCTATTAATATCTGCCCTCAGTCACTGGCTTTACCATTCTGGCGGAGAAAATTGCGCGGGAGCCCACGCCATTTTTTCCTGTGATTTAACCCTTTAATAGCTTTAGCGCCCAAATATGTCCCCCTCCAAAAAAATGACATGGTTTACTGTATGTTAGGCTACGTTCACATTTGCGGTCCTCGCCGCAGCGTTGGGCGCCACAGCGGCGCCGCATGCATCATGCACCCCTATATTTAACATGGGGGCGCATGGACATGCGTTGTGCTGCGTTTTGCGCCGCATGGTCGCAAGCGTTGGACGCAAGAAACGCTTCAAGTTGAAATTTTTTTGCGTCCAACTTTCGGCCAAAAAGGACGCACGCGGCGCAAAACGCAGCGTTTTAGCATGCGTTTTGCCGCGTTTTAGTTTGCGTTGTGCGCTGCGGCGCCGACGCTGCGGCGCACAATGCACGTGTGAACATAGCCTTATTCCATATAAGAGAAGAGAGGAGATATAAAAAACCGGGAATTTAATTACAGGCCTTTCTGCAATCTAGCGCTGTATGTAATAGTGAAATATATATATATATATATATATATATATATATATATATATATATATATATATATACACGCACACACACACACACTAGATGGTGGCCCGATATACGTGGTATGTCGCCCAGCCCACATAGTATATCGCGCAGACCACATAGTATATAGCACTGCCCATGTACTATATATCCCTGCCACTTATATAGCTCAGTCCATGTAGTATATTGCCCAGCCACGTATATAGCACATCCCATGTAGTATATTGCCCAGCCACTTATTTAGCACATCCCATGTAGTATATAGCACAGGCCACGTAGTATATTGCCCAGCCACGTATATAGCACATCCCATGTAGTATATTGCCCAGCCACTTATTTAGCACATCCCATGTAGTATATAGCACAGGCCACGTAGTATATTGCCCAGCCACGTATATAGCACATCCCATGTAGTATATTGCCCAGCCACGTATATAGCACATCCCATGTAGTATATTGCCCAGCCACTTATTTAGCACATCCCATGTAGTATATAGCACAGGCCACGTAGTATATTGCCCAGCCACGTATATAGCACATCCCATGTAGTATATTGCCCATCCACTTATTTAGCACATCCCATGTAGTATATAGCACAGGCCACGTAGTATATTGCCCAGCCACGTATATAGCACATCCCATGTAGTGTATTGCCCAGACACTTATTTAGCACATCCCATGTAGTATATAGCACAGGCCACGTAGTATATTGCCCAGCCACGTATATAGCACATCCCATGTAGTATATTGCCCTGCCACTTATTTAGCACATCCCATGTAGTATATAGCACAGGCGACGTAGTATATTGCCCAGCCACGTATATAGCACATCCCATGTAGTATATTGCCCAGCCACTTATTTAGCACATCCCATGTAGTATATAGCACAGGCCACGTAGTATATTGCCCAGCCACGTATATAGCACATCCCATGTAGTATATTGCCCAGCCACTTATTTAGCACATCCCATGTAGTATATAGCACAGGCCACGTAGTTAGGGTTGAGCGAAACGGGTCGATCATTTTCAAAAGTCGCCGACCTTTGGCTAAGTCGGCGTCTCATGAAACCCGATCCGACCCCTGTGCTTGTCGGCCATGCGGTACGCGACTTTCGCGCCAAAGTCGCGTTTCAATGACGCGAAAAGCGCCATTTCTCAGCCAATGAAGGTGAACGCAGAGTGTGGGCAGCGTGATGACATAGATCCTGATCCCCACCATCTTAGAGAAGGGCATTGCAGTGATTGGCTTGCTGTCTGCGGCGTCACAGGGGCTATAAAGGGGCGTTCCCGCCGACCGCCATCTTACTGCTGCTGATCTGAGCTTAGGGACAGGTTGCTGCCGCTTCGTCAGAAGCAGGGAGAGCGTTAGGCAGGGTCCACTAACCACCAAACCGCTTGTGCTGCAGCGATTTCCACTGTCCAACACCACCTTCGGTGTGCAGGGACTGTGGAAGCTATTTTTTTTTTTTTTTCCCCTCAGCGCTGTAGCTCATTGGGCTGCCCTAGAAGGCTCAGTGATAGCTGTATTGCTGTGTGTACGCCACTGTGGAAACCAACTGCTTTTTTCAAAGCACATATCCTCTTGTTCCTTCCTTTCTGCACAGCTATCTTTTTTGTTTGTCCACACTTTTTATTTAATTTGTGCATCAGTCCACTCCTATTGCTGCCTGCCATACCTGGCTTAGATTACTGCAGGGAGATAGTAATTGTAGGACAGTCCCTGTTTTTTTTTTGTTTTTTTTGTGGGAGATTAAGATTGGCATTTCTGCTACAGTGCCATCCCTGTGTGTGCCATCTCTCACTGAGTGGGCCATAGAAAGCCTATTTATTTTTTCCGTGATTTGTGTTCTAAATTCTACCTCAACACAAAAACACTACATCAATCAGTGGGAGAAAAATATTGGCCTCAGTCAGGGCTTGTGTGCCACTGCTGTGTGTGCTATCTCTCATTCAGTGGGCTATAGAAAGCCTATTTATTTTTTTTATTTTTTTAATATTATTTGGTTTCTAAAGTCTCCCTGAAAAAAAAAAAAAACCTAAAAAAACAGTGGGAGAGTAATATTGCCCTTTCAGCTTGTGTGCCAGTCTTGACTCCTGGGTGTGCCACCTCTCTCTCTCATTCAGTGGGCCATAGAAAGGCTATTTATTTTTTTGTTTTTTTTAATATTATTTGGTTTCTAAAGTCTCCCTGAAAAAAAAAAAAATACCTAAAAAAACAGTGGGAGAGTAATATTGCCCTTTCAGCTTGTGTGCCAGTCTTGACTCCTGGGTGTGCCACCTCTCTCTCATTCAGTGGGCCATAGAAAGCATTTTTTTTTTTTTCCCTTGATTTGTGTTCTAAAATCTACCTCAACACAAAAACACTACATCAATCAGTGGGAGAAAAATATTGGCCTCAGTCAGGGCTTGTGTGCCACTGCTGTGTGTGCTATCTCTCATTCAGTGGGCTATAGAAAGCCTATTTATTTATTTATTTATTTTCTTATTATTTGGTTTCTAAAGTCTCCCTGAAAAAAAAAAAAAATAAATAAAAAAACAGTGGGAGAGTAATATTGCCCTTTCAGCTTGTGTGCCAGTCTTGACTCCTGGGTGTGCCACCTCTCTCCCTCTCATTCAGTGGGCCATAGAAAGCCTTTTTTTTTTTTTTTTTTAAATATTATTGGGTTTCTAAAGTCTCCCTTAAAAAAAAAAAATACATAAAAAAACAGTGGGAGAGTAATATTGCCCTTTCAGCTTGTGTGCCAGTCTTGACTCCTGGGTGTGCCACCTCTCTCTCATTCAGTGGGCCATAGAAAGCATTTTTTTTTTTTTCCTTGATTTGTGTTCTAAAATCTACCTCAACACAAAAACACTACATCAATCAGTGGGAGAAAAATATTGGCCTCAGTCAGGGCTTGTGTGCCACTGCTGTGTGCGCTATCTCTCATTCAGTGGGCTATAGAAAGCCTATTTATTTATTTATTTTTTTTCTTATTATTTGGTTTCTAAAGTCTCCCTGAAAAAAAAAAAAAATAAATAAAAAAACAGTGGGAGAGTAATATTGCCCTTTCAGCTTGTGCGCCAGTCTTGACTCCTGGGTGTGCCACCTCTCTCTCTCTAATTGTGGGCCATAGAAAGCCTTTTTTTTTTTTTTTTTTTAATATTATTTGGTTTCTAAAGTCTCCCTGAGAAAAATAAATAAATAAATTAGGTGGGAGATTAATATTGACATTAGTGCTTGAGTGACAGTCCTGCGTGTGTGTCATCTCTGTGATTTTGTGCCACAGAAAACAGAGTGTGTAACATTGTGCCTGATTTTCCTTGTGGTCTCACCAACCTGTTAAGGGATATTGAAATCATACTGAAGTTATAGCTCACCGTGTAAGTTGTTTGACAGCAACAAATAAAGTTACTTTGGTTAAGATTTTAAAACAATGAGGAAGTCTGGTGCAAGAGGTCGTCGTGGGCGTTCATTGTCAGCTGGTAATGATGGTAGTGGTAGTGGAGCATCAGGTGGTCGTGGGGATAAAAATATTCCACCTAAGTCTGGAGCTGTGGAGCCAGTTTCGTCGTCAGGCTACACAAGGCCTCGAACGCTCTCTTTTCTGGGAGTAGGAAAACCGCTTTTAAAGGCGGAGCAGCAACAGCAAGTTTTGGCTTACATTGCAGACTCAGCCTCTAGCTCTTTTGCCTCCTCTTCAGAAACTGGTAAATGTAAAAGCAGCGCGTCGCTTGTGGATGTTCACGGTCAGGGACAAGTCGCTTCCTTGTCCTCCTCAGCAAAAACTACAACAAGAGAGAAGGATGCAGCAGGCGACACAACGGGTCACTCCATGGAGCTCTTTACACATACCGTCCCTGGCTTAGAAAGTGAAACATTTAACAGGCCATGCCCATTACAAGTAGATTCTGACATGGAGTGCACTGATGCACAGCCACAGCCAGAGTACTATGCTGCTCCTTTGACTCAGACCACCACATTGCCCTCTCAGGGTACAGATCCACAATCAGACCCTGATGAGACTATGTTGCCCCGCCACGAACGCTATACCACCGACCGACACAGTGACACAGACGAAGTTGCACACGAGCTCGAAGAGGAGGTAATAGATGACCCAGTTATTGACCCCGATTGGCAGCCATTGGGGGAACAGGGTGCAGGCGGCAGTAGTTCAGAAGCGGAGGTGGAGGAGGGGCCGCAGCAGGCATCAACATCGCAACAGGTTCCATCTGCCGTGCCTGTATTTGGCCCAAAACGCGTGTCAAAGCCAAAACCTGTTGGAGCACAGCGTTGCCATCCGGTTAAAGCTCAGTCTGCAATCCCTGAAAAGGGATCCGAGTCTAGGAAGAGTGCAGTCTGGCATTTTTTTAAACAACATCCAACTGATCAGCGCAAAGTCATCTGTCAAAAATGTTCAACTAGCTTAAGCAGAGGTCAGAATCTGAAAAGTCTAAATACTAGTTGCATGCATAGACACTTAACCACCATGCATTTTCAAGCCTGGACTAACTAACAAACGTCCCTTAAGGTTGTAGCACCCTCGGCCAATGAAGCTAGTCAGCAACGCAACATCCCTTCCGTCACTGTAAGGCCACCATTTTCCGCACCACCGGCAGTATCTGTGCAGGTTTCTTTGCCAGCCAAAAGCAGTCAGGGTCAGGGAATCACCAGTTTTGTAGGAGGAAATATTGCATCTAGGGCACCGGCGGAAACAATACCGTCTCCAACCGTCTCTCAGTCTGCCATGTACACCGGCACACCCGAAAGTTCCACGATCTCCAGCTCTCCAGTCCAGATCACCCTACATGAGACTCTGGTTAGAAAAAGGAAGTACTTATCCTTGCATCCGCGTACACAGTGTTTTAACGCCCACATAGCTAGACTAATCTCGTTAGAGATGATGCCCTACCGGTTAGTTGAAAGCGAAGCTTTCAAAGCCCTGATGGAGTACGCTGAACCACGATACGAGCTACCCAGTCGACACTTTTTTTCCAGAAAAGCCATCCCAGCCCTGCACCAGCATGTTAAACAGCGCATCGTCCATGCACTCAGGCAATCTGTGAGTACAAAGGTGCACCTGACTACAGATGCATGGACCAGTAGGCATGGCCAGGGACGTTATGTGTCCATCACGGCACACTGGGTGAATGTGGTGGATGCAGGGTCCACAGGCGACATCAATTTAGGGACAGTTGTGCCTAGCCCACGGTCTAGGAAACAGTTGGCTGTAGGCGTTCGCACCCCCTCCTCCTCCTCCTCCTCGTCCTCCTGCAGAAGCTACAGCTCTTCCACAGAACGCAGTCTGCCAACCACTCCATCGGCAGATGACACTGTTGCACACCAGTTGTCCCATTATGGGCCAGCTACTGCCAAGCGTCAGCAGGCTGTATTGGCTATGAAGTGTTTGGGCGACAACAGACACACCGCGGAAGTTCTGTCCGAGTTCTTGCAACAAGAAACGCAGTCGTGGCTGGGCACAGTAGATCTTGAGGCAGGCAAGGTAGTGAGTGATAACGGAAGGAATTTCATGGCTGCCATCTCCCTTTCCCAACTGAAACACATTCCTTGCCTGGCTCACACCTTAAACCTGGTGGTGCAGTGCTTATTGAAAACTTATCCTGGGTTCTCCGACCTGCTCCTCAAAGTGCGTGCACTTTGCTCACATATCCGACGTTCGCCTGTACACGCCAGCCGTATGCAGACCTATCAGCGGTCTTTGAACCTTCCCCAGCATCGCCTAATCATAGACGTTGCAACAAGGTGGAACTCAACACTGCACATGCTTCAGAGACTGTGCGAACAGAGGCGTGCTGTTATTTATTTGTGGGAGGATACACGGGCAGGCAGTAGGATGGCAGACATGGAGTTGTCAGGTGTGCAGTGGTCTAAGATACAAGACATGTGTCAAGTCCTTCAGTGTTTTGAGGAATGCACACGGCTGGTTAGTGCAGACAACGCCGTAATAAGCATGAGCATCCCCCTAATGCGTCTGCTGATGCAAAGTTTGACGCACATAAAGGAGCAGGCGTCTGCACCAGAGGAAGAGGAAAGCCTTGATGACAGTCAGCCATTGTCTGGTCAGGGCAGTGTACAGGACGAGGTAGCGGGCGAAGAGGAGGTGGAGGACGAGGAGGATGATGGGGATGAGTATATTTTTAATGCCGAACCTTTCCCGGGGGCACAGGAAATTGGTTGCGTGTCACGGCCGGGTTCTGGTTTTTTGAGGGACACAAGTGACGTAGATTTGCCTGCAACTGCCCCTCAACCAATCACAACCGGAGATTTGACAACTGGAACTTTGGCCCACATGGCGGATTATGCCTTACGTATCCTAAAAAGGGACACACGCATTACGAAAATGATGAGCGATGACGATTACTGGTTGGCCTGCCTCCTTGATCCACGCTATAAAGGCAAATTGCAAAATATTATGCCACATGAGAACTTGGAACTAATATTAGCAACCAAACAATCAACTCTTGTTGACCGTTTGCTTCAGGCATTCCCAGCACACAGCGCACGTGATCGTTCTCACACGAGCTCCAGGGGGCAGCAGACTAGGAGTGTTAGGGGTGCACACATCAGAAGTGGCGTTGGACAGAGGGGTTTTCTAACCAGGTTGTGGAGTGATTTTGCTATGACCGCAGACAGGACAGGTACTGCTGCATCAATTGAAAGTGACAGGAGACAACATTTGTCCAGTATGGTTACTAACTATTTTTCATCCCTTATCGATGTTCTCCCTCAACCGTCATTCCCATTTGATTACTGGGCCTCCAAATTAGACACCTGGCCAGAATTGGCAGAATATGCATTGCAGGAGCTTGCTTGCCCGGCAGCAAGTGTCCTATCAGAAAGAGTATTCAGTGCTGCAGGTTCAATATTAACCGAAAAAAGGACTCGTCTGGCTACCCAAAATGTTGACGATCTAACATTCATTAAAATGAACCACAACTGGATTTCGAAATCTTTTGCCCCACCTTGCCCGGCCGACACCTAGCTTTCCTATGAAAAGCTCTTGCCTGTGAATTACTTTTCTAATGTCTAATTTGCTGCAGCTGATTGTACAGCATACGACATGCTTACACCTCCCTAAATGGCCAAACTCCCCACACGGGGCCGTGGTATCGCGACTTGGCGCAAGCACCCGTGAGACTGCTGTTTGTCTGAAGAGGTGGGTGTGCTCGCTTTTGGTTGACGGCATTGCTACTGGGTCCCTCATAGTACAATGTAGTGTCTCTGGCGGTGGTGGTGCGCACCCAACGTCAGACACACCGTTGTAACATGAGGGGCCCTGGGGCGGTCCCGCCGGCCTCAAGAGAGTTCCCCCCTACCCCAGCTCAAAATGTGCTCTACCACGTGCAAAATTATGTCGCACAGCTCCACCAATCTTTAGTCTATTCGCTGACATCATTCCATGTCTGGCACTGACAATACAAATTTGTAGACATCTATGTTGCAACTTAAAGTAGTCTGTGTCTGTGTCCTATATTGGCACCATTAAATAGTTACTGCCAAATTACTATGTCAGAAACTCAGTAGATGAGACCACCCCTGTACCTAAGTATGCCACCTTTTTTTTTGTTTTGGTTGTTTTGCGAGACATTAACATCTATTTATATTTTGGGAGTACTGGGACAGACACTCCTTGCACTACTCCTCCACTCACCACCAAGCTGCCTGTGTATCCATGTAACCGCTGTAAAGCTGCCATGAGCCTATTGTTTGTTATTTTACGCCTTTGATAGCCTGTCTGCGGTCCCTACTTTAAATACTCCTCCACTAACCACCAAGCTGCCTGCCCGTGTATCCATGTAACCGCTGTAAAACTGCCATGAGACTATTGTTTGTTATTTTAGGCCTTTGATAGCCTGTCTGCGGTCCCTACTTTAAATACTCCTCCACTCACCACCTAGCTGCCTGTGTATCCATTTAACCGCTGTAAAACTGCCATGAGCCTATTGTTTGTTATTTTAGGCCTTTGATAGCCTGTCTGCAGCCCCTACTTGCAATACTCCTCCACTGACCACAATGCTGCCTGGAGTGCCTGCCTGTGTATCCATGTAACCGATGTAAAACTGCCATGACTGCCTACTGTTTGTTATTTTAGGCCTTTGATAGCCTGTCTGCAGCCCCTACTTGCAATACTCCTCCACTGACCACAATGCTGCCTGGAGTGCCTGCCTGTGTATCCATGTAACCGATGTAAAACTGCCATGACTGCCTACTGTTTGTTATTTTAGGCCTTTGATAGCCTGTCTGCAGCCCCTACTTGCAATACTCCTCCACTGACCACAATGCTGCCTGGAGTGCCTGCCTGTGTATCCATGTAACCGATGTAAAACTGCCATGACTGCCTACTGTTTGTTATTTTAGGCCTTTGATAGCCTGTCTGCGGCCCCTACTTGCAATACTCCTCCACTGACCACAATGCTGCCTGGAGTGCCTGCCTGTGTATCCATGTAACCGATGTAAAACTGCCATGACTGCCTACTGTTTGTTATTTTAGGCCTTTGATAGCCTGTCTGCGGCCCCTACTTGCAATACTCCTCCACTGACCACAATGCTGCCTGGAGTGCCTGCCTGTGTATCCATGTAACCGATGTAAAACTGCCATGACTGCCTACTGTTTGTTATTTTAGGCCTTTGATAGCCTGTCTGCAGCCCCTACTTGCAATACTCCTCCACTGACCACAATGCTGCCTGGAGTGCCTGCCTGTGTATCCATGTAACCGATGTAAAACTGCCATGACTGCCTACTGTTTGTTATTTTAGGCCTTTGATAGCCTGTCTGCAGCCCCTACTTGCAATACTCCTCCACTGACCACACCAATGCTGCCCGTGTACCCCTGGAACCTATTTAAAAGTTCATAGAGCCTAGTTATATATTTTATTTACTATTAATAAGGCCATGATGGACTACGCTGTACCACGCTACAAGCTAACCAGTCGACACTTCTTTTGCGAGAAAAGCCATCCCAACCCTCCACCAGCATGTAGAAGACCGCATTGTCCATGCACTCTGGCAATCTGTGAGTACAAAGGTGCACCTGACAACAGACGCATGGACCTGTAGGCATGGCCACGGAAGATTACGTGTCCATTACGGCGCAATGGGTTAATGTGTTGGATGCATGGTCCACAGGGGACAGCCTACTAAGTCTGTCTGCAGTACCTAATTCAAATTGTCCTCCACTGTCTAAATCGGAGCTTCCACCTTCTGGCTTTCGGCCTATAGTATCAGAAATTAAACTGCATTTGGCCTTCAACTTTGGTTAGGGCCTACTAACGGCTTCTGCCCCTCCCTGGTGTTGCCCTCAACTAAATAAAGCTGAGCTTCAACCTTCTGCTCCAAATTACCATTTTAAAAAATGCAATAGGCTTTTCCGGCCTACTAAAGGTGTCTGTCTGTGTGCCCCTGCCTGGTGTTGTCCTCAACTGAATAAAGCTGAGCTTCAACCTTCTGCTCCAAATTACCATTTTAAAAAATGCAATAGGCTTTTCCGGCCTACTAAAGGTGTCTGTCTGTGTGCCCCTGCCTGGTGTTGTCCTCAACTGAATAAAGCTGAGCTTCAACCTTCCGGCTCTCATTAAGTGGTTTTTAAAAAACAAAATGGTGGTTAGGGCCTACTAACGGCTTCTGCCCCTCCCTGGTGTTGCCCTCAACTAAATAAAGCTGAGCTTCAACCTTCTGCTCCAAATTACCATTTTAAAAAATGCAATAGGCTTTTCCGGCCTACTAAAGGTGTCTGTCTGTGTGCCCCTGCCTGGTGTTGTCCTCAACTGAATAAAGCTGAGCTTCAACCTTCTGCTCCAAATTACCATTTTAAAAAATGCAATAGGCTTTTCCGGCCTACTAAAGGTGTCTGTCTGTGTGCCCCTGCCTGGTGTTGTCCTCAACTGAATAAAGCTGAGCTTCAACCTTCCGGCTCTCATTAAGTGGTTTTTAAAAAACAAAATGGTGGTTAGGGCCTACTAACGGCTTCTGCCCCTCCCTGGTGTTGCCCTCAACTAAATAAAGCTGAGCTTCAACCTTCTGCTCCAAATTACCATTTTAAAAAATGCAATAGACTTTTCCGTCCTACTAAAGGTGTCTGCCCCTCCCTGGTGTTGTCCTCAACTGAACAAAGCTGAGCTTCCACATTCTGGCTTTCGCCCTATACTATCAGATATTAAACTGCATTTGGCCTACTAGTGTGGTTAGGCCCTTGAAACAGTGTCTGCTGCTCTTGGGTTTGCTACTCCACTGAACAAAGCAATGCCGCCTGTTTAGTCCTGTTACCAATTTTGAACTGCATTTAGCCTACTTTATTCTTTGGCCCTATATCTGTTTCCTCCTCATCCTGCCCATTGCCCAGCCACTGCTAAATGAGTCTGCTGGTACATTGACCTAGACCACTACATTCCCCTTGTACTCTACACAGCCAGAATCTGACCCTGCTGAAAGTAAGGTTCCCCTTCCCGCATGTTATACCACCTTACACAGGGACAAAGAGGAAGGTGCAGATGAAAGTGCAGGTTCCTTCATCAGGTGGGGGGGCATACTCGTTGGCGACGTCACTGGCACAGGGCCCCTCAGAGTACGCAAAAGTGTCGCTGCTGGTGGGAGGCGCCCCCGCCATGCAAACACACCGCCGTACTTTGAGGGGCCCTGTGCCAGTGCCAATGCGAACGAGTGGGCCCCCCCCCTGCTTGCTCAGGATCACAGCACTTGCAACGTTTAAATACTTACCTTTCCCTGCAACACCGCCGTGACGTAGTCCGCATTTCCTGGGCCCACGAAAAACTTGAGCCAGCCCTACTCCCCCCACAACTTTTGCCAAATGACCCCCAATTCCCTATGCCCAACTATTATTATACAGTTAATTAAGATTGGCAAGCTTCAGAAACAAGAATGGATGTTTTTGGCATTAAAATGGGCACTGTAGGTGTTTTCCTGGCCTCCACTCACTGCCGACTATGCTTCCCCATTGACTTGCATTGGGTTTCGTGTTTCGGTCTATCCCCGACTTTTAGCGATAATCGGCCGACTGCACTCGACTCGACTCTGGACAAAATCGGGTTTCCCAAAACCCTACTCGATCTTAAAAAAATGAAAGTCGCTCAACCCTACACGTAGTATATTGCCCAGCCACGTATATAGCACATCCCATGTAGTATATTGCCCAGCCACTTATATAGCACAGCCCATGTAGTATATAGCACAGGCCATGTAGTATATTGCCCAGCCACGTATATAGCACATCCCATGTAGTATATTGCCCAGCCACTTATATAGCACAGCCCATGTAGTATATAGCACAGGCCATGTAGTATATAGCCCAGCCACGTAGTAGCAGGGAGAAAAATTTTGTGCGTAACGACCCAAGAAACCTTCACTTACATGTATTTTCTTGCACACGGTCTTTGTGCAACTGTAGATAACCGTATATTTCTGTTCTTTCACTGTAAATTGTAATACAAATTTTCCCTTGTAATCTGTTATTTTTCAGATTGAAAAACACCCGGAGGTCTGGGACCGGTCACATGAGAATTACAAGGGGTCAAAGCGGGATGCCTGGCCCAAGATAGTAACAACTCTATTTCCTGAGTGGCCAAATCTATCTAAACAGTGGCAAACAACAATTTGTAAGTATTGATTTCTTAAATTTTTTGGAAAAAGTAAGGAAATGGGATTAGTAATATTTTATATTTAAATTCTTTCATTTCAGTGGGCGATGTGAGGAAGAGGTGGCGGTCAGTGACAGATCGATTCATGAAGTCCCTCAAGACTCCGAGTGGCAGCTCGCCGCCAAGGAAGCGGGTGCCATATGCAGACCAGCTGCAGTTTATATTGGGAAGCCGGAGTTTGAGGAGGTAGTTTATATATAAAAATTGTTTAGCTTGACATAATGATTGAAAATATTAATTTTTTAACATTGTTTTTTTTCTTTGGTCTGCAGAACTGAAAGCAACGTGTGTGCCCAAACACCTCCGGACCTAGGTGACTCCACGGAGGACAATATTGGAGAGGAAGTAGAAGAATGCAGGATGGGCAGCCAAGCTTCTCCGGGGGACATGTCTTTGTCCGGAAGGTCACAAGAGGTTACCGATACCTTTGGAGAACGTGACATAGCACCTCGTGCGGGAGAAGTTTTGGACTGTAACACTGCTTCTACTTCCTCGGACGCTGCAGCCAACTCTGGTGGTGGTGTGTCGAGGCACATGGGGATGGGGGCTGCTTCTGCCCGTCCCGTGGCTTTGAGAAGGGCGGCACCAAAGAAGTCTAAACAAGCTCAAGTAATAGAAAACTTAACAAGCCGTACGCTCAATCTGCTAGACAATTCGGCAAAGCAGGATGAGCAAGTAAAATTTGGGTCACTTTTGGCAGACCGCCTTAGAACACTGCCACGGGACAAGCAGCAAATGTACATGACAGCAGCCAATTGTCTGTTAACGGCAATTGATGGGACATCCACCCTACCCCCAGCCCAACAAATTATGATGGGTATTTTTAATATTTTTAATAACCCCATTGTGCCTCCACCACCACCACCAGCAGCCGCACCGCAGCGTTATGGGCAGGCGGCCACATACAGGGCTGACCACGTAGAGGCCTACAGTTATGGCCATACACATGGACCTACAGCAACTGGCCATCGTACCAGTACACCCAATTCCAGTCTCTCCTCCCAACATGACTCATTTCCGGGTTATGGATACCACCCGGAATATCACAATTTTTGAGATTGGATGTCTCCTCCTTTTTGAGTAGAGATGGGAGTGTAGACAATGTTTTACTGTGATGAGAGTTCTAGCCCAAATGTGAATAAGTTATTTACGGTTTTTCCACAAAAATCTAAGTTTATTGAAAAAATTTTATTGTTATTGATTTTTGGATATTACATCAGCTAATGTATCTTCCTTTAATAATGTTCACAACATTTTCTGTTATGTAATAAAATTATTTTTTAATGTAATAAAAAAAGTTTTGTTATACTACTCTGAGTTGGAATGATTACCAAATGTGAAGACCGGATAATGTGATCTGATGAAGCAACATTAACAAAAAAAACAAACATGGAAACGATATTTATTCAAATAATATTTTTTTTATTTATTAACAATTATTTGCTTTAAGATTGATGATTAAAAAGGGTCCTTGGTAGCTAGGAAATAGTCTTCACTAGATAGGGATTAGGCCTCGCATTTTCTCTGTTGTTATCATCTCTGCCATACACACTGGTTCCTTTTTTTGTATGGGTTTGGCCATCATATGTTCTCTGCTGTTATCGCTGACGTCCAGGCTTGGGCCTTGATTATGTTTAGGCATCCGATCTTCTCTGCAGTTCAGGCTGCTCAACACCGGCACAAGAGTATTGCCAGTGCACGGCACCTTCAGGACTCATGAAGTAGTCTGCGAAGGTTTCTCTCACACGCACACCCGAGTTACATTGCCTTCCTTGACCAAAGTTGTCCACTGCAACTAATTCTGACACCTGTGGCTCCTCAACTACCTCTGTGCTGTATTCCCGAGCATAGTTGTGGAGCACACAGCATGCCTTTATCACAGTGTCCACGGTCTCCGGATCTAGCTGGATGGCAGTGTGAAAGATCCTCCACCGACTACACATGATCCCGAAGGTACATTCCACATATCTTCGTGCACGGCACAGCCTGTAAATGAAAATCCTACGCCGATCATCCAGTGCTCTTCGTGGGTATGGGCGAAGCAGGTTGGGCTTTAAGGGAAATGCCTCATCCGATACCATCACAAAGGGCACTGGATGTGTGGAACCCGGCAAAGGTCTTGGGGCTGGGAGCGTGCCGCCATCTTGAAGAATTTGAAGTCCAATCTGTGATGACTGCAGCACCCGAGAGTCCCCAGAACTGCCATAAGCACCGACGTCGATGGCAACAAACTTGTAATGTGCGTCAGCCACCGCCATCAGGACCACAGAAAAATACTTCTTATAATTAAAGAAGCTTGATCCTGATCGTGGTGGCTGCTGAACCCTTACATGTTTGCCATCAACAGCACCTACGCAGTTGGGGAAATTGGCCACAGTTTGAAAACCAGCTGCAACCTGCAGCCAAGTCTCCTCGGTTGGGCAAGGCATCACGATGGGCTGCAACGTCTGCCAGATGACGGTACATGTGCACCGTACAATTTGCGAGATGGTGGATTTCCCTAGCCTAAATTGGAGGTGCAGGGATGTGTAGCTCTCTCCTGTAGCTAAAAACCTGATGAGAGAAAAAAAAAATTCTTTAGAATAACTAATAATGGGGGCACTCGCAGCATTGCGGCAGCATTATGGGTGAACTGGCAGCATTATGGCAGCACTATGGGGGAACTGGCAGCATTGCGGCAGCACTATGGGGGAACTGGCAGCATTGCGGCAGCATTATGGGTGAACTGGCAGCATTATGGCAGCATAATGGGGGCACTTGCAGCATTGCGGCAGCACTATGGGGGAACTGGCAGCATTGCGGCAGCATTATGGGGGCACTCACTGCATTACGGCAGCATTATGGGTGAACTGGCAGCATTGTGGCAGCATAATGGGGGCACTCACTGCATTACGGCAGCATTATGGGTGAACTGGCAGCATTATGGCAGCATAATGGGGGCACTCGCAGCATTGCGGCAGCACTATGGGGGAACTGGCAGCATTGCGGCTGCACTATGGGGGAACTGGCAGCATTGTGGCTGCACTATGGGGGAACTGGCAGCATTGTGGCAGCATAATGGGGGCACTCGCAGCATTACGGCAGCATTATGGGTGAACTGGCAGCATTGTGGCAGCATAATGGGGGCACTCACTGCATTACGGCAGCATTATGGGTGAACTGGCAGCATTATGGCAGCATAATGGGGGCACTCGCAGCATTGCGGCAGCACTATGGGGGAACTAGCAGCATTGCGGCTGCACTATGGGGGAACTGGCAGCATTGTGGCTGCACTATGGGGGAACTGGCAGCATTGTGGCAGCATAATGGGGGCACTCGCAGCATTGCGGCAGCATTATGGGGGAACTGGCAGCATTGCGGCTGCACTATGGGGGAACTGGCAGCATTGTGGCAGCATAATGGGGGCACTCGCAGCATTATGGGGGCACTCGCACTATTGCGGCAGCATTAAGAGGGAAACTGGCAGCATTGTGTCAGCATTTAGGGGGGCACTCGCAGCAAGGCCTTACCGCAAGGTGATGAGCAGCCTTTCCTCTGCAGAGATTGCTCTTCGCATGACTGTATCTTCATAACTGAGGTGTGGACCAAGAAGAATTAGAAGACGATCAAATGCCTCAATGGAAAGCCGGCAAAACTGAGTAAATTTATCTGGAAACCTGAAAATAAAAATAAAAAAAAGATTAAATAAAATCAAATAATTTTAAACACACATTTTAAACATAAAGTACGTTGTATATAGCAATAAAAAGTAAGAAATAAAATCAACTGTCAATATACCATTTCTCCCTATATCTTACCTCCTTAAATCCCGGTAAAGAACATGGAAGTGTCCCTTTTCCTCCCGTTCCTGAATAATGGGATGAACCCACATCCTTTTTTGACGTCTGCTATTCCTTCTTCTCCGAGATTGCTCCTATGGGAGAATATAGAATGTATTATTACATGGAACTGTACAACGCATGGAAAACTGCTGCCAATCCGCAGCGTCATAAACTCGGCATCTCCGCAGCCTAAGGCTGGGTTAAAATTGCGTTCCCCCAGTCCGTTAGCCGGATTTCGTTACACCGCTGCGTAACGCGATGAAACGTAGTCTGCTAGCGCCGTCATTGACTCCTATGTCGGACGCATCGCAAGCCCTGTGCCGTCATTTGAGTGACGGTCAGACCCCGAGACTCGGACTGCAGCGTTGCCGTGTCTGTCACTGCTAGCGCTGATAGAGCTAGCAGATGCTCTATCGGCGCTAGCGATGTGCCAAAGTCAGCACTTGCGTTACAGCAGCCCGTAAACGTATGTGTTGAATGGGCTGCTGTACACAGTGTGAAACCAGCCTAATACGCAAAGTGTTCACATCTAATGACATTATCCTACCTGCTCGCTGTGGTGGTGCAGCAAAAGCAGTGCCGTATGCAACAGTAGCCGGTTCTGTTGTGGAGTAAGACGATGGTGCGGCATGTTGAATCCAACAAGGAAGCAAAATGGAGAAGAGGGGTTGGACCAGGAAATGACCTCATGGGAGGTTATTTTTTTTAAACCAACTTTATGTGTTCTAAAAAACGCACAAAAACTGCACCAAAAAACGCATCAAAAAACGCACAAAAAACGCACAAAAAACGCACAAGGATTTCCTGGGAGTGGTGCCAGATTTTCCTCAGGAAAATCTCAGGAAAATTCTGCACAAATTCTGCACAAAATCCTGACGTGTGCACATACCCTAAGGGCTTCACTGCCTGTCTTATTATAAAGGGGATCTGTGTGCTAATAGTGTTGTCACCATCTGGGGCTAGTTATCTATTTATTTGCTTACTGGACGGCTACTAGATTACTATTGTTCATTGAATCTACTTAGTTTTTTTTTTTTTTCTATTCTCTCTTGGAGTGCCATCTGGGGCTAGCATTTGTCTTGTTGGACGGCTACCAGTCTCTATATATTCTTTGTTTATTGGACTCACTTAAGGCCCCGTCTCACATAGCGAGATCGCTGCTGAGTCACAAGTTTTGTGACGCAACAGCGACCTCAGTAGCGATCTCGCTATGTTTGACACGTACCAGCGACCAGGCCCCTGCTGTGAGATCGCTGGTCGTGTCGGAATGGCCTGGACCTTTTTTTGGTTGTTTAGGTCCCGCTGACATCGCTGAATCGGTGTGTGTGACACGGATTCAGCGATGTCTTCACTGGTAACCAGGGTAAACATCAGGTTACTAAGCGCAGGGCCGCGCTTAGTAACCCGATGTTTACCCTGGTTACCATCGTAAATGTAAAAAAAAAAAAAACGTACATACTCACATTCCGGTGTCCGTCAGGTCCCTTGCCGTCCGCTTCCCGCACTGACTCACTGCCGGCCGTAAAGTGAAAGTACAGCACAGCGGTGGCGTCACCGCTCTGCTGTTAGGGCTGGCGCTCAGTCAGTGCAGGAAGCGGACGCTGGGGGATGCGAAGGTAAGTTATGTACTGTTTGTTTTTTTACATTTTACACTGGTAACCAGGGTAAACATCGGGTTACTAAGCGTGGCCCTGCACTTAGCAACCCGATGTTTACCCTGGTTACCTGGGGACCTCGGCATCGTTGGTCGCTGGAGAGCGGTCTGTGTGACAGCTCCCCAGCGACCACACAGCGACAAAACAGCGACGCTGCAGCGATCAGCATCGTTGTCTGTATCGCTGCAGCGTCGCTGTGTGTAAAGGGGCCTTTAGTTTGCTCTGCTATGTTTTCCCCTGAAGCATGGTCAGTCTATTTAACAATTATCATATATAAGAAAGCTCGCAATCTGTGTAATCTGATTGCCCCTACTTTGCAGAACAATCACTCCCACAAATCTGTGACAATTTTACAGAACAGCATGAAGGCTTTTATCCTTGCTGTAAATGCAGCATGTGCCAACAGGTTCAGACTCTGAAAAAACAAGCAGTTAATAAAGATGGCACTGAATATAAAATTAATAGCTTCAACCCTCTTCTGAGGGTGTCATTTACCTAATTAAATGCCCACGAGACAAAACCTATGTGGCGCGCACTAAACGACCACTGAAGATTAGAATCAGTGAACATATAGAAATATTAAGCAAAAATTCTTAGGTCATCCCCTCTCAAAACATTTCGTGGAACATAATGGAGGCATGGTACAATCCATGGAAGTAATGGGTCTTAAGACTGTATTAAAACATTGGAGAAAGGGTAATTATATCAGACAGATGTCATGCGCTGAAAGTAAATGGATATTTACATTGGACACCCTGATTTTTAGGGGACTAAACAGCGAAATAGAACTTTTTGGATTTTATGAATAGCAGCTGACCAACATCGGACCTATATAAGGATTCTTGCCACCAGAGGGACCAACCCTGAGGAAGGAAAAAGTGTTTCCGAAATGCATTGGATGTCTTTGGTCCTCTCTGCTATCCTTCCCGGGCGCAGGTCACACGGAGTCACATGATCCACCACGTCACACAGGTCCTGCTCCCACCATTCACCGCCAGGACGCAGCTACCGATCAGAGTGACAGGATCCCCTGCTGACTCTTGAAAGCTGAAGGTACTGCATATAGCAGCAATGCGGGAGCCTGGGCTCCATAGTACGCAGCACATTGCCATGCAATGGGTTTTCCCACGTGCTGCTGAAGATTTCAACCGGAGTAGCTGCCACCGGCTGGGGCAGCTCTCCCTAGTTTAACAGACATTTATCCTTAGCCAGACAATGGCTACACGTGTCTCTAACACATAGGAATCAGGACAGTGCTAAAGTTTTTTTTATTGGGAATTGTTATTTACCCTGTGTTGTTCAAAAAGCCTTTTCTTTACAGTTGTTAACCCTTTGGTAAATGTATGTAATACTGCAAAGGATAAAGGGCACAAAAAAAATAGCGGTAGCTATGGATATGAAAGAGCGACCATAGGTAATTTGCATAAAGTAAATCTAACAATGGAGAGAGTAATACTCACTGAGATGATGGAGGTCTCCCTTTCCTGGATGGCATCCTCCCCAACGCGGGTTTAGTAAAATTATTGATTTTTTATTGCATTACATTTTGGACTATATGGATGGATTTCTCCTCTTAGGTATCCCTGACTTACCACATGTGACTACCTATGTCCGGCTTTCTGGTTGCAGGGGCACTACTAGCACCTCATTACACCTTTGGCAAATTAAGCTTATTGATACCCTGCCACTGTTAGCATTTCCTTTGGTTTCTGTTTTGTATTAAACTGCCTTTTAATGGAGGCAGTTAAAGGTACTTATTCCTCAGTGCTGCTTTTTAACAGCTCTGAGAAATAAGTGCTTTGGAAAATTTCTGGGGTCTCAGCTACCGGGGGTAGCCAAGACCCCAGAGAACATGACTCGGGTCAGTTTTTACCGATACCAGTCATGTGATCACCGTTATTCAACGTATAATGGCGATCACATAAAAAAGTCTGATTTAAAATCCATTTCTCTCTCGTCTGATAAGATCTGACATACCAATGAGAGAAATGGGGTCCCCTGAGCCTCCCATGGTACCTTAGGGACTGGATCAGTGTTTCCCCAAGTCCCTGGGCCCCTGTTATGATCCGGTGGTAGGATCATCAAACTGACCTGATAGGTAAACCTGAATAGTAGGACTAGCTCCGGGAATGTGGGAACTATACCGACCGCAATCCTGAACCTATCCACACACACTAAAGGCAGCCGTGGAGCGTTACCTAAAAACCTAGACGCCTCTTCACAGCCGAAGAAACTGGCTACCCCTAGAGAGAAAGCAAAGCCTCACTTGCCTCAGAGAAATAACCCCAAAGTTTAGACAGCCCCCCCACAAATAATAACGGTGAGTTAAGGGGAAAATACAAACGTAGGAATGAAAAACAGGTTTAAGCAAATGAGGCCCGCTAACACTAAATAGACAGAAGAAAGCAAGGGATCTGTGCGGTCGGTACAAAAACTATCAAAAACTATCCACGCAGAAAGTACAAGAACCCCCACACCAACTCACGATGTGAGGGGCGCACTCTGCACCCCAGAACTTACCAGCAAGCAAAAAATCACATATAAGCAAGCTGGACTGAACACATCATATACTGAGAAACATATTCAAGGAAACAATGAGCAAAAGAACTAGCAAGACTTAGCTTCTCAGAAATAGACAGGTCACCAGGGAGATCCAGGAGAGGTCAGAACCAGTACTGAATACAACAACAGCAGGCAACAAGTAAAGGTCCAGGTGGAGTTAAATAGGAACCAGCATAGCAGGAAATGAGGCAGCTGAGCCCAGCTCCAGACCCGCAGTATCGCTAAAGGCCACCAGAGGGAGCCCAGACGGAATTCACAACAGTACCCCCCCTTGAGGAGGGGTCACCAAACCCTCACCAGAGCCCCCAGGCCGATCAGGACGAACCGAATGAAAGGCACAAACCAAATCGGCCGCATGGACATCAGAGGCGACAACGCAGGAATTATCCTCCTGACCATAGCCCTTCCACTTAACCAAGTACTGAAGCTTTCGTCTCGAAACACGAGAATCCAAGATCTTCTCCACCACATACTCCAATTCTCCCTCGACCAAGACCGGAGCAGGAGGATCAACAGAAGGAACCACAGGCACCACATATCTCCGCAACAATGACCTATGGAACACATTGTGAATGGCAAATGATGCTGGGAGGTCCAAAAGAAATGACACAGGGTTGAGGATCTCCAAAATCTTATAAGGACCGATGAAACGAGGCTTGAACTTAGGAGAGGAAACCTTCATCGGAACATAACGAGAAGACAACCATACCAAATCCCCCACACGAAGTTGGGGACCCACACAGCGCCGGCGGTTAGCAAAGCGCTGAGCCTTCTCTTGTGACAACGTCAAATTGTCCACCACGTGGTTCCAAATCCGCTGCAATCTATCCACCACAGAATCCACCCCAGGACAGTCAGAAGGCTCAACCTGACCTGAGGAAAAACGAGGATGAAAACCAGAAATGCAAAAAAAAGGCGAAACCAAAGTAGCAGAACTAGCCCGATTATTGAGGGCGAACTCAGCCAATGGCAAAAAAGTCACCCAATCATCCTGATCAGCAGAAAAAAAACATCTCAGATAAGTCTCCAAGGTCTGATTAGTTCGTTCAGTTTGGCCATTCGTCTGAGGATGGAAGGCCGATGAAAAAGATAATTCAATGCCCATCTTAGCACAAAAGGACTGCCAAAATCTGGACACAAACTGGGATCCTCTGTCAGACACAATATTCTCAGGAATACCATGCAAACAAACCACATTCTGAAAAAACAGTGGAACCAAATCAGAAGAGGAAGGCAGCTTAGGCAAGGGCACCGAAATGGACCATTTTAGAAAAACGATCACAAACCACCCAGATAACAGACATCTTCTGAGAGACTGGAAGATCCGAAATAAAATCCATGGAAATATGCGTCCAGGGCCTCTTCGGGACAGGCAAAGGCAAAAGCAATCCACTGGCACAAGAGCAGCAAGGCTTGGCCCAAGCACAAATCCCACAGGACTGCACAAAGGAACGCACATCCCGCGACAAGGAAGGCCACCAAAAGGACCTAGCCACCAAATCCCTGGTACCAAAAATCCCAGGGTGACCCGCCAACACCGAAGAATGAACCTCAGAAATGACTCTACTGGTCCATTTATCCGGGACAAACAGTCTCTCCGGTGGACAACGATCAGGTCTATTGGCCTGAAATTCCTGCAGTACCCGTCGTAAATCAGGGGAGATGGCAGACAAAATCACCATTTCTTTGAGGACACCAGCCGGTTCAGAAACTCCCGGTGAGTCAGGCACAAAGCTCCTAGAAAGAGCATCAGCCTTCACGTTCTTCGAACCCGGAAGGTATGAAACCACGAAATCGAAATGGGAGAAAAACAGCGACCATCGAGCCTGTCTAGGATTTAGCCACTTAGCAGACTCGAGATAAGTCAAATTCTTGTGATCCGTCAAGACCACCACACGATGTTTGGCTCCCTCAAGCCAATGTCGCCACTCCTCAAATGCCCATTTCATTGCCAACAACTCCCGATTACCAACATCATAATTCCGCTCGGCAGGCGAAAACTTTCTTGAAAAGAAAGCACATGGCCTCATCACAGAGCCATCAGAGCTTCTCTGTGACAAGACAGCCCCTGCTCCAATCTCAGAGGCATCAACCTCGACCTGGAAAGGCAGAGAGACATCCGGCTGACGCAAGACAGGAGCCGAAGAGAACCGACGTTTGAGCTCCTGAAAGGCCTCCACGGCCGCAGGAGACCAATTCGTCACATCAGAACCCTTCTTGGTCAAATCCATCAAAGGCTTAACCACACTGGAAAAATTAGTGATGAAGCAATGGTAAAAATTAGCAAAACCCAAGAACTTCTGAAGACTCTTTACCGATGTACGTTGAGTCCAGTCATAAATAGCCTGGACCTTGACTGGATCCATCTCAATGGTAGAAGGAGAAAAAATAAAGCCCAAAAAGGAAACCTTCTGGACTCCGAAGAGACATTTAGAGCCCTTCACAAACAAGGCATTGGCTCGCAGGACCTGAAATACCATCCTGACCTGCTTCACCTGAGATTCCCAATCATCAGAAAAGACCAAAATATCATCCAGGTACACAATCATAAACCTATCCAGATACTCTCGGAAGATGTCGTGCATGAAGGACTGGAACACGGAAGGGGCATTAGAAAGCCCAAAAGGCATCACCAAGTACTCAAAATGGCCTTCGGGCGTATTAAATGCTGTTTTCCATTCATCGCCCTGCTTTATACGCACAAGATTATACGCTCCACGAAGATCTATCTTGGTGAACCAACTGGCCCCCCTAATCCGAGCAAACAGATCGGAGAACAGTGGCAAAGGATACTGAAATTTGACCGTGATGTTATTTAGAAGGCGATAATCTATACAGGGTCTTAGAGAACCATCCTTCTTGGCCACAAAAAAGAACCCCGCACCCAAAGGGGACGAGGACGGGCGAATATGCCCCTTCTCCAAAGACTCCGTGATATAACTCCGCATAGCGGCATGTTCTGGTACAGACAAATTAAAAAGTCGTCCCTTAGGGAACTTACTACCAGGAATCAAATTTATGGCGCAATCACAATCCCTATGAGGGGGTAGGGCACTGGACTTGGGCTCATCAAATACATCCTGGTAGTCCGACAAAAATTCAGTGTCTTCAGAAGGAGTAGAGGAAGCAATTGACACCAAAGGAGCATCGCCATGAATTCCCTGGCAACCCCAACTTGACACAGACTGTTATGAATCCCAATGGCAGGGGATCTCAGAGATTAAAGCAAGTCTGCAAACATAAATACCAGCTCATAGGGAAGTGGTAACTAGGCCGACCATATACCTGATCCTAGCGCAAACACTAACAGTAGCCGGGGAACGTGCCTACGTTGATCCTAGACGTCTCGCGCCAGCCGGAGAACTAACTAACCCTATCAGGGAAAATAAGACCTCTCTTGCCTCCAGAGAAAAGACCCAAAGTAATACAAGCCCCCAACAAATAATAACGGTGAGGTAAGAAGAAAAGACAAACGTAAGAATGAACTAGATTTTAGCAAAGAGAGGCCCACTGACTAATAGCAGAATATAGTAAGATGACTTATATGGTCAGCAAAAAACCCTGCAAAATATCCACGCTGAATATCCAAGAACCCCCAAACTGACTAACGGTGTGGGGGGAGAATATCAGCCCCCTAGAGCTTCCAGCGATATCAGGAATCACATTTTGTACAAGCTGGACAAAAATATAAACAATGCAAATGATCAAAAATAAGAAAGCAGGACTTATCTTATCTTGCAAGGAACCAGGACCTGAAGACAGGAGCAAACAGAAATGAACTGATTACAACGATGCCAGGCACTGGACTGAGAATCCAGGGAGTTTAAATAGCAACACCCCAGGCCTAACGAAGCAGGTGAGTACCAACCTGGGAAAGGACAATCCAAGTGCCAAAACCACTAGTGACCACAAGAGGGAGCCAAGAAGTATAGTTCACAACAGTACCCCCCCTTTAAGGAGGGGTCACCGAACCCTCACCAATACCACCAGGGCGATCAGGATGAGCAGCGTGGAAGGCACAAACCAAATCGGCCGCATGAACATCCGAGGCGACCACCCAGGAATTATCATGACCATAGCCCTTCCATTTGACCTAATACTGAAGCCTCCGTCTAGAGAGACGAGAATCCAAGATCTTCTCCACCACGTACTCCAACTCGCCCTCAACCAACACCGGAGCAGGAGGCTCAACAGCAGGAACCACAGGCACAACGTACCGCCACAACAAAGACCTATGGAACACGTTGTGAATGGCAAACGACACAGGAAGATCCAAACGAAAAGACACCGGGTTAAGAACTTCCAAAATTTTATAAGGACCAATAAAGCGAGGCTTAAACTTAGGAGAGGAAACCTTCAGAGGAACATACCGAGAAGACAACCAAACCAATTCCCCAACACGAAGTCGGGGGCCCACACCGCGGTGGCGGTTGGCAAAACGCTGAGCCTTCTCCTGTGACAACTTCAAGTTCTCCACAACATGATTCCAAATCCGCTGCAACCTATCCACCACAGAATCCACCCCAGGACAGTCAGAAGACTCAACATGACCCGAGGAGAAACGAGGATGAAAACCAGAATTGCAGAAGAATGGCGAAACCAAGGTAGCTGAACTAGCCCGATTATTAAGGGCAAACTCAGCCAATGGCAAGAAGGTCACCCAATCATCCTGGTCCGCAGAAACAAAACATCTCAAATAAGCCTCCAGTGTCTGATTAGTTCGCTCCGTTTGACCATTAGTCTGAGGATGGAAGGCAGATGAAAACGACAAATCAATGCCCATTTTAGCACAAAAAGATCGCCAGAATCTGGACACAAACTGGGATCCTCTGTCGGACACGATATTCTCCGGAATGCCGTGTAAACGAACCACATTCTGAAAAAACAAAGGAACCAGATCGGAAGAGGAAGGCAACTTAGGCAAGGGTACCAAATGGACCATCTTGGAAAAACGATCACACACCACCCAGATGACAGACATTCCTTGAGACACCGGAAGATCAGAAATGAAATCCATGGAAATGTGTGTCCAAGGCCTCTTCGGGACGGGCAAGGGCAAAAGCAACCCGCTAGCACGAGAACAACAAGGCTTAGCCCGAGCACAAGTCCCACAGGACTGCACAAATGACCGCACATCCCGTGACAAGGAAGGCCACCAAAAGGACCTAGCCACCAAATCTCGGGTACCAAAAATTCCCGGATGCCCTGCCAACACCGAGGAATGAACCTCGGAAATTACTCTGCTGGTCCATTTATCAGGAACAAACAGTCTGTCGGGTGGACACGAGTCAGGTCTACCAGCCTGAAATCTCTGCAACACCTGTCGCAAATCAGGAGATATGGCCGACACGATTACTCCCACTTTAAGAATACCAGCTGGCTCCGAGACTCCAGGAGAGTCAGGCACAAAGCTCCTAGAGAGAGCATCAGCCTTAACATTCTTCGAACCAGGCAGGTATGAGACCACAAAGTCAAAACGAGAGAAAAACAATGACCAACGAGCCTGTCTAGGATTCAGGCGCTTAGCAGACTCGAGATACATCAGATTTTTGTGATCAGTCAAGACCACCACACGATGCTTAGCACCCTCGAGCCAATGACGCCACTCCTCAAATGCCCACTTCATGGCCAACAACTCCCGATTACCAACATCATAGTTCCGCTCAGCAGGCGAAAACTTCCTAGAGAAAAAGGCACATGGTCTCATCACAGAACAACCAGAGCCTCTCTGCGACAAAACAGCCCCAGCACTGATCTCAGAAGCATCCACTTCAACCTGAAAGGGAAGTGAGACATCAGGCTGGCACAAAACAGGCGCCGAAGTAAAGCGGTGCTTCAGCTTCTGGAAGGCCTCCATGGCTGCAGGAGCCCAATTAGCCACATCAGAACCTTTCTTGGTCATATCCGTCAAAGGTTTAACAACGCTAGAAAAATTAGCGATAAAGCGACGGTAGAAATTAGCAAACCCCAAGAACTTCTGAAGACTCTTAACAGACGTGGGCTGAGTCCAATCATGAATAGCTCGGACCTTGACTGGGTCCATCTCCACAGCAGAAGGGGAGAAAATAAAACCCAAAAAGGAAACCTTCTGCACTCCAAAGAGACACTTTGAGCCCTTCACAAACAAAGCATTATCACGCACAACCTGAAACACCATCCTGACCTGCTTTACATGAGAATCCCAATCATCCGAGAAAACTAGAATATCATCCAGATACACAATCAAAAATTTATCCAGATACTTCCGGAAGATATCATGCATAGAGGACTGAAACACTGAAGGGGCATTAGAAAGCCCAAAGGGCATCACCAAGTATTCAAAATGACCTTCGGGCGTATTGAATGCAGTTTTCCATTCATCTCCCTGCCTAATGCGCACAAGGTTGTACGCCCCACGAAGATCTATCTTGGTGAACCACTTGGCACCCTTAATCCGAGCAAACAAGTCTGACAATAGTGGCAAAGGATACTGAAACGTAACAGTGATTTTATTCAGAAGCCGATAGTCTATACAAAGTCTCAAAGACCCGTCTTTCTTGGCCACAAAAAAGAATCCCGCACCAAGAGGGGAAGAGGATGGACGAATATGCCCCTTCTCCAAAGACTCCTTGACATAAGAACGCATCGCGGCATGCTCGGGTACAGACAAATTAAATAATCGTCCCTTAGGAAATTTACTGCCAGGAATCAAATCTATAGCGCAGTCACAGTCTCTATGAGGAGGAAGAGCACTGGACCTGGACTCACTGAATACATCCTGATAGTCACACAAATACTCAGGAACTTCTGAAGGAGTAGAAGTAGCAATAGACACCGGCGGAGAATCGCAATGAATTCCCTGACAACCCCAACTTGACACAGACATAGCCTTCCAATCCAAAACAGGATTATGGGTCTGTAACCATGGCAGACCTAAAACGACCAAATCATTCATTTTATGCAGAACAAGAAAACGAATCACCTCCCGATGTTCAGGAGTCATGCACATGGTCACTTGTGTCCAATACTGCGGTTTATTTTCTGCCAGTGGCGTAGCATCAATTCCTCTGAGAGGAATCGGAACTTTTAAAGGCTCCAGGACAAAACCGCAGCGCTTGGCAAACGACAAGTCCATAAGACTCAGGGCAGCACCTGAATCCACAAATGCCATAACAGGGTAGGAAGACAATGAACAAATTAAAGTCACAGACAAAATAAATTTAGGCTGTAAATTACCAATGGTGACAGGACTGACAACCTTGGTTAGGCGTTTAGAGCATGCTGATATAACATGTGTAGAATCACCACAGTAAAAACACAGCCCATTCTGACATCTATGATTTTGTCGTTCGGTTCTAGTCAGGATTCTATCACATTGCATTGAGACAGGTGTCTGTTCAGACAACACCGCCAGAGGTTTAGCGGATTTGCGCTCCCGCAAACGCCGATCAATCTGAATAGCCAGCGCCATAGAATCATTCAGACTTGTAGGAATTGTAAAACCCACCATCACATTCTTAATGGCCTCAGAAAGGCCATTTCTGAAATTTGCGGCCAGAGCACATTCATTCCATCGAGTAAGCACGGACCATTTCCGAAATTTTTGGCAGTACACCTCAGCTTCATCCTGGCCCTGAGAGATGGCCAGTAGAGCTTTTTCTGCCTGAATTTCAAGATTAGGCTCCTCATAAAGCAATCCGAGCGCCAGAAAAAACACATCAACATCCGCCAATGCTGGATCTCCTGGCGCTAACGAGAAAGCCCAATCCTGAGGGTCGCCATGCAAGAAGGAGATAACAATTTTAACTTGCTGAGCTGAATCTCCAGACGAACGAGGTTTCAAAGATAGAAACAATTTACAATTATTCCTAAAATTCCTAAATTTAAATCGATCTCCAGAGAACAGCTCAGGAATAGGTATCTTAGGCTCTGACATAGGACTGCTAACAACAAAATCCTGAATGCCCTGCACACGTGCAGCAAGCTTATCCACACTAGTAATCAAGGTCTGAACATTCATGTCTGCAGCAAAGCTTCAAGCCACTCAGAGATAAAGGGGAGGAAGAAAAAAAAAAAAAAAAAAAACTCAGAGCTTCTTTTCTTTTAATCCCACATCAGCAATGCATTAACTATTTATTGGCCTGGCATACTGTTATGAATCCCAATGGCAGGGGATCTCAGAGATTAAAGCAAGTCTGTAAACATAAATACCAGCTCATAGGGAAGTGGTAACTAGGCCGACCATATACCTGATCCTAGCGCAAACACTAACAGTAGCCGGGGAACGTGCCTACGTTGATCCTAGACGTCTCGCGCCAGCCGGAGAACTAACTAACCCTATCAGGGAAAATAAGACCTCTCTTGCCTCCAGAGAAAAGACCCAAAGTAATACAAGCCCCCAACAAATAATAACGGTGAGGTAAGAAGAAAAGACAAACGTAAGAATGAACTAGATTTTAGCAAAGAGAGGCCCACTGACTAATAGCAGAATATAGTAAGATGACTTATATGGTCAGCAAAAAACCCTGCAAAATATCCACGCTGAATATCCAAGAACCCCCAAACCGACTAACGGTGTGGGGGGAGAATATCAGCCCCCTAGAGCTTCCAGCGATATCAGGAATCACATTTTGTACAAGCTGGACAAAAATATAAACAATGCAAATGATCAAAAATAAGAAAGCAGGACTTAGCTTATCTTGCAAGGAACCAGGACCTGAAGACAGGAGCAAACAGAAATGAACTGATTACAACGATGCCAGGCACTGGACTGAGAATCCAGGGAGTTTAAATAGCAACACCCCAGGCCTAACGAAGCAGGTGAGTACCAACCTGGGAAAGGACAATCCAAGTGCCAAAACCACTAGTGACCACAAGAGGGAGCCAAGAAGTATAGTTCACAACAACAGACATTGCTTTCCAATCCAGGACTGGATTATGAGCCTGCAGCCATGGCAGACCTAACACGACAACATCATGCAAATTATGTAACACAAGAAAGCGAATCACCTCCTGATGTGCAGGAGTCATGCACATGGTCACTTGAGCCCACTACTGAGGTTTATTCTTGGCCAATGGCGTGGCATCAATTCCCTTTAGTGGAATAGGGAATTGCAAAGGCTCCAAGATAAAACCACAGCGCCTGGCAAAAGACAAATCCATCAAATTCAGGGCAGCACCTGAATCCACAAAAGCCATAACTGAGTAGGATGACAGAGAGCAAATCAAAGTAACAGACAAAATTAATTTTAGGCTGTACAGTACCAATGGTGACAGACTTAGCGAAGTTTTTTGTGCGCTTAGAACAATCTGAGATAACATGAGCAGAATCACCACAGTAAAAGCACAACCCATTCTGACGTCTGTGATTTGGCCGTTCAATTCTGGTCAGAATCCTGTCACATTGCATAGACTCAGGCTTCTGCTCAGAAAATACCGCCAGATGGTGCACTGGTTTGCGCTCCCGCAAACGCCGATCAATCTGAATGGCCAAAGACATTGACTCTTTCAGACCCGCAGGCGTGGGGAACCCCACCATAACATCCTTAATGGCTTCAGAAAGACCCTTTTTGAAAATCGCTGCCAGGGCACACTCATTCCATTGAGTGAGCACGGACCATTTCCTAAACTTCTGACAATAAAACTCTGCTTCATCCAAACCCTGGGAGAGAGCCAGCAAAACCTTTTCTGCTTGGTCTACCAGATTAGGTTCCTCATAAAGCACTCCAAGTGCCAGAAAAAACGCATCCACATTTTGCAATGCAGGATCTCCTGGCGCCAGAGAGAATGCCCAATCTTGAGGGTAACCACGCAACAAAGAAATAATAATTTTAACTTGCTGAACCGGATCTCCAGAGGAACGAGGTCTCAGAGAAAGGAATAATTTGCAATTATTTTTAAAGTTCAAAAACCTAGATCTGTCTCCGGAGAACAGCTCAGGAATAGGTATCTTAGGCTCTGACATAGGACTGTGAACTACATAATCCTGAATGCCTTGTACCCTAGCAGTGAGATGATCCACACTAGAAGACAGACTCTGAAGGTCCATAGCTGCAGCTGAATTCTGAACCACCCAGAGATTAAGGGGAGGAGAGAGGCTAGACACACTGCAGAGGAAAAAAAAAATGAACTCAGGATTTCTCTTATCCCTCTTTTGCGATGCATTAACTCTTTACTGGCCTGCTGTACTGTTATGATCCGGTGGTAGGATCACCAAACTGACCTGATAGGTAAACCTGAATAGTAGGACTAGCTCCGGGAATGTGGGAACTATACCGACCGCAATCCTGAACCTATCCACACACACTAAAGGCAGCCGTGGAGCGTTACCTAAAAACCTAGATGCCTCTTCACAGCCGAAGAAACTGGCTACCCCTAGAGAGAAAGCAAAGCCTCACTTGCCTCAGAGAAATAACCCCAAAATTTAGACAGCCCCCACAAATAATAACGGTGAGTTAAGGGGAAAATACAAACGTAGGAATGAAAAACAGGTTTAAGCAAATGAGGCCAGCAAGCGAAAAATCACATATAAGCAAGCTGGACTGAACACATCATATACTGAGAAACATATTCAAGGAAACAATGAGCAAAAGAACTAGCAAGACTTAGCTTCTCAGAAATAGACAGGTCACCAGGGAGATCCAGGAGAGGTCAGAACCAGTACTGAATACAACGACAGCAGGCAACAAGTAAAGGTCCAGGTGGAGTTAAATAGGAACCAGCATAGCAGGAAATGAGGCAGCTGAGCCCAGCTCCAGACCCGCAGTATCGCTAAAGGCCACCAGAGGGAGCCCAGACGGAATTCACAACAGGCCCCCTCCTTCCTCCTGAAGAAAGAAAATGGTGGGCGCATGTGATCTGCCTGCCTGCACCTTGCAACCAAGAAGAATTTTCTCATGGGCTGCTTGCTTTTGATTACTGTGATAGACTAGACCCTATCACAGTGATAAAATGCCCCCAGTATTTGTAAATATGGCAGCACTGGAGCTGTGCCTCTCTCTTCCCTCCTTGTAGTTTTTTCTGGGAGAGAAGAGAGACACTACATCCAAGTGCTGCCCTGTCTGAAGCAAAATAAAAATTTATACATCCGCAAACCCCCTAAACCTCCGATTACCCACTCCCGCTCTGCATAATCCCTGCAACCCCATTGTCAAGGGATTATAAAAATATATATTTTTTTTAAAATTTGTTTCTATTTTTTTGCTGTTTGAGTTATAATTCAGATTAGAGTTAGGCTTAGGCTTATTAGGGCTAGGCTTGTTAGGATTAGGGTTAAGGTTACACTTATTAGGGTTAGGGTTACACTTATTAAGGTTAGGGTTACGCTTATTAGGATTAGGGTTATGCTTATTAGGGTTAGGGTTACACTTATTAGGGTTAGGGCTACACTTATTAGGGTTAGTTTTTTGTTTGGTAGGCAAATAAAGAAATGGCCCTCAGTACTTTTAGAACGTACAGCCTACTTTGCTCTGGCAGCTCCGGCAGTGAAACTGAATCTTCCTCTGAAGAAGAGCAGTGTTCAGGCAGTGACAATGACTCTTCCTTCATGGGAGCCGACAGGCCGATGGAGTCGGTCATCACTGCTGATGCTTCAGAGGCAGGACCAAGTACCGCAGTCCCCCCTGCTGTGGTATCATGACAGTTCATTTTCCCCTCAAATTCCCCTTTTTATGCAGCCCTGGAATAAAATTGAATGCCACCAATTTTACACCAATTTACTTTTTCCAAATTTTCGTTAGCCAAGAAGTCCTACAATTGATCTTCCACCAAACAAACTTATATGCCCGACAATATATCTCAGAAAAACCCACTGCCTTTCATTCTCATTTCTGGATTGTTGCTTTACCCTGAATATGGGATTGGTAAAAAAAAACACTCTCTGCTCCTACTGGGCAACAAAAGCTGTCCACAGGAACCCTGTATTTGCAGCTGTCATGTCCAGAGTCCATTATGAAGCCCTAATGAGATTCCTCCACTTCACTGATAATTCCCAAGACTCCCCAAGAACTGACCCCAACTATGATTGGTTAAACAAATTAAGACCCCTAATTTCCCTTCTACAACATTCATTTCTAAATTTCTATACTCCGGAGCAAAATGTGGCAGTCGACGAGACCTTGATGAGCTACAAAGGACGTCTGTCATTCCACCAATTTATCCCCTCCAAGCGAGCCAAATATGGCGTCAAACTATATAAAACATGTGAGAGTACAACAGGGTACACTTCCACCTTCCTAATTAATGAAGTTAGGGACCGCCAAATCAACCCACCAAACAGACCCTAGACAATTGGCATCCCAAGCAAAATTGTCTGGGAGCCATTGACACCTTTTGTACATCAAGGGTACCACTTGTACACAGAACTACTACGCAAGCATCCCCCTATACAAATCCCTCCACACTGCAAATACAAGGGCTTGTGGGACAGTCAGGAAAAAACTAGTGGGTTTTCCGTCACAGTTGGTGTTCATATGTTTGGAGAAGGGGCATCATTCTCACTCGCAAGTGACCAACTTCTTCCAATGAGGTGGAATGACAGGAAGGACATCTACATGCTGCAGAAAAGGAGATGCGGAAGGCACCATCAGCCAGAATCAGAAAAAAAGGGGTCCGACCTAAAGCATGTCAATATATGAAATAGAAAAACACCAAGAAATATGCTATATTAGAGGGAACATCGATTTCTCATACAAAAATATATATTTTATTTCATTAGAGTCAACCAAACACCAAAAATTAAAAACAGTTAAAACCAAACCCATTTCACAAACCTGATAATGGGATAGGCCCCCCTGGACATAGAGGCACCAAAAATACAACAAATGAATAAACAAATAATATAATAAATAATGAACAGATAGTATAATGTTGAAATAAACCTGTTCAAAAGCTGTTTGTCAAAAAATAGATTTAACATAACAATAATATATATACCTCATAGATCTCACAACAAGCTGCACCAGAAATTGTGGTATTAACAATGGTATATGTCCCTCAGGATGCTCAAGGCCTACTATATCCCAAATATCATGGTGTTTGGGTAAATAAATAAGGCCTGACCAAAGATTTAAATATACGGTACATAAGAAAGTATATTTAAGATAGAAACAATATCCACATTGGTGGTAAGTATAACAAACATAGCTAGTCACCAATAATAATTATATAAGATTGCAAAGGTATTAAAGGCCTTAGCTAAAGAGGAGAGCCTGTTTGGTGAATTGTAATATACAGGTCACTGTAGATTAGGATAAACACATGCTAAATTAATCCTAACCAAATAAGTAAATAACAAAGATGGAACCCATACTGGGAACTATAAACCTGTATAGACAGGATTACTAGGAACTTAAATGAAAGGTAAGCCAAGTTAATGAATGCTATAAATAACCACCTTTAATGTGGGATAGCAAAACTTAAGGAACATGACCGAAATAAATGTATGCAAACCAGAGATCCAGGGGGCATGAAAAGCCCATCTATATGCTGACCACACTGCATGTGGACAACACTGTGACAGTCAGAGACAGGGGCGCCACCAGGGACAAACAGAAACCAATCTGTGTCACAGATTACAACAAAGTTATGGGTGGCATTTGTTACACCCGGTTCTGGCGCTGCCCCCAGTTCTGGTCCCTCACCTGCTCCTGCTCCCGAGACAGCATCTGCGCCTCTGCATTGTCCCTGTCTGGATCCTGGCTCTCTGTCTGTTCCTCAGCATCCTACTGCTGCTTCTCCCTCCCCCACTTCCTGGTACGCTGCCAGCAAGCCTCCAGGAAGAATGCTTAGGACACGCGCGCGCGTACCTTCGGTCTCTTGCACCAGGAATTTGTTAATGACATTTTTAGGGATCTGCTCTATACTTCTGTCGTTGTCTACCTGGACGACATTCTGATCTTCATGGCAGACTTGGACTCGCATTGGTGGCAAGTGCGTCTGGTACTACGAACACTCAGAGAGAACAGGTTTTATGCCAAATTCAAGAAATGTCTCTTTGAACAATCCTCTTTGCCTTTCTTCGGTTACATTGTATCTTCTACAGGATTAAAGGTGGACCCTGAAAAGTTGTCTGCCATCCTCAAGTGGCCTCGTCTGTCTGGACTAAAAGTCATACAATGATTCCTGGGGTTCCCCAACTACTACCGGCAATTCATCCCTCACTTTTCCACACGAGTGGCGCCCATCACAACTTTAAACCGGAAAGGGGTAAACTCCAAGGAATGGTCTTCCAAGGCAGAGGAGGCCTTTGCTTCTCTCAAAAAGGCTTTCACTTCTGCATCCATTGTCCATCTTCCAAATTCTAATGAGCCATTTTTCTTTGAGGTAGATGCTTCCTCCATTGGTGCAGGAGCGGTTCTCACCCAAAAATCATCTACCAGTGGTATGATCTCCTGTGGTTTTTTTTCTAAGGTTTTTCCCCCGCAGAGAGAAACTATTCAGTTAGAGATTGGGAATTGTTGGCTAGCAAATTAGCTTTGCAAGAATGGAGACATCTTTTAGAAGGAGCACTTCATCAGGTAGTCATATTCACCGTTCATAAAAACCTTGCATACCTTCAATCCGCACAGAGGCTAAATTCCCGTCCCATGTTTTTTGCTCATTTTAATTTTGTTCTTCATTTCTGTCCAGCTGACAAAAACATCAAGGCAGATGCACTCTGCAGAGCCTTTTTGCCTCCTGAGCTGGAGGAAGAACCTCATCACTTTATTGAACCTTCAAGGTTTGTTTCTGTTGCCTCTATTGATCTTGCCCGGCTTCCCCCAGGGAAAACTCTCATGACCGCCACGGAACGTAATCGTGTCCTGCGGTGGGGTCATTCCTCCAAGTTAGCTGGCCACGCTGGTCAGAAAAAGACTCTGCAACTCATTACCCATTACTACTGGTGGCCTACCATGGGTAAAGATATCCAGGAGTATGTCGCAGCCTGTCCTTCATGTGCCTGTAACAAAATTGATAAATGCCAACCAGCCAGTAGGTTACAGCCTCTTCCAATTCCATTTGCTCCCTGACAGCACATCGTGATGGATTTCATCACAGATCTTCCTATTCCTTCTGGCTGTTCTGTGGTATTGGTTGTGGTTGTGGTTGACCGCTTCTCTAAGATGTCTCATTTCATTCTGCTACCCGGTCTGCTCCTGAACTTGCAGATCACTTCATTCAGCATATCTGCCGTCTCCATGGATTTCCTCTCTACATCATGTCCGATAGGAGCATCCAGTTCACCTCAAAGTTCTCGAGAGCAGTCTGCAAACTAGTAAAAATTGAAGTGGATTTCTCTTCAGCATACCATCCCCAATCCAATGGGCAAGTGGAGAGGACTAATCAAATTCTGACTGGATTCCTGTGCCACTTCATCAGCGAACACCACGGCGACTGGGTAAAGTTACTGCCCTGGGGGGAAATCTCCTACAACAACCAGGTGAGTGAATCTTCTGGAAAATCTCTCTTTCGGATTGTGTTTGGATTCCTCTTCCTATCTCTGGACCATCTGGCATTTCGGCAGCCGATACCTTTATCGAGGACTTCTCGAAAATTTGGAGCGATACCAAGTCTGCTTTGGAGAAATGATCACAACGTATGAAAAGCATGTGGACAAAAGACGCTTGGATGCTCCCACCTTTCAACTCGGAGACAAGGTATGGCTCTCCTCCAAGTACATCCGTCTGAAGTTGTCTTCCTACAAATTAGGTCCTCGTTTCATTGGGCCCTTTGAAGTCTTGAGACAACCCGGTCTCTTACAAACTGAAATTGCTTACTTCCTTAAGTGTGCCTAATTCCTTTCATGTTTCTCTCCTTAAACCAGTAGTTTTGAGTTCCTTTTTCAAGGACCTGGGTACCACTCTAGATCCTGTCTCTGAGGATGATGTTTTTGAAATAAAGCATATCTTGGCCACTAAGTAAGGGGTAAGATATATTACCTGGTGGACTGGAAGGATTTTGGTCCTGAGGAGAGGTCTTGGGTGCCTAAAGAGAACATCCGGGCCCCTCTCCTTCTTAAAAGATTTTACGCAGGCTTGAAAAAGAGTGGGTGTAAAGAGGGGGATACTGTTACACCCGGTTCTGGTGCTGCTCCCAGTTCTGGTCCCTCACCTGCTCCTGCTCCCGAGGCAGCCCCTGTACCTCTGCAGGGTCCCTGCCTGGATCCTCGCTCTCTGTCTGTTCCTCAGTGTCCTGCTGCTGCTTCTCCCTCCAACACTTCCTGGCACACTGCCAGCAGGCCTCCAGGGAGAATGCTTAGGACACACACTCGCGTACCTCCGGTCTCTTAAAGGGACAGCGCACATTTTTTGAAAATCTTAATAAACCAATGGCAGAATACTGATTACTACTTCTGGCCCCTTCGTCATAGGGAGGGTGCTGGAGCAGCGAGTATCTACTCTTGCTAATTCCGGTTCTGTTCCATTCTGACTGCACTGTATTAGCATTCCGTTTTGCAATCTGCTTATACTGTTTGTTTCCGCAGAATATCAGTGTCCAGTTGCTCGGCAATCCTAAGATGACTCCTGCACCTTTATTCTCAAGTGCCATCCTGTTCTGCCACCTGCCATCTGTACCCCCTGGACTATGCTAAAGGTGCCAGAGCCAGCTTCCTCCCATCTACCTGGAATCTGACTACCTTCACCAGAGCCAGCTTCACATCTCATACCCGGTGTCCGTCGGTCTGCTCCACCTACTCTGTTATATTTGTTTACCTGTTTGTCTCTCTGGGACCGCTGCCACGTGTCCGGGATCTAACTGGAGGTAGCACCTGTGTCCCCCAGGTATTCCATTCTGGTCCTGTTCGAGAGATCTTACTACAGATACATGGGGCTCACTAGTTACGCCCCCTTCGGAGCCCCCCGGATCAAAGTCCCGAGGTTCCACTCAAAAAATAAAAAATGAATGTGAACTTCATCACCTGTGCTTCCGCTTCCATTCATTACAGCATTGACCTGTCAGAGCAGGTTCTGCAACCATACCTGGTGATGCAGAAGACCAAAAAGGTTGCAATCTACTTCATCCAGATTGCTACCTATAACAGTTTTGTACTGTACAAAAAATCCCAAGAACCGCTCACTATCCTCCAGTTCCATGAAAAAATTGTTGAGGATCTCATATTTAAGTCGATGGCACAGGGGAATGCCTTCGAGTATGAGGATGTCCGGAGTCTTGCAGAGCGCCATTTCCTTGCCCTGTCCCTGTTCCCAAAGTATCCCTCCAAAAAATGCCAGGTTTGTAGAAAGCATGGTAGACTGAGTGACCTCCGGTACAATTACCCCACATTCCCATCCCAACCAGGCCTTTGTATCTCCCCCTGTCTTAAGACCTACCACACATGCTATAATTATTATTTTTTAAAAAAATATATATATATATATTTTCTGCTTAGTGGGCTCCAGTAGAGTAATTTTTATGAAACAAATAATGAAGAGAATATTTAAATAAAAAAATGAACTTTTTCGATATTGTATGTATAAGTATATAGGTGTGCAGTGAATTATGAATAAGTTTACTGTGTGACTAGTAATAATGTAACATCTTTCCTGAAGGCTGCAGGTCTCACCCAGGTGTTAATATGTATTTTCCTGAGACAGCAGACTTCTGTCCCCAATCTCACCAGGGGGTCATGCTGGGAACCAAGAAGAAAGGGAACATTTGACACCTAGCTCTTTGGAAGAGAGATGTCAATTGCAGCCTGACACTGTCTATCTGTGGGAACTTTTACACAGGGAGTTTCAGAGCAAATGGTGTGTTCAGTTATGGTGTTGGCCTGAGGGGCTGGTCTGGAAGTCTAACCTCCAGAGTAAATCTATAAATTAGGCCTGTACACATAGAATCGTGTTCACATGAGGGCAGCCTGGGAAGCTGATGTGTTCCACCAATTCCATATTTCTCCTGCCCTCAGGGAGCAGAAAACAGACAACAAAGTTAGATGACTTCTGTAAGTTTCCTCCTGTTTATTTTATACTGTTTTGCTTTCCTGTATGTCTTTTTATTATCATATTTTTATACCTTTTTCTTTACTGTAAGCACTGAATCTTTTTGTATTAAAGCATAAAACTTTAACAGTAGAATCTTGAATGTTCTAAAGAATCCTAATGCTATCAATTCTAAAGAATCCTAATGTTATCAAATTTTGTGTCTTACCTGTGGGTTCAAATTGCTCAGTATACCCCTAGATAAAATCTTTGAGGTGTGTAGTTTCCAAAATGGGGTCAGTTGTGGGGAGTTTCTGCTGTTTAGGTAGATCTCCAAACCCAATATTGCATTCACTCTCAATTCCAGTCAATTTTGAGATTAAAAAGTCAAACGGTGCTCCTTCCCCTCCAAGTGCTGCCTTACGCCCAAAAAAGTGGTATAACCCCACATATTGGACATCAACGTATTCAAGACAAATTGCACAACACCTGTTGGACCCAATGTCTCCTGTTTCCCTTGGGAAAATAACAAATCCGGGGCAAAAATTTTTGTGGAAAAAAATGTGACTTTTTTATTTTCACTGCTCTACTTTATAAACTTCTGTGAAGTGCTTGGGCTTCAAAGTGCTCACCACACATCTAGATGAGTTCCTTGTGGGGTCTAGCTTCCAAAATGGGGTCATTTGTGGGGTTTTTCCCCTATTTAGGCACATCAGGGGCTCTCCAAACGTGGCATGACGTCCAATCTCAATTCCAGTCTATTTTGCGTTGAAAAAGTCAAACGGCGCTCCTTCCCTTCTGAGCCCTGTTGTGCGCCCAAACAGTGTTTTTTCCCCCATATATGGGGTATTGGTGTATTCAGGACAAATTTTTGTGGTTCATTTTCTCTTTTACACTTGAGAAAATAAAAAAATCGGTTCTGAAGTAAAATGTTTGTGAAAAAAAGTTAAATGTTCATTTTTTCCTTCCATGTTGCTTAAGTTCCTGTGAAGCACATGAAGGGTTAATAAACATTTGTAATGTGGTCATTTAACTCCTTAAAGTGACTTCAAATGTGATGTGGTCCCTAACAAAAATAGTTTTGTAAATTTTGTTGTAATAATGAGAAATCGCTGATCATCTTTTAACTCTAATAACTTCCTAAAAAAAATGTTTAAAAAATTGTGCTGATGTAAAGTAAACATGTGGAAATGTTATTTATTATGTATTTTGTGTGATATATCTCTCTGATTTAAGGACATAAAAATTGAAAATTTGAAAATTGCAAAATTTTCATAATTTTTCCCAAATTTCCTTTTTTTATCAATAAATTCAAGTCATATTGAAGAAGCTTTACCACTAACATGAAGTACAATATGTCATGAAAAATCATTCTCAGAATCAGCGGGATCTGTTAAAGCGTTCCAGAGTTATAACCACATAAAATGACAGTGGTCACAATTGTAAAAATTGGCTTGGTCATTAAGTACAAAATTGGCTCTGTCACAAAGGAGTTAATTATTTTCATATACTTTTTCTCATTCTATATTTTCTTTTTCACAAATATTTATTGTATTTTATATTAATTACTTTATTACTTTTACAGTTTTGTTGCACTTACTTCCATTTTACTTCTTGTCTATACTGTGTGAATGCATGTTTTGTTCTTCCCCCCTCTTGTCCCTTCACTTTGTCTCCAATTGCCATAGTATTCTCTCACACTATTATGATATATGATGTTCATCACAAAATCAAAACTATTGATGGAAAATTTGACCTTATCCAAGATGTCCACAGGTATAGCACATATGTGCGATCCTCCTCTGAACTTGCAGTAGCCTAGTTAATTGTGCTTTCACAGGCACACTTCCTCACTATTGTACGCCACACCCTGGGTGAGGGTACGCATGTCATAGGTCCACTTATGCGAAATAGCAGCTAATGTTACTACTCATATTTCAACAGATATGGGTGACCTCCAGTTAATCAATCTAAGCATTTGCGTAATTTCACACTATTGGTCTGTTGCTATCACAAATCCTTCACCATTCCCATTCATGCCACATCCATACACCTTGGGGAAGCAGACCATGAGTTGCACATCGGGGTTGACCAGTGGCCTGGCTCACACCTTAACAGGTCTCAGTTTGGTGGGTAACTTATTAATAAATGACTTATTTGGCTTAGGAAAGATATATATCTTGGTACTCTGTTAGCCAGTGGATAGAAAACTATTTAGAATGGAGAGTCCTCAGTTGTTGATACCTTTTAATGCCTAATTAAAAGGTGGTAACAAATTGCAAACTTTCGAGACTACTCCGGTCCCTTCATCAGACATAGACTAATAGAAATTCTGAAGAATCGCATATTTATGCACAACACAGCACATAAAAATGTCATAGATAAGACAGGTGACATGAAGCAGAAATACCATTATGTTAGTGATAAACAGCTATGTCCATAAATATTGGAACAGTTCATAGATAAGAAGTGTGAATGTTTAATTGTCCTCTGACTGGGGTCTGGTTCTATGTTAATGTGCCCCCCACACGGTCTGAGGAGCAAATTCCTTAATTGATGTAAAAAGACATAAATCCATGTGACACTTGCATTCCTGCACTGAGAGTGCCAAAGGTCATCATCAGCTTATATTCCCAGACTCTTCTGTCTTTCTGAGATTTGAAGTTACCTTTAATACAAGTAATTTCACGTCCATAATGCTATGATCGGGGAGACACAAATGTATTGCCACAGGTAGATCCATTCTTTTTTCTCTTATTGTATGGCGATGAGAGTTCATCCTTGTTCTCAGTTTTTTCCCTGTCTCCCCTACAAATAATAGTAGAGATTCACCGCACACTCTCTTTGTTAATTTGCAAGTGTATTCACATGATTTATTCCAAAGGTAATAAAAGAAAAAAAGGTTTTACAAGCCACATGCAGTGCAGAAGTATAGTCTTAATCCAAAACCCAATGTTTCGACCCTCCTGTGTCTTAGTCATGGGATTACTATAGAGATAAAGAAGCAAAATGTAAGACACTATATCCAGTACAGACCAAAAGTTTGGACACACCTTCTCATTTAAAGATTTTTCTGTATTTTCATGACTATGAAAATTGTAAAGTCACACTGAAGGCATCAAAACTATGAATTAACACATGTGGAATTATATACTTAACAAAAAAGTGTGAAACAACTGAAAATATGTCTTATATTCTAGGTTCTTCAAAGTAGCCACCTTTTGCTTTGATGACTGCTTTGCACACTCTTGGCATTCTCTTGATGAGCTTCAAGAGGTTGTCACCAGGAATGGTTTTCACTTCACAGGTGTGCCCTGTCAGGCTTAATAAGTGGGATTTCTTGCCTTATAAATGGGGTTGGGACCATCAGTTGTGTTATGCAGAAGTCTGGTGGATACACAGCTGATAGTCCTACTGAATAGACTGTTAGAATTTGTATTATGGCAAGAAAAAAGCAGCTAAGTAAAGAAAAACGAGTGGCCATCATTACTTTAAGAAATGAAAGTCAGTCAGTCCGAAAAATTGGGAAAACTTTGAAAGTGTCCCCAAGTGCAGTTGCAAAAACCATCAAGCGCTACAAAGAAACTGGCTCACATGAGGATCACCCCAGGAAAGGAAGACCAAGAGTCACCTCTGCTTCAGAGGATAAGTTTATCCGAGTCAGCAGCCTCAGAAATCGCAGGTTAACAGCAGCTCAGATTAGAGACCAGGTCAATGCCACACAGAGTTTTAGCAGCAGACACATCTCTACAACAACTGTTAAGAGGAGACTTTGTGCAGCAGACCTTCATGGTAAAATAGCTGCTAGGAAACCACTGCTAAGACAGGCAACAAGCAGAAGAGACTTGTTTGGGCTAAAGAACATAAGGAATGGACATTAGACCAGTGGAAATCTGTGCTTTTGTCTGATGAGTCCAAATTTGAGATTTTTGGTTCCAACCACCGTGTCTTTGTGCGACGCAGAAAAGGTGAATGGATGGATTCTACAGTACATGCCTGGTTCCCACCGTGAAGCATGGAGGAGGAGGTGTGATGGTGTGGGGGTGCTTTGCTGGTGACACTGTTGGGGATTCATTCAAAATTGAAGGCATACTGAACCAGCATGGCTACCACAGCATCTTGCAGCTGCATGCTACTCCATCTGGTTTGCGTTTAGTTGGACAATCACTTATTTTTCAAAAGGACAATGACCCCAAACACACCTCCAGGCTGTGTAAGGGCTATTTGACCAAGAAGGAGAGTGATGGGCTGCTACGCCAGACCTGAACCCAGTCGAGATGGTTTGGGGTGAGCTGTACCGCAGAGTGAAGGCAAAAGGGCCAACAAGTGCTAAGCATCTCTGAGAACTCCTTCAAGATTGTTGGAAGACCATTTCCGGTGACTACCTCTTGAAGCTCATCAAGAGAATGCCAAGAGTGTGCAAAACAGTCATCAAAACAAAAAGTGGCTACTTTGAAGAACCTAGAATATAAGACATTTTCAGTTGTTTCACACTTTTTTGTTAAGTATATAATTCCATATGTTAATTCATAGTCTTGATGCCTTCAGTGTGAATGTACAATTTTCATAGTCATGAAAATACAGACAAATCTTTAAATGAGAAGCTGTACTGTACATTATATACAATAAATAACAGAACGCAATATATCAAAAGGAAGCCTGGTCGCAAAATCAAAGATTGCCAAAACCAGAGGAGCATGAAATCAACAGAGAAAAGGCAACTAGTAATAGGCATTAAACAATAATGTATGGCTTTACAAGATACACCAATAATGTGCAGTAGTGCATGATGGAGAAATAAAAGGACAATAAGAATAGGACAAGCATGTATTACCATGGTTTCAGGTGTGCGAGTAGAGGGTGAAGGGTATAGAGAAGGACCCTTGGTGTCTAGGAACCAGAGGCTGCAATGGATGATGAAGATGTTATAATGGGATGGGCAAAGCAGAGGTATGTCATAAGTATACAATAGGGGATGGAGTCCTAATGTAGCTATTGGGGCAATTAATAAAAAAGGGGAATTGAGTCTATAGGTCCTTATGTACCTATAGGGGTAATGAGTACAGAGGATACTGATATAATCATCTCCGGCATATACTGAAAAGATAGGGCTACCAATGGTTATAAGTAGGTGGCTGTTTGTATAGGACATAGTATCCTCTGTACCCATTACCCTTATAGGTACATAAGGACCTATGGACTCAATTCCCCTTTTTTATTCATTGCCCCGATAGCTACATTAGGACTCATCCCCTATTGTATACTTATGACATACCTCTTCTTTGCCCATCCCATTATAACATCTTCATCATCCATTGCAGCCTCCGGTTCCTAGACACCAAGGGTCCTTCTCTATACCCTTCACCCTCTACTCACACACCTGAAACCAAGGTAATACTTGCTTGTCCTATTCTTATTGTCCTTTTATTTCTTCATCATGCACTACTGCGCATTATTGCTGTATCTTGTAAAACCATACATTATTGTTCAATGCCTATTACTGGTTGCCTTTTCTCTGTTGATTTCATGCTCCTCTGGTTTTGGCAATCTTTGATTTTGCGACCAGGCTTCCTTTTGATATATTGCGTTCTGTTATTTATTGTATATAATGTATATAGTGTCTTACATTTTGCTTCTTTATCTCTATAGTAATCCCATGACTAAGACCCAGGAGGGTCGAAACGTTGGGTTTCGGATTAAGACTATACTTCTGCACTGCTTGTGGCTTGTAAAAAACTTTTTTTCTGTTATTAACTTTGGAATAAATCGTGTGAATACACTTGCAAATTAACAAAGAGAGTGTGCGGTGAATCTCTACTACTACTTGTAGGACTATCATAGTCCGTTCCACCTGCACCTCATACTATAGACCAGAGTGCACACCATCTTCTCCTTATCCTGTCTCCCCTTCATACAGACCCCCAGTTGGACATTTAGTACAAATAATTAAGTACACATTAGCGGTGACGCAGCTGAAAATACCTGGTATCTTGTAGTCATGATGTGAATTGGGGATTTTTATCTTGTCCGTGGTCATTATAAATGGACAGGTTTTACATTTTTTCTGGTTGCAAGGAAAGGTTTCCACAGCTGTTGGAGAGGAAAGGGAGCTTCTGACAATGATACTTCTTAAATTTGTGGGTTGCCTAAAACACACTATTGGGTTGTCTGGAAAAATGGATTGTAAGCGGGCATCTTTTTGTAGTAACGGTTGGAATTTCTGTGCAGCTTCCCTTAGCACCTCCAGATTTGGATTGTAGGTGACTACTAGTGGCACCTGATTACTTTCTTCTTTAGCTTTGTAATGTAGCAGGTGATTCCTTAATATTCTAGTTGCTCTAGTAATTTGGTTCTTAATGGTTCTTGGATGGTAGCCCTGATTCAAAAAGGTCTTTCTGAGGCGATCAAGGTGTTCATCTCTGTCCATGGGGTTGGAACATATACTATTGTATCTGATTGCTTGGCTGTAGACAATAGATTTTTTTTTTAAATTATTTAAAAAGTGCCAACAATAAAGTAATACGTGTATTTATTGATTACGCTAATAACTGTATTCGTAAACATGAATTGCTTAAATTAGTCTACCATGTGGCATGAGGATAGGTCAAAGAGGTGTTTTATTTCTTCAAAACAAGGATCAAAGTTTTTAGAAAATAAGTACGTGCAGCAAGTTTTTGTAACATTTTTGTGTGCGTATCTGATTTTTTCCCCGATTCATTTGAATTAGTGAAACATGCTGCAAAAAATACTGACATAATTATCATGGTACAGATAAAAAAAAGAAAGCTTTGAATATTCACTTTTGCAAGGAAAAAAAATAATTAGCATGTACATTAGAGTTCAGAAATTTTATTCCATTTGCTGGTGCTTTAAAATGTTGAGTTTTTTCCCTGAAAGACTGCCTGGCAAAAATGCAACAAAAACACTCCACAAAATGTGAAAAAGCCTTTGGAGTAACTAATTATTAAGTTATTACTAATTACTAGTTATTAATTGCTAACTCAATGCAGACTTTAAAGTTTCCAGAGATTGCTCACAATAAAATGAATTCTATTTTATGCCTGTTCTGATGGTATAAATACATTGCATCAAAAGAGAATTATTAGACTAGGTCAAGCTGACAGAAAAGTGATGGGAATTCTAATAGACCTGTGTTGCATCAGTGATGTGCATTACAGATCTCTAAATGTACATAGATCTATCTTTTTTGAGTTCAGACTGGTAACATAATGGTGCATTAGATGTCTTCTTGGAATTCCTTAGAACGGTGCACACTAATAGAGTAATTCTGAAATGTCACAGTCTTCCCGAATGTTGTTTCAACCCATATGGATCTATAATGACATTATGTCAATAATGGATCATGATCTGTATGTAAAGTTTCCAGCTTGCTTGCACACAGATAGTTTGAGCTTTTCCACTGGCTAATGGGTTAACTTAAAACCATTCCTAGCTCCACTAAGGGTAAGGTCTGATCTGAGACATATTCAACCTATATGCAATTGTATGTTAAATTTTAATTTAGACCCAGGTTGCATGCAATATTTCTTTCCATATAGAAGTTTTATCCTGGCCATGATTTTTCTTTGATTAGTTTGCAACTTATTCAGACATGTAGTCAAATTTTAAATACTTGTAATCTTGCTAAAACAGAAACTAATGATATTAAACAATAATAACTAGTGATGAGCGAACGTGCTCGCCACTGCTCGTTACTCGCCCGAGTATCACAATGCTCTGTGTACTTGGCGAGCATCGAGCATTTCCGGGATTAATCGGTGGTAACTGGTGTCAACACCCAGCATTTTTGGTGGACTTTAGAGACCCAATCACGCTGCAGGTATTGTCTGCCAGGCCATGAAATGCCGCAGCCACCTTTGTTGTGGTCGTGCAGTGATTGCCTTGGCCGCACAGCATCATCCCGAGTATAAGAGACTTGGCGCCGCCCTGATCGCCGCATTCTGCTCCGGATTCAGCTAGAGTAGGGAGAGCTGCTGCCGAGATAGGGTCAGAATCGTGGTTTTTATAGTTAGTGTAGGTCTGCAACTCTTAAATCCACAACTCCTCAGAAACCAACAGTACTTTTTAGGGCTAATTCGTGGGTCCCGATATTGCAGCGCTAGGTAGGCAGGGCACAGCATATCCACATCAGTGCAAGGCCTGCAGGCACTGTATGTGCGTCCATTGCTTCCACTGCATCCCTCCCAAAGCTCCATAACTGTCTGCTGATGCTGATGCAGCTTCTTTACTATATACCTAGTACCTTTTTTTCCCAAAAAATTCCCCCCTCCAAAAAAAAATATACAGTGTCTTCTGTCAGACTGAGGCCTGTTTAAAAATCATAATTTGTCAGTTATACGTAGCATAGTTGTGTGCGCTAGCCTTGTGCCACTTTCTTTTTTTTAGGTGTTTTAAATTCACCAAAAAGGGCCTCATATCTGCATGCTCCAAGTTTTGGCTTTTTAGGCTGTTTTGCCAATGTTTTTTGCTGTCTGTTACTTTAATTATATACAGCACTATTTGGCATTTCATAAAAGAAAACAAAAAAAAACAGGCTACATATTTGCCAGTGTGATATTTGGGCATTGTAGGCCGATGTACCACTTTTTTTGCTGTCTGTTACTCTAATTATATTCACCACTATTTAGTTTAATTTTTTTTTTTTAAAAGGCCACATATTTGCCAGTGTGGTATTTTTTTGCTGTCTGCTACACTAATTATATACAGCACTATTTAGCATAAAAAATATAAAAAGGCCACATATTTGCCAGTGTGGTATTTCCGTGACAGCCCTCATATATCTGTGTGCTCCAAGTTTGGTCATTGTAGGCCAGTGTACCACTTTTTTTGCTGTCTGATACTCTAATTATATACAGCACTATTTAGCATAAAAAATATAAAAAGGCCACATATTTGCCAATGTGGTATTTCCGTGACAGCCCTCATATATCTGCATGCTCCAAGTTTGGGCATTGTAGGCCGGAGGACCACTTTTTTTGCTGTCTGTTACTCTAATTATATACAGCACTATTTAGCATAAAAATATAAAAAGGCCACATATTTGCCAGTGTGGTATTTCCGTGACAGCCCTCATATATCTGCGTGCTCCAAGTTTGGTCATTGTAGGCCAGTGTACCACTTTTTTGCTGTCTGATACTCTAATTATATATAGCACTATTTAGCATAAAAAATATAAAAAGGCTACATATTTGCCAGTGTGGTATTTCCATAACAGCCCTCATATATCTGCATGCTCCAAGTTTTGGCATTGTAGGCCGGTGGACCACTTTTTTGCTGTCTGTTACTCTAATTATATACAGCACTATTTGGCATTTAAAGAAAAAAACAGGCTACATATTTGGCAGTGTGGTATTTCCGGGACAGCCCTCATAAATCTACGTGCTCCAAGTTTGGGCATTGTATGCCGGTGTACCACTTGTTTTGCTGTCTCTAACTCTACTTATATCCAGCACTATTTTGCATAAATTATCTTCACAAAAAAGCCCCCCAAAATGGAATACAGTCTGTTATGTCAGGCTGTGGCCTGCCTGGTGTTTGGGTTTGAAAAATCGTAGATTTGCAGGCATACTGATCAGATATTATTTCGCTACTAATAAATATATTTGTGTTGAGCATTTGAAATAGTGCAGTAGTCCATTTAAAATGGGCAAGGCAAGGGGCAAGGGATGGGGAAGTGGACGTGATGATGATGGTGCATGCAGAGGACGAGGCCGTGGCCAAGGTGAAAGTGGGCAACAAAAAAGACCCACATCTTCTCGCTTGACCTTCCTGTCCCAGTTTCTAGGGGACCGCAGCACACCATTATTGAAGCCAGAACAGTGTGAAACAGTTGTTGGTTGGAGAGCGGATAATGCTTCCAGTCACTTAGCCACCACCACCATAACCATGTCTTCCACATGGTGAAGTCTGAGTAGCCGTAAGTGTGGCCCGGATATTCCTCACCCTGATCCTCCTTCCTCCCACCATGCCGAGTGTCCTGAGACAACTGATCCCACACTTGGACCCTCTGAAGAGCTGTTCAGTTTTCCATTTCAAGATTCAGAACTCTCGGCTGGTCAACTTGAAGTTGGGATAGATGAGATCGCACGTTAAGATGCCCAAAGCTTTGACCAGCCTTGGTCACGCGAAGTTGCTGGTGGGAATTTGTCAGAAGAGGTGGACGATGATGAGACACAATTGCCAGAAAGTCTGGAGGAAGAGCAGGGTGCGGATGTGGAAGACGAGGTGGCAGATGACTATGTTACTGACCCAACCAGGCAGGAGGACATGTAGAGCAAGCGCAGCAGCACACATGGGGAAAGAGGCATATCACCACAACAGGCAGGAAGAAGCAGTGTGGTGGCCACAGACAGAAGGCGTGCATCCTTTCCCCGTAACACCAACATGAGGGAAGTTGCCATTACAACTGTTAGATCTTCCCGAGTCTGGTTATTTTTTAAAGACTCTGTCGATAACCCCCAAACAAGCCATTTGCAGCACCTGCCATGCCCGCATCAGCAGGGGTAGCAAAACAACCAGCCTGACCACCACCAGCATGATCAGGCACATGGCAGCAAAACACTCAACTTTGTGTGCCGAATTCCAGGCTCCAGGACCCCTGCCTGCAGGTCACACCACTGCTTCATCCACTGTTTTGCATAGAAGCCAATCCCCAGTACACCATGCATGTGAAGATGCCTCTAGCCCTGCACCTATTGCAGCCCACAGTCAAGCAGCACCATCATCAACCGTATCCACGTCCATGTCCCAGCACAGCCTTAAGTTGTCTATAACCCAGTCTTTGGAACCAAGCAGAAATACCCAGCCAACGCCCCACTGGCCACAGTCTTCAATTCTAATATTTCTCTTATGCTTGTGCTAGAAATGCTGTCTTTTAGGCTCATTGAGACAGAAGCTTACTGCAACCTGATGGTGGCAGCCATCCCAAGGTACTCGGTCCCCAGTCGCCACTATTTCTCCCAGTGTGCCATACCGGCATTATACCAGCATGTGTCCTGCAACATTACCCGTGCCCTCAACAGTGTTGTTACAGGGAAAGTCCACATAACCACGGACACATGGACAAGTGCTTGTAGGCAGGCACGGTACATCTCACTGATGGCACAATGGGTTAACATAGTGGATCCGGGACCCAGTCAGACCTTGGGATGGAACACATCCTCCCCATGCCGAGGATTGCTGGCCTGTTGTGAACTATACTTTTTGGCTCCCTCTTGTGGTCACTAGTGATTTGGCACTTGGATTGTCTTTTACCAGGTTGGTGCTCACCTGCTTCGTTAGGCTTGGGGTGTTGCTATTTAAACTTCCTGGATTCTCAGTCCAGTGCCTGGCATCGTTGTAATCAGTTCACTTCTGTTTGCTCCTGTCTTCAGGTCCTGGTTCTTTGCAAGATAAGCTAAGTCCTGCTTTCGTACTATTGATCATTTGCATTGTTCATATTTTTTGTCCAGCTTGTACAATATGTGATTCCTGTTATTGCTGGAAGCTCTAGGGGGGCTGATATTCTCCCCCCACACCGTCAGTCGGTTTGGGGGTTCTTGGATATTCAGCGTGGATATTTTGCAGGGTTTTTTGCTGACCATATAAGTCTTCTTACTATATTCTGCTATTAGTCAGTGGGCCTCTCTTTGCTAAATCTAGTTCATTCTTACATTTGTCTTTTCTTCTTACCTCACCGTTATTATTTGTTGGGGGCTTGTATTACTTTGGGGTCTTTTCTCTGGAGGCAAGAGAGGTCTTATTTTCCCTGATAGGGGTAGTTAGTTCTCCGGCTGGCGCGAGACGTCTAGGACCAACGTAGGCACGTTCCCCGGCTGCTGTTAGTGTTTGCGCTAGGATCAGGTACATGGTCAGCCTAGTTACCACTTCCCTATAAGCTGGTATTTATGTTTTGCAGACTTTGCTGTAATCTTTGAGGTCCCCTGCCATTGGGATCATAACACTGGCCCTACGTCAATCATTGTTGCCCCCACAGTCTACAGCTCCTGCACCTCCTCCTCCTCTTCATACTCCATCTCTGAAATCAACACATCAGTCAGAAGCTGGAAGCACTGCCTCAGCCAAGCGGCAACAGGCTGTGCTGAAGCTAATCTGCTAATCTGACAAACCGCACAATGCAGAAGAGTTGTGGACAGTGCTGAAAGAGCAGTCAGATGTTTGGATGACACCACTGAACCTACAGCCAGGCATGGTCGTGTGTGACAATGGCCGTAACCTTGTGGCAGCTCTGAGGCAAGGTGAGCTCACACACGTACCATGCTTGGCTTATGTGCTTAACCTCATGGTTCAACATTTTCTGAAAAGCTACTGGAGCTGCCGGATCTGCTAGTGAAAGTACGCCATCTGTCTGACCTTTTAGAAAGTCAGCTACAGCTTCAATCACCTTGCCGTGCTTCAGCAGCGTTTGCAGCTTCCAGCGTGTTGTTACGGATCTGCAACACATGACTAAGGTAGAAGGGGGAAAACTGACCCTGCACTATGACTAGGCTGAAACGCTACGATGGAGTGGGAGACCCATTCCTTGCGAATAGACCCACCGACGGACCTAGATTAATCTCAAACGAAGACCAATAGATAAGGGGAAGGGGTTAAAGACAAACCCAGCACCAGAGGAAAAAGGCCAGCAGCCAGAACTCCACAAGAAAATGGTGGATAGTCACAAACTAAACAGATTCTAACAGGTGTGTGATGTCCCTACGCGCTGGAACTCTACGCTGCATATGTTGGAAATGATTTGTGAGCAGAAGAAGGCAGTTGTTGACTACCAACATCAACAAGGCTGTCGATATTCAGTTTAGAATCCACACATAAGACCTCAGGAGTGGACATGGATGTCCGACATATGTACCATCCTCCAAAACATTGAGGACTGTACCAAGATGGTGAGTGGCGATGACGCCATAATTTGAGTCACCATCCCACTTCTCAGCATTCTGAAAACCTCTCTGCTCACAACTAAAGAGGATGCATTGCAGGCAGAGCATGAGGACGTGTTGCAAGGAACCATACAAGGGGATTACACTCAGCCCAGTCTCATGTCTTCTCAACGTGAATTGGTAGTTAATGAGGAGGAGGAGGAGGAAGAACAGGAGCTACTTTCAATGAGCTATAGATGGTACTACAAACACAGCTGTCAAACCATCTGTTCAGTGGGGATGACCTTAGGACAGGGAGGAGGAGGATGAGGAGGACAGCATGGTCAGTCGTCCTGTTGGTGAGGACACGGAAGTCTTGCCTGTTAGCAGTCTGGCACGCAAGGCTGACTTTATCTTGCACTGCGCTTCATGTGTCCCTTGCATTATAAAAATTTTGGATGACACTCATTACTGGTTGGTGACACTTTTAGACCCATGCTACAAGGAGGACTTTCAATCTCTTCTACCAGAGGCAGAGAGGTGTTCTAGCATGTTGCAGTACCAGAGGGCCCTTTTAGCGGAATTACTTAGAAAATTCCCATGTGAGAACGCTGGCAGCAGACATCAGAGTTTGTTGTACAACCAAGGAGTCCAAGCGAGAGAGACAGAAGTACAATCCTGCTCAGGCAGGGGAACAATGGCAAAGTTCTGGGACAGTTTTCTCAGACCCTCCCATCGTGACGCACAGAGGCAAGGGGTGCTGTCACAAGAAGTGCAATATTTGGGAAGATAGTGAGGGAGTACCTTGCAGATTGTACAAACGTTCTCCGTGATTCCTCTGTGCCTTTTAATTATTGGTATCCAAGCTGGACACGTGGCATGAACTGGCTCTCTACACCTTGGAGGTCCTGGCCTGCCCCGCTGCTAGCGTTCTGTCAGAGCGGGTATTTAGTGCCATAGGTGGAATTATAACAGATAAGCGCATCCGCCTGTCAGCTAAAAATGCTGACAGGCTGACTCTCATAAAAATGAACAAGGGCTGGATTGGGAAAGACTTCTGTACACCACCAGGTGAAAACAGAGAAACATAACCTCAAGTGCATTCTCTCTTTTAGGGAGGTGTTGTCAGGACTCTGAACTTTTTTTACCTTTTGTGCATTACTGCCCTTTTCCAACATGGTGTCTTTGGTCTAATGTGCACTTGTCTTCCTGCTATAAAACTCCATACCAGCCTTCAGTCTGTGCTAGATTATTCTGCTTTGCATCCAGCTCCTGGTTACTCCCTGGCCTTTCACCTGCACCTGCTCCTGTGAACCTGTGTTGGAGATCCTGCCACTCTGCTCTGAATTCCTGCTGCATACACCAGTGTTCAGTAATCCTCCTTCATCTGCTGCTCGTGTTACTTCCATCTGCATTTGCTGGACATGTAAGCTGTTTCTGCTCTGCAAAACCTGAGACTATTAACCAGGCCTCCCTGGTTGAGCTAAGATATGATTTGAACTGCCTAATAGCATATCTATCTGTGTCTGGACTAAGTCAAGGATCTATTCGTGTTAAGTTTCCTCAAGTATAACTGTGCTTCATAGACTTTATGTTTGTTTGCATCTACCTCTGAAGTTTCCTATTTACTGCTAAGCTGCGTTTATTATTTGCACCAAGTGTTGTGGACTTGAGTTTCTCTCTGCACCTGCTTGAATCACCGTGTGATAATATAAACTTTACCACTTATAAAACTGTGTCCTGTTGTCTTGTTCCACGCAAAGAGTCTCCTGAATTATCCCCTATAATTATTACAGGATAATCTAGCCATAAGAAAAAGGAGACTGCTGGAACAATGACTGCAGAGAGCAGATTAGAGCAGGTGTTTTCCATAATTAGATCACTGCAGAAAGATGTGGAAGGTCTGCAAAAGAAGTTTGGAAGCTTTGAACACAATCAACAAGTGTTTGGACAAACTTTGCAGGACTTAAGCAATCGCATGGCAGCCCAGGAAAACAAACTTGCAGGCATAGAGTCCCAGTATGGACGGGCTTTTCAGGACATAAGCACGCAAATAGCTGCACAAGTGACTTTACCCTCTGGGCAACCGCCACCAGCTAGCCCACCTAAGTTGCCCCCATTCAGATTTAATGGTGATCGCGACAAATTTTGTGGCTTTGTGAATCAATGTATGCTATATTTTGATGTGCATGCTGACCATTTTCCTACTGATAGATCCAAAGTATTGTGTGTAATAATGCTACTGACCTCACGAGCGCTCGCCTGGGCGAATCCGATGATTGAGTCTCGTGACCCACAGTTAAATGACTTGGATGATTTCTTGGCCGCTATGGCATTAATGTTTGAAGACCCTAATCGCCATGCAACCGCTGAATCTGCTTTGTTGCCTTTACGCCAGGCTAAACGTTCTGTTATTGAGTATGCCACTGAATTCAGGAGATTGGCGGTAGATACCAATTGGGACAGTTATGCACAATTGCCTATTTTTAAAAGGGGTCTGTCTAGTATTATAAAAGATGAACTAGCTCGCTCAGAGTCACCACAAGAACTAGAGACATTTATACAGCATTGTATGCGCATAGACATTCGCCTTACTGAGCGTAGGCAGGAGAAATTTGCTGCATATAACCATATTTCTAACTTTTCCCTTCCTTCCAAAGAGCCTGCAGGTAAAACATCTCGGGAAGTGGAGGAGGTGCCCATGCAAATTGATTCTGTTCAGAGACGCGAGATCAATGAGCGCCGGGAGCATCGCCTTCGTGAAAGTCTATGTTTCTACTGCGGCCAGTCTGACCACTTCTTGATCAATTGTCCTAAGTGTCCTAGACGGCCTAACAAGGTGCTAGCAGCAATAGGGGAGTATGAAAACTGTGATGATGAATCTGACATCTCTGAATGTAGCCTGCCTTTAAACGCTGTATTCCATTCACTTTCTATGACTTCACCCCCCAAGGAGCTGAAGGAAAAGAACTCTCACTGTTCTCTCCCTATTAAGATCCTGTGTTCAGGAAAGTGGATTTCCAGTTCAGCTATGAATGACTCTGGTGCAGGTGGCAATTTCATGGATATCGCATTTGCCAAGGAACATGGTATTAAAATTCAGCAAAGAGCCTCTCCAATTACCATGGAAACAGTGGATGGGTCACCTTTAATCTCTGGGCCTGTGGATCAGGAGACCGTACCCCTTGAAATTTTGTTGGAGCCTAATCATCAGGAGCAACTTTCTTTCTTGCTAATTTCTTCTCCTCATTTTCCTGTGATTTTAGGCATTCCTTGGTTGCGTTCTCAGAACCCAATTATCAACTGGGAGACAAAGGAGATTATCTTTCCAACAAGGAGCAACTCAGCATTAACAGAAGCTGTCCCTGAGTCCACGGCTACGGAACCACATGTACAGGTATCTTCTTTACCTCCAGCATATAAAGAGTTCTCTGACCTCTGTGACAAGAAGAATGCAGATCAACTTCCTCCACACAGGCATTATGACTGTTCCATTGAGTTGCTTCCTGGGTCAGATATTTCTTTTGGTCACGTATACCCTTTGGCGGCACCTGAGCTTCAAACCTTAAAGGAGTATATTGATGAAAATCTGGCCAAGGGCTTCATACATCCTTCTTCCTCACCAGCAGGGGCACCCATTTTTTTGTAAAGAAGAAGGATGGGACCCTGAGACCCTGTGTTGACTATCAGGAACTCAATAAGGTAACCGTACGAAACCGTTACCCTTTGCCTCTGATTCCTGAATTACTGGAAAGAGTCCACCACGCTAAGGTGTTCTCTAAGCTGGATCTTCGTGGGGCTTATAATTTGGTGCGTATTCATCCAGGGGATGAGTGGAAGACAGCATTCAGATGCCGGTATAGACACTTTGAATCTCTTGTGATGCCCTTCGGCTTTTGTAACACCCCTGCAGCATTTCAACACCTGGTTAATGACATCTTCAGAGATTTCTTGGACCAATTTGTGGTGATATATTTGGACGATATACTAATCTTTTCTGACTCTCTACAGGAACATGAAGAACATGTCAAAACTGTTTTAAGACGTCTGAAAGAGAACCAACTGTATATCAAGCCGGAGAAATGCAGGTTCCATCCTTCTGAGATACAGTTCTTGGGTTATATCATCTCTCCCCAGGGGCTGAACATGGAATCTGGTAAGATTCCGGCTATCCTTGACTGGCCGGCACCCAAGAACGTTAAGGAGGTCCAACGTTTTATTGGTTTTGCAAATTTCTACAGACGCTTCATTCAAAATTTTTCTGATATTGTCTGTCCCATTACTTCCTTGACAAAGAAGGAAAAGCCCTTTAAGTGGTCATCACAGGCTCAAGAAGCTTTTGGTCAGCTGAAGATCTGTTTCACATCAGCACCGCTGTTGATACACCCAGATCCAACACATCCTTTCATTGTGGAGGTGGACGCTTCTGATAATGCTTTGGGGGCTGGAGAGAGGGGTCTGCTACATCTTTGTGTTTTCTTTTCCCATAGACTAACCTCAGCAGAGAAGAATTACGACGTGGGAGACAAGGAATTGCTGGCTATTATTGCGGCTTTCAAAGAATGGAGGCATCATCTGCAAGGAGCTGCACAACAGATCATAGAGTGCTAACTGACCATCGCAATCTAGAGTTCCTTAGATCCGCTAGATGTCTTTCTCCTTGTCAGGCTCGTTGGAACTTATTCTTAAATCAATTTAACTTTGTTATCTCGTACCGTCCAGGTTCTCATAATGGGAAGGCTGATGCTTTATCCGGAATCCATGCTGCGGATTCCATACCTGGAGCCCCGTCCAAGACCATTCTATCTGATGCCAATTTCATCGGAGTTATCCACGATCAGGACTTGTGGAAGGAGTGCAGGGAGGCCTATGAAGGTCATGTATTTCTGGCCAACCCACCTGTGGATATTAATCTTGTCTTTAAGGGTGGCATGTGGTTCAGAGATTGACGTATCTACATCCCGGAGGTTGTCCGTCTGCAGATCCTCAAGTTGGTACATGACTCCAAGTTGGCTGGTCACAGGGGGGTACAGAAGACACAAGAGTTCCTGAGCTGATTCTTCTGGTGGCCAACTTGCCTGAAGGATACCAAGGACTATGTTCTCTCTTGCGAGGTATGTGCCCGTTACAAGACTCCTCATGTGGCACCTACGGGTCTTCTACAACCATTACCTATTCCATCCCGGCCCTTGGGGGTCTATATCAATGGACTTCATTGTGGAGCTGCCTACATCGGGGGGCATGAATACAATCATGGTGGTAGTTGATCGCCTGACTAAAGCTGCTCATTTTGTTCTGTGCACCGGCCTCCCCTCTGCTAAAGATACAGTGAACTTGGTTATACAGAATGTCTTTCGGTTGCATGGGGTGCCGGATGAGATCATCTCTGACCGTGAAGTACAGGGGCACAGAGGAGGAGTGTATTGAATTTTTTAACATCTTGAACTCCAACCCCTTTAACATTTTCCTCACTTATTCCATCTCCGCTAGTGAAATCACATTCCTGGACCTGAGGATATTTCCATACGAAAATCGCCTGGCGACAAACTTATTCCGTAAACCCACAGCAACAAATGCACTTTTGGAATTTTCCAGTTTTCATCCCTGGCACACCAAGGTGGGTGTACCCACAGGACAGTTTTTACGCGTAAGGCGCAACTGTACCCGGGATTGTGATTTTTCGGTCCAGGCTCGGGATCTATCAGATCGTTTTAAGCAAAGGGGTTACCCTAAACGTGTTATCTCCACAGCTTATCAACGAGCAAGAAGACAGGATCAGAAGTCACTTCTATCCTCTGGGAGGCAGAACCAGGAAACACAAACTAGATTTATCACTGATTTCAACGACAGCTGGAAACAGGTCAGTGATATTCTATCTAAACACTGGCAAATCCTATGAGCGGATCTCCAAACAATGGAGGTAACGAGTGAAAGACCCCTTATGACAGCAAGACGGGCACCAAATTTGAGAGACATACTCACTAGGAGCCATGTTAAAAGACCTACGGTGAGGTTGAACAGAGGCATCATTCTTAAAGGTTCATTTCCATGTGGGGATTGTAAACATCTGTCCCCACATGTTTCCGACTCGTGATTTCTTTGTCCACCCCACATTCCTTAGCAAACATCCCCTAAGGGCATACATCAATTGTAGGTCTAGGGATGTGATTTATGCTCTCATTTGCCCCTGTAAAATGGTGTACGTTGGGCAGACCTCGCAAGAGCTGAGGAAACGTGCACAGAAGCACATCTCAACGGTACATCTAGCGACCTCAGATCAAAAAAAGGGCAAGACCCTTACCCCAGTGGCCGAGCATTTTTTAATTAAACATGGGGGCTCCTCGACCAACCTCAGGTATTTCCACAGGGATTACCTGCTGGATAGGATTAATGGAACATGGAACAAGGACAATTCCATTTACATCCCATGGACAGGGTATTTATTTGCCTTATTCTCAAGGACACGTATATATGCATTTCTTGTTCTATAAAGAAGACGACTGAGTGCAAACTATGGACATACTATGGACAGATTTACTTGTCCTTTTTGTGTGTTTAATGATAGATAATTCTATAATTATGTTGTCATTCTTTGTAATATAGCATCCACTTTGATGTTGTTTCTCCTGTTTTTATACTCATGGGTGACTATATGACAGTTACCGGGCTTATACTTACCTGTATTCTTATGCACTAATTACATACTTTACTTCCCCTCTATACAGGCTACTTCGTGTGATACTTGTGCCTTTGTCACCTGCACCTGTGCCCTGTCTCATTCCGCTTCAGAACAGTTTTTGCATTATGCACTTTTGTCCTCTCCTCTATTCTGTATGCTTCTCGGGTCTGGCACGTGCACCGCACGACTCATTACTTGAACCGTATCGGTGCATGCGCAGTTTTTCTCCATGGAGATCTCTACAATCTGTCTTGCTTCCCCTTATTTACGGCCGGCGCGCGTCTTCCTGTTCACGCCTCCTATTTCCAGGCGGCACACCGGTGGGCACTCAAGGTAATTCAAACCTATATTAAACGGACGCTGTTCATCACAGAACTTACTTCCCCTGACGAAGCTGCTGCGGCAGCGATACGCGTGGGTTTTTTTCCTCACACCCCATCCTCATTTCGTGCCGACCTTCCCTGGCATGTGCATCTGCATGACTTCTCCAGCCTAGCAACCTTGTGGCTCCAGCTTGCTCCACTCCTGACTCAGTTGAGTATTGATGGCATTATGCCGCTCTCTTGCACATTTAGGAGCATTGTGTAGCCATTTTTTGACTACTTTTTACATAGACGCCATCCTTTCCTCTAACAGGTAGCAGAGGGATTTATTACATACTGCCTTGGACTCTTTTTTCCAGCTCATTGTTCGGTTCACTTTATAGGTCCCTTAAGGCTATGGCTAATATACTGGTGAATAGGTGGTGCTATGTATAATGGTTGGTCTGGTTGAGCATGTTTTTGCAACATATATCTTTATATATATATACATATTTTTGCAGATATATTTTGCATAGGGGTGTTGTGTTTACACTTGTATTTTAAATGTTTTTATGCTTGTTGTGGTGTTGAATAAAACGTTTGCTACTTTTCTATACTACATGGTTGTGCGGGCCTGATTTAGTCCAATCTTTTTTTCTTCGTCTTGGTTCTACACATATTATTGGACTAGGCACTGCACCCTCCCCATCATTTGATTTACAGCTTGGGTGCACCCTTTTTCTATATTCTCTGACCGTGGAGTACAGTTCACTTCAAGATTCTGGAAGGGGTTTTGCTCTGCACTCAATATTAATGTCTGTCTCTCTTCTGCTTACCATCCCCAGACAAATGGTCAGACTGAGCGTACCAACCAGACGCTGGAACAATATCTAAGATGCTATGTCAGCCATCTCCAGGATGGTTGGTTGGAGTTGTTGCCGTTAGCCGAATTTTCATATAATAATTCTCAGAGCGCCTCCACTAAATTTACACCTTTCTTTGCCAATCTGGGTTATCATCCGTGTATTTTACCTAGGTCTCCAATTAATTCTCCGGTTCCAGCAGTGGAGGAAAGGCTGACTGCGATGAGACTAAATCTGGAGGTTCTGAAGGAATCCCTGACCACGGCCCAAGAAAGTTATAAGAGATCGGCTGATAGATTCCATAAACCTGCACCCATGTTGAAGGTAGGAGATTCCATGTGGTTAGCAACTAAGAATCTGAAGTTAAATGTTCCTTCACAAAAACTTGGACAGAAATTCATTGGCCCTTTCAAGATCAACGGTATTGTGAGCTCTGTGGCCTGCCGGCTGAAGCTACCTAGGACAATGAAGGTACACCCAGTTTTTCATGTATCTTTACTAAAGCCTGTATCTCCTATTACCTTCCAGGGACATGTTGTGCCACCTCCGCAGCCTGTGGTGATTGATGGGCAAGAACAATTCGTGGTGGAGGAAATTATTGATTCCAGGATTCGCAGGAATCGGCTCCAATATCTGATAAGATGGCAGGGATATCCCCCTGAGGAAGACTCTTGGGAACCTGTGGAAAACATCAATGCCCAACAGAAGATTTATCATTTTCATCAGAGATTCCCTGAGAAACCAGGTCCAGGATCGTCCTGAGGCCGCTTCTAAGGAGGGAGTAATGTCAGGACTCTGAACATTTTTTTACCTTTTGTGCATTACTGCCCTTTTCTAACATGGAGTCTTTGGTCTCATGTGCACTTGTCTTCCTGCTATAAAACTCCACCCCAGCCTTCAGTCTGTGCTAGATTATTCTGCTTTGCATCCAGCTCCTGATTACTCCCTGGCCTTGCACCTGCACCTGCTCCTGTGAACCTGTGTTGGAGATCCTGCCACTGTGCTCTGAATTCCTGCTGCATACACCAGTGTTCAGTAATCCTCCTTCATCTGCTGCTCGTGTTACTTCCATCTGCATTTGCTGGACATGTAAGCTGTTTATGCGCTGCAAAACCTGAGGCTATTAACCAGGCCTCCCTGGTTGAGCTAAGATATGATTTGAACTGCCGAATAGCATATCTATCTGTGTCTGGACTAAGTCAAGGATCTATTCGTGTCAAGTTTCCTCAAGTGTAACTGTGCTTCATAGACTTTCTGTTTGCTTGCATCTACTTCTGAAGTTTCCTATTTACTGCTAAGCTGCGTTTATTATTTGCACCAAGTGTTGTGGACTTGAGTTTCTCTCTGCACCTGCTTGAATCACCGTGTGATAATATAAACTTTACCACTTATAAAACTGTGTCCTGTTGTCTTGTTCCACGCAAAGAGTCTCCTGAATTATCCCCTACAATATTACAGGTGTATTCTCATGCACCTCTTCACAACCACACATGGGTATACGCTTCCAGATTTGGTCTGTTTGTTGTTATCCTCCTCCTTAATCCTCATCCTCATCATCCAGAATCACTAGATAACCAGGGTGAACGTGCTCTGCCTGCTCTGTACTGTTATAGGCTGATGCATTTTGGGGAAGGGGACTGTGATGTCACTAATTTATTTAGTAAAAAAAGGACCCCACATTGGGGAATTTGGCATTACTTTACATTGGGCCTATTTCTTAACTCTGTCTCCTGCAATGTGTCCTTTACCTGCCACTAGATCACCAGGGTGAACGTGCTCTGTACGGGGAATTTTGGGCAAGGGGGCTGTGATGGCACTATTATATTTAGTAAAAAAGGACCCCACATTGGGGAATTGAGCATTACATTACATTGGGCCTACTTCTTAACTTTGTCTCCTGCAATGTGTCCTTTAACTTCCACTAGATCACATGGGTGAACGTGCTCTGTACGGTGAATTTTGGGCAAGGGGGCTGTGATGGCACTATTTTATTTAGTAAAAAAACGACCCCACATTGGGGAACTGGGCATTACATTACATTGGGACGACTTCTTAACTCTGTTTCCTGCAATGTCTCTTCTTTACCTGCCACTAGATCACCAGGGTGAAGTGCTCTGTATGGTGAATTTTGGGCAAGGGGGCTGTGATGACACTATTTTATTTAGTAAAAAAAGGACCCAACATTTGGGAATTGGGCATTACATTACATTGGGCCTACTTCTTAACTCTGTCTCCTGCAATGTGTCCTTTAACTGCCACTAGATCACCAGGGTGAACGTGCTCTGTATGGTGAATTTTGGGCAAGGGGGCTGTGATGTCACTATTTTATTTATTAAAAAAGGACCCATCATTGGTGAATTGGGCATTACATTACATCGTGCCTACTTCTTAACTCTGTCTCCTGCAATGTGTCCTTTAACTGCCACTAGATCACCAGGGTGAACGTGCTCTGTACGGTGAATTTTGGGCAAAGGGGCTGTGATGTCACTATTTTATTTAGTAAAAAAGGACCCCTCATTGGGGAATTGAGCATTACATTACAGTGGTCCTACTTCTTAACTCTGTCTCCTGCAATGTGTTCTTTAACTGACACTAGATCACCTTGGTGAACGTGCTTTGTGCGGTGAATTTTGGGCAAGGGGGCTGTGATGGCACTATTTTATTTATTAAAAAAAGGACCCCACATTGGGGAATTGTTTGTCAGCTCATGCCCTCCATTACAAGTCTCAGAGACCCACACCCCTACATTGGGCCTACTTCTTAACTCTGTTTCCTGCAATGTCTCTACCTTATCTCCAACAACATGACCTGGGTGAACGTGTTCTGTACATTTATAAGCCACAGAATTTTGAGCAAGGGGGGCTGTGATTGCAATAGTATATTTTTAAAATAGGTACCCCCCATTGGTGAAACCACATCCATGTTGGCAAAGACTTCATAAAATTTGTGTACCTTAAAGAGCTCACTTGAAAAGCTCCTTTTTGTGTTGCCTGGCTGCTCACATTGGACACAGTAGACTTCATATAAATTTGATAAAGCAATGCAGTTAGTTTGGCTCAATAGCTGCATTTCTTGTAAAACATTTACAGATGTGACAGACAATGCTCATAGTGACACAATCTTGAGAAATGTTTGTTTATTCAATTAAGTCTCTATGTGTTTGCTGTTTGTCATTGTAAAACATTAAGGGTACTGTCACACAGTGGCACTTTGATCGCTCCGATGGCACGATCCGTGACGTTGCAGCGTCGCTTGATTATCGCTCCAGCGTCGTAGACTGCAGTCACACTTTGCAATGCACGGCGCTGGAGCGATAATTTCATGACGTAGTTGCGATGTAGAAGTCATACGGGACATTGGTAATATCATGCACACCTTTGTTACACGCTGCGATCATGCCGCCACAGCGGGACACTTGACGACGAAATAAAGTTTCAAACGATCTGCTACGACGTACGATTCTCAGCGGGGTCCCTGATCGCAGTAGCGTGTCAGACACAGCGATATCGTAACTATATCGCTGGAACGTCACGGATCGTGCCGTTGTAGCGACCAAAGTGCCACTGTGTGACAGTACCCTTAGGTTTACTGAAACTCTGCCTGTGGTGGTTTGATCTAAATCCTTGTGGCTTTTATTTGTAGGTAATCTTCATATATATGTAATCACTATATGTATTTAATCCTTATATGTACTTATTAACCTTTGTATGTTAACATATACAAAAGTGTACGCACTCACACTATTCAATCATACTATTCCTTGAATTTTGTAGTTTGAAATAAAATTGCATTGTATTGCAAGAATTAGCCTTATTTTAAGCCATTGCTGAACCTTAGTGTTAAAAACATTTCAAATAAAATTGCCACATTCTCCTGTAAATAATTCTGCAAAGAGGGAACCATCATACCATTAAAAAATACAAGTGGATATTCATGGGCCCATCCAGTATGTGGGTTCCAAGGCGTAATGGGGTGCATATGACTGACTATGCAGCAGGGCTGGCTTTGCTGCCAATGTGTAAAAGCACTCCATGGCTCAGCACCACCCTACATCTCCTCTCTGGTCTCAGTCTACCAACCTACCCGTGCCCTCCGCTCTGCTAATGACCTCAGGTTAGCATCCTCAATAATCAGAACCTCCCACTCCCGTCTCCAAGACTTTACACGTGCGGCGCCGATTCTTTGGAATGCACTACCTAGGTTAATACAATTAATCCCCAATCCCCACAGTTTTAAGCGTGCCCTAAAAACTCATTTGTTCAGATTGGCCTACCGCCTCAACGCATTAACCTAATTATCCCTGTGTGGCCTATTAATAAAAAACAACAACATAATCACGTTCCTCCATCATGTTCTCATACACTTTATGCAGTTAATAGCCTCTGTGTCTGTACTGTTACATACTTAGGCAGTTAACTGGTTCATGCAGCTTTACATGAACACCCGAGCCTTACACTATGGCTGGTCCAAATAACTAAAGCAATTGTTACCATCCACCTCTCGTGTCTTCCCTTTTCCTCATAGATTGTAAGCTTGCGAGCAGCAGGGCCCTCATTCCTCCTGGTATCTGTTTTGAACTGTGATTTCTGTTATGCTGTAATGTCTGTTGTCTGTATAAGTCCCCTCTATAAGTTGTAAAGCGCTGCGGAATATGTTGGCGCTATATAAATAAAATTATTATTATTATTATTATTAAAAGAAAGGAGTACAGAGTACAAAATGCAAATTGTGAAGTGGATTTTCAGGAGCCCATCCAGTATGTGGGTTCAAAGGTTTATTGGGGTGAATATGAATTGGTAGCAGGGCAGGCCTTGAATTCAATGCAACACTTTTTCAGGAGTCCCCCTGGACATCTTGTGAAAGGAGTATTGTGGTGCGTCATAATTCTTGGCAGCCCATCCACTCACAGCATAGGCTACAACAGCTTAGGAGACCCACTTTAATAATGGCCCTTTAAGAAGATTAATGCCACCTGATGCACCAGTAAAAATGGGCTCTGTGACTTTAAGAGTCCCTCCTTCGTAAATGAAACAAGATGGGTCTGCTTATGTGTCACACACCACATGGCCAGCTAGGGTTGTTAAAGGGCCACTGTCACCCCCCTCCAGCCGTTATAAACTAAAAGAGCCACCTTGTGCAGCAGTAATGCTGCAGTCTAACAAGGTGGCTCTTTTAGTTTTTGATTCAGTTATTCCCTCAATAAAGCGTTTTAAAATTTGTACAAAATAACCTGTCCTTAGACCTGGAGGCGGTCCGAAGCTTCCTCGGTGAATCTCCCAACGGCCGTCACTCTTCTCTTCTGGGGATGTGGTCGCCGCCCCCTGAGCGCTGTTTCTTCTTAAATCCGGTGCCTGCGCTGTGCGTGCCTGCACAGGCGCTGGATTTAAGAAGAAACAGCGCTCAGGGGGCGGCGACCACATCCCCAGAAGAGAAGAGTGACGGCCGTTGGGAGATTCACCGAGGAAGCTTCGGACCGCCTCCAGGTCTAAGGACAGGTTATTTTGTACAAATTTTAAAACGCTTTATTGAGGGAATAACTGAATCAAAAACTAAAAGAGCCACCTTGTTAGACTGCAGCATTACTGCTGCACAAGGTGGCTCTTTTAGTTTATAACGGCTGGAGGGGGTGACAGTGGCCCTTTAAATATTACAATAACATTTAATAGTGAATGCATTTGTAGTGGTTGAAAGCAATATTAAAGCTTAAAAACGCTTCAAAAATGCTGAGTCTGAACTAAGGCTAAGTGGGGGAGGAAATTTTTGGTCAGGGGTTAATTAATTGGCCTTACAGGCAAGTCATTAACCTGCAAAGGATGTACCTTAATATATTTCCCAGCAAAATCCGTTTTGGTTTCGTTTTATTGTGTTTTTTGTTGCATCGGGAAAAATGGCATGAATCTCGTAAAAAAGTGTTTACAGCTGTAAATTAGGAGTCAGGAATGCTTCCAGGGGCAATCCCCATGATGTCCCTGTGTCTTTTGAGCAGTGTTTCCATCATTTTCAGACATTTTTAGACCTTAAAAGGACCCCCGGGGGGATCGAGGTAAAAATACTCGGGCATTCCATAGACTTACATTGGGCTCGTTGTTCTGGCCGAAATATGTTAAGGAACATCCTTTCCAGGGTAATGATTTGTATGTAAGGCAAAATAAATAACCCAAAGCAAAAATGTTCCTCCACCAGTTGGGCTATGTTCACATGTAGCGTTTTTGATGCGTTTTTCAACTTTAGCATTGCTTTCAACCAAGACAAATGCATTCACTGGAAAATGTCATTTTTACATGTTACAACCTTATTTGGCCATGGAGTGTGTGACACATCATAAGACTCATCCTGTTTCATTTATGAAGGAGGGACTTTGAAAGTCACAAAGTCTATTTTTATAGGGTCAGCAGTCAGTCCTCACTTTTCTTAGAGAGCCATCAGGGGGCTATGCTTTGTTGTTCCCATTATTAAACAGTGGGTCCCTTATACTGTTATTGCCTAGGCAGTGAGTGGCAGGGCTGTGCAAAATTGGAACGCACCCCAACAACCCTTTCAAAAGATGTCATGGATGACCACATGCAACCAAAGTTCCCAGTATACATTTGGTACTTCCCTACTGTTTGCTTATGCATTGAATGCAAGGCCTGCCCTGCCCCAAATCCACACTTACCCCAATAAGACTTTGAACCCACATACTTGATGTCCACAGGAAACCCAAGTTCACATTATTCATTTGGTACTACCATACTGCTTACTTATGCATTGAATGCAAGGCTTGCCCTGCACCAAAGTTACATGCACCCCAATAAGCCTTTGAACCCATGTACTGGATGGCCACATGAAAACCAAGTTCACATTATACATTTGGTACTCCCACACTGTTTGCTTATGAATTGAATGCAAGGCCTGCCCTGCACCAAAGTTACATGCACCCCAATAAACCTTTGAACACACGTACTGGATGGCCACATGAAACCAAAGTTCCAATTATTATGATTTTTTTAAGTCACCTAAAGTTTGCCCATGAAGTGAATACAATGCCTGCCCAAAATGTGCATGCACTCCAATCCCCCAAGGAAGAAATATGGAGGATAGCCTCCGGAAAATGTTTTCCCAGTTTAAAGGAGCGGGTATCCTATACTTGTAATGCCCATACACTAAGTGTATGGGCTGACAAACATTACCCACTTGGGGGGTACACCTCAACATACTGGCTAAACTTTTTTTGCAACGGACATCATAAGCACCCTTGAAAAAAATTACTTGGCTGTTGCATCATGAAACACGCTCACTCTGGTGATCTAGTGGTGGTGTCTGAAGAGACGTGGAGAATGGCCTCCAAAAAGGTGTTTCCATTTTAAAGGAGAGGGTCTCCTATACTTGTAATGCACATGCACTAAGTGTATGGGCTGCCAAACATTTCCCCCTTGGGGGTATACCTCAACATACTGTGTAAACCTTTTTGGAACAGGCATCATAAACACCTTTGAAAAAAATTACTTGACTGTTGCATCACGAAACATGTTCACACTGGTGATTTTGTGGTGGTGTCGGAAGCGACATGGAGGATGTGCTCCTATAAATCTTTTCCCAATTTAAAGGAGCGGGTCTCCGATACTTGTAATGCCCATACACTAAGAGTATGGGCTGACAAATATTTTCCCCTGGGGGGTACACATCAACATACTGTGTAAACATTTTTTAAAGGGCATCAAAAACACCCTTTTACACAATAAGTTGGCTGTTCCATCACAGACCACGGTCACCATGGTGATCTAGTGGTGGTAGATGATGAGGAGAAAGAGGAGGATAACACCAAATAGCCAAAATTAGGAAGCGTATACCACCCATGTACTGGAGGTTATGTTTCGCTGTTATTATTCGGTGGTGTACAGAAGTGCAACCCAATCCAGCCCTTGTTAATTTTTATAAGAGTCGGCCTGTCAGCATTTTCAGTTAAAAAAAAAAAGGGTTCCAGCTTCTCAATAAAATCGTAAACTTTATTCCAACATGTTAAAATGGGATAGACTCCTGGGACAACACCTAAACACTGTCAGAGGCAAGCTACGCGTTTCGACCGACACAGCGGTCTTTATCACAGCTGATCTGCTTGATTGCTCAGCTGGTATAAAAAGAACTACACACCAATCAAATGGTGAGCAATAGTCACATGACCAAAAGGCCCTGGTGATTAAGACCGCTGTGTCGGTCGAAACACGTAGCTTGCCTCTGACAGTAGCTTTTTTTTTTTTTCTTGGAGTTTAAGTATGTCTCATCAAGACGGAGTTCCCTGCTTCCTGCATATATCGGTGTGCTGGCTTTTTTTCTCTTTCATGTTATTTCCTGCTGATTGCCGTGCACCCGATTTGACTCTATATTTGGGACCCACCACACTTATTAATTCATTTATGAGGCGTACATCTGCCTTTGTCACTGTTTTTTGATTGCATCATGACGGACATTACTAGAAACCGCATAAAAAAAGCTGCCAAGGTTTTTTCTAGCATACCTGATGAGACTAGTACTTCTCCTGACACCTCTGACATGTGGACTCAGTTACAAAAAGCTATGATTTTGGAAACCAAGATGAGGTGGGATCTGACCACTCTGCAAAATTATGTGTCTAAAAGCATGGTTCCAAGAGGACTAAGAATGAAAAAGAAAGCCACTACAGATTTTGGCAAATTATTTTCTGATGAATGGAACCAAATTCTTAGCATATGGAGTTTAAGTATGTCTCATCAGGACGGAGTTCCCTGCTTCCTGCATATATCGGTGAGCTGGCTTTTTTTCTCTTTTCATAGCATTTTCAGTTGACAGGAGGATGCACTTATCAGTTATAGCTCCACCAGCGGCACTAAAAACCCACTCTGATAAAACGCTAGCGGCAGGGAAGGCCAGGACCTCCAAGGCATAGAGAGAAAGTTTATGCCATGTGTCCAGCTTGGATATCCAATAATTAAAAGGCACAGAGGAATCACGGAGGACATTGGTACGGGGAGCAAGGTACTCCCTCAGAACTCACTCAGAACTTTGCCAGTGTTCCCCTGCCTCTGCTGGATTGGAGTTATGTCTCTTCTGCCTGTACTCCTTGGTTGTCCAATGAACTGTGACCTCTGCCGCCAGCATTTTCAGATGGGAATTTTTTAAATAATTCCACGACAATGGCCCTCTGGTACTGCAACATTTTAGTACACCTATCTGCCTCTGGAAGAAGAGATTGAAAGTTGTCCTTGTAGCGTGGGTCTAGAAGTGTTATCAACAAGTAATAAGTGTCACCGAAAATTTTGATAATATGAGGGTCATGGGAAAGGCAGCGCAACATAAAGTCAGCCAATGCGTGCCAGACTGCTAACAGTCAAGAATTCTGTGTCCTCACCAACAGGGTGACTGACCATGCTGTCCTCATCCTCCTCCTCTTCCTCCTCCTCCCTGTCCTCAAGCCTTCCACGCTGAACAGACGGTATGACAGTTGTAATTGTAGTACCATCTATAGCGCATGAAAGTATCTCAAGTTCTTCCTCATCCTCCTCCTCATTGTCAACCAATCCAAGTTGGGATGACATGAGGCTGGTATGTGTGTAATCACCATGTATGGTTCCTTGCTCCATCCCATCGTGCTCCACCTGCAATGCATCCTCTTTCATTGTGAGGAGAGAGCTTTTCAGAATTCAGAGAAGTGGGATGGTGATGCTAATTATGGCGTCATCGCCACTCACCATCTTGGTGGAGTACTCAAAGGATGTAGGACGGTACATACGTCTGACATCTATGTCCACTCCTGAGATCTTATGTGTGGAGTCTGACCTGATGGCCTTGTTGATGCTGGTAGTCAACAATTGCCTTCTTCTGCTCTCAAATCATTTCCAACATATGCAGTGTAGAGTTCAACGCGTGTGTAACGCTCGCACCCTTCATGCTTGGCACGAGCGTGGGGGTGTGGCCCCACTGTGCCACAAACCAGACTACCCTGGAAGGTGCATGACTAAGCAGCTACCTTGGTTTACTCTGGAGCCTCTGATGGTGAGATCAGGCTTGTGCTGCAGGTAGCTGCCAGGTACCACTCCAGGGTGGTGTCTGGCTGTGGCTACTGATCCCACAGGGAGACGGAACACTAGCAGGCAGGCGGGTATGACTGAGACACTGGCAGGCAGGCGGCACGGCTGAGACACTGGCAGGCAGGCACAGCTGAGACACTGGCAGGCAGGCAGGCATGGCTGAGACTCTGGCAGGACAGGCGGACACGGCTGGTACTCTGGCAGGACAGGTGCTGACTAGGTTGGGACCAGAATAAAGGCAGGTATATGGAAACAGGTAGGGACCTATTCAGACAGAAGGGTACATGAGAGCAGTTAGGGACCTGTTCAGACAGGAGGGTATATGGGAACAGGTAGGAACCTTACCTGTAGGTTGCAGAACAGAATTAGAGCAGGACCGCAAGGAGTGGATGCAAAGCAGAACCACAAGAGGCAGAGCTAATAGCAGAAAAGTAGTTGGTGGAGCTAATAGCAGAACCACAGGAGGCGAGCTGAGGGAGATGGAGCAAAGAGCTGAACTGCCTGATGCAGAGCCTAGAGCAGAACCGCTGGAGGCAGAGCCAAAAGCCGAACTGCTGGAGGCGGAGCCAAGAGCAGAACCACTGGAGGTGGAGCCAAGAGAAGAAAGGCAGGGCAGAGAGGCGCAGAGCCACCATTTGCAGCGAGCAGAGCAGAGAGTTGCAGAGCCACAGGTTGCGGCGGGCAGAGCAGAGCTGCAAAGTGAGCAGCAGAGGAGAACAGCGCAGAGCCACGGGTTTGCAGTGAGCAGAGCAGGAAGGCATAGAACCACAGGTTGTGGCAAGCAGAGCAGAGAGACGCAGAACCACCGGTTGAGGTGAGCGGAGCAGGAAGGAAAGGACACAAGGGAATGCACAGCTGAGTGGGAAAAGCAACAGACAAGGAAACAACAGGAACAGATAAAGACCAGAGTACAGACAGGGACAGGAATGGGACAAGGCACAAAAAAAGGATTCAGACCAGGGTACAAAGCCCCACTCAGTGGCTGAGACAAAACACGCAGGTTCAGGCCAGTGTACAAAGCCCCACTTGGTGGCTGAGACAGGATAGGACCTGGCAGCTTAGTAGCAAGACACTAACTGAGAGAGAAGGCTGCTCAGGCATCCTCCAATGGGTGAAGATGCCTTACGTATCAGAGACCTCTTGGCAACTGGCTAGGAACACCTTAGGAAGGTGGACAGTCTCAATAAGAATCATGAATTGCCAGTGCCGCCCCCCTATGCACACAGCCACGAGCGCCGTTTCGCTAATGCTTCTTCCGTTGGGGCAGGACAACCCCAACGGAAGAAGCATTAGCGAAACGGCGCTCGTCGGGCTTCGGGATATCAGCACCGGTACTCCATCTCTGAGGCACGGTCATTCCTTGATCCACACTCACACTCCAGGTAATTTACCTCTACCATGTGATTCCCTTCCTTATTTTCTGGCATCTTTTGACACATGTAGCTTCTACTTTCCAGTACTTTAGCAACCTGGTGTTGCATTTTCAGGACATATGATCTTTTCTGGTGCCTTTTCTTTTAGAAATTGTTACCTCTTAGGGATGTATTCACATACATATGGTAGAATGTTGGTATAGGTTCATCTATATCTGGCTGTGCCCCCATAATTTACCAACATAACCACCTGTTTTGCCTTGCATATTTGGCTTTTGGTTAATTAATATTAATTTTTGGTTATTTACCTTATTTATTATATTACATTTTATTTTCTAATATATAACCGCCATTTCTCTGCACTGCATACAAGGGTACTGGTTAATTTATTGATATTCCTACATTTGGTTTTTGTACCTTGCTAATTCCCTCATTGTTTGTCCTGGTGGTATTCTCCCCCCTTCTTATCTTAATTTGTTTTTTGTCAAACTTGTTTTAATATTTATCAATAAATTTACTATTTTATATTTATGTTCCTACCTCACTTCTTTTCTTCTATGGTATTCCATATTAGAATATGTTGTTTGTATTGCTGAAGTGATTTCGCCATTAGTGATCTAGGACTATGGGAATAACAACTGGAATGGACCCTCTTGCTATATGCACTGCAGTCTGCCACATATACTGCCTGCCTATCACTGATATATATGCAGCTTTATTAGTCCTCAGAAGGACTGTTAGTTGACATGGATATGTGTCTTATATATGGCATACCCACACTATGTAAGAACCAAGCAAATGACTCCCTAGCTCAGCAGCAACTCTCCCTACACTGCTTGATTCCAGAACAGACTGTGACGAGGTCTGATATAGACCTGATCAGGCTGTGCAGCCAGCCAATTACTGTAATGCCACAACCAACATGGCTGTGGCATTACAGTGTTTGGCAGACAATCCCTGCATGTTCATTGGCTCTTTAAAGAGCAACAAATGTGCAGGGCGGGGGCCCAAGCTCCCGCCGAGCAACCCCAGAAATACTCGACGAGCTCCGAGCATCTCGATCAGTGAGATGCTTGGGCGAGTACCGAGTAGTGGCGAGCATGCTCGCTCATCACTACTAATGACACCAAAGTATGTAGAATACTGAAATCTGACCTTGACACTACAATATTGCAAAATAATTTGATAAGATAACTGAATGGGGAAACACTTGGCAAATGAGGTTTAATGTTTATAACTGTAGAGTAATGCACCAAGGATGGAGTATTCTCATTGTTGCATATACATTCCAAGGATATATACTTGGGTCTAAAAACAGTAGACGGACTCGGCTATTCTAGTTACATTAAGCTGAGCAGCAGTACTCAATATCAAGCAGCTGAACAAGCAAACCAGATTTAAAAGTGTTTACAAACTAGATAAAATTATGTGATCCCAATGTATTGTTATCCCTCTATAAATCACTTGTAAGGCCACATATGTTATGACCCCAATGGCAGAGGGTCTCAGGAATAAATACCAAGTCTGCAAACACAAAAAACCAGCTCATAGGGCAGTGGTAACTGGGCTGACCATATATCTAATCCTAGCACCACAAATTGAAGTAGCCGGGGAACGTGCCTACGTTGGTTCTAGACGTCTCGCGCCAGCCGGAGAACTAACTAACCCTAGAAGGGAAAAGAAAGACCTTTCTTGCCTCCAGAGAAAAGACCCCAAAAGTTGGATACAAGCCCTCAACAAATAATAACGGTGAGGTAAGAGGAAAAGACAAACATAAGAATGAGCTAGGTATTTAGCAAAGAGAGGCCCACTAGCTAATAGCAGAATATAGTAAGATGACTTATATGGTCAGCAAAAACCCTATTAAAATATCCACGCTGGATATTCAAGAACCCCCGAACCGTCTAACGGCCGGGGGAGAACACCAGCCCCCTAGAGCTTCCAGCAAGGTCAGAAATCACATTTAGTACAAGCTGGACAAAAATAGTAGCAAAGCAAGTAACTCAAAAAACAAAGAAGCAAGACTTAGCTTAATTTTGCAAGAGCCAGGACCAGCAGACAGGAGCAACAGAAGGATCTGATTACAACGATGCCAGGCACTGGACTAAGGATCCAGGAAGTTAATATAGCGACACCCCTGGACTAACGACCCAGGTGAGTTCCAAACAGAAAAAAGACAATCCCAGAGTCATACCACTAGTGACCACAAGAGGGAGCCAAAAAGTCTAATTCACAACAGTACCCCCCCCTTAAGGAGGGGTCACCGAACCCTCACCAAGACCACCAGGGCGATCAGGATGAGCAGCGTGAAAGGCACGAACTAAATCGGCCGCATGCACATCAGAGGCAACCACCCAGGAATTATCCTCCTGACCATAGCCCTTCCACTTGACCAGATACTGAAGCCTCCGCCTGGAGAGACGAGAATCCAAGATCTTCTCCACCACGTACTCCAACTCGCCCTCAACCAACACCGGAGCAGGAGGCTCAACAGAAGGAACCACAGGTACAACGTACCGCCGCAACAAAGACCTATGGAACACGTTGTGAATGGCAAACGACACAGGAAGATCCAAGCGAAAGGACACAGGATTAAGGATTTCCAATATCTTGTAAGGACCGATGAAGCGATGCTTAAATTTAGGAGAGGAGACCTTCATAGGAACAAATCGAGAAGACAGCCATACCAAATCCCCAACACGAAGTCATGGACCCACACCGCGGCGGCGGTTGGCAAAACGCTGAGCCTTCTCTTGTGACAACTTTAAGTTGTCCACCACATGATTCCAGATCTGCTGCAACCTATCCACCACAGAATCTACCCCAGGACAGTCAGAAGGCTCCACATGTCCCGAGGAAAAACGAGGATGGATACCAGAGTTGCAGAAAAATGGCGAAACCAATGTAGCGGAACTAGCCCGATTATTAAGGGCAAACTCAGCCAACGGCAAGAAGGTCACCCAATCATCCTGATCCGCAGAAACAAAACACCTCAAATAAGCCTCCAGAGTCTGATTAGTTCGCTCCATTTGTCCATTAGTCTGAGGATGAAAGGCAGACGAAAACGACAACTCAATGCCCATCCTAGCACAAAAGGATCGCCAGAACCTGGAAACAAACTGGGATCCTCTGTCAGACACAATATTCTCAGGAATGCCTTGTAAACGAACCACATTCTGAAAGAACACAGGAACCAGATCGGAAGAGGAAGGCAGCTTAGGCAAAGGTACCAAATGGACCATCTTAGAAAAGCGATCACATACCACCCAGATGACAGACATGCCCTGAGACACCGGGAGATCTGAAATTAAATCCATGGAAATGTGTGTCCAAGGCCTCTTCGGGACAGGCAAGGGCAAGAGCAACCCGCTGGCACGCGAACAGCAAGGCTTAGCTCGAGCACAAGTCCCACAGGACTGCACAAACGACCGCACATCCCGTGACAAGGAAGGCCACCAAAAGGACCTAGCCACCAGATCTCTGGTGCCAAAAATTCCCGGATGCCCTGCCAACACCGAGGAATGAACCTCGGAAATGACTCTGCTGGTCCACTTATCAGGAACAAACAGTCTGTCAGGTGGACAAGAGTCAGGTCTACCAGCCTGAAATCTCTGCAACACACGTCGCAAATCCGGAGAAATGGCTGACAAGATAACTGCCTCTTTAAGAATACCAACTGGTTCTGCGACTCCCGGAGAGTCAGGCACAAAGCTCCTTGAAAGAGCATCAGCCTTCACATTCTTTGAACCTGGTAAATACGAGACCACAAAGTCAAAACGGGAGAAAAACAATGACCAGCGGGCCTGTCTAGGATTCAGGCGTTTAACAGACTCGAGATACATCAAATTTTTGTGATCAGTCAAGACCACCACACGATGCTTAGCACCCTCGAGCCAATGACGCCACTCCTCAAATGCCCACTTCATGGCCAACAACTCCCGATTGCCAACATCATAATTCCGCTCAGCAGGCGAAAACTTCCTAGAGAAAAAGGCACAAGGTCTCATCACAGAGCAACCAGGGCCTCTCTGCGACAAAACGGCCCCTGCCCCAATCTCAGAAGCATCCACTTCAACCTGAAAGGGAAGTGAGACATCAGGCTGGCACAAAACAGGCGCGAAGTAAACCGGCGCTTCAACTCCTGGAAAGCCTCCACGGCTGCAGGAGCCCAGTTAGCAACATCAGAACCTTTCTTGGTCATATCCGTCAAATGTTTAGCAATGCTAGAAAAATTAGCAATAAAACGACGGTAGAAGTTAGCAAAACCCAAGAACTTCTGAAGACTCTTAACTGACGTGGGTTGAGTCCAATCATGAATAGCACGGACCTTGACTTGGTCCATCTCCACCGCAGAAGGGGAAAAAATAAACCCCAAAAAGGGAACCTTCTGTACTCCAAAGAGACACTTTGAGCCCTTAACAAATAAAGCATTCTCACGCAAAACCTGAAACATCATCCTGACCTGCTCTACATGCGAGTCCCAGTCATCAGAAAAAAACCAGAATATCATCCAGATAAACGATCATAAATTTATCCAGATACTTCTGGAAAATATCATGCATAAAGGACTGAAACACTGAAGGAGCATTAGAGAGCCCAAAAGGCATCACCAAGTACTCAAAATGACCTTCGGGCGTATTAAACGCGGTTTTCCATTCATCTCCTCGCTTAATGCGCACAAGGTTGTACGCACCACGAAGATCTATCTTGGTGAACCACTTGGCACCTTTAATTCGGGCAAACAAGTCTGACAACAGAGGCAAAGGATACTGAAATTTAACAGTGATTTTATTCAAAAGCCGATAGTCAATACAAGGTCTCAAAGATCCGTCCTTCTTGGCCACAAAAAAGAATCCCGCACCAAGAGGGGAAGAGGAAGGGCGGATATGCCCCTTCTCCAGAGATTCCTTGATATACGAATGCATTGTGGTATGCTCAGGTACAGACAGATTAAATAGTCTTCCCTTAGGAAATTTGCTACCTGGAATCAAATCTATGGCACAGTCACAGTCCCTATGAGGAGGCAGAACACTGGACCCGGACTCGCTGAACACATCCTGATAATCAGACAAATACTCAGGAACTTCCGAAGGAGTAGAGGAAGCAATAGACACCGGCGGGGAATCACCATGAATACCCTGACAGCCCCAACTTGACACAGACATTGCCTTCCAATCCAAGACTGGATTATGGGTCTGTAACCATGGTAACCCCAAAACGACCAAATCATGCATTTTATGCAGAACAAGAAAACGAATCACCTCCCGATGTTCAGGAGTCATGCACATGGTTACCTGTGTCCAAAACTGCGGTTTATTTTCCGCCAATGGCGTAGCATCAATACCCCTCAGAGGGATAGGATTAACCAATGGCTCAAGAACAAAACCACAGCGCTTGGAAATGACAGATCCATAAGACTCAGGGCAGCACCTGAATCTACAAACGCCATAACAGGGTAGGAGGACAATGAGCAAATTAAAGTCACAGACAAAATAAATTTAGGTTGCAAATTACCAATGGCGACAGGACTAACATGTGTAGAATCACCACAGTAAAAACACAACCCATTCTGACGTCTATGATTTTTCCGCTCATTTCTGGTCTGAATTCTATCACATTGCATCAAATCAGGTGTTTGTTTAGACAACACCACCAGAGGATTAGCGGTTTTGCGCTCCCGCAAACGCCGGTCAATTTGAATAGCCAGTGCCATGGAATCATTCAGACTTGTAGGAATGGAGAAACCCACCATCACATTCTTAATGGCTTCAGAAAGGCCATTTCTGAAGTTTGCGGCCAGAGCACACTCATTCCACTGAGTAAGCACGGACCATTTCCGAAATTTTTGGCAATACACTTCAGCTTCATCCTGGCCCTGAGAAATAGCCAGCAAGGCTTTTTCTGCCTGAACCTCAAGATTGGGTTCCTCATTATGCAATCCGAGCGCCAGAAAAAACGCATCAATATTTGCCAATGCCGGATCTCCTGGCGCTAGCGAGAAGGCCCAATCCTGAGGGTCGCCCCGTAAAAAAGAGATAACAATTTTAACTTGCTGAACTGAGTCTCCAGATGAACGGGGTCTCAGGGATAGAAACAATTTACAATTATCCCTGAAATTCCTAAACTTAAATCGGTCTCCAGAAAACAGTTCAGGAATAGGTATTTTAGGTTCAGACATAGGACTACTGGTAACAAAATCTTGTATGCTTTGCACACGAGCAGCAAGCTGGTCCACACTTGTAATAAAGGTCTGGACATTCATGTCTGCAGCAAGCTCAAGCCACTCAGAGGTAAAGGTGAGGAAGAGAGGAAAAAAAAAAATTCAAAATTTCCTTTCTTATATCCCACTTCTGCAATGCATTAAACATTCAATGTAGGCCTGGCATACTGTTATGACCCCAATGGCAGAGGGTCTCAGGAATAAATACCAAGTCTGCAAACACAAAAAACCAGCTCATAGGGCAGTGGTAACTGGGCTGACCATATATCTAATCCTAGCACCACAAATAGAAGTAGCCGGGGAACGCGCCTATGTTGGTTGTAGACGTCTCTCGCCAGCCGGAGAACTAACTAACCCTAGAAGGGAAAAGAAAGACCTTTCTTGCCTCCAGAGAAAAGACCCCAAAAGTTGGATACAAGCCCCCAACAAATAATAACGGTGAGGTAAGAGGAAAAGACAAACATAAGAATGAGCTAGGTATTTAGCAAAGAGAGGCCCACTAGCTAATAGCAGAATATAGTAAGATGACTTATATGGTCAGCAAAAACCCTATCAAAATATCCACGCTGGATATTCAAGAACCCCCGAACCGTCTAACGGCCGGGGGGAGAACACCAGCCCCCTAGAGCTTCCAGCAAGGTCAGAAATCACATTTAGTACAAGCTGGACAAAAATAGTAGCAAAGCAAGTAACTCAAAAAACAAAGAAGCAAGACTTAGCTTAATTTTGCAAGAGCCAGGACCAGCAGACAGGAGCAACAGAAGGATCTGATTACAACGATGCCAGGCACTGGACTAAGGATCCAGGAAGTTAATATAGCGACACCCCTGGACTAACGACCCAGGTGAGTGCCAAACAGAAAAAAGACAATCCCAGAGTCATACCACTAGTGACCACAAGAGGGAGCCAAAAAGTCTAATTCACAACACACATATAGAAAATTAAATCCAGTTTTGGCCTCCACATTTTAAAAGGGATATTCGGAAGTTAGAGTCAGTTGTAAAAGTTGAATTTGCTTAGCTTTAAAAAAGGCATCTCAGATTAGAGAACTCATGTATATGTTATAAATACATGTATGGGCAATACAAAGGACTGGTGCATGACTTATTCCTTCCAATGACAATACAAAGGATCAGGGGCCACTCACAATAGGTAGAATAAAGTCAATTCTGGAATTTAAATAGGAAAAGGTTTTTTAATGTTAGAGCAGTCAGATTGTGGAATGTCCTACCACAAGAGGTAGTAACGGCAGACACTAGGGATGAGCAAACGCTATTGGTGATACTCGATTGTCACTCGATTATCACAGTGCTTGGATGTGCTCGTTACTCGGCAAGAATTAGGCGGCAGTTTATTCAAAACTCAAATCTCAACCCCGCATTATTGGCACCTTTTACACAGCCAATAAGCATGTGGTGATTGCCCGTGCATCACTGTAATGCCGTAGCCATCTTGGTTGCGGCATTACTGTGATTGGCTGGCTGTGAGACTTCATCCAGGGTTATAAAAGAACAGCCACCACTCGGCTCGGCACACTGACACCATTGCTCAGCTCTGTGACACTTCATATTGGAGGAAGAGAGTGCTTAACTAGGCCTGTGTGTGCACAGTATAATGAATCAGAGGCCTGTAATGTTGAAACTGGTGCTGATACTGAGCTGTCAGACTAACAGCCTTTCTAAAAGCTAACCATTTGCATTGCTGTTTGTATCAAACATTCTGCATCTAGTCTAGGGAGGGCGAGAGTCACAAGAACATGGAGAGGTACTGAATACAATTAGTACACAGGGATTAGGGCTGTGCAGTACATTGCCAAACATATACTGTAGATGCATTATTTTTGGTGGAGGCAGAAAAAATTGAATATATTTTGATCCATCGAGTATCACATGTCCTTTGTGGTACTTCTTTGTGCTATATGAAACTCCCAAAAAATTGTACAAAATTTTCCTGGGTTCAATTTCTTAAAAAATGTGGTCCACCGGCCTACAATGACCAAACTTGGAGCACGCAGATATATGAGGGCTGTCACGGAAATACCACACTGGCAAAAATGTGGCCTGTTTAGATTTTTTGAAGCTAAATAGTGCTGTATACTGTATAATTAGAGTATCAGACAGCAAAAAAAGGGTTCCACCGGCCTACAATGATCAAACTTGGAGCACGCAGATGTATGAGGGCCATCACGGAAATACCAAACTGGCAAATATGTGACCTTTTTATAATTTTGGAAGCTAAGTAGTGCTGTATAGAATTAGAATATCAGACAGTAAAAAAAGTGGTCCACCGGCCTTCAATGATCAAATTTGGAGCACGCAGATATATGAGGGCTGTCAGGGAAATACCACACTGGCAAATATGTGGCCTTTTTATAATTTTGGAAGCTAAATAGTGCTGTATAGAATTAGAATATCAGACAGTAAAAAAAGTGGTCCACCGGCCTTCAATGACCAAACTTGGAGCATGCAGATATTTGAGGCCTTTTTCGATGAATTTAAAACACACAAAAAAAATGTGGTACAAGGCTAGCACACACAACTATGCTACGTATGGCTGACAAACTATGATTTTTTAACAGGTCTCAGTCTGACAGAACAGACTTTATATTTTTGTTTTATTGGGGTGAATTTTTGGAAAAAAAAATGCAACTAGATATATGGTAAAGAAGCTGCAGCAGCAGACAGTTATGGTGCTTTGGGAGGGATGCAATGGGAGCAATGGACGCACATACAGTGCCTGCAGGCCTTGCAATGATGTGGATATGCTGTGCCCTACCTACTTAGCGCTGCAATATCAGGACCCACGAATTAGCCCTATAAAGGACTTTTGGTTTCTGAGGAGTTGTGGATTTAAGAGTTGCAGACCTGCACTAACTCTAAAAACCACGATTCTGACCCTATCTCGGCACCAGCTCTCCCTACTCTCGCTGAATCAGGAACAGAATGTGACGAGCAGGGCGGTGTCATGTCTCTTATACTCGGGATGATGCTGTACAGCCAAACCAATCACTGCACAACCACAACAAAGATGGCTGCGGCGTTTCATGTCCTGACAGACAATCCCTGCACTGTGATTGGGTCTCTAAAGTCCGCCAAAAATGCTGGGTGGAGAAACCAGTTACCGCCAAATAATCCTGGAAATTCTCGGTGCTCACCGAGTACACAGAGCATAGTGATACTCTTGCGAGTAATGAGTAGTGGAGAACACGTTTGCTCATCACTATTCATAAGGGAAGCCTATAAATGGTGTCTCAACTGCCATACACTCACAGCTTAGTTATGGAGTCAGAATACTTCTGATTCTATTCTTGGTCATTTTTTCTAAAAGGAATCTATCAGCAGGTTTTAGCTATGTAATCTGAAGACATCATGAGGAGGGGTCAAAACACAGATTTCAGCAATGCTTCTTTTTTCGTAGGTTTTGTCTGCTTATAATGATTGTTTTAACACCAATAGCTTATCATTACTGTAACTAGCTGGTCACCTGCCTCCAGGTGTGACCAAGCACCATCCCTCTCCATTCATAGGCACCTCACTGTCTATAGATAATGTTTATGGAGAGCCTGGTGGGGCAAGGGTAGCTTTTCAGTGCTGCTTCTTTACTAAATCTAAAAACTCTGATTGTGTCAGAACTAGTGTTGAGCGATACTTTCCGATATCGGAAAGTATCGGTATCGGAAAGTATCGGCCGATACCGTCACAGTATCGGAATCCAATCCGATACCGATACCCGATCCCAATGCAAGTCAATGGGACGAAAATATCGGAATTAAAATAAACCCTTTCTTTCCTTGTAGGTTAATTCTACATGAAGGAAAACAACTAAGAATAATGTAGGATGTATTGGGGGACGTGGCGGAGACATTAAAGGCACAGGGGTTTATCCCAATCAAATAGAATAGCAGGATTTTTAATTTTTTTATGACGTTCGGCGTTAGAAAGAATTTGACTATGTTAATTTTTTATTTATTTTGTCAGATATTGATGTTTCACTACTTCCACGCCCTTCACCCTATTTTTTACTTCTCCCACACTTTCTTCTTCATTATCCTCATCATCAGCTTCTGTGACATCAACTTCTTCACCTTATTCATCTTCTTCTTTTCTACGTATATATATATTTTTTTTTTTACATTGTTCATATTCTTTTTATTTAACTATTATCTTTTTTATATTCAACTTCTTCATCATATTCTTATTTGTGACAGGCATTCCCGTAGTTGTTATCTATAAAAGTTTGAAGATTACACCTTCCGTTCTGCCTGTCACAAAACAGTTACATTTGTCCGCGTTCAGTTTGGCCTGCAGCATCAGGCTTTATCCAGGGGCACCACGAGGAGGAACGGACTCACCCCCATACACTGCTTAGTCTTCTTCTGCTTATAATTTAGATAATATCTTTTGCTCTGATATTTAGTCTTATGCTTAATGTTCTTCTGCTCTTTGTTCTGCAGCCTCTTGTTCTTCTGCTTCTCGGTCTTCCAGGTTGTCGTCGTCATCTCCAGGGTCGTCATCTCCAGGGTCGTCGTCATCGGGGTCGTCGTCATCGGGGTCGTCGTCATCGGGGTCGTCTTCAGGGTCATCGTCTCCAGGGTCGTCGTCATCTCGGTGGTTGTCGTCTCTGGTGTCGTCATCATCTTAGGGGTGGTCTTCCGGGTCATCGTCTTTCGGGTCTTGAACTTGGAAATGTAACAGAAGGTACAAGAAGGCTGAGAAAATGCCGAGAAACAGCTGATGGAACTGGAACTCGGATGGCTACCCGAAGGTCCAAGAGCCAATGGAACTACCGAGGACCAGCTGACGTTACTGGAACCCGGTTACTAAGCAGGAGGTACCCGTGCCTGAAAGCACTACCAAGGACCACCTGACGTTGGTGGAACTCGGATACCCAGAGGGAGGCACCTAAGCCAAAGGCTCTGCCCGGAACCAGCTGACGGTACTGGAACCAGGATGGGGAGCAGAAGGTACAAGAGCAAAAGACACTGCCGAGAACCAGCTGACGGTACTGGAACCCGGATGGGTAGCCGAAGGTCCAAGAGCCAATGGAACTACCGAGGACCAGCTGACGTTACTGGAACCCGGTTACTAAGCAGGAGGTACCCGTGCCTGAAAGCACTACCAAGGACCACCTGACGTTGGTGGAACTCGGATACCCAGAGGGAGGCACCTAAGCCAAAGGCTCTGCCCGGAACCAGCTGACGGTACTGGAACCAGGATGGGGAGCAGAAGGTACAAGAGCAAAAGACACTGCCGAGAACCAGCTGACGGTACTGGAACCCGGATGGGGACCTATTCAAGCTTGTCTTCCTAGGGCCCCAACTGGCGGTGTGTTAGAGCCCAGGGACAGCAGGAGGAGGAGCAGGGGGAGGGGAGTGTAGGCCGAAGCCTGCACTGGCGGCAGCTTTGGGTGTGTTGTGTCTGCGTGGCTTTTGCAGGACACGTTGCCGGCTACACAGCAGGGGAACAGCTGGCGGTGCTGGACCCCACTGACACATTGGCGAGGTGTTTGGCTCTGTGCAGCCAGCACTTCCGGACAGCAACTAGCGTTGTTGGAGCCCGGGCTCTGCAGGTGGAGCAGAGTGTAGGCCGAAGCCTAATTGAACCGATTTCAAAAGTCACCTTTAACCCCCCCTCAGGGGTTACAAAGTAGAAGAGCCACAGCTTATGCAGCAGCAGTGCTGCGCAAGTCAAAGGTTGCTCTTGTAATTTTTCTCCTTGCACACGCTGAATGGAACACGTATAACATTTAGCCCTTTATACAGTCAAACTGTGTAATGGAGGCGAGAGTTCCCTTTGTAATGAGACGCAGCACAGGTGTCAAGAATCCCACCTTGGTGCTGGGTGCAGCCTCCCGAGCGTTGTTATTTGCTGTACAGGAGTCTGCGCTGTCGTGTTATCCCCTGGCCTAGCGCCGTTAGCGCTGCCCATCTTCTGGCATCATGTAATGTCGGCCGGTGCGGTTCGCGATGACCATGAATCCCAGCCCCGCAGTGTCTTAACATTGTTAAAACACTGCGGGGCTGGGATTCAGGGCCTGGCGCAGCACATATGTTCGCCTCTCACACTCGGGTCCTTACACCCGCTTCAGACTGTGCGGCGTCATCTGATCCCTTATCGCATGCCACGGCCATGAAGCCGCACAGTCCGAAGAAGGCAGAAGGAGAGGAGGGACAGGCGAACTGATGCACTGATCCTGCCCATGAATCACACCCTCGCAGTCCCAATAAATAAGACACCGAGGGGCGTTGTGTGGGTCAGGGCGGCCGCAGAGGCGCAGCCAGCCAAACAATGATGCCAGAAGACGGGCAGCGCTACCAAGGGGGTTGCAGCGTGTCATTACAAAGGAAAGTCACACCACCGGGACGGTTAAATGGTCACACAGAGGACACATTTCAGACGTGTTTTCAGTTCCACATGTGCGAGGAGAATATGTTTCTGAGCCACCTTGCACACATGCAGCATTACCGCTGTACAAGGTGGCTGGATAACGTAAAAACGCCTGGGGGAGGGGGGACAGGTTCCCTTCAATTTCAGTTCTTGTGTCTGCGTGGCTTTTGCAGGACACGTTGCCGGCTGCACAGCAGGGGAACAGCTGGCGGTGCTGGACCCCACTGACACATTGGCTGGTGTTTTTCTCTGTGCAGCTAGCACATCTGGGCCCCAACTGGCGGTGTGTTAGAGCCCAGGGACAGCAGGAGGAGGAGCAGGAGGAGGAGGAGCAGGGGGAGGGGAGTGTAGGCCGAAGCCTGCACTGGCGGCAGCTTTGGGTGTGTTGTGTCTGCGTGGCTTTTGCAGGACACGTTGCCGGCTACACAGCAGGGGAACAGCTGGCGGTGCTGGACCCCACTGACACATTGGCGAGGTGTTTGGCTCTGTGCAGCCAGCACTTCCGGACAGCAACTAGCGTTGTTGGAGCCCGGGCTCTGCAGGTGGAGCAGAGTGTAGGCCGAAGCCTAATTGAACCGATTTCAAAAGTCACCTTTAACCCCCCCTCAGGGGTTACAAAGTAGAAGAGCCACAGCTTATGCAGCAGCAGTGCTGCGCAAGTCAAAGGTTGCTCTTGTAATTTTTCTCCTTGCACACGCTGAATGGAACACGTATAACATTTAGCCCTTTATACAGTCAAACTGTGTAATGGAGGCGAGAGTTCCCTTTGTAATGAGACGCAGCACAGGTGTCAAGAATCCCACCTTGGTGCTGGGTGCAGCCTCCCGAGCGTTGTTATTTGCTGTACAGGAGTCTGCGCTGTCGTGTTATCCCCTGGCCTAGCGCCGTTAGCGCTGCCCATCTTCTGGCATCATGTAATGTCGGCCGGTGCGGTTCGCGATGACCATGAATCCCAGCCCCGCAGTGTCTTAACATTGTTAAAACACTGCGGGGCTGGGATTCAGGGCCTGGCGCAGCACATATGTTCGCCTCTCACACTCGGGTCCTTACACCCGCTTCAGACTGTGCGGCGTCATCTGATCCCTTATCGCATGCCACGGCCATGAAGCCGCACAGTCCGAAGAAGGCGGAAGGAGAGGAGGGACAGGCGAACTGATGCACTGATCCTGCCCATGAATCACACCCTCGCAGTCCCAATAAATAAGACACCGAGGGGCGTTGTGTGGGTCAGGGCGGCCGCAGAGGCGCAGCCAGCCAAACAATGATGCCAGAAGACGGGCAGCGCTACCAAGGGGGTTGCAGCGTGTCATTACAAAGGAAAGTCACACCACCGGGACGGTTAAATGGTCACACAGAGGACACATTTCAGACGTGTTTTCAGTTCCACATGTGCGAGGAGAATACGTTTCTGAGCCACCTTGCACACATGCAGCATTACCGCTGTACAAGGTGGCTGGATAACGTAAAAACGCCTGGGGGAGGGGGGACAGGTTCCCTTCAATTTCAGTTCTTGTGTCTGCGTGGCTTTTGCAGGACACGTTGCCGGCTGCACAGCAGGGGAACAGCTGGCGGTGCTGGACCCCACTGACACATTGGCTGGTGTTTTTCTCTGTGCAGCTAGCACATCTGGGCCCCAACTGGCGGTGTGTTAGAGCCCAGGGACAGCAGGAGGAGGAGCAGGAGGAGGAGGAGCAGGGGGAGGGGAGTGTAGGCCGAAGCCTGCACTGGCGGCAGCTTTGGGTGTGTTGTGTCTGCGTGGCTTTTGCAGGACACGTTGCCGGCTACACAGCAGGGGAACAGCTGGCGGTGCTGGACCCCACTGACACATTGGCGAGGTGTTTGGCTCTGTGCAGCCAGCACTTCCGGACAGCAACTAGCGTTGTTGGAGCCCGGGCTCTGCAGGTGGAGCAGAGTGTAGGCCGAAGCCTAATTGAACCGATTTCAAAAGTCACCTTTAACCCCCCCTCAGGGGTTACAAAGTAGAAGAGCCACAGCTTATGCAGCAGCAGTGCTGCGCAAGTCAAAGGTTGCTCTTGTAATTTTTCTCCTTGCACACGCTGAATGGAACACGTATAACATTTAGCCCTTTATACAGTCAAACTGTGTAATGGAGGCGAGAGTTCCCTTTGTAATGAGACGCAGCACAGGTGTCAAGAATCCCACCTTGGTGCTGGGTGCAGCCTCCCGAGCGTTGTTATTTGCTGTACAGGAGTCTGCGCTGTCGTGTTATCCCCTGGCCTAGCGCCGTTAGCGCTGCCCATCTTCTGGCATCATGTAATGTCGGCCGGTGCGGTTCGCGATGACCATGAATCCCAGCCCCGCAGTGTCTTAACATTGTTAAAACACTGCGGGGCTGGGATTCAGGGCCTGGCGCAGCACATATGTTCGCCTCTCACACTCGGGTCCTTACACCCGCTTCAGACTGTGCGGCGTCATCTGATCCCTTATCGCATGCCACGGCCATGAAGCCGCACAGTCCGAAGAAGGCGGAAGGAGAGGAGGGACAGGCGAACTGATGCACTGATCCTGCCCATGAATCACACCCTCGCAGTCCCAATAAATAAGACACCGAGGGGCGTTGTGTGGGTCAGGGCGGCCGCAGAGGCGCAGCCAGCCAAACAATGATGCCAGAAGACGGGCAGCGCTACCAAGGGGGTTGCAGCGTGTCATTACAAAGGAAAGTCACACCACCGGGACGGTTAAATGGTCACACAGAGGACACATTTCAGACGTGTTTTCAGTTCCACATGTGCGAGGAGAATACGTTTCTGAGCCACCTTGCACACATGCAGCATTACCGCTGTACAAGGTGGCTGGATAACGTAAAAACGCCTGGGGGAGGGGGGACAGGTTCCCTTCAATTTCAGTTCTTGTGTCTGCGTGGCTTTTGCAGGACACGTTGCCGGCTGCACAGCAGGGGAACAGCTGGCGGTGCTGGACCCCACTGACACATTGGCTGGTGTTTTTCTCTGTGCAGCTAGCACATCTGGGCCCCAACTGGCGGTGTGTTAGAGCCCAGGGACAGCAGGAGGAGGAGCAGGAGGAGGAGGAGCAGGGGGAGGGGAGTGTAGGCCGAAGCCTGCACTGGCGGCAGCTTTGGGTGTGTTGTGTCTGCGTGGCTTTTGCAGGACACGTTGCCGGCTACACAGCAGGGGAACAGCTGGCGGTGCTGGACCCCACTGACACATTGGCGAGGTGTTTGGCTCTGTGCAGCCAGCACTTCCGGACAGCAACTAGCGTTGTTGGAGCCCGGGCTCTGCAGGTGGAGCAGAGTGTAGGCCGAAGCCTAATTGAACCGATTTCAAAAGTCACCTTTAACCCCCCCTCAGGGGTTACAAAGTAGAAGAGCCACAGCTTATGCAGCAGCAGTGCTGCGCAAGTCAAAGGTTGCTCTTGTAATTTTTCTCCTTGCACACGCTGAATGGAACACGTATAACATTTAGCCCTTTATACAGTCAAACTGTGTAATGGAGGCGAGAGTTCCCTTTGTAATGAGACGCAGCACAGGTGTCAAGAATCCCACCTTGGTGCTGGGTGCAGCCTCCCGAGCGTTGTTATTTGCTGTACAGGAGTCTGCGCTGTCGTGTTATCCCCTGGCCTAGCGCCGTTAGCGCTGCCCATCTTCTGGCATCATGTAATGTCGGCCGGTGCGGTTCGCGATGACCATGAATCCCAGCCCCGCAGTGTCTTAACATTGTTAAAACACTGCGGGGCTGGGATTCAGGGCCTGGCGCAGCACATATGTTCGCCTCTCACACTCGGGTCCTTACACCCGCTTCAGACTGTGCGGCGTCATCTGATCCCTTATCGCATGCCACGGCCATGAAGCCGCACAGTCCGAAGAAGGCGGAAGGAGAGGAGGGACAGGCGAACTGATGCACTGATCCTGCCCATGAATCACACCCTCGCAGTCCCAATAAATAAGACACCGAGGGGCGTTGTGTGGGTCAGGGCGGCCGCAGAGGCGCAGCCAGCCAAACAATGATGCCAGAAGACGGGCAGCGCTACCAAGGGGGTTGCAGCGTGTCATTACAAAGGAAAGTCACACCACCGGGACGGTTAAATGGTCACACAGAGGACACATTTCAGACGTGTTTTCAGTTCCACATGTGCGAGGAGAATACGTTTCTGAGCCACCTTGCACACATGCAGCATTACCGCTGTACAAGGTGGCTGGATAACGTAAAAACGCCTGGGGGAGGGGGGACAGGTTCCCTTCAATTTCAGTTCTTGTGTCTGCGTGGCTTTTGCAGGACACGTTGCCGGCTGCACAGCAGGGGAACAGCTGGCGGTGCTGGACCCCACTGACACATTGGCTGGTGTTTTTCTCTGTGCAGCTAGCACATCTGGGCCCCAACTGGCGGTGTGTTAGAGCCCAGGGACAGCAGGAGGAGGAGCAGGAGGAGGAGGAGCAGGGGGAGGGGAGTGTAGGCCGAAGCCTGCACTGGCGGCAGCTTTGGGTGTGTTGTGTCTGCGTGGCTTTTGCAGGACACGTTGCCGGCTACACAGCAGGGGAACAGCTGGCGGTGCTGGACCCCACTGACACATTGGCGAGGTGTTTGGCTCTGTGCAGCCAGCACTTCCGGACAGCAACTAGCGTTGTTGGAGCCCGGGCTCTGCAGGTGGAGCAGAGTGTAGGCCGAAGCCTAATTGAACCGATTTCAAAAGTCACCTTTAACCCCCTCTCAGGGGTTACAAAGTAGAAGAGCCACAGCTTATGCAGCAGCAGTGCTGCGCAAGTCAAAGGTTGCTCTTGTAATTTTTCTCCTTGCACACGCTGAATGGAACACGTATAACATTTAGCCCTTTATACATTCAAACTGTGTAATGGAGGCGAGAGTTCCCTTTGTAATGAGACGCAGCACAGGTGTCAAGAATCCCACCTTGGTGCTGGGTGCAGCCTCCCGAGCGTTGTTATTTGCTGTACAGGAGTCTGCGCTGTCGTGTTATCCCCTGGCCTAGCGCCGTTAGCGCTGCCCATCTTCTGGCATCATGTAATGTCGGCCGGTGCGGTTCGCGATGACCATGAATCCCAGCCCCGCAGTGTCTTAACATTGTTAAAACACTGCGGGGCTGGGATTCAGGGCCTGGCGCAGCACATATGTTCGCCTCTCACACTCGGGTCCTTACACCCGCTTCAGACTGTGCGGCGTCATCTGATCCCTTATCGCATGCCACGGCCATGAAGCCGCACAGTCCGAAGAAGGCGGAAGGAGAGGAGGGACAGGCGAACTGATGCACTGATCCTGCCCATGAATCACACCCTCGCAGTCCCAATAAATAAGACACCGAGGGGCGTTGTGTGGGTCAGGGCGGCCGCAGAGGCGCAGCCAGCCAAACAATGATGCCAGAAGACGGGCAGCGCTACCAAGGGGGTTGCAGCGTGTCATTACAAAGGAAAGTCACACCACCGGGACGGTTAAATGGTCACACAGAGGACACATTTCAGACGCGTTTTCAGTTCCACATGTGCGAGGAGAATACGTTTCTGAGCCACCTTGCACACATGCAGCATTACCGCTGTACAAGGTGGCTGGATAACGTAAAAACGCCTGGGGGAGGGGGGACAGGTTCCCTTCAATTTCAGTTCTTGTGTCTGCGTGGCTTTTTCAGGACACGTTGCCGGCTGCACAGCAGGGGAACAGCTGGCGGTGCTGGACCCCACTGACACATTGGCTGGTGTTTTTCTCTGTGCAGCTAGCACATCTGGGCCCCAACTGGCGGTGTGTTAGAGCCCAGGGACAGCAGGAGGAGGAGCAGGAGGAGGAGGAGCAGGGGGAGGGGAGTGTAGGCCGAAGCCTGCACTGGCGGCAGCTTTGGGTGTGTTGTGTCTGCGTGGCTTTTGCAGGACACGTTGCCGGCTACACAGCAGGGGAACAGCTGGCGGTGCTGGACCCCACTGACACATTGGCGAGGTGTTTGGCTCTGTGCAGCCAGCACTTCCGGACAGCAACTAGCGTTGTTGGAGCCCGGGCTCTGCAGGTGGAGCAGAGTGTAGGCCGAAGCCTAATTGAACCGATTTCAAAAGTCACCTTTAACCCCCCCTCAGGGGTTACAAAGTAGAAGAGCCACAGCTTATGCAGCAGCAGTGCTGCGCAAGTCAAAGGTTGCTCTTGTAATTTTTCTCCTTGCACACGCTGAATGGAACACGTATAACATTTAGCCCTTTATACAGTCAAACTGTGTAATGGAGGCGAGAGTTCCCTTTGTAATGAGACGCAGCACAGGTGTCAAGAATCCCACCTTGGTGCTGGGTGCAGCCTCCCGAGCGTTGTTATTTGCTGTACAGGAGTCTGCGCTGTCGTGTTATCCCCTGGCCTAGCGCCGTTAGCGCTGCCCATCTTCTGGCATCATGTAATGTCGGCCGGTGCGGTTCGCGATGACCATGAATCCCAGCCCCGCAGTGTCTTAACATTGTTAAAACACTGCGGGGCTGGGATTCAGGGCCTGGCGCAGCACATATGTTCGCCTCTCACACTCGGGTCCTTACACCCGCTTCAGACTGTGCGGCGTCATCTGATCCCTTATCGCATGCCACGGCCATGAAGCCGCACAGTCCGAAGAAGGCGGAAGGAGAGGAGGGACAGGCGAACTGATGCACTGATCCTGCCCATGAATCACACCCTCGCAGTCCCAATAAATAAGACACCGAGGGGCGTTGTGTGGGTCAGGGCGGCCGCAGAGGCGCAGCCAGCCAAACAATGATGCCAGAAGACGGGCAGCGCTACCAAGGGGGTTGCAGCGTGTCATTACAAAGGAAAGTCACACCACCGGGACGGTTAAATGGTCACACAGAGGACACATTTCAGACGTGTTTTCAGTTCCACATGTGCGAGGAGAATACGTTTCTGAGCCACCTTGCACACATGCAGCATTACCGCTGTACAAGGTGGCTGGATAACGTAAAAACGCCTGGGGGAGGGGGGACAGGTTCCCTTCAATTTCAGTTCTTGTGTCTGCGTGGCTTTTGCAGGACACGTTGCCGGCTGCACAGCAGGGGAACAGCTGGCGGTGCTGGACCCCACTGACACATTGGCTGGTGTTTTTCTCTGTGCAGCTAGCACATCTGGGCCCCAACTGGCGGTGTGTTAGAGCCCAGGGACAGCAGGAGGAGGAGCAGGAGGAGGAGGAGCAGGGGGAGGGGAGTGTAGGCCGAAGCCTGCACTGGCGGCAGCTTTGGGTGTGTTGTGTCTGCGTGGCTTTTGCAGGACACGTTGCCGGCTACACAGCAGGGGAACAGCTGGCGGTGCTGGACCCCACTGACACATTGGCGAGGTGTTTGGCTCTGTGCAGCCAGCACTTCCGGACAGCAACTAGCGTTGTTGGAGCCCGGGCTCTGCAGGTGGAGCAGAGTGTAGGCCGAAGCCTAATTGAACCGATTTCAAAAGTCACCTTTAACCCCCCCTCAGGGGTTACAAAGTAGAAGAGCCACAGCTTATGCAGCAGCAGTGCTGCGCAAGTCAAAGGTTGCTCTTGTAATTTTTCTCCTTGCACACGCTGAATGGAACACGTATAACATTTAGCCCTTTATACAGTCAAACTGTGTAATGGAGGCGAGAGTTCCCTTTGTAATGAGACGCAGCACAGGTGTCAAGAATCCCACCTTGGTGCTGGGTGCAGCCTCCCGAGCGTTGTTATTTGCTGTACAGGAGTCTGCGCTGTCGTGTTATCCCCTGGCCTAGCGCCGTTAGCGCTGCCCATCTTCTGGCATCATGTAATGTCGGCCGGTGCGGTTCGCGATGACCATGAATCCCAGCCCCGCAGTGTCTTAACATTGTTAAAACACTGCGGGGCTGGGATTCAGGGCCTGGCGCAGCACATATGTTCGCCTCTCACACTCGGGTCCTTACACCCGCTTCAGACTGTGCGGCGTCATCTGATCCCTTATCGCATGCCACGGCCATGAAGCCGCACAGTCCGAAGAAGGCGGAAGGAGAGGAGGGACAGGCGAACTGATGCACTGATCCTGCCCATGAATCACACCCTCGCAGTCCCAATAAATAAGACACCGAGGGGCGTTGTGTGGGTCAGGGCGGCCGCAGAGGCGCAGCCAGCCAAACAATGATGCCAGAAGACGGGCAGCGTTACCAAGGAGCTTGTTGCGTGTGTCAATACAAAGTCAAATCACACCTGAGGGACGTTTTAATGGTCACAGAGGACACATTTTAGACGTGTTCACTTCAACATGGGCAAGGAGAATAAGTTTCTGAGCCACCTTGAACACATGCAGCATTACTGCTGTTCAAGGTAGCTGTAAAACATAGAAACACCTGGGGGAGGGGGGACAGGTTCCCTTCAATTTCAGTTCTTGTGTCTGCGTGGCGGTCGCAGGACACGTTGCCGGCTACACAGCAGGGGAACAGCTGGCGGTGCTGAACCCCACTGACACATTGGCTGGTGTTTTTCTCTGTGCAGCTAGCACATCTGGGCAAAAACTGGCGTTGTTAGAGCCCAGGGTCAGCAGGAGGAGCAGGGGGAGCGGAGTGTAGGCCGAAGCCTGCACTCGAGCAAGTTGAAAGGAAACCTTTAACCCCCCCCCCAGGCGTTTGTAGCTGAAAGAGCCATTGTGTACAGCACTAATGCTGGAAAAGGTAAACTTAGCTCTTTTAATTATGGTCCTTGTACATGCGGAACCTAACATTTATGAAATGTGTCTCCTCACAGCGTTAAACCGTCCGGTAGGTGGAACTTTCCTTTGTCGTGTGACGCAGCACAGCCATCATTTTTACCCCCTTGGCGCCGTGCGCCGCCTCCTCAGCGTTGTTTGAATCTGTCCCGGAGCCTGCGCTGTTAGGTTAGCCCTTGGCCATGCACACATGTTGCGCTGCCCGTCTTCTGACCTCATTTGGTGTCAGGCTGGCTGCGCCTGTGCGGGTGCGCTGGCCGAGATCCCGCCTCGCAGTGTCGTCTAATGTAATCCCACCGCGGGCCTGTGATCCGTGCTCGTGCGCAGTGCATATCCTCTCCTCTCACTCCCCTCCCTACGGCTTTTTCAGACTGTGCGGTGTCACGGCCGTGGCATGCTATTAGGGACCAGCTGACATCGCACAGTCTGAAGAAGCCGTAGGGAGGGGAGTGAGAGGAGAGGATATGCACTGCGCACGGGCACGGATCACAGGCCCGCGGTGGGATTACATTAGACGACACTGCGAGGCGGGATCTCGGCCAGCGCACCCGCACAGGCGCAGCCAGCCTGACACCAAATGAGGTCAGAAGACGGGCAGCGCAACATGTGTGCATGGCCAAGGGCTAACCTAACAGCGCAGGCTCCGGGACAGATTCAAACAACGCTGAGGAGGGGGCGCACGGCGCCAAGGGGGTAAAAATGATGGCTGTGCTGCGTCACACGACAAAGGAAAGTTCCACCTACCGGACGGTTTAACGCTGTGTGGGGACACATTTCATAAGTGTTTGGTTCAGCATGTGCAAGGAGCATCACGAAAAGAGGCACTTTTTCCCTTTGCATCATTACTGCTGCACAAGGTGGCTCCTTCAGTAACAAACGCCTGGGGGGGGGGGGGGGGGGTCAGGTTCCCTTACATTTAACTTGTTGTGCCTGCGTGGCGGTCGCAGTACACGTTGCCGTATACACAGCAGGGGAACAGCTGGCGGTGCTGAACCCCACTAACACATTGGCGAGGTGTTTGGCTCTGTGCGTACAGCACTTCTGGACGGCAACTAGCGGTGTTGGAGCCCAGGGACAGGTGGAGGAGGAGGAGGTTGGAGGAGGTAGGAGGGATTGCCACACACACAGCAGGGGAACAGCTGACGTTACTGAACCCCAATAACAGAGGAGGGACTGTTGACTGTGCGTACAGCACTTCTGGACGGCAACTGGCGGTGTTGGAGCCCAGGGACAGGTGGAGGAGGAGGAGGTTGGAGGAGGTTGGAGGAGGTAGGAGGGATTGCCACACACACAGCAGGGGAACAGCTGACGTTACTGAACCCCAATAACAGAGGAGGGACTGTTGACTGTGCGTACAGCACTTCTGGACGGCAACTGGCGGTGTTGGAGCCCAGGGACAGGTGGAGGAGGAGGAGGTTGGAGGAGGTAGGAGGGATTGCCACACACACAGCAGGGGAACAGCTGACGTTACTGAACCCCAATAACAGAGGAGGGACTGTTGACTGTGCGTACAGCACTTCTGGACGGCAACTGGCGGTGTTGGAGCCCAGGGACAGGTGGAGGAGGAGGAGGTTGGAGGAGGTAGGAGGGATTGCCACACACACAGCAGGGGAACAGCTGACGTTACTGAACCCCAATAACAGAGGAGGGACTGTTGACTGTGCGTACAGCACTTCTGGACGGCAACTGGCGGTGTTGGAGCCCAGGGACAGGTGGAGGAGGAGGAGGTTGGAGGAGGTTGGAGGAGGTAGGAGGGATTGCCACACACACAGCAGGGGAACAGCTGACGTTACTGAACCCCAATAACAGAGGAGGGACTGTTGACTGTGCGTACAGCACTTCTGGACGGCAACTGGCGGTGTTGGAGCCCAGGGACAGGTGGAGGAGGAGGAGGTTGGAGGAGGTAGGAGGGATTGCCACACACACAGCAGGGGAACAGCTGACGTTACTGAACCCCAATAACAGAGGAGGGACTGTTGACTGTGCGTACAGCACTTCTGGACGGCAACTGGCGGTGTTGGAGCCCAGGGACAGGTGGAGGAGGAGGAGGTTGGAGGAGGTTGGAGGAGGTAGGAGGGATTGCCACACACACAGCAGGGGAACAGCTGACGTTACTGAACCCCAATAACAGAGGAGGGACTGTTGACTGTGCGTACAGCACTTCTGGACGGCAACTGGCGGTGTTGGAGCCCAGGGACAGGTGGAGGAGGAGGAGGTTGGAGGAGGTAGGAGTGATTGCCACACACACAGCAGGGGAACAGCTGACGTTACTGAACCCCAATAACAGAGGAGGGACTGTTGACTGTGCGTACAGCACTTCTGGACGGCAACTGGCGGTGTTGGAGCCCAGGGACAGGTGGAGGAGGAGGAGGTTGGAGGAGGTTGGAGGAGGTAGGAGGGATTTCCACACACACAGCAGGGGAACAGCTGACGTTACTGAACCCCAATAACAGAGGAGGGACTGTTGACTGTGCGTACAGCACTTCTGGACGGCAACTGGCGGTGTTGGAGCCCAGGGACAGGTGGAGGAGGAGGAGGTTGGAGGAGGTTGGAGGAGGTAGGAGGGATTGCCACACACACAGCAGGGGAACAGCTGACGTTACTGAACCCCAATAACAGAGGAGGGACTGTTGACTGTGCGTACAGCACTTCTGGACGGCAACTGGCGGTGTTGGAGCCCAGGGACAGGTGGAGGAGGAGGAGGTTGGAGGAGGTAGGAGGGATTGCCACACACACAGCAGGGGAACAGCTGACGTTACTGAACCCCAATAACAGAGGAGGGACTGTTGACTGTGCGTACAGCACTTCTGGACGGCAACTGGCGGTGTTGGAGCCCAGGGACAGGTGGAGGAGGAGGAGGTTGGAGGAGGTAGGAGGGATTGCCACACACACAGCAGGGGAACAGCTGACGTTACTGAACCCCAATAACAGAGGAGGGACTGTTGACTGTGCGTACAGCACTTCTGGACGGCAACTGGCGGTGTTGGAGCCCAGGGACAGGTGGAGGAGGAGGAGGTTGGAGGAGGTTGGAGGAGGTAGGAGGGATTGCCACACACACAGCAGGGGAACAGCTGACGTTACTGAACCCCAATAACAGAGGAGGGACTGTTGACTGTGCGTACAGCACTTCTGGACGGCAACTGGCGGTGTTGGAGCCCAGGGACAGGTGGAGGAGGAGGAGGTTGGAGGAGGTAGGAGGGATTGCCACACACACAGCAGGGGAACAGCTGACGTTACTGAACCCCAATAACAGAGGAGGGACTGTTGACTGTGCGTACAGCACTTCTGGACGGCAACTGGCGGTGTTGGAGCCCAGGGACAGGTGGAGGAGGAGGAGGTTGGAGGAGGTTGGAGGAGGTAGGAGGGATTGCCACACACACAGCAGGGGAACAGCTGACGTTACTGAACCCCAATAACAGAGGAGGGACTGTTGACTGTGCGTACAGCACTTCTGGACGGCAACTGGCGGTGTTGGAGCCCAGGGACAGGTGGAGGAGGAGGAGGTTGGAGGAGGTAGGAGTGATTGCCACACACACAGCAGGGGAACAGCTGACGTTACTGAACCCCAATAACAGAGGAGGGACTGTTGACTGTGCGTACAGCACTTCTGGACGGCAACTGGCGGTGTTGGAGCCCAGCGACAGGTGGAGGAGGAGGAGGTTGGAGGAGGTTGGAGGAGGTAGGAGGGATTGCCACACACACAGCAGGGGAACAGCTGACGTTACTGAACCCCAATAACAGAGGAGGGACTGTTGACTGTGCGTACAGCACTTCTGGACGGCAACTGGCGGTGTTGGAGCCCAGGGACAGGTGGAGGAGGAGGAGGTTGGAGGAGGTAGGAGGGATTGCCACACACACAGCAGGGGAACAGCTGACGTTACTGAACCCCAATAACAGAGGAGGGACTGTTGACTGTGCGTACAGCACTTCTGGACGGCAACTGGCGGTGTTGGAGCCCAGGGACAGGTGGAGGAGGAGGAGGTTGGAGGAGGTAGGAGGGATTGCCACACACACAGCAGGGGAACAGCTGACGTTACTGAACCCCAATAACAGAGGAGGGACTGTTGACTGTGCGTACAGCACTTCTGGACGGCAACTGGCGGTGTTGGAGCCCAGGGACAGGTGGAGGAGGAGGAGGTTGGAGGAGGTTGGAGGAGGTAGGAGGGATTGCCACACACACAGCAGGGGAACAGCTGACGTTACTGAACCCCAATAACAGAGGAGGGACTGTTGACTGTGCGTACAGCACTTCTGGACGGCAACTGGCGGTGTTGGAGCCCAGGGACAGGTGGAGGAGGAGGAGGTTGGAGGAGGTAGGAGTGATTGCCACACACACAGCAGGGGAACAGCTGACGTTACTGAACCCCAATAACAGAGGAGGGACTGTTGACTGTGCGTACAGCACTTCTGGACGGCAACTGGCGGTGTTGGAGCCCAGGGACAGGTGGAGGAGGAGGAGGTTGGAGGAGGTTGGAGGAGGTAGGAGGGATTGCCACACACACAGCAGGGGAACAGCTGACGTTACTGAACCCCAATAACAGAGGAGGGACTGTTGACTGTGCGTACAGCACTTCTGGACGGCAACTGGCGGTGTTGGAGCCCAGGGACAGGTGGAGGAGGAGGAGGTTGGAGGAGGTAGGAGTGATTGCCACACACACAGCAGGGGAACAGCTGACGTTACTGAACCCCAATAACAGAGGAGCGACTGTTGACTGTGCGTACAGCACTTCTGGACGGCAACTAGCGGTGTTGGAGCCCAGGGGCAGGTGGAAAAGCAGAGGAACACAATGTAGGCCGAAGCCTGAGAAAGTCGAAAGGGAACCTTTAACCCCCCCCCCAAGGCGTTTGTAGCTGAAAGAGCCAGCTTGTGCAGCACAAAAGATGCAAAAGGAAAAGGTGGCTCTTTTCATCATGCTCCTTGCAAACACAGAACTAAACACTTTTAAAATGTGTCCCCTGAAGCCGTGAAACCGTCCCGGAGGTGGGACTTTCCTTCGTAATATGACGCAGCACAGCCATCATTACTACCCCCCCGCCGCCGTGCCCCGGCACCTCAGCGTTGTTTGATTCCGTCCCGGAGCCTGCGCTGTTATGTTATCCTGTGGCCAGGCACACTTAGCGCTGCCCATCTTCTGACATCATTTGGTGTCAGGCTGGCTGCGCCTGTGCGGCCGCGCTGGCCGAGAGCCCGCCTCGCAGTGTCTTCTGATGTAATCCCACTGGGGGCCTGGGATCCATGGCCATGCGCAGTGCATATCCTCGCCTCTCACTCCCCTCCCTACGGCTTCTTTTTCAGACTGTGCGGTGTCACGGCCGTGGCATGCTATTAGGGACCAGCTGACACCGAACAGTCTGAAGAAGCCATAGGGAGATGAGTGAGAGGTGGAGGTTCAGATATGCACTGCGCATGTCCATAGATCCCAGGCCCCCAGTGGGATTAAATCAGAAGACACTGCGAGGCGGGCTCTCGGCCAGCGTGGCCGCACAGGCGCAGCCAGCCTGACACCAAATGATGCCAGAAGACGGGCAGCGCTAAGTGTGCCTGGCCACGGGATAACATAACAGCGCAGGCTCCGGGACGGAATCAAACAACGCTGAGGAGCCGGGGCGCGGCGCCGGGGGGGTAGGAATGACGGCTGTGCTGCGTCATATTACGAAGGAAAGTCCCACCTCCGGGACGGTTTTACGGTATCAGTGGACACATTTTATAAGTGTTAAGTTTTGCGTGTGCAAGGAGCAAAACCAAAATAGCTACCTTTTTCCTTGTGCAGCATTACTGCTGCACAAGGTGGCTCTTTCAGTAACAAACGCCTTGGGGGGGGGGGGGACAGATTCCCTTACATTTCAGTTGTTGTGTCAGCGTGGCGGTCGCATGACACATTGCCGGCTACACAGCTGGGGATCAGCTGACGTTACTGAAACCCAATAACACTGGGTCGTATGTTTTGACTGTGCAGACGGCACATCTGAGCCTCAACTGGCGGTGTTGGAGCCCAGGAATTTAAGTTCAGGTGGTAGAAAGATGAACACAACAGGAGACCTGGATAACGTATACAGTGACCTAATTATTTAATCAGGAGGAGGAGTGGCAAATTCCTGCGAGATCCAGGCCTTGTTCATTTTCAGGAAAGTAAGCCGGTCAACGTTATCGGAGGATAGTCGCATGCGACGGTCAGTTAGTACACCACCTGCAGCACTAAAGACACGTTCCGATAATACACTGGCCGCAGGGCAAGACAGCACCTCCAATGCATACTGGCTTAGCTCTGGCCATGTATCCAGCTTTGAGACCCAAAACTTGAAAGGGGAAGAGCCGTCTGGGAGTACAGCAAGAGGGCAAGACATGTAGTCTGTCACCATCTGACGGAACCGTTGCCTCCTGCTGACTGGAGCCGTCTGTGATGGTGTAGACTTTTGTGGGGGGCACACAAAACTGTGCCACAGTTGGGCCATACTGGTCTTGCCTTGGGCAGAGGCACTGCTTCTGCTCCCTCTTTGTGCAGAGCCTCCACCACTGCCTGGACGCACTGAGCTGCTTTGGAATGCACTAGCAGCACTTCTCTCAGTTGGAATGGAGAAGATGATGGAACTGACCAGTGTGTCTTGGTACTCCCGCATTTTTCGCTCCCGGTTCAATGGTGTGATGAGGCTTTCTACGTTGTCCCGGTAGCGAGGATCAAGCAGGGTGAACACCCAATAATCAGACATGTTGAGAATGTGGTCGATGCGGCGGTCGTTTCTCAGGCACTGCAGCATGTAATCCACCATGTGCTGCAGACTGCCAACTGCCCAAGAAACGCTGTCCCCAGCTGGAGGCGTGATCTCTGCCCGCTCGTCATCACCCCACCCTCGCTGTACACACTGAGTACTGGACAATTCGGGAACTCCCTCCTCTGGACGGATGTCTTCCTCCTCCATTGACTCCTCCTCATCCTCCTCACAAACTGTCCCCTGCCTACGCGTTTGTGAGGAACCACGTGGCGCTGACTGTCCAGAAGATGATGGAAGTGGTGAATCCTCATCCTCCACCTCTTCCACAACATCATCCCTTAGCGCTTGCAGTGATTTTTCAAGCAGGCAGATAAGGGGGACAGTCATGCTGACTAGTGCATCATCTGCACTCGCCATCCGCGTGGAATAATCAAAGGGACGCAAAACCTGGCAGACATCCTTCATAGTGGCCCACTCTGTGGTTGTGAAGTCTGTACGGCGCTGACTGCGACTTTTTTGCGCCTGATACAGCTGGTACTCCATTACAGCTTGCTGCTGCTCACACAACCGCTCCAACATATGTAACGTGGAATTCCACCTGGTAGGTAGGTCACATATGATGCGATGTTCCGGCAGGCGGTGTCGGCGCTGCAGAGCCGCAATGCGCGCTTTTGCCGTGCTGGAACGCCGCAAGTGAGCACACTCTAGGCGGACCTTGTGCAGCAGTGCATCAAGATCCGGATAGTCCCTCAAAAAACTCTGCACGACCAAATTGAGCACATGTGCCAGACATGGGATGTGAGTGAGGTTGCCGAGGCCCAGGGCTGCTACCAGATTTCGGCCATTATCACACACTACCATGCCTGGCTGGAGATTCGCTGGCTCAAACCACACATCGCTCTCCTGCTTGATGGCATTCCAGAGCTCCTGCGCTGTGTGGCTACGATTCCCCAAAAAAATTAATTTCAAGACGGCCTGTTGACGTTTGGCCACGGCTGTGCTCATGTCGGTCGTAACAGGTACACGTTCATCACGGGTCCATGTGGAGGTGGACTGTGACGGCTCCTGCAGCGATGATTCTGAGGAACTGGTGTAAGAGGAGGAGTCAATGCGTACAGAATGGATTCCTGCAATCCTTGGAGTGGGCAGGACACGTCCTGCGCCACTCGCACGGTCTGTACCCGGCTCAACTACATTAACCCAATGGGCAGTGAGGGAAAGGTATCGCCCCTGTCCATGTTGACTGGTCCACGCATCGGTGGTGAGGTGGACCTTGCTACTGACGGCGTTCAGTAGCGCGTGTTTTATGTGTCCCTCCACATGCTTGTGCAGGGCAGGGACGGCTTGCCTGCTGAAGTAAAAGCGGCTGGGCACACTGTACTGTGGGACTGCCAATGACATCAAGTCACGGAAGCTGTCAGTCTCCACCAGCCTGAATGACAGCATTTCCAGTGACAGAAGTTTGGCAATGCCTGCAGTCAGAGCCTGTGCTCGTGGGTGGTTTGACGAGAAAGGCCGCCTTTTCTCCCATGCCTGTACTACCGATGGCTGTAGACTGGGCTGGGAGTGTGTGGTTGACTGGGAAAGTGGTGCTGCGGGTGGAATGACAGCGGGTCTCTGGACAACAGGGCCAGAGGTTCTTCCACGGCGATCCTGGGAGGAAGCCGAACCAGCTGCGTGTGAGCTAGAGGAAGAGGCAACACGAGCTGAAGAGGTGGTAGCTGCCGCTGTTGGTTGGCCTAGCTCTTCAGTGTGTTTGTCTAACTCCGCCGGGTGCCTGTTGCGCACATGTTTCCACATGTTGGAGGTATTGAGGTTGGCGACTTTTTGACCTCTTTTGATTTTTTGATGACACACCTTGCATCTGACATAGCAAATGTCATCTGCAACTGTGTCAAAAAAGGACCAGGCACTGCAAGTCTTGGGAGCCCCCCTTTTGACTTTTGGAAGAGACATGCTCCTTACGGGTGCCAAAGCGGAGGCTGCAGGATCCGCAGTCTTCCCCCTCCCTCTCCCTCTTTGGGCCGTACGGGGAATCTCTTCCTCAGAGCTGCTCCCACCACCTTCCTGTCCCTGACGCCAAGATGGGTCAAGGACCTCATCATCTACACTACCCTCTGCCCCCAACTGCTCCTCCTGGGTAGTCTCAGCAGCAGAGCACGCACCAGTAAGTGGCACCTGAGTGTCATCATCAGCTGATGCGGCCTGCGAGGTGGTGACCGGAGCCACTGGCCCACCCGCCTCTTCAGAGGAAGACAGAAAAAGCTGTTGGGCATCACTGCACCCTGCCTCTTCTTCCATTTCTCCAATGCTGCTTGGCTGGCCCCCTGTTTCCAAGCCAAGAGATGATTCAGAGAACAGAAGTAGAGACTGCTCCTGTCCTGGGATCTCTGTCTGCCTGGGCAATTTTGCAGGTGGTGAAGAGACAGATGGCTGCTCTCCAGTGCTCTGTGTCTGAGAGGATGTGGCACTAATGGAAGTTGATGCATTAGCTGCCATCCATCCCACAACGGCTTCAATTTGGTCTTCACGCAGCAGCGGTGTACGGCGCTCGGCGACAAAGCTGCGCATGAACGACTGTTCCCTTGTGAAAGTGGGTGCTGATGACTCACCGGTGCCCGCAGCAGGCACAGAATCCCCACGTCCCCTCCCTGCTCCGCGCCCACGCCCACGCCCACGTGCCTTACTCACTGCCTTCTTCATCTTGGTTGACTGATAAAGATAAGCAGAAAAGTACTAACGGCTTTGTGTGCTTATTCCTGAGCAACTCCTCCTAACAGGTATAAGACACACTAATTTTCTAAAGTGTGGACTAGACTTGAATATGAGCTAATGTGGCCTACACAAATGTAAAGTGGTGTAACTGGTGTGTTTGGTGAACTTTATTATTTATTTATTTTTTTGGGGCTGAACTGACAACGGATAGAGCTGCAATCACACGGAGACCGTGCAGACAGCCGTAAACGGCGCTGCAAGGCCCAAAAACCCTCCTCTACTTTATCCTATGTAGTGTTTTTCCACAAATTAGCTGGAGACGGGTGGAAAGACACTAATAGGATTTTTTAAAATAAATTAGCAGCAGACTACACTACTTTGAAAAAAAAGAAAATTGATTTGGCGGTATGACGCAGTGAAAAACCCTGAGCTGCAGACAACCAGGCTACGGCTGCTCACAGACTACAGGGCGAGCTGCAGTCACACGGAGACCGTGCAGACAGCCGTAAACGGCGCTGCAAGGCCCAAAAACCCTCCTCTACTTTATCCTATGTAGTGTTTTTCCACAAATTAGCTGGAGACGGGTGGAAAGACACTAATAGGATTTTTTAAAATAAATTAGCAGCAGACTACACTACTTTGAAAAAAAAGAAAATTGATTTGGCGGTATGACTCAGTGAAAAACCCTGAGCTGGAGACAACCAGGCTATAGCTGCTCACAGATTACAGGGCGAGCTGCAGTCACACGGAGACCGTGCAGACAGCCGTAAACGGCGCTGCAAGGCCCAAAAACCCTCCTCTACTTTATCCTATGTAGTGTTTTTCCACAAATTAGCTGGAGACGGGTGGAAAGACACTAATAGGAATTTTTGGAAAAAATGTGCAGCAGCCTGCACTACTTCAAAAAAAAAAAAAAAAAGGACAGTATGAGGCAATGAACCACCCTCCCTGAACTGAATACAACCAGCTATAGATGGCCTATGTGGCTGCACTCAGACTAGAGAGTGGGCTGCACTCACACACACACACAGAGAGACCTTGCAGATCGCTGTGAAAACAGCGCTACAAGGCAAAAGGAAGGTGAATAGTAGGTGAACACAGCGGTTGCTAAATTAGCCTTTGGAAAGCACAAAGAAGCAAATCGCTATCTCTAAACTGTCCCTCAGTCAGCAAACAGCGTCCTGTCACTAACTGAATTCACAGCAGAGTGATCGCAAAATGGCGCCAGCGACTTTTAAACTGCATCATGACATCATTTCAGCAGCCAATCACAGCCTTGCCAGTAGTTTCATGCCCTCCATGCTAAACAGGATGTGCCCACACTTGGAATCTTTCTCATTGGCTGAATTTCTGAATTTTGAATCATTGAACTTCCGATTCCGGTATCCGATACGCGCCAAGTATCGGAATCCCGGTATCGGAATTCCGATACCGCTAGTATCGGCCGATACCCGATACTTGCGGTATCGGAATGCTCAACACTAGTCAGAACGGCTGCACCCAGTAATCTACAAAATTAGAATATAATCAAAAAGTTAATTTATTTCAGTTCTTCAATACAAAAAGTGAAAATCATATCTTATATAGAGTCATTACAAACAGAATGACCTATTTCAAGTGTGTGTATTTCTGTTTATGTTGATGATTATGGCTTACAGCCAATGAAAACCCAGAAGTCAATATATCAGTAAATTAGAATAATTAGCAAAAAAAAAACACTTGCAATGGCTTCCTAAGCATTTAAAAAGGTCTCTAAGTCTGTTTCAGTAGGCTCCACAATCATGAAGAAGACTGCTGACTTGAGAGATGTGCAGAAGGCAGTCTTTGACACACTCCACAAGAAGGGTAAACTACAAAAGGTCATTGCTAAAGAAGATGGCTGTGCACAGAGTGCTGTATCCAAGCATATTAATGGAAAGTTGAGTGGAAGAAAAAAGTGTAGTAGAAAAAGATGCTCTCACGGAGTTACCTTGACAGTGTGGAGCCGGAAGACTTCAGTTTCTTATTGCTCCTACTCCGACGCTGAGAAGAAGCACTTCTCCTTCATTTTAAATGTGTTTATATATTCTGGCAGAACAGGGGTTGATTAGAAATGTTGGAAATCCCTGTGCTCATAGCTGTGCTCGGTTAGCCACTACTTTTTCCTTTATAATCTGGGCTTTGTTACTAATCCTCCACAGAGCTAGCATTAGGAGCACATATGAGAAAGAGAGTTGAAGGAATTACACATGTCTGCAAAAAAACATTTTTCAAGAGCTGTTTTGGTTATTCTACATAATCTTTATGTTTTTGAGTGCGCTGAATCCGAAAATGACCTCCATTTTGTCACAGGACATCACGTTTTCTGACAATTTAAGTAACTATGTTAAATAAGACAATACCTCAAAATAAATGAAAATAGACTCATAAAATTAATTTTTTATTACAAATGTTTCATGAAAATCATTTTTTCACTGCAATGAGCTCACTAACAAACACTAAAATCGATTCTTCTTCCCTGTCAGGCTTCTCTTGGTACATTTACGCTTGTGAGTAGCATCTGGAATGTCTCTCTGAAGCGTCCAACATTAGTCTGCCATCATTGTAATACTCCATCTTCCCTTCACCAACTGTGAGCACCCTCGGCTGCCAATTCTTCTTGGTCCAGTGATTTTGTCGGTCTCGACTGTCCCATAGACACAGAAAACAAGGGTATTTGGTATACCAAATTTGAAGAGAATTTTGCATTTTGTGGCAAATCCTGACGCCCAGGATTTTTTTCAATATTTTTTTCGTTTTCAGCACACCAAAATACATGGAAATTATATGAAAATAATCAAACAGCTTTTTAGTCGCAGACCTGTGTTATTAATGACTGTTGCTTGGTTTATATGCATGGTAATTCCTTAACCTTCTCTGTTTTTGTTTTTTTCCCTACCTTCACACCACAGTGCATTCCTATGTTCCATGTAAGTGAATATGTTTTATGCCTGTAGTTTTCTTTTAACCCTTATCCGTGTTGCCTTGTTTGTCAGGTTGGTGTACTATGGTGCACAGTGTCACCCTCTTTTCCCTGTGTGGGGGAGTAGAACAGAAGGAGGGCTAACTTATGAGATAAGGCAAGGGCAGAGGCCCTGGCATCTTTGAAATCTGAAGTAGTATCCTGGGAAGCAGAGCGAGCTAGGGCGCCCCCTAGTGTCAGAGACAGGGAAGGAACCCCGAGTCCCGGGTCACCCGACAGCTGTGTTGTGATATTAGCTTTGACTGCTACCATTTTCTCTGATCCATTATGGATCCAATATCTGCTCTGATAGAGCAATTGCAGTAGCTTAATTTGGCGGTGGAGGATTTACGCACCATGGTTTTGCAGCACCCTGATACATTTGGTGTGGGACTCCCATCTCCCCAGCAAACTATAGTGGAGTCCAAGGTTGCATTGCCTGACAGATTCTCTTGGGGTGGGCATGACATTTTTATTGTTTTCAGAGAGGCCTGTAAACTGTACTTCAGGCTACATCCGGTTTCCTCAGGTACAGAGGAGCAACGTGTGGGGATAGTAATCTCGCTCCTTCAGGGGGACTCCTAAGCATGGTAATTTCTCTCCCATATGAATCAGTCACATCAGATGGTGGAGGGATTTTTTCGGGCACTGGGCCTTATATATGATGATCCCTTTCACGTCTCCTTAGCTGAGTTCACACTGCACCAACTTCAGCAAGGAGACCGGCCAGAGGAGGAATATTACTCTGAGTTTCGGAGGTGGGCCACGGATATCAAGTGAAATGACACCATACACCGCAGTGTGTTCTGTGAGGTGCTTACAGTAAGGGTGAAAGATGCCTTAGCTCTGTATGAAACTCCTGACTCCCTTGAGGCAGCCATGTCTCTGGCAATCCCAGTTGATTGCCATCTTCGCCAGACATAGGGAGTCACCTCTGGTGCGGGAGGTCCAGGGTCAAGGGAGGGCAGCATTGAGACTACTGTGGAACCCATGCAGGTGGGTGTGGCATTCCTCTCTGGTAAATTGTCTGCTTTCTGGCGTAAGGTGGAGTGCCTTTCTTTTGTGGTAAAAACGGCCATTTCGTGGGCGCGTGTCCTTCCCGACCTCATAGTAAACAACCGTCAGAAAACTAGAGGGCCCGGGTTCTGGGGAGGTTAGCAACCCGGGTGTACTTATCACCTCTGTGGATAGTGCACAGGTTTTTTTATCAGCCGTAATCCACGTGGCTGGAATTAAGGTGGACATGTCTGCATTTGTGGACAGTGGGGCAGGGTTTAATTTGATTGACGCTAGGTTCGTCCAGGTTCAAGGCCTCATCCCACATACTCTGTCCAGACACATATCTATAATTGCAATTGACTTTGCCCCCTTGAGACAGTGGCACTTTACTCTACTTGTCCGAGACTTGCTGCTTCAGGTGGTGGCCATGTACACTATGGTGCTGGACAATTATGTGCTATAGGGTCTGCCCTCACATGTGGTACTGGGATTTCCTTGGCTCGCTCTGCACAATCCTGTAATAGACTGGCAGTCTAAGGAAGTAGTTAAATGGAGTGTGTATTGTCAAGGACTGTGAATAGTTACCTGTTGGATTTTGGGGATGTGCTTTCTGAGCAAGGGAGTCAAGAACTTCCTCTCCATTTGTCCTTATTATTGCACCATTAATCTCGTTCCTGGTACCAAGCTACCCAAGAGCAGACTCTATAATATCTCTGGTCCAGAGAGACAGGCCTTGAAGGACTACATCATGGAAAGCCTGACTAAGGGTCATATCAGACCATCCTCATCCCCCATTGCTGCAGGGTTCTTTTTCGTAAAGAAAAAAGATGGGGGTTACGCCCTTGCCTGGATTTCAAGGAACTTAATACGATTACTGTCCGTGATCGGTATCTCCTCCCTCTCATTCCAGATCTCTTTAACAAGATTGTAGGGGCATAATGGTTATCTAACATGGACTTTAGGGGGTTTAAAATCTCATCTGCATTTAAGAGGGGGTTGAGTGGAAAACAGCTTTCAATATGCCTGAGAGACACTATGAGAATCTGTTGATGCCTTCTGAGTTGACGAATGCAACCACCGTCTTTCAACACTTTATAAATTACATCTTTAGTCACCTGGTAGGCAGATTCACTTTTATCTATCTGGATGACATATTAATTTATTTACCTGAACTTGAGTCAGTCATGTCTTATATATGCTCCTAGACAATAAATTATGTGTCAATCCTGAGAGGTGTATGTGCTCAGTTGAGGAGATGTCTTTCCTAGGATATGTGTTGTCTTCCACTGGTTTTTGCATGGATCCGGCAAAAGTCTGGGCGAAATTGGATTGGGATCGTCCAGAGGATTTGAAGGCATTTCAAAGGGTTTTTTTAGGTTTCGCCAACTACTACCATAAATTCCTAAAAAAAACCTTTTTGTTAGTAGCCAAACCTCTTACAGATATGACCAGAAGGGGACGGACTTCTCCAAGTGGTCCAGTCCTGCCAGGGCGGCATTTGATATGTTGTAAAGGTGTTTTTCTTCTGCACCGATTCTTATTCAGCCTGACGTCTCTCAGCCTTTGATCGTTGAGGTCGATGAGTCTGAGGAGGGAGTGAGTGCGTCTCTTGGTAAAGTGTAATCATGTGCTTATGAGTCGCCCACCAGGGCCTGGGGTACTCAGGACCAGCACAGCTTACCATCGTAGATAAACAAATAGCCCTTCTCCTTCCACAGCTGTTGAGTCCCTTGTGGAGCATCTAGACTAGGGTGTGAATCTGCTAGTGTTAGCAGCTCTTTTACCAAACGGACTGCTGGGTCACTATCCTGCATCTCTGCTCATGCATGGTGGGGCAATGGGTTCAGCGTGGCTTCTAGTTTGTTATTGCGCTTGTTCCTCACATAATGGAATTACTGAGTCACCCCATGGCGATGGAAAGCTGGTAACTCAATCTCTTCTAGTGCTTCTGAATCTTTTCCCACTTCTGGTAAATTGGACATCCTGGACAACACATCGGCATTTGCGTTCTTGTGCCCTGTACGGTACTTGATGGTGAATTCGTAGTTGGACAATCGGGCCACTCATCACTGCTCCAATGCACCTAGTTTTGCAGTTTCCAGGTGGGTCAGCGGATTGTGGTCCATGAAAACGGTGAATCTTGCTGAGGCCGGTTAGTGTGTTTCACTCAAATGGAGGACCCTTGTTCTTGGTCTTTTTGGATTGGCCCACTAATAGGTCTTGCAGTGGTGCAGCTATCTTAGTGAAGTCTTTAATGAACCTTCGGTAGTAGCCTACCAACCCGAGGAACTGCCGGACTTCGTGGATGTTGCTGGGTTTCGGCCAGTTCCCGATCACGGTGACCTTGTCAGGGTCTGGTGCCACACTTTTGGCACTTACCACTTCGCCCAGGTACTGCACTTTGGGCTTTAACAGGTGGCTCTTGGATGGCTTTACCTTCAGGCCAAAGTTAATGCTTCAAACACCTCAGCCAGGTGCTTCAGGTGGTATTCGTAGGTCTTGGGGAAGATGATGACATCATCCAGGTACAACAGGATGGTTTCCAAATTCTTGTGCCCCCAGACAGCACTCTATCATCCTCTGGAATGTTCCTGGTGTGTTGCACAGTCCGAACGGCATGTAGTTGAATTCAGAGAGGCCCAATGGTGTCGCGAAGGCCGTCTTTTCTTTATCCGCCTTTGCTACGGGAACCTGCCAATACCCACTAGTGAGATCTAAGATGGAGAAATAGTTAGTAGATTTTAAAGCAGCTAATGACTCTTCGATTCTGGGCAATGGGCATGCATCCTTGTGTGTAATGCGGTTTATCTGCCTGTAATCAACACACATCCTCATTGTACAATCCTTTTTCCTGATGAGGATTAATGGAGCTGCCCAGGGGCTACAACTATCTCTGATTAACCCAGTCTCCTTCATCTCTCGTAACATACTCTTGGCACATTGGTAGTGAGGTGGAGGTACAGGCCGCTACCTCTCTTTAATGGGGAGATGACCTCCAGTGGGGATATGATGTTACATAGTTACATAGTTATTAAGGTTGAAGGAAGACTTTAAGTCCATCTAATTCAACCCATAACCTAACCTAACATGCCCTAACATGTTGATCCAGAGGAAGGCAAAAAAAAACCATGTGGCAAAGAGTTAGCTCCACCTTGGGGAAAAAAATTCCTTCCCAACTCCACATATGGCAATCAGACTAGTTCCCTGGATCAACGCCCTATCAAGGAATCTAGTGTATATACCCTGTAACATTATACTTTTCCAGAAAGGTATCCAGTCCCCTCTTAAATTTAAGTAATGAATCACTCATTACAACATCATACGGCAAAGAGTTCCATAGTCTCACTGCTCTTACAGTAAAGAATCCGCGTCTGTTATTATGCTTAAACCTTCTTTCCTCCAGACGTAGAGGATGCCCCCTTGTCCCTGTAACTGGTCTATGATTAAAAAGATCATCAGAATGGTCTTTGTACTGTCCCCTCATATATTAATACATGTTGAACCCTTTTACCTGCCCAAAATCTAGTGGGTGTTTGCTGAATACCCGCTCATACTCATGGACCACCCGGTAAGCCCCGTGTTTTTGGCGTGAAGGGGTAGAGTTAGTGCCGACGTGTAATTTCTGACACCAATCCTCCAACTGTCCTGCAGAGCCATTGTCCTCCGCCTGGTTGGACGGGACCAAGGGTTCTGATGCTTTTATTGCATTATCATTAACAGTAAATAGTTTAGCAAGTGTGGCATATCTGGGTAAGTGGTCCTCCTTCTCTCCACAGTTAAGGACAAGTACTGGTACCCTCCCCTTGCAAACATCAACCACCCCTCTGGCTGACAGGATGGTGGGCCTACTATCCGAATACACAGATTCTACCAGGGCCTGGTAGTCTTTGCCTCTGAGGCCTATTGCTGCCCTCCACCATATTAACATTTCACTCCTGGGGGGGTATTGCAATGGGGATTGGATCACTCACTCTGACACGTCCAACTTCTCCACCAGACAATTCTACCTGTTGTATCTGCATCAGGGCTCTGATTTCTTTTTTCAGGACACGTTGCTCACTGGAACCAGCAGTTTCGGCCACCTGTTGTACTAAGACAATAACCTTGGCAAGACAGTTTTCTATTACATTAGTACCTAAGGTCATCATGGGGTTACATTCTCGCCGGTCAATATCAAAAATCACCAGTCCTTGGGCCTTCAATTCTACCCACCCCACCTTAATGGTTACTTCCTTGCACCCCACTTGTGGCAAAGGCTGACCATTACTGGCTACTATTGTCAAATCACTATCTGGGCCACGGGTAATGTCAGAGTCAGCCCAGTACCGTTTGTAAGGAATGTAAGGCATAGTCATCACCTGAGAGCCTGTGTCCAGTAAAGCATTCATCGGGATTCTGTCGATCACAATGGGGAGGACGGTCATCCTCCAACGTACTTGGCTTGCCAGCTTTGTGATCGTCTTACTCCTGGGGGTTGGCCCTCTTCCCCAGGGGTCGCTAGTTTAAATGGCAGACCCTTGCGATGTGCCTTGCCTGGTTGCAGCTGCGACAAATGGTTCATCCATCCTGATGATAGCGGTCGTTGTCTCTTCCTCTGGTCAGTGGGATCCTCTTCTGCTGCCGCCAGGGGACGTCATCTGGACTGGAAGCCAGCTGGATCTTTCCTTTTGGGGACTCTTGCAGGGACTGCACAGTTTTGGCTAGTGCAGCTACACTTTTGGTCAGTTCCTGAACCTGGAGGTGTAGTCCTGCGGTCATCATCTAAAGTCTGTGCATCAGCCTCAACAGGGACCTGATGGAAGGATGCTGCTTCCTGATGATAGTGGACGCTATGCAGCTGGGACTAGGCTCATGCAGCACCCGGATGGCCTTGTCCTTGAATTGTACAAAGTCCAGGTCAGGGTTTTGCAGGGCCAGGATGTGCAGCTGCGTCCGGTGGGTGGCAGACAAAAGTCCTTCAATGAATTGCTCCTTTAACAGATTGTCCCTATCCTGCAAGCTGTTCGGATCAACTTCGCAGCGCCTCCTGGAGATTGAGGGCATAGTCCCTGATATTGTCCTGCGCCCAGTTGTTTGCACCCGAAAAACCTCATCTTTATTTCTGCAGCTGTGCGGGTGATAAAAGTGTTTTTCAGTTTGGCTAATATTTGCTCAACAGTTCGTTTTTCAATATCCGGCCAGGATTTTACTTCTCTTTGTGCTGCACCAATTATTTGGCTGGTTAGAATGCTGACTTTTTGTTGTTCCGACAGGGGGTATACCTGAAATAAGCTGAAGAGTCTTTCTTTAAAGTTACTGAGGGTGTGGGACTCCCCTAAACATTGTGGCAACCAGGCAGCTCCCTGTATATAGGGCATGGATAATCGCATTATGGGAGCTGTAGCTGTGGCTGGTTCTGGACAGTTTATGGGTGCTGCAACCACAGCAGGTCTGGTGGCATCATCGGGGCTGTGGCTGCATCTGCCGCTGGCACTGCGTCTCCACCCAGGCTGGGCATATCCCTTCCCCTGTGCTAACCTCAGCCAGGCCTGTCATCTGGTTACCGGCATCTGCAGTTGTCTCGCCGGCGCTCTGTTCGGTGCTCCTTCTGGATTCTTCTCTTGTGTATGGCTGAGCATGGAGCGCAGCATCCTTCGTGCTCTTTCTTCAGGCCCCGCCCACACTGGCATGCCCCTCTTTTCCTGCGCTCCTCATGGCGCTCTTTATGGCGGCTGTTTTTGGCGGCAATTTTGAAAATTTATTGCTCGCACCGTGTGATGCAGTTATGGCGATGTTTTAAAAGCTCATTAAAGTCTCTGGCACACAATTTAATAAAGTCTCTCTTTTAAGTACAGTCTTTTGGGCGCACAAGACCCAGTTTGCTGGGTCGATCTATCCTGTTCGTGATGCCAAAAAGGAACGCCCACCAGGGCCGTGGGGTACTCGGTACCGGGTCCGGTACTTAAAGGGATGTGTCACGGCAGCGGTAACCTGGTCCGTGGCCCTGGGCGCCCATGTTAAGGGGAAAGTCTTTAAAGGGGTTTGTGAAATAATAAAAGTTTGTGATGCAACCTGTGGTATTCGGTCAGGGATGACCAACACTGTTTATAGGGGTCATGTGGGGTGATGTTATGGCAGCTGGGATGGTATAGCTTCCCACAGGTGAAGCAGGGTCCCCAGGGCTCCCGATCTAGTAGAGAAGATAGTGGTAGGTGGTGTAGTAAGAAAACAGGACACAGGGTTGCAGTCTCTTTACCGCTTTACTTGGTTTCTTCTCTGTCCCCCTTTAGATAGGATACTAACTCGTATGACAGGCAACTCAAGCCTTTTTACAGGATCTCTATCATGACCCAGGCTCTATTTGCTACTGTATCCTCAGGTGTCTATGGTGGATGGGTGACTTGAAGTCCAGCCATCCGTCGGTTGCTGCTGTGATACGTAAAGTGGTGCACAACCTTGGTCTTCCAGCTACCGGTATCTGCGCTCAGCGTGGAGGAAGCCCTGTTGCAGCTTCTCTCTCCAGCTCTTCACTCTCCTGTGCTCCACTTCCCCAATCAGTCGCTTTACAGACTGCTCTGCTTTCTCTTTCCTTCCCAGGAGCCACATAATCACTCGTCTCCATGGCCCCAGCTTTTCTTCCTCTCTCCTCGCTCTCCTCTCACCAAATGTTTAACTCCAACTGCCTAGCAACTGACTCCTCCTCCCAAACAGAGAGAGCAGTTCCCCTGAAGTTGCGTGTAGAGCTCCCCCTTCTGGCCTGGAATCAGATCAGTGTTGTATGTGCTGAATACCTGTCAAAGGGATCCCTCCTCGCTTCCAATAGTGACATCATTCTCACCGTGAGGAAAGCAATGGCATTGTAACAACCAGTTAGCTGGGGTGTTACATATTGTCAAGAGGAAGATGAGAGACACCAGATTCAACAATGCAAATGAGCTGAAGGCTGCTATCAAAGTAAACTGGGCTTCCATAACACCTCAGCAGTGCCACAAGTTGATATTCTCCATACCATGCCACATTGATGCAGTAATTGATGCAAAAGGAGCCCCGACCAAGTATTGAGTGCATTTACTGAACAGACATTTCAGTAGGCCAACATTTCCGATTTTAAAATAATTTTTAAAGCTGGTGTTATAAAGTATTCTGACTTTCTGAGATAATGACTTTTGGGTTTTCATTGGCTGTGAGCCATAATCATCAACATAAACAGAAATAAACACTTGAAACAGATCACTCTGTTTGTAATGATATAATTTATGAGTTTCACTTTTTGTAATGAAGAACTGAAATAAATTAACTTTTTGATGATGTTCTAATTTTGTGAGAAGCACCTGTATTTGATATATTGTTGGATTAAGCTTCTCTTTGCATAGGACTGCTCTCAGATGAGGTAGCAAAAACCTGCTGAAAGATTTCATTTAAGGGCATAGCAAGATCTGAATCACTTTCAGAGTTAATCAAAGTCTGTGATATCCCCTGCTGCAGGGCTGGACTGGCCATCGGGCAGTTCTAGCAAATGCCAGAAGGGCCGGTGGCAGTAGTGGGCCGCTCGAGTGTGCCGCTGTCGGCACACTCTCCCCGCTGTCTGCGCACTCCCGGCCCCGCATTCAACTATACCGGCGTCATAGACGCCGGTACAGTTGAATGCAATGATGGAGGAGAGAGCGTCTGCTGACGCTTCCTCTCCCATCAGTCCCCACTCTGCCTGCCGCTGACACTGCGGGTGCGCGATGACGTCATATCATCGCGCACCTGCTGTGTGACTGGGCGGGCAGACTGCGACTGCTGAGACCAGAGCCAGAGCAGCGCGGGGCAGGAGGAAAGGTGAATAGAGTGTTTTTTTTTTGTTTTTTTAAATCAATGAGTGATGACTGGATTGTGGAGCTATTGGGGGGGGGGGGGGGCTGTGCTGCATTATATTCTATGGGGCTGTGCTGCATTATATTCTATGGGGCTGTGCTGCATTCCATTCTATGGGCCTGTGCTGCATTATATTCTATGGGCCTGTGCTGCATTATATTCTATGGGGCTGTGCTGCATTCCATTCTATGGGCCTCTTATGCATTTTATTCTATGGGGCTGGCTGCATTCCATTCTATGGGCCTCTGCTGCATTATATTCTATGGGGCTGTGCTGCATTCCATTCTATGGGCCTGTGCTGCATTATATTCTATGGGGCTGGCTGCATTCCATTCTATGGGCCTCTGCTGCATTCCATTCTATGGGCCTCTGCTGCATTATATTCTATGGGGCTGTGCTGCATTCCATTCTATGGGCCTGTGCTGCATTATATTCTATGGGGCTGTGCTGCATTCCATTCTATGGGCCTGTGCTGCATTATATTCTATGGGGCTGGCTGCATTCCATTCTATGGGCCTGTGCTGCATTATATTCTATGGGCCTGTGCTGCATTATATTCTATGGGCCTGTGCTGCATTATATTCTGTGGGGCTGTGCTGCATTCCATTCTATGGGCCTGTGCTGCATTATATTCTATGGGCCTGTGCTGCATTGTATTCTATGGGCCTGTGCTGCATTCCATTCTATGGGCCTGTGCTGCATTCCATTCTATGGGCCTCTGCTGCATTATATTCTATGGGGCTGGCTGCATTCCATTCTATGGGCCTCTGCTGCACTATATTCTATGGGGCTGTGCTGCACTCCATTCTATGGGCCTGTGCTGCATTATATTCTATGGGGCTGTGCTGCATTCCATTCTATGGGCCTGTGCTGCATTATATTCTATGGGCCTGTGCTGCATTCCATTCTATGGGCCTGTGCTGCATTATATTCTATGGGCCTGTGCTGCATTGTATTCTATGGGCCTGTGCTGCATTCCATTCTATGGGCCTGTGCTGCATTATATTCTATGGGCCTGTGCTGCATTCCATTCTATGGGCCTGTGCTGCATTATATTCTATGGGCCTGTGCTGCATTCCATTCTATGGGCCTGTGCTGCATTATATTCTATGGGCCTGTGCTGCATTGTATTCTATGGGCCTGTGCTGCATTCCATTCTATGGGCCTGTGCTGTATTCCATTCTATGGGCCTGTGCTGCATTATATTCTATGGGGCTGTGCTGCATTATATTCTATGGGGCTGTGCTGCATTCCATTCTATGGGCCTGTGCTGCATTATATTCTATGGGCCTGTGCTGCATTATATTCTATGGGGCTGTGCTGCATTCAATTCTATGGGCCTCTTATGCATTTTTTCTATGGGGCTGGCTGCATTCCATTCTATGGGCCTCTGCTGCATTATATTCTATGGGGCTGTGCTGCATTCCATTCTATGGGCCTGTGCTGAATTATATACTATGGGGCTGGCTGCATTCCATTCTATGGGCCTCTGCTGCATTCCATTCTATGGGCCTCTGCTGCATTATTTTCTATGGGGCTGTGCTGCATTCCATTCTATGGGCCTGTGCTGCATTATATTCTATGGGCCTGTGCTGCATTGTATTCTATGGGCCTATGCTGCATTCCATTCTATGGGCCTCTGCTGCATTATATTCTATGGGGCTGTGCTGCATTCCATTCTATGGGCCTGTGCTGCATTATATTCTATGGGCCTGTGCTGCATTATATTCTATGGGCCTGTGCTGCATTATATTCTATGGGGCTGTGCTGCATTCCATTCTATGGGCCTCTTATGCATTTTATTCTATGGGGCTGGCTGCATTCCATTCTATGGGCCTCTGCTGCATTATATTCTATGGGGCTGTGCTGCATTCCATTCTATGGGCCTGTGCTGCATTATATTCTATGGGGCTGGCTGCATTCCATTCTATGGGCCTCTGCTGCATTCCATTCTATGGGCCTCTGCTGCATTATATTCTATGGGGCTGTGCTGCATTCCATTCTATGGGCCTGTGCTGCATTATATTCTATGGGCCTGTGCTGCATTGTATTCTATGGGCCTGTGCTGCATTATATTCTATGGGCCTGTGCTGCATTGTATTCTATGGGCCTGTGCTGCATTCCATTCTATGGGCCTGTGCTGCATTATATTCTATGGGCCTGTGCTGCATTCCATTCTATGGGCCTGTGCTGCATTATATTCTATGGGCCTGTGCTGCATTCCATTCTATGGGCCTGTGCTGCATTATATTCTATGGGCCTGTGCTGCATTGTATTCTATGGGCCTGTGCTGCATTCCATTCTATGGGCCTGTGCTGTATTCCATTCTATGGGCCTGTGCTGCATTATATTCTATGGGGCTGTGCTGCATTATATTCTATGGGGCTGTGCTGCATTCCATTCTATGGGCCTGTGCTGCATTATATTCTATGGGCCTGTGCTGCATTATATTCTATGGGGCTGTGCTGCATTCAATTCTATGGGCCTCTTATGCATTTTTTCTATGGGGCTGGCTGCATTCCATTCTATGGGCCTCTGCTGCATTATATTCTATGGGGCTGTGCTGCATTCCATTCTATGGGCCTGTGCTGAATTATATACTATGGGGCTGGCTGCATTCCATTCTATGGGCCTCTGCTGCATTCCATTCTATGGGCCTCTGCTGCATTATTTTCTATGGGGCTGTGCTGCATTCCATTCTATGGGCCTGTGCTGCATTATATTCTATGGGCCTGTGCTGCATTGTATTCTATGGGCCTATGCTGCATTCCATTCTATGGGCCTGTGCTGCATTCCATTCTATGGGCCTCTGCTGCATTATATTCTATGGGGCTGTGCTGCATTCCATTCTATGGGCCTGTGCTGCATTATATTCTATGGGCCTGTGCTGCATTATATTCTATGGGCCTGTGCTGCATTATATTCTATGGGGCTGTGCTGCATTCCATTCTATGGGCCTCTTATGCATTTTATTCTATGGGGCTGGCTGCATTCCATTCTATGGGCCTCTGCTGCATTATATTCTATGGGGCTGTGCTGCATTCCATTCTATGGGCCTGTGCTGCATTATATTCTATGGGGCTGGCTGCATTCCATTCTATGGGCCTCTGCTGCATTCCATTCTATGGGCCTCTGCTGCATTATATTCTATGGGGCTGTGCTGCATTCCATTCTATGGGCCTGTGCTGCATTATATTCTATGGGCCTGTGCTGCATTGTATTCTATGGGCCTGTGCTGCATTCCATTCTATGGGCCTGTGCTGCATTCCATTCTATGGGCCTCTGCTGCATTATATTCTATGGGGCTGTGCTGCATTCCATTCTATGGGCCTGTGCTGCATTATATTCTATGGGGCTGGCTGCATTCCATTCTATGGGCCTGTGCTGCATTATATTCTATGGGCCTGTGCTGCATTATATTCTATGGGCCTGTGCTGCATTATATTCTGTGGGGCTGTGCTGCATTCCATTCTATGGGCCTGTGCTGCATTATATTCTATGGGCCTGTGCTGCAATGTATTCTATGGGACTGTGCTGCATTCCATTCTATGGGCCTGTGCTGCATTCCATTCTATGGGCCTCTGCTGCATTATATTCTATGGGGCTGGCTGCATTCCATTCTATGGGCCTCTGCTGCACTATATTCTATGGGGCTGTGCTGCATTCCATTCTATGGGCCTGTGCTGCATTATATTCTATGGGGCTGTGCTGCATTCCATTCTATGGGCCTGTGCTGCATTATATTCTATGGGCCTGTGCTGCAGTATATTCTATGGGGCTGTGCTGCATTACATTCTATGGGGGCTGTGCAGCATTACATTCTATGGGGCTGTACTGTATTATAGTCTATGGGGGCTGGCTGTATTACATTCTATGGGGGCTGGCTGCATTACATTCTATGGGGGCTGTGCTGCATTACATTCTATGGGGGCTGTGCTGCATTACATTCTATGGGGGCTGGCTGTATTACATTCTATGGGGGCTGGCTGTATTACATTCTATGGGGCTGTGCTGCATTACATTCTATGGGGCTGTTCTGCATTACATTCTATGGGGGCTGTGCTGCATTACATTCTATGGGGGCTGTGCAGCATTACATTCTATGGGGCTGTGCTATATTACAGTCTATGGGGGCTGGCTGTATTACATTCTATGGGGGCTGTGCTGTATTACATTCTATGGGGGCTGAGCTGTAATGCTGGATACAGCTGTAATTATATGTTATATAGTCGTGTTACACTCCCCTCACTTCTTGTAGCCTACAAGTGTACAAAGATATTATACAGTCACCATGTGACAAGTGGGCCTGTGTGACTTCAAATGCCAGGGCTGAGTTTTAGTCCCAGTCCGGCCCTGCCCTGCTGTACATGAAAATGGTTTTATGGTTAAGTTATAGAGCTCTCCACTTGAAGATTAGTACCTGTCCTGGGTCTTTACCTCCTGCATTCTGCTTGCAGCTTTTGAGGGATGAGTACTCTTATTCTTTGGGATGAGGAATCATGAGAGGTTGAGGTTTGAAGATTTCTTGCTGACTTCTGCTCTGAAAAGAAAATGATGCCACAGCTTTTCCTTTTGTATGGTAAATTAGATGCCATGGTGCTTTGGAGGTGTCCCAAGGCCCGAAGTGTCAAAAACTTTTCTCTATTTGAGTTTTTAGGAGTGGTTGCTCAGTGATGTATTGCAGTTCTGCCCTGAGATTAGGCAAAACTATATTGGCACAAGTAGGGAGAAATGGCATCCCTGCACTGCCAGTCTCTGCTCTATAGGCTGCAGGTCTCTTTAGGCATGTGGTCTATAGAATGGCAGTTCTAGGGTGAAGTGATGCACAGGACGTCAGAGTCCCAGAGAGATGACATCACCATGCTGGATTGTTCAGGATCTGCCACTGTTTGCCACTTGACTCATTGCGGTTATGCTAGTATATGATGTTTATTTTTTTTATTTTAATATTGTGTGAGGATCAGTGTGTGTGGGGGCTACTACTACTAAGGGGGCTTTCACACAAAGCAGAAGCCACTAAGGGGTCCCTCACACATTGTGGGGGCAAATAAAGGGGTCCTCACAGTTAGTGGCAGCTAATAACCATAACTTCTCCCCTAGTAAGGGACCATTCAACTGGGTGAGGTGTACTAAGTGGCCATTACGCTGTGTGAGGGCTACTAATTGGACATTATACAGTGTAGAGGCTACTGTGCGGTGCAGTAATAATGACACATACAGCAGCAGTTCAGCATTTGGGGGGGCAGCAGGATGAGATCGTACAGGTTGGGAATCGATGGAGATTGTGCTGGAAATGTGAGATGTCAAATGTATCTGTGTTGTAAACTCTGCAAGCAAGTTGTGGCTGGAAGTAGTTGTCATATCAGTCTGGGCCTGATGGAAAAGACGGGAAAAGTGAACAACTCCATCAGCAAGAACGTCACTTGTAAGTCACTATCTACAATTGTGCTGTAACCTCTTACAGGACTGGTAGCTATCACCATGTGGTCACCATAGGGCAGTAATATTGGTGTTGGTCTTTGTATAGTGACTTACTTTCAGTAACAGCAGGGTCATCTGCTGAGGCTCCCCAATAATGACTATTGGGGTGCGCCACTGTAGTTGTAAACGTGGTCATCTGGTTAGGGGCCCACTCAGCAGTTTGCCTACCCCAAGCTAAACTCCTAGCTATGTCACTGATGTATGCCATCTGCGATAGTGAGAAACAGGACAGTTCACCAATAAAGCCACTAGGGAAGAATTTCAGGGCACAACACAGAAAAGTTGTGCAGTCCAGTGGAAAAAAGTGACTTTTAACATATTAGTGTGTCTCTAAGTACCGGTACACACATTTTATTAGAATGTACGGTATATATTAACCTTTTTCACATTCCATGACTTAGAGATCTGTCATATAGTGTTTGGGAATGTGTGAGGCAGGCTCAGGAGATCAGCCAACGCTCCACATGGAAGTTGCTGGCTTTGTTATATAAAGCGGCAATCAGAGATTGAAAAATGTTGCCAAACTGCACAATTCTCACAATTTACCTGGTACAGACTCTTAAAGTATGGACCTTGTATAATTATTTATCTCTTTTATTTTTACATTTATATTTAAACCTCTTATCATGCCAAAATATTTTACAATGTAATTCTGATTAAAAGTCAATCTTATTTCAGCATATTCTTTTGCAATAAAATTGATAACCTAAGAATAGGTATATGAGTCACAGCCATAAATGAATGTCTTGGCTTCAAAATGAAAAGGAATTCAATTTAATTATCTGTATTAGAAGAGACATTCACCATTGAGAAAAGACGGCTCACATATCCATAATATTTTGTTATAGCAATTAACTTCCATATTATAATCAGATTGTGCTTCAGCTGGGAACATACAGTATATAATGTATTTGTAATTAAATCATACCTATACAGAAATTATATAATTCTGTCATATTTTAATTCTAAAGGTTTTGTGTATGTGCAAATTGATTTTTATTGCAATGTTTGTCAGTCTGAATTGTGTTATATTACTCAATAATCATTTCTACAAAAAATATTTATGACAAACGTATATAAGATTTTAGTTGTTAATGGGCATTTTTAATATGTTCATTGTTTATTCCCTAAATGCTTTTTTCATTGCAGTTATTTAAGTCATATTTCTATGTTTCAAATTGCATTAGTGTTCTAATACAATCTATTTCTCCCCAGCTTGTGTGACTTACTAGGGAGGCCATAACCTCTTATTGGCAATTCAGCAAGTGAGTGTTTGAGGGAATTCCGAAGAAACTTTCTGAATTATAATTGCTTCTTGTTTCCAGTCTATCAGAACTTGCTGTTGTAGATGAGTGAAAATGTAGCATCAAGATTTAATTTGAACTTCAATTTCAGATATATAGTATGTGGGGTGTTCAATTCACAGTGCCACATATTGAGTTATATACAATCTTATCATGAAAAAGCTCCTGGTCTTATGTGGATTCAGTTTACAAGAATCTACTAGAATTAGGTAGCTCCATATAAAAACATTTTTATTATTCTTTAAGAATCCATGTTAATGCAAAATATCAAAGAAAGTGAATAAAACAAACATAAATATTTTATCAGTGATTGATGTAAATGTAGATATTATAATCAGCTAATGCCACATTTGAGTATAACAGACTGTAAACTAATTTATTCCAGCATTTCTGAGACATTGTTGTGCCTGTAAACATATCTTAACATTGATTCATCAGGAACATATGTGCAGTATATTTCAAATAATAGCACATAGCTTATGTATCAATGACATAACTATTTAATATGGTCTCTGTGTCAATTTTACCTGTATTCATGCAGAGTATGTAAAATGAATATTTGTAATCCCAGTGGGGCAGATCTATTTATACTGACGAACTGTGTGAGTAGCACACTGTCCTTAACAAGTACAGCATGCAACTTGTGCATAAATCTGGTGTTGGTGGGTAAGACTGAGCTTGTGTTGTATTCTTAGAAAAGTAAGAATTGTTTTGACAAATAAATCACACTTGGAATAACTTTGAAGTCACAAATCACTTTTTCAAACACTGTCACATGTTGGAAAAAGTGCTGAAGAAGCTACATGAACATAAACTTCATGTTTAATGGTCTAGGCATATTCCCCCTGAAGAAGCTCAGGGCTAAACGCTCGTCGGGGTGGGGGGAAGCGCCTGGACTATCCATTTACACTTCCACTGTGGTCCAAGTGTTCAAGGAATTGTGGTTTATTACTTTCTGTTTGGCTTTATGTTCATACCTTGGCAGGGTACTCTGGCCTCTTCAAGCGTCTTTAGGAGCAGATTTGTTTGGGGATGTTGCAGGCACCCTGTCACCTTATTCTTTTTTTATACTTTTTTCCCTTGGCCACATTTTTCTCTTACACTAGGTATTTTATGGCCCTTGCTCCTGAATACTTATTCTTTTTTTATGATTTGAGTGATGAATCTTTTTTTTTCTATTGTACCAATTGCTTTCACTATTGAATTCAGGAAATCCACCCAGTTACCGGGATGTGGTGCAGGATATTTTTATTTATTTTTCTGCTGGATAGTGCTGGAGCTCCCTCTACAGGGTAATCTGTGTATGATTGTTTTGAATCTTTTCATATTTTTCTATTTTTTTTTAATTTTTTTATGGATTGCTAATAAAATATCATGATTTTATATATGGATCTCTTCTTCTTGACAGTTATTTTTACTAGTCTGTTTTTTTGCTGTGACTGGATGTAGTACTTTTTAGTGCGCTGCATTGTTCTCGCGTAAATGCAGTCTGTGATATCTTTAGTGAGGCTTCTGTGCCTCCTTTTGCTGCTACTGCAGATACGAACACTAATTTGTGGAAAAGTGAACAGTCCTGCTTGGGTATCCATCTGCTGGGTTGGCTGTACTGGAGGACCTTTCAGTCCCTCTTCTGCTATTTATACTGTGGTGAAATTGACATCACATTGGTGTCCGCCACTAATTTTTGGAAATGTGAACGCTCCTGGTTGGGTGTCAGTTTGCTGATTTGGCTGTAGTAAAAGACCTGTCGGTTCCTATTTCTACTGTGGTGAAATTGATACAACTTTGGTGATGTCTTCCAATAATTTTTGGAAATATGTAGACTCCTAGTTTGGTCTCCTTCATGTGTGTTGCCTGTAGCAATAGACCTCCGAGACCTGCAGTCCTCCAATACTTTTTGGGTCAACTACCCGTTTACTATCCTTAAATTTTTCTGACAATAGTAGTCTACGAAACTGATATTTGTGCCACCTAAGTGTGGCTGAGCATCAATTTCTATTTTTTATTTTTTTATCACTTATATAGCACCAATAATTCCACAGCGCTTTACAGACATTTACAACCATTAGTAGCACTATCCCCAGTGGGACTCACAATCTAAATTTCCTATCAGTATTTATTTGGAGTGTGGGAAGAAAAATCAGTACTGGAAAAAAAATCTCACAAACACGGAGAGAACATACAAACTCTTTGCAGATGCTGTCCTTGGTGGTGTTGGAACCTAGGACTCCAGCGCTGCAAGGCTGCTAATGTTTTTGGGTTGATGACTCAGTGTTCCCGAGCTTGGAAGCCTATCACTGCGATGCACATTATGTGCCTCAATGCTGTCTTGGAGAAAACCACTGGCATGATTGTCTTCAAGCATGTTTTGATACCGCAGCGTGGGGGCTTCCCTTTCCAGGGGGGAAGCAACTGGCAAAATTTACTTTTGTATGGTGGATCGAACAGACTGGCAACCCAGTAGTCAGCACTATTTTGAATCTTAACAATACGGGCCACAATCATGTTGCAGATAGTGCTGTAAGAAGACGCTCATGGGTTGGTTTCTTTATTGATGTATAAGTCCATAGTGTGTTGGTGGCGGAATAACAGTCAATCTTGCTTCCTCCCTCCCCTCCTGGAAACCACGGACAACAGAGAGGGAATTATTATCCTCTTCATCTCCTAACTGTTGCACATGCATCACATCTTCCTTCACCTCTTCCTTCTCGTGCTTTTTGTCCTTATCCTAGTCGTTCTCCATTTGTGGCTCCCATGACAACTGCATGTGAGACGACAGACTTGAACTTATAGATGTTGTTAACCCTTCCGCATCCCTCTCTGCTTTCTTCTCTTCCCCAGTGACCACTACCACCACCTCCTCCCGCAGACTATTTAAAGTCATCATATAGATGACAGTAAGAGTGATGCTGATGTCAACATCATCAGCGTTAACCATCTTAGTACCCATTTTAAAAAAGTGCAGAAGGGTGCAGAGGTCCTTTATCTCTGTCCACTCCGCAAGTGTGAATTGCACCATGTCCATACTGCTTTGTGCGAGGCTATTCAAAATGTCATACTGCACCATGTGTCAGTGCTGCTACCACAGTCGCTGCAAAATATACAGAGTTGAATTCTACGATGTAGTCACACTGCATAACAACAGTTTAACCTATAGCCCAAAAGATCTCTATACAAACTGAAGTGGAATGGTGGAAGTGAGCACACAACGACAGTGGTTCCTGCAGCAGCACATCAAGGCTGGAACAGTGGTGAAGGAATTGATGTACTTTCAGGTTGAGGATGCGATCCATGGAAGGCACATGTGTGAGGTTGCCCTGGTGTAGGACCGCCACTAGGTTTGGACTGTTATCGCACACGGCCTTCCCTGGCTCCAGGTTGAGTGGAGACAGCCATTTCTCAAACTGTGCATTAATAGCTGTCCACAACTATTGATCTGAATGACTGTGATCTAGAAGTTATTTTAATTAAAATACTGCCCGATTGCGGTGAGCCCTGGCTGTGCATTACGGAGATGGGGAGGGGGATTCTCTTTGCAGTGTTGTAATGTGTTTCATTAAGGCAGAGGTTGAGGGTACAGGTGGAGACCCTAGAGGGAGTGGAGCAGGTAGAAGCACTGGAGGAAGTGTTAGATACAGAGGTTCGTTCCGCAAGCCCTGTGGATTCCAAGACTTGGTGTTTAGTGACACTTAAGTGTCAAGTGCTTTAGTTCTCCATCCCCTGGTGTGTTCTAGTTTAGTTCTCTAACCCAATCTGTTTAGTAGTTTAGTTATCCAACCCCTGTTTTCTATTAGTTTAGTTCTCCTTGTTCTGGTGTGTACTTGTTTCGTTATCCAACCCTAGTTGTTTAGTTCTCCAACCCCTGTTGTATAGTAGTTTAGTTCTCCATCCACAAGCGCCCTACAAGGATTCCAAGATTTGTGGATCAGCTCCTTCCCCGACTGACCACACAGCCACCAGAGTCACCCAGTGCCCAGTCAACGAGATGTAACTCCCCTGTCCATGCTTGCTCGTCCAAGTGTCAGTGTTGAAATGCACCCTGGCAGACATAGAATTTTTCAGGGAACGGGTGATGTTGTCTGCAGCATGCACAGGAACATCTTTCTTAGAGAAGTAATGGTGACTGAGCAACTGGTACTGGGGGAATGTGACGGCCATCATCTTTCGGAAATCATCTGTTTTCACAAGGAGGAAAGACTGCATTTCCAAGGCCAACAGATTGGACTGGCCATGCAATAATCACAGAGATCACAGGCCGTGAGTTACAGAGAACCACCTTCTAAGATCTTTTTAGCTAAGTGCTCTCAGCTGGCCAATAACATCCAGACAATTACAGAATTGGGCAACGATCATCCGAGGAGGCCGCAGGCTGTTCACAATAATTAATTATAGAAAAAAATAATAGTGAGAGTACGGCATATCCACCTCCAGATTAGAACACATGGAATATATGTATATCCCACAGAACAATCATTGCTAACTCTACTATAACCCTACACTCCTTGCTGCCACCAACAATCCTGTTTTTAAAAAAGTTACAAATATAGGACCATTCTTCTTTTAAGGTTCACACCATCAGGTTCTTCCATCCCCTCTCCCTCCGAGTAGTGGTCATTTACCGTTCCCTAGGCTCACCCATTCACTTCCTTGACCACTTTTCTGCCTTGCTGCCACATGTTATGTCCTCAGAATTGCCAACCCTTATCCTGGGAGACTTCAACAGCCTCTCCTCCCCAACTGCATCCCAGCTTCTATCGCTAGCCACTTCTCGTGGCCCCTCACAACTTTTAAATTCTGAGACACACAAAGATGATAACTCCCCTGATCTGGTCTTTGTCCAGCTCTGTTCAATCTCCTACCTAGATAACTCACCTCTTACCCTTTCTCCCCAAGAAATTAGGAGTATAACAACAACTTACACATTTTTAGTTGCTCTCTAAAAACATTGGTTTAGGGCGGCCTATCATGTTCACTAATCAAAGTCCTTTTTATATATATATAGCCTATTCTCTACTTCTCAGAACATAATTCGCCATCAAACTCAACAGTACACAAAAGCCTCATGCAGCCTTTATATACCCGCCATTTCCTCAACATGGTTGGATCATCATTGTAAATAAGCACCTGTACTTTGTGTCACCCCATCTCATTGTAGATTGTAAGCTGTGAAGAGCAGGATCATCATTGTTTTAGCTTTACTTGTTTGATTATCAATCATAAACTTTGTAATTTTTGACTGTTTTATATGAACTGCTGGCTTGTAAAGCTCCGCAGAATATATTAGCACTATATAAATAAAGGTTGTTATTATTAGAAGATTGAAGATTGTGAAGCTCAAGCTGTTAGCTTTGCCATGTGTAGGAGGAAACAATCTTTTATGTGAGCACAACTGCACAAACGAGAGCTGGTGTTAGAATTTGTTCAGTTTGTTACTATCCGCCATTTTCTTGTGGAGTTCTGGCTGCTGGTCTTTTTCCTCTGGTGCTGGGTTTGTCTTGGGTCAGGTGTTTGTTTCACTCTTTATTAACCAGCACCTGCCTCCCAGTCCTTGCTGGACAACAGTGTTAATCTGCTTGAGCTCTAGCTTGGTGCTTTGCTTAGTGTTCTGTGTGTGTTATTTGTGCAGTACTGGTACCTCTGGTTCTGCTAGCCTTAGTTTCTGTTTTCTATTGGTTTCTGCAGCCTTCTCTGTGTTTTCTACTAGGAGGTGACCCGATTTTGTACCCAGTCCTTAGGGTTCCCCTTCCCCTTATCTATAGGTCTTCGCTTGAGATTAATCTAGGATCGTCGGTGGGTCTATTCGCAAGGAATGGGTCGCCCACTCCATTGCAGGGTTTCAACCTAGTCAGAGTGGTGCAGGGTCAGTTTTCCCCCTTCTACCTTAATCCTGTTTTGCAGATCTGTAAAAGCTGCTGTGCTGACACAGGGTGGAGTAGGGTGAATACGACAAGGTGATGGACTGTGAGAGAGGTGCAGGCGGAGATGTTATGGTGGATTGAGAAAGATGAGTTGTGCTTTGTATCTAAGATCAGTCAAAAACTGCTGACATGTCCACTTCCATATCAGCTGACAGGTTCTCAGTCACCCCAACTGTAGGGGGTAAACAAGTGGAGGTTCTGCAGTCACAGACCTGTGTGACAATACTTGCCATGCTTAGGAAGGATGAAGAATCAGAAGATGCGGTTGACAGAGGGGATGGTGGTTGATGAGGCCCGCTAGTCTGCATACAGGGTGATTCACAGATTAACGCATGTTGATCGCGCATGTGCCAGTTCACGCATGTAGTAGTCAAATTATAAAATTTTTTAAACTCTATTTTGTCTTTTTTAACAAAGTTGGCAGATAATGTAATTATTGTCATTTTTGCTGGTCTGAAAAAAAGATCCAAGCTAGGCAACTGCAGACCCACAACTGCTGCTGTCCATTTCCAGAGTTGGGGCTCAGAATGCATTGCTTGTGTTGGTTGCTTAACTTTGTGTCTGCGGGAAATTGCAATGTAACATCTTTATCATCCTCCTCCAATTGTGATCTACTACCTCATCATCATCCTATCTGTTCTCCCACCCGTCACCCTGAAAGTTACTCTCCTCCTCTTCCTGCATTGACAGCACAGTACAGTTTGCGGGCACCTCAAGTATCTGAGTCTCATCAGGATTGAATCACCTCCCCTGGGGCTAACATCTGTTGACAAAGGTTTGGATTCTGCTTGGACCCTACTTCATCTGGCCCTGGATCAATCTGAAAAACAATTTGGGCATCGGCACAGATGATTTCCTCCTCTTGACTCTGTGAATCTTTGGAGTACACTTCCGATGCCTATGGCAAAAAATGTGTGAACAGATATGCAGACTCAGCCATCTGTGGTTCCCAACATTCAGTTGGGTGGTTGGAGAGTTGTGACTTGGGAGAAAACAAGGGTAATTAGGGTACCACTTCTGACGACTGTACTGTGTACAATGTTAAGATGGAGGAAGAGGAGCAGAGGCCACCATATGCAGCGCTTTTCATCTACTGGAGCACATGTTCTTTCATAAAGTAAGAAGAATTATACCCAGCACCTCTGTTAAAATCCCAGGCTTTATTTCATGCTTTAGAACATAGTATTAGGGAGAAGTTCACACTTAACATGGAAAATGGATTCAAAGATTCAAAGACAAGGTTGATGCATTTCGAAGCGATGCTTCTTAATTATAACCCGACTTCTAGAGTGATATTCTTACAAAATATAGAAAAGCTGAAACTAGGTGACCACACCTCCACACATATGTTTTCATTACTCTCATTAATAGGTGCAGCACCTGTGATGCAAATAGAAAAACACGCATAACATGATAAAATCACATATCAATAAAAACATTAAGAAAAATGACAAAAATGGTTATTTTATACCCAAACTAATAATGTAGAATTAGATCTGATCTTTTATTTAGACCTGCAGCGTAAGAAATGTTCAACAATAGAATCCAAAATGTGTCACGATTCAACAAAGATCTCCTGCGATCACCCCATCTAGTGGAGAGTTTAACCCTTTCTAAACCAAAGAATACAAATTTCCACTATGTCCGCTCTGAAAGTGTTTATAGACATTAACCCCTTTCTGCCATTGGACGTACTACTCCGTCCTAATTCCCAAGGACAGAATAGTACGTCCAGCACGATCGGCCGCGCTCACGGGGGGAGCGCGGCCGATCGCGACCGGGTGTCAGCTGCCTATCGCAGCTGACATCCGGCACTATGTGCCAGGAGCGGTCACGGACCGCCCCCGGCACATTAACCCCCGGCACACCGCGATCAAACATGATCGCGGTGTGGCGGCGGTACAGGGAAGCATCGCGCAGGGAGGGGGCTCCCTGCGGGCTTCCCTGAGACCCCCGGAGCAATGCGATGTGATCGCGTTGCTGTGAGGGTCTCCTACCTCCTATCCCTGCAGGCCCCGGATCCAAAATGGCCGCGGGGCTGCATCCGGGTCCTGCAGGGATTACTTCCGGGTGCCGTGCAGGTGCTTGTAAGCCTGCACGGCTGTAAGTGAGATCGGTGATCTGACAGAGTGCTGTGCACACTGTCAGATCACCAATCTGTAATGTACCCCTGGGACAAAGTAAAAAAGTAAAAAAAAAAATTCCCACATGTGTAAAAAAAAAAAAGAAAAAAAAAATCCTAAATAAAGAAAAAATATATATATATATTATTCCCATAAATACATTCTTTTATCTAAATAAAAAAAATCAAACAATAAAAGTACACATATTTAGTATCGCCGCGTCCGTAACCACCCCACCTATAAAACTATATCACTAGTTAACCCCTTCCAGGGAACACCGTAAAAAAAAAAAAAAAAAACTGAGGCAAAAACAACGCTTTATTCTCATACCGCCAAACAAAAAGTAGAATAACACGCGATCAAAAAGACAGATATAAATAACCATAGTACCGCTGCAAACGTCATCTTGTTCCGCAAAAAACGAGCCACCATATAGAATCATCAGCGAAAAAATAAAAAAGTTATAGTCCACAGAATAAAGCGATGCCAAAATAATTATTTTTTCTATAAAATAGTTTTTATCGTATAAAAGCGCTAAAACATAAAAAAATGATAGAAATGAGGTATCGCTGTAATCGTACTGACCCGAAGAATAAAACTGCTTTATCAATTTTACCAAACGCGGAACGGTATAAACGCCTCCCCCAAAAGAAATACATGAATAGCTGTTTTTTGGTCATTCTGCCTCACAAAAATCGGAATAAAAAGCGATCAAAAAATCTCCCATGCCCGAGCATGTTACCAATAAAAACGTCAACTCGTTCTGCAAAAAACAAGACCTCACATGACTCTGTGGACTCAAATATGGAAAAATTATAGCTCTCAAAATGTGGTAACGCAAAAAATATTTTTTGCAATAAAAAGCTTCTTTCAGTGTGTGACAGCTGCCAATCATAAAAATCCGCTAAAAAACCCGCTATAAAAGTAAATCAAACCCCATTCATCACCCCCTTAGTTAGGGAAAAATAAAAAAATTTTAAAAATGTATTTATTTCCATTTTACCATTAGGGCTAGGGTTAGGGCTAGGGTTAGGGTTAGGGTTGGGGCTAGGGTTAGGGTTAGGGTTGGGGCTAGGGTTGGGGCTAGGGTTAGGTTGGGGCTAGCGTTAGGGTTGGTGTTAGGGTTAGGGTTTGGATTACATTAACAGTTGGGAATAGGGTTGGGATTAGGTTTAGGGGTGTGTCTGGGTTAGAGGTGTGGTTAGGGTTACCGTTGGGATTAGGGTTAGGGGTGTGTTTGGATTAGGGTTTCAGTTATAATTGGGGGGTTTCCACTGTTTAGGCACATCAGGGGCTCTCCAAACGCGACATGGCGTCCGATCTCAATTTCAGCCAATTCTGCGTTGAAAAAGTAAAACAGTGCTCCTTCCCTTCCGAGCTCTCCTGTGCACCCAAACAGGGGTTTATCCCAACATATGGGGTATCAGCGTACTCGAAACACATTGGAGAACAACTTTTGGGGTCCAATTTCTCCTGTTACCCTTGGGAAAATACAAAACTGGGGGCTAAAAAATAATTTTTGTGGAAAAAAAAATATTTTTTATTTGCATGGCTCTGCGTTATAAACTGTAGTGAAACAATTGGGGGTTCAAAGCTCACAACACATCTAGATGAGTTCCTTAGGGGGTCTACTTTCCAAAATGGTGTCACTTGTGGGGGGTTTCTACTGTTTAGGTACATTAGGGCCTCTGCAAACGCAATGTGACGCCTGCAGACCATTCCATCTAAGTCTGCATTCCAAATGGCGCTCCTTCCCTTCCGAGCCCTCCCATGCGCCCAAACAGTGGTTCCCCTCCACATATGTGGTATCAGCGTACGCAAGACAAATTGGACAACAACTTTTGGGGTCCAATTTCTCTTGTTACCCTTGGGAAAATACAAAACTGGAGGCTAAAAAATAATTTTGGGGGGAAAATTTTTTATTTTTTATTTTCACAGCTATGCGTTATAAACTGTAGTGAAACACTTGAGGGTTCAAAACTCTCACAACACATCTAGATGAGTTGCTTAGGGGGTCTACTTTCCAAAATGGTGTCAATTGTGTTTTTTTTTTTACTGTTTAGGTACATTAGGGCTCTGCAAACGCAATGTGACGCCTGCAGACCATTCCATCTAAGTCTGCATTCAAAATGGTGCTCGATCCCTTCCGAGCCCTCCCATGCGCCCAAACAGTGGTTCCCCCCCACATATGGGGTATCAGCGTACTGAGGACAAATTGTACAACAACTTTTGCGGGCCAATTTCTCCTGTTACCCTCGGGAAAATACAAAACTGGGGGCTAAAAAATAATGTTTGTGGGAAAAAAAATGTTTGTTTTATTTTTACGGCTCTGCATTATAAACTTCTGTGAAGCACTTGGTGGGTCAAAGTGCTCACCACACCTCTAGGTAAGTTCCTTAGGGGGTCTACTTTCCAAAATGGTGTCACTTATGGGGGGTTTCAATGTTTAGGCACATTAGTGGCTCTCCAAACGCAACATGGTGTCCCACCTCAATTCCTGTCAATTTTGCATTGAAAAGTTAAACGGCGCTCCTTCCCTTCCGAGCTCTCCCATGCGCCCAAACAGTGGTTTACCCCCACATATGGGGTATCAGCGTACTCAGGACAAATTGTACAACAACTTTTGGGGTCCAATTTCTTCTCTTACCCTTGGGAAAATAAAAAATTGGGAGCGAAAAGATCATTTTTGTGAAAAAATATGATTTTTTATTTTTACGGTTCTGCATTATAAACTTCTGTGATGCACTTGGTGAGTCAAAGTGCTCACCACACCTCTAGATAAGCTCCTTGGGGGGTCTACTTTCCAAAATGGTGTCACGTGTGGGGGGTTTCAATGTTTAGGCATATCAGGGGCTCTCCAAATGCAACATGGCGTCCCATCTCAATTCCAGTCAATTTTGCATTGAAAAGTCAAATGGCGCTCCTTCGCTTCCGAGCTCTGTCATGCGCCCAAACAGTGGTTTACCCCCACATATGGGGTATCGGCGTACTCGGGACAAATTGTACAACATCTTTTGGGTCCATTTTCTCCTGTTACCCTTGGTAAAATAAAACAAATTGGAGCTGAAGTAAATTTTGTGTGAAAAAAAAGTTAAATGCTCATTTTTATTTAAACATTCCAAAAATTCCTGTGAAACACCTTAAGGGTTAATAAACTTCTTGAATGTAGTTTTGAGCACCTTGAGGGGTGCAGTTTTTATAATGGTGTCACACTTGGGTATTTTCTATCATATATACCCCTCAAAATGACTTCATTTTTTTTTTAGGGACCACATCTCATTTGGTGTTGTGAAAATGAGAAATTGCTGGTCAAATTTTAACCTTTATAACTCCCTAAGAAAAAAAAATGTTGGTTCCAAAATTGTGCTGATGTAAAGTAGACATGTGGGAAATGTTACTTATTAAGTATTTTGTGTGACATATCACTGTGATTTAATTGCATAAAAATTCAAAGTTGGAAAATTGCAAAATTTTCAAAATTTTCGCCAAATTTCCATTTTTTTCACAAATAATCGCAGGTAATATCAAAGAAATTTTACCACTATCATGAAGTACAATATGTCACGAGAAAACAGTGTCAGAATCACCAGGATCCGTTGAAGCGTTCCAGAGTTATAACCTTATAAATGGAGTGGTCAGAATTGTAAAAATTGGCCCGGTCCATAACGTGCAAACCACCCTTGGGGGTGAAGGGGTTAAAAGTTTTAATTGACTCCGGGTTCCAGAAGTCACGTATATGCTCCTTAATTCTCTGTCTCAATTTATGAGTAGTACAGCCGATATATCTTACATTGCAATCTGTACATTGAATGCAGTGTATAATAAACCTACTACTACAATTTATAAACTGTCTGATATAGTGTATTTTATTTACCGTAGTTAGACTTATATCTTTGGTTTGTTTTGCATATTTGCAAGGAATGCATTTCTCTATACTGCATTTATGAGAACCTGGTATCATTCAACATATGGTGGTTTAATTGAAAGTAGTTCTTTTTTCATTAGAACTACGAATCCTACTTTATCTGCCCTCCTGACAATCAGATCGTTTTTGTCACTAAGCTTTTTAAGAGCTTCTTTTTCTTTCTTTTTTTTTTGTGAATTATTAGTGTTTGATTTATTTTCAGAAGTATATAAATCTTTTAAATCTTTTTGTATTAACTCCTGAAATGTATCAATGATCAAACCCAGGAATGTACCGGGTAAGCGTGTGCGTTACAGACTGAGAAATGGGTAGCTGAATTAACCAATTATAGGAGTGATCTGATTCTATGGAGAGGTGGAATAAGTTCTTATAGCACATGTTCTTTCTGACCCTCATTAAGGCTACGTTCACATTTGCGTTGTGCGCCGCAGCGTCGGCGCCGCAACGCACAACGCAAACAAAAACGCAGCAAAACGCATGCACAACGCTGCGTTTTGCGCCGCATGCGTCCTTTTTTTCATTGATTTTGGACGCAGCAAAAATGCAACTTGCTGCGTCCTCTGCGCCCGGACGCGGGCGCCGCAGGGACGCATGCGGCGCAAAACGCAAGTGCGACGCATGTCCATGCGCCCCCATGTCAAATATAGGGGCGCATGACGCATGCGGCGACGCTGCGGCGCAGACCGCAAATGTGAACGTAGACTTACAAAGCGTACCACTGTGTGGCTGCAAAAGAAAGGAAGTGGAGTAGCCTGTCCAGTAACAGAAGTTTAAAATTTGCAATTGCTCACTGCAGTAAATGAAACCTGATTCTCATCTCTCAAATCACGCCTGTCTTTCAATTCAATTCAATTCTCTCCTCTGTCCACCAGTTCCTCTTCCCTCTCCTCTCATCTCAGCTGAAGACTTTGCTTCACCACCTGTGAACTTGACCCTATAACGTCCCACCTCATTCCAAACCTTACCACAGTCTTCATCCCAAGCCTAACCCATCTCTTCAACCTGTGACTAACAACTGTTGTCTTCCCCTCATGATTCAAACATACCGTGATCACACCCATCCTCAAAAAGCCCTCCCTTGAGGCATCCTCTGTGTCTAGCTATCACCCCATCTCACTGCTAAGTCCATCTTGAACTGTCCTCCCACTTCTCCTCTTGCTCCCATTTTAACCACTTACAATCTGGCTTCCGACTGCACCATTCCATTGAAATTGCCCTGACTAAAGTCTCCAATGACCTACTAAGCATCAAATCAAAGCAATGCTAGTTTGTCCATCTCTTTCTCTTGGACCTGGCATCTGCCTTTGACACAGTGGATTATTTCTTCTTACTACAGACTTTCTGATCTCTTGGCATTACAGTCTTGGCCCTTTGTTGGATTTCCTCGTACCTAAAGACGATATCAGTGTCTCCCACTCATACTCCACCTCCTCATCTTGCCCCCTATGTGGTGGTATCCCCCAAGTCAGTCAGTTGTAAGTCTGGGCACTGCTGTTAAAGGGACCACCTGCGTCGACCTAAGGTGTTCCCAGCAAATAGCTGGGTGATACCTTCTATTTAAGGCTCCTCCTCCAATATGGAGGTGTCTGACCTATGTTGTTGGTTTGACTTGCATGATTGCTAGTTGTCAGGTTCCCCGTCTGTTCTTCTGTTCATCAGCCATTTCAGCCCGCACCTGTCAGTGCTTTTCTGTTCCTCAGGCGGACCAATTGCACCCGTGGTTCCAGTGTCCCTACAGTTGCTGCCTGCATTCTTCATCCCTCCTTCAGGCCGTAGCAGCCTACCTCCTTTGTGGTGTCAGCTGCCACCCCCATAGGTCAGCCCTGGAGTAGCTCCTTGTGCTGTCTCCTTGTCGCTCCTTGGGTTGGTTTTCGCCTGATGCCACTTATCCAAGTTGGGATTTGGTAGGCCCTCCAGGCTTTCAGATTGATAAAGCACAGTGGTTCCACCACCTAGCCCGTTACAGTGTCCTGTCATGAATCCCCAATGGCTAGGGATAGCACAGGACAAGCAAAGTAAAACAAATATCGGACGAGCTCTAGGGTGATGGAACCTGGGCTGACCGCTGCCCTACGCCTGACAAACGCAACTAGAGATAGCCAGGGAGCGTGCCTACGTTGGTTCTAGATGCCACGCACCAGCCTAAGAGCTAACTAGTACTGCAGAGAAAACAAAGACCTCACTTGCCTCCAGAGGAATTAACCCCAAAAGGTATAGATGCCCCCCACATGTATTGACGGTGAAATGAGAGGAAGGCACACACATAGAGATGATGTATATAGCTTTAGCAAATTGAGGCCCGCTGTAAACTAGAAAGCAGAGCGATACAAAAGGGGACTGAGCGGTCAGCAAAAAACCCTAATCAAAAAAACCATCCTGAGATTACAAGAACCCATGTGCCAACTCATGGCACATGGGGAGAACCTCAGTCCACTAGAGCAACCAGCTAGCATAGAGACATTCTAAGCAAGCTGGACCAAAAACCAAACAACTGAAAATCAGCACTTAGCTTATCCTGAAAGATCTGGGAGCAGGTAGGCAGGAACCAAACAGAGCACATCTGAACACAATGATAGCCGGCAAGGGAAATGACAGAAAGGCCAGGTAAAATAGGAAACACCCAGCCTTTGATGGACAGGTGGAAACCAAAGGCCGCAACCCACCAAAGTCACCCAGTACCAGCAGTAACCACCAGAGGGAGCCCACAAACAGAATCCACAACAGTACCCCCCCCTTGAGGAGGGGTCACCGAACCCTCACGAGAACCCCCAGGGCGATCAGGGTGAGCTCTATGGAAGGCGCGGACCAAATCATTCGCATGAACATCGGAGGCGACCACCCAGGAATTATCCTCCTGACCATAACCCTTCCACTTAACCAAATACTGGAGTTTGCGTCTGGAAACACGAGAATCCAAGATCTTTTCAACAACATACTCCAATTCTCCCTCCACCAGCACCGGAGCAGGAGGCTCGACCGAAGGAACAACGGGCACCTCATACCTCCGCAACAACGACCGATGGAACACATTATGAATAGCAAACGATGCTGGGAGATCCAAACGAAAAGATACAGGGTTAAGAATCTCCGAGATCCTATAAGGACCGATGAACCGAGGCTTGAACTTAGGAGAAGAGACCTTCATAGGGACAAAACGAGAAGACAACCACACCAAGTCCCCAACAAGAAGTCGGGGACCCACGCGGCGACGGCGATTAGCAAACTGCTGAGTCTTCTCCTGAGATAACTTCAAATTGTCCACCACCTGATTCCAAATCTGATGTAGCCTGTCCACCACCATGTCCACTCCAGGACAATCCGAAGATTCCCCCTGACCAGAGGAAAAACGAGGATGAAACCCCGAATTACAAAAAAAAGGAGAGACCAACGTGGCAGAACTAGCCCGATTATTAAGAGCAAATTCGGCCAGTGGCAAAAAAGCAACCCAGTCATCCTGATCAGCAGAAACAAAACACCTCAAATAAGTTTCCAAGGTCTGATTAGTTCGCTCCGTCTGACCATTCGTCTGAGGATGGAATGCAGACGAGAAAGACAAATCAATGCCCATCTTGGCACAAAACGTCCGCCAGAATCTAGACACAAACTGGGATCCCCTGTCAGAAACAATATTCTCCGGAATCCCATGCAAACGAACCACGTTCTGAAAAAACAAAGGAACCAACTCAGAGGAGGAGGGCAACTTAGGCAAGGGCACCAAATGAACCATCTTAGAAAAGCGGTCACACACAACCCAGATAACGGACATTTTCTGTGAAACCGGAAGATCAGAAATAAAATCCATGGAAATGTGCGTCCAAGGCCTCTTCGGGATGGGCAATGATAACAACAACCCACTAGCCCGTGAACAGCAAGGCTTAGCTCGAGCACACACTTCACAAGACTGCACAAAGGTACGCACATCCCTAGACAAGGAAGGCCACCAAAAAGACCTGGCCACCAAGTCTCTTGTACCAAATATTCCAGGATGACCAGCCAACACAGAAGAATGGACCTCGGAGATGACTCTACTGGTCCAATCATCCGGAACAAACAGTCTTTCTGGTGGACATCGATCCGGTTTATCCACCTGAAACTCCTGCAATGCGCGTCGCAAGTCTGGGGATACGGCGGACAATATTACCCCATCCCTAAGGATACCAGCAGGCCCAGTGTCTCCAGGAGAGTCAGGCACAAAACTCCTGGAAAGAGCATCTGCCTTCACATTCTTTGAACCTGGCAGGTATGAAACCACGAAATTGAAACGAGAAAAAAATAACGACCAACGAGCCTGTCTAGGATTCAAACGCCTGGCAGACTCAAGGTAAATGAGATTCTTGTGATCAGTCAAGACCACCACGCGATGTTTAGCACCCTCAAGCCAATGACGCCACTCCTCAAATGCCCACTTCATGGCCAAAAGCTCCCGATTACCCACATCATAATTGCACTCGGCGGGCGAGAATTTTCTAGAGAAGAAAGCACATGGCTTCATCACCGAGCCATTAGAACTTCTCTGTGACAAAACCGCCCCCGCTCCAATCTCGGAAGCATCAACCTCCACCTGAAAAGGAAGTGAAACATCTGGTTGACACAACACAGGAGCAGAAGAAAACCGGCGCTTAAGTTCCCGAAAGGCCTCCACGGCCGCAGGAGACCAATCAGCAACATCAGCACCCTTTTTAGTCAAATCAGTCAAAGGTTTAACAATACTGGAAAAATTAGCAATGAACCGACGATAAAAATTAGCAAACCCCAAGAACTTCTGAAGGCTCTTAACAGATGTAGGTTGTGTCCAGTCACAAATAGCCTGAACCTTAACGGGATCCATCTCAATAGTAGAAGGAGAAAAAATGTACCCCAAAAAAGAAATCTTCTGGACTCCGAAGAGACACTTTGAGCCCTTCACAAACAGAGAATTGGCCCGCAAAACCTGAAACACCTTCCTGACCTGTAGAACATGAGATTCCCAGTCATCAGAAAACACCAAAATATCATCCAAATACACAATCATAAACTTATCCAGATATTCACAGAAAATATTGTGCATAAAGGACTTACAGACTGTCGGAGCATTGGAGAGTCCAAAAGGCATTACCAAATACTCAAAATGGCCCTCAGGCGTATTAAATGCGGTTTTCCACTCATCACCCTGTTTTATCCGCACCAGATTATACGCACCACGAAGATCTATTTTAGTGAACCACCTAGCCCCCTTAATGCGAGCAAACAAATCAGTAAATAATGGCAATGGATACTGGTATTTGACTGTAATCTTATTCAGAAGGCGATAATCTATACAAGGCCTCGGGGAACCATCTTTTTTTGCCACGAAAAAAAAACCTGCTCCCAGAGGGGACGAAGATGGACGAATATGTCCCTTTTCCAAGGACTCCTTAATATAATTCCGCATAGCAGTATGCTCTGGCAGTGACAGATTAAATAAACGACCCTTAGGGAACTTACTGCCAGGAATCAATTCTATAGCACAGTCACACTCTCTATGAGGAGGGAGCGAATTGAGCTTAGGCTCCTCAAAAACATCCCTATAATCCGACAAAAACGCAGGGATCTCCGAAGGAGTAGATGAAGCGATAGAAATCGGAGGTGCATCATCATGAACCCCCTGACATCCCCAGCTTAGCACATACATTGTTTTCCAGTCCAGGACAGGATTATGAGTTTGTAACCATGGCAGACCAAGCACTAGTACATCATGTAAATTATACAGTACAAGGAAGCGAATCACCTCCTGATGAACGGGAGTCATGCGCATGGTCACTTGTGTCCAATACTGCGGTTTATTTATAGCCAATGGTGTAGAATCAATTCCCTTCAGAGGAATAGGAACTTCCAGAGGCTCTAGACTAAGACCGCAGCGTTTAGCAAATGACCAATCCATAAGACTCAGGGCAGCGCCTGAATCCACATAGGCATCGACGGAAATGGAAGACAGTGAAAAAATCAGAGTCACAGACAAAATGAACTTAGACTGCAGAGTATCAATGGCAAAAGATTTATCAACCCTTTTTGTGCGTTTAGAGCATGCTGATATAACATGAGCTGAATCACCACAATAAAAACACAAACCATTTTTCCGCCTATAATTTTGCCGTTCACTTCTGGACTGAATTCTATCACATTGCATAGTCTCAGGTGCCTGTTCAGAAGACACCGCCAACTGGTGCACGGGTTTGCGCTCCCGTAAACGCCGATCAATCTGAATGGCCATAGCCATAGACTCATTCAGACCTGTAGGCGCAGGGAACCCCACCATAATATCCTTAATGGCCTCAGAAAGACCATTTCTGAAGTTTGCAGCCAGGGCGCACTCATTCCACTGAGTAAGCACCGACCATTTCCGAAATTTCTGACAATATATTTCCGCTTCATCATGCCCCTGAGAGAGGGCTAATAAAGCCTTTTCAGCCTGAATCTCTAGGTTAGGTTCCTCATAGAGCAATCCCAATGCCAGAAAAAACGCATCCACACTGAGCAATGCAGGATCCCCTGGTGCCAATGCAAATGCCCAATTCTGAGGGTCGCCCCGTAGGAACGATATAACAATCTTGACCTGTTGAGCAGGGTCTCCAGAGGAGCGAGATTTCAAAGAGAGAAACAATTTACAATTGTTCCTGAAATTCAGGAAGGTAGATCTATCTCCAGAAAAAAACTCTGGAATAGGAATTCTAGGTTCAGACATGGGAGTGTGAACAACGAAATCCTGTATGTTTTGAACCTTTGCCGCGAGATTACTCAGGCTGGAAGCCAAACTCTGGACATCCATGATAAACAGCTAAGATCAGAGCCATTCAAGGGTTAAGAGGAGGTAAGAAGCAGCTAGACAGCAATTAAGGGCTAGGCAGCAAAACTCTGAAGGGAAAAAAAAAAAAAATTTCCCTTGAACACTTCTTTTTCTCCCGGCTATACTGTCATGAATCCCCAATGGCTAGGGATAGCACAGGACAAGCAAAGTAAAACAAATATCGGACGAGCTCTAGGGTGATGGAACCTGGGCAGACCGCTGCCCTACGCCTGACAAACGCAACTAGAGATAGCCAGGGAGCGTGCCTACGTTGGTTCTAGACGCCACGCACCAGCCTAAGAGCTAACTAGTACTGCAGAGAAAACAAAGACCTCACTTGCCTCCAGAGGAATTAACCCCAAAAGGTATAGATGCCCCCCACATGTATTGACGGTGAAATGAGAGGAAGGCACACACATAGAGATGATGTATATAGCTTTAGCAAATTGAGGCCCGCTGTAAACTAGAAAGCAGAGCGATACAAAAGGGGACTGAGCGGTCAGCAAAAAACCCTAATCAAAAAAACCATCCTGAGATTACAAGAACCCATGTGCCAACTCATGGCACATGGGGAGAACCTCAGTCCACTAGAGCAACCAGCTAGCATAGAGACATTCTAAGCAAGCTGGACCAAAAACCAAACAACTGAAAATCAGCACTTAGCTTATCCTGAAAGATCTGGGAGCAGGTAGGCAGGAACCAAACAGAGCACATCTGAACACATTGATAGCCGGCAAGGGAAATGACAGAAAGGCCAGGTAAAATAGGAAACACCCAGCCTTTGATGGACAGGTGGAAACCAAAGGCCGCAACCCACCAAAGTCACCCAGTACCAGCAGTAACCACCAGAGGGAGCCCACAAACAGAATCCACAACAGTGTCCATCTGCTGGGTTGGTTAGTGAAAGAGATGTCAGTCCCCATTATACTAGTTCTACTTGGTTTCAATTGATGCAACTTGTTGGTGTCTGCCATTAATTTTTGGAAATTTGAACACTCCTGTTTGGGTCTCCGTCATGCGTATTGCCTGTAGCAGTATGCCTCCGAGATCAGCAGGCCTCCACTTCCTTTGAGTCAACTACCCGTGTTACTATCCTTAGATTTTTCTGACAATAGTAGTCTATGAAACTGATATTTGTGCCACCTGAGTGTAGTTGAGCATGAACGCAGGTTGAGCTGTTGCATGTGGTATCAGGGCTCCCAGCACACCAGGCCTAAACCAATCCCTGACCCACCTTGACTTAATTTGACATTCAATTGAAAGCTGTAAATCCTAGCCCAGACCCCGATACCCCATCCATGGCTGATTTGCTACCATGCCATGTTAAAATGTGCACTGTTGGTGAATTGAGGCCACTTTCCTGGTGTCTGCCCCTCATTTGATGTGTTTTGGCAGCATTTTTGCCCATTTGAAGGTGTTGTGTATGTGATTGTTTTTGCCTCCCATTGACTGCAATGGCATTCTGCAGTGTTTGGCGAATATTGTAAACTCGGCAATCATAATCCGAACCAAACACTAAAATATTAGCTAATTTCTAGTCATCATCAGTTAAACCTCTTGCAATACATGCTTCTTGGAAAGTAGCAAAACAGTTTCCTTCAGTTGTTCTGAGATTCTTAAACTATGTTGCTCCTCTAACATTAAGAAGGAGAGTTCGGAGAAAGTATTTTTGTCTGTCTGATGGTCACGGCCAGAGGTATTTTCGTTTTTTCATTTTTTATTCCCCTTCTTCACAGAGCCATAATTTTGTGCGGTGATGTTACAAAAAAGGGCAATTTCACGGTTGTTTTTTTTCTTTACCATGTTCACTAAATGCTGAAACTCACCTGTCATTATGGTTTTCCATGTTATTACAAGATCATAAACACCAAACATGTCTTGGTTCTTTTTTATTTAAGTGGTGAAAAAAAAAAAATCCAAATTTAGTAAGAAAAAAAATAGGGCGCTATTTTTCGAGACCTGTACTGTCTCCATTTTTCATGATCTGTAGCTGGTTGAGTGATTATTTTTTGTGCACTGAGCTGACGTTTTTATTGATACCAGTTTTATGTAGATACAATCTTTTTATCGCCCTTTATTGCTTTTTATTGCAATGTAGCAACGACCAAAAAAGTAATTCTGATGCTTTTAATTGTTTTCTCGTTACACCATTAACCCCTTCACCCCAAAGCCTGTTTTCACCTAAGTGACACGGCCAATTTTTACAATTCTGACCACTGTCACTTTATGAGGTCATAACTCTGAAACGCTTCAACGGATCCTGGTGATTCTGAGAATATTTTCTCGAGACATATTGTACTTTATGATACTGGTAAAACTTCTTCGATATGACTTGCATTTATTTGTGAAAAAAAACAGAAATTTGTCGAAAATTATGAAAATTTCGCAATTTTCAAATTTTTCGTTTTTATGCCCTTAAATTAGAGAGTTATATCACATAATATAGTTAATAAACAACATTTCCCACATGTCTAATTTACATCAGCACAATTTTGGAAACATAATTTTTTTTTGTTAGGGAGTTATAAAGGTTAAAAGTTGACCAGCGATTTCTCATTTTTGCAACAAAATTTGCAAAACCATTTTTTTTACGGACCACTTCACACTTGAAGTGACTTTGAGGGGTTTATATGACAGAAAATGCTCAAAAGTGACACCATTCTAAAAACTGCACCCCTCAAGGTACTCAAAACCACATTCAAAAAGTTTATTAACCCTTCAGGTGCTTCACAGGAATTTTTGGAATCTTTAAAAAAAATTGAACATTTAACTTTTTTTTCACAAAATTTTTACTTCAGATCCAATTTGTTTTATTTTACCAAGGGTAACAGGAGAAATTGGACCAAAAAAGTTGTTGTACAATTTGTCCTAAGTACGCCGATACCCCACATGTTGGGGTAAACCATTGATTGGGCACATGGCAGAGCTCGGAAGGGAAGGAGCGCCATTTGACTTTTCAATACAAAATTGCCTGGAATTGAGATCGGAACCCATGTCGTGTTTGGAGAGCCCCTGATGTACCTAAACAGTAGAAACCCCCCACAAGTGACCCCATATTGGAAACTAGACCCCCCACGGAACTTATCTAGATGTGTTGTGAGAACTTTGAACCCCCAAGTGCTTCACTACAGTTTATAACGCAGAGCCGCGAAAATAAAAAATATATTTTTTTCCACGAAAATTATATTTTAGCCCCATGTTTTTATTTTCCCAAGGGTAAGGCTGGTTTCACACTTGCGTTTTTATCTGCATGCGTTTTTTAAAAAAACACATGTGTGAAAAAACGCATGTAAACGCGGTTTTTATAGAAAAACACAAGAAAACAAGAAAAAAACCAAAAAAGCCTAACCCTACCCCTAACCCTAACCCTACCCCTAACCCTAACCTGAAATACGTGGCACTGAAATACGTTTATATACGTATATAAGTGCCACGATATTTCAGTGGCCACGTATATAAGTGCCACGTATATAAGTGCCACGTATATAAGTGCCACGTATATAAGTGCCACGTATTTCACGTAAATGCCACGATATTTCAGTGCCACGTATTTCACTGAAATATTGTGGCACTTAAATACGTGGCACTGAAATACGTGTCACTGAAATATCGTGGCACTGAAAGACGTGGCACTGAAATACGTGGCACTGAAATATCGTGGCACTGAAATATTGTGGCACTGAAATACGTGGCACTGAAATACGTGGCACTATGACTGTCAGAAAATGTTCTTTAAACGGTTAGGGGTGAGTTTAGGGGTAGGGTTAGGGTTAGGGTTTGGATCCCTTTATCACCTTGATGGTGGTGGGTGACTTTTTAGTGTGTGTTCTGTTTTTTTTCTATAAAAACGCATGCGTATTTAACGCAAACAAACGCGTTTAACGAAAACTCCCCAATTCTAACTGAAACCCTAACCCCTACCCTAACCCCAGCCCTAACCCTAGCCCTAACCCCAACCCTAACCCTAGCCCTAACCCTAGTCCTAATCCTAGCGCTACTTTCACACTAGCGTTTTTTTGCATACGTCGCAATGCGTCGTTTTGGCGAAAAAACGCATCCTGCAAAGTCATCTGCAGGATGCGTTTTTTCCCCATAGACTAACATTAGCGACGTATTGACACACGTCGCAAGCGTCGTGCGACGGTTGCGTCGTGTTGTGGCGGACCGCCAGCAGCAAAAAACGTTACATGTAACTTTTTTTGTGCCGACGGTCCACCATTTCCGACCACGCATGCGCGGCTGGAACTCCGCTCCCATCTCCCCGCACCTCCCAATGGGGCAGCGGATGCGTGGAAAAACAGCATCCGCTGCCCCCGTTGTGCGGCGCTTGCACAGTATGCGTCGGTATATCGGGCCGACGCAGCGTGACGGCCCGGTACCGACGCTAGTGTGAAAGTAGCCTAACGGGAAAATGGAAATAAATATATTTTTTTAAATTTTATTATTTTTCCCTAACTAAGGGGGTGATGAAGGGGGATTTGATTTACTTTTATAGCGTTTTTTGGGCGGATTTTTATGGTTGGCAGCCATCACACACTAAAAGACGCTTTTTATTGCAAAAAATAGTTTTTGCATCACCACATTTTGAGAGCTATAATTTTTCCATATTTTGGTCCACAGAGTCATGTGAGATCTTGTTTTTTGCAGGACGAGTTGACGTTTTTATTGGTATCATTTTCGGGTACATGACATTTTTTGATCCCTTTTTATTCCGATTTTTGGGAGGCGGAATGAACAAAAACCAGCAATTCCTGAAATTCTTTTAGGGGGGGCGTTTATACCATTCCGCGTTTGGTAAAAAGGATAAAGCAGTTTTATTCTTCGGGTCAGTACGATTACAGCGATACCTCATTTATGTAATTTTTTTATGTTTTGGCGCTTTTACACAATAAAAACTATTTTATATAAAAAAATAATTGTTTTTGCATCGCTTTATTCTGAGGACTATAACTTTTTTATTTTTCTGCTGATGATGCTGTATGGCGGCTTTTTTTTTGCGGGACAAGATGACGTTTTCAGCGGTACCATGGTTATTTATATCCGTCTTTTTGATCGCGTGTTATTCCACTTTTTGTTTGGCGGTATGAGAATAAAGCGTTGTTTTTTGCCTCGGTTTTTTTTTTTTTTTTTTACGGTGTTCACTGAAGGGGTTAGCTAGTGATATACTTTTATAGGTGGGGTTGTTACGGACGCGGCAATACTAAATATGTGTACTTTTATTGTGTGATATTTTTTTTTTATTTAGATAAAGAAATGTATTTATGGGAATATTTTTTTTTTCTTTATTTAGGAATTTTTTATTTTTTTTTTTTTTTTTTTACACATGTGGAAATTTTTTTTTTTTACTTTGTCCAGGGGGGGGGGGACATCACAGATCGGTGATCTGACAGTGTGCACAGCACTCTGTCAGATCACCGATGTGACAGGCACATTGCAGAGGCTTGCCGGCGCCTGCTATGAGGAATTCTCAGCAGACGCCGGCAAGCAGGGTCATCTCATGACCCGGAAGGAGTCCCGCGGCCATCTTGGATCCGGGGACTCCTTCCAGGACACCGGAGCAGCGCGATCTCATCGCGTTGCTCCGGTGGGAGAGCGCAGGGAGCCCCCGTCCCTGCGCGATCCCCCTCTATGCCGCTGTCACTATTGACAGTGGCATCAGAGGGGTTAAATGCCCGCGATCGGCGACAGCGCCGATCGTGGGCATTGCTGCGGGGTGTCAGCTGTCATATACAGCTGACACCCGCACCCGATCACCGCGGCGCTCAGCGCGAGACCGCGGTGATCGGGGCACCGTACTAGTACTGCGGCTGGCACTAATGCAGTGCCGGCAGCGCAGTACTAGTACGGCGCATGTCGCAAAGGGGTTAAGCAATCTTGTTTATTCTTTTTTTATTTTGATCGGGAAAGTCTGAATGTGTTGGTACCAAATATGTGCATATTTGATTTTTTTTATTTATCTTTTTATTTTGAATAGGAAGAAGGGTGATTTGAACAGTTTTTTTAATTTTTAAATATTTTTAAAAACATTTTTAAAGACTAGATGCTGCACTACTTTTATCGCCTCTGCTACACTTAGGCGATGATCAGATCGCCTGTGTGTAGCAGAAATCCTCATTTGCTATGAGCGCCGACCACCCCCGGGTCGCCAAGCTACAGAAAGCCTCTGGGACCATGCTCACAGCATGATATCAGAAGCTTTCAGTATAGGTATAATGCACTGCAATGCTAGTGTACTGCAATGCATTATACCTGCAATGAAAGTAAAAAAAAGTAAAAGTCCCATAAAGGAACTAGGTGAAAAAGAAATTTTTTTTCAAGAATAAGTAAAAAAAAATTACAATATAATAATAATTAAAAAAGTCAACTATTACACATTTTTTTGTAAAAAAAATTAAAAAGTACACGTTTGGTATCACCGCGTCTGGAAAAATCCAGTCTATAAAAGTGCAAGACTAGTTAACCCCTTCAGTGAACACCGTAAAAAACACAAAAAAGTAGCAAATTATGCTTATTATACCGCTTCAAAAAAGTGGAATAAAATGCAATCAAAAAGACGAATGTAAATAAAAATAATATTACTGAAAACGCCATCTTGACCCCCACAAAAAACAAGCCACCATACAACTCCATTAGCGGAAAAATAAAAAAGTTATAGCTCTCAGAATAAAGCAATGCAAAAATAATTATAATAATTATTTTTTCTATAAAAGTTTTTATTCTGTTTAAGTGCCAAAACATACAAAAAAATAAATGTGGCATTGCTGGAATCGTACTGACCCGAAAAATAAAACTTCCTTATCAATTTTACCACACGCAGAACAGAGAAAAAAATAAAAAAATAAAAACAATTCCTGAATTTCTGGTTTTTGTTCATTCTGCCTCCACCAAAATCAGAATAGAGAGCGATCAAAAAATGGCACGTGCATGAAAATGGTACCAATAAAAGTCTGCTTGTCCCACAAAAATCAAGCCCTCACATGACTCTGTGGGCCGAAATATGGAAAAACTATAGCTCTCAAAATATAGCAACGCAAAAACTTCTTCTTGCTAAAAAAATATTTTTTTATTGTATGACAGAAGCTAAACATTAAAAAAAAATATAAATCTGGTATCACTGTAATCGCCCCGACCAAAGAATAAAGTCGCCTAATCACTTTTACCGCATGATGAACAGCGTAAAAAATATATAAAACCAATTCTTCACCTGCTTTGGATTTGTTCATTCTGCCTCCCAAAGATCACAGTAAGGTTCGGCGCACAATTATCCTACACTCTACGCTGATCGCTTGCATCTGGGTTTCCATGTAAATCTCTGAAATATGTGATTCAGACAGAACCACCAACGGAAGAGTCGCTATAATGAGGCAGATGGAGGCACTGTGAATGCCATAGGACCTGTCATCCAGCGGTGTCCGTCTTTTTTGGCGTGCATAAAAACGCAGTCCACCATAGTTTTGTGCACCTCTGAATGGAAGGATGATGCTCAACAGATGCCAGACGGAGTCCAGTGTAACTCTGCTGCCTCATGATATTGAATGGATCCCTCAGGGGATTCATCTGTCACGTAGCTTGTAGATTTATATGGATATACCAAAATATGGGTTCAGCATAGAGCGCTGGATAAATGTGATCACAAACATTATGAAAAATGTTCCCAATAAAAGCTTCAACTCAATCAACAAAAAAAGGCCCAACTCAGGTCTGTCATCTATTAGCAGAAATATAGGAGGCTTCCATGTTACTGGTAGCACAAAGGCTCTGGAAAAGCCAAAAGAAATTCAGCAAATTCTGTGTTCCCCAATCCAAATCCATTTGTATTCACATTTGGCAGGGATATAATTTCCAAAATGGGGTCACTTGGGGCATTCCATTGTTTAGGCACACCAGGGGCTCTCCAAATACGACATGGTGTTTGATCTCAATTCCAGCCAATTTTGCGATGAAAAATATCAAATGGCGTTCCATCCCTTCTGTGCTCTTCCATGCACCCAAATAGAGGTTTACCTCCATACATGGGGTATCAGCATACTCAGGAAAAATTGCATAACAACTTTTGGGGTCCAATTTCTCCTGTTACCCATGGGAAAAAAAATTGGGGGGCAAAAAATAATTTCTGTGGAAAAAATATAATTTTTTATTTTCACGGCTCTACGTTATAAACTTCTGTGAAGCACTTGGGGCTTCAAAATGCTCACCACACATTTAGATAAGTCCCTTTGGGGTCTAGTTTCCAAAATAAGGTCACTTATGGGGGGTTTCCACTGTTTAGGTACATCAGGGACTCTCCAATGCGACATGGCATCCAAACTTAATTCCAGCCAATTTTGGTTTGAAACTGTCAAACGGTGCCCCTTCCCTTCCGAGCTCTGCCATGCGCCCAAACAGTGGCTTACCCCACATATGGGGTATCAGCATTCTCAGGACAAATTACACAACAACTTTTTGGGTCCAATATCTCCTGTTACCTTTTGGAAAATAGAAAATTGGGGCGAAAATATCATTTTTGTGGAAAAAATATTACTTTTTATTTTCACGGCTCTACGTTATTATCTTCTGCAAAAGATTCAAAGTGCTCACACATCTAGATAAGTGCCTTGGGGGTCTAATTTCCAAAATGGGGTCACTTATGAGAGGTTTTCACTGTTTAGGCACATCAGGGGCTCTCCAAACGTGACATGTCGTCCTCTCTCAATTCCAGCCAATTTTGCATTCAAAACCTCAAATGGTGCTACTTCCCTTCCGAGCCCTGCTTTCCTGTGCCCCTAAAGAGTGGTATTCCTCCACAGCTGGGGTATCGTTGTACTCAGGAGAAATTGCGCAATAAATATTGTGGTTTATTTTCTCCTGATACCCTTGACAAAGTAAAATAAAGTTGTGCCCGAAGTAAAATTTTTGTGAAAAAAGTTAAATGTTCATTTTCTCCTTCAATATTGCTTCAATTCTTGTGAAGCACGTGAAGGGTTAATAAACTTTTTTAATGTGGTTTTGAACACCTTGTGGCATGCAGTTTTTAGAATAGTGTCAATTTTGGGTATTTTCTCTCATATAGGCCCTCAAAATGACTTCAAATGTGAGGAGGTCCTAAAAAAATGGTTTTATAGATTTTGTTGGAAAAATGAGAAATCACTGCACAAATTTTAACCATTATAACTTTCTAACAAACAAAAAAATTGTTTCAAAAATTGTGCTGATGTAAAGTAGATGTGTGAGAAATGTTATTTATTAAACCTGCTGTAATGTTCAGGTCCATATGATCCAAAATGAAATTTGAGACCCTGCACATTATTTATTATGCGGATCTGAAACTTGACATTAATTTTTTCACCATTTGAGAGGTTGTTACTAGGAGTGTTGTTTTTTTTTTTAACTTTTTGCTACATGGCGATTGTTACACTTGTACTGGTTGGCTAATTATTTCTGCCTGCAAAATGTATTTGTTTTCCTGTGTACTTCATCTCGGTATTCAAAAGGGTGGAGGTTTCACTGTTCTTATCAGTGAGCAAGCACTCATCCAGTCATTTCTCTTTCAATTCTGTAAGAGAGGACACAAGTAGTTTCACTTTCAATCCTGAGAGAGAAGACACTAGATTCTGTGATAGAGGACACTGAGCTGTGAATACACATCTTTATAAGCATGTTTTCTCTATTATTGTTATTTATTTATATAGCTTGTTTTTTTATTTCATAGTGTTAAATCTACCACGTGCATAATTTCCAAATTTGGATAAAAATGTTTAGAATATGTTGCTGAACTGGAAGAGCTTGTCAACGCTTCTGATCCAGAAGATGATATCTCAAAGGAAAATGTGTCCAAAGAGGAGGACCACATGAGTGATGGGGAAAGCAAAGCTGAAAATTATGATTCTGAAGTGGAATATGATACCCAGATAACTAGTCGGATGCAAGAAATCCATTCTAAAATCAAGGATGTAATTTGGAACTTGCAGCTTAGTCATGCTGCTAGATTGTCCTCTGAAAATATCATAAAATCTACACCTGGTCCTACTAGCTACCCTATATCAGGAATATCTGATATAGGATCAGCATTCGCATTGTTCCTAAATATGACTATCCTAAATATTATAATACAAATGATATTGAGGGACAACAAGTTTATGGTGATAAATGGAACAAATTAGAAGTGACAGCTCTAAATGCTTAACTTGGTTTACTTCTTTTAGCAGGAGTAAACAAATTTTAAAAAAGTTTGTGAAATACCGAAACTGGTCAACACATATTTAGAGCTACAATGTCTCTTGAAAGGTTTCATGAGATTTCTAGAGTACTGAGGTTTGATAATGAAACAGATCGAAATGATAGAAGTGCTAAAGATAAATTAGCCCAAATTAGAAATGCTCAAAAAAGTAAAGGGAAAACTAAAATCGCACATCCTAGATATCACTCAATGAAATATTCCAGTTGTAAATCTTTATTCATTACATAGTGGAATGTATTGAGAACAATAAAACTTAAAAATGATCAACGTACATCACAACTAATATTCCACGGAGGTCTGGAGTTGGAAGGATGCTAAAAATCAAAGTGGAAAATTAAGTTACAGGCTTATCCAACTTCAGTGGAAATGCCTCAAGACAAGGAAATGATGTTCAGTAGTGTGTGTGGCTTCCACGTTCCTGTATGATCTTCCTACAATGCTTGGCATGCTCCTGATGAGGCAGTGGATGGTCTCCTGAGGGATCTCCTCAAAGACTTGTACTAAAGCATCTGCCAACTCCTGGACAGTCTGGTGCAATGTGACATTGGTAGATGTTGCGAGACATGATGTCCCAGATGTGTTCAATCGGATTCAGGTCTGGGGAACGAGTGGGCCAGTCCATAGCTTCAACGCCTTCATCTTGCAGGAACTGTTGACACACTCCAGCCATATGAGGTCTGGCATTGTCCTGCATTAGACGGAACCCAGGGCCAACTGCAACAGCATATATTCTCACAAGGGGTCTGAAATCTCATCTCAGTACCTAATGGCAGTCAGGCAACCTCTCGTGAGCACATGGAGGGCTGTGCATCCCTCAAAAAAAATGCCACCCCACACCATTGCTGACCCACTGCCAAATTGGTCATGCTGAAGTATGCTGCAGGCAGCAGATCGCTCTCCATGGTGTCTCCAGACTCTGTCATGTCTGTCACATGTGCTCAGTGTGAACCTGCTTTCATCTGTGAAGAGCATAGGGCACCAGTGGTGAATTTGCCAATCCTGGTGTTCTGTGGCAAATGCCAAGCATCCTGCACGGTGTTGCGCTGTGAGCGCAACCCCCATCTGTGGACGTCGGGCACTCATACCATCTTCATGGAGTCAGTATCTTACTGTTTCTGCAGACACATGCACATTTGTGGCCTGCTGGAGGTCATTTTGCAGGGCGCTGGCAGTGCTCCTCCTGTTCCTCCTTGCACAAAGGCTGAGGTAGCGGTCCTGCTGCTGGGTTGTTGCCCTCCTTCAGCCCCCTCCATGTCTCCTGGTGTACTGAACTGTCTCCTGGTAGCGTCTCCAGCTCTGGACACTACACTGACACATACAGCAAACCTTCTTGCCACAGCTTGCATTGATGTGCCATCCTGGATGAGCTGCACTACCTGAGCCCACTTGTGTGGGTTGTAGAGTCCGTCTCATGCTACCGCAAGTGTGAAAGCACAACCAACATTCAAAAGTAACCAAAACATCAGCCAGAAAGCATTGGTACTGAGATGTGGCCTGTGGTCACCACTTGCAGAACCACTCCTTTATTGAATGTGTCTTGATAATTGCCAATAATTTTTATCTGTTGTCTATTCCATTCGCACAACAACATGTGAAATTGATTATCAAATAGTGTTGCTTCCTAAGTGGACAGTTTGATTTCACATAAGATTGATTTACTTGGAGTTATATTCTGTTGTTTAAGTGTTCCCTTTATTTTTTTGAGCAGTGTATAATATTGGTGAAGCTGTAACTGTCGATGAACTGATGGCATTTCGAGGTAGATGCCCGTTCAGACAATACATACTGAATAAGCCAGCAAAGTATGGCATCAAGATATGGACACTTTGTGACAGCAAAAGTTCATACGTTGTTGTAAAATCCTATAATAACACTGGTCAACAGCATTTTTGGTGCCAAAGATATTTCATCGAATTTAGGGTATTTTTGGGGTGCTGATTCTGAATATGTCATCAGTTTTGCCAGATTGGCTCAAGTTATTGAGATTTTTGGTATCTTATTTATAGCACTTGTTGGTAAATGCGACGCATCATCTCATTAATTTCTTTGGATTAGTACTTGAACTGAGCAGTTCTCAATATAGTTTTGTGTTAATTAGTGTTCTAAAAGTTTGTTCATAGCTTGATTTTTGCACTAACTTTATGTTGTTGTCTGTTTTCCAGTGAAAAGCATGAACTCATCAAGAAGAAGTTGTCTTAACGATCCAGACTCATTCTGTTACATTTGTGGTGAATACACACTGCCAAAACATAGAAGAAACATAACAGACTTCGTAAAAAAAGTGTATTTTGCCTATTTTGGGGTTATGCTTGGGGACCAAGACAAGTTTTGGGCACCACACATAGTGTGCAAAGCATGTATCGAATTATTACGAAAATGGAGCAAAGGACAAAGAAAAAGCTTCAAATTTGGTGTTCCAATGGTGTGGAGAGAGCCAAAAAATCATCATGACATCATGATGACTGTTATTTATGGTAAACACAGGTACAGGCACATCTTCACAATGAGGGACAGGCCTTCTTGCAGATTCCATGTTACTCCCATTTTCGTTTCTTATGCTTATTGAATCCTTGCACTTGCACTGCACAGAAATAACAGTCATCATGATGATTTTTTGGCTCTCTCCACACCATTGGAACACCAAATTTGAAGCTTTTTCTTTGTCCTTTGCTCCATTTTCGTAATAATTCGATACATGCTTTGCACACTATGTGTGGTGCCCAAAACTTGTCTTGGTCCCCAAGCATAACCCCAAAATAGGCAAAATACACTTTTTTTACGAAGTCTGTTATGTTTCTTCTATGTTTTGGCAGTGTGTATTCACCACAAATGTAACAGAATGAGTCTGGATCGTTAAGACAACTTCTTCTTGATGAGTTCATGCTTTTCACTGGAAAACAGACAACAACATAAAGTTAGTGCAAAAATCAAGCTATGAACAAACTTTTAGAACACTAATTAACACAAAACTATATTGAGAACTGCTCAGTTCAAGTACTAATCCAAAGAAATTAATGAGATGATGCGTCGCATTTACCAACAAGTGCTATACATAAGATACCAAAAATGTCAAAAACTTGAGCCAATCTGGCAAAATTGATAGCATATTCAGAATCAGCACCCCAAAAATACCCCAAATTCATTAAAATATTTTGGACACCAGAAAAAAATTTTTTTTTTGTTGACCTGTGTAATAAATAATAATATATAATCACTTACATATTGATAAGGTACAGGGATTCAAAATAATGAGCCAGAGGCTAGGTAGAGTGTGTATGTCAGCTATTCCGGAGATCCTGGGTTGACCATCTGTTCCCTCAGCTGTCCCCTGCATATCAAAACCTAAAGGTTTCTTGTCAAAGTCAACCTATATTTGAACGGCTAGCGTTACTTCTAGCTGGTAAACAAGCAATACAACATGAGGTAATGCATAGAGTCAGTAGGAATATACTGGAATCTGCTTTTAAGGTATAGGCAATGGACATGGAACTGGTTTACCTTATGTGGATATTTTGTAGGAGAAGATAGTAACCCATGAAAGCCTATGGGACGGATTTGTATATAAACCGTCTCTTCTCAGCATGGGTTGGGTTCTCATACCTTGAGGCTCTCTACATGGACGAACACATCATCACACAAGACCATATCTAAGATCAATGCTTGCTTCCATTTTCTTTTTAACCTAATTCTTAATTTTGTGTGCAATGAACTTATAATTTACTTTTTCTTCATTTTTGTAATCACTCTTTTTGAATGGACATTAAAAGAGTTCTGTTTATCCACACAATTCTATTTTTGATTTTTCTTCTCAATCCTCACATGAGATACTTTTTCTAACAGTTGTAAACACTCAAGGGCATACAGGAAGAAACCCTGGAGAAAAAGCACAAAATGTCACATGTGACAACTTTTTCACATCCTACCAACTGGGCCAGATGTTGTGAAAAAAACAACTTACCATGCTGGGTACTATAAGAAAAAACAAGCCAGAACTTCCGCAAAGTATCCTTACTAAAAGAGATGTGTATAGTTCTACTTTTTACTTTACTGGAGATACAACAGTTGTATCTTAAGTTCCCGAAAAAAAAAATAAACATGTAATTCTAATGAGCACAATGCACCATGACAATGCAATAAGTAATCAAGAAGACAGAAAGCCGGACATAATATTAGATTATAATGCCACAAAAAGGGCAGTTAATACGCTAGATCAAGCAATATAGTCATACACATGCAAACGAAAACTAAACTTTGGCTAATGATAATATTTTACAACATTCTGGATGTTTCAGCATACAATGCACTTGTTATATGGAGAGAAATTGACCCCAATTGGAATGGAAATAAGCTGCATAAAAGAAAAAGTTTTATTGAAGAATTAGGAAAATTCTTAGTTAGGCTGTATATCTAAGCCAGAAAAGTAAACTCCAGATGTGAAGGAGCAGCAGACGTTGTGAAGAGTGTCCAGCAGCATGCTCAAGAAAGAGACTCCATGGCCTCCATTAGCACAGCTACCAGCCAGAAAGGAAGACATGTGCTAGGTGTGCAAAATATCTATGTAAAGGACATGTGTTTTATTATTGTGTTCAAAGTAAAAATACATGAACCTGTTCAACTTTTTATAAATAAAAAAGAAAATCTGAAGTTTTCATTATTTTTAATTTGTTGTTTTATAAAATACTAGATGTTTCCAGCCAGCTAACGCTCGGCACGCTCATTGCTATCTAATTTATGCTGCTGGTGAATAAACTAAAGTAAATAATGACAACATTCAATAGCGCTTATGCAGGTGGTAAATTAACTTAAATTGAAGCTAACAATAGTGTGGTGATGTGTTGGGGGCGGGATTATGTGTGGTGATGTGGTGGGGGCACGGGATTATGTGTGGTAATGGGGTGGGGGGCGGGATTATGTGTGGTAATGGGCGGGATTATGTGTGGAAATGGGGTGGGGGGCAGGATTATGTGTGGTAATGGGGTGGGGGGCAGGATTATGTGTGGTAATGGAGTGGGGGGGCGGGATTATGTATGGTGATGTGTTGGGGGTGGGATTATATGTAATGATGTGGTGGGGGGCGGGATTATGTGTGGTAATGGGGTGGGAGGCGGGATTTTGTGTGGTAATGTGTTGGGGTGGCGGGATTAGGTGTGGTGATGTGGTGGGATTATGTGTGGTGATGTGGTGGGGGGGCGAGATTATGTGTGGTAATGTGGTGGGGGGCGGGATTATGTGTAGTAATGTGGGGGGGCGGGATTATGTGTGGTGATGTGGTGGGGGGAGGGATTATGTGTGGCGATGGGGTGGGGGGCGGGATTATGTGTGGTGATGGGGTTGGGGGGTGGGATTGTGTGGTGATGGGGTGGGGGGTGGGATTATGTGTGGTGGTGATGTATTGGGGGCGTGGGATTATGTGTGTTGATGTGTTGGGGGTGCGGGATTATGTGTGGTGATGTGTTGGGGGCGCGGGATTATGTGTGGTGATGTGGTGGGGTTGTGGGATTATGTGTGGTGATGTGGTGGGGGGCGGGATTATGTGTGGTGATGGGGTGGGGGGCGGGATTATGTGTGGTAATGTGGTGGGGGGGCTGGATTATGTGTGGTAATGTGGTGGTGGAGGGGGATTATCTCTAGTAATGTGGTGGTGGGGCGGAATTATGTGTGGTAATGTGGTGGGGGCGGGATTATGTGTGGTAATGTAGTGGGGGGCGGGATTATGCGTTGTAATGTGGTGGGGGGCGGGATTATGTGTGGGAATGTGGTGGGGGCGGGATTATATGTGGTAATGTGTTGGGGGGCGGGATTATGTGTAGTAATGTGTTAAGGTGGCGGGATTATGTGTGGTGATGTGGCGGAGTGCGGGATTATGTGTGGTAATGTGGTGGGGGCGGGATTATGTGTGGTAATGTGGTGGGGTGGCGGGATTATGTGTGGTAATGTGGTGGGGGCGGGATTATGTGTGGTAATGAGGTGGGGGCGGGATTATCTGTGCTAATGTGTTGGGGGGGTTGGGATTATGTGTAGTAATGTGTTAAGGTGGCGGGATTATGTGTGGTGATGTGGCGGAGTGCGGGATTATGTGTGGTAATGTTGTGGGGGCGGGATTATCTGTGGTAATGTGGTGGGGGCGGGATTATGTGTGGGAATGTGGTGGGGGCGGGAATATATGTGGTAATGTGGTGGGGGGGCTGGATTATGTGTGGTAATGTGGTGGTGGAGGGGGATTATCTGTAGTAATGTGGTGGTGGGGCAGAATTATGTGTGGTAATGTGGTGGGGGCGGGATTATGTGTGGTAATGTAGTGGGGGGCGGGATTATGCGTTGTAATGTGGTGGGGGGCGGGATTATGTGGGGGAATGTGGTGGGGCGGGATTATATGTGGTAATGTGTTGGGGGGGCGGGATTATGTGTAGTAATGTGTTAAGGTGGCGGGATTATGTGTGGTGATGTGGCGGAGTGCGGGATTATGTGTGGTAATGTGGTGGGGGCGGGATTATGTGGTAATGTGGTGGGGTGGCAGGATTATGTGTGGTAATGTGGTGGGGGGCGGGATTATGTGTGGTAATGTGGTGGGGGCGGGATTATCTGTGGTAATGTGTTGGGGGGGCGGGATTATGTGTAGTAATGTGTTAAGGTGGCGGGATTATGTGTGGTGATGTGGCGGAGTGCGGGATTATGTGTGGTAATGTGGTGGGGGGCAGGATTATGTGTGGTAATGTGGTGGGGTGGCGGGATTATGTGTTATGATCCGGTGACTTTGGAGCCGCATGAACTTTCTCTGGAGTAGGTGGAAACTGTACTGACTGCAAAACCTGAACTAACACCGCAACTAGAAGTAGCCGTGGGGTGTGCCTAACAAACCCTAAACACCTTGACACAGCCGGAGGACTAAATACCCCTATAGATGGAAATAGGAATACTACCTTGCCTCAGAGCAGAACCCCAAAGGATAGGCAGCCCCCCACGAATATTGACTGTGAGTAGGAGAGGAAAGACACACGCAGGCAGAAAACAGGATTCAGCAAAAGAGGCCACTCTAGCTAAATAGGGAAAAATAGGACAGAATACTAAGCAGTCAGTATTAAAACCCCTTTCAAAAATATCCACAGCAGATAATACAAAAAGTTCCACAATCTAACTAAAGACATGGAATGAGTATCTGCCACTCCAGAGAATCCAACAAGACTGAGAAAATACTGACACAATCTAAGCTGGACAAAAAAAAACACTGAATAGCACAGAATTATTAAGCACACAGCATGTGTGCCACAGAAACAAAACCAGACACTTATCTTTGCTGATTTGGCAGAAGGCAGAAGGAACCAAACCAGGAACAAAACCTCCCAACAACCATGGACAACTGGCAAGGACTAATGAATCCTGCATGCCTAAATACCCCAGTCAGAACTGCAATCAGCAGATACACCTGACCAGGACTGCAACTCAGGGACAACTGCATTACCACCTACAACCACCGGAGGGAGCACAAAAGCAGAATTCACAACAGTACCCCCCCTTGAGGAGGGGTCACCGAACCCTCACCAGAGCCCCCAGGCCGATCAGGACGAGCCAGATGAAAAGCATGAACCAAATCAGCAGCATGGACATCAGAGGCAAAAACCCAAGAATTATCCTCCTGGCCATAACCCTTCCACTTGACAAGATACTGAAGCCTCCGCCTCGAAAAACAAGAATCCAAAATCTTCTCAACCACATACTCCAACTCCCCATCAACCAACACAGGGGCTGGAGGATCAACAGAGGGAAAAACGGGTACCACATATTTCCGCAATAAAGATCTATGAAAGACATTATGGATTGCAAAAGAGGCCGGAAGCGCCAATCGAAAAGACACCGGATTAATAATCCCAGAAATCCTATAAGGACCAATAAACTGAGGCTTAAACTTAGGAGAACCATAACATCTTTAACGGATTCAAAAAGACCCTTTCTGAAAATTGCAGCCAAAGCATCATCATTCCATTTAGTCAACACAGACCATTTTCTAAATTTCTGACAATACAATTCTGCCGCCTCTTGACCCTGAGATAGGGCCAACAAGGTCTTCTCCGCTTGATCCACAGAATTAGGTTCATCATATAATAGTCCTAAAGCCTGAAAAAAGGAATCTACATTAAACAAAGCCGGATTCCCAGATTCCAGGGAAAATGCCCAATCCTGTGGATCACCACGCAGCAGGGAAATGACGATTTTAACCTGCTGAATAGAATCCCCAGAGGATCGTGGTCTCAAAGCAAAAAACAGTTTACAGTTGTTTTTAAAACTCAAAAATTTGGACCTGTCACCAAAAAACAAATCAGGAGTAGGAATCTTCGGCTCTAAAACAGGAGTCTGAACAATATAATCAAAAATTCCCTGTACCCTAGCAGCAAGCTGGTCTACACGAGAAGCTAATTCCTGAACATCCATGCTAACACAAGACTCCTTAGCCACCCAGAGAAAAAGAGGGAAGAAAAGGTAAAGCAAACTGCAGAAAAAAAAATGACTCAACACCTTTCTTCCCTTCTTCTGAGATGCATTTAACTCATAGTGGGCCAGTTGTACTGTTATGATCCGGTGACTTTGGAGCCGCATGAACTTTCTCTGGAGTAGGTGGAAACTGTAATGACCGCAAAACCTGAACTAACACCGCAACTAGAAGTAGCCGTGGGGTGTGCCTAACAAACCCTAGACACCTCGACACAGCTGGAGGACTAAATACCCCTATAGATGGAAATAGGAATACTACCTTGCCTCAGAGCAGAACCCCAAAGGATAGGCAGCCCCCCATGAATATTGACTGTGAGTAGGAGGGGAAAGACACACGCAGGCAGAAAACAGGATTCAGCAAAAGAGGCCACTCTAGCTAAATAGGGAAAAATAGGACAGAATACTAGGCGGTCAGTATTAAAACCCCTTCCAAAAATATCCACAGCAGATAATACAAAAAGTTCCACAATCTAACTAAAGACATGGAATGTATATCGGCCACTCCAGAGAATCCAACAAGACTGAGAAAATACTGACAAAATCTAAGCTGGACAAAAAACAAACAAACACTGAATAGCACAGAATTATTAAGCACACAGCATGTGTGCCACAGAAACAAAACCAGACACTTATCTTTGCTGATTTAGCAGAAGGCAGAAGGAACCAAACCAGGACCAAAACCTCCCAACAACCATGGACAACTGGCAAGGACTAATGAATCCTGCACACCTAAATACCCCAGTCAGAACTGCAATCAGCAGATACACCTGACCAGGACTGCAACTCAGGGACAACTGCATTACCACCTACAACCACCGGAGGGAGCCCAAAAGCAGAATTCACAACAGGTGGGATGATGTGTGGTGATGTGGTTGGGGCGGGATGATGTGTGGTGATGTGGTTAGGGCAAGATGATGTGTGGTGATGTGGTTGGGGGCGGGATGATGTGTGGTGATGTGGTTGGGGGCCGGGATGATGTGTGGTGATGCGTTTGGGGGGTGGGATGATGTGTGGTGATGTGGTGGGGGGCGGGATTATCTGTGGTGATGCGGTGGGGGCGGGATTATGTGTGGTAATGTGATGGGGGTTGGGATTATGTGTGGTAATGTGATGGGGCGGGATTATCTGTGGTAATGGGGGCGTGATTATGTGTAGTAATGTCGTGGGGGTGGGATAGTGTGTGGTAGTGTGGTGGGGCGGGATTGTGTGTGGTAGTGTGGTGGGGGCGTGATTGTGCGTGGTAATGTGGTGGGGGCGGGATTATGTGTGGTAGTGTGGAGGGGGCGGGATTCTGTGTGGTAGTGTGGTGGGGGTGGGATTGTGTGTGGTAATGTGGTGGGGGCGATATTATGTGTGGTAATGTGTTGGGGGGGCGGGATTGTGTGTGGTAGTGTGGTGGGGGTGGGATTATGTGTGGTAATGTGGTGGGGGGCGGGATTGTGTGTGGTAATGGGGTGGAGGGCGGGATTATATGTGGTGATGTGGTGGGGGGTGGAGCTACTGTGCAGGGGCGGGATTAGTGAGTAATCACGATGTCTCATATATATATATATATATATATACACACACACACACAGTTATATGAAAAAGTTTGGGCACCCCTATTAATCTTAAGCTTAATGCTTTATCAACAATTCGTTTTTTTGCAAAAGCTATTTCAGTTTCATATATCTAATAACTGTTGGACACAGTAATGTTTCTGCCTTGAAATGAGGTTTATTGTACTAACAGAAAATGTGCAATCTACATTCAAACAAAATTTGACAGGTGCATAAGTATGGGCACCCTTATCATTTTCTTGTTTTAAATACTCCTACCTACTTTTTACTGACTTACTAAAGCACTTTTTTTGGTTTTGTAACCTCATTGAGCTTTGAACCTCATAGCCAGGTGTATGCAATCATGAGAAAAGCTACTTAAAGTGGCCACTTTCAAGTTGTTCTCCTGTTTGAATCTCCTCTGAAGAGTGGCATCATTGGCTTCTCAAAACAACTGTCAAATGATCTGAAAACAAAGATTATTCAACATAGTTGTTCAGGGTAAGGATCCAAAAAGCTGTCTCAGAGATTTAACCTGTCAATTTCCACTGTGAGGAACATAGTAAGGAAATGGAAGAACACAGGTACAGTTCTTGTTAAGGCCAGAAGTGGCAGGCCAAGAAAAACATCAGAAAGGCAGAGAAGAAGAATGGTGAGATAAGTCAAGGACAATCCTCAGACCACCTCCAGAGAGCTGCAGCATCAACTTTCCGCAGATGGTGTCACTGTGCATCGGTCAACTATACAATGCACTTTGCACAAGGAGAAGCTGTATGGGAGAGTGATGCAAAAGAAGCCGTTTCTGCAAGCACACCACAAACAGAGTCGGCTGAGGTATGCAAAAGCACATTTGGAGAAGCCAATTTCTTTTTGGAAGAAGGTCCTGTGGACTGATGAAACCAAGATTGAGTTGTTTGGTCATACAAAAAGGCATTACGCATGGCGGCCAAAAAATACAGCATTCCAAGAAAAACACTTGCTACCCACAGTAAAATTTGATGGAGGTTCCATCATGCTTTGGTGCTGTGTGGCCAATGCTGGCACCGGGAATCTTGTTAAAGTTGAGGGACGCATGGATTCCTCTCAGTATCAGCAGATTCTTGACAATAATGTTCATGAATCGTGACAAAGCTGAAGTTACGCAGGGGATGGATCTTTCAGCAAGACAATGATCCAAAACACCGCTCCAAATCTACTCAGGCATTCATGCAGAGGAACAATTACACTGTTCTGGAATGGCCATCCCAGTCCCCAGACCTGAATATTATTGAACATCTGTGGGATCATTTGAAGAGGGCTGTCCATGCTCGGCGACCATCAAACTTAACTGAACTGGAATTGTTTTGTAAAGAGGAATGGTCAAAAATACCTTCATCCAGGATCCAGGAACTCATTAAAAGCTACAGGAAGCGACTAGAGGCTGTTATTTTTGCAAAAGGAGGATCTAATAAATATTAATGTCACTTTTCTGGTGAGGTGCCCATACTTATGCACCTGTCAAATTTTGTTTGAATGCAGATTGCACATTTTCTGTTAGTACAATAAACCTCATTTCAAGGCAGGAACATTACTGTGTCCAACAGTTATTAGATATATGAAACTGAAATAGCTGTTACAAAAAAAACTATTTTTATAAAACATTAAGCTTAAGATTAATAGGGGTGCCCAAACTTTTTCATATAACTGCTATATATTGTAAGATTGCTCTTACTGAGTGTATTGGGGGACACTCGCTTGGCGCGGGATTCAAGCACACGGGCACGGGTTTTTTTCAAGCAAAGCAGTCCATGCGGTTTATTAAGCCTCATAAACCATCATGAGCAGTCCATTTGCACACACTGAACCAGGACATCATATTAAGTTTCAGATCCTTAGTCTGTGGTAACTAAACACGCTGGACCTCACTGACCAGTTGCCGTGGGTTACCACACAGTTCATGATACAAGCACCAACAGTTTATTGAGGTACCTTACGGGAGCTCCTGCTCCATCTGCTGTCTCCTTGTCAGTCCACTGGGAAAACTGCCTCACGGGAATCACCAACTTGCCTTTGCGGCATATCTCAGTTAGTCCAGATCCACCCAGAGGACGGTAGCTTCCCCAAGTTTCACTGTCCGCTGCTCAGGGATCCGGTCCTCCTCCCAGGACCTCCCACGCCAGCATGTGCTTTCCAGGAAGCCTCCTCCCAGGTCTTCCAACACAGGAACTTACACAGGGACCCTACACAGGAACCTGTGACCCACACCCTGGTCACATTATGTACCTGTAACCAATCACACAGGTGAGGTATGGATCACATGGGCTGGTCACGTGATCCTGACATCATTGCAGGTCCTCAAAACACCGGCACTGCCGAATAGGAAAAAGCGGTACAGTGAGCACCCTCACCCAGTGGTGAGGTATGTGGGTAGCCAGACCCACCCATCTCTCATAGCTACCCGCAACCCGGACCCAGGTGCACTAAATGACATCTTCAGTGCTTACGTGCTCTAAAGACAAGATACTCCGGGTTGCATCGCAGGGAGCATCCATCCCTGTGACACATACCTCCCATTGACCACAATGCCGGACACTGTCTCACTACCACATCCATGCATACTCATGGCCTCAATATGCCTCCGTGCGTATACTGGGGAGACCATGCAGCGCCCCCTACCTGTTACAGGGGTCACAGCATCACAATATATATATATATATATATATATATATATATATATATATATATATATATATCAGTGAGACACACATATATATATATTTATATATAATACAGAGCTAGAGAGCAGAAAAGCCGGTAATTCAATTCCTGGCTTTTGCTATCGCCTTCCCAAACCCGAAAGAATATGAGACATGGTTTACATACAGTAAACCATTTCATTTCCCTTATTTTTGTACATATTCCTCATTAGTAATGTTCCAAGTGTCTGTGTGCAAAAGTTTGGGGCTCTAGCTGTGAAAATAAAGGGTTAATTCACGGAAAACACTGGCATGGGCTCCCGCGCAATTTTCTCCGCCAGAGTGGGAAAGCCAGTGACCGAGGGCAGATATTAATAGCCTAGAGAGGGACCAAGGTTATTGCCCCCCCTGCCTAAAATCATCTGCCCCCAGCCACCCCAGAAAAGGCACATCTGTAAGATGCGCCTATTCTGGCACTTAGCCACTCTCTTCCCACTCCCGAGTAGCGGTGGGATAAGGTGTAATAAAGGTTTAATGTCACCTTGCTAATGTAAGGTGACATTAAACCTGATTAATAATGGAGATGTGTCAATAGTAATAAAGGGTTAAAAAACACACACACATTAGGAAAAAAGTCTTTTAATAAAATAAATACACGAGGTGTTGTAATATGTTTATTATACGCTCAATCTAAATGACGACCCATGTCTTTTGTAAAAAAAGGTAAAAAAAAACAACAACAATATCCCATACCTCTCCACCACTACAGTCATGTCCCACGATGTAAATCCATCAGATGGGGTTAAATAATTTTTAACCTCATATATACTTGAGTGTGAGAAAATGTTCTCAAAAATTCCCACGCTCGAGTTCATATAAGGTTATGCCAGCAGGGGGCGCAGCACCGCAAGTCTAAGTAGCTACGTTCCCCTGCAGTCCATTCATTCCCCAGTTTTTACAGCCAGGAGCACAGCTGCATTAGCAGAGCTCCTGGTTGTAAAATTATTTAACCCCTTCTGATGGATTTCAAAGAACACTGATGCGTAAAAATCGGACAGCACTCCCATGGTTCGAGTGCTGTGCGATTTTTTTCTTGCACCCATTGACTTGCATTGGCGAGTCTCGTCCTAGACTCGCAGCAAATTGCAGCATGCTGCGATTTTTTTCTCAGTCCGATTTCGGCTGAGAAAAAAAAAAATCGCAAATGAGATGTCACCTATTGACTAACATTGGTCCGAGTGCAATCTGATTTTTTATTTGATATTGTGGAACATCATTGTATTAATATGCTCCACACACTTCTTCAGTTTTTATCCTTACACAGAATAACAATGTGAGTAAAGAAACATGCTTTATATATATTCTGCTAGTTTGATAATCTTAACCAAGGGAAATTTGACATAATACCTCTGTCATCATGCAAAATATACTGCTTACATATGCAGCACCCCAGTATGTGAGTGGATCACCTGGGTACAAAATCTGTGTCTGAGGGTGAAACCTCTGGCCCTCCCCTGTTTTTGGTTTTACCAATCTGCTGTCCAGGAAGGAGGCACTGATGCCTCTTGCCAACAACCTGCAGTTGCAAAGACACAACAGTCAGCAACCACGTCCTGTTCATTGTCACGGCACAGTGTTCAATTGTCCCTTGTCAGCATATATGTTTCTTTCCAAATTGTTAGTTAGATAGGACATATATATTCGTTTGCATTTTACATTGTCCTGTGCTGGACAAAGACCATTCCTGGCTTTTCCAGGCTCCTAAATGAGACTTGTGTCTCTTTATTAAATTGTCACTTCCCTTAAATTTTCTCAATTTTGGTGGAAAAAAAATGGTGGTGGGGTATTGGCCAGATTCTGTACATTTTTCAGCAGGTCAAAGAGATTGGGTTAATACGCTCCACAGACCTATTCAGGCCACAGTCTTACACATATTGGAACATGGTCATTGTCAATGTAACGTCTTTACCTGAGCTCTGTAGCACTGCCTATCACCTGAGTAATGCACTTTATAGACCTCGGCACTCTCTAAGACATATCCTGTAATTACTTCATTGTTGCTCAAAACCATGCAAAAAATAAATTACCTGTTTGGTTAGTTTACAGAAGAAGTGCCTAGGCTCGTGCAGATTGGTCAATGCAGGGCCTCCATCAGGGCATTTCTGCCATGACTGGAGTATGGGGCCCGATGAGCAGAGGGGGCCCACATAAGGCCCCATCTCTTCTGCTCACTGGGCCCCAGAGGCAGGATTCTGTCTAAGACACAGGTTCAGTTAAACTCTATAGCCGTGAGGGCAATAGTAAAAGCCGCCAGCCAATTGGAGGATGGCAGCTGACGTGAGCCAGCACATCGCCAGCGTATGATGTCATTTTCATTTGCCAGTGAGTCTGCATTTGAAATGCCTGAAGTGAACATCGCCACTGGAACGAGGCCAGATAAGAACTTTTTTTATTGAAAGGTGCAAGCCGCAATATGTTTTGACGGCAGGATGGAGACATATAGAACATGTGTCTCCATCCTGCCCAATCTGTTTACTTCCTGCCTCATGATCCTACACCATGTGACAAGGGGCAGGATGTAGACATATGGGGCAGGATGGAGACATGGGGCAGGATGAAGACTCATGGGACATGATCATGGGGCAGGATGGAGACGTGAGGCAGGATTGAGACATAGAGCAGGATGGGAACACATGTGCAGGATGGATACATGGAGCAGGATGGAAAAACATGGGGCAGGATGGAGACTTGGGGCAGGATGGAGACATGGGACAGGATGGAGACAGATGAGGCAGGAACATGGGGCAGGATGGATACAAATGGGACAAGATGAAGACAGATTGGGGAGGAACATGGGGCAAGATGGAGACACATGAGGCAGTATGGAGACATATGGGGCAGGATGGAGAAAGATGGGGCAGGATGGGAACACATGGTGCAGGATCATGGGGAATGATGGAGAAACCGTGCAGGATGGAGACACAGTGCACGATGTAGAGAGATGGTGAATGATCATGGGGAAGGATGGAGACATGGTGTAGGATGGTGACAGATGGGGCAAGAATATGGGGGAAGACAATAGTTAAAAGCCTCCAGCCAATTGGAGGCTGGCAACTGAGGTCAGCCCACACATCACCAGTGTATGACATCATTTTCATTCGCCGGTGAGTCTGCGCTTGAAATGCCTGAAGTGAACATCACCACTGGAACGTGGCCAGGTAAGGAGAACTTTTTTATTGAAAGCGGCAAGCCGCAATATGTTTTGACATCAGGATGGAGACACATGGAAGATCTGTTTCCTTCCTGCCTCATGGTCCTGCATCATGTGACATGGGGCAGGATGTAGACATATGGGGCAGGATGGAGACATGGGGCAGGATGGAAACTCATGGGACAGGATCATGGGGCAGAATGGAGACATGAGGCAGGATTGAGATATGGGGCAGGATGAAAACACATGTGCAGGATGGAGACATGGGGCAGGATGGAAAAGCATGGGGCAGGATGGAGACATTGGGCAGGATGGAGACATGGGGCAAGATGTAAACACATGGGGCAGGATGGAAACACATGGGGCAGGATAGAGACAGATGGGGCAGAATGGAGACATGGGGCAGGATGGAAACATGTGCAGGATGGAGACATTGGGCAGGATTAAAACACATGGGGCAGTATGGAGATTTGGGGCAGGATGGAGACATGGGCAGGATGGAGACAAGGTGGAGACAGATGGGACAGGATGGAGACAGATGGGGCAGGATCATGGGGCAGGATGAAGACACATTGGGCAGGATAGAGACAGATGGGACAAAATGGAGACAGATGGGGCAGGATGGAGACAGATGGGGCAGGATCATGGGGCAGGATGAAGACACATGGGGCAGAATCATGGGGCAGGATGAAGACATGGGACAGAATCATTGGGCTGGAAGAAGACACATGGTGCAAGATCATGGGGCAGGATGGAGACATGGAACAGGATGGAGACAGATTGGGCAGGAACATGGGGCAGGATGGAGACATGAGGCAGGATTGAGACATGGGCAGGATGAAAACACATGTGCAGGATGGAGACATGGGGCAAGATGGAAAAACATGGGGCAGGATAAAGACATTGGGCAGGATGGAGACATGGGGCAGGAATGAAACACATGGGGCAGGATAGAGACAGATGGGACAGGATGGAGACATGGGGCAGGATGGAGACAGATGAGGCAGGATGGAGACAAATGGGAAAAGATGGAGACAGATTGGGCAGGAACATGGGGCAGGATGGAGACATGAGGCAGGATTGAGACATGGGTAGTGTTGAGCGATACCGTCCGATACTTGAAAGTATCGGTATCGGATAGTATCGGCCGATACCCGAATAGTATCAGATATCGCCGATACCGATACCCGATACCAATACAAGTCAATGGGACACCAAGTATCGGAAGGTATCCTGATGGTTCCCAGGGTCTGAAGGAGAGGAAACTCTCCTTCAGGCCCTGGGATCCATATTACTGTGTAAAATAAAGAATTAAAATAAAAAATATTGATATACTCACCTCTCCGGAGGCCCCTGGACATCACCGCTGGTAACCGGCAGCCTTCTTTGCTTAAAATGAGCGCGTTTAGGGCCTTCCATGACGTCATGGCTTCTGATTGGTCGTGTGCCGCTCATGTGTCCGCCACGCGACCAATCACAAGCCGCGACGTCATTCTCAGGTCCTAAATTCCTAGAATGAGGAGTTTAGGGCCTGAGAATGACGTCACGGCTTGTGATTGGTCGCGTGGTGGTCACATGAGCGGCATGCGACCAATCAGAAGCCGTGACGTCATGGAAGGCCCTAAACGCACTCATTTTAAGCAAAGAAGGCTGCCAGTTACCAGCGGTGATGTCCAGGGGCCTCCGGAGAGGTGAGTATATCAATATTTTTTATTTTAATTCTTTATTTTACACAGTAAAATGGATCCGATACCAATTCCCGATACCACAAAAGTATCGGATCTCGGTATCGGAATTACGATACCGCAAGTATCGGCCGATAACCGATACTTGCGGTATCGGAATGCTCAACACTAGACATGGGGTAGGATGGAAAAACATGGGGCAGGATGGAGACATTGGGCAGGATGGAGACATGGGGCAGGATGGAAACACATGGGGCAGGATAGAAACAGATGGGACAGGATGGAGACAGAAGAGACAGGATGGAGACAGATGGGGCAGGATGGAGACGCATGGGGCAGGATCACGGGGCAGGATGAAGACACATGGGGCAGGATGGAGACAGATGGAGCAGGATGGGGACAGATGGCGCAGGATGGGGACATGGGGCAGGATGGAAACAAGTGCAGGATGGAGACTTTGGGCAGGATTGAAACACATGGGGCAGTATAGAGATTTGGGGCAGGATGGAGACATGGGGCAGGATGGAGGCAGGATGGAGACAGATGGGACAGGATGGAGACAGATGGGGCAGGATCATGGGGCAGGATGAAGACAGATTGGGCAGGATAGAGACAGATGGGACAAAATGGAGACAGATGGGGCAGGATGGAGACACATGGGGCAGGATGAAGACACATGGGGCAGAATCATGGGGCAGGATGGAGACATGGGACAGAATCATGGGCTGGATGAAGACACATGGTGCAAGATCATGGGGCAGGATGGAGACATGGAACAGGATGGAGACCGATGAGGCAGGAACATGGGGCAGGATGGAGACAAATGGGACAAGATGGAGACAGATTGGGCAGGAACATGGGGCAGGATGGGGACAGATGGGGCAGGATGGGGACAGATGGGGCAGGATGGGGACTTATGGGGCAGGATGGAGACATGGGGCAGGATGGACACAGGTGGGGCAGGATGGAGACATGGGGCAGGATGGAAACATGTGCAGGATAGAGACATGGAGCAGGAATGAAACATGGGGCAGTATGGAGACATGGGGCAGGATGGAGACAGATGGGACAGGATGGAGACAGAAGAGACAGGATGGAGACAGATGGGGCAGGATGGAGACGCATGGGGCAGGATGGAGACAGATGGAGCAGGATGGGGACAGATGGCACAGGATGGTGACATGGGGCAGGATGGAAACATGTGCAGGATGGAGACTTTGGGCAGGATTGAAACACATGGGGCAGTATGGAGATTTGGGGCAGGATGGAGACATGGGGCAGGATGGAGACAGGATGGAGACAGATGGGATAGGATGGAGACAGATGGGGCAGGATCATGGGGCAGGATGAAGACAGATTGGGCAGGATAGAGACAGATGGGACAAAATGGAGACTTATGGGGCAGGATGGAGACACATGGGGCAGGATGAAGACACATGGGGCAGAATCATGGGGCAGGATGGAGACATGGGACAGAATCATTGGACTGGATGAAGACACATGGTGCAAGATCATGGGGCAGGATGGAGACATGGAAAAGGATGGATACCGATGAGGCAGGAACATGGGGCAGGATGGAGACAAATGGGACAAGATGGAGACAGATTGGGCAGGAACATGGGGCAGGATGGAGACAGATGGGGCAGGATGGGGACATATGGGGCAGGATGGAGACATGGGGCAGGATGGAAACATGTGCAGGATGGAGACATGGGGCAGGATGAAGACAGATGGGACAGAATGGAGACAGATGGGACAGGATGGAGACAGATGGGACAGGATAGAGACACATGGGGCAGAATCATGGGGCAGGATGAAGACACATGGGGCAGAATTATGGGGCAGGATTGTAATGATCCTGGTGGTAAGGAACACATGAACTGACCTGATGGGTAAACCAAAAATAAGAACAAGCTCTGGGAATGTGGGAACTTTACTGACCGCAATCCTGATCCTATCAACACACACTATAGGCAGCCGTGGAGCATTCCTGACTTGGCCTAGACGCCTCTACACAGCCTGAGAAACTAGCTACCCCTAGAGAGAAACAAAGCCTCACTTGCCTCAGAGAAATGTTCCCCAAAGTGTAGGCAGCCCCCCACAGATAATAACGGTGAGTTAAGGGGAAAACACAAACATAGAAATGAAAACAGGTTTTAGCAAATGAGGCCCGCTAATAACTAAATAGTCAGAAGATAGCAAGGAATCTGTGCGGTCAGTGTAAAATACTACAAAAATTATCCACGCAGAGAATACAAAAAGACCCCCACACTGACTCACGATGTGAGGGGCGCAACTCTGCACCCCAGAGCTTTCCAGCTAGCAATAAAATAGCATATAAGCAAGCTGGACTGAACTCATCATATACTGAGAAACATTTAAAAAAAACAATGAGCAAAAATGGACTAGTATGAACTTAGCTTCTCCACGAGGAGACAGGTCACAAGGGAAGTCCCAGAGAGATCTGAACCAGTACTGAATACAACTACAGCAGGCAACAAGTAAAGGTCCAGATGGAGTTAAATAGGCAGCAAGCCTAGCAGGAAACGAGGCAGCTGGAGTCCAGCTACAGACCAGCCGTAACACTCAAAGCCACCAGAGGGAGCCCATGAACAGAACTCACAAAGTACCACTAATGACCACAGGAGGGAGCCCGAGAACGGAATTCACAACAGTACCCCCCCCCCTTGAGGAGGGGTCACCTATCCCTCACCAGAGCCCCCAGGCCAATCAGGATGAGCGAAATGAAAGGCACGAACCAAATCGGCAGCATGGACATCAGAGGCAACAACCCAGGAATTATCCTCCTGACCATAGCCCTTCCATTTAACCAAGTACTGAGGCTTCCATCTCGAAATACGAGAATCCAAGATCTTCTCCACCATATACTCCAATTCTCCCTCGACCAACACTGGAGCAGGAGGATCAGCAGAAGGAACCACAGGCACCACATACCTCCGCAACAATGACCTATGGAACACATTAAGTATGGTAAAAGATGCTGGGAGGTCCAAACGAAATGACACAGGATTGAGGATTTCTGAAATCTTATAAGGACCGATGAAACGAGGTTTGAACTTAGGAGAGGAAACCTTCATAGGAACATAACGAGATGACAACCATACCAAATCCCCCACACGAAGTCGGGGACCCACACAGCGACGGCGATTAGCAAAGCGCTGAGCCTTCTCCTGTGACAACGTCAAACTGTCCACTACATGGTTCCAAATCTGTTGCAACCTATCCACCACAGAATCCACCCCAGGACAGTCAGAAGGCTCAACCTGACCTGAGGAAAAACGAGGATGAGAACCAGAATTACAAAAAAAAGGCAAAACCAAAGTAGCAGAACTAGCCCGATTATTGAGGGCGAACTCAGCCAATGGCAAAAAAGTCACCCAATCATCCTGATCAGCAGAAACAAAACATCTCAGATAAGTTTCAAAGGTCTGATTAGTTCGTTCGGTTTGGCCATTCGTGTGAGGATGGAAGGACGAAGAAAAAGACAAATCAATGCCCATCTTAGCACAAAAGGACCGCCAAAATCTGGACACAAAGTGGGACCCTCTGTCAGACACAATGTTCTCCGGAATACCATGCAAACGAACCACATTCTGAAAAAACAGCGGAACCAAATCAGAGGAGGAGGGTAACTTAGGCAAGGGCACCAAATGGACCATTTTAGAAAAACGATCACAAACCACCCAGATGACAGACATCCTCTGAGAGACTGGAAGATCCGAAATAAAATCCATGGAAATATGCGTCCAAGGCCTCTTCGGGACAGGCAAAGGCAAAAGCAATCCACTGGCACGAGAACAGCAAGGCTTGGCCCGAGCACAAATCCCACAGGACTGCACAAAGGAACGCACATCCCGCGACAAAGAAGGCCACCAAAAGGACCTAGCCACCAAATCCCTGGTACCAAAAATCACAGGATGACCCGCTAACACCGAAGAATGAACCTCGGAAATAACTGTACTGGTCCATCTATCTGGGACAAACAGTCTCTCCGGTGGACAACGGTCAGGTCTATCGGCCTGAAATTCCTGCAGCACCCGCCGCAAATCAGGGGAGATGGCAGACAAGATCACCCCCTCTCTGAGGATACCAGCCGGTTCAGAAACTCCTGGAGAGTCAGGCACAAAACTCCTAGAAAGGGCATCAGCCATCACATTCTTTGAGCCCGGAAGGTATAAAACCACGAAATCAAAACGGGAGAAAAACAGCGACCAGCGAGCTTGTCTAGGGTTTAACCGCTTGGCAGACTCGAGATAAATCAAATTCTTGTGATCCGTCAAGACCACCACGCGATGCTTGGCTCCCTCAAGCCAATGTCGCCACTCCTCGAATGCCCACTTCATTGCCAACAACTCCCGATTACCAACATCATAATTCCGCTCGGCAGGTGAAAACTTTCTAGAAAAGAAAGCACATGGTCTCATTACCGAGCCATCAGAGCTTCTCTGTGACAAGACAGCCCCTGCTCCAATCTCAGAAGCATCAACCTCGACCTGAAAGGGAAGAGAGACATCAGGCTGACGCAAGACAGGAGCCGAAGAAAACCGACGTTTCAGCTCCTGAAAGGCCTCAACGGCCGCAGAAGACCAATTCGTCACATCAGCACCCTTTCTAGTCAAATCCGTCAAAGGCTTAACCACACTAGAAAAATTAGTGATGAAGCGACGGTAAAAATTAGCAAAGCCCAAGAACTTCTGAAGACTCTTCACCGATGTAGGTTGAGTCCAGTCATAAATGGCCTGGACTTTAACTGGATCCATCTCGATAGTAGAAGTGGAAAAAATATAGCCCAAAAAGGAAACCTTCTGGACTCCAAAGAGACATTTAGAGCCCTTCACAAACAAGGCATTGGCACGCAAGACCTGAAACACCATCCTGACCTGCTTCACATGAGACTCCCAATCATCAGAAAAGACCAAAATATCATCCAGGTACACAATCATAAATCTATCCAGATACTCTCGGAAGATGTCGTGCATGAAGGACTGAAACACGGAAGGGGCATTAGAAAGCCCAAAAGGCATCACCAAGTACTCAAAATGACCTTCGGGCGTATTAAATGCTGTTTTCCATTCATCGCCCTGCTTTATACGCACAAGATTATAAGCTCCTCGAAGATCTATCTTGGTGAACCAACTAGCCCCCCTAATCCGAGCAAACAGATCGGACAGCAGAGGCAAAGGGTACTGAAATTTGACCGTGATTTTATTTAGAAGGTGATAATCTATACAGGGTCTCAGAGAAGCATCCTTCTTGGCCACAAAAAAGAACCCTGCACCCAAAGGTGACGAGGACGGACGAATATGCCCTTTCTCCAAAGACTCCTTTATATAAGTCCGCATAGCGGTATGTTCTGGTACAGATAAATTAAAAAGTCGACCCTTAGGGAACTTACTACCAGGAATCAAATTTATAGCACAATCACAATCCCTATGAGGAGGTAGGGCACTGGATTTGGGCTCATCAAATACATCCTGGTAATCCGACAAAAATTCAGGGACTTCAGAAGGAGTAGAAGAAGCAATTGACACCAAAGGAACATCGCCATGTACCCCTTGACAACCCCAACTTGACACAGACATTGCTTTCCAATCCAGGACTGGATTATGAACCTGCAGCCATGGCAGACCCAACACGACAACATCATGCAAATTATGTAACACCAGAAAGCGAATAACCTCCTGATGTGCAGGAGTCATGCACATAGTCACTTGAGTCCAGTACTGGGGCTTATTCTTGGCCAATGGCGTAGCATCAATTCCCTTTAGTGGAATAGGGAATTGTAATGACTCCAAGATAAAACCACAGCGCCTGGCAAATGACAAATCCATCAAATTCAGGGCAGCGCCTGAATCCACAAAAGCCATAACAGAGTAGGATGACAGAGAGCAAATCAAAGTAACAGACAAAATGAATTTAGGCTGTACAGTACCAATGGCGACAGACTTAGCGAACCTTTTTGTGCGCTTAGAACAATCAGAGATAACATGAGTGGAGTCACCACAGTAAAAGCACAACCCATTCTGACGTCTGTGATTTTGCCGTTCAATTCTGGTCAGAATCCTGTCACATTGCATAGACTCAGGCTTCTGTTCAGAAAACACCGCCAGATGGTGCACAGGTTTGCGCTCCCGCAAACGCCGATCAATCTGAATGGCCAAAGACATTGACTCATTCAGACCCGCAGGCGTGGGGAACCCCACCATAACATCATTAAGGGCTTCAGAAAGACCCTTTCTGAAAATCACTGCCAGGGCACACTCATTCCATTGAGTGAGCACAGACCACTTCCTAAACTTCTGACAGTAAACCTCTGCTTCATCCTGACCCTGAGAGAGAGCCAGCAAAATCTTTCCTGCCTGGTCTACTAGATTAGGTTCCTCATAAAGCAATCCAAGCGCCAGAAAAAACGCATCCACATTTAGCAATGCAGGATCTCCTGGCGCCAGGGAGAATGCCCAATCTTGAGGGTCACCATGTAACAAAGAAATAATAATTTTAACTTGCTGAGCAGGGTCACCAGAGGAACGAGGTCTCAGAGAAAGAAACAATTTGCAATTATTTTTGAAATTCAAAAACCTAGATCTATCTCCAGAGAACAGCTCAGGAATTGGTATTTTAGGTTCTGACATAGGAGTGTGAACTACATAATCCTGAATGCTTTGTATCCTTGTAGCGAGCTGATCCACACAAGAGGACAGACCTTGAATGTCCATATCTGCAGCTGAGTCCTGAACCACCCAGAGATTAAGTGGAGGAGAGAGGCTAAGCACACTGCAGAGGAAAAAAAAAACCTCAGAGATTCTCTTATCCCTCTTTTGCGATGCATTAACACTTTACTGGCCTGCTGTACTGTTATGATCCTGGTGGTAAGGAACACATGAACTGACCTGATGGGTAAACCAAAAATAAGAACAAGCTCTGGGAATGTGGGAACTTTACTGACCGCAATCCTGATCCTAGCAACACACACTATAGGCAGCCGTGGAGCGTTCCTGACTCGGCCTAGACGCCTCTACACAGCCTGAGAAACTAGCTACCCCTAGAGAGAAACAAAGCCTCACTTGCCTCAGAGAAATTTTCCCCAAAGTGTAGGCAGCCCCCCACAGATAATAACGGTGAGTTAAGGGGAAAACACAAACATAGAAATGAAAACAGGTTTTAGCAAATGAGGCCCGCTAATAACTAAATAGTCAGAAGATAGCAAGGAATCTGTGCGGTCAGTATAAAATACTACAAAAATTATCCACGCAGAGAATACAAAAAGACCCCCACACCGACTCACGATGTGAGGGGCGCAACGCTGCACCACAGAGCTTTCCAGCTAGCAATAAAATAGCATATAAGCAAGCTGGACTGAACTCATCATATACTGAGAAACATTTAAAAAAAACAATGAGCAAAAATGGACTAGTATGAACTTAGCTTCTCCACGAGGAGACAGGTCACAAGGGAAGTCCCAGAGAGATCTGAACCAGTACTGAATACAACGACAGCAGGCAACAAGTAAAGGTCCAGATGGAGTTAAATAGGCAGCAAGCCTAGCAGGAAACGAGGCAGCTGGAGTCCAGCTACAGACCAGCCGTAACACTCAAAGCCACCAGAGGGAGCCCATGAACAGAACTCACAAAGTACCACTCATGACCACAGGAGGGAGCCCGAGAACGGAATTCACAACAAGGATGGAGACACATGGGGCAGGATCATGGGGCAGGATGGAGACACATGGGGCAGGATGAAGACACATGAGGCAGGATGAAGACAGATTGGGCAGGATGGAGACAGATGATGCAGGATAATGGAGCAGAATGGAGACAGATGGTGCAGGATCTTGGAGCAGGATAGAGACAGATGGTGCAGGATCATTGGGCAAGATGGAGACAGATGGGGCAGGATGGAGACAGATAGGGCAGGAGCATGGAGCAGGATGGAGACAGATGGTGCAGGATCATGGGGCAGGATGGAGACACATGAGGCAGGATGGAGACAGATGGGGCAGGATGGAGACACATGGGGTAGGATGGAGACACATGGGGCAGGATGGAGACACATGTGGCAGAATAGAGAAACCTTGAGCTGGATCATGGTGCAGGATGGAGACATAGTGCAGGATGGAGACATGGGCCAGGATGGAGAGAGATGGTGCAGGATCATGGGGCAGGATGGAGACATGGGGCAGGATGGAGACATATGGTGCAGGATCATGGAGCAGGATGGAGAAAGATTGTGCAGGATCATGGGGCAAGATGGAGACATGGGGCAGGATGGAGACATATGGTGCAGAATCATGGAGCAGGATGGAGAAAGATTGTGCAGGATCATGGGGCAAGATGGAGACAGTTGAGACAGGATGGAGACACATGGGGCAGAATTATGGGGCAGGATGGAGACAGATGGGGCAGGATCATGGGGCAGGATGGACATGATGGACAAAGATGTAGCGTGATCATTTACAGATGGGGCAGGATCATGGGGCAGGATGGAGACAGAATCATGGGGCAGGATGGAGACAGATGGGGCAGGACCATGGGGCAGGATGGACATTATGGACAAAGATGGAGCGTGATCGTTTGACAGATGGGGCAGGATCATGGAACAGATTGGGCAGGATGGAGACACATGGGACAGGATCATTGGGCAGGATGAAGACACATGGTGCAAGATCATGCGGCAGGATGGAGACATGGAACAGGATGGAAACAGATGGGGTAGGAACATGGAGCAGGATGGAGACAAATGGGACAAGATGGAGACAGATGGGGCAGGATGAAAACACATGTGCAGGATGGAGACATGGGGCAGGATGGAAAAACATGGGGCAGGATGGAGAGAGATGGGACAGGATAGAGACAAATAGGGCAGGAACATGGGACAGGATGGAGACAGATGGGACAGGATGGAGACAGATGGGACAGGAGAGAGACAAATAGGGCAAGAACATGGAGCAAAATGGAGACTGATGGGGAAGGATGGAGACAGGTGGGGCAGGATCATGGGGCAGGATGGAGACACATGGGGCAGGATGAAGAAACATGAGGCAGGATGGAGACAGATGGGGCAGGATGGAGACAGATGATGCAGGATCATGGAGCAGGATGGAGACAGATGGTGCAGGATCATGGAGCAGGATGGAGACAGATGGTGCAGGATCATGGGGCAGGTTGGAGACACATGAGGTTGGATGGAGACAGATGGGGCAGGATGGAGACACATGGGGCAGGAAGAAGACACATGAGGCAATATGGAGACAGATAGGGCAGTATAGAGAAACCTTGTGCTGGATCATGGGGCAGGATGGAGACATAGCACAGGATGGAGACATGGGCCAGGATGTAGAGAGATGGTGCAGGATCATGGGGCAGGATGAAGACATGGGGCAGGATGGAGACAGATGGTGCAGGATCATGGAGCAGGATGGAGACAGATGGGGCAGGATCATGAGGCAGGATGGACATGATGGACAAAGATAGAGCGTGATCATTTACAGATGGGGCAGGATCATGGGGCAAGATGGAGACAGATGGGACATGATGGAGACACATGGGGAAGGATCATGGGGCAGGATGGAGACAGATGGGGCAGGATGGACATGATGGACAAAGATGGAGCGTGATCATTTGACAGATGGGGCAGGATCATGGAACAGATTGGGCAGGATGGAGACAGATGGGGCAGGATGGAGACAGATGGGGCAGGATGGAGACAGATGGGGTACGATGGGGAGATCATATGGTGCAGGATGGGACATCTCATGGGGAAAGAATGGATACTCATGAGGGCAAGAGGGGAGAACATATGGGGCCAGGATGGGAGAACATATGGCTGGAGCCAGGAATGAGACACACGGGGCCAGGATGGGGGATATTATTACCATAGGGGCTAGTTAAGGGATATTATTATTGCAGTGACGTATTTATTTTATTTTTTGAGGATCCTGTTTTAAATGGGGGCGGTCTTGTTACTGTGCAGATTGACACTATGTCGCCTTTTTTTCTTCATCTGGTGTAGTGTAGAAGTTAGGAAAAAATTAAGTAATGTGCTCTGCAAGTGGTGCTCTAGATAACTGTTATTTCCTGAAGAGATGAGCCCTGGCTGGAAGAAGTGATGGCGATCTGTGCTGGATGAATATGAAAAGCAAAGATGAAGGACTTCACCTGGAGAATTCACTGGTGAGTCAGTGTGTTACCTGCACAATGAGACTATACACTGTATACTATATACAAAGGTCCTGTGTACAATGTCACCAGTGATCACTGTATTACCTGTACACGAACGAACACTGCATACTGAGTACAGATCTACTGTGTATAGTGCAACTTATGGTGATATTAGTATTGTGTTTTTTTTTATTAATGATCAGTATTGTAGTATCCTGTCACTATGCAGTGGTAGTTTGTTGTCCGGCCATGGTGTGGCTGTATTTGTTCCTTGTATGTGGTATTATAGGTCACTATGTAGTGGTAATATGGTGTCTGGTCATGGTGCAGTGGTATTTGTCCCTTGTATTTCATATTGTTGGCGATTTTAAAAATTGACAAATAAAATATGCAATACAATATAGACACATATAGGTATATTTTTATTTAACAAATGTTGAAAAGGTTTGGTAGAGTGTTGTGAATTTGCTTTTTGCTCCCTCTAGTGGTTACTAGTTTTTTGACTCTGGTTTTTCTGTCATTCCTTTTATCCGCACCTGGGTCGTTAGGTAGGGGTGTAGCTATATAAGCTCCCTGGACCTTCAGTTCTATGCCTGGCAACGTAGTTATCAGAGCTAGTCTGCTGTGCTCTTGTCTACTGATCCTGGTTCCAGTTATATCAGCTAAGTCTGCCTTTTGCTTTTTGCTATTTGTTTTGGTTTTGTATTTTTGTCCAGCTTGTTCCTAATCTATATCCTGACCTTTGCTGGAAGCTCTAGGGGGCTGGTGTTCTCCCCCCGGACCGTTAGACGGTTCGGGGGTTCTTGAATTTCCAGTGTGGATTTTGATAGGGTTTTTGTTGACCATATAAGTTACCTTTCTTTATTCTGCTATCAGTAAGCGGGCCTCTCTGTGCTAAACCTGGTTCATTTCTGTGTTTGTCATTTCCTCTTACCTCACCGTTATTATTTGTGGGGGGCTTCTATCCAGCTTTGGGGTCCCCTTCTCTGGAGGCAAGAAAGGTCTTTGTTTTTCCTCTACTAGGGGTAGCTAGATTCTCCGGCTGGCGCGTGTCATCTAGAATCAACGTAGGAATGATCCCCGGCTACTGCTAGTGTTGGCGTTAGGAGTAGATATATGGTCAACCCAGTTACCACTGCCCTATGAGCTGGATTTTTGTATTCTGCAGACTTCCACGTTCCTCTGAGACCCTCGCCATTGGGGTCATAACAGTAGAGTAGGGCTTTGCCAAAAGAGTCTACTTAGTCATGGTGGCAGATTAAAAATTCTTTTGGCCAAAGCAAAAGCAGCTGGCTCTGTTTGTGATCTGCTGATTGGTACTGTTAATATATGATTGGTGAGACGTGGAGGTTTTCCAAGAGAGAGCGGTGGGACTGTGGACAGTTTGAGGGGTGGAGCCTGGGCGGAGTCTCAAGAGGGCCCCAAAATTTTGCCAGTATAGGGCCCCAAAATTCCTAGTGACACTAGGCACTAGTGGGTCAATGGTACTCCTTTTTCTTTCCTTTGAGGAGGCTGCTTCCAAGTAAAATGAGGCTTGTACATGTTCCTTACATGAGTTTCAGGCCTGATAGACTGACCACATTACAGGAATTTGCTTGCATGCACTCTATTCAGAATTTATTTCTAATGCTTTTGGTGTCTAGGAAAATCCAATTCACTGACATTCAGCGTACAGCTTACACAATTCCTGCATTATATTCACCTTACAGCGATTTCACCCGCTATGACAGTGGCTCCATTGGGATCCGGTGGCCAAAATGAACAGTGGAGCTTACAAAACTTAAATTTCATGGTACCTGCTGGCCCTTTAAAAATCTCAAGCAAGGGCCACATAACGCAATAGTGGTGGATGTGGTGGTGCTGGCGGTTGAAGCCTAAAATTCAAATAGACATGTTTTAGCTGCCATAACAAAGTGATGGAGATTATATATTCCACTATCTAGCTAACAATTTTGAATGAGGGAGGGACCTGTAGGTGTTAGAGCCCTCCCAAACATGTGGTACAGGGCCGCCTGAGGGCCCTTCCCAAACTCAGGTTTCAAGGCACCTGCTGGCTGTCTGAAAATGTGAAGCGGGGGCCTTATAATGACATGGCAGAGGCGAAGCCCAAAAATTAAATGGGCATGTTTTAGCTGGCGTTGTAAAGTGATGGGCAATATGTATTCCACTATGTAGCTAACAATTTTGAATGAGAGAAGGACCTGCCAAATGTAGGTGTGAGAGCCCTCCAAAATGTTTGATACAGGGCCACCTGAGGGCCTTTCCCAAACTCAGGTTTCACGGCACCTGCTGGCTCTCTGAAATTGTGAAATTTGGGCTGCATAATGACATGGCGGTGTACTTGGTGGTGGTGGCGACGGGAGAAGCCCAAATTTCAAAGAGGCATGATTTAGCTGGCAGTGTAAAATGATGGGAAATATGTATTCCACTATATAGCTAACAAATTTAAATGAAGGTGGGACCCCAAATGTAGTAGTGGGAAACCTCACAAATGTAAGAAGAAAAACTAAAGCCAAAAAGCTCTTTGAGAGAATATGCTAAAGGAGAGGTAGATAATTTTTTTTTTCTTTTTTCTCATTTTGTGTTTTATATGTGCAATTATGAAGGAAAAATGTTTCTTAGCATTTTTCCCTTTAAAAAAATTGTAGGTTTGGTTTAGTAAGTCTTCTTATAAATCAGTAAAACCACAATAGTCTGGCAACATTTTTTCCCCAGATACCATACTGGTGCTTCTCACTAAATTAGAATATCATCAGAAAGGTAATTTAGTTCAGTTCTTCAATGCAAAAAGTGAAACTCATATATTATATAGAGTTGTTACAAACAGAGTGATCTATTTTAAGTGTCTATTTCTGTTAATATTGATGATTATGGCTTACACCCAATAAAACCCCCAAAGTCATTATCTCAGAAATTAGAGCAATTAAGAAAAAACACATGCAAAGGCTTCCTAAGCATTTAAAAAGGTTCCTTAGTCTATTTCAGTAGGCTCCACAATCATGGGGAAGACTGCTGACTTGACCGATGTCCAGAAGGTAGCCATTGACACACTCCACAAGGAAGGAAAGCCACAAAAGGTCATTGCTAAAGAAGCTGGCTGAAGATAGTGCTGTATCCAAACATATTAATGGAAAGTTGAATGGAAGGAAAAAAGTGTTGTAGAAAAAAGTGCACAAACACGAATAACCACAGCCTTGAAAGGTTTGTTAAGAAAAGGCCATTCAAAAATTTGGGGAAGATTTACAAGGAGTGGACTGCTGCTGGAGTCACTGCTTCAAGAGCCACCACACAGAGACGTATCCAGGACATGGACTACAAGTGTTGCATTCCTTGTGTCAAGCCACTCATGACCAATAGACAATGCCAGAAGCGTCTTATCTGGGTCAAAGAGAAAAAGAACTGGACTGTTGCTCAGTGGTCCAAGATGTTGTTTTCAGATTAAAGTAAATTTTGCATTTCATTTGGAAATCAAGATCCAAGAGTCTGGAGGAATAGTGGGGAGGCACATAATCCAAGCTACTTGAGGTCTAGTGTGAAGTTTCCACAATCAGTGATGGTTTGGGGAGCCATGCCATCCGCCGTCTACCAGGAAATTTTAGAGTGCTTCATGCTTCCCTCTGCCGACAAGCTTTTCGGAGATGGAAATTCCATTCTCCAGCAGGACTTGACACCTGTTCATACTGCCAAAAGTACCAATACCTGATTTAAAAACAACAGTATCACTGTGCTTGATTGGTCAGCAAACTCACCTGACCTTAATCCTATAGAGAAACTATGGGCTGTTGTCAAGAGGAAGATGAGAGACATCAGACTCACAATGCAGACAAGCTGAAGGCTGCTATCAAAGCAACCGGGGCTTCCATAACATCTCAGCACTGCCACAGGCTGATCGCCTCCATGCCACGCCACACTGATGCAGTAATTGATGCAAAAGGAGCCCCAACTAAGTACTGAGCGCATTTACTGAACATACATTTCAGTAGGCCAACATTTCGGATTTTCCATTCATTTTTCAAGCTGGTGTTATAAAGTACAGTATTCTAATTTACTGAGGTAATGACTTTTGGATTTTCATTGGCTGTGCTGTGAGTCATAATGATCAACATTTACATAAATAAACACTTGAAATAGATCACTCTGTTTGTAATGACTCTATATAATATATGAGTTTCACATTTTGTATTGAAGAACTGAAATAACTTTTTGATGATATTCTAATTTTGTGAGAAGCACCTGTATGCGAGTTAGAAAGGCATGCAGGCATCTTCTCCATGCTGTTCCCATTTAGATTTAGCACTCTCATCCATTTCAGCTTTTTTTCTCAGGTCCCCAAACCTTTTTGTTGGGTCCAGCACAAAAATATTTGATTTTCCTATTGACTTGCTGTGGATTCGTTATTCGGTACAAATTCACGGATATTAGAAATTATTAGTGTCGATCTTCCCAAATCCAAATATTTCACTATTCGCTTATCACAAATTGTGTTCATTATAATATTTTTCCCTTATTTTGCCATATATTCCTTTTTTTCTATCAATTTAAATTTTTCTGCTATCATTCAGTATTTTTTCTACTAACATTCACACTTATTACATATTGGACTCATTACACTTTTTTTTCATTTCATTCTTATTAATTCAATTTTCATCCTTATTGAAGTCACTTTATGTGGTTAGAACTCTGGAACGCTTTAACGGGTCCCACGGTTTCTGAAATTTTTTTGTGACATATTGTCCTTTATGATAGTGGTACAATTTCTTCAAAATTTCTTGTGTTTCTTTGGTGGAAATAATGTAAATTTGGCAACATTTTTGAAAATTTCACGATTTTCAAACTTTTAATTTTTATGCCCCTAAATCACAGCCTTATGTCACACAAAATAATTAATAAGTAACATTTCCCACATGTCTACTTTACATCAGCACAATTTTTGAAACATAATTTTTTTTGTTAGAAGTTATAAGGGTTAAAATTTGACCAGCAATTTCTAATTTTTCCAACAAAATTTACAAAACCATTTTTTTAGGGACCGCCTCACATTTAAAGTGACTTTGGGGGCCTATATGACAGAAAATATTCAAAAGTGGCATCATTCTAACAACTGCACCCCTCACGGTCCTCAAAACCACATTCAAGAAGTTTATTAACACTTCAGGTGCTTCCCAAAAACGGAAGCAATGTTGAAGGAAAAAATGAACATTTAACTTTTTTTCTCAAAAATTTTACTTCGGACACAATTTTTTTATTTTCTCAAGGGTATCAGGAGAAAATAAACCACAATATTTGTTTTGCAATTTCTCCTAAGTACACCGATATGCCATGTGTGGAGGAAGACCACTGTTTCGGCACATGGCAGGGCTCGGAACGGAAGGAGCACAGGTTAATGTTTTAGGCCGAAGTCCCACATAACGTATATAAAAAAATAAATAAATAAATAAAAATTGGTCCTTTTTTCATGGATGAGAATCGCATTACTGTTTCGTGAACAGTGATCCGTATGTCATCTGTGTGCAATGCATGGATGCAGTTTCCTCTCATCAAAGTATCCGTGTGACATCCGTATGGCATCTGTATAGCGAGATTTTCTTGCAACCTTGTAAAATAGACATATAACGGTTTCTAGGCCTGAAAATAATTTAAATCCTAATCAACAACCCTATTTATTGCCTCTACAACAGGTCACAGCCTCCAATCTTGGCATTAGAGACTAACTAAGGTCACCAACGACCTCTTAACCGCCAAGAGCAAGCGACACTACTCTGTTCTCCTCCTCCTCGACCTGTCGGCTGCCTTTGACACAGTGGACCATTCCCTATTATTACAGACCCTCTCATCCCTTGGCATCACAGACTTGGCCCTATCCTGGATCTCATCATACCTAACAGACCGGACATTCAGCGTCTCCCACTCACACACCACCTCCTCACCTCGCCCCCTATCTGTCGGAGTCCCACAAGGTTCAGTCCTTGGGCCCCTGCTCTTCTCCATTTACACTTTTGGCCTGGGACAGCTCATAGAATCTCATGGCTTTCAGTATCACCTCTATGCTGATAACACACAGATCTACATCTCTGGACCAGATATCACCTCCCTACTAACCAGAATCCCTCAATGTCTGTCCACTATTTCATCCTTCTTCTCCGCTAGATTTCTGAAACTTAACATGGACAAAACAGAATTCATCATCTTTCCCCCATCTCACGTGACCCCCCCAACGAACCTATCCATTACAGTACACGGCTGCCCACTCTCCCCAGTCCCACAAGCTCGCTGCCTCGGGGTTATCCTTGACGCTGATCTCTCCTTCAAACCACATATCCAAGCCCTTTCCACTTCCTGCCGACTTCAACTCAAAAATATTGCACGAATCCGTTCATTCCTCAACCAAGAATCTGCAAAAACCCTAGTCCATGCCCTCATCATCTCTCGCCTTGACTACTGTAACCTCCTGCTCTGTGGCCTCCCCTCAAACACTCTCGCACCCCTCCAATCTATTCTAAACTCTGCTGCCCGACTAATCCACCTGTCCCCCCGCTATTCTCCGGCCTCTCCCCTCTGTCAATCCCTTCACTGGCTCCCCATTGCCCAGAGACTCCAGTACAAAACCCTAACCATGACGTACAAAGCCATCCACAACCTGTCTCCTCCTTACATCTGTGACCTCATCTCCCGGTACTTTCCTACACGCAACCTCCGATCCTCACAAGATCTCCTTCTCTACTCCCCTCTTATCTCCTCTTCCCACAATCGTATACAAGATTTCTCTCGCGTATCTCCCCTACTCTGGAACTCTCTACCACAACATATCAGACTCTCACCTACCATCGAAACCTTCAAAAAGAACCTGAAGACCCACCTCTTCCGACAAGCCTACAACCTGCAGTAACCACCGATCGACCAAACCGCTGCATGACCAGCTCTATCCTCACCTACTGTATCCTCACCCATCCCTTGTAGATTGTGAGCCTTCACGGGCAGGGTCCTCTCTCCTACTGTACCAGTTATGACTTGTATTGTTCAAGATTATTGTACTTGTTTTTATTATGTATACCCCTCCTCACTTGTAAAGCGCCATGGAATGAATGGCGCTATAACAATAAATAATAATAATAATAATTAGAGACAGTGCTTATGTTGGTGTATTTCTGCTTTGTGACAAACATGTCAGACAGACTTACTTTCAACACTACTGAGCGGGTGCTTTACAAGTGGGTTTTGTCACAACGTTTTGGGGAGCCATACCAAGTGATTGTAGATCTGAAGAGGCGGAGACAAATGTGGGTATGTATCACCCCAGGAATTTGGTTGTTACAGTGGTATTGCCTTCCTCATGGGGAGGGTGATGCCATGCCTGGAAGCGACAAGGCTCCCTTTAACAGGTAACATGTACACAACAACACTGTTCTGACTCCAGGCCAGAAGGGGGAGATCTAGACCCAGTTTGAGGGTAGCTTCCCTATATATTCTGGCTGGAGGAGGAGTTAGAGGGGAGTCTGTGAGGAGAGCTGGAGCTGAGCATACATGCGGTTCTGCAGCTCCTGACAGGAAAGTCAGATAGATTGTAAGAGACAGTGAAAGGAGAAGGAGAAGGAGTAAAGGAGAAGAGAGAGAAACTGGAGGGGAGCTGTGAGTGGGCTCCCTTCAGGATAAAGCACCAAGAAACCGTAGGCCAGAATTCCGAGGTTGTGGGGGTAACTGTATGCCCCCAGCAGAAACTGGTGGGCAGGAGATTCCATGTCTCCTGGCCATCACTACACCCAAAGGCACAACAGCAGATAGAGCCCGGGAAAAGGTAAAGAGACTTCAACCTTGTGTCCTCCAATTCTTTAATATACTTCACCATCTAACATAATTTCTAACTACACTGGGATCCCTGGGGACTAAGCTGTACCTATGGGGAGCTGTACCACCTCTGCAGCAATACCATCATCCCCAATTGACCCCTTTAAGCAGTGTCGGCCATCCCTGGCATATTACTACAGGTGGCATCAGGAATACTACTACATTAGACTTTATTCCCATTTTCATTAAGTCCCCTTTTACTGGATGCCCAGGGCCATGGACCGGGTTGCTGCCACCATGACCACCCCTTCAAGAACAGAACTGGGCCGGTACCAAGTACCCCACGGTCCTAGCGAGTGCTCCAACTTGGCATCATGAACAAGATTGACCAACCCATTAAAATGGTTCTCGTGTGCCTAAAAGACTGTGCTTAACTGAGAAATCCTTGAACTGTTAAATTGCCGCCATTGCTGTCCCACACGGTGCGCTGGGGCATGTCGTCGTGGGCAGTACCAGGGTAAGGATGTGAAAGTCATGGCCACCCACTCTAAGTACTTCTGCACCCTTAAAACATGCCAGTCAGCAAGTGAGATCTGCCTCCTGATCCTGTATGGCGGTAGAAACAAGAAGAAGCTCCGCCCATGAAGGAGCGAGCTGGAACCGGACCTGGGGATAGGAAAGAACCTGGACGACAAGATGGCAAGTGGCAAAAACCCGGAGCATGGGGTGGAAGCCAAGGGCTCCCCCAGTCAACAGGATGGAAGCCACAGTGAGAAATCAACGGAGGTCCTGGAGTTCCTGGGAGCTGAAGTGGATGAGCTCAGCAACCAACTCCTGCGGATGCAGTTAACCACTGTGTCCAGATGGAAAGCGGCCTTGAAGGTGAAGCTGGTGGAGCAGCATTCTATCTGGCGGCCCCTGATTCCAGCGGAGGAGACAACCGACACCGGGACACAGACGCAAGCAGGTACTGTCACCGACCCTGCCCGGTAGCCGAGGAACACCTAGTGGGCACGTTAGCTGCACCGCCACGCTGCGAACCTGGCTGGGTCCATACCCTTCGGGACTGGAACCAGTCTTCAGGCATAAAACACCATCGTTTATTTTATGCACTCATACCTTGCTTTTTGTGTTCCTTGTTTTATATTTTGAAAATACAACATTTGGACATTCACAATATATTCTGGTATTATGAAGAGCAAAACCATTGCATGTAGTTTATTTTTGTAAAGGCATGGATTAGTAGCTATTGAGTAAAACTTTTAAGAATGAGTAAACTGACGGCAGCCTGAGGTAAGGTGTCCAGAGGCACGGTAGGGCTGCTGCTATGTCCCTGGTCCTCCTCTGGATGTTCCTCCTGTTGTGCTGATGCCAGTGGTGGTGCTGGTGGTGGTGGTGTTGGGATGCAGCTGGATGGTGCAGTACATGGGCCAGCCACCTCTTCACCTTCCCCGACTAGATTGACAGGGGCCTCTGAGTCAGAGGCTGTCTCCCTCTCAGTTAGGTTTCTAGAAGGAATATAGAGTGCACATAGGGTCTTATCCGAGATAAAGGGAATATTCGTGAGAGATAGTATAAATTCACTCACCTATTATGGTTGTGTAAGACACAACCACTGCACTTAGCATTTGCGGCTGCTGCAAGCCCCGATGTGACGATCCTTTGCTAGGTGAAGAGAATGGGGCATCAGACTGCGCTGCTTCCCGGTCAGGATAATGTACCAGAGAAGTCCAAATAGATGTAATAGAGAATAGACTTTATTCACCTAGCAAAGGATCTCAGTTAGGTTTGACTTAGCGCTGTTTTTATATGGAAAAAAAAGAAAAAAATTAGATGTGACCATAGCAACATGTGTAAAATGTGGTGTGATTGCACTTGCTGTCTCAGATCTAGAATGGGAGCCAGAAAAGAAAGCCTATCGAAGTATATGTACTTCCTTTTCATCGGTGCTGCATCCCCACTCCTGGCCCGCTGCTGACGTTCCCGCCGGTACTGGTCCCTGATGCTGCGCCAGCATCTCATGACATCATTCAAGCAACGTAACATAACCAAAAATTTGGAAATGGAAAATATGTTTTTCAAAGATAAAATGTAGTTTACACTCTCATGTGGCCTGATACTTTGCAAGTTTTACCTCAGAAATATGCCACATATTCTAACAAAAACAACACATATGATTTTTGGGGTACGGGACCGGGACCCAGTCTGGACACTCTATCATATGGGTAATTAGTAGGGTTGAGCGAAACGGATCGTTCATTTTCATAAGTCGCCGACTTTTGGCAAAGTCGGCGTCTCATGAAACCGAGCCGATCCCTGTGTGGGGTCTGCCATGCGGTACGCGACTTTCGCGCCAAAGTCGCATTTCAATGACGCCAAAAGCGCCATTTCTCAGCCAATGAAGGTGGACGCAGAGTGTGGGCAGCGTGATGACATAGATCTCAGTCCCCACCATCTTAGAGAAGGGCATTGCATTGATTGGCTTGCTTTCTGCGGCGTCACAGGGGATATAAAGGGGCGTTCCCGCCGACCACCATCTTACTGCTGCTGATCTGAGCATAGGGAGAGGTTGCTGCAGCTTCTTCGGAAGCAGGGATAGTGATAGGCAGGGTACATAAAGCCACAAACCGCTTGTGCTGTAGCGATTTCCACTGTCCAATACCACCTTTTGTTTGCAGGACAGTGGAAGCTACATTTTTTTTTCTCAGCGCTGTAGCTCATTGGGCTGCCCTAGAAGGCTCCCTGATAGCTGCGTTGCTTTGTGTGTACGCCGCTCTGTAAACCAACTGCTTTTTTCAAAGCACAAATCCTGTTTTTCCTTCCTTTCTGCACAGCTATCTTGTGTGTTTGTCCACACTTTTGTGTGCAGCAGTCCTTTTACAGCTGCCTGCCATACTTTTATGAGATAACTGCAGGGAGATAAATATTGGCAAGTTTGCCTCCGTGCCATTGCTGTGTGTGGCATCTCTCTCTCATTGTGTGGCACTGAAAACACTGTGTAATACTTGTCCTTTTTTTTTTTTTTTTTTCTAAATTCTCCCTTTTCCAAAAAAAAAATTAGTGGGAGATAAATATTGTCAAGTCTGACTCCGTGCCATTGCTGTGTGTGGCATCTCTCTCTCATTGTGTGGCACTGAAAACACTGTGTAATACTTGTCCTTTTTTTTTTTTTTTTCTAAATTCTCCCTTTTCCAAAAAAAAAATTAGTGGGAGATAAATATTGTCAAGTCTGACTCCGTGCCATTGCTGTGTGTGGCATCTCTCTCTCATTGTGTGCCACCGAAAACACTGTGTAATACTTGTCCTTTTTTTTTTTTTTTCTAAATTCTCCCTTTTCCAAAAAAAAAATCAGTGGGAGATAAATATTGTCAAGTCTGCCTCTGTGCCATTGCTGTGTGTGGCATCTCTCTCTCATTGTGTGGCACTGAAAACACTGTGTAATACTTGTCCTTTTTTTTTTTTTTTTCTAAATTCTCCCTTTTCCAAAAAAAAATTTAGTGGGAGATAAATATTGTCAAGTCTGACTCCGTGCCATTGCTGTGTGTGGCATCTCTCTCTCATTGTGTGGCACCGAAAACACTGTAATACTTGTCCTTTTTTTTTTTTTTTCTAAATTCTCCCTTTTCCAAAAAAAAAATTAGTGGGAGATAAATATTGCCAAGTCTGACTCCGTGCCATTGCTGTGTGTGGCATCTCTCTCTCATTGTGTGGCACCGAAAACACTGTGTAATACTTGTCCTTTTTTTTTTTTTTTCTAAATTCTCCCTTTTCCAAAAAAAAAATTAGTGGGAGATAAATATTGTCAAGTCTGACTCCGTGCCATTGCTGTGTGTGGCATCTCTCTCTCATTGTGTGCCACCGAAAACACTGTGTAATACTAGTCCTTTTTTTTTTTTTTCTAAATTCTCCCTTTTCCAAAAAAAAAATTAGTTGGAGATAAATATTGTCAAGTCTGACTCCGTGCCATTGCTGTGTGTGGCATCTCTCTCTCATTGTGTGCCACCGAAAACACTGTGTAATACTAGTCCTTTTTTTTTTTTTTCTAAATTCTCCCTTTTCCAAAAAAAAAATTAGTGGGAGATAAATATTGTCAAGTCTGACTCCGTGCCATTGCTGTGTGTGGCATCTCTCTCTCATTGTGTGGCACCGAAAACACTGTGTAATACTTGTCCGTTTTATTTTTTTTTTCTAAATTCTCCCTTTTCCAAAAAAAAAATTAGTGGGAGATAAATATTGCCAAGTCTGACTCCGTGCCATTGCTGTGTGTGGCATCTCTCTCTCATTGTGTGGCACCGAAAACACTGTGTAATACTTGTCCTTTTTTTTTTTTTTTTTCTAAATTCTCCCTTTTCCAAAAAAAAAATTAGTGGGAGATAAATATTGTCAAGTCTGACTCTGTGCCATTGCTGTGTGTGGCATCTCTCTCTCAGGCCGGCGTCACACTCGGCGTAAGACAATACGGTCCGTTCTTTACGGCCGTAATACGGCCGTAATACGGAGAAATGTTCCCAAAATAGTGATCCGTAGTCAGGGTGTGTCAGCGTATTTTGCGCATGGCATCCTCCGTATGTAATCCGTATGGCATCCGTACTGCGAGATTTTCGCGCAGGCTTGCAAAACCGACATCTAATGGATTTATGTGCTCAAATGTTCGGGAAACTATATATACAGTATATATATATATATATATATATATATATGTCATTGAGACACATATATATATATTCTGTATTTATATTTCATTCAGCGCGATATTTGTGAACAGCCGGTAATTCAATTGCCCGCTTTTCATTTCTCCTGCACAAACCCGACAGGATATGAGACATGGTTTACATACAGTAAACCATCTCATATCCCCTTTTTTTTTGCATATTCCACACTACTGATGTTAGTAGTGTGTATGTGCAAAATTTCAGCGCTGTAGCTGCTGAAATAAAGGGTTAAATGGCGGAAAAAATTGGCGTGGGCACCCGCGCAATTTTCTCCGCCAGAATGGTAAAGCCAGTGACTGAGGGCAGATATTAATAGCCTAGAGAGGGTCCATGGTTATTGCCCCCCCCCCCCCGGCTACAAACATCTGCCCCCAGCCACCCCAGAAAAGGCACATCTGGAAGATGCGCCTATTCTGGCACTTGGCCACTCTCTTCCCACTCCCTGTAGCGGTGGGATATGGGGTAATGAAGGGTTAATGCCACCTTGCTATTGGAAGGTGACATTAAGCTAGATTAATAATGGAGAGGCGTCAATTATGACACCTATCCATTATTAATCCAATTGTTGGAAAGGGTTAAAAAACACACACACACATGATTTAAAAGTATTTTAATGAAATAAACACAGCGGTTGTTGTAATAATTTATTGCTCTCGCAATCCATTTTCAGACCCTCGCTTGGCAAAACAATAAACGCACAAGATACATACCTTCTGATGTCAGATCACGTCCAACGAGGTAATCCATCTGAAGGGGTTAACTAATATTACAGGCAGAGCTGCGATAAACCACTCGCTCGTGCCTGTAATCCCCGGGTGCTGAAAGGAAAGCAGTGATCTGTACTTACATTCAGTCGCGGTGATTCGCCCCTGCTGGATGTTCTCATGAACTGCAGCCTGGGAACTTTTTCCCACGCTCCAGGTCATATGAGGACATCCACCAGGGGGCGCATCACCACGACTGAAGGAAATGTAGGTCAATGACCTATAGTTACCTTCAGTCGCGGTGATGCGCCCCCTGGTGGATGTCCTCATATGACCTGGAGCGTGGGAAAAAGTTCCCAGGCTGCAGTTCATGAGAACATCCAGCAGGGGCGAATCACCGCGACTGAATGTAAGTACAGATCACTGCTTTCCTTTCAGCACCCGGGGATTACAGGCACGAGCGAGTGGTTTATCGCAGCTCTGCCTGTAATATTAGTTAACCCCTTCAGATGGATTACTTCGTGGGACGTGACAGTTCATCAGAGAGGGTATGTATCTTGTGTGTTTATTGTTTTGCCAAGCGAGGGCCTGGAAATGGAATGAGAGAGCAATAAATTCTTACAACAACCGCTGTGTTTATTTCATTAAAATACTTTTAAATCATGTGTGTGTGTGTTTTTTAACCCTTTCCAACAATTGGATTAATAATGGATAGGTGGCATAATTGACGCCTCTCCATTATTAATCTGGCTTAATGTCACCTTCCAATAGCAAGGTGGCATTAACCCTTCATTACCCCATATCCCACCGCTACAGGGAGTGGGAAGAGAGTGGCCAAGTGCCAGAATAGGCGCATCTTCCAGATGTGCCTTTTCTGGGGTGGCTGGGGGCAGATGTTTGTAGCCACGGGGGGCCAATAACCATGGACCCTCTCCTGGCTATTAATATCTGCCCTCAGTCACTGGCTTTACCATTCTGGCGGAGAAAATTGCGCGGGAGCCCACGCCAATTTTTTCCGCCATTTAACCCTTTATTTCAGCAGCTACAGCACTGAAATTTTGCACATACACACTACTAACATTAGTAGTGTGGAATATGCAAAAAAAAAGGGGATATGAGATGGTTTACTGTATGTAAACCATGTCTCATATCCTGTCGGGTTTGTGCAGGAGAAATGAAAAGCCGGCAATTGAATTACCGACTTTTCACTAACAGCGCTGCGTATTTCTCGCAAGTCACACTGCAGGTCCGTGTGGAATCCGTATTTTTCTCGCCCCCATAGACTTTCATTAGCGATTTTTTTGCGCAATACGCTGACAAACGCAGCATGCTGCGATTTTGTACGGCCGTAGAAAGCCGTATAATACTGAACCGTAATATACGGCTAATAGGAGCAGCCCCATTGAGAATAATTGTGCCGTTTATTTTGCGAGTTTTACGGACGTAATTTCTGCGCTCTTACGTCCGTAAAACTCGCCAGTGTGACGCCGGCCTCATTGTGTGGCACCGAAAACACTGTGCAATACTTGTCCTTTTTTTTTTTTTTTTCTAAATTCTCCCTTTTCCAAAAAAAAATTAGTGGGAGATAAATATTGTCAAGTCTGACTCCGTGCCATTGCTGTGTGTGGCATCTCTCTCTCATTGTGTGGCACCGAAAACACTGTGTAATACTTGTCCTTTTTTTTTTTTTTTTTCTAAATTCTCCCTTTTCCAAAAAAAAAATTAGTGGGAGATAAATATTGTCAAGTCTGACTCTGTGCCATTGCTGTGTGTGGCATCTCTCTCTCATTGTGTGGCACCGAAAACACTGTGTAATACTTGTCCTTTTTTTTTTTTTTCTAAATTCTCCCTTTTCCAAAAAAAAAATTAGTTGGAGATAAATATTGTCAAGTCTGCCTCCGTGCCATTGCTGTGTGTGGCATCTCTCTCTCATTGTGTGGCACTGAAAACACTGTAATACTTGTCCTTTTTTTTTTTTTTTCTAAGTTCTCTCTTTTCCAAAAAAAAAATTAGTGGGAGATAAATATTGTCAAGTCTGACTCCGTGCCATTGCTGTGTGTGGCATCTCTCTCTCATTGTGTGGCACCGAAAACACTGTGTAATACTTGTCCTTTTTTTTTTCTAAATTCTCCCTTTTCCAAAAAAAATATTAGTGGGAGATAAATATTGCCAAGTCTGACTCCGTGCCATTGCTGTGTGTGGCATCTCTCTCTCATTGTGTGGCACCGAAAACACTGTGTAATACTTGTCCTTTTTTTTTTTTTTTTTCTAAATTCTCCCTTTTCCAAAAAAAAAAATAGTGGGAGATAAATATTGTCAAGTCTGACTCCGTGCCATTGCTGTGTGTGGCATCTCTCTCTCATTGTGTGGCACCGAAAACACTGTGTAATACTTGTCCTTTTTTTTTTTTTTTTCTAAATTCTCCCTTTTCCCAAAAAAAAATTAGTGGGAGATAAATATTGTCAAGTCTGACTCCGTGCCATTGCTGTGTGTGGCATCTCTCTCTCATTGTGTGGCACTGAAAACACTGTGTAATACTTGTCCTTTTTTTTTTTTTTTTTCTAAATTCTCCCTTTTCCAAAAAAAAAATTAGTGGGAGATAAATATTGTCAAGTCTGACTCCGTGCCATTGCTCTGTGTGGCATCTCTCTCTCATTGTGTGGCACCAAAAACACTGTGTAATACTTGTCCTTTTTTTTTTTTTTTTCTAAATTCTCCCTTTTCCCAAAAAAAAATTAGTGGGAGATAAATATTGTCAAGTCTGACTCTGTGCCATTGCTGTGTGTGGCATCTCTCTCTCATTGTGTGGCACCGAAAACACTGTGTAATACTTGTCCTTTTTTTTTTTTTTTTCTAAATTCTCACTTTTCCCCAAAAAAAATTAGTTGGAGATAAATATTGTCAAGTCTGCCTCCGTGCCATTGCTGTGTGTGGCATCTCTCTCTCATTGTGTGGCACTGAAAACACTGTAATACTTGTCCTTTTTTTTTCTTCTAAATTCTCTCTTTTCCCCAAAAAAAATTAGTGGGAGATAAATATGTTCAAGTCTGACTCCGTGCCATTGCTGTGTGTGGCATCTCTCTCTCATTGTGTGGCACTGAAAACACTGTAATACTTGTCCTTTTTTTTTTTTTTCTAAATTCTCTCTTTTCCAAAAAAAAAATTAGTGGGAGATAAATATTGTCAAGTCTGACTCCGTGCCTTTGCTGTGTGTGGCATCTCTCTCTCATTGTGTGGCACCGAAAACACTGTATAATACTTGTCCTTTTTTTTTTTTTTTTTTTTTTTTCTAAATTCTCCCTTTTCCAAAAAAAAAATTAGTGGGAGATAAATATTGTCAAGTCTGACTCCGTGCCATTGCTGTGTGTGGCATCTCTCTCTCATTGTGTGGCACCGAAAACACTGTGTAATACTTGTCCTTTTTTTTTTTTTTTTTTTTCTAAATTCTCCCTTTTCCAAAAAAAAAAATTAGTGGGAGATAAATATTGTCAAGTCTGACTCCGTGCCATTGCTGTGTGTGGCATCTCTCTCTCATTGTGTGGCACCGAAAACACTGTATAATACTTGTCCTTTTTTTTTTTTTTTCTAAATTCTCCCTTTTCCAAAAAAAAAATTAGTGGGAGATAAATATTGTCAAGTCTGACTCCGTGCCATTGCTGTGTGTGGCATCTCTCTCTCATTGTGTGGCACCGAAAACACTGTGTAATACTTGTCCTTTTTTTTTTTTTTTTCTAAATTCTCCCTTTTCCAAAAAAAAAATTAGTGGGAGATAAATATTGCCAAGTCTGACTCCGTGCCATTGCTGTGTGTGGCATCTCTCTCTCATTGTGTGGCACCGAAAACACTGTGTAATACTTGTCCTTTTTTTTTTCTAAATTCTCCCTTTTCCAAAAAAAAAAATTAGTGGGAGATAAATATTGTCAAGTCTGACTCCGTGCCATTGCTGTGTGTGGCATCTCTCTCTCATTGTGTGGCACCGAAAACACTGTGTAATACTTGTCATTTTTTTTTTTTTTCTAAATTCTCTCTTTTCCAAAAAAAAAATTAGTGGGAGATAAATATTGTCAAGTCTGACTCTGTGCCATTGCTGTGTGTGGCATCTCTCTCTCATTGTGTGGCACCGAAAACACTGTGTAATACTTGTCCTTTTTTTTTTTTTTCTAAATTCTCCCTTTTCCAAAAAAAAAATTAGTTGGAGATAAATATTGTCAAGTCTGCCTCCGTGCCATTGCTGTGTGTGGCATCTCTCTCTCATTGTGTGGCACTGAAAACACTGTAATACTTGTCCTTTTTTTTTTTTTTTTCTAAATTCTCTCTTTTCCCCAAAAAAAATTAGTGGGAGATAAATATTGTCAAGTCTGACTCCATGCCATTGCTGTGTGTGGCATCTCTCTCTCATTGTGTGGCACTGAAAACACTGTAATACTTGTCCTTTTTTTTTTTTTCTAAATTCTCTCTTTTCCAAAAAAAAAATTAGTGGGAGATAAATATTGTCAAGTCTGACTCCTTGCCATTGCTGTGTGTGGCATCTCTCTCTCATTGTGTGGCACCGAAAACACTGTATAATACTTGTCCTTTTTTTTTTTTTTTTTTTTCTAAATTCTCCCTTTTCCAAAAAAAAAATTAGTGGGAGATAAATATTGCCAAGTCTGACTCCGTGCCATTGCTGTGTGTGGCATCTCTCTCTCATTGTGTGGCACCGAAAACACTGTGTAATACTTGTCCTTTTTTTTTTTTTTTTCTAAATTCTCCCTTTTCCAAAAAAAAAATTAGTGGGAGATAAATATTGCCAAGTCTGACTCCGTGCCATTGCTGTGTGTGGCATCTCTCTCTCATTGTGTGGCACCGAAAACACTGTGTAATACTTGTCCTTTTTTTTTTCTAAATTCTCCCTTTTCCAAAAAAAATATTAGTGGGAGATAAATATTGCCAAGTCTGACTCCGTGCCATTGCTGTGTGTGGCATCTCTCTCTCATTGTGTGGCACCGAAAACACTGTGTAATACTTGTCCTTTTTTTTTTTTTTTTCTAAATTCTCCCTTTTCCAAAAAAAAAAATAGTGGGAGATAAATATTGTCAAGTCTGACTCCGTGCCATTGCTGTGTGTGGCATCTCTCTCTCATTGTGTGGCACCGAAAACACTGTGTAATACTTGTCCTTTTTTTTTTTTTTTTCTAAATTCTCCCTTTTCCAAAAAAAAAATTAGTGGGAGATAAATATTGTCAAGTCTGACTCCGTGCCATTGCTGTGTGTGGCATCTCTCTCTCATTGTGTGGCACTGAAAACACTGTGTAATACTTGTCCTTTTTTTTTTTTTTTTTCTAAATTCTCCCTTTTCCCAAAAAAAAATTAGTGGGAGATAAATATTGTCAAGTCTGACTCCGTGCCATTGCTCTGTGTGGCATCTCTCTCTCATTGTGTGGCACCAAAAACACTGTGTAATACTTGTCCTTTTTTTTTTTTTTTTTCTAAATTCTCCCTTTTCCCAAAAAAAAACTTAGTGGGAGATAAATATTGTCAAGTCTGACTCTGTGCCATTGCTGTGTGTGGCATCTCTCTCTCATTGTGTGGCACCGAAAACACTGTGTAATACTTGTCCTTTTTTTTTTTTTTTTTCTAAATTCTCCCTTTTCCCAAAAAAAATTAGTTGGAGATAAATATTGTCAAGTCTGCCTCCGTGCCATTGCTGTGTGTGGCATCTCTCTCTCATTGTGTGGCACTGAAAACACTGTAATACTTGTCCTTTTTTTTTTTTTTTCTAAATTCTCTCTTTTCCAAAAAAAAAATTAGTGGGAGATAAATATTGTCAAGTCTGACTCCGTGCCATTGCTGTGTGTGGCATCTCTCTCTCATTGTGTGGCACCGAAAACACTGTATAATACTTGTCCTTTTTTTTTTTTTTCTAAATTCTCCCTTTTCCAAAAAAAAAATTAGTGGGAGATAAATATTGCCAAGTCTGACTCCGTGCCATTGCTGTGTGTGGCATCTCTCTCTCATTGTGTGGCACCGAAAACACTGTGTAATACTTGTCCTTTTTTTTTTTTTCTAAATTCTCCCTTTTCCAAAAAAAAAATTAGTGGGAGATAAATATTGTCAAGTCTGACTCCGTGCCATTGCTGTGTGTGGCATCTCTCTCTCATTGTGTGGCACCGAAAACACTGTGTAATACTTGTCATTTTTTTTTTTTTTCTAAATTCTCTCTTTTCCAAAAAAAAAATTAGTGGGAGATAAATATTGTCAAGTCTGACTCCATGCCATTGCTGTGTGTGGCATCTCTCTCTCATTGTGTGGCACCGAAAACACTGTGTAATACCTGCCCTTTTTTTTTTTTTTTTCTAAATTCTCCCTTTTCCAAAAAAAAATTAGTGGGAGATAAATATTGTCAAGTCTGACTCCATGCCATTGCTGTGTGTGGCATCTCTCTCTCATTGTGTGGCACCGAAAACACTGTGTAATACTTGTCCTTTTTTTTTTTTTTCTAAATTCTCTCTTTTCCAAAAAAAAAATTAGTGGGAGATAAATATTGTCAAGTCTGACTCCGTGCCATTGCTGTGTGTGGCATCTCTCTCTCATTGTGTGGCACCGAAAACACTGTGTAATACCTGCCCTTTTTTTTTTTTTTTTTTTTAATTCTCCCTTTTCCAAAAAAAAAATTAGTGGGAGATAAATATTGTCAAGTCTGACTCCATGCCATTGCTGTGTGTGGCATCTCTCTCTCATTGTGTGGCACCGAAAACACTGTGTAATACTTGTCCTTTTTTTTTTTTTTCTAAATTCTTTCTTTTCCAAAAAAAAAATTAGTGGGAGATAAATATTGTCAAGTCTGACTCCGTGCCATTGCTGTGTGTGGCATCTCTCTCTCATTGTGTGGCACCGAAAACACTGTATAATACTTGTCCTTTTTTTTTTTTTTTTTTTTCTAAATTCTCCCTTTTCCCAAAAAAAAATTAGTGGGAGATAAATATTGTCAAGTCTGACTCCGTGCCATTGCTGTGTGTGGCATCTCTCTCTCATTGTGTGGCACCGAAAACACTGTAATACTTGTCCTTTTTTTTTTTTTTTTCTAAATTCTCCCTTTTCCAAAAAAAAAAATTAGTGGGAGATAAATATTGCCAAGTCTGACTCCGTGCCACTGCTGTGTGTGGCATCTCTCTCTCATTGTGTGGCACCGAAAACACTGTGTAAGACTTGTCCTTTTTTTTTTCTAAATTCTCCCTTTTCCAAAAAAAAAATTAGTGGGAGATAAATATTGTCAAGTCTGACTCCATGCCATTGCTGTGTGTGGCATCTCTCTCTCATTGTGTGGCACCGAAAACACTGTGTAATACTTGTCATTTTTTTTTTTTTTTCTAAATTCTCTCTTTTCCAAAAAAAAATTAGTGGGAGATAAATATTGTCAAGTCTGACTCCATGCCATTGCTGTGTGTGGCATCTCTCTCTCATTGTGTGGCACCGAAAACACTGTGTAATACCTGCCCTTTTTTTTTTTTTTTTTCTAAATTCTCCCTTTTCCAAAAAAAAAATTAGTGGGAGATAAATATTGTCAAGTCTGACTCCATGCCATTGCTGTGTGTGGCATCTCTCTCTCATTGTGTGGCAGCGAAAACACTGTGTAATACTTGTCCTTTTTTTTTTCTAAATTCTCTCTTTTCCAAAAAAAAAATTAGTGATAGATAAATATTGTCAAGTCTGACTCCGTGCCATTGCTGTGTGTGGCATCTCTCTCTCATTGTGTGGCACCGAAAACACTGTGTAATACTTGTCCTTTTTTTTTTTTTTTTCTAAATTTTCCCTTTTCCAAAAAAAAAACTTAGTTGGAGATAAATATTGTCAAGTCTGACTCCGTGCCATTGCTGTGTGTGGCATCTCTCTCTCATTGTGTGGCACTGAAAACACTGTGTAATACTTGCCCTTTTTTTTTTTTCTAAATTCTCCCTTTTCCAAAAAAAAAATTAGTGGGAGATAAATATTGTCAAGTCTGACTCCATGCCATTGCTGTGTGTGGCATCTCTCTCTCATTGTGTGGCACCGAAAACACTGTGTAATACTTGTCCTTTTTTTTTTTTTTTCTAAATTCTCCCTTTTCCAAAAAAAAAATTAGTGGGAGATAAATATTGCCAAGTCTGACTCCGTGCCATTGCTGTGTGTGGCATCTCTCTCTCATTGTGTGGCACCGAAAACACTGTGTAATACTTGTCCTTTTTTTTTTCTAAATTCTCCCTTTTCCAAAAAAAAAATTAGTGGGAGATAAATATTGTCAAGTCTGACTCCGTGCCATTGCTGTGTGTGGCATCTCTCTCTCATTGTGTGGCACCGAAAACACTGTATAATACCTGCCCTTTTTTTTTTTTTTTTTTTAAATTCTCCCTTTTCCAAAAAAAAAATTAGTGGGAGATAAATATTGTCAAGTCTGACTCCATGCCATTGCTGTGTGTGGCATCTCTCTCTCATTGTGTGGCACCGAAAACACTGTGTAATACTTGTCCTTTTTTTTTTCTAAATTCTCTCTTTTCCAAAAAAAAAATTAGTGATAGATAAATATTGTCAAGTCTGACTCCGTGCCATTGCTGTGTGTGGCATCTCTCTCTCATTGTGTGGCACCGAAAACACTGTATAATACTTGTCCTTTTTTTTTTTTTTTTCTAAATTCTCCCTTTTCCAAAAAAAAAATTAGTGGGAGATAAATATTGCCAAGTCTGACTCCGTGCCATTGCTGTGTGTGGCATCTCTCTCTCATTGTGTGGCACCGAAAACACTGTATAATACTTGTCCTTTTTTTTTTTTTTTTTTTTCTAAATTCTCCCTTTTCCAAAAAAAAAATGAGTGGGAGATAAATATTGTCAAGTCTGACTCCGTGCCATTGCTGTGTGTGGCATCTCTCTCTCATTGTGTGGCACCGAAAACACTGTGTAATACTTGTCCTTTTTTTTTTTTTTTTCTAAATTCTCCCTTTTCCAAAAAAAAAATTAGTGGGAGATAAATATTGCCAAGTCTGACTCCGTGCCACTGCTGTGTGTGGCATCTCTCTCTCATTGTGTGGCACCGAAAACACTGTGTAAGACTTGTCCTTTTTTTTTTCTAAATTCTCCCTTTTCCAAAAAAAAAATTAGTGGGAGATAAATATTGTCAAGTCTGACTCCATGCCATTGCTGTGTGTGGCATCTCTCTCTCATTGTGTGGCACCGAAAACACTGTGTAATACTTGTCATTTTTTTTTTTTTTTCTAAATTCTCTCTTTTCCAAAAAAAAAATTAGTGGGAGATAAATATTGTCAAGTCTGACTCCATGCCATTGCTGTGTGTGGCATCTCTCTCTCATTGTGTGGCACCGAAAACACTGTGTAATACCTGCCCTTTTTTTTTTTTTTTTTCTAAATTCTCCCTTTTCCAAAAAAAAAATTAGTGGGAGATAAATATTGTCAAGTCTGACTCCATGCCATTGCTGTGTGTGGCATCTCTCTCTCATTGTGTGGCAGCGAAAACACTGTGTAATACTTGTCCTTTTCTTTTTTTTTCTAAATTCTCTCTTTTCCAAAAAAAAAATTAGTGGGAGATAAATATTGTCAAGTCTGACTCCGTGCCATTGCTGTGTGTGGCATCTCTCTCTCATTGTGTGGCACCGAAAACACTGTGTAATACTTGTCCTTTTTTTTTTTTTTCTAAATTCTCTCTTTTCCAAAAAAAAAATTAGTGGGAGATAAATATTGTCAAGTCTGACTCCATGCCATTGCTGTGTGTGGCATCTCTCTCTCATTGTGTGGCACCGAAAACACTGTGTAATACCTGCCCTTTTTTTTTTTTTTTTTCTAAATTCTCCCTTTTCCAAAAAAAAAATTAGTGGGAGATAAATATTGTCAAGTCTGACTCCATGCCATTGCTGTGTGTGGCATCTCTCTCTCATTGTGTGGCAGCGAAAACACTGTGTAATACTTGTCCTTTTTTTTTTTTTTTTTTTTCTAAATTCTCCCTTTTCCAAAAAAAAAATTAGTGGGAGATAAATATTGCCAAGTCTGACTCCGTGCCACTGCTGTGTGTGGCATCTCTCTCTCATTGTGTGGCACCGAAAACACTGTGTAAGACTTGTCCTTTTTTTTTTCTAAATTCTCCCTTTTCCAAAAAAAAAATTAGTGGGAGATAAATATTGTCAAGTCTGACTCCGTGCAATTGCTGTGTGTGGCATCTCTCTCTCATTGTGTGGCACCGAAAACACTGTGTAATACTTGTCATTTTTTTTTTTTTTCTAAATTCTCTCTTTTCCAAAAAAAAAATTAGTGGGAGATAAATATTGTCAAGTCTGACTCCATGCCATTGCTGTGTGTGGCATCTCTCTCTCATTGTGTGGCACCGAAAACACTGTGTAATACCTGCCCTTTTTTTTTTTTTTTTTCTAAATTCTCCCTTTTCCAAAAAAAAAATTAGTGGGAGATAAATATTGTCAAGTCTGACTCCGTGCCATTGCTGTGTGTGGCATCTCTCTCTCATAGTGTGGCACTGAAAACACTGTGTAATACTTGCCCTTTTTTTTTTTTCTAAATTCTCCCTTTTCCAAAAAAAAAATTAGTGGGAGATAAATATTGTCAAGTCTGACTCCGTGCCATTGCTGTGTGTGGCATCTCTCTCTCATTGTGTGGCACCAAAAACACTGTGTAATACTTGTCCTTTTTTTTTTTTTTTTCTAAATTCTCCCTTTTCCAATAAAAAAATTAGTGGGAGATAAATATTGTCTAGTCTGACTCCATGCCATTGCTGTGTGTGGCATCTCTCTCTCATTGTGTGGCACTGAAAACACTGTAATACTTGTCCTTTTTTTTTTTTTTTTCTAAATTCTCTCTTTTCCAAAAAAAAAATTAGTGGGAGATAAATATTGTCAAGTCTGACTCCGTGCCATTGCTGTGTGTGGCATCTCTCTCTCATTGTGTGGCACCGAAAACACTGTGTAATACTTGTCCTTTTTTTTTTTTTTTTCTAAATTCTCCCTTTTCCAAAAAAAAAACTTAGTTGGAGATAAATATTGTCAAGTCTGACTCCGTGCCATTGCTATGTGTGGCATCTTTCTCTCATTGTGTGGCACTGAATACACTGTGTAATACTTGCCCTTTTTTTTTTTTTTCTAAATTCTCCCTTTTCCAAAAAAAAAATTAGTGGGAGATAAATATTGTCAAGTCTGACTCCGTGCCATTGCTGTGTGTGGCATCTCTCTCTCATTTTGTGGCACCGAAAACACTGTGTAATACTTGTCCTTTTTTTTTTTTTTTTCTAAATTCTCCATTTTCCAAAAAAAAAATTAGTGGGAGATAAATATTGCCAAGTCTGACTCCGTGCCATTGCTGTGTGTGGCATCTCTCTCTCATTGTGTGGCACCGAAAACACTGTGTAATACTTGTCCTTTTTTTTTTCTAAATTCTCCCTTTTCCAAAAAAAAAATTAGTGGGAGATAAATATTGTCAAGTCTGACTCCGTGCCATTGCTGTGTGTGGCATCTCTCTCTCATTGTGTGGCACCGAAAACACTGTGTAATACTTGTCCTTTTTTTTTTTTTTCTAAATTCTCCATTTTCCAAAAAAAAAATTAGTGGTAGATAAATATTGCCAAGTCTGACTCCGTGCCATTGCTGTGTGTGGCATCTCTCTCTCATTGTGTGGCACCGAAAACACTGTGTAATACTTGTCCTTTTTTTTTTCTAAATTCTCCCTTTTCCAAAAAAAAAATTAGTGGGAGATAAATATTGTCAAGTCTGACTCCGTGCCATTGCTGTGTGTGGCATCTCTCTCTCATTGTGTGGCACTGAAAACACTGTGTAATACTTGCCCTTTTTTTTTTTTCTAAATTCTCCCTTTTCCAAAAAAAAAATTAGTGGGAGATAAATATTGTCAAGTCTGACTCCGTGCCATTGCTGTGTGTGGCATCTCTCTCTCATTGTGTGGCACCAAAAACACTGTGTAATACTTGTCCTTTTTTTTTTTTTTTTTCTAAATTCTCCCTTTTCCAATAAAAAAATTAGTGGGAGATAAATATTGTCTAGTCTGACTCCATGCCATTGCTGTGTGTGGCATCTCTCTCTCATTGTGTGGCACTGAAAACACTGTAATACTTGTCCTTTTTTTTTTTTTTTTCTAAATTCTCTCTTTTCCAAAAAAAAAATTAGTGGGAGATAAATATTGTCAAGTCTGACTCCGTGCCATTGCTGTGTGTGGCATCTCTCTCTCATTGTGTGGCACCGAAAACACTGTGTAATACTTGTCCTTTTTTTTTTTTTTTTCTAAATTCTCCCTTTTCCAAAAAAAAAACTTAGTTGGAGATAAATATTGTCAAGTCTGACTCCGTGCCATTGCTATGTGTGGCATCTTTCTCTCATTGTGTGGCACTGAATACACTGTGTAATACTTGCCCTTTTTTTTTTTTTTCTAAATTCTCCCTTTTCCAAAAAAAAAATTAGTGGGAGATAAATATTGTCAAGTCTGACTCCGTGCCATTGCTGTGTGTGGCATCTCTCTCTCATTGTGTGGCACCGAAAACACTGTGTAATACTTGTCCTTTTTTTTTTTTTTTCTAAATTCTCCCTTTTCCAAAAAAAAAATTAGTGGGAGATAAATATTGTCAAGTCTGACTCCGTGCCATTGCTGTGTGTGGCATCTCTCTCTCATTGTGTGGCACCAAAAACACTGTGTAATACTTGTCCTTTTTTTTTTTTTTTTCTAAATTCTCCCTTTTCCAATAAAAAAATTAGTGGGAGATAAATATTGTCTAGTCTGACTCCATGCCATTGCTGTGTGTGGCATCTCTCTCTCATTGTGTGGCACTGAAAACACTGTAATACTTGTCCTTTTTTTTTTTTTTTTCTAAATTCTCTCTTTTCCAAAAAAAAAATTAGTGGGAGATAAATATTGTCAAGTCTGACTCCGTGCCATTGCTGTGTGTGGCATCTCTCTCTCATTGTGTGGCACCGAAAACACTGTGTAATACTTGTCCTTTTTTTTTTTTTTTTCTAAATTCTCCCTTTTCCAAAAAAAAAACTTAGTTGGAGATAAATATTGTCAAGTCTGACTCCGTGCCATTGCTATGTGTGGCATCTTTCTCTCATTGTGTGGCACTGAATACACTGTGTAATACTTGCCCTTTTTTTTTTTTTTCTAAATTCTCCCTTTTCCAAAAAAAAAATTAGTGGGAGATAAATATTGTCAAGTCTGACTCCGTGCCATTGCTGTGTGTGGCATCTCTCTCTCATTGTGTGGCACCGAAAACACTGTGTAATACTTGTCCTTTTTTTTTTTTTTTTCTAAATTCTCCATTTTCCAAAAAAAAAATTAGTGGGAGATAAATATTGCCAAGTCTGACTCCGTGCCATTGCTGTGTGTGGCATCTCTCTCTCATTGTGTGGCACCGAAAACACTGTGTAATACTTGTCCTTTTTTTTTTCTAAATTCTCCCTTTTCCAAAAAAAAAATTAGTGGGAGATAAATATTGTCAAGTCTGACTCCGTGCCATTGCTGTGTGTGGCATCTCTCTCTCATTGTGTGGCACCGAAAACACTGTGTAATACTTGTCCTTTTTTTTTTTTTTCTAAATTCTCCATTTTCCAAAAAAAAAATTAGTGGTAGATAAATATTGCCAAGTCTGACTCCGTGCCATTGCTGTGTGTGGCATCTCTCTCTCATTGTGTGGCACCGAAAACACTGTGTAATACTTGTCCTTTTTTTTTTCTAAATTCTCCCTTTTCCAAAAAAAAAATTAGTGGGAGATAAATATTGTCAAGTCTGACTCCGTGCCATTGCTGTGTGTGGCATCTCTCTCTCATTGTGTGGCACCGAAAACACTGTGTAATACTTGTCCTTTTTTTTTTTTTTTTCTAAATTCTCCCTTTTCCAAAAAAAAAATTAGTTGGAGATAAATATTGTCAAGTCTGACTCCGTGCCATTGCTGTGTGTGGCATCTCTCTCTCATTGTGTGGCACCGAAAACACTGTGTAATACTTGTCCTTTTTTTTTTCTAAATTCTCCCTTTTCCAAAAAAAAAAATTAGTGGAAGATAAATATTGTCAAGTCTGACTCCGTGCCATTGCTGTGTGTGGCATCTCTCTCTCATTGTGTGGCACCGAAAACACTGTGTAATACTTGTCCTTTTTTTTTTTTTCTAAATTCTCCCTTTTCCAAAAAAAAAATTAGTGGGAGATAAATATTGTCAAGTCTGCCTCCGTGCCATTGCTGTGTGTGGCATCTCTCTCTCATTGTGTGGCACCGAAAACACTGTGTAATACTTGTCCTTTTTTTTTTTTTCTAAATTCTCCCTTTTCCAAAAAAAAAAATTAGTGGGAGATAAATATTGTCAAGTCTGCCTCCGTGCCATTGCTGTGTGTGGCATCTCTCTCTCATTGTGTGGCACCGAAAACACTGTATAATACTTGTCCTTTTTTTTTTTTTTCTAAATTCTCCCTTTTCCAAAAAAAAAAATTAGTGGGAGAGAAATATTGTCAAGTCTGCCTCCGTGCCATTGCTGTGTGTGGCATCTCTTTCTCATTGTGTGGCACTGAAAACACTGTATAATACTTGTCCTTTTTTTTTTTTTTCTAAATTCTCCCTTTTCCAAAAAAAAAAATTAGTGGGAGAGAAATATTGTCAAGTCTGCCTCCGTGCCATTGCTGTGTGTGGCATCTCTTTCTCATTGTGTGGCACTGAAAACACTGTAATACTTGTCCTTTTTTTTTTTTTTTCTAAATTCTCTCTTTTCCAAAAAAAAAATTAGTGGGAGATAAATATTGTCAAGTCTGACTCCGTGCCATTGCTGTGTGTGGCATCTCTCTCTCATTGTGTGGCACCGAAAACACTGTGTAATACCTGCCCTTTTTCTTTTTTTTTTCTAAATTCTCCCTTTTCCAAAAAAAAAATTAGTGGGAGATAAATATTGTCAAGTCTGACTCCGTGCCATTGCTGTGTGTGGCATCTCTCTCTCATTGTGTGGCACCAAAAACACTGTGTAATACTTGTCCTTTTTTTTTTTTTTCTAAATTCTCCCTTTTCCAATAAAAAAATTAGTGGGAGATAAATATTGTCTAGTCTGACTCCATGCCATTGCTGTGTGTGGCATCTCTCTCTCATTGTGTGGCACTGAAAACACTGTAATACTTGTCCTTTTTTTTTTTTTTTCTAAATTCTCTCTTTTCCAAAAAAAAAATTAGTGGGAGATAAATATTGTCAAGTCTGACTCCGTGCCATTGCTGTGTGTGGCATCTCTCTCTCATTGTGTGGCACCGAAAACACTGTGTAATACTTGTCCTTTTTTTTTTTTTTTTCTAAATTCTCCCTTTTCCAAAAAAAAAACTTAGTTGGAGATAAATATTGTCAAGTCTGACTCCGTGCCATTGCTATGTGTGGCATCTTTCTCTCATTGTGTGGCACTGAATACACTGTGTAATACTTGCCCTTTTTTTTTTTTTTCTAAATTCTCCCTTTTCCAAAAAAAAAATTAGTGGGAGATAAATATTGTCAAGTCTGACTCCGTGCCATTGCTGTGTGTGGCATCTCTCTCTCATTGTGTGGCACCGAAAACACTGTGTAATACTTGTCCTTTTTTTTTTTTTTTCTAAATTCTCCATTTTCCAAAAAAAAAATTAGTGGGAGATAAATATTGCCAAGTCTGACTCCGTGCCATTGCTGTGTGTGGCTTCTCTCTCTCATTGTGTGGCACCGAAAACACTGTGTAATACTTGTCCTTTTTTTTTTCTAAATTCTCCCTTTTCCCAAAAAAAAATTAGTGGGAGATAAATATTGTCAAGTCTGACTCCGTGCCATTGCTGTGTGTGGCATCTCTCTCTCATTGTGTGGCACCGAAAACACTGTGTAATACTTGTCCTTTTTTTTTTTTTTCTAAATTCTCCCTTTTCCAAAAAAAAAATTAGTGGGAGATAAATATTGTCAAGTCTGACTCCGTGCCATTGCTGTGTGTGGCATCTCTCTCTCATTGTGTGGCACCGAAAACACTGTGTAATACTTGTCCTTTTTTTTTTTTTTTCTAAATTCTCCCTTTTCCAAAAAAAAAATTAGTGGGAGATAAATATTGTCAAGTCTGCCTCCGTGCCATTGCTGTGTGTGGCATCTCTCTCTCATTGTGTGGCACCGAAAACACTGTGTAATACTTGTCCTTTTTTTTTTTTTCTAAATTCTCCCTTTTCCAAAAAAAAAAATTAGTGGGAGATAAATATTGTCAAGTCTGCCTCCGTGCCATTGCTGTGTGTGGCATCTCTCTCTCATTGTGTGGCACCGAAAACACTGTGTAATACTTGTCCTTTTTTTTTTTTTTTCTAAATTCTCTCTTTTCCAAAAAAAAAATTAGTGGGAGATAAATATTGTCAAGTCTGACTCCGTGCCATTGCTGTGTGTGGCATCTCTCTCTCATTGTGTGGCACCGAAAACACTGTGTAATACCTGCCCTTTTTCTTTTTTTTTTCTAAATTCTCCCTTTTCCAAAAAAAAAATTAGTGGGAGATAAATATTGTCAAGTCTGACTCCATGCCATTGCTGTGTGTGGCATCTCTCTCTCATTGTGTGGCACCGAAAACACTGTGTAATACTTGCCCTTTTTTTTTTTTTTTCTAAATTCTCCCTTTTCCAAAAATAAAATTAGTGGGAGATAAATATTGTCAAGTCTGACTCCGTGCCATTGCTGTGTGTGGCATCTCTCTCTCATTGTGTGGCACCGAAAACACTGTGTAATACTTGTCATTTTTTTTTTTTTTTATAAACTCTCTCTTTTCCCAAAAAAAAATTAGTGGGAGATAAATATTGTCAAGTCTGACTCCATGCCATTGCTGTGTGTGGCATCTCTCTCTCATTGTGTGGCACCGAAAACACTGTGTAATACCTGCCCTTTTTTTTTTTTTTTTTCTAAATTCTGCCTTTTCCAAAAAAAAAATTAGTGGGAGATAAATATTGTCAAGTCTGACTCCATGCCATTGCTGTGTGTGGCATCTCTCTCTCATTGTGTGGCACCGAAAACACTGTGTAATACTTGTCCTTTTTTTTTTTTTTTTCTAAATTCTCCCTTTTCCAAAAAAAAAACTTAGTTGGAGATAAATATTGTCAAGTCTGACTCCGTGCCATTGCTGTGTGTGGCATCTCTCTCTCATTGTGTGGCACTGAAAACACTGTGTAATACTTGCCCTTTTTTTTTTTTTTTTCTAAATTCTCCCTTTTCCAAAAAAAAAATTAGTGGGAGATAAATATTGTCAAGTCTGACTCCGTGCCATTGCTGTGTGTGGCATCTCTCTCTCATTGTGTGGCACCAAAAACACTGTGTAATACTTGTCCTTTTTTTTTTTTTTTTCTAAATTCTCCCTTTTCCAATAAAAAAATTAGTGGGAGATAAATATTGTCTAGTCTGACTCCATGCCATTGCTGTGTGTGGCATCTCTCTCTCATTGTGTGGCACTGAAAACACTGTAATACTTGTCCTTTTTTTTTTTTTTTCTAAATTCTCTCTTTTCCAAAAAAAAAATTAGTGGGAGATAAATATTGTCAAGTCTGACTCCGTGCCATTGCTGTGTGTGGCATCTCTCTCTCATTGTGTGGCACCGAAAACACTGTGTAATACTTGTCCTTTTTTTTTTTTTTTTCTAAATTCTCCCTTTTCCAAAAAAAAAACTTAGTTGGAGATAAATATTGTCAAGTCTGACTCTGTGCCATTGCTGTGTGTGGCATCTCTCTCTCATTGTGTGGCACCGAAAACACTGTGTAATACTTGTCCTTTTTTTTTTTTTTTCTAAATTCTCCCTTTTCCCCAAAAAAAATTAGTGGGAGATAAATATTGCCAAGTCTGACTCCGTGCCATTGCTGTGTGTGGCATCTCTCTCTCATTGTGTGGCACCGAAAACACTGTGTAATACTTGTCCTTTTTTTTTTCTAAATTCTCCCTTTTCCAAAAAAAATATTAGTGGGAGATAAATATTGCCAAGTCTGACTCCGTGCCATTGCTGTGTGTGGCATCTCTCTCTCATTGTGTGGCACCGAAAACACTGTGTAATACTTGTCCTTTTTTTTTTTTTTTTTCTAAATTCTCCCTTTTCCAAAAAAAAAAATAGTGGGAGATAAATATTGTCAAGTCTGACTCCGTGCCATTGCTGTGTGTGGCATCTCTCTCTCATTGTGTGGCACCGAAAACACTGTGTAATACTTGTCCTTTTTTTTTTTTTTTTCTAAATTCTCCCTTTTCCAAAAAAAAAATTAGTGGGAGATAAATATTGTCAAGTCTGACTCCGTGCCATTGCTGTGTGTGGCATCTCTCTCTCATTGTGTGGCACTGAAAACACTGTGTAATACTTGTCCTTTTTTTTTTTTTTTTTTTCTAAATTCTCCCTTTTCCAAAAAAAAAATTAGTGGGAGATAAATATTGTCAAGTCTGACTCCGTGCCATTGCTCTGTGTGGCATCTCTCTCTCATTGTGTGGCACCAAAAACACTGTGTAATACTTGTCCTTTTTTTTTTTTTTTCTAAATTCTCCCTTTTCCCAAAAAAAAATTAGTGGGAGATAAATATTGTCAAGTCTGACTCTGTGCCATTGCTGTGTGTGGCATCTCTCTCTCATTGTGTGGCACCGAAAACACTGTGTAATACTTGTCCTTTTTTTTTTTTTTTTTCTAAATTCTCCCTTTTCCCAAAAAAAAATTAGTGGGAGATAAATATTGTCAAGTCTGACTCCGTGCCATTGCTGTGTGTGGCATCTCTCTCTCATTGTGTGGCACTGAAAACACTGTAATACTTGTCCTTTTTTTTTTTTTTTCTAAATTCTCCCTTTTCCAAAAAAAAAATTAGTGGGAGATAAATATTGTCAAGTCTGACTTCGTGCCTTTGCTGTGTGTGGCATCTCTCTCTCATTGTGTGGCACCGAAAACACTGTATAATACTTGTCCTTTTTTTTTTTTTTTTTCTAAATTCTCCCTTTTCCAAAAAAAAAATTAGTGGGAGATAAATATTGCCAAGTCTGACTCCGTGCCATTGCTGTGTGTGGCATCTCTCTCTCATTGTGTGGCACCGAAAACACTGTGTAATACTTGTCCTTTTTTTTTTTTTCTAAATTCTCCCTTTTCCAAAAAAAAATTAGTGGGAGATAAATATTGTCAAGTCTGACTCCGTGCCATTGCTGTGTGTGGCATCTCTTTCTCATTGTGTGGCACCGAAAACACTGTGTAATACTTGTCATTTTTTTTTTTTTTTCTAAATTCTCTCTTTTCCAAAAAAAAAATTAGTGGGAGATAAATATTGTCAAGTCTGACTCCATGCCATTGCTGTGTGTGGCATCTCTCTCTCATTGTGTGGCACCGAAAACACTGTGTAATACCTGCCCTTTTTTTTTTTTTTTTCTAAATTCTCCCTTTTCCAAAAAAAAAATTAGTGGGAGATAAATATTGTCAAGTCTGACTCCATGCCATTGCTGTGTGTGGCATCTCTCTCTCATTGTGTGGCACCGAAAACACTGTGTAATACTTGTCCTTTTTATTTTTTTTTCTAAATTCTCTCTTTTCCAAAAAAAAAATTAGTGGGAGATAAATATTGTCAAGTCTGACTCCGTGCCATTGCTGTGTGTGGCATCTCTCTCTCATTGTGTGGCACCGAAAACACTGTGTAATACTTGTCCTTTTTTTTTTTTTTTTTCTAAATTCTCCCTTTTCCAAAAAGAAACTTAGTTGGAGATAAATATTGTCAAGTCTGACTCCGTGCCATTGCTGTGTGTGGCATCTCTCTCTCATTGTGTGGCACTGAAAACACTGTGTAATACTTGCCCTTTTTTTTTTTTCTAAATTCTCCCTTTTCCAAAAAAAAAAATAGTGGGAGATAAATATTGTCAAGTCTGACTCCGTGCCATTGCTGTGTGTGGCATCTCTCTCTCATTGTGTGGCACCGAAAACACTGTGTAATACTTGTCCTTTTTTTTTTTTTTTTCTAAATTCTCCCTTTTCCAAAAAAAAAATTAGTGGGAGATAAATATTGTCAAGTCTGACTCCGTGCCATTGCTGTGTGTGGCATCTCTCTCTCATTGTGTGGCACTGAAAACACTGTGTAATACTTGTCCTTTTTTTTTTTTTTTTTTTCTAAATTCTCCCTTTTCCAAAAAAAAAATTAGTGGGAGATAAATATTGTCAAGTCTGACTCCGTGCCATTGCTCTGTGTGGCATCTCTCTCTCATTGTGTGGCACCAAAAACACTGTGTAATACTTGTCCTTTTTTTTTTTTTTTCTAAATTCTCCCTTTTCCCAAAAAAAAATTAGTGGGAGATAAATATTGTCAAGTCTGACTCTGTGCCATTGCTGTGTGTGGCATCTCTCTCTCATTGTGTGGCACCGAAAACACTGTGTAATACTTGTCCTTTTTTTTTTTTTTTTTCTAAATTCTCCCTTTTCCCAAAAAAAAATTAGTGGGAGATAAATATTGTCAAGTCTGACTCCGTGCCATTGCTGTGTGTGGCATCTCTCTCTCATTGTGTGGCACTGAAAACACTGTAATACTTGTCCTTTTTTTTTTTTTTTCTAAATTCTCCCTTTTCCAAAAAAAAAATTAGTGGGAGATAAATATTGTCAAGTCTGACTTCGTGCCTTTGCTGTGTGTGGCATCTCTCTCTCATTGTGTGGCACCGAAAACACTGTATAATACTTGTCCTTTTTTTTTTTTTTTTTCTAAATTCTCCCTTTTCCAAAAAAAAAATTAGTGGGAGATAAATATTGCCAAGTCTGACTCCGTGCCATTGCTGTGTGTGGCATCTCTCTCTCATTGTGTGGCACCGAAAACACTGTGTAATACTTGTCCTTTTTTTTTTTTTCTAAATTCTCCCTTTTCCAAAAAAAAATTAGTGGGAGATAAATATTGTCAAGTCTGACTCCGTGCCATTGCTGTGTGTGGCATCTCTTTCTCATTGTGTGGCACCGAAAACACTGTGTAATACTTGTCATTTTTTTTTTTTTTTCTAAATTCTCTCTTTTCCAAAAAAAAAATTAGTGGGAGATAAATATTGTCAAGTCTGACTCCATGCCATTGCTGTGTGTGGCATCTCTCTCTCATTGTGTGGCACCGAAAACACTGTGTAATACCTGCCCTTTTTTTTTTTTTTTTCTAAATTCTCCCTTTTCCAAAAAAAAAATTAGTGGGAGATAAATATTGTCAAGTCTGACTCCATGCCATTGCTGTGTGTGGCATCTCTCTCTCATTGTGTGGCACCGAAAACACTGTGTAATACTTGTCCTTTTTATTTTTTTTTCTAAATTCTCTCTTTTCCAAAAAAAAAATTAGTGGGAGATAAATATTGTCAAGTCTGACTCCGTGCCATTGCTGTGTGTGGCATCTCTCTCTCATTGTGTGGCACCGAAAACACTGTGTAATACTTGTCCTTTTTTTTTTTTTTTTTCTAAATTCTCCCTTTTCCAAAAAGAAACTTAGTTGGAGATAAATATTGTCAAGTCTGACTCCGTGCCATTGCTGTGTGTGGCATCTCTCTCTCATTGTGTGGCACTGAAAACACTGTGTAATACTTGCCCTTTTTTTTTTTTCTAAATTCTCCCTTTTCCAAAAAAAAAATTAGTGGGAGATAAATATTGTCAAGTCTGACTCCGTGCCATTGCTGTGTGTGGCATCTCTCTCTCATTGTGTGGCACCGAAAACACTGTGTAATACTTGTCCTTTTTTTTTTTTTTTTCTAAATTCTCCCTTTTCCAAAAAAAAAATTAGTGGGAGATAAATATTGCCAAGTCTGACTCCGTGCCATTGCTGTGTGTGGCATCTCTCTCTCATTGTGTGGCACCGAAAACACTGTGTAATACTTGTCCTTTTTTTTTTCTAAATTCTCCCTTTTCCAAAAAAAAAATTAATGGGAGATAAATATTGTCAAGTCTGACTCCGTGCCATTGCTGTGTGTGGCATCTCTCTCTCATTGTGTGGCACCGAAAACACTGTGTAATACCTGCCCTTTTTTTTTTTTTTTTTTTTAAATTCTCCCTTTTCCAAAAAAAAAATTAGTGGGAGATAAATATTGTCAAGTCTGACTCCATGCCATTGCTGTGTGTGGCATCTCTCTCTCATTGTGTGGCACCGAAAACACTGTGTAATACTTGTCCTTTTTTTTTTTTTTCTAAATTCTCTCTTTTCCAAAAAAAAAATTAGTGGGAGATAAATATTGTCAAGTCTGACTCCGTGCCATTGCTGTGTGTGGCATCTCTCTCTCATTGTGTGGCACCGAAAACACTGTGTAATACTTGTCCTTTTTTTTTTTTTTTCTAAATTCTCCCTTTTCCAAAAAAAAAACTTAGTTGGAGATAAATATTGTCAAGTCTGAATCTGTGCCATTGCTGTGTGTGGCATCTCTCTCTCATTGTGTGGCACCGAAAACACTGTGTAATACTTGTCCTTTTTTTTTTTTTTTCTAAATTCTCCCTTTTCCAAAAAAAAAATTAGTGGGAGATAAATATTGCCAAGTCTGACTCCGTGCCATTGCTGTGTGTGGCATCTCTCTCTCATTGTGTGGCACCGAAAACACTGTGTAATACTTGTCCTTTTTTTTTTCTAAATTCTCCCTTTTCCAAAAAAAATATTAGTGGGAGATAAATATTGCCAAGTCTGACTCCGTGCCATTGCTGTGTGTGGCATCTCTCTCTCATTGTGTGGCACCGAAAACACTGTGTAATACTTGTCCTTTTTTTTTTTTTTTCTAAATTCTCCCTTTTCCAAAAAAAAAATTAGTGGGAGATAAATATTGTCAAGTCTGACTCCGTGCCATTGCTGTGTGTGGCATCTCTCTCTCATTGTGTGGCACTGAAAACACTGTGTAATACTTGTCCTTTTTTTTTTTTTTTTTTCTAACTTCTCTCTTTTCCAAAAAAAAAATTAGTGGGAGATAAATATTGTCAAGTCTGACTCCGTGCCATTGCTCTGTGTGGCATCTCTCTCTCATTGTGTGGCACCAAAAACACTGTGTAATACTTGTCCTTTTTTTTTTTTTTTTCTAAAATCTCCCTTTTCCCAAAAAAAAATTAGTGGGAGATAAATATTGTCAAGTCTGACTCTGTGCCATTGCTGTGTGTGGCATCTCTCTCTCATTGTGTGGCACCGAAAACACTGTGTAATACTTGTCCTTTTTTTTTTTTTTTTCTAAATTCTCCCTTTTCCCAAAAAAAAATTAGTTGGAGATAAATATTGTCAAGTCTGCCTCCGTGCCATTGCTGTGTGTGGCATCTCTCTCTCATTGTGTGGCACCGAAAACACTGTAATACTTGTCCTTTTTTTTTTTTTTTCTAAATTCTCTCTTTTCCAAAAAAAAAATGAGTGGGAGATAAATATTGTCAAGTCTGACTCCGTGCCATTGCTGTGTGTGGCATCTCTCTCTCATTGTGTGGCACCGAAAACACTGTATAATACTTGTCCTTTTTTTTTTTTTTTTTTCTAAATTCTCCCTTTTCCAAAAAAAAAATTAGTGGGAGATAAATATTGCCAAGTCTGACTCCGTGCCATTGCTTTGTGTGGCATCTCTCTCTCATTGTGTGGCACCGAAAACACTGTGTAATACTTGTCCTTTTTTTTTTTTTCTAAATTCTCCCTTTTCCAAAAAAAAAATTAGTGGGAGATAAATATTGTCAAGTCTGACTCCGTGCCATTGCTGTGTGTGGCATCTCTTTCTCATTGTGTGGCACCGAAAACACTGTGTAATACTTGTCATTTTTTTTTTTTTTCTAAATTCTCTCTTTTCCAAAAAAAAAATTAGCGGGAGATAAATATTGTCAAGTCTGACTCCATGCCATTGCTGTGTGTGGCATCTCTCTCTCATTGTGTGGCACCGAAAACACTGTGTAATACCTGCCCTTTTTTTTTTTTTTTTTCTAAATTCTCCCTTTTCCAAAAAAAAAATTAGTGGGAGATAAATATTGTCAAGTCTGACTCCATGCCATTGCTGTGTGTGGCATCTCTCTCTCATTGTGTGGCACCGAAAACACTGTGTAATACTTGTCCTTTTTATTTTTTTTTCTAAATTCTCTCTTTTCCAAAAAAAAAATTAGTGGGAGATAAATATTGTCAAGTCTGACTCCGTGCCATTGCTGTGTGTGGCATCTCCCTCTCATTGTGTGGCACCGAAAACACTGTGTAATACTTGTCCTTTTTTTTTTTTTTTTTCTAAATTCTCCCTTTTCCAAAAAAAAAACTTAGTTGGAGATAAATATTGTCAAGTCTGACTCCGTGCCATTGCTGTGTGTGGCATCTCTCTCTCATTGTGTGGCACTGAAAACACTGTGTAATACTTGCCCTTTTTTTTTTTCTAAATTCTCCCTTTTCCAAAAAAAAAATTAGTGGGAGATAAATATTGTCAAGTCTGACTCCGTGCCATTGCTGTGTGTGGCATCTCTCTCTCATTGTGTGGCACCGAAAACACTGTGTAATACCTGCCCTTTTTTTTTTTTTTTTTAAATTCTCCCTTTTCCAAAAAAAAAATTAGTGGGAGATAAATATTGTCAAGTCTGACTCCATGCCATTGCTGTGTGTGGCATCTCTCTCTCATTGTGTGGCACCGAAAACACTGTGTAATACTTGTCCTTTTTTTTTTTTTTCTAAATTCTCTCTTTTCCAAAAAAAAAATTAGTGGGAGATAAATATTGTCAAGTCTGACTCCGTGCCATTGCTGTGTGTGGCATCTCTCTCTCATTGTGTGGCACCGAAAACACTGTATAATACTTGTCCTTTTTTTTTTTTTTTCTAAATTCTCCCTTTTCTAAAAAAAAAATTAGTGGGAGATAAATATTGTCAAGTCTGACTCCGTGCCATTGCTGTGTGTGGCATCTCTCTCTCATTGTGTGGCACCGAAAACACTGTGTAATACTTGTCCTTTTTTTTTTTTTTTTTTCTAAATTCTCCCTTTTCCAAAAAAAAAATTAGTGGGAGATAAATATTGCCAAGTCTGACTCCGTGCCACTGCTGTGTGTGGCATCTCTCTCTCATTGTGTGGCACCGAAAACACTGTGTAAGACTTGTCCTTTTTTTTTTCCAAATTCTCCCTTTTCCAAAAAAAAAATTAGTGGGAGATAAATATTGTCAAGTCTGACTCCGTGCCATTGCTGTGTGTGGCATCTCTCTCTCATTGTGTGGCACCGAAAACACTGTGTAATACTTGTCATTTTTTTTTTTTTTCTAAATTCTCTCTTTTCCAAAAAAAAAATTAGTGGGAGATAAATATTGTCAAGTCTGACTCCATGCCATTGCTGTGTGTGGCATCTCTCTCTCATTGTGTGGCACCGAAAACACTGTGTAATACCTGCCCTTTTTTTTTTTTTTTTTCTAAATTCTCCCTTTTCCAAAAAAAAAATTAGTGGGAGATAAATATTGTCAAGTCTGACTCCATGCCATTGCTGTGTGTGGCATCTCTCTCTCATTGTGTGGCAGCGAAAACACTGTGTAATACTTGTCCTTTTTTTTTTTTTTCTAAATTCTCTCTTTTCCAAAAAAAAAATTAGTGGGAGATAAATATTGTCAAGTCTGACTCCGTGCCATTGCTGTGTGTGGCATCTCTCTCTCATTGTGTGGCACCGAAAACACTGTGTAATACTTGTCCTTTTTTTTTTTTTTTTTTTAAATTCTCCCTTTTCCAAAAAAAAAACTTAGTTGGAGATAAATATTGTCAAGTCTGACTCCGTGCCATTGCTGTGTGTGGCATCTCTCTCTCATTGTGTGGCACTGAAAACACTGTGTAATACTTGCCCTTTTTTTTTTTTCTAAATTCTCCCTTTTCCAAAAAAAAAATTAGTGGGAGATAAATATTGTCAAGTCTGACTCCGTGCCATTGCTGTGTGTGGCATCTCTCTCTCATTGTGTGGCACCAAAAACACTGTGTAATACTTGTCCTTTTTTTTTTTTTTTTTCTAAATTCTCCCTTTTCCAATAAAAAAATTAGTGGGAGATAAATATTGTCTAGTCTGACTCCATGCCATTGCTGTGTGTGGCATCTCTCTCTCATTGTGTGGCACTGAAAACACTGTAATACTTGTCCTTTTTTTTTTTTTTTCTAAATTCTCTCTTTTCCAAAAAAAAAATTAGTGGGAGATAAATATTGTCAAGTCTGACTCCGTGCCATTGCTGTGTGTGGCATCTCTCTCTCATTGTGTGGCACCGAAAACACTGTGTAATACTTGTCCTTTTTTTTTTTTTTTTCTAAATTCTCCCTTTTCCAAAAAAAAAACTTAGTTGGAGATAAATATTGTCAAGTCTGACTCCGTGCCATTGCTATGTGTGGCATCTTTCTCTCATTGTGTGGCACTGAATACACTGTGTAATACTTGTCCTTTTTTTTTTTTTTTCTAAATTCTCCATTTTCCAAAAAAAAAATTAGTGGGAGATAAATATTGCCAAGTCTGACTCCGTGCCATTGCTGTGTGTGGCATCTCTCTCTCATTGTGTGGCACCGAAAACACTGTGTAATACTTGTCCTTTTTTTTTTCTAAATTCTCCCTTTTCCAAAAAAAAAATTAGTGGGAGATAAATATTGTCAAGTCTGACTCCGTGCCATTGCTGTGTGTGGCATCTCTCTCTCATTGTGTGGCACCGAAAACACTGTGTAATACTTGTCCTTTTTTTTTTTTTTTCTAAATTCTCCATTTTCCAAAAAAAAAATTAGTGGGAGATAAATATTGCCAAGTCTGACTCCGTGCCATTGCTGTGTGTGGCATCTCTCTCTCATTGTGTGGCACCGAAAACACTGTGTAATACTTGTCCTTTTTTTTTTCTAAATTCTCCCTTTTCCAAAAAAAAAATTAATGGGAGATAAATATTGTCAAGTCTGACTCCGTGCCATTGCTGTGTGTGGCATCTCTCTCTCATTGTGCGGCACCGAAAACACTGTGTAATACTTGTCCTTTTTTTTTTTTTTTTCTAAATTCTCCCTTTTCCAAAAAAAAAATTAGTTGGAGATAAATATTGTCAAGTCTGACTCCGTGCCATTGCTGTGTGTGGCATCTCTCTCTCATTGTGTGGCACCGAAAACACTGTGTAATACTTGTCCTTTTTTTTTTTCTAAATTCTCCCTTTTCCAAAAAAAAAAATTAGTGGGAGATAAATATTGTCAAGTCTGACTCCGTGCCATTGCTGTGTGTGGCATCTCTCTCTCATTGTGTGGCACCGAAAACACTGTGTAATACTTGTCCTTTTTTTTTTTTTTCTAAATTCTCCCTTTTCCCACAAAAAAAATTAGTGGGAGATAAATATTGTCAAGTCTGCCTCTGTGCCATTGCTGTGTGTGGCATCTCTCTCTCATTGTGTGGCACCGAAAACACTGTGTAATACTTGTCCTTTTTTTTTTTTTTCTAAATTCTCCCATTTCCCAAAAAAAAAATTAGTGGGAGATAAATATTGTCAAGTCTGCCTCCGTGCCATTGCTGTGTGTGGCATCTCTCTCTCATTGTGTGGCACCGAAAACACTGTGTAATACTTGTCCTTTTTTTTTTTTTTTTCTAAATTCTCCCTTTTCCAAAAAAAAAAATTAGTGGGAGAGAAATATTGTCAAGTCTGCCTCCGTGCCATTGCTGTGTGTGGCATCTCTCTCTCATTGTGTGGCACTGAAAAAACTGTAATACTTGTCCTTTTTTTTTTTTTTTCTAAATTCTCTCTTTTCCACAAAAAAAATTAGTGGGAGATAAATATTGTCAAGTCTGACTCCGTGCCATTGCTGTGTGTGGCATCTCTCTCTCATTGTGTGGTACTGAAAACACTGTGTAATACTTGTCATTTTTTTTTTTTTCTAAATTCTCTCTTTTCCAAAAAAAAAATTAGTGGGAGATAAATATTGTCAAGTCTGACTCCATGCCATTGCTGTGTGTGGCATCTCTCTCTCATTGTGTGGCACCGAAAACACTGTGTAATACCTGCCCTTTTTATTTTTTTTTTTCTAAATTCTCCCTTTTCCAAAAAAAAAATTAGTGGGAGATAAATATTGTCAAGTCTGACTCCATGCCATTGCTGTGTGTGGCATCTCTCTCTCATTGTGTGGCACCGAAAACACTGTGTAATACTTGTCCTTTTTTTTTTTTTTTTTCTAAATTCTCCCTTTTCCAAAAAAAAAACTTAGTTGGAGATAAATATTGTCAAGTCTGACTCCGTGCCATTGCTATGTGTGGCATCTTTCTCTCATTGTGTGGCACTGAATACACTGTGTAATACTTGCCCTTTTTTTTTTTTTTTTTCTAAATTCTCCCTTTTCCAAAAAAAAAATTAGTGGGAGATAAATATTGTCAAGTCTGACTCCGTGCCATTGCTGTGTGTGGCATCTCTCTCTCATTGTGTGGCACCGAAAACACTGTGTAATACTTGTCCTTTTTTTTTTTTTTTTCTAAATTCTCCCTTTTCCAAAAAAAAAATTAGTTGGAGATAAATATTGTCAAGTCTGACTCCGTGCCATTGCTGTGTGTGGCATCTCTCTCTCATTGTGTGGCACCGAAAACACTGTGTAATACTTGTCCTTTTTTTTTTTCTAAATTCTCCCTTTTCCAAAAAAAAAAATTAGTGGGAGATAAATATTGTCAAGTCTGACTCCGTGCCATTGCTGTGTGTGGCATCTCTCTCTCATTGTGTGGCACCGAAAACACTGTGTAATACTTGTCCTTTTTTTTTTTTTTCTAAATTCTCCCTTTTCCCAAAAAAAAATTAGTGGGAGATAAATATTGTCAAGTCTGCCTCTGTGCCATTGCTGTGTGTGGCATCTCTCTCTCATTGTGTGGCACCGAAAACACTGTGTAATACTTGTCCTTTTTTTTTTTTTTCTAAATTCTCCCATTTCCCAAAAAAAAAATTAGTGGGAGATAAATATTGTCAAGTCTGCCTCCGTGCCATTGCTGTGTGTGGCATCTCTCTCTCATTGTGTGGCACCGAAAACACTGTGTAATACTTGTCCTTTTTTTTTTTTTTTTCTAAATTCTCCCTTTTCCAAAAAAAAAAATTAGTGGGAGAGAAATATTGTCAAGTCTGCCTCCGTGCCATTGCTGTGTGTGGCATCTCTCTCTCATTGTGTGGCACTGAAAACACTGTAATACTTGTCCTTTTTTTTTTTTTTTCTAAATTCTCTCTTTTCCACAAAAAAAATTAGTGGGAGATAAATATTGTCAAGTCTGACTCCGTGCCATTGCTGTGTGTGGCATCTCTCTCTCATTGTGTGGCACTGAAAACACTGTGTAATACCTGCCCTTTTTCTTTTTTTTTTCTAAATTCTCCCTTTTCCAAAAAAAAAATTAGTGGGAGATAAATATTGTCAAGTCTGACTCCATGCCATTGCTGTGTGTGGCATCTCTCTCTCATTGTGTGGCACCGAAAACACTGTGTAATACTTGCCCTTTTTTTTTTTTTTTCTAAATTCTCCCTTTTCCAAAAATAAAATTAGTGGGAGATAAATATTGTCAAGTCTGACTCCGTGCCATTGCTGTGTGTGGCATCTCTCTCTCATTGTGTGGCACCGAAAACACTGTGTAATACTTGTCATTTTTTTTTTTTTTCTAAATTCTCTCTTTTCCAAAAAAAAAATTAGTGGGAGATAAATATTGTCAAGTCTGACTCCATGCCATTGCTGTGTGTGGCATCTCTCTCTCATTGTGTGGCACCGAAAACATTGTGTAATACCTGCCCTTTTTATTTTTTTTTTTCTAAATTCTCCCTTTTCCAAAAAAAAAATTAGTGGGAGATAAATATTGTCAAGTCTGACTCCATGCCATTGCTGTGTGTGGCATCTCTCTCTCATTGTGTGGCACCGAAAACACTGTGTAATACTTGTCCTTTTTTTTTTTTTTTCTAAATTCTCCCTTTTCCAAAAAAAAAACTTAGTTGGAGATAAATATTGTCAAGTCTGACTCCGTGCCATTGCTATGTGTGGCATCTTTCTCTCATTGTGTGGCACTGAATACACTGTGTAATACTTGCCCTTTTTTTTTTTTTTTTTCTAAATTCTCCCTTTTCCAAAAAAAAAATTAGTGGGAGATAAATATTGTCAAGTCTGACTCCGTGCCATTGCTGTGTGTGGCATCTCTCTCTCATTGTGTGGCACCGAAAACACTGTGTAATACTTGTCCTTTTTTTTTTTTTTCTAAATTCTCCCTTTTCCAAAAAAAAAATTAGTGGGAGATAAATATTGCCAAGTCTGACTCCGTGCCATTGCTGTGTGTGGCATCTCTCTCTCATTGTGTGGCACCGAAAACACTGTGTAATACTTGTCCTTTTTTTTTCTAAATTCTCCCTTTTCCAAAAAAAAAATTAGTGGGAGATAAATATTGTCAAGTCTGACTCCGTGCCATTGCTGTGTGTGGCATCTCTCTCTCATTGTGTGGCACCGAAAACACTGTGTAATACTTGTCCTTTTTTTTTTTTTTCTAAATTCTCCCTTTTCCAAAAAAAAAAATTAGTTGGAGATAAATATTGTCAAGTCTGACTCCGTGCCATTGCTGTGTGTGGCATCTCTCTCTCATTGTGTGGCACCGAAAACACTGTGTAATACTTGTCCTTTTTTTTTTTTCTAAATTCTCCCTTTTCCAAAAAAAAAATTAGTGGGAGATAAATATTGTCAAGTCTGACTCCATGCCATTGCTGTGTGTGGCATCTCTCTCTCATTGTGTGGCACCGAAAACACTGTGTAATACCTGCCCTTTTTTTTTTTTTTTTCTAAATTCTCCCTTTTCCAAAAAAAAAATTAGTGGGAGATAAATATTGTCAAGTCTGACTCCATGCCATTGCTGTGTGTGGCATCTCTCTCTCATTGTGTGGCACCGAAAACACTGTGTAATACTTGTCCTTTTTTTTTTTTTTTTCTAAATTCTCCCTTTTCCAAAAAAAAAACTTAGTTGGAGATAAATATTGTCAAGTCTGACTCCGTGCCATTGCTGTGTGTGGCATCTCTCTCTCATTTTGTGGCACTGAAAACACTGTGTAATACTTGCCCTTTTTTTTTTTTTTTCTAAATTCTCCCTTTTCCAAAAAAAAAATTAGTGGGAGATAAATATTGTCAAGTCTGACTCCGTGCCATTGCTGTGTGTGGCATCTCTCTCTCATTGTGTGGCACCGAAAACACTGTGTAATACTTGTCCTTTTTTTTTTTTTTTTCTAAATTCTCCATTTTCCAAAAAAAAAATTAGTGGGAGATAAATATTGCCAAGTCTGACTCCGTGCCATTGCTGTGTGTGGCATCTCTCTCTCATTGTGTGGCACCGAAAACACTGTGTAATACTTGTCCTTTTTTTTTTCTAAATTCTCCCTTTTCCAAAAAAAAAATTAATGGGAGATAAATATTGTCAAGTCTGACTCCGTGCCATTGCTGTGTGTGGCATCTCTCTCTCATTGTGTGGCACCGAAAACACTGTGTAATACTTGTCCTTTTTTTTTTTTTTTTCTAAATTCTCCCTTTTCCAAAAAAAAAATTAGTTGGAGATAAATATTGTCAAGTCTGACTCCGTGCCATTGCTGTGTGTGGCATCTCTCTCTCATTGTGTGGCACCGAAAACACTGTGTAATACTTGTCCTTTTTTTTTTTCTAAATTCTCCCTTTTCCAAAAAAAAAAATTAGTGGGAGATAAATATTGTCAATTCTGACTCCGTGCCATTGCTGTGTGTGGCATCTCTCTCTCATTGTGTGGCACCGAAAACACTGTGTAATACTTGTCCTTTTTTTTTTTTTTCTAAATTCTCCCTTTTCCCAAAAAAAAAATTAGTGGGAGATAAATATTGTCAAGTCTGCCTCTGTGCCATTGCTGTGTGTGGCATCTCTCTCTCATTGTGTGGCACCGAAAACACTGTGTAATACTTGTCCTTTTTTTTTTTTCTCTAAATTCTCCCATTTCCCAAAAAAAAAATTAGTGGGAGATAAATATTGTCAAGTCTGCCTCCGTGCCATTGCTGTGTGTGGCATCTCTCTCTCATTGTGTGGCACCGAAAACACTGTGTAATACTTGTCCTTTTTTTTTTTTTTTTCTAAATTCTCCCTTTTCCAAAAAAAAAATTAGTGGGAGATAAATATTGCCAAGTCTGACTCCGTGCCATTGCTGTGTGTGGCATCTCTCTCTCATTGTGTGGCACCGAAAACACTGTGTAATACTTGTCCTTTTTTTTTCTAAATTCTCCCTTTTCCAAAAAAAAAATTAGTGGGAGATAAATATTGTCAAGTCTGACTCCGTGCCATTGCTGTGTGTGGCATCTCTCTCTCATTGTGTGGCACCGAAAACACTGTGTAATACTTGTCCTTTTTTTTTTTTTTCTAAATTCTCCCTTTTCCAAAAAAAAAATTAGTGGGAGATAAATATTGTCAAGTCTGACTCCATGCCATTGCTGTGTGTGGCATCTCTCTCTCATTGTGTGGCACCGAAAACACTGTGTAATACTTGTCCTTTTTTTTTCTAAATTCTCCCTTTTCCAAAAAAAAAATTAGTGGGAGATAAATATTGTCAAGTCTGACTCCGTGCCATTGCTGTGTGTGGCATCTCTCTCTCATTGTGTGGCACCGAAAACACTGTGTAATACTTGTCCTTTTTTTTTTTTCTAAATTCTCCCTTTTCCAAAAAAAAAATTAGTGGGAGATAAATATTGTCAAGTCTGACTCCATGCCATTGCTGTGTGTGGCATCTCTCTCTCATTGTGTGGCACCAAAAACACTGTGTAATACCTGCCCTTTTTTTTTTTTTTTTTCTAAATTCTCCCTTTTCCAAAAAAAAAATTAGTGGGAGATAAATATTGTCAAGTCTGACTCCATGCCATTGCTGTGTGTGGCATCTCTCTCTCATTGTGTGGCACCGAAAACACTGTGTAATACTTGTCCTTTTTTTTTTTTTTTCTAAATTCTCCCTTTTCCAAAAAAAAAACTTAGTTGGAGATAAATATTGTCAAGTCTGACTCCGTGCCATTGCTGTGTGTGGCATCTCTCTCTCATTTTGTGGCACTGAAAACACTGTGTAATACTTGCCCTTTTTTTTTTTTTTTTCTAAATTCTCCCTTTTCCAAAAAAAAAATTAGTGGGAGATAAATATTGTCAAGTCTGACTCCGTGCCATTGCTGTGTGTGGCATCTCTCTCTCATTGTGTGGCACCGAAAACACTGTGTAATACTTGTCCTTTTTTTTTTTTTTTTCTAAATTCTCCATTTTCCAAAAAAAAAATTAGTGGGAGATAAATATTGCCAAGTCTGACTCCGTGCCATTGCTGTGTGTGGCATCTCTCTCTCATTGTGTGGCACCGAAAACACTGTGTAATACTTGTCCTTTTTTTTTTCTAAATTCTCCCTTTTCCAAAAAAAAAATTAATGGGAGATAAATATTGTCAAGTCTGACTCCGTGCCATTGCTGTGTGTGGCATCTCTCTCTCATTGTGTGGCACCGAAATCACTGTGTAATACTTGTCCTTTTTTTTTTTTTTTCTAAATTCTCCCTTTTCCAAAAAAAAAATTAGTTGGAGATAAATATTGTCAAGTCTGACTCCGTGCCATTGCTGTGTGTGGCATCTCTCTCTCATTGTGTGGCACCGAAAACACTGTGTAATACTTGTCCTTTTTTTTTTTCTAAATTCTCCCTTTTCCAAAAAAAAAAATTAGTGGGAGATAAATATTGTCAAGTCTGACTCCGTGCCATTGCTGTGTGTGGCATCTCTCTCTCATTGTGTGGCACCGAAAACACTGTGTAATACTTGTCCTTTTTTTTTTTTTTCTAAATTCTCCCTTTTCCCAAAAAAAAATTAGTGGGAGATAAATATTGTCAAGTCTGCCTCTGTGCCATTGCTGTGTGTGGCATCTCTCTCTCATTGTGTGGCACCGAAAACACTGTGTAATACTTGTCCTTTTTTTTTTTTTTCTAAATTCTCCCATTTCCCAAAAAAAAAATTAGTGGGAGATAAATATTGTCAAGTCTGCCTCCGTGCCATTGCTGTGTGTGGCATCTCTCTCTCATTGTGTGGCACCGAAAACACTGTGTAATACTTGTCCTTTTTTTTTTTTTTTTCTAAATTCTCCCTTTTCCAAAAAAAAAAATTAGTGGGAGAGAAATATTGTCAAGTCTGCCTCCGTGCCATTGCTGTGTGTGGCATCTCTCTCTCATTGTGTGGCACTGAAAACACTGTAATACTTGTCCTTTTTTTTTTTTTTTTCTAAATTCTCTCTTTTCCAAAAAAAAATTAGTGGGAGATAAATATTGTCAAGTCTGACTCCGTGCCATTGCTGTGTGTGGCATCTCTCTCTCATTGTGTGGCACTGAAAACACTGTGTAATACCTGCCCTTTTTCTTTTTTTTTTCTAAATTCTCCCTTTTCCAAAAAAAAAATTAGTGGGAGATAAATATTGTCAAGTCTGACTCCATGCCATTGCTGTGTGTGGCATCTCTCTCTCATTGTGTGGCACCGAAAACACTGTGTAATACTTGCCCTTTTTTTTTTTTTTTCTAAATTCTCCCTTTTCCAAAAATAAAATTAGTGGGAGATAAATATTGTCAAGTCTGACTCCGTGCCATTGCTGTGTGTGGCATCTCTCTCTCATTGTGTGGCACCGAAAACACTGTGTAATACTTGTCATTTTTTTTTTTTTTCTAAATTCTCTCTTTTCCAAAAAAAAAATTAGTGGGAGATAAATATTGTCAAGTCTGACTCCATGCCATTGCTGTGTGTGGCATCTCTCTCTCATTGTGTGGCACCGAAAACACTGTGTAATACCTGCCCTTTTTTTTTTTTTTTTTCTAAATTCTCCCTTTTCCAAAAAAAAAATTAGTGGGAGATAAATATTGTCAAGTCTGACTCCATGCCATTGCTGTGTGTGGCATCTCTCTCTCATTGTGTGGCACCGAAAACACTGTGTAATACTTGTCCTTTTTTTTTTTTTTTCTAAATTCTCCCTTTTCCAAAAAAAAAACTTAGTTGGAGATAAATATTGTCAAGTCTGACTCCGTGCCATTGCTATGTGTGGCATCTTTCTCTCATTGTGTGGCACTGAATACACTGTGTAATACTTGCCCTTTTTTTTTTTTTTTTTCTAAATTCTCCCTTTTCCAAAAAAAAAATTAGTGGGAGATAAATATTGTCAAGTCTGACTCCGTGCCATTGCTGTGTGTGGCATCTCTCTCTCATTGTGTGGCACCGAAAACACTGTGTAATACTTGTCCTTTTTTTTTTTTTTCTAAATTCTCCCTTTTCCAAAAAAAAAATTAGTGGGAGATAAATATTGCCAAGTCTGACTCCGTGCCATTGCTGTGTGTGGCATCTCTCTCTCATTGTGTGGCACCGAAAACACTGTGTAATACTTGTCCTTTTTTTTTCTAAATTCTCCCTTTTCCAAAAAAAAAATTAGTGGGAGATAAATATTGTCAAGTCTGACTCCGTGCCATTGCTGTGTGTGGCATCTCTCTCTCATTGTGTGGCACCGAAAACACTGTGTAATACTTGTCCTTTTTTTTTTTTTTCTAAATTCTCCCTTTTCCAAAAAAAAAAATTAGTTGGAGATAAATATTGTCAAGTCTGACTCCGTGCCATTGCTGTGTGTGGCATCTCTCTCTCATTGTGTGGCACCGAAAACACTGTGTAATACTTGTCCTTTTTTTTTTTTCTAAATTCTCCCTTTTCCAAAAAAAAAATTAGTGGGAGATAAATATTGTCAAGTCTGACTCCATGCCATTGCTGTGTGTGGCATCTCTCTCTCATTGTGTGGCACCGAAAACACTGTGTAATACCTGCCCTTTTTTTTTTTTTTTTTCTAAATTCTCCCTTTTCCAAAAAAAAAAATAGTGGGAGATAAATATTGTCAAGTCTGACTCCATGCCATTGCTGTGTGTGGCATCTCTCTCTCATTGTGTGGCACCGAAAACACTGTGTAATACTTGTCCTTTTTTTTTTTTTTTCTAAATTCTCCCTTTTCCAAAAAAAAAACTTAGTTGGAGATAAATATTGTCAAGTCTGACTCCGTGCCATTGCTGTGTGTGGCATCTCTCTCTCATTTTGTGGCACTGAAAACACTGTGTAATACTTGCCCTTTTTTTTTTTTTTTCTAAATTCTCCCTTTTCCAAAAAAAAAATTAGTGGGAGATAAATATTGTCAAGTCTGACTCCATGCCATTGCTGTGTGTGGCATCTCTCTCTCATTGTGTGGCACCGAAAACACTGTGTAATACTTGTCCTTTTTTTTTTTTTTTTCTAAATTCTCCCTTTTCCAAAAAAAAAGCTTAGTTGGAGATAAATATTGTCAAGTCTGACTCCGTGCCATTGCTGTGTGTGGCATCTCTCTCTCATTGTGTGGCACTGAAAACACTGTGTAATACTTGCCCTTTTTTTTTTTTTTTTCTAAATTCTCCCTTTTCCAAAAAAAAAGTTAGTGGGAGATAAATATTGTCAAGTCTGACTCCGTGCCATTGCTGTGTGTGGCATCTCTCTCTCATTGTGTGGCACCAAAAACACTGTGTAATACTTGTCCTTTTTTTTTTTTTTTTTCTAAATTCTCCCTTTTCCAATAAAAAAATTAGTGGGAGATAAATATTGTCTAGTCTGACTCCATGCCATTGCTGTGTGTGGCATCTCTCTCTCATTGTGTGGCACTGAAAACACTGTAATACTTGTCCTTTTTTTTTTTTTTTCTTAATTCTCTCTTTTCCAAAAAAAAAATTAGTGGGAGATAAATATTGTCAAGTCTGACTCCGTGCCATTGCTGTGTGTGGCATCTCTCTCTCATTGTGTGGCACCGAAAACACTGTGTAATACTTGTCCTTTTTTTTTTTTTTTCTAAATTCTCCCTTTTCCAAAAAAAAAACTTAGTTGGAGATAAATATTGTCAAGTCTGACTCAGTGCCATTGCTATGTGTGGCATCTTTCTCTCATTGTGTGGCACTGAATACACTGTGTAATACTTGCCCTTTTTTTTTTTTTTTTTCTAAATTCTCCCTTTTCCAAAAAAAAAATTAGTGGGAGATAAATATTGTCAAGTCTGACTCCGTGCCATTGCTGTGTGTGGCATCTCTCTCTCATTGTGTGGCACCGAAAACACTGTGTAATACTTGTCCTTTTTTTTTTTTTTCTAAATTCTCCCTTTTCCAAAAAAAAATTAGTGGGAGATAAATATTGCCAAGTCTGACTCCGTGCCATTGCTGTGTGTGGCATCTCTCTCTCATTGTGTGGCACCGAAAACACTGTGTAATACTTGTCCTTTTTTTTTTCTAAATTCTCCCTTTTCCAAAAAAAAAATTAGTGGGAAATAAATATTGTCAAGTCTGACTCCGTGCCATTGCTGTGTGTGGCATCTCTCTCTCATTGTGTGGCACCGAAAACACTCTGTAATACTTGCCCTTTTTTTTTTTTCTACATTCTCCCTTTTCCAAAAAAAAAAATTAGTGGGAGATAAATATTGTCAAGTCTGCCTCCGTGCCATTGCTGTGTGTGGCATCTCTCTCTCATTGTGTGGCACCGAAAACACTGTGTAATACTTGTCCTTTTTTTTTTTTTTTTCTAAATTCTCCCTTTTCCAAAAAAAAAAAATTAGTGGGAGAGAAATATTGTCAAGTCTGCCTCCGTGCCATTGCTGTGTGTGGCATCTCTCTCTCATTGTGTGGCACTGAAAACACTGTAATACTTGTCCTTTTTTTTTTTTTTTCTAAATTCTCTCTTTTCCACAAAAAAAAATTAGTGGGAGATAAATATTGTCAAGTCTGACTCCGTGCCATTGCTGTGTGTGGCATCTCACTCTCATTGTGTGGCACCAAAAACACTGTGTAATAATTGTCCTTTTTTTTTTTTTTTTCTAAATTCTCCCTTTTCCAATAAAAAAATTAGTGGGAGATAAATATTGTCTAGTCTGACTCCATGCCATTGCTGTGTGTGGCATCTCTCTCTCATTGTGTGGCACCGAAAACACTGTGTAATACTTGTCCTTTTTTTTTTTTTTTTCTAAATTCTCCCTTTTCCAAAAAAAAAACTTAGTTGGAGATAAATATTGTCAAGTCTGACTCCGTGCCATTGCTGTGTGTGGCATCTCTCTCTCATTGTGTGGCACCGAAAACACTGTGTAATACTTGTCCTTTTTTTTTTTTTTCTAAATTCTCCCTTTTCCAAAAAAAAAACTTAGTTGGAGATAAATATTGTCAAGTCTGACTCCGTGCCATTGCTATGTGTGGCATCTTTCTCTCATTGTGTGGCACTGAATACACTGTGTAATACTTGCCCTTTTTTTTTTTTTTTTTCTAAATTCTCCCTTTTCCAAAAAAAAAATTAGTGGGAGATAAATATTGTCAAGTCTGACTCCGTGCCATTGCTGTGTGTGGCATCTCTCTCTCATTGTGTGGCACCGAAAACACTGTGTAATACTTGTCCTTTTTTTTTTTTTTCTAAATTCTCCCTTTTCCAAAAAAAAAATTAGTGGGAGATAAATATTGCCAAGTCTGACTCCGTGCCATTGCTGTGTGTGGCATCTCTCTCTCATTGTGTGGCACCGAAAACACTGTGTAATACTTGTCCTTTTTTTTTTCTAAATTCTCCCTTTTCCAAAAAAAAAATTAGTGGGAGATAAATATTGTCAAGTCTGACTCCGTGCCATTGCTGTGTGTGGCATCTCACTCTCATTGTGTGGCACTGAAAACACTGTAATACTTGTCCTTTTTTTTTTTTTTTCTAAATTCTCTCTTTTCCACAAAAAAAAATTAGTGGGAGATAAATATTGTCAAGTCTGACTCCGTGCCATTGCTGTGTGTGGCATCTCACTCTCATTGTGTGGCACCGAAAACACTGTGTAATACTTGTCCTTTTTTTTTCTAAATTCTCCCTTTTCCAAAAAAAAAATTAGTGGGAGATAAATATTGTCAAGTCTGACTCCGTGCCATTGCTGTGTGTGGCATCTCTCTCTCATTGTGTGGCACCGAAAACACTGTGTAATACTTGTCCTTTTTTTTTTTTTTCTAAATTCTCCCTTTTCCAAAAAAAAAAATTAGTTGGAGATAAATATTGTCAAGTCTGACTCCGTGCCATTGCTGTGTGTGGCATCTCTCTCTCATTGTGTGGCACCGAAAACACTGTGTAATACTTGTCCTTTTTTTTTTTTCTAAATTCTCCCTTTTCCAAAAAAAAAATTAGTGGGAGATAAATATTGTCAAGTCTGACTCCATGCCATTGCTGTGTGTGGCATCTCTCTCTCATTGTGTGGCACCGAAAACACTGTGTAATACCTGCCCTTTTTTTTTTTTTTTTTCTAAATTCTCCCTTTTCCAAAAAAAAAATTAGTGGGAGATAAATATTGTCAAGTCTGACTCCATGCCATTGCTGTGTGTGGCATCTCTCTCTCATTGTGTGGCACCGAAAACACTGTGTAATACTTGTCCTTTTTTTTTTTTTTTTTTCTAAATTCTCCCTTTTCCAAAAAAAAAACTTAGTTGGAGATAAATATTGTCAAGTCTGACTCCGTGCCATTGCTGTGTGTGGCATCTCTCTCTCATTTTGTGGCACTGAAAACACTGTGTAATACTTGCCCTTTTTTTTTTTTTTTCTAAATTCTCCCTTTTCCAAAAAAAAAATTAGTGGGAGATAAATATTGTCAAGTCTGACTCCATGCCATTGCTGTGTGTGGCATCTCTCTCTCATTGTGTGGCACCGAAAACACTGTGTAATACTTGTCCTTTTTTTTTTTTTTTTTCTAAATTCTCCCTTTTCCAAAAAAAAAGCTTAGTTGGAGATAAATATTGTCAAGTCTGACTCCGTGCCATTGCTGTGTGTGGCATCTCTCTCTCATTGTGTGGCACTGAAAACACTGTGTAATACTTGCCCTTTTTTTTTTTTTTTTTCTAAATTCTCCCTTTTCAAAAAAAAAAGTTAGTGGGAGATAAATATTGTCAAGTCTGACTCCGTGCCATTGCTGTGTGTGGCATCTCTCTCTCATTGTGTGGCACCAAAAACACTGTGTAATACTTGTCCTTTTTTTTTTTTTTTTTCTAAATTCTCCCTTTTCCAATAAAAAAATTAGTGGGAGATAAATATTGTCTAGTCTGACTCCATGCCATTGCTGTGTGTGGCATCTCTCTCTCATTGTGTGGCACTGAAAACACTGTAATACTTGTCCTTTTTTTTTTTTTTTCTAAATTCTCTCTTTTCCAAAAAAAAAATTAGTGGGAGATAAATATTGTCAAGTCTGACTCCGTGCCATTGCTGTGTGTGGCATCTCTCTCTCATTGTGTGGCACCGAAAACACTGTGTAATACTTGTCCTTTTTTTTTTTTTTTTCTAAATTCTCCCTTTTCCAAAAAAAAAACTTAGTTGGAGATAAATATTGTCAAGTCTGACTCCGTGCCATTGCTATGTGTGGCATCTTTCTCTCATTGTGTGGCACTGAATACACTGTGTAATACTTGCCCTTTTTTTTTTTTTTTTTCTAAATTCTCCCTTTTCCAAAAAAAAAATTAGTGGGAGATAAATATTGTCAAGTCTGACTCCTTGCCATTGCTGTGTGTGGCATCTCTCTCTCATTGTGTGGCACCGAAAACACTGTGTAATACTTGTCCTTTTTTTTTTTTTTCTAAATTCTCCCTTTTCCAAAAAAAAATTAGTGGGAGATAAATATTGCCAAGTCTGACTCCGTGCCATTGCTGTGTGTGGCATCTCTCTCTCATTGTGTGGCACCGAAAACACTGTGTAATACTTGTCCTTTTTTTTTTCTAAATTCTCCCTTTTCCAAAAAAAAAATTAGTGGGAAATAAATATTGTCAAGTCTGACTCCGTGCCATTGCTGTGTGTGGCATCTCTCTCTCATTGTGTGGCACCGAAAACACTCTGTAATACTTGTCCTTTTTTTTTTTTCTAAATTCTCCCTTTTCCAAAAAAAAAAATTAGTGGGAGATAAATATTGTCAAGTCTGCCTCCGTGCCATTGCTGTGTGTGGCATCTCTCTCTCATTGTGTGGCACCGAAAACACTGTGTAATACTTGTCCTTTTTTTTTTTTTTCTAAATTCTCCCTTTTCCAAAAAAAAAATTAGTGGGAGATAAATATTGTCAAGTCTGCCTCCGTGCCATTGCTGTGTGTGGCATCTCTCTCTCATTGTGTGGCACCGAAAACACTGTGTAATACTTGTCCTTTTTTTTTTTTTTCTAAATTCTCCCTTTTCCAAAAAAAAAAATTAGTGGGAGACAAATATTGTCAAGTCTGCCTCCGAGCCATTGCTGTGTGTGGCATCTCTCTCTCATTGTGTGGCACTGAAAACACTGTAATACTTGTCCTTTTTTTTTTTTTTTCTAAATTCTCTCTTTTCCAAAAAAAAATTAGTGGGAGATAAATATTGTCAAGTCTGACTCCGTGCCATTGCTGTGTGTGGCATCTCTCTCTCATTGTGTGGCACCGAAAACACTGTGTAATACCTGCCCTTTTTTTTTTTTTTTTCTAAATTCTCCCTTTTCCAAAAAAAAAATTAGTGGGAGATAAATATTGTCAAGTCTGACTCCATGCCATTGCTGTGTGTGGCATCTCTCTCTCATTGTGTGGCACTGAACACACTGTAATACTTGTCCTTTTTTTTTTTTTTTCTAAATTCTCTCTTTTCCCAAAAAAAAATTAGTGGGAGATAAATATTGTCAAGTCTGACTCCGTGCCATTGCTGTGTGTGGCATCTCTCTCTCATTGTGTGGCACCGAAAACACTGTGTAATACTTGTCCTTTTTTTTTTTTTTTTCTAAATTCTCCCTTTTCCAAAAAAAAAACTTAGTTGGAGATAAATATTGTCAAGTCTGACTCCGTGCCATTGCTATGTGTGGCATCTTTCTCTCATTGTGTGGCACTGAATACACTGTGTAATACTTGCCCTTTTTTTTTTTTTTTTTCTAAATTCTCCCTTTTCCAAAAAAAAAATTAGTGGGAGATAAATATTGTCAAGTCTGACTCCGTGCCATTGCTGTGTGTGGCATCTCTCTCTCATTGTGTGGCACCGAAAACACTGTGTAATACTTGTCCTTTTTTTTTTTTTTCTAAATTCTCCCTTTTCCAAAAAAAAAATTAGTGGGAGATAAATATTGCCAAGTCTGACTCCGTGCCATTGCTGTGTGTGGCATCTCTCTCTCATTGTGTGGCACCGAAAACACTGTGTAATACTTGTCCTTTTTTTTTTCTAAATTCTCCCTTTTCCAAAAAAAAAATTAGTGGGAGATAAATATTGTCAAGTCTGACTCCGTGCCATTGCTGTGTGTGGCATCTCTCTCTCATTGTGTGGCACCGAAAACACTGTGTAATACTTGTCCTTTTTTTTTTTTCTAAATTCTCCCTTTTCCAAAAAAAAAAATTAGTGGGAGATAAATATTGTCAAGTCTGACTCCGTGCCATTGCTGTGTGTGGCATCTCTCTCTCATTGTGTGGCACCGAAAACACTGTAATACTTGTCCTTTTTTTTTTTTTTCTAAATTCTCTCTTTTCCAAAAAAAAAAATTAGTGGGAGATAAATATTGTCAAGTCTGACTCCGTGCCATTGCTGTGTGTGGCATCTCTCTCTCATTGTGTGGCACCGAAAACACTGTGTAATACCTGCCCTTTTTTTTTTTTTTTCTAAATTCTCCCTTTTCCAAAAAAAAAATTAGTGGGAGATAAATATTGTCAAGTCTGACTCCATGCCATTGCTGTGTGTGGCATCTCTCTCTCATTGTGTGGCACTGAAAACACTGTAATACTTGTCCTTTTTTTTTTTTTTCTAAATTCTCTCTTTTCCAAAAAAAAAATTAGTGGGAGATAAATATTGTCAAGTCTGACTCCGTGCCATTGCTGTGTGTGGCATCTCTCTCTCATTGTGTGGCACCGAAAACACTGTGTAATACTTGCCCTTTTTTTTTTTTCTAAATTCTCCCTTTTCCAAAAAAAAAATTAGTGGGAGATAAATATTGTCAAGTCTGACTCCGTGCCATTGCTCTGTGTGGCATCTCTCTCTCATTGTGTGGCACCAAAAACACTGTGTAATACTTGTCCTTTTTTTTTTTTTTTTCTAAATTCTCCCTTTTCCCCCAAAAAAATTAGTGGGAGATAAATATTGTCAAGTCTGACTCTGTGCCATTGCTGTGTGTGGCATCTCTCTCTCATTGTGTGGCACCGAAAACACTGTGTAATACTTGTCCTTTTTTTTTTTTTTCTAAATTCTCCCTTTTCCAAAAAAAAAATTAGTGGGAGATAAATATTGTCAAGTCTGACTCCGTGCCATTGCTATGTGTGGCATCTTTCTCTCATTGTGTGGCACTGAATACACTGTGTAATACTTGCCCTTTTTTTTTTTTTTTTTCTAAATTCTCCCTTTTCCAAAAAAAAAATTAGTGGGAGATAAATATTGTCAAGTCTGACTCCGTGCCATTGCTGTGTGTGGCATCTCTCTCTCATTGTGTGGCACCGAAAACACTGTGTAATACTTGTCCTTTTTTTTTTTTTCTAAAGAACTAAAGAAGTTCTTTGCACACAACAACCAGACAGAACTTGAGAGGCTGGGGCTTAATGAGGATGATATGGATGGATTCTCAGCACTAGTCAGTTTACTGGATGAGAATACCCCCAATAATGGTCATGGCCCCTTCACCTCTTTAAAAAATAAGAGCAAAAAAATGCCACCACAGGGGGATGTCTCCAATGTGGATATCTTTTTAATGATGGTAGAAAGAGATTTGAAAAAAATTCCCCCAAGGTCTGGGGAACAAAATTTAACAAAGGGTGAACAAGCAGCATTGACAAATCTCACAAAAAATAATAAATTAATAATTAAGCCCTCTGACAAAGGGGGAAATTTAATAATCATGACAGAAACCATCTATTTGAAAATGTGCTATACCATCTTGAGAGATTCCACTACCTATGAGACTCTTAAATCTGATCCTTCAGCTCAATATAAAAGTGAACTAATAGATTTACTGGAAACAGCCAGAACGAACAGGTTGATATCTAAAAATGAGCATGAATTCCTTCTGCCAGCATATCCCCTCATTGCCACTTTCTATACCATCCCTAAGGTGCATAAAGGTCTTGAACCTTTAAAGGGTCGCCCAATAGTATCAGGATCGGACTCTTTAATTCAAAATTGTGGTATATATATTGATGAGGTGCTTCGTCCGTTTGTATTGACTCTCCCCTCTTACATCAGGGATACCTCTGATCTGTTGTTGAAATTAGAAGGTGTTCAGCTCAGTGGCGGTTTCTTCTTGGCCTCGATAGATGTGGAGGCGTTGTATAGCAACATTCCACACCATCTAGGCCTCCAAGCAGTGGGTAAATTTCTGAGCTCAAGGGCAGTTCAATGTGAGGCTCACAATCAATTTATATTGGATCTTTTGCAATTTGTTCTCACAAAGAATTTCTTTTTGTTTGATAGGAAGTACTTCCACCAGCTCAGGGGCACTGCGATGGGGTGTCCCTGCGCCCCGTCGTATGCAAATTTGTTCCTGGGCTGGTGGGAGGAAACTATTGTCTTTACTGATGACCACAAATGGTGGCACAAATTGGTTGGCATCTGGTATAGATTTATCGATGATGTCTTTGTTATTTGGCAGGGGACCAAACAAGGGTTCATTGATTTCATCCAAGAACTTAACACAAATGACATAGGCATGAAGTTTACTTTTGAAATCAATGATAAAGTCTTACCATTCTTGGACTTATTGATTCAGAAGAAAGATGATGGTAGCCTTACAACTCAGATTTACCGGAAACCTACAAGCACTAATAGCTTACTGAGATGGGATAGCCATCACCCACGAGCCCTTAAACGTGGTATACCTAAGGGACAGTTCACGAGGCTGAGAAGAAACTGCTCAGAGGTGGACACTTATATCAAACAATCAGGGGACATAAAGAAGAGGTTTTGCGATAAGGGGTATCCGAGGGGAGTTGTTGAGGCTTCCTATAAGCATGCATTCTCACAGGATAGAAGCACTCTGCTACGGCCACGATCTAGATCAACTTTGGATGACCCTGCAGTAACAAGAATTATAGGTACATTCGATAGTCAAAATGAAAGGGTTGTGAAGGTGCTATCGAAATACTGGGATATTTTGATGTCCGATCCTGACCTAAAGGACCATATAGGCCCTAGACCAATAATAACATACAGAAAGGGGAGATCCTTGAGGGATAATTTGGTGCACAGCCATTTTAAGAGATCTACATCGGGCGGCACATGGTTGGACCGTAAAACTTGTGGTTTTTTCAAATGTGGGGGCTGTGTAAACTGTCGGTATATGAGGCCCGGAAAATTTATCACAAGTTCCGTCACTGGTTTGAAATATTATATTCGGGATTTTGTTAATTGTAAAACCAGTGGGGTAATATACTTGGCCACCTGTAATTGTCCCAAAGACTATGTCGGTAAGACGCGGAGAGAGTTCAGGAGGCGCGTGGGAGAACATATTGGCGATATTAAGCACAAACGTGATACACCATTGGCCAGGCACATAAATGAATCACACAGTGGCAATGTGAATGAGTTATTCTTTAGCATTATCGAAATGTATACACCAAATCCAAGGGGTGGAAATTTTGATAGACTTCTTTTACAGAAGGAGTGTGCCTGGATTCATCGCATTGATTGTTTAGCCCCTCGGGGCATTAATGAATATGTCTCCTATGCTTGCTTCCTGTAATTAGTTCATAGAATCATGATCACAATTTTCCTGATGACAGTCCCTGTCTAGGCGCCCTAAGGGCACGTAATAAGATATTTGTAGCTTGCCACCCCATTTTCTTTCCTTTTACGGGAAAATACAGTATTTACTGGTTATATCTGTTTAATCAATGCCGTGGGCATTTTTTTATATCATCGTTATTAATATATAACAGAATATACGTGTAATATTGATTTAAATGTAGACACTAAGCGTCTATCTGCTTACATGGGTTTGCCACCGAAAATATTTCATATCCATCTGGGACCAGGCATAACCGGGATTAGGTTTCCGATTTTCTGTCTGAAATAATATCACAATATCTGATGTTTGGCGCTGCTAAATGCTGAGCACCTCTAATGTATTGCAGTACATATTAGCGGTATCACCTCACTCTGCCATAGGCGCTCAATAGGCAATGTTGTGTAGCTGTGTTATGAATCATCTATGCTGGAGTACTGGCTTCAACAAGATGGCGCCCGTAGGTCTGGCTCTACTGTCTGGATGTCTGGACATGCGCAGTAGCACATCGGGCAGCCATAATTCTGACTACGGCAGTATGGGGCTCAATGTGGAGCTCTAGTGTTTGAGCAGCCTTAGACATGCGCAGTCGCAACAAGCTGAGCTAACGTGGACGCCGAGGTTACCCAGCGTGCTGTTACTAGGTGGGTACAGACGCGGTGACGCACACACACATTAGCGGTTTTATCACACTGACACCAATGAAGTGCTCTATAAGCAGAAGAATTACGAGGTATGGCACTTTCTAACAATGTGCTACCATCCGAGGCTAACCATAACAATATGGCGGTGAGATCGCACGCTCTAGTGTTTGGGGTGGGGTGGTGGGCGTGGTACCGCCCATACACGCCGTCCCTGTATATTTGTACATGTATATAAGGAATCTGGGCTTAATTCCATGTAGCATCTATACATCATGGCCTCCTGACGATCCGCTCTGGTGAAACGCGTAGAGGCGTTTAATCTATCTACTTTTGATAAGTATCGTTTCTCATTCCCTACCCATATAACTGTTATTATTGCTGTGAAGTCCTCGGCTGAGGGTCACGGTTTTGAATTGTTGGCTTTTTGTCCTGCCTGCGGTGCATCAGGCACGGTGTTATGGCATCTCCTATTAGCCCATTATCATTAGGGCAATTTTAGGGTGAGCCGTCGCCGAGTGGGGGCGCCATATCCGCTGCACAGTAGGGTGCCAACCCCCACAGTCAGGCAGGATTGATATCAATAGGGGTCAGGTTGAGTGAGAAGTTTTTGCTTTTTGAGCACGAGCACATTTTTCTTTTGATTTTTCACTCATTGTCTTAGTCCGTGTCTCTCACCCTGCAAAAAAGGAGCCCCATATGTGCAATATACATACTCAATCAGCTCCTCTATTTGTTCTATCATCTTCTTGTCGGTTACATGTGTGAGTGAGCTTGAAGCACCTTATCTAGGGCCATTTGCAGGAGTACTAGGGTCAGCCGCCGACGAGTGGGGGCGCCAATCTCGTTTTTATGTTTAGGGTGCCAACCTCCGCTGTCAGGCAGTGTGTGACATAGAAGCCCCATCGCAGGGTCATAGTAGAGAGCACGGTTATGTGTTATATGTGTTTATCTGTTGTAGTTGTGTCATGGTTTTAACCGAGGAATAATAAAATTTGTAGTTTTTTATCATCTTCATCAATAAATGAATTAAGGTTATTTGCTATACTAGACTTAATTTTTGACCTTTTTGCTGTTTATCAGCAATTGTTTACTGAGTTTTTTGATTTTTGTGGGGATGGCAAGCTTTCTTTCGGGCCCATTGAATACGGATGCTTGGATTGAGGATGCTAATCAGGCTTTCTGCACACAACCAGGGTCAGTTTCAACAAATCAGTCATTAAAATCACAGTTTGGGGACCTGTATGGTGACTATAAAGAACATATTAAGTCCTGGTGGGAAATCAAGGCCCTTGAAAACTATATTAAGAACAGAGTAGTACCCAGTGGGTTAAGGATTAACTTGAATCCATCCCCCAGAACTGCTTCCCCTGATTTATTGAACAAGTGGGTCAAGGAATCTATAGAGTCATCTATTAGGTTCATGCACTTGCTGCTTGAGGAGGAAAGAAAACTCTTGGACTTATCGACTAAACAGCTAAATAAGTCAATAGATAACATTTTACGACTTAAAGCTGATCCGGAGTTTAACAGACGTGAGGGGCTGTTGCAAACTTCAGTGGAGAAATATCAATCATTTATCAAAGAACGAAAACAGTCACAATTCCAGAGAGATCTGAGGGCCTTTAATGAAAATCAGGCCTATAGTTTCAGTCAGAATAGTGTCTCTGATATTTCCTCCTCTGACATAGACAATTCGGATACCGAACGTGTACAAGCAGGACCCTCTTCTAGGGGCAATAGACATTACAGGCAAAGATGGAGGGGCAGGGGAAAAAACCACCACAGAGGATTCCAAAGGATGGGACAATCACAAAATATAAGCAGGGGACCTACTACAACAAATGGTCCATCAAGTATGGGGTCCTTGCCTACTTCTTCTTCCTCTTCTTTTTTAGAGAGGAGTGCCTCCACAGGTTACTACCTGAGACCCAAGTAGGTTTAAATCAGGGGCAGATCATCAATTTGTCTGAGTATATTTTAACGAGGGATGATTTCAGCTTACTCAAAAAGGGGCTGAATTTTGTTCCGGTCAACCGTTTTGATAGTTTCGGTTGGGTCAAGGATATCAACCTGTTCTGTAGGAAGCTGAAGTGGAAGAAGTTCTTTGCACACAACAACCAGACAGAACTTGAGAGGCTGGGGCTTAATGAGGATGATATGGATGGATTCTCAGCACTAGTCAGTTTACTGGATGAGAATACCCCCAATAATGGTCATGGCCCCTTCACCTCTTTAAAAAATAAGAGCAAAAAAATGCCACCACAGGGGGATGTCTCCAATGTGGATATCTTTTTAATGATGGTAGAAAGAGATTTGAAAAAAATTCCCCCAAGGTCTGGGGAACAAAATTTAACAAAGGGTGAACAAGCAGCATTGACAAATCTCACAAAAAATAATAAATTAATAATTAAGCCCTCTGACAAAGGGGGAAATTTAATAATCATGACAGAAACCATCTATTTGAAAATGTGCTATACCATCTTGAGAGATTCCACTACCTATGAGACTCTTAAATCTGATCCTTCAGCTCAATATAAAAGTGAACTAATAGATTTACTGGAAACAGCCAGAACGAACAGGTTGATATCTAAAAATGAGCATGAATTCCTTCTGCCAGCATATCCCCTCATTGCCACTTTCTATACCATCCCTAAGGTGCATAAAGGTCTTGAACCTTTAAAGGGTCGCCCAATAGTATCAGGATCGGACTCTTTAATTCAAAATTGTGGTATATATATTGATGAGGTGCTTCGTCCGTTTGTATTGACTCTCCCCTCTTACATCAGGGATACCTCTGATCTGTTGTTGAAATTAGAAGGTGTTCAGCTCAGTGGCGGTTTCTTCTTGGCCTCGATAGATGTGGAGGCGTTGTATAGCAACATTCCACACCATCTAGGCCTCCAAGCAGTGGGTAAATTTCTGAGCTCAAGGGCAGTTCAATGTGAGGCTCACAATCAATTTATATTGGATCTTTTGCAATTTGTTCTCACAAAGAATTTCTTTTTGTTTGATAGGAAGTACTTCCACCAGCTCAGGGGCACTGCGATGGGGTGTCCCTGCGCCCCGTCGTATGCAAATTTGTTCCTGGGCTGGTGGGAGGAAACTATTGTCTTTACTGATGACCACAAATGGTGGCACAAATTGGTTGGCATCTGGTATAGATTTATCGATGATGTCTTTGTTATTTGGCAGGGGACCAAACAAGGGTTCATTGATTTCATCCAAGAACTTAACACAAATGACATAGGCATGAAGTTTACTTTTGAAATCAATGATAAAGTCTTACCATTCTTGGACTTATTGATTCAGAAGAAAGATGATGGTAGCCTTACAACTCAGATTTACCGGAAACCTACAAGCACTAATAGCTTACTGAGATGGGATAGCCATCACCCACGAGCCCTTAAACGTGGTATACCTAAGGGACAGTTCACGAGGCTGAGAAGAAACTGCTCAGAGGTGGACACTTATATCAAACAATCAGGGGACATGAAGAAGAGGTTTTGCGATAAGGGGTATCCGAGGGGAGTTGTTGAGGCTTCCTATAAGCATGCATTCTCACAGGATAGAAGCACTCTGCTACGGCCACGATCTAGATCAACTTTGGATGACCCTGCAGTAACAAGAATTATAGGTACATTCGATAGTCAAAATGAAAGGGTTGTGAAGGTGCTATCGAAATACTGGGATATTTTGATGTCCGATCCTGACCTAAAGGACCATATAGGCCCTAGACCAATAATAACATACAGAAAGGGGAGATCCTTGAGGGATAATTTGGTGCACAGCCATTTTAAGAGATCTACATCGGGCGGCACATGGTTGGACCGTAAAACTTGTGGTTTTTTCAAATGTGGGGGCTGTGTAAACTGTCGGTATATGAGGCCCGGAAAATTTATCACAAGTTCCGTCACTGGTTTGAAATATTATATTCGGGATTTTGTTAATTGTAAAACCAGTGGGGTAATATACTTGGCCACCTGTAATTGTCCCAAAGACTATGTCGGTAAGACGCGGAGAGAGTTCAGGAGGCGCGTGGGAGAACATATTGGCGATATTAAGCACAAACGTGATACACCATTGGCCAGGCACATAAATGAATCACACAGTGGCAATGTGAATGAGTTATTCTTTAGCATTATCGAAATGTATACACCAAATCCAAGGGGTGGAAATTTTGATAGACTTCTTTTACAGAAGGAGTGTGCCTGGATTCATCGCATTGATTGTTTAGCCCCTCGGGGCATTAATGAATATGTCTCCTATGCTTGCTTCCTGTAATTAGTTCATAGAATCATGATCACAATTTTCCTGATGACAGTCCCTGTCTAGGCGCCCTAAGGGCACGTAATAAGATATTTGTAGCTTGCCACCCCATTTTCTTTCCTTTTACGGGAAAATACAGTATTTACTGGTTATATCTGTTTAATCAATGCCGTGGGCATTTTTTTATATCATCGTTATTAATATATAACAGAATATACGTGTAATATTGATTTAAATGTAGACACTAAGCGTCTATCTGCTTACATGGGTTTGCCACCGAAAATATTTCATATCCATCTGGGACCAGGCATAACCGGGATTAGGTTTCCGATTTTCTGTCTGAAATAATATCACAATATCTGATGTTTGGCGCTGCTAAATGCTGAGCACCTCTAATGTATTGCAGTACATATTAGCGGTATCACCTCACTCTGCCATAGGCGCTCAATAGGCAATGTTGTGTAGCTGTGTTATGAATCATCTATGCTGGAGTACTGGCTTCAACAAGATGGCGCCCGTAGGTCTGGCTCTACTGTCTGGATGTCTGGACATGCGCAGTAGCACATCGGGCAGCCATAATTCTGACTACGGCAGTATGGGGCTCAATGTGGAGCTCTAGTGTTTGAGCAGCCTTAGACATGCGCAGTCGCAACAAGCTGAGCTAACGTGGACGCCGAGGTTACCCAGCGTGCTGTTACTAGGTGGGTACAGACGCGGTGACGCACACACACATTAGCGGTTTTATCACACTGACACCAATGAAGTGCTCTATAAGCAGAAGAATTACGAGGTATGGCACTTTCTAACAATGTGCTACCATCCGAGGCTAACCATAACAATATGGCGGTGAGATCGCACGCTCTAGTGTTTGGGGTGGGGTGGTGGGCGTGGTACCGCCCATACACGCCGTCCCTGTATATTTGTACATGTATATAAGGAATCTGGGCTTAATTCCATGTAGCATCTATACATCATGGCCTCCTGACGATCCGCTCTGGTGAAACGCGTAGAGGCGTTTAATCTATCTACTTTTGATAAGTATCGTTTCTCATTCCCTACCCATATAACTGTTATTATTGCTGTGAAGTCCTCGGCTGAGGGTCACGGTTTTGAATTGTTGGCTTTTTGTCCTGCCTGCGGTGCATCAGGCACGGTGTTATGGCATCTCCTATTAGCCCATTATCATTAGGGCAATTTTAGGGTGAGCCGTCGCCGAGTGGGGGCGCCATATCCGCTGCACAGTAGGGTGCCAACCCCCACAGTCAGGCAGGATTGATATCAATAGGGGTCAGGTTGAGTGAGAAGTTTTTGCTTTTTGAGCACGAGCACATTTTTCTTTTGATTTTTCACTCATTGTCTTAGTCCGTGTCTCTCACCCTGCAAAAAAGGAGCCCCATATGTGCAATATACATACTCAATCAGCTCCTCTATTTGTTCTATCATCTTCTTGTCGGTTACATGTGTGAGTGAGCTTGAAGCACCTTATCTAGGGCCATTTGCAGGAGTACTAGGGTCAGCCGCCGACGAGTGGGGGCGCCAATCTCGTTTTTATGTTTAGGGTGCCAACCTCCGCTGTCAGGCAGTGTGTGACATAGAAGCCCCATCGCAGGGTCATAGTAGAGAGCACGGTTATGTGTTATATGTGTTTATCTGTTGTAGTTGTGTCATGGTTTTAACCGAGGAATAATAAAATTTGTAGTTTTTTATCATCTTCATCAATAAATGAATTAAGGTTATTTGCTATACTAGACTTAATTTTTGACCTTTTTGCTGTTTATCAGCAATTGTTTACTGAGTTTTTTGATTTTTGTGGGGATGGCAAGCTTTCTTTCGGGCCCATTGAATACGGATGCTTGGATTGAGGATGCTAATCAGGCTTTCTGCACACAACCAGGGTCAGTTTCAACAAATCAGTCATTAAAATCACAGTTTGGGGACCTGTATGGTGACTATAAAGAACATATTAAGTCCTGGTGGGAAATCAAGGCCCTTGAAAACTATATTAAGAACAGAGTAGTACCCAGTGGGTTAAGGATTAACTTGAATCCATCCCCCAGAACTGCTTCCCCTGATTTATTGAACAAGTGGGTCAAGGAATCTATAGAGTCATCTATTAGGTTCATGCACTTGCTGCTTGAGGAGGAAAGAAAACTCTTGGACTTATCGACTAAACAGCTAAATAAGTCAATAGATAACATTTTACGACTTAAAGCTGATCCGGAGTTTAACAGACGTGAGGGGCTGTTGCAAACTTCAGTGGAGAAATATCAATCATTTATCAAAGAACGAAAACAGTCACAATTCCAGAGAGATCTGAGGGCCTTTAATGAAAATCAGGCCTATAGTTTCAGTCAGAATAGTGTCTCTGATATTTCCTCCTCTGACATAGACAATTCGGATACCGAACGTGTACAAGCAGGACCCTCTTCTAGGGGCAATAGACATTACAGGCAAAGATGGAGGGGCAGGGGAAAAAACCACCACAGAGGATTCCAAAGGATGGGACAATCACAAAATATAAGCAGGGGACCTACTACAACAAATGGTCCATCAAGTATGGGGTCCTTGCCTACTTCTTCTTCCTCTTCTTTTTTAGAGAGGAGTGCCTCCACAGGTTACTACCTGAGACCCAAGTAGGTTTAAATCAGGGGCAGATCATCAATTTGTCTGAGTATATTTTAACGAGGGATGATTTCAGCTTACTCAAAAAGGGGCTGAATTTTGTTCCGGTCAACCGTTTTGATAGTTTCGGTTGGGTCAAGGATATCAACCTGTTCTGTAGGAAGCTGAAGTGGAAGAAGTTCTTTGCACACAACAACCAGACAGAACTTGAGAGGCTGGGGCTTAATGAGGATGATATGGATGGATTCTCAGCACTAGTCAGTTTACTGGATGAGAATACCCCCAATAATGGTCATGGTCCCTTCACCTCTTTAAAAAATAAGAGCAAAAAAATGCCACCACAGGGGGATGTCTCCAATGTGGATATCTTTTTAATGATGGTAGAAAGAGATTTGAAAAAAATTCCCCCAAGGTCTGGGGAACAAAATTTAACAAAGGGTGAACAAGCAGCATTGACAAATCTCACAAAAAATAATAAATTAATAATTAAGCCCTCTGACAAAGGGGGAAATTTAATAATCATGACAGAAACCATCTATTTGAAAATGTGCTATACCATCTTGAGAGATTCCACTACCTATGAGACTCTTAAATCTGATCCTTCAGCTCAATATAAAAGTGAACTAATAGATTTACTGGAAACAGCCAGAACGAACAGGTTGATATCTAAAAATGAGCATGAATTCCTTCTGCCAGCATATCCCCTCATTGCCACTTTCTATACCATCCCTAAGGTGCATAAAGGTCTTGAACCTTTAAAGGGTCGCCCAATAGTATCAGGATCGGACTCTTTAATTCAAAATTGTGGTATATATATTGATGAGGTGCTTCGTCCGTTTGTATTGACTCTCCCCTCTTACATCAGGGATACCTCTGATCTGTTGTTGAAATTAGAAGGTGTTCAGCTCAGTGGCGGTTTCTTCTTGGCCTCGATAGATGTGGAGGCGTTGTATAGCAACATTCCACACCATCTAGGCCTCCAAGCAGTGGGTAAATTTCTGAGCTCAAGGGCAGTTCAATGTGAGGCTCACAATCAATTTATATTGGATCTTTTGCAATTTGTTCTCACAAAGAATTTCTTTTTGTTTGATAGGAAGTACTTCCACCAGCTCAGGGGCACTGCGATGGGGTGTCCCTGCGCCCCGTCGTATGCAAATTTGTTCCTGGGCTGGTGGGAGGAAACTATTGTCTTTACTGATGACCACAAATGGTGGCACAAATTGGTTGGCATCTGGTATAGATTTATCGATGATGTCTTTGTTATTTGGCAGGGGACCAAACAAGGGTTCATTGATTTCATCCAAGAACTTAACACAAATGACATAGGCATGAAGTTTACTTTTGAAATCAATGATAAAGTCTTACCATTCTTGGACTTATTGATTCAGAAGAAAGATGATGGTAGCCTTACAACTCAGATTTACCGGAAACCTACAAGCACTAATAGCTTACTGAGATGGGATAGCCATCACCCACGAGCCCTTAAACGTGGTATACCTAAGGGACAGTTCACGAGGCTGAGAAGAAACTGCTCAGAGGTGGACACTTATATCAAACAATCAGGGGACATGAAGAAGAGGTTTTGCGATAAGGGGTATCCGAGGGGAGTTGTTGAGGCTTCCTATAAGCATGCATTCTCACAGGATAGAAGCACTCTGCTACGGCCACGATCTAGATCAACTTTGGATGACCCTGCAGTAACAAGAATTATAGGTACATTCGATAGTCAAAATGAAAGGGTTGTGAAGGTGCTATCGAAATACTGGGATATTTTGATGTCCGATCCTGACCTAAAGGACCATATAGGCCCTAGACCAATAATAACATACAGAAAGGGGAGATCCTTGAGGGATAATTTGGTGCACAGCCATTTTAAGAGATCTACATCGGGCGGCACATGGTTGGACCGTAAAACTTGTGGTTTTTTCAAATGTGGGGGCTGTGTAAACTGTCGGTATATGAGGCCCGGAAAATTTATCACAAGTTCCGTCACTGGTTTGAAATATTATATTCGGGATTTTGTTAATTGTAAAACCAGTGGGGTAATATACTTGGCCACCTGTAATTGTCCCAAAGACTATGTCGGTAAGACGCGGAGAGAGTTCAGGAGGCGCGTGGGAGAACATATTGGCGATATTAAGCACAAACGTGATACACCATTGGCCAGGCACATAAATGAATCACACAGTGGCAATGTGAATGAGTTATTCTTTAGCATTATCGAAATGTATACACCAAATCCAAGGGGTGGAAATTTTGATAGACTTCTTTTACAGAAGGAGTGTGCCTGGATTCATCGCATTGATTGTTTAGCCCCTCGGGGCATTAATGAATATGTCTCCTATGCTTGCTTCCTGTAATTAGTTCATAGAATCATGATCACAATTTTCCTGATGACAGTCCCTGTCTAGGCGCCCTAAGGGCACGTAATAAGATATTTGTAGCTTGCCACCCCATTTTCTTTCCTTTTACGGGAAAATACAGTATTTACTGGTTATATCTGTTTAATCAATGCCGTGGGCATTTTTTTATATCATCGTTATTAATATATAACAGAATATACGTGTAATATTGATTTAAATGTAGACACTAAGCGTCTATCTGCTTACATGGGTTTGCCACCGAAAATATTTCATATCCATCTGGGACCAGGCATAACCGGGATTAGGTTTCCGATTTTCTGTCTGAAATAATATCACAATATCTGATGTTTGGCGCTGCTAAATGCTGAGCACCTCTAATGTATTGCAGTACATATTAGCGGTATCACCTCACTCTGCCATAGGCGCTCAATAGGCAATGTTGTGTAGCTGTGTTATGAATCATCTATGCTGGAGTACTGGCTTCAACAAGATGGCGCCCGTAGGTCTGGCTCTACTGTCTGGATGTCTGGACATGCGCAGTAGCACATCGGGCAGCCATAATTCTGACTACGGCAGTATGGGGCTCAATGTGGAGCTCTAGTGTTTGAGCAGCCTTAGACATGCGCAGTCGCAACAAGCTGAGCTAACGTGGACGCCGAGGTTACCCAGCGTGCTGTTACTAGGTGGGTACAGACGCGGTGACGCACACACACATTAGCGGTTTTATCACACTGACACCAATGAAGTGCTCTATAAGCAGAAGAATTACGAGGTATGGCACTTTCTAACAATGTGCTACCATCCGAGGCTAACCATAACAATATGGCGGTGAGATCGCACGCTCTAGTGTTTGGGGTGGGGTGGTGGGCGTGGTACCGCCCATACACGCCGTCCCTGTATATTTGTACATGTATATAAGGAATCTGGGCTTAATTCCATGTAGCATCTATACATCATGGCCTCCTGACGATCCGCTCTGGTGAAACGCGTAGAGGCGTTTAATCTATCTACTTTTGATAAGTATCGTTTCTCATTCCCTACCCATATAACTGTTATTATTGCTGTGAAGTCCTCGGCTGAGGGTCACGGTTTTGAATTGTTGGCTTTTTGTCCTGCCTGCGGTGCATCAGCCACGGTGTTATGGCATCTCCTATTAGCCCATTATCATTAGGGCAATTTTAGGGTGAGCCGTCGCCGAGTGGGGGCGCCATATCCGCTGCACAGTAGGGTGCCAACCCCCACAGTCAGGCAGGATTGATATCAATAGGGGTCAGGTTGAGTGAGAAGTTTTTGCTTTTTGAGCACGAGCACATTTTTCTTTTGATTTTTCACTCATTGTCTTAGTCCGTGTCTCTCACCCTGCAAAAAAGGAGCCCCATATGTGCAATATACATACTCAATCAGCTCCTCTATTTGTTCTATCATCTTCTTGTCGGTTACATGTGTGAGTGAGCTTGAAGCACCTTATCTAGGGCCATTTGCAGGAGTACTGGGGTCAGCCGCCGACGAGTGGGGGCGCCAATCTCGTTTTTATGTTTAGGGTGCCAACCTCCGCTGTCAGGCAGTGTGTGACATAGAAGCCCCATCGCAGGGTCATAGTAGAGAGCACGGTTATGTGTTATATGTGTTTATCTGTTGTAGTTGTGTCATGGTTTTAACCGAGGAATAATAAAATTTGTAGTTTTTTATCATCTTCATCAATAAATGAATTAAGGTTATTTGCTATACTAAATTCTCCCTTTTCCAAAAAAAAAATTAGAGGGAGATAAATATTGCCAAGTCTGACTCCGTGCCATTGCTGTGTGTGGCATCTCTCTCTCATTGTATGGCACCGAAAACACTGTGTAATACTTGTCCTTTTTTTTTTCTAAATTCTCCCTTTTCCAAAAAAAAAATTAGTGGGAGATAAATATTGTCAAGTCTGACTCCGTGCCATTGCTGTGTGTGGCATCTCTCTCTCATTGTGTGGCACCGAAAACACTGTGTAATACTTGTCCTTTTTTTTTTTTCTAAATTCTCCCTTTTCCAAAAAAAAAAATTAGTGGGAGATAAATATTGTCAAGTCTGACTCCGTGCCATTGCTGTGTGTGGCATCTCTCTCTCATTGTGTGGCACCGAAAACACTGTGTAATACTTGTCCTTTTTTTTTTTTCTAAATTCTCCCTTTTCCAAAAAAAAAAATTAGTGGGAGATAAATATTGTCAAGTCTGACTCCGTGCCATTGCTGTGTGTGGCATCTCTCTCTCATTGTGTGGCACCGAAAACACTGTGTAATACTTGTCCTTTTTTTTTTTTTTCTAAATTCTCCCTTTTCCAAAAAAAAAATTAGTGGGAGATAAATATTGTCAAGTCTGCCTCCGTGCCATTGCTGTGTGTGGCATCTCTCTCTCATTGTGTGGCACCGAAAACACTGTGTAATACTTGTCCTTTTTTTTTTTTTTCTAAATTCTCCCTTTTCCAAAAAAAAAAATTAGTGGGAGATAAATATTGTCAAGTCTGCCTCCGTGCCATTGCTGTGTGTGGCATCTCTCTCTCATTGTGTGGCACTGAAAACACTGTAATACTTGTCCTTTTTTTTTTTTTTCTAAATTCTCTCTTTTCCAAAAAAAAATTAGTGGGAGATAAATATTGTCAAGTCTGACTCCGTGCCATTGCTGTGTGTGGCATCTCTCTCTCATTGTGTGGCACTGAAAACACTGTAATACTTGTCCTTTTTTTTTTTTTTCTAAATTCTCTCTTTTCCAAAAAAAAAAATTAGTGGGAGATAAATATTGTCAAGTCTGACTCCGTGCCATTGCTGTGTGTGGCATCTCTCTCTCATTGTGTGGCACCGAAAACACTGTGTAATACTTGCCCTTTTTTTTTTTCTAAATTCTCCCTTTTCCAAAAAAAAAATTAGTGGGAGATAAATATTGTCAAGTCTGACTCCGTGCCATTGCTGTGTGTGGCATCTCTCTCTCATTGTGTGGCACTGAAAACACTGTGTAATACTTGTCCTTTTTTTTTTTTTTTTCTAAATTCTCCCTTTTCCAAAAAAAAAATTAGTGGGAGATAAATATTGTCAAGTCTGACTCCGTGCCATTGCTCTGTGTGGCATCTCTCTCTCATTGTGTGGCACCAAAAACACTGTGTAATACTTGTCTTTTTTTTTTTTTTTTTTCTAAATTCTCCCTTTTCCCCAAAAAAAATTAGTGGGAGATAAATATTGTCAAGTCTGACTCTGTGCCATTGCTGTGTGTGGCATCTCTCTCTCATTGTGTGGCACCGAAAACACTGTGTAATACTTGTCCTTTTTTTTTTTTTTTTCTAAATTCTCCCTTTTCCAAAAAAAAAATTAGTGGGAGATAAATATTGTCAAGTCTGACTCCGTGCCATTGCTATGTGTGGCATCTTTCTCTCATTGTGTGGCACTGAATACACTGTGTAATACTTGCTCTTTTTTTTTTTTTTTTTCTAAATTCTCCCTTTTCCAAAAAAAAAATTAGTGGGAGATAAATATTGTCAAGTCTGACTCCGTGCCATTGCTGTGTGTGGCATCTCTCTCTCATTGTGTGGCACCGAAAACACTGTGTAATACTTGTCCTTTTTTTTTTTTTTCTAAATTCTCCCTTTTCCAAAAAAAAAATTAGTGGGAGATAAATATTGCCAAGTCTGACTCCGTGCCATTGCTGTGTGTGGCATCTCTCTCTCATTGTGTGGCACCGAAAACACTGTGTAATACTTGTCCTTTTTTTTTTCTAAATTCTCCCTTTTCCAAAAAAAAAATTAGTGGGAGATAAATATTGTCAAGTCTGACTCCGTGCCATTGCTGTGCGTGGCATCTCTCTCTCATTGTGTGGCACCGAAAACACTGTGTAATACTTGTCCTTTTTTTTTTTCTAAATTCTCCCTTTTCCAAAAAAAAAAATTAGTGGGAGATAAATATTGTCAAGTCTGACTCCGTGCCATTGCTGTGTGTGGCATCTCTCTCTCATTGTGTGGCACCGAAAACACTGTGTAATACTTGTCCTTTTTTTTTTTTTTTTCTAAATTCTCCCTTTTCCAAAAAAAAAATTAGTGGGAGATAAATATTGTCAAGTCTGCCTCCATGCCATTGCTGTGTGTGGCATCTCTCTCTCATTGTGTGGCACCGAAAACACTGTGTAATACTTGTCCTTTTTTTTTTTTTTTCTAAATTCTCCCTTTTCCAAAAAAAAAAATTAGTGGGAGATAAATATTGTCAAGTCTGCCTCCGTGCCATTGCTGTGTGTGGCATCTCTCTCTCATTGTGTGGCACTGAAAACACTGTAATACTTGTCCTTTTTTTTTTTTTTTCTAAATTCTCTCTTTTCCAAAAAAAAATTAGTGGGAGATAAATATTGTCAAGTCTGACTCCGTGCCATTGCTGTGTGTGGCATCTCTCTCTCATTGTGTGGCACTGAAAACACTGTAATACTTGTCCTTTTTTTTTTTTTTCTAAATTCTCTCTTTTCCAAAAAAAAAAATTAGTGGGAGATAAATATTGTCAAGTCTGACTCCGTGCCATTGCTGTGTGTGGCATCTCTCTCTCATTGTGTGGCACCGAAAACACTGTGTAATACCTGCCCTTTTTTTTTTTTCTAAATTCTCCCTTTTCCAAAAAAAAAATTAGTGGGAGATAAATATTGTCAAGTCTGACTCCATGCCATTGCTGTGTGTGGCATCTCTCTCTCATTGTGTGGCACTGAAAACACTGTAATACTTGTCCTTTTTTTTTTTTTTTCTAAATTCTCTCTTTTCCAAAAAAAAAATTAGTGGGAGATAAATATTGTCAAGTCTGACTCTGTGCCATTGCTGTGTGTGGCATCTCTCTCTCATTGTGTGGCACCGAAAACACTGTGTAATACTTGCCCTTTTTTTTTTTTCTAAATTCTCCCTTTTCCAAAAAAAAAATTAGTGGGAGATAAATATTGTCAAGTCTGACTCCGTGCCATTGCTGTGTGTGGCATCTCTCTCTCATTGTGTGGCACTGAAAACACTGTGTAATACTTGTCCTTTTTTTTTTTTTTTTCTAAATTCTCCCTTTTCCAAAAAAAAAATTAGTGGGAGATAAATATTGTCAAGTCTGACTCCGTGCCATTGCTCTGTGTGGCATCTCTCTCTCATTGTGTGGCACCAAAAACACTGTGTAATACTTGTCCTTTTTTTTTTTTTTTTTTCTAAATTCTCCCTTTTCCCCAAAAAAAATTAGTGGGAGATAAATATTGTCAAGTCTGACTCTGTGCCATTGCTGTGTGTGGCATCTCTCTCTCATTGTGTGGCACCGAAAACACTGTGTAATACTTGTCCTTTTTTTTTTTTTTCTAAATTCTCCCTTTTCCCAAAAAAAAATTAGTTGGAGATAAATATTGTCAAGTCTGCCTCCGTGCCATTGCTGTGTGTGGCATCTCTCTCTCATTGTGTGGCACTGAAAACACTGTAATACTTGTCCTTTTTTTTTTTTTTTTTCTAAATTCTCTCTTTTCCCCCAAAAAAATTAGTGGGAGATAAATATTGTCAAGTCTGACTCCGTGCCATTGCTGTGTGTGGCATCTCTCTCTCATTGTGTGGCACTGAAAACACTGTAATACTTGTCCTTTTTTTTTTTTTTTCTAAATTCTCTCTTTTCCAAAAAAAAAATTAGTGGGAGATAAATATTGTCAAGTCTGACTCCGTGCCATTGCTGTGTGTGGCATCTCTCTCTCATTGTGTGGCACCGAAAACACTGTATAATACTTGTCCTTTTTTTTTTTTTTTTTTCTAAATTCTCCCTTTTCCAAAAAAAAAATTAGTGGGAGATAAATATTGTCAAGTCTGACTCCGTGCCATTGCTGTGTGTGGCATCTCTCTCTCATTGTGTGGCACCGAAAACACTGTGTAATACTTGTCCTTTTTTTTTTTTCTAAATTCTCCCTTTTCCAAAAAAAAAATTAGTGGGAGATAAATATTGTCAAGTCTGACTCCATGCCATTGCTGTGTGTGGCATCTCTCTCTCATTGTGTGGCACCGAAAACACTGTGTAATACTTGTCATTTTTTTTTTTTTTTCTAAATTCTCTCTTTTCCAAAAAAAAAATTAGTGGGAGATAAATATTGTCAAGTCTGACTCCATGCCATTGCTGTGTGTGGCATCTCTCTCTCATTGTGTGGCACCGAAAACACTGTGTAATACCTGCCCTTTTTTTTTTTTTTTTTTCTAAATTCTCCCTTTTCCAAAAAAAAAATTAGTGGGAGATAAATATTGTCAAGTCTGCCTCCGTGCCATTGCTGTGTGTGGCATCTCTCTCTCATTGTGTGGCACTGAAAACACTGTAATACTTGTCCTTTTTTTTTTTTTTTTTCTAAATTCTCTCTTTTCCCCCCAAAAAATTAGTGGGAGATAAATATTGTTAAGTCTGACTCCGTGCCATTGCTGTGTGTGGCATCTCTCTCTCATTGTGTGGCACTGAAAACACTGTAATACTTGTCCTTTTTTTTTTTTTTTCTAAATTCTCTCTTTTCCAAAAAAAAAATTAGTGGGAGATAAATATTGTCAAGTCTGACTCCGTGCCATTGCTGTGTGTGGCATCTCTCTCTCATTGTGTGGCACCGAAAACACTGTATAATACTTGTCCTTTTTTTTTTTTTTTTTTTCTAAATTCTCCCTTTTCCAAAAAAAAAATTAGTGGGAGATAAATATTGTCAAGTCTGACTCCGTGCCATTGCTGTGTGTGGCATCTCTCTCTCATTGTGTGGCACCGAAAACACTGTGTAATACTTGTCCTTTTTTTTTTTTTCTAAATTCTCCCTTTTCCAAAAAAAAAATTAGTGGGAGATAAATATTGTCAAGTCTGACTCCGTGCCATTGCTGTGTGTGGCATCTCTCTCTCATTGTGTGGCACCGAAAACACTGTGTAATACTTGTCATTTTTTTTTTTTTTTCTAAATTCTCTCTTTTCCAAAAAAAAAATTAGTGGGAGATAAATATTGTCAAGTCTGACTCCATGCCATTGCTGTGTGTGGCATCTCTCTCTCATTGTGTGGCACCGAAAACACTGTGTAATACCTGCCCTTTTTTTTTTTTCTAAATTCTCCCTTTTCCAAAAAAAAAATTAGTGGGAGATAAATATTGTCAAGTCTGACTCCGTGCCATTGCTGTGTGTGGCATCTCTCTCTCATTGTGTGGCACCGAAAACACTGTGTAATACTTGTCATTTTTTTTTTTTTTTCTAAATTCTCTCTTTTCCAAAAAAAAAATTAGTGGGAGATAAATATTGTCAAGTCTGACTCCATGCCATTGCTGTGTGTGGCATCTCTCTCTCATTGTGTGGCACCGAAAACACTGTGTAATACCTGCCCTTTTTTTTTTTTTTTTTTCTAAATTCTCCCTTTTCCAAAAAAAAAATTAGTGGGAGATAAATATTGTCAAGTCTGCCTCCGTGCCATTGCTGTGTGTGGCATCTCTCTCTCATTGTGTGGCACTGAAAACACTGTAATACTTGTCCTTTTTTTTTTTTTTTTTTCTAAATTCTCTCTTTTCCCCAAAAAAAATTAGTGGGAGATAAATATTGTCAAGTCTGCCTCCGTGCCATTGCTGTGTGTGGCATCTCTCTCTCATTGTGTGGCACTGAAAACACTGTAATACTTGTCCTTTTTTTTTTTTTTTCTAAATTCTCCCTTTTCCAAAAAAAAAATTAGTGGGAGATAAATATTGTCAAGTCTGACTCCGTGCCATTGCTGTGTGTGGCATCTCTCTCTCATTGTGTGGCACCGAAAACACTGTGTAATACTTGTCCTTTTTTTTTTTTTCTAAATTCTCCCTTTTCCAAAAAAAAAATTAGTGGGAGATAAATATTGTCAAGTCTGACTCCGTGCCATTGCTGTGTGTGGCATCTCTCTCTCATTGTGTGGCACCGAAAACACTGTGTAATACTTGTCATTTTTTTTTTTTTTTCTAAATTCTCTCTTTTCCAAAAAAAAAATTAGTGGGAGATAAATATTGTCAAGTCTGACTCCATGCCATTGCTGTGTGTGGCATCTCTCTCTCATTGTGTGGCACCGAAAACACTGTGTAATACCTGCCCTTTTTTTTTTTTCTAAATTCTCCCTTTTCCAAAAAAAAAATTAGTGGGAGATAAATATTGTCAAGTCTGACTCCGTGCCATTGCTGTGTGTGGCATCTCTCTCTCATTGTGTGGCACTGAAAACACTGTGTAATACTTGTCCTTTTTTTTTTTTTTTTCTAAATTCTCCCTTTTCCAAAAAAAAAATTAGTGGGAGATAAATATTGTCAAGTCTGACTCCGTGCCATTGCTCTGTGTGGCATCTCTCTCTCATTGTGTGGCACCAAAAACACTGTGTAATACTTGTCCTTTTTTTTTTTTTTCTAAATTCTCCCTTTTCCCCAAAAAAAATTAGTGGGAGATAAATATTGTCAAGTCTGACTCTGTGCCATTGCTGTGTGTGGCATCTCTCTCTCATTGTGTGGCACCGAAAACACTGTGTAATACTTGTCCTTTTTTTTTTTTTTCTAAATTCTCCCTTTTCCCAAAAAAAAATTAGTTGGAGATAAATATTGTCAAGTCTGCCTCCGTGCCATTGCTGTGTGTGGCATCTCTCTCTCATTGTGTGGCACTGAAAACACTGTAATACTTGTCCTTTTTTTTTTTTTTTTCTAAATTCTCTCTTTTCCCCCCCAAAAATTAGTGGGAGATAAATATTGTCAAGTCTGACTCCGTGCCATTGCTGTGTGTGGCATCTCTCTCTCATTGTGTGGCACTGAAAACACTGTAATACTTGTCCTTTTTTTTTTTTTTTCTAAATTCTCTCTTTTCCAAAAAAAAAATTAGTGGGAGATAAATATTGTCAAGTCTGACTCCGTGCCATTGCTGTGTGTGGCATCTCTCTCTCATTGTGTGGCACCGAAAACACTGTATAATACTTGTCCTTTTTTTTTTTTTTCTAAATTCTCCCTTTTCCCCCAAAAAAATTAGTGGGAGATAAATATTGTCAAGTCTGACTCTGTGCCATTGCTGTGTGTGGCATCTCTCTCTCATTGTGTGGCACCGAAAACACTGTGTAATACTTGTCCTTTTTTTTTTTTTTCTAAATTCTCCCTTTTCCAAAAAAAAAATTAGTTGGAGATAAATATTGTCAAGTCTGCCTCCGTGCCATTGCTGTGTGTGGCATCTCTCTCTCATTGTGTGGCACTGAAAACACTGTAATACTTGTCCTTTTTTTTTTTTTTTTCTAAATTCTCTCTTTTCCCCCCCAAAAATTAGTGGGAGATAAATATTGTCAAGTCTGACTCCGTGCCATTGCTGTGTGTGGCATCTCTCTCTCATTGTGTGGCACTGAAAACACTGTAATACTTGTCCTTTTTTTTTTTTTTTTTCTAAATTCTCTCTTTTCCAAAAAAAAAATTAGTGGGAGATAAATATTGTCAAGTCTGACTCCGTGCCATTGCTGTGTGTGGCATCTCTCTCTCATTGTGTGGCACTGAAAACACTGTAATACTTGTCCTTTTTTTTTTTTTTTTCTAAATTCTCTCTTTTCCCCCCCAAAAATTAGTGGGAGATAAATATTGTCAAGTCTGACTCCGTGCCATTGCTGTGTGTGGCATCTCTCTCTCATTGTGTGGCACTGAAAACACTGTAATACTTGTCCTTTTTTTTTTTTTTTCTAAATTCTCTCTTTTCCAAAAAAAAAATTAGTGGGAGATAAATATTGTCAAGTCTGACTCCGTGCCATTGCTGTGTGTGGCATCTCTCTCTCATTGTGTGGCACCGAAAACACTGTATAATACTTGTCCTTTTTTTTTTTTTTTTTTTCTAAATTCTCCCTTTTCCAAAAAAAAAATTAGTGGGAGATAAATATTGTCAAGTCTGACTCCGTGCCATTGCTGTGTGTGGCATCTCTCTCTCATTGTGTGGCACCGAAAACACTGTGTAATACTTGTCATTTTTTTTTTTTTTCTAAATTCTCTCTTTTCCAAAAAAAAAATTAGTGGGAGATAAATATTGTCAAGTCTGACTCCATGCCATTGCTGTGTGTGGCATCTCTCTCTCATTGTGTGGCACCGAAAACACTGTGTAATACCTGCCTTTTTTTTTCTAAATTCTCCCTTTTCCAAAAAAAAAATTAGTGGGAGATAAATATTGTCAAGTCTGACTCCATGCCATTGCTGTGTGTGGCATCTCTCTCTCATTGTGTGGCACCGAAAACACTGTGTAATACTTGTCATTTTTTTTTTTTTTCTAAATTCTCTCTTTTCCAAAAAAAAAATTAGTGGGAGATAAATATTGTCAAGTCTGACTCCATGCCATTGCTGTGTGTGGCATCTCTCTCTCATTGTGTGGCACCGAAAACACTGTGTAATACCTGCCTTTTTTTTTCTAAATTCTCCCTTTTCCAAAAAAAAAATTAGTGGGAGATAAATATTGTCAAGTCTGACTCCATGCCATTGCTGTGTGTGGCATCTCTCTCTCATTGTGTGGCACCGAAAACACTGTGTAATACCTGCCCTTTTTTTTTTTTTTTTTTCTAAATTCTCCCTTTTCCAAAAAAAAAATTAGTGGGAGATAAATATTGTCAAGTCTGACTCCGTGCCATTGCTGTGTGTGGCATCTCTCTCTCATTGTGTGGCACTGAAAACACTGTGTAATACTTGTCCTTTTTTTTTTTTTTTTCTAAATTCTCCCTTTTCCAAAAAAAAAATTAGTGGGAGATAAATATTGTCAAGTCTGACTCCGTGCCATTGCTCTGTGTGGCATCTCTCTCTCATTGTGTGGCACCAAAAACACTGTGTAATACTTGTCCTTTTTTTTTTTTTCTAAATTCTCCCTTTTCCCCAAAAAAAATTAGTGGGAGATAAATATTGTCAAGTCTGACTCTGTGCCATTGCTGTGTGTGGCATCTCTCTCTCATTGTGTGGCACCGAAAACACTGTGTAATACTTGTCCTTTTTTTTTTTTTTCTAAATTCTCCCTTTTCCCAAAAAAAAATTAGTTGGAGATAAATATTGTCAAGTCTGCCTCCGTGCCATTGCTGTGTGTGGCATCTCTCTCTCATTGTGTGGCACTGAAAACACTGTAATACTTGTCCTTTTTTTTTTTTTTTTCTAAATTCTCTCTTTTCCCCCAAAAAAATTAGTGGGAGATAAATATTGTCAAGTCTGACTCCGTGCCATTGCTGTGTGTGGCATCTCTCTCTCATTGTGTGGCACTGAAAACACTGTAATACTTGTCCTTTTTTTTTTTTTTTTCTAAATTCTCTCTTTTCCCCCCCAAAAATTAGTGGGAGATAAATATTGTCAAGTCTGACTCCGTGCCATTGCTGTGTGTGGCATCTCTCTCTCATTGTGTGGCACCGAAAACACTGTATAATACTTGTCCTTTTTTTTTTTTTTTTTTCTAAATTCTCCCTTCTCGAAAAAAAAAATTAGTGGGAGATAAATATTGTCAAGTCTGACTCCGTGCCATTGCTGTGTGTGGCATCTCTCTCTCATTGTGTGGCACCGAAAACACTGTGTAATACTTGTCATTTTTTTTTTTTTTCTAAATTCTCTCTTTTCCAAAAAAAAAATTAGTGGGAGATAAATATTGTCAAGTCTGACTCCATGCCATTGCTGTGTGTGGCATCTCTCTCTCATTGTGTGGCACCGAAAACACTGTGTAATACCTGCCTTTTTTTTTCTAAATTCTCCCTTTTCCAAAAAAAAAATTAGTGGGAGATAAATATTGTCAAGTCCGACTCCATGCCATTGCTGTGTGTGGCATCTCTCTCTCATTGTGTGGCACCGAAAACACTGTGTAATACTTGTCCTTTTTTTTTTTTTTCTTAATTCTCTCTTTTCCAAAAAAAAAATTAGTGGGAGATAAATATTGTCAAGTCTGACTCCGTGCCATTGCTGTGTGTGGCATCTCTCTCTCATTGTGTGGCACCGAAAACACTGTGTAATACTTGTCATTTTTTTTTTTTTTCTAAATTCTCTCTTTTCCAAAAAAAAAATTAGTGGGAGATAAATATTGTCAAGTCTGACTCCATGCCATTGCTGTGTGTGGCATCTCTCTCTCATTGTGTGGCACCGAAAACACTGTGTAATACTTGTCCTTTTTTTTTTTTCTAAATTCTCCCTTTTCCAAAAAAAAAATTAGTGGGAGATAAATATTGTCAAGTCTGACTCCGTGCCATTGCTGTGTGTGGCATCTCTCTCTCATTGTGTGGCACCGAAAACACTGTGTAATACCTGCCCTTTTTTTTTTTTTTTTCTAAATTCTCCCTTTTCCAAAAAAAAATTAGTTGGAGATAAATATTGTCAAGTCTGCCTCCGTGCCATTGCTGTGTGTGGCATCTCTCTCTCATTGTGTGGCACTGAAAACAATGTAATACTTGTCCTTTTTTTTTTTTTTTTCTAAATTCTCTCTTTTCCCCCAAAAAAATTAGTGGGAGATAAATATTGTCAAGTCTGACTCCGTGCCATTGCTGTGTGTGGCATCTCTCTCTCATTGTGTGGCACTGAAAACACTGTAATACTTGTCCTTTTTTTTTTTTTTTCTAAATTCTCTCTTTTCCAAAAAAAAAATTAGTGGGAGATAAATATTGTCAAGTCTGACTCCATGCCATTGCTGTGTGTGGCATCTCTCTCTCATTGTGTGGCACCGAAAACACTGTGTAATACCTGCCCTTTTTTTTTTTTTTTTTCTAAATTCTCCCTTCTCGAAAAAAAAAATTAGTGGGAGATAAATATTGTCAAGTCTGACTCCGTGCCATTGCTGTGTGTGGCATCTCTCTCTCATTGTGTGGCACCGAAAACACTGTGTAATACTTGTCATTTTTTTTTTTTTTCTAAATTCTCTCTTTTCCAAAAAAAAAATTAGTGGGAGATAAATATTGTCAAGTCTGACTCCATGCCATTGCTGTGTGTGGCATCTCTCTCTCATTGTGTGGCACCGAAAACACTGTGTAATACCTGCCTTTTTTTTTCTAAATTCTCCCTTTTCCAAAAAAAAAATTAGTGGGAGATAAATATTGTCAAGTCCGACTCCATGCCATTGCTGTGTGTGGCATCTCTCTCTCATTGTGTGGCACCGAAAACACTGTGTAATACTTGTCCTTTTTTTTTTTTTTCTTAATTCTCTCTTTTCCAAAAAAAAAATTAGTGGGAGATAAATATTGTCAAGTCTGACTCCGTGCCATTGCTGTGTGTGGCATCTCTCTCTCATTGTGTGGCACCGAAAACACTGTGTAATACTTGTCATTTTTTTTTTTTTTCTAAATTCTCTCTTTTCCAAAAAAAAAATTAGTGGGAGATAAATATTGTCAAGTCTGACTCCATGCCATTGCTGTGTGTGGCATCTCTCTCTCATTGTGTGGCACCGAAAACACTGTGTAATACTTGTCCTTTTTTTTTTTTCTAAATTCTCCCTTTTCCAAAAAAAAAATTAGTGGGAGATAAATATTGTCAAGTCTGACTCCGTGCCATTGCTGTGTGTGGCATCTCTCTCTCATTGTGTGGCACCGAAAACACTGTGTAATACCTGCCCTTTTTTTTTTTTTTTTCTAAATTCTCCCTTTTCCAAAAAAAAATTAGTTGGAGATAAATATTGTCAAGTCTGCCTCCGTGCCATTGCTGTGTGTGGCATCTCTCTCTCATTGTGTGGCACTGAAAACACTGTAATACTTGTCCTTTTTTTTTTTTTTTTCTAAATTCTCTCTTTTCCCCCAAAAAAATTAGTGGGAGATAAATATTGTCAAGTCTGACTCCGTGCCATTGCTGTGTGTGGCATCTCTCTCTCATTGTGTGGCACTGAAAACACTGTAATACTTGTCCTTTTTTTTTTTTTTTCTAAATTCTCTCTTTTCCAAAAAAAAAATTAGTGGGAGATAAATATTGTCAAGTCTGACTCCATGCCATTGCTGTGTGTGGCATCTCTCTCTCATTGTGTGGCACCGAAAACACTGTGTAATACCTGCCCTTTTTTTTTTTTTTTTTCTAAATTCTCCCTTTTCCAAAAAAAAAACTTAGTTGGAGATAAATATTGTCAAGTCTGACTCCGTGCCATTGCTATGTGTGGCATCTTTCTCTCATTGTGTGGCACTGAATACACTGTGTAATACTTGCCCTTTTTTTTTTTTTTTTTTTTCTAAATTCTCCCTTTTCCAAAAAAAAAATTAGTGGGAGATATTGTCAAGTCTGACTCCGTGCCATTGCTGTGTGTGGCATCTCTCTCTCATTGTGTGGCACCGAAAACACTGTGTAATACTTGTCCTTTTTTTTTTTTTTCTAAATTCTCCCTTTTCCCAAAAAAAAATTAGTTGGAGATAAATATTGTCAAGTCTGCCTCCGTGCCATTGCTGTGTGTGGCATCTCTCTCTCATTGTGTGGCACTGAAAACACTGTAATACTTGTCCTTTTTTTTTTTTTTTTTCTAAATTCTCTCTTTTCCCCAAAAAAAATTAGTGGGAGATAAATATTGTCAAGTCTGACTCCGTGCCATTGCTGTGTGTGGCATCTCTCTCTCATTGTGTGGCACTGAAAACACTGTAATACTTGTCCTTTTTTTTTTTTTTTCTAAATTCTCTCTTTTCCAAAAAAAAAATTAGTGGGAGATAAATATTGTCAAGTCTGACTCCGTGCCATTGCTGTGTGTGGCATCTCTCTCTCATTGTGTGGCACCGAAAACACTGTATAATACTTGTCCTTTTTTTTTTTTTTTTTTTCTAAATTCTCCCTTTTCCAAAAAAAAAATTAGTGGGAGATAAATATTGTCAAGTCTGACTCCGTGCCATTGCTGTGTGTGGCATCTCTCTCTCATTGTGTGGCACCGAAAACACTGTGTAATACTTGTCCTTTTTTTTTTTTTTTCTAAATTCTCCCTTTTCCAAAAAAAAAATTAGTGGGAGATAAATATTGCCAAGTCTGACTCCGTGCCATTGCTGTGTGTGGCATCTCTCTCTCATTGTGTGGCACCGAAAACACTGTGTAATACTTGTCCTTTTTTTTTTTTTCTAAATTCTCCCTTTTCCAAAAAAAAAATTAGTGGGAGATAAATATTGTCAAGTCTGACTCCGTGCCATTGCTGTGTGTGGCATCTCTCTCTCATTGTGTGGCACCGAAAACACTGTGTAATACTTGTCATTTTTTTTTTTTTTTCTAAATTCTCTCTTTTCCAAAAAAAAAATTAGTGGGAGATAAATATTGTCAAGTCTGACTCCATGCCATTGCTGTGTGTGGCATCTCTCTCTCATTGTGTGGCACCGAAAACACTGTGTAATACCTGCCCTTTTTTTTTTTTTTTTTCTAAATTCTCCCTTTTCCAAAAAAAAATTAGTGGGAGATAAATATTGCCAAGTCTGACTCCGTGCCATTGCTGTGTGTGGCATCTCTCTCTCATTGTGTGGCACTGAAAACACTGTGTAATACTTGTCCTTTTTTTTTTTTTTTTCTAAATTCTCCCTTCTCGAAAAAAAAAATTAGTGGGAGATAAATATTGTCAAGTCTGACTCCGTGCCATTGCTGTGTGTGGCATCTCTCTCTCATTGTGTGGCACCGAAAACACTGTGTAATACTTGTCCTGTTTTTTTTTTTTTTCTAAATTCTCCCTTTTCCAAAAAAAAATTAGTGGGAGATAAATATTGCCAAGTCTGACTCCGTGCCATTACTGTGTGTGGCATCTCTCTCTCATTGTGTGGCACCGAAAACACTGTGTAATACCTGCCCTTTTTTTTTTTTTTTTTCTAAATTCTCCCTTTTCCAAAAAAAAAATTAGTGGGAGATAAATATTGTCAAGTCTGACTCCGTGCCATTGCTGTGTGTGGCATCTCTCTCTCATTGTGTGGCACTGAAAACACTGTGTAATACTTGTCCTTTTTTTTTTTTTTTTCTAAATTCTCCCTTTTCCAAAAAAAAAATTAGTGGGAGATAAATATTGTCAAGTCTGACTCCGTGCCATTGCTCTGTGTGGCATCTCTCTCTCATTGTGTGGCACCAAAAACACTGTGTAATACTTGTCCTTTTTTTTTTTTTTCTAAATTCTCCCTTTTCCCCCAAAAAAATTAGTGGGAGATAAATATTGTCAAGTCTGACTCTGTGCCATTGCTGTGTGTGGCATCTCTCTCTCATTGTGTGGCACCGAAAACACTGTGTAATACTTGTCCTTTTTTTTTTTTTCTAAATTCTCCCTTTTCCCAAAAAAAAATTAGTTGGAGATAAATATTGTCAAGTCTGCCTCCGTGCCATTGCTGTGTGTGGCATCTCTCTCTCATTGTGTGGCACTGAAAACACTGTAATACTTGTCCTTTTTTTTTTTTTCTAAATTCTCTCTTTTCCCCCAAAAAAATTAGTGGGAGATAAATATTGTCAAGTCTGACTCCGTGCCATTGCTGTGTGTGGCATCTCTCTCTCATTGTGTGGCACTGAAAACACTGTAATACTTGTCCTTTTTTTTTTTTTTTTAAATTCTCTCTTTTCCAAAAAAAAAATTAGTGGGAGATAAATATTGTCAAGTCTGACTCCGTGCCATTGCTGTGTGTGGCATCTCTCTCTCATTGTGTGGCACCGAAAACACTGTATAATACTTGTCCTTTTTTTTTTTTTTTTTTCTAAATTCTCCCTTCTCGAAAAAAAAAATTAGTGGGAGATAAATATTGTCAAGTCTGACTCCGTGCCATTGCTGTGTGTGGCATCTCTCTCTCATTGTGTGGCACCGAAAACACTGTGTAATACTTGTCCTTTTTTTTTTTTTTTTCTAAATTCTCCCTTTTCCAAAAAAAAAATTAGTGGGAGATAAATATTGCCAAGTCTGACTCCGTGCCATTACTGTGTGTGGCATCTCTCTCTCATTGTGTGGCACCGAAAACACTGTGTAATACTTGTCCTTTTTTTTTTTTTCTAAATTCTCCCTTTTCCAAAAAAAAAATTAGTGGGAGATAAATATTGTCAAGTCTGACTCCGTGCCATTGCTGTGTGTGGCATCTCTCTCTCATTGTGTGGCACCGAAAACACTGTGTAATACTTGTCATTTTTTTTTTTTTTTCTAAATTCTCTCTTTTCCAAAAAAAAAATTAGTGGGAGATAAATATTGTCAAGTCTGACTCCATGCCATTGCTGTGTGTGGCATCTCTCTCTCATTGTGTGGCACCGAAAACACTGTGTAATACCTGCCTTTTTTTTTTCTAAATTCTCCCTTTTCCAAAAAAAAAATTAGTGGGAGATAAATATTGTCAAGTCTGACTCCATGCCATTGCTGTGTGTGGCATCTCTCTCTCATTGTGTGGCACCGAAAACACTGTGTAATACTTGTCCTTTTTTTTTTTTTTCTTAATTCTCTCTTTTCCAAAAAAAAAATTAGTGGGAGATAAATATTGTCAAGTCTGACTCCGTGCCATTGCTGTGTGTGGCATCTCTCTCTCATTGTGTGGCACCGAAAACACTGTATAATACTTGTCCTTTTTTTTTTTTTTTTTTTCTAAATTCTCCCTTCTCGAAAAAAAAAATTAGTGGGAGATAAATATTGTCAAGTCTGACTCCGTGCCATTGCTGTGTGTGGCATCTCTCTCTCATTGTGTGGCACCGAAAACACTGTGTAATACTTGTCCTTTTTTTTTTTTTTTTCTAAATTCTCCCTTTTCCAAAAAAAAAATTAGTGGGAGATAAATATTGCCAAGTCTGACTCCGTGCCATTACTGTGTGTGGCATCTCTCTCTCATTGTGTGGCACCGAAAACACTGTGTAATACTTGTCCTTTTTTTTTTTTTCTAAATTCTCCCTTTTCCAAAAAAAAAATTAGTGGGAGATAAATATTGTCAAGTCTGACTCCGTGCCATTGCTGTGTGTGGCATCTCTCTCTCATTGTGTGGCACCGAAAACACTGTGTAATACTTGTCATTTTTTTTTTTTTTTCTAAATTCTCTCTTTTCCAAAAAAAAAATTAGTGGGAGATAAATATTGTCAAGTCTGACTCCATGCCATTGCTGTGTGTGGCATCTCTCTCTCATTGTGTGGCACCGAAAACACTGTGTAATACCTGCCTTTTTTTTTTCTAAATTCTCCCTTTTCCAAAAAAAAAATTAGTGGGAGATAAATATTGTCAAGTCTGACTCCATGCCATTGCTGTGTGTGGCATCTCTCTCTCATTGTGTGGCACCGAAAACACTGTGTAATACTTGTCCTTTTTTTTTTTTTTCTTAATTCTCTCTTTTCCAAAAAAAAAATTAGTGGGAGATAAATATTGTCAAGTCTGACTCCGTGCCATTGCTGTGTGTGGCATCTCTCTCTCATTGTGTGGCACCGAAAACACTGTGTAATACTTGCCTTTTTTTTTTTTTTTCTAAATTCTCCCTTTTCCAAAAAAAAAATTAGTGGGAGATAAATATTGTCAAGTCTGACTCCGTGCCTTTGCTCTGTGTGGCATCTCTCTCTCATTGTGTGGCACCAAAAACACTGTGTAATACTTGTCCTTTTTTTTTTTTTTCTAAATTCTCCCTTTTCCCCAAAAAAAATTAGTGGGAGATAAATATTGTCAAGTCTGACTCTGTGCCATTGCTGTGTGTGGCATCTCTCTCTCATTGTGTGGCACCGAAAACACTGTGTAATACTTGTCCTTTTTTTTTTTTTTCTAAATTCTCCCTTTTCCCAAAAAAAAATTAGTTGGAGATAAATATTGTCAAGTCTGCCTCCGTGCCATTGCTGTGTGTGGCATCTCTCTCTCATTGTGTGGCACTGAAAACACTGTAATACTTGTCCTTTTTTTTTTTTTTTTCTAAATTCTCTCTTTTCCCCCAAAAAAATTAGTGGGAGATAAATATTGTCAAGTCTGACTCCGTGCCATTGCTGTGTGTGGCATCTCTCTCTCATTGTGTGGCACTGAAAACACTGTAATACTTGTCCTTTTTTTTTTTTTTTCTAAATTCTCTCTTTTCCAAAAAAAAAATTAGTGGGAGATAAATATTGTCAAGTCTGACTCCGTGCCATTGCTGTGTGTGGCATCTCTCTCTCATTGTGTGGCACCGAAAACACTGTATAATACTTGTCCTTTTTTTTTTTTTTTTTCTAAATTCTCCCTTCTCCAAAAAAAAAATTAGTGGGAGATAAATATTGTCAAGTCTGACTCCGTGCCATTGCTGTGTGTGGCATCTCTCTCTCATTGTGTGGCACCGAAAACACTGTGTAATACTTGTCCTTTTTTTTTTTTTTTTCTAAATTCTCCCTTTTCCAAAAAAAAAATTAGTGGGAGATAAATATTGCCAAGTCTGACTCCGTGCCATTGCTGTGTGTGGCATCTCTCTCTCATTGTGTGGCACCGAAAACACTGTGTAATACTTGTCCTTTTTTTTTTTTTCTAAATTCTCCCTTTTCCAAAAAAAAAATTAGTGGGAGATAAATATTGTCAAGTCTGACTCCGTGCCATTGCTGTGTGTGGCATCTCTCTCTCATTGTGTGGCACCGAAAACACTGTGTAATACTTGTCATTTTTTTTTTTTTTCTAAATTCTCTCTTTTCCAAAAAAAAAATTAGTGGGAGATAAATATTGTCAAGTCTGACTCCATGCCATTGCTGTGTGTGGCATCTCTCTCTCATTGTGTGGCACCGAAAACACTGTGTAATACCTGCCCTTTTTTTTTTTTTTTTCTAAATTCTCCCTTTTCCAAAAAAAAAATTAGTGGGAGATAAATATTGTCAAGTCTGACTCCATGCCATTGCTGTGTGTGGCATCTCTCTCTCATTGTGTGGCACCGAAAACACTGTGTAATACTTGTCCTTTTTTTTTTTTTTTTTAATTCTCTCTTTTCCAAAAAAAAAATTAGTGGGAGATAAATATTGTCAAGTCTGACTCCGTGCCATTGCTGTGTGTGGCATCTCTCTCTCATTGTGTGGCACCAAAAACACTGTGTAATACTTGTCCTTTTTTTTTTTTTTCTAAATTCTCCCTTTTCCCCAAAAAAAATTAGTGGGAGATAAATATTGTCAAGTCTGACTCTGTGCCATTGCTGTGTGTGGCATCTCTCTCTCATTGTGTGGCACCGAAAACACTGTGTAATACTTGTCCTTTTTTTTTTTTTTCTAAATTCTCCCTTTTCCCAAAAAAAAATTAGTTGGAGATAAATATTGTCAAGTCTGCCTCCGTGCCATTGCTGTGTGTGGCATCTCTCTCTCATTGTGTGGCACTGAAAACACTGTAATACTTGTCCTTTTTTTTTTTTTTTTCTAAATTCTCTCTTTTCCCCAAAAAAAATTAGTGGGAGATAAATATTGTCAAGTCTGACTCCGTGCCATTGCTGTGTGTGGCATCTCTCTCTCATTGTGTGGCACTGAAAACACTGTAATACTTGTCCTTTTTTTTTTTTTTTCTAAATTCTCTCTTTTCCAAAAAAAAAATTAGTGGGAGATAAATATTGTCAAGTCTGACTCCGTGCCATTGCTGTGTGTGGCATCTCTCTCTCATTGTGTGGCACCGAAAACACTGTATAATACTTGTCCTTTTTTTTTTTTTTTTTCTAAATTCTCCCTTCTCCAAAAAAAAAATTAGTGGGAGATAAATATTGTCAAGTCTGACTCCGTGCCATTGCTGTGTGTGGCATCTCTCTCTCATTGTGTGGCACCGAAAACACTGTGTAATACTTGTCCTTTTTTTTTTTTTTTTCTAAATTCTCCCTTTTCCAAAAAAAAAATTAGTGGGAGATAAATATTGCCAAGTCTGACTCCGTGCCATTGCTGTGTGTGGCATCTCTCTCTCATTGTGTGGCACCGAAAACACTGTGTAATACTTGTCCTTTTTTTTTTTTTCTAAATTCTCCCTTTTCCAAAAAAAAAATTAGTGGGAGATAAATATTGTCAAGTCTGACTCCGTGCCATTGCTGTGTGTGGCATCTCTCTCTCATTGTGTGGCACCGAAAACACTGTGTAATACTTGTCATTTTTTTTTTTTTTCTAAATTCTCTCTTTTCCAAAAAAAAAATTAGTGGGAGATAAATATTGTCAAGTCTGACTCCATGCCATTGCTGTGTGTGGCATCTCTCTCTCATTGTGTGGCACCGAAAACACTGTGTAATACCTGCCCTTTTTTTTTTTTTTTTCTAAATTCTCCCTTTTCCAAAAAAAAAATTAGTGGGAGATAAATATTGTCAAGTCTGACTCCATGCCATTGCTGTGTGTGGCATCTCTCTCTCATTGTGTGGCACCGAAAACACTGTGTAATACTTGTCCTTTTTTTTTTTTTTTTTTAATTCTCTCTTTTCCAAAAAAAAAATTAGTGGGAGATAAATATTGTCAAGTCTGACTCCGTGCCATTGCTGTGTGTGGCATCTCTCTCTCATTGTGTGGCACCGAAAACACTGTGTAATACTTGTCCTTTTTTTTTTTTTTTTCTAAATTCTCCCTTTTCCCAAAAAAAAACTTAGTTGGAGATAAATATTGTCAAGTCTGACTCCGTGCCATTGCTGTGTGTGGCATCTCTCTCTCATTGTGTGGCACCGAAAACACTGTGTAATACTTGTCCTTTTTTTTTTTTTCTAAATTCTCCCTTTTCCCAAAAAAAAATTAGTTGGAGATAAATATTGTCAAGTCTGCCTCCGTGCAATTGCTGTGTGTGGCATCTCTCTCTCATTGTGTGGCACTGAAAACACTGTAATACTTGTCCTTTTTTTTTTTTTTTCTAAATTCTCTCTTTTCCCCCAAAAAAATTAGTGGGAGATAAATATTGTCAAGTCTGACTCCGTGCCATTGCTGTGTGTGGCATCTCTCTCTCATTGTGTGGCACTGAAAACACTCTAATACTTGTCCTTTTTTTTTTTTTTTCTAAATTCTCTCTTTTCCAAAAAAAAAATTAGTGGGAGATAAATATTGTCAAGTCTGACTCCGTGCCATTGCTGTGTGTGGCATCTCTCTCTCATTGTGTGGCACCGAAAACACTGTATAATACTTGTCCTTTTTTTTTTTTTTTTTTCTAAATTCTCCCTTCTCCAAAAAAAAAATTAGTGGGAGATAAATATTGTCAAGTCTGACTCCGTGCCATTGCTATGTGTGGCATCTTTCTCTCATTGTGTGGCACTGAATACACTGTGTAATACTTGCCCTTTTTTTTTTTTTTTTTCTAAATTCTCCCTTTTCCAAAAAAAAATTAGTGGGAGATAAATATTGTCAAGTCTGACTCCGTGCCATTGCTGTGTGTGGCATCTCTCTCTCATTGTGTGGCACCGAAAACACTGTGTAATACTTGTCCTTTTTTTTTTTTTTTTCTAAATTCTCCCTTTTCCAAAAAAAAAATTAGTGGGAGATAAATATTGCCAAGTCTGACTCCGTGCCATTGCTGTGTGTGGCATCTCTCTCTCATTGTGTGGCACCGAAAACACTGTGTAATACTTGTCCTTTTTTTTTTTTTTTTCTAAATTCTCCCTTTTCCAAAAAAAAAATTAGTGGGAGATAAATATTGCCAAGTCTGACTCCGTGCCATTGCTGTGTGTGGCATCTCTCTCTCATTGTGTGGCACCGAAAACACTGTGTAATACTTGTCCTTTTTTTTTTTTTTTTTCTAATTTCTCCCTTTTCCAAAAAAAAAATTAGTTGGAGATAAATATTGTCAAGTCTGACTCCGTGCCATTGCTGTGTGTGGCATCTCTCTCTCATTGTGTGGCACCGAAAACACTGTGTAATACTTGTCCTTTTTTTTTTTTTTTTCTAAATTCTCCCTTTTCCAAAAAAAAAATTAGTGGGAGATAAATATTGCCAAGTCTGACTCCGTGCCATTGCTGTGTGTGGCATCTCTCTCTCATTGTGTGGCACCGAAAACACTGTGTAATACTTGTCCTTTTTTTTTTTTTCTAAATTCTCCCTTTTCCAAAAAAAAAATTAGTGGGAGATAAATATTGTCAAGTCTGACTCCGTGCCATTGCTGTGTGTGGCATCTCTCTCTCATTGTGTGGCACCGAAAACACTGTGTAATACTTGTCATTTTTTTTTTTTTTCTAAATTCTCTCTTTTCCAAAAAAAAAATTAGTGGGAGATAAATATTGTCAAGTCTGACTCCATGCCATTGCTGTGTGTGGCATCTCTCTCTCATTGTGTGGCACCGAAAACACTGTGTAATACCTGCCCTTTTTTTTTTTTTTTTCTAAATTCTCCCTTTTCCAAAAAAAAAATTAGTGGGAGATAAATATTGTCAAGTCTGACTCCATGCCATTGCTGTGTGTGGCATCTCTCTCTCATTGTGTGGCACCGAAAACACTGTGTAATACTTGTCCTTTTTTTTTTTTTTTTTAATTCTCTCTTTTCCAAAAAAAAAATTAGTGGGAGATAAATATTGTCAAGTCTGACTCCGTGCCATTGCTGTGTGTGGCATCTCTCTCTCATTGTGTGGCACCGAAAACACTGTGTAATACTTGTCCTTTTTTTTTTTTTTTTCTAAATTCTCCCTTTTCCCAAAAAAAAACTTAGTTGGAGATAAATATTGTCAAGTCTGACTCCGTGCCATTGCTGTGTGTGGCATCTCTCTCTCATTGTGTGGCACCGAAAACACTGTGTAATACTTGTCCTTTTTTTTTTTTTCTAAATTCTCCCTTTTCCCAAAAAAAAATTAGTTGGAGATAAATATTGTCAAGTCTGCCTCCGTGCAATTGCTGTGTGTGGCATCTCTCTCTCATTGTGTGGCACTGAAAACACTGTAATACTTGTCCTTTTTTTTTTTTTTTCTAAATTCTCTCTTTTCCCCCAAAAAAATTAGTGGGAGATAAATATTGTCAAGTCTGACTCCGTGCCATTGCTGTGTGTGGCATCTCTCTCTCATTGTGTGGCACTGAAAACACTCTAATACTTGTCCTTTTTTTTTTTTTTTCTAAATTCTCTCTTTTCCAAAAAAAAAATTAGTGGGAGATAAATATTGTCAAGTCTGACTCCGTGCCATTGCTGTGTGTGGCATCTCTCTCTCATTGTGTGGCACCGAAAACACTGTATAATACTTGTCCTTTTTTTTTTTTTTTTTTCTAAATTCTCCCTTCTCCAAAAAAAAAATTAGTGGGAGATAAATATTGTCAAGTCTGACTCCGTGCCATTGCTGTGTGTGGCATCTCTCTCTCATTGTGTGGCACCGAAAACACTGTGTAATACTTGTTCTTTTTTTTTTTTTTTTCTAAATTCTCCCTTTTCCCAAAAAAAAATTAGTGGGAGATAAATATTGCCAAGTCTGACTCCGTGCCATTGCTGTGTGTGGCATCTCTCTCTCATTGTGTGGCACCGAAAACACTGTGTAATACTTGTCCTTTTTTTTTTTTTCTAAATTCTCCCTTTTCCAAAAAAAAAATTAGTGGGAGATAAATATTGTCAAGTCTGACTCCGTGCCATTGCTGTGTGTGGCATCTCTCTCTCTCATTGTGTGGCACCGAAAACACTGTGTAATACTTGTCATTTTTTTTTTTTCTAAATTCTCTCTTTTCCAAAAAAAAAATTAGTGGGAGATAAATATTGTCAAGTCTGACTCCATGCCATTGCTGTGTGTGGCATCTCTCTCTCATTGTGTGGCACCGAAAACACTGTGTAATACCTGCCCTTTTTTTTTTTTTTTTCTAAATTCTCCCTTTTCCAAAAAAAAAATTAGTGGGAGATAAATATTGTCAAGTCTGACTCCATGCCATTGCTGTGTGTGGCATCTCTCTCTCATTGTGTGGCACCGAAAACACTGTGTAATACTTGTCCTTTTTTTTTTTTTTCTTAATTCTCTCTTTTCCCAAAAAAAAATTAGTGGGAGATAAATATTGTCAAGTCTGACTCCGTGCCATTGCTGTGTGTGGCATCTCTCTCTCATTGTGTGGCACCGAAAACACTGTGTAATACTTGTCCTTTTTTTTTTTTTTTCTAAATTCTCCCTTTTCCCAAAAAAAAACTTAGTTGGAGATAAATATTGTCAAGTCTGACTCCGTGCCATTGCTGTGTGTGGCATCTCTCTCTCATTGTGTGGCACCGAAAACACTGTGTAATACTTGTCCTTTTTTTTTTTTCTAAATTCTCCCTTTTCCCAAAAAAAAACTTAGTTGGAGATAAATATTGTCAAGTCTGACTCCGTGCCATTGCTGTGTGTGGCATCTCTCTCTCATTGTGTGGCACCGAAAACACTGTGTAATACTTGTCCTTTTTTTTTTTTTTTTTCTAAATTCTCCCTTTTCCCAAAAAAAAACTTAGTTGGAGATAAATATTGTCAAGTCTGACTCCGTGCCATTGCTGTGTGTGGCATCTCTCTCTTATTGTGTGGCACCGAAAACACTGTGTAATACTTGTCCTTTTTTTTTTTTTTTTTTCTAAATTCTCCCTTTTCCAAAAAAAAAACTTAGTTGGAGATAAATATTGTCAAGTCTGACTCCGTGCCATTGCTATGTGTGGCATCTTTCTCTCATTGTGTGGCACTGAATACACTGTGTAATACTTGCCCTTTTTTTTTTTTTTTTTCTAAATTCTCCCTTTTCCAAAAAAAAATTAGTGGGAGATAAATATTGTCAAGTCTGACTCCGTGCCATTGCTGTGTGTGGCATCTCTCTCTCATTGTGTGGCACCGAAAACACTGTGTAATACTTGTCCTTTTTTTTTTTTTTTTCTAAATTCTCCCTTTTCCAAAAAAAAAATTAGTGGGAGATAAATATTGTCAAGTCTGACTCCGTGCCATTGCTGTGTGTGGCATCTCTCTCTCATTGTGTGGCACCGAAAACACTGTGTAATACTTGTCCTTTTTTTTTTTTTCTAAATTCTCCCTTTTCCAAAAAAAAAATTAGTGGGAGATAAATATTGTCAAGTCTGACTCCGTGCCATTGCTGTGTGTGGCATCTCTCTCTCATTGTGTGGCACCGAAAACACTGTGTAATACTTGTCATTTTTTTTTTTTTTCTAAATTCTCTCTTTTCCAAAAAAAAAATTAGTGGGAGATAAATATTGTCAAGTCTGACTCCATGCCATTGCTGTGTGTGGCATCTCTCTCTCATTGTGTGGCACCGAAAACACTGTGTAATACCTGCCCTTTTTTTTTTTTTTTTCTAAATTCTCCCTTTTCCAAAAAAAAAATTAGTGGGAGATAAATATTGTCAAGTCTGACTCCATGCCATTGCTGTGTGTGGCATCTCTCTCTCATTGTGTGGCACCGAAAACACTGTGTAATACTTGTCCTTTTTTTTTTTTTTTTTAATTCTCTCTTTTCCAAAAAAAAAATTAGTGGGAGATAAATATTGTCAAGTCTGACTCCGTGCCATTGCTGTGTGTGGCATCTCTCTCTCATTGTGTGGCACCGAAAACACTGTGTAATACTTGTCCTTTTTTTTTTTTTTTTCTAAATTCTCCCTTTTCCCAAAAAAAAACTTAGTTGGAGATAAATATTGTCAAGTCTGACTCCGTGCCATTGCTGTGTGTGGCATCTCTCTCTCATTGTGTGGCACCGAAAACACTGTGTAATACTTGTCCTTTTTTTTTTTTTCTAAATTCTCCCTTTTCCCAAAAAAAAATTAGTTGGAGATAAATATTGTCAAGTCTGCCTCCGTGCAATTGCTGTGTGTGGCATCTCTCTCTCATTGTGTGGCACTGAAAACACTGTAATACTTGTCCTTTTTTTTTTTTTTTCTAAATTCTCTCTTTTCCCCCAAAAAAATTAGTGGGAGATAAATATTGTCAAGTCTGACTCCGTGCCATTGCTGTGTGTGGCATCTCTCTCTCATTGTGTGGCACTGAAAACACTCTAATACTTGTCCTTTTTTTTTTTTTTTCTAAATTCTCTCTTTTCCAAAAAAAAAATTAGTGGGAGATAAATATTGTCAAGTCTGACTCCGTGCCATTGCTGTGTGTGGCATCTCTCTCTCATTGTGTGGCACCGAAAACACTGTATAATACTTGTCCTTTTTTTTTTTTTTTTTTTCTAAATTCTCCCTTCTCCAAAAAAAAAATTAGTGGGAGATAAATATTGTCAAGTCTGACTCCGTGCCATTGCTATGTGTGGCATCTTTCTCTCATTGTGTGGCACTGAATACACTGTGTAATACTTGCCCTTTTTTTTTTTTTTTTTCTAAATTCTCCCTTTTCCAAAAAAAAATTAGTGGGAGATAAATATTGTCAAGTCTGACTCCGTGCCATTGCTGTGTGTGGCATCTCTCTCTCATTGTGTGGCACCGAAAACACTGTGTAATACTTGTCCTTTTTTTTTTTTTTTTCTAAATTCTCCCTTTTCCAAAAAAAAAATTAGTGGGAGATAAATATTGCCAAGTCTGACTCCGTGCCATTGCTGTGTGTGGCATCTCTCTCTCATTGTGTGGCACCGAAAACACTGTGTAATACTTGTCCTTTTTTTTTTTTTTTTCTAAATTCTCCCTTTTCCAAAAAAAAAATTAGTGGGAGATAAATATTGCCAAGTCTGACTCCGTGCCATTGCTGTGTGTGGCATCTCTCTCTCATTGTGTGGCACCGAAAACACTGTGTAATACTTGTCCTTTTTTTTTTTCCTAAATTCTCCCTTTTCCAAAAAAAAAATTAGTGGGAGATAAATATTGTCAAGTCTGACTCCGTGCCATTGCTGTGTGTGGCATCTCTCTCTCATTGTGTGGCACCGAAAACACTGTGTAATACTTGTCCTTTTTTTTTTTTTTTTTCTAATTTCTCCCTTTTCCAAAAAAAAAATTAGTTGGAGATAAATATTGTCAAGTCTGACTCCGTGCCATTGCTGTGTGTGGCATCTCTCTCTCATTGTGTGGCACCGAAAACACTGTGTAATACTTGTCCTTTTTTTTTTTTTTTTCTAAATTCTCCCTTTTCCAAAAAAAAAATTAGTGGGAGATAAATATTGCCAAGTCTGACTCCGTGCCATTGCTGTGTGTGGCATCTCTCTCTCATTGTGTGGCACCGAAAACACTGTGTAATACTTGTCCTTTTTTTTTTTTTCTAAATTCTCCCTTTTCCAAAAAAAAAATTAGTGGGAGATAAATATTGTCAAGTCTGACTCCGTGCCATTGCTGTGTGTGGCATCTCTCTCTCATTGTGTGGCACCGAAAACACTGTGTAATACTTGTCATTTTTTTTTTTTTTCTAAATTCTCTCTTTTCCAAAAAAAAAATTAGTGGGAGATAAATATTGTCAAGTCTGACTCCATGCCATTGCTGTGTGTGGCATCTCTCTCTCATTGTGTGGCACCGAAAACACTGTGTAATACCTGCCCTTTTTTTTTTTTTTTTCTAAATTCTCCCTTTTCCAAAAAAAAAATTAGTGGGAGATAAATATTGTCAAGTCTGACTCCATGCCATTGCTGTGTGTGGCATCTCTCTCTCATTGTGTGGCACCGAAAACACTGTGTAATACTTGTCCTTTTTTTTTTTTTTTTTAATTCTCTCTTTTCCAAAAAAAAAATTAGTGGGAGATAAATATTGTCAAGTCTGACTCCGTGCCATTGCTGTGTGTGGCATCTCTCTCTCATTGTGTGGCACCGAAAACACTGTGTAATACTTGTCCTTTTTTTTTTTTTTTTCTAAATTCTCCCTTTTCCCAAAAAAAAACTTAGTTGGAGATAAATATTGTCAAGTCTGACTCCGTGCCATTGCTGTGTGTGGCATCTCTCTCTCATTGTGTGGCACCGAAAACACTGTGTAATACTTGTCCTTTTTTTTTTTTTCTAAATTCTCCCTTTTCCCAAAAAAAAATTAGTTGGAGATAAATATTGTCAAGTCTGCCTCCGTGCAATTGCTGTGTGTGGCATCTCTCTCTCATTGTGTGGCACTGAAAACACTGTAATACTTGTCCTTTTTTTTTTTTTTTCTAAATTCTCTCTTTTCCCCCCAAAAAATTAGTGGGAGATAAATATTGTCAAGTCTGACTCCGTGCCATTGCTGTGTGTGGCATCTCTCTCTCATTGTGTGGCACTGAAAACACTCTAATACTTGTCCTTTTTTTTTTTTTTTCTAAATTCTCTCTTTTCCAAAAAAAAAATTAGTGGGAGATAAATATTGTCAAGTCTGACTCCGTGCCATTGCTGTGTGTGGCATCTCTCTCTCATTGTGTGGCACCGAAAACACTGTATAATACTTGTCCTTTTTTTTTTTTTTTTTTCTAAATTCTCCCTTCTCCAAAAAAAAAATTAGTGGGAGATAAATATTGTCAAGTCTGACTCCGTGCCATTGCTGTGTGTGGCATCTCTCTCTCATTGTGTGGCACCGAAAACACTGTGTAATACTTGTTCTTTTTTTTTTTTTTTTCTAAATTCTCCCTTTTCCCAAAAAAAAATTAGTGGGAGATAAATATTGCCAAGTCTGACTCCGTGCCATTGCTGTGTGTGGCATCTCTCTCTCATTGTGTGGCACCGAAAACACTGTGTAATACTTGTCCTTTTTTTTTTTTTCTAAATTCTCCCTTTTCCAAAAAAAAAATTAGTGGGAGATAAATATTGTCAAGTCTGACTCCGTGCCATTGCTGTGTGTGGCATCTCTCTCTCTCATTGTGTGGCACCGAAAACACTGTGTAATACTTGTCATTTTTTTTTTTTTCTAAATTCTCTCTTTTCCAAAAAAAAAATTAGTGGGAGATAAATATTGTCAAGTCTGACTCCATGCCATTGCTGTGTGTGGCATCTCTCTCTCATTGTGTGGCACCGAAAACACTGTGTAATACCTGCCCTTTTTTTTTTTTTTTTCTAAATTCTCCCTTTTCCAAAAAAAAAATTAGTGGGAGATAAATATTGTCAAGTCTGACTCCATGCCATTGCTGTGTGTGGCATCTCTCTCTCATTGTGTGGCACCGAAAACACTGTGTAATACTTGTCCTTTTTTTTTTTTTTCTTAATTCTCTCTTTTCCCAAAAAAAAATTAGTGGGAGATAAATATTGTCAAGTCTGACTCCGTGCCATTGCTGTGTGTGGCATCTCTCTCTCATTGTGTGGCACCGAAAACACTGTGTAATACTTGTCCTTTTTTTTTTTTTTTCTAAATTCTCCCTTTTCCCAAAAAAAAACTTAGTTGGAGATAAATATTGTCAAGTCTGACTCCGTGCCATTGCTGTGTGTGGCATCTCTCTCTCATTGTGTGGCACCGAAAACACTGTGTAATACTTGTCCTTTTTTTTTTTTCTAAATTCTCCCTTTTCCCAAAAAAAAACTTAGTTGGAGATAAATATTGTCAAGTCTGACTCCGTGCCATTGCTGTGTGTGGCATCTCTCTCTCATTGTGTGGCACCGAAAACACTGTGTAATACTTGTCCTTTTTTTTTTTTTTTTTCTAAATTCTCCCTTTTCCCAAAAAAAAACTTAGTTGGAGATAAATATTGTCAAGTCTGACTCCGTGCCATTGCTGTGTGTGGCATCTCTCTCTTATTGTGTGGCACCGAAAACACTGTGTAATACTTGTCCTTTTTTTTTTTTTTTTTTCTAAATTCTCCCTTTTCCAAAAAAAAAACTTAGTTGGAGATAAATATTGTCAAGTCTGACTCCGTGCCATTGCTATGTGTGGCATCTTTCTCTCATTGTGTGGCACTGAATACACTGTGTAATACTTGCCCTTTTTTTTTTTTTTTTTCTAAATTCTCCCTTTTCCAAAAAAAAATTAGTGGGAGATAAATATTGTCAAGTCTGACTCCGTGCCATTGCTGTGTGTGGCATCTCTCTCTCATTGTGTGGCACCGAAAACACTGTGTAATACTTGTCCTTTTTTTTTTTTTTTTCTAAATTCTCCCTTTTCCAAAAAAAAAATTAGTGGGAGATAAATATTGCCAAGTCTGACTCCGTGCCATTGCTGTGTGTGGCATCTCTCTCTCATTGTGTGGCACCGAAAACACTGTGTAATACTTGTCCTTTTTTTTTTTTTTTTCTAAATTCTCCCTTTTCCAAAAAAAAAATTAGTGGGAGATAAATATTGTCAAGTCTGACTCCGTGCCATTGCTGTGTGTGGCATCTCTCTCTCATTGTGTGGCACCGAAAACACTGTGTAATACTTGTCCTTTTTTTTTTTTTTTTTCTAATTTCTCCCTTTTCCAAAAAAAAAATTAGTTGGAGATAAATATTGTCAAGTCTGACTCCGTGCCATTGCTGTGTGTGGCATCTCTCTCTCATTGTGTGGCACCGAAAACACTGTGTAATACTTGTCCTTTTTTTTTTTTCTAAATTCTCCCTTTTCCAAAAAAAAAAATTAGTGGGAGATAAATATTGTCAAGACTGACTCCGTGCCATTGCTGTGTGTGGCATCTCTCTCTCATTGTGTGGCACCGAAAACACTGTGTAATACTTGTCCTTTTTTTTTTTTTCTAAATTCTCCCTTTTCCCAAAAAAAAATTAGTGGGAGATAAATATTGTCAAGTCTGCCTCCGTGCCATTGCTGTGTGTGGCATCTCTCTCTCATTGTGTGGCACCGAAAACACTGTGTAATACTTGTCCTTTTTTTTTTTTTTCTAAATTCTCCCTTTTCCAAAAAAAAAAATTAGTGGGAGATAAATATTGTCAAGTCTGCCTCCGTGCCATTGCTGTGTGTGGCATCTCTCTCTCATTGTGTGGCACCGAAAACACTGTAATACTTGTCCTTTTTTTTTTTTTTCTAAATTCTCCCTTTTCCAAAAAAAAAAATTAGTGGGAGATAAATATTGTCAAGTCTGCCTCCGTGCCATTGCTGTGTGTGGCATCTCTCTCTCATTGTGTGGCACTGAAAACACTGTAATACTTGTCCTTTTTTTTTTCTAAATTCTCTCTTTTCCCAAAAAAAAATTAGTGGGAGATAAATATTGTCAAGTCTGACTCCGTGCCATTGCTGTGTGTGGCATCTCTCTCTCATTGTGTGGCACTGAAAACACTGTAATACTTGCCCTTTTTTTTTTTTTTCGAAATTCTCTCTTTTCCAAAAAAAAAATTAGTGGGAGATAAATATTGTCAAGTCTGACTCCGTGCCATTGCTGTGTGTGGCATCTCTCTCTCATTGTGTGGCACCGAAAACACTGTGTAATACCTGCCCTTTTTTTTTTTTTTCTAAATTCTCCCTTTTCCAAAAAAAAAATTAGTGGGAGATAAATATTGTCAAGTCTGACTCCATGCCATTGCTGTGTGTGGCATCTCTCTCTCATTGTGTGGCACCGAAAACACTGTGTAATACTTGTCCTTTTTTTTTTTTTTCTTAATTCTCTCTTTTCCAAAAAATAAATTAGTGGGAGATAAATATTGTCAAGTCTGACTCCGTGCCACTGCTGTGTGTGGCATCTCTCTCTCATTGTGTGGCACCGAAAACACTGTGTAATACTTGTCCTTTTTTTTTTTTTTTTCTAAATTCTCCCTTTTCCCAAAAAAAAACTTAGTTGGAGATAAATATTGTCAAGTCTGACTCCGTGCCATTGCTGTGTGTGGCATCTCTCTCTCATTGTGTGGCACCGAAAACACTGTGTAATACTTGTCCTTTTTTTTTTTTTCTAAATTCTCCCTTTTCCAAAAAAAACAAATTAGTGGGAGATAAATATTGTCAAGTCTGTCTCCGTGCCATTGCTGTGTGTGGCATCTCTCTCTCATTGTGTGGCACCGAAAACACTGTGTAATACTTGTCCTTTTTTTTTTTTTTCTAAATTCTCCCTTTTCCAAAAAAAAAATTAGTGGGAGATAAATATTGTCAAGTCTGACTCCGTGCCATTGCTGTGTGTGGCATCTCTCTCTCATTGTGTGGCACCGAAAACACTGTGTAATACTTGTCCTTTTTTTTTCTAAATTCTCCCTTTTCCAAAAAAAAAATTAGTGGGAGATAAATATTGTCAAGTCTGCCTCCGTGCCATTGCTGTGTGTGGCATCTCTCTCTCTCATTGTGTGGCACTGAAAACACTGTAATACTTGTCCTTTTTTTTTTTTTTTCTAAATTCTCTCTTTTCCAAAAAAAAAATTAGTGGGAGATAAATATTGTCAAGTCTGACTCCGTGCCATTGCTGTGTGTGGCATCTCTCTCTCATTGTGTGGCACCGAAAACACTGTGTAATACTTGTCCTTTTTTTTTCTAAATTCTCCCTTTTCCCAAAAAAAAATTAGTGGGAGATAAATATTGTCAAGTCTGCCTCCGTGCCATTGCTGTGTGTGGCATCTCTCTCTCATTGTGTGGCACTGAAAACACTGTAATACTTGTCCTTTTTTTTTTTTTTCTAAATTCTCCCTTTTCCCAAAAAAAAATTAGTGGGAGATAAATATTGTCAAGTCTGACTCCGTGCCATTGCTGTGTGTGGCATCTCTCTCTCATTGTGTGGCACCGAAAACACTGTGTAATACTTGTCCTTTTTTTTTCTAAATTCTCCCTTTTCCAAAAAAAAAAATTAGTGGGAGATAAATATTGTCAAGTCTGCCTCCGTGCCATTGCTGTGTGTGGCATCTCTCTCTCATTGTGTGGCACTGAAAACACTGTGTAACACTTGTCCTTTTTTTTTGGGGGGGGGGGTAAATTCTCACAGAAAAAAAAAAAAATAGTGGGGGATTAAGATTGGCATTTCTGCTTGAGTGCTGGGCCTGTGTGTGCCATCTGTCTCAAATTATTGGGCCACAGAAAACCTAGTGTGTAACATTGGGCCTGATTTTCCTTTCAGTGTCAGGCACCTATAAAGGTATATATAAATCCTACAGAAGTTTGAGTTCACCTTATAAGTTGTTTTACAGTAACAAATAGTGTTACTTTGGTTACGTTTTGCAAGCAATCAGGAAGTCTAGTGGAAGAGGTCGTGGCTGTGGGCGGTCATTGTCAGCTGGTAATGATGGTAGTGGTGGTGGAGCATCAGGTGGTCGTGGTAAAAGCAGTACAACACCTAAGTCTCGAGTTGTTGAGCCAGGTTCCTTGTCTGGCTACACAAGGCCTCGAACGCTCTCTTTTCTGGGAGTAGGAAAACCACTTTTGAAGCCGGAGCAGCAGGAACAAGTATTGGCTTTCATTGCTGACTCTGCCTCTAGCTCTTTCGCCTCCTCCTCGGAAAGTGCCAAATGTCAGAGCAGTGCATCGTCAGTGGATGCTCCCGGTCAGGGACAAGTCGCTTCCTTGTCTTCTTCACCCAGAACAAGAGAGAAGGATGCGTCAGGAGACACAACGGGTTACTCCATGGAGCTCTTTACACATACCGTTCCTGGGTTAGACAGTGAAACAGTTAACAGGCCATGTCCATTAGAAGTTGAATCGGACATGGAGTGCACGGATGCACAGCCACAGCCAGATTACTATGCTGTTCCTTTGACTCAGACCAGAACATTGCCCTCGCAGTGTACTGAGGCAGAATCAAACCCAGCGGAGACTATGGTGCCCCGTCACTGACGCTATACCACCGGCTTACACGGTGACACAGACGAAATCGCACACGACATAGAAGAGGAGGTCATAGATGACCCAGTTGTGGACCCCGATTGGCAGCCATTGGGGGAACAGGGTGCAGGCGGCAGTAGTTCTGAAGCGGAGGAGGAGGAGCCGCAGCAGGCATCAACATCACAACAGGTTCCATCTACCGGGCCCGTATCTGGCCAAAAACGCGTGGCAAAACCAAAACCAGTTGGAGGACAGCGTGGCCATCCGGTTAAAGAAGCTCAGTCTGCAATGCCTGAAAAGGTATCCGATAGTAGAAAGAGTGCAGTCTGGCATTTTTTTAAACAACATCCAAATGATCAGCGCAAAGTCATCTGTCAAAAATGTTCAACTACCTTAAGCAGCGGTCAGAATCTTAAAAGTCTAAATACAAGTTGCATGCATAGACATTTATCCACCATGCATTTGCAAGCCTGGACTAACTACCAAACGTCCCTAAAGGTTGCAGCACCCTCGGCCAATGAAGCTAGTCAGCAACGCTACATCCCTTCCCTCCCTGTAAGCCGACCATTTCCCACACCACCTGCAGTATCTGTGCAGCTTTCGTCGCCAGGCCAAAGCAGTCAGGGAATCACCAGGTTAGTAGTAGGAAACACTGCATGTAGGGCACCGGCAAGAATACCATCTCCAACCCTCTCTCAGTCACCCATGTCCACCTGCACCACCGCTAGTTCCACGATCTCCAGCTCTCCAGTCCAGCTCACCCTACATGAGACTCTTGTTAGGAAAAGGAAGTACTCATCCTCGCATCCACGTACACAGGGTTTGAACGCCCACATTGCTAGACTAATCTCATTAGAGATGATGCCCTACCGGTTAGTTGAAAGCGAAGCTTTCAAAGCGCTGATGGACTACGCTGTACCACGCTACGAGCTACCCAGTCGGCACTTCTTTTCTAGAAAAGCCATCCCAGCCCTCCAACAGCATGTTAAAGACCGCATCGTCCATGCACTCAGGCAGTCTGTGACTACAAAGGTGCACCTGACAACAGATGCATGGACCAGTAGGCATGGCCAGGGACGTTACGTGTCCATCACGGCACACTGGGTGAATGTGGTGGATGCAGGGTCCACAGGGGACAGCAATATTGGGACAGTTTTGCCTAGTCCACGGTCAAGGAAAGAGTTGGCTGCAGGCGTTCGCCCCCCCTCCTCCTCTTCCTCCTCCTCATGCAGAAGCGAGAGCTCGTCCACACACCCCAGTCGCACATCCACTCCATCCGCAGCTGCCACTGTTGCACACCAGGTGTGCCATTATGGGACAGCTAGTGGCAAGCGTCAGCAGGCTGTATTGGCAATGAAGTGTTTCGGCGACAACAGACACACCGCGGAAGTTCTGTCCGAGTTCTTGCAGAATGAAACTCAGTCATGGCTGGGCACTGTACATCTTGAGGCAGGCAAGGTTGTGAGTGATAACGGAAGGAATTTCATGGCTGCCATAGCCCTTTCCCAACTGAAACACATTCCTTGCCTGGCTCACACCTTAAACCTGATGGTGCAGTGCTTCCTGAAAAGTTATCCGGGGTTACCCGACCTGCTCCTCAAAGTGCGCAGACTTTGCTCGCATATCCGCTGTTCGCCCGCACACTCCAGCCGTATGCAGAACTATCAGCGGTCTTTGAACCTTCCCCAGCATCGCCTAATCATCGACATTTCAACAAGGTGGAACTCCACACTGCACATGCTTCAGAGACTGTGCGAACAGAGGCGTGCTGTTATGTTTTTGTGGGAGGATACACATACACGGGCAGGCAGTTGGATGGCAGACATGGAGTTGTCAGGTGTGCAGTGGTCGAAGCTACAAGACCTGTGTCAAGTCCTTCAGTGTTTTGAGGAATGCACACGGCTGGTTAGTGCAGACAACGCCATAATAAGCATGAGCATCCCCCTAATGCGTCTGCTGATGCAAAGTTTGACGCACATAAAGGAGCAGGCGTCTGCAGCCGAGGAAGAGGAAAGCCTTGATGACAGTCAGCCATTGTCTGGTCAGGGCCGTGTAGAGGACGCGGTAGCGGGCGAAGAGGAGGAGGAGGATGAGGAGGATGATGGGGATGAGTACTTTTTTAATGAGGAAGCTTCTCCTGGGCCAACAGAAATTAGTGGCGTTGCAAGGCCGGGTTCTGTTATTTTAAGGGAGACAAGTGACGTAGATTTGCCTGTAACTGCCCCTCAAACCAGCACAACCACAGATTTGCCAACAGGAACTTTGGCCCACATGGCGGATTATGCCTTACGTATCCTCAAAAAGGACCCACGCATTACTAAAATGATGAGCGATGACAATTACTGGTTGGCCTGCATCCTTGACCCTCGCTATAAAGGCAAATTGCAAAATATTATGCCACATGAGAACCTCGAACAAATCTTAGCAACCAAACAATCTACTCTTGTAGACCGTTTGATTCAGGCATTCCCAGCACACAGCGCCGGTGATGGTTCTCACACAAGCTGCAGGGGGCTACATGGCAGAGGTGTTAGGGGTGCACAGATCAGAAGTGGCGTTGGACAGAGGGGTTTTCTGACCAGGTTGTGGAGTGATTTCGCAATGACCGCAGACAGGACAGGTACTGCAGCATCTATTCAAAGTGACAGGAGACAACATTTGTCCAGTATGGTTACTAACTATTTTTCTTCCCTTATCAATGTTCTCCCTCAACCGTCATTCCCATTTGATTACTGGGCATCAAAATTAGACACCTGGCCTGAATTGGCAGGATATGCGTTGCAGGAGCTTGCTTGCCCAGCAGCTAGTGTGCTATCAGAAAGAGTATTCAGTGCTGCTGGTTCAATATTAACCGAAAAAAGGACTCGTCTGGCTACCCAAAATGTGGATGATCTCACCTTCATTAAAATGAACCACTCCTGGATTTCAAATTATTTTGCCCCACCTTTCCCGGCTGACACCTAGCTTTCCTATAAAAAGGTCTTGCTTGTGGACTGGTCTTACTGAGTGTTCCAATCTGTTAATTTGCAGCAGCTGTTTGTCCAGCATACGACATGTTTACACCTCCCCCAATGGGAAAAATCCCCCCACGGGGCCATTGTCTCGCCACTTGGCGCAAGCACCCGTTACAGTGCTGATTGTCTGAAGAGGCGGGTGTGCCCGCTTTTGGTCGACGGCATTGCCACTGGGTCCCTCATAGTACAATGTAGTGTCTCTGGCGGTGGTGGTGCGCACCCAACATCAGACACACCGTTGTAACATGAGGGGCCCTGGGGCGGTACCGCCGGCCACAAGAGAGTTCCCCCCCAGCTCAAACTGTGCTGTACCACGTGCAAAATTATCTCGCACAGCTCCACCAATGTTTGGTCTATGCACTGACTTCATTCAATGCCTGGCAATGACAAACAATACCAATTTGTTTGCATCTATGATGCTAGTTAAAGTAGTCTGGGTCAGTGTCCTATATTGACACCAGTAAATACTAATTTACTGCCAAATTACTTTGTCATAAACTCTGCAGATGAGCCCACCCCTGTACCTAAGCATGCCACCCTTTTTTTTACTTATAGTTGTTTTGCGAGACATTCACATCTATTTATTTTTTTGGAGTACTAACTGTGTCAGACACTCCTTGCAATACTCCTCCACTGACAACAATGCTGCCTGCCTGTGTATCCATGTAACCAATGTAAAACTGCCATGAGCCTATTGTTGGTTATTTTAGGCCTTTGATAGCCTGTCTGCCGTCCCTACTTGCATTACTCCTCCACTGACCACAATGCTGCCTGCCTGTGTATCCATGTAACCGATGTAAAACTGCCTTGACTGCCTACTGTTTGTTATTTTAGGCCTTTGTGAGCCTGTCTGCGGCCCCTACTTGCAATACTCCTCCACTGACCACAATGCTGCCTGGAGTGCCTGCCTGTGTATCCATGTAACCGATTTCAAACTGCCATGACTGCCTACTGTTTGTTATTTTAGGCCTTTGTGAGCCTGTCTGCGGCCCCTACTTGCAATACTCCTCCACTGACCACAATGCTGCCTGGAGTGCCTGCCTGTGTATCCATGTAACCGATTTCAAACTGCCATGACTGCCTACTGTTTGTTATGTTAGGCCTTTCTGAGCCTGTCTGCGGCCCCTACTTGCAATACTCCTCCACTGACCACAATGCTGCCTGGAGTGCCTGCCTGTGTATCCATGTAACCGATGTAAAACTGCCATGACTGCCTACTGTTTGTTATGTTAGGCCTTTCTGAGCCTGTCTGCGGCCCCTACTTGCAATACTCCTCCACTGACCACAATGCTGCCTGGAGTGCCTGCCTGTGTATCCATGTAACCGATTTCAAACTGCCATGACTGCCTACTGTTTGTTATTTTAGGCCTTTGTGAGCCTGTCTGCGGCCCCTACTTGCAATACTCCTCCACTGACCACAATGCTGCCTGGAGTGCCTGCCTGTGTATCCATGTAACCGATGTAAAACTGCCATGACTGCCTACTGTTTGTTATGTTAGGCCTTTGTGAGCCTGTCTGCGGCCCCTACTTGCAATACTCCTCCACTGACCACAATGCTGCCTGGAGTGCCTGCCTGTGTATCCATGTAACCGATGTAAAACTGCCATGACTGCCTACTGTTTGTTATGTTAGGCCTTTGTGAGCCTGTCTGCGGCCCCTACTTGCAATACTCCTCCACTGACCACAATGCTGCCTGGAGTGCCTGCCTGTGTATCCATGTAACCGATTTGAAACTGCCATGTCTGCCTACTATTTGATATGTTAGGCCTTTGTGAGCCTGTCTGCGGCCCCTACTTGCAATACTCCTCCACTGACCACAATGCTGCCTGGAGTGCCTGCCTGTGTATCCATGTAACCGATGTAAAACTGCCATGACTGCCTACTGTTTGTTATGTTAGGCCTTTGTGAGCCTGTCTGCGGCCCCTACTTGCAATACTCCTCCACTGACCACAATGCTGCCTGGAGTGCCTGCCTGTGTATCCATGTAACCGATTTGAAACTGCCATGTCTGCCTACTATTTGATATGTTAGGCCTTTGTGAGCCTGTCTGCGGCCCCTACTTGCAATACTCCTCCACTGACCACAAAGCTGCCTGGAGTGCCTGCCTGTGTATCCATGTAACCGATGTAAAACTGCCATGACTGCCTACTGTTTGTTATTTTAGGCCTTTGTGAGCCTGTCTGCGGCCCCTACTTGCAATACTCCTCCACTGACCACAATGCTGCCTGGAGTGCCTGCCTGTGTATCCATGTAACCGATTTCAAACTGCCATGACTGCCTACTGTTTGTTATTTTAGGCCTTTGTGAGCCTGTCTGCGGCCCCTACATGCAATACTCCTCCACTGACCACAATGCTGCCTGGAGTGCCTGCCTGTGTATCCATGTAACCGATGTAAAACTGCCATGACTGCCTACTGTTTGTTATGTTAGGCCTTTGTGAGCCTGTCTGCGGCCCCTACTTGCAATACTCCTCCACTGACCACAATGCTGCCTGGAGTGCCTGCCTGTGTATCCATGTAACCGATTTCAAACTGCCATGACTGCCTACTGTTTGTTATATTAGGCCTTTGTGAGCCTGTCTGCGGCCCCTACTTGCAATACTCCTCCACTGACCACAATGCTGCCTGGAGTGCCTGCCTGTGTATCCATGTAACCAATGTAAAACTGCCATGACTGCCTACTGTTTGTTATTTTAGGCCTTTGTGAGCCTGTCTGCGGCCCCTACTTGCAATACTCCTCCACTGACCACAATGCTGCCTGGAGTGCCTGCCTGTGTATCCATGTAACCGATGTAAAACTGCCATGACTGCCTACTGTTTGTTATGTTAGGCCTTTCTGAGCCTGTCTGCGGCCCCTACTTGCAATACTCCTCCACTGACCACAATGCTGCCTGGAGTGCCTGCCTGTGTATCCATATAACCGATGTAAAACTGCCATGACTTCCTACTGTTTGATATGTTAGGCCTTTGTGAGCCTGTCTGCGGCCCCTACTTGCAATACTCCTCCACTGACCACAATGCTGCCTGGAGTGCCTGCCTGTGTATCCATGTAACCGATGTAAAACTGCCATGACTGCCTACTGTTTGTTATGTTAGGCCTTTGTGAGCCTGTCTGCGGCCCCTACTTGCAATACTCCTCCACTAACCACAATGCTGCCTGGAGTGCCTGCCTGTGTATCCATGTAACCGATTTGAAACTGCCATGACTGCCTACTGTTTGATATGTTAGGCCTTTGTGAGCCTGTCTGCGGCCCCTACTTGCAATACTCCTCCACTGACCACAATGCTGCCTGGAGTGCCTGCCTGTGTATCCATGTAACCGATGTAAAACTGCCATGACTGCCTACTGTTTGTTATTTTAGGCCTTTGTGAGCCGGTCTGCGGCCCCTACTTGCAATACTCCTCCACTGACCACAATGCTGCCTGGAGTGCCTGCCTGTGTATCCATGTAACCGATTTCAAACTGCCATGACTGCCTACTGTTTGTTATTTTAGGCTTTTGTGAGCCTGTCTGCGGCCCCTACTTGCAATACTCCTCCACTGACCACAATGCTGCCTGGAGTGCCTGCCTGTGTATCCATGTAACCGATGTAAAACTGCCATGACTGCCTACTGTTTGTTATGTTAGGCCTTTGTGAGCCTGTCTGCGGCCCCCACTTGCAATACTCCTCCACTGACCACAATGCTGCCTGGAGTGCCTGCCTGTGTATCCATGTAACCGATTTCAAACTGCCATGACTGCCTACTGTTTGTTATATTAGGCCTTTGTGAGCCTGTCTGCGGCCCCTACTTGCAATACTCCTCCACTGACCACAATGCTGCCTGGAGTGCCTGCCTGTGTATCCATGTAACCAATGTAAAACTGCCATGACTGCCTACTGTTTGTTATTTTAGGCCTTTGTGAGCCTGTCTGCGGCCCCTACTTGCAATACTCCTCCACTGACCACAATGCTGCCTGGAGTGCCTGCCTGTGTATCCATGTAACCGATGTAAAACTGCCATGACTGCCTACTGTTTGTTATTTTAGGCCTTTGTGAGCCTGTCTGCGGCCCCTACTTGCAATACTCCTCCACTGACCACAATGCTGCCTGGAGTGCCTGCCTGTGTATCCATGTAACCGATGTAAAACTGCCATGACTGCCTACTGTTTGTTATTTTAGGCCTTTGTGAGCCTGTCTGCGGCCCCTACTTGCAATACTCCTCCACTGACCACAATGCTGCCTGGAGTGCCTGCCTGTTTATCCATGTAACCGATTTCAAACTGCCATGACTGCCTACTGTTTGTTATTTTAGGCCTTTGTGAGCCTGTCTGCGGCCCCTACTTGCAATACTCCTCCACTGACCACAATGCTGCCTGGAGTGCCTGCCTGTGTATCCATGTAACCGATGTAAAACTGCCATGACTGCCTACTGTTTGTTATGTTAGGTGTTGTGAATTAGACTTTTTGGCTCCCTCTTGTGGTCACTAGTGATATGACTCTGGGATTGTCTTTCTTCAGTTTGGCTCTCACCTGGGTCGTTTGTCCAGGGGTGTCGCTATATAAACTTCCTGGATCCTTAGTCCAGTGCCTGGCATCGTTGTTATCAGATCCTTCTGTTGCTCCTGTCTGCTGGTCCTGGCTCTTGCAAAATTAAGCTAAGTCCCGCTTCTTTGTTTTTTGAGTTACTTGCTTTGCTTCTATTTTTGTCCAGCTTGTACTAAATGTGATTTCTGACTTTGCTGGAAGCTCTAGGGGGCTGGTGTTCTCCCCCCGGCCGTTAGACGGTTCGGGGGTTCTTGAATATCCAGCGTGGATATTTTTATAGGGTTTTTGCTGACCATATAAGTCATCTTACTATATTCTGCTATTAGCTAGTGGGCCTCTCTTTGCTAAATACCTAGCTCATTCTTATGTTTGTCTTTTCCTCTTACCTCACCGTTATTATTTGTTGGGGGCTTTGTTGTGAATTTGGTTTCTGGGCTCCCCCGGTGGTTTCTGGTGGTACTGCACTTGTGTGCTTCATCTCCTCTGTTCACCTGTTTCCATCAGGATGTGGGAGTTGTCTATTTAGCCTTGCTCCTCAGTCATTTCTATGCCGGCCAACAATGTTACCAGAAGCCTTTCTGTTGCATGTTCCTGCTCCTAGACTACTATCAGCTAAGTTGGACTTGTAGTCCTAAGTTTGTTTTGCATTTTTGTTCCAGTTCTCTGTTATTAAATATTTCTGAGGCTGGAAGCTCTTGTGAGCTGAAATTGCCACTCTGGTGTCATGAGTTGATATTAGAGTCTTAAAGTAATTTCAGGATGGTATTTTGAAAGGGTTTTCAGCTGACCGTGCAGTTCCCTTTTCTGTCTTCCTACTATCTAGTAAGCGGACCTCAATTTGCTAAACCTATCTTCATACTTCGTATGTTAATTTCCTCTCAAATCACCGCCAATATATGTGGGGGCTACTGTCTGCCTTTTGGGGAAAATTTCTCTAGAGGTAAGCCAGGTCTGTATTTTCCTCTGCTAGGGTCAGTCAGTCCTCCGGCTGGCGCTGGGCGTCTAGGGATAAAACGTAGGCACGCTACCCGGCCACTGTTAGTTGTGCGGTAGGTTTAGCTCACGTTCAGCTCTAGTTCCCATCTTCCAAGAGCTAGTCCTTTTGCATGCCTTACTACGTTCTCTTGCCATTGAGAATCATGACAGTTTGGCCGGCCAAGGGTTAAAATAATTGGCAGAAGAAAGGAGAGAAAAGAAGTCTGCAGATAATTTTTTATTTTTATTTTCCTGAGTTTGCTCATTAGTTGATTCATTAGCATCTCTGCTTACTGCAGCCTTCGTCTCTCTCTCCTTCTCATCCTTGAATGGTTCTGATTTCACCTGATTAAAATGGATCCTCAGAGTTTAGCTACAGGTTTGAATAATCTCGCTATGAAGGTTCAAAGCTTACAGGATTTCGTTATTCATGCTCCTACATCTGAACCTAGAATTCCTTTACCTGAATTTTTCTCTGGGGATTGAGCTCGCTTCCAGAATTTCAAACATAATTGTAAATTATTTTTGTCTCTGAGATCTCGCTCCGCTGGAGATCCTGCACAGCAGGTCAGGATTGTAATTTCCTTGCTCCGGGGCGACCCTCAGGATTGGGCATTTGCTTTGGCACCAGGGGATCCTGCGTTGCTCAATGTGGATGCGTTTTTCCTGGCTTTGGGGTTGCTTTATGAGGAACCTCATTTAGAGATTCAGGCTGAAAAAGCTTTAATGGCCCTGTCTCAAGGGCAAGATGAGGCTGAAATATACTGCCAAAAATTTCGTAAGTGGTCTGTGCTTACTCAGTGGAATGAGTGCGCCCTGGCGGCGAAATTCAGAGAGGGTCTCTCTGATGCCATTAAAGATGTTATGGTGGGGTTCCCTGTGCCTACAGGTCTGAATGAGTCCATGACAATGGCTATTCAGATTGATCGGGAGTGCAAACCTGTGCACCATTTGGCGGTGTCTACTGAGAAGGCGCCAGAGATTATGCAATGTGATATAATTCTGTCCAGAAGCGAACGACAGAATTTTAGGCGAAAAAATGGGTTATGCTTCTATTGTGGTGATTCAACTCATGTTATATCAGCATGCTCTAAACGTACTAAGAAGGTTGATAAGTCTGTTTCAATTGGCACTTTACAGTCTAAGTTTATTCTATCTGTGACCCTGATTTGCTCTTTATCGTCTATTACCGCGGACGCCTATGTCGACTCTGGCGCCGCTTTGAGTCTTATGGATTGGTCCTTTGCCAAACGCTGTGGGTTTGATTTAGAGCCTCTGGAAGTTCCTATACCTCTGAAGGGTATTGACTCCACGCCATTGGCTAGTAACAAACCACAATACTGGACTCAAGTAACTATGCGTATTAATCCGGATCACCAGGAGATTATTCGCTTCCTTGTGTTGTATAATCTACATGATGTGTTGGTGCTTGGATTGCCATGGCTGCAATCTCATAACCCAGTCCTCGACTGGAAAGCAATGTCTGTGTTAAGCTGGGGATGTCAGGGGACTCATGGGGACGTACCTTTGGTTTCCATTTCGTCATCTATTCCCTCTGAGATTCCGGAATTTTTATCTGATTATCGTGACGTTTTTGAGGAGCCTAAACTTGGTTCACTACCTCCGCACAGAGATTGCGATTGTACTATAGATCTGATTCCGGGCAGTAAGTTTCCAAAGGGTCGTTTATTTAATCTATCTGTGCCTGAACATGCTGCTATGCGGGAATATATTAAGGAGTCCTTGGAAAAGGGACATATTCGTCCTTCGTCATCTCCCTTAGGAGCCGGTTTTTTCTTTGTATCTAAAAAAGATGGCTCTTTGAGGCCGTGTATTGATTATCGGCTTTTGAATAAAATCACGGTTAAATATCAGTATCCTTTGCCACTGCTTACTGATTTGTTTGCTCGAATAAAGGGGGCCAAGTGGTTCTCTAAGATTGATCTTCGTGGGGCGTATAATTTGGTGCGAATTAAGCAGGGGGATGAGTGGAAAACCGCATTTAATACGCCTGAGGGCCATTTTGAGTATTTAGTAATGCCTTTTGGTCTTTCAAATGCCCCTTCAGTCTTTCAGTCCTTTATGCATGACATTTTCCGTGATTATTTGGATAAATTTTTGATTGTGTATCTTGATGATATTTTGATTTTTTCGGATGACTGGGACTCTCATGTCCAACAGGTCAGGAGGGTTTTTCAGGTTTTGCGCTCTAATTCCTTGTGTGTAAAGGGTTCTAAGTGCGTTTTTGGGGTTCAAAAGATTTCGTTTTTGGGGTACATTTTTTCCCCCTCTTCCATTGAGATGGACCCTGTCAAGGTTCAGGCTATTTGTGATTGGACGCAACCCTCTTCTCTTAAGAGCCTTCAGAAGTTTTTGGGCTTTGCTAATTTTTATCGTCGATTTATAACTGGTTTTTCTGATGTTGCTAAACCGTTGACTGATTTGACCAAGAAGGGTGCTGATGTTGCTGATTGGTCCCCTGCTGCTGTGGAGGCCTTTCGGGAGCTTAAGCGCCGCTTTTCTTCCGCCCCTGTATTGCGTCAGCCTGATGTTACTCTTCCTTTTCAGGTTGAGGTTGACGCTTCAGAAATCGGAGCTGGGGCGGTTTTGTCGCAGAAAAGTTCCGACTGCTCCGTGATGAGACCTTGTGCGTTCTTTTCTCGTAAATTTTCGCCCGCTGAGCGAAATTATGATATTGGTAATCGGGAGCTCTTGGCCATGAAGTGGGCTTTTGAGGAGTGGCGTCATTGGCTTGAGGGGGCTAGACATCAGGTGGTGGTATTGACCGACCACAAGAATTTGGTTTATCTTGAGTCTGCCAGGTGCCTGAATCCTAGACAGGCGCGCTGGTCGTTATTTTTCTCTCGGTTTAATTTTGTGGTTTCTTACCTACCAGGTTCTAAAAATGTGAAGGCGGATGCCCTTTCTAGGAGTTTTGAGCCTGATTCCCCTGGTAATTCTGAACCTACAGGTATCCTTAAGGATGGAGTGATATTATCCGCTGTTTCCCCAGACTTGCGACGGGTCTTGCAGGAGTTTCAGGCGAATAGACCTGATCGTTGCCCGCCTGGTAGAATGTTTGTTCCTGATGATTGGACCAGTAGAGTCATCTCGGAGGTCCATTCTTCTGCGTTAGCAGGTCATCCTGGAATCTTTGGTACCAGGGATTTGGTGGCTAGGTCCTTCTGGTGGCCTTCCCTGTCGCGAGATGTGCGAGGTTTTGTGCAGTCTTGTGATGTTTGTGCTCGGGCCAAGCCTTGTTGTTCTCGGGCTAGTGGATTGTTGTTATCCTTGCCTATTCCGAAGAGGCCTTGGACTCACATCTCCATGGATTTTATTTCTGATCTCCCTGTTTCTCAGAAGATGTCTGTCATCTGGGTGGTGTGTGACCGTTTCTCTAAGATGGTCCATTTGGTTCCCTTGCCCAAATTGCCTTCCTCATCCGAGCTGGTTCCTCTGTTTTTTCAAAATGTGGTGCGCTTGCATGGTATTCCGGAGAATATCGTTTCTGACAGGGGTACCCAATTCGTGTCTAGATTTTGGCGAGCGTTCTGTGCTAGGATGGGCATTGATTTGTCTTTTTCGTCTGCTTTCCATCCTCAGACTAATGGCCAGACCGAGCGAACTAATCAGACCTTGGAGACTTATTTGAGGTGTTTTGTGTCTGCGGATCAGGATGATTGGGTTGCCTTTTTGCCCTTGGCGGAGTTTGCCCTCAATAATCGGGCTAGTTCTGCCACCTTGGTTTCTCCTTTTTTCTGTAATTCGGGGTTTCATCCTCGTTTCTCTTCCGGTCAGATGGAGTCTTCGGATTGTCCTGGAGTGGATGCTGTGGTGGAGAGGTTGCATCAGATTTGGGGGCATGTGGTGGACAATTTGAGGTTGTCCCAGGAGAAGACTCAGCATTTTGCCAACTGCCGTCGTCGTGTTGGTCCTCGTCTTTGTGTTGGGGACTTGGTGTGGTTGTCTTCTCGTTTTGTCCCTATGAAGGTTTCTTCTCCTAAGTTTAAGCCTCGGTTCATCGGCCCGTACAAGATATTGGAGATTCTTAACCCTGTGTCCTTTCGTTTGGACCTCCCTGCATCTTTTTCTATTCATAATGTCTTCCATCGGTCATTGTTGCGCAGGTATGAGGTACCGGTTGTGCCTTCCGTTGAGCCTCCTGCTCCGGTGTTGGTTGAGGGTGAGTTGGAGTACGTTGTCGAGAAGATCTTGGACTCCCGTGTTTCCAGACGGAGACTTCAGTATCTGGTCAAGTGGAAGGGCTACGGTCAGGAGGATAACTCTTGGGTGACTGCCTCTGATGTTCATGCCTCCGATTTGGTCCGTGCCTTTCATAGGGCTCATCCTGATCGCCCTGGTGGTTCTGGTGAGGGTTCGGTGCCCCCTCCTTGAGGGGGGGGTACTGTTGTGAATTTGGTTTCTGGGCTCCCCCGGTGGTTTCTGGTGGTACTGCACTTGTGTGCTTCATCTCCTCTGTTCACCTGTTTCCATCAGGATGTGGGAGTTGTCTATTTAGCCTTGCTCCTCAGTCATTTCTATGCCGGCCAACAATGTTACCAGAAGCCTTTCTGTTGCATGTTCCTGCTCCTAGACTACTATCAGCTAAGTTGGACTTGTAGTCCTAAGTTTGTTTTGCATTTTTGTTCCAGTTCTCTGTTATTAAATATTTCTGAGGCTGGAAGCTCTTGTGAGCTGAAATTGCCACTCTGGTGTCATGAGTTGATATTAGAGTCTTAAAGTAATTTCAGGATGGTATTTTGAAAGGGTTTTCAGCTGACCGTGCAGTTCCCTTTTCTGTCTTCCTACTATCTAGTAAGCGGACCTCAATTTGCTAAACCTATCTTCATACTTCGTATGTTAATTTCCTCTCAAATCACCGCCAATATATGTGGGGGCTACTGTCTGCCTTTTGGGGAAAATTTCTCTAGAGGTAAGCCAGGTCTGTATTTTCCTCTGCTAGGGTCAGTCAGTCCTCCGGCTGGCGCTGGGCGTCTAGGGATAAAACGTAGGCACGCTACCCGGCCACTGTTAGTTGTGCGGTAGGTTTAGCTCACGGTCAGCTCTAGTTCCCATCTTCCAAGAGCTAGTCCTTTTGCATGCCTTACTACGTTCTCTTGCCATTGAGAATCATGACAGGGCTTGTATCCAACTTTTGGGGTCTTTTCTCTGGAGGCAAGAAAGGTCTTTCTTTTCTCTTCTAGGGTTAGTTGGTTCTCCGGCTGGCGCGAGACGTCTAGAACCAACGTAGGCACGTTCCCCGGCTACTTCTATTTGTGGTGCTAGGATTAGATATATGGTCAGCCCAGTTACGACTGTCCTATGAGCTGGTTTTTTGTGTTTGCAGACTTGGTATTTATTCCTGAGACCCTCTGCCATTGGGGTCATAACAGTTAGGCCTTTGTGAGCCTGTCTGTGACCCCTACTTGCAATACTCCTCCACTGACCACAATGCTGCCTGGAGTGCCTGCCTGTGTATCCATGTAACCGATTTCAAACTGCCATGACTGCCTACTGTTTGTTATATTAGGCCTTTGTGAGCCTGTCTGCGGCCCCTACTTGCAATACTCCTCCACTGATCACAATGCTGCCTGGAGTGCCTGCCTGTGTATCCATGTAACCAATGTAAAACTGCCATGACTGCCTACTGTTTGTTATTTTAGGCCTTTGTGAGCCTGTCTGCGGCCCCTACTTGCAATACTCCTCCACTGACCACAATGCTGCCTGAGTGCCTGCCTGTGTATCCATGTAACCGATGTAAAACTGCCATGACTGCCTACTGTTTGTTATGTTAGGCCTTTGTGAGCCTGTCTGCGGCCCCTACTTGCGATACTCCTCCACTGACCACAATGCTGCCTGGAGTGCCTGCCTGTGTATCCATGTAACCGATTTCAAACTGCCATGACTGCCTACTGTTTGTTATATTAGGCCTTTGTGAGCCTGTCTGCGGCCCCTACTTGCAATACTCCTCCACTGACCACAATGCTGCCTGGAGTGCCTGCCTGTGTATCCATGTAACCGATGTAAAACTGCCATGACTGCCTACTGTTTGTTATTTTAGGCCTTTGTGAGCCTGTCTGCGGCCCCTACTTGCAATACTCCTCCACTGACCACAATGCTGCCTGGAGTGCCTGCCTGTGTATCCATGTAACCGATGTAAAACTGCCATGACTGCCTACTGTTTGTTATTTTAGGCCTTTGTGAGCCTGTCTGCGGCCCCTACTTGCAATACTCCTCCACTGACCACAATGCTGCCTGGAGTGCCTGCCTGTGTATCCATGTAACCGATTTCAAACTGCCATGACTGCCTACTGTTTGTTATTTTAGGCCTTTGTGAGCCTGTCTGCGGCCCCTACTTGCAATACTCCTCCACTGACCACAATGCTGCCTGGAGTGCCTGCCTGAGTTTCCATGTAACCGATGTAAAACTGCCATGACTGCCTACTGTTTGTTATTTTAGGCCTTTGTGAGCCTGTCTGCGGCCCCTACTTGCAATACTCCTCCACTGACCACAATGCTGCCTGGAGTGCCTGCCTGTGTATCCATGTAACCGATGTAAAACTGTCATGACTGCCTACTGTTTGTTATTTTAGGCCTTTGTGAGCCTGTCTGCGGCCCCTACTTGCAATACTCCTCCACTGACCACAATGCTGCCTGGAGTGCCTGCCTGTGTATCCATGTAACCGATGTAAAACTGCCATGACTGCCTACTGTTTGTTATGTTAGGCCTTTGTGAGCCTGTCTGCGGCCCCTACTTGCAATACTCCTCCACTGACCACAATGCTGCCTGGAGTGCCTGCCTGTGTATCCATGTAACCGATGTAAAACTGCCATGACTGCCTACTGTTTGTTATGTTAGGCCTTTGTGAGCCTGTCTGCGGCCCCTACTTGCAATACTCCTCCACTGACCACAATGCTGCCTGGAGTGCCTGCCTGTGTATCCATGTAACCGATCTAAAACTGCCATGACTGCCTACTGTTTGTTATTTTAGGCCTTTGTGAGCCTGTCTGCGGCCCCTACTTGCAATACTCCTCCACTGACCACAACAATGCTGCCCGTGTACCCCTGGAACCTATTTAAAAGTTCATAGAGCCTAGTTATATATTTTATTTACTATTAATAAGGCCATGATGGACTACGCTGTACCACGCTACAAGCTAACCAGTCGACACTTCTTTTGCGAGAAAAGCCATCCCAACCCTCCACCAGCATGTAGAAGACCGCATTGTCCATGCACTCTGGCAATCTGTGAGTACAAAGGTGCACCTGACAACAGACGCATGGACCTGTAGGCACGGAAGATTACGTGTCCATTACGGCGCAATGGGTTAATGTGTTGGATGCATGGTCCACAGGGGACAGCCTACTAAGTCTGTCTGCAGTCCCTAATTCAAATTGTCCTCCACTGTCTAAATCGGAGCTTCCACCTTCTGGCTTTCGGCCTATAGTATCAGAAATTAAACTGCATTTGGCCTTCAACTTTGGTTACGGCCTACTAACGGTGTCTGCCCCTGCCTGGTGTTTGTCCTCAACTGAATAAAGCTGAGCTTCATCCTTCTGGCTCTCATTAAGTGCTGTGTTTTTAAAAATTGGTGGTTAGGGCCTACTAACGGTGTCTGCCCCTGCCTGGTGTTTGTCTTCAACTGAATAAAGCTGAGCTTCATCCTTCTGGCTCTCATTAAGTGCTGTGTTTTTAAAAATTGGTGGTTAGGGCCTACTAACGGTGTCTGCCCCTCCCTGGTGTTTTTCCTCAACTGAATAAAGCTGAGCTTCAACCTTCTGGCTTTCGGCCTATAGTATCAGATATTAAACTGCATTTGGCCTTCAACTTTGGTTACGGCCTACTAACGGTGTCTGCCCCTCCCTGGTGTTTGCCCTCAACCGAATAAAGCTGAGCTTCAACCTTCTGGCTTTGGGCCTATAGTATCAGATATTAAACTGCATTTGGCCTACTAGTGTGGTTGGGCCCTTAAAACAGTGTCTGCTGCTCCTGGGTTTGCTACTCCACTGAACAAAGCAATGCCGCCTGTTTAGTCCTGTCCTGTTACCAATTTTGAACTGCATTTAGCCTACTTTATTCTTTGGCCCTATATCTGTTTCCTCCTCATCCTGCCCATTGCCCAGCCACTGCTAGATGAGTCTGCTGGTACATTGACCTAGACCACTACATTCCCCTTGCACTCTACACAGCCAGAATCTGACCCTGCTGAAAGTAAGGTTCCCCTTCCCGCATGTTATACCACCTTACACAGGGACAAAGAGGAAGGTGCAGATGAAAGTGCAGGTTCCTTCATCAGGTGGGGGGGCATACTCGTTGGCGACGTCACTGGCACAGGGCCCCTCAGAGTACGCAAAAGTGTCGCTGCTGGTGGGAGGCGCCCCCGCCGTGCAAACACACTGCTGTACTTTGAGGGGCCCTGTGCCAGTGCCAATGCGAACAAGTGTGCCCCCCTGCTTGCTCAGGATCACAGCACTTGCAACGTTGAAATACTTACCTCTCCCTGCTCCACCGCCGTGACGTAGTCCACGTTTCCTGGGCCCACTAAAGCCTTGAACCAGCCCTACCCCCCATAACTTTTGCCAAATGACCCCCAATTTCCTATGCCCAACTATTATTATAAAGTTAATTAAAATTGACAAGCTTCAGAAACAAGAATGGATGTTTTTGGCATTAAAATGGGCACTGTAGGTGTTTTCCTGGCCTCCACTCACTGCCGACTATGCTTCCCCATTGACTTGCATTGGGTTTCGTGTTTCGGTCGATCCCCGACTTTTAGCGATAATCGGCCGACTGCACTCGACTCGACTCTGGACAAAGTCGGGTTTCACAAAACCCGACTCGATCTTAAAAAAATGAAAGTCGCTCAACCCTAGTAATTAGTACGCTTACTCTCTTTTCTAATTTATGTAGAATGAACAGTATTGATATGGTGCATGATGGTGGTATTGATTTTGGCGGTATAGCCTTGTAAATATTGCTACACTCTGTTATGTGCCAAGTACTGAGCCAGTTATTTTCTACAGATACGTACTGGACACCCTTTATTGTTTAAGTTACTAGTGTCCTTTTTTGAGTCCTGGTATATGGGTTGCACCTTATGAGTAGTCACCTTACATTAACCTTGTGAATTACCATTCATTATATATTATGTGCATATTTGTGTGAAAAAGATTTTTTATTGGTTCCACAATTTCAATAAAGGATTTTTTATATATATCTAGGCTAAATATGACTCGTTTTTCTCCAGTTTAAATAGACAATGATCGAGTGGCCGTATGTGTAACAAATTACTGACGTTTTCTTTTTACATATGATTTTTGTGTCTGATGATAACACGTGTTACTTTGTTCAGTAATGTTATTAAAGGATTGTACTTCCTAATTTGCTGCTGGGCCTCACAAGGTTTGTCCTCATAGTCAGGGGACATAAGGACACATATCCTCCTCCATGCTGCCTTTTTGTGCCCGATCAGCATAATGGACGTCCCTCTAATCCCATAGTTCTGGCTTCTCTTGCACCAGAACTATGAGCATCTCAACATTGATATATGTTGCCATGATGGTGTACTCCATGGAGGAGTGCTTCCTGGATTTTAGTTGAGCTTCCCAAGCCAATTAGCTTGCCAAAGCTTCCTGATAATGGATGATTCAATTTCCTGTCACCTGGAGAAGTCTTGCGTATTTCTCGCAAGTCACACGCATGGTCCGTGCGTAATCCGTTTTTTTCTTGCACCCATAGACTTGCATTGGCAAGTCTCGGCCGGAATATGGTGCAAATCGGAGCATGCTGCAATTTCTCTCGCACGTATAATACGGCCGATAAAAAAAAATGGATGATGGGAGCTGCCCTATAGATTAACATTGCTCCGAGTGCTATGCGATTTATTCTGGCATAGCACTCGCCCGTATTCCTCTCTAGTATGACTCCGACCTTAAAGTAAAAATTGGATGCAGTTGAGAGCGGACGCCATGTCGCGTTTGGACAGCCTCTGATGTGCCTAAACAGTGGAAACCACCCAAAAGTGATCCCATTTTGGAAACTATACCCCTCAGAGGACTTATCTAGATGATTGATGAGCATCTTGAACCGCCAGGTTCTTCACGTAAGTTTATAACGTAGAGTCGTGAAAATTAAAAATCTATTTTTTTCCACAAAAATCATATTTTAGCACCACATTTTTTATTTTAGCAAAGGTTGCAGGAGAAAATAGACCCCAAAAATTGTTGTGCAATTTGTCCTGAGTATGCGGATACCCCATGTGTAGGGAAAGACCACTGTTTGGGTGCACAAAAGGACCCGGAAGGGAAGGAGCAAGGTTTGACTTCTAGAACACAAAATTGGCTGGAATCAAGAGCGGATGCCATGTCACTTTTGGACAGCCTCTGATGTGCCCAAACAGTTGAAATCCCCCACAATGATACTGTTTTTTGAAAACTATATGCAGCGCCCCAGAGTCCTGGTCGTTGCAGTACTGATGCTCCGCCGCTAAGGGGGGCTATGGTACGTCTGATGGCACTGAAGGAGTTCATCTGACCAGGTATCACAGACACCAATACATTTCACAGTCTGGCCTCCAGGGGGAGCTAAGGGCACTATGCATTAGGCCACTCCTCACAGTCTGGTAAAACTGGGGGTTGGATAGGAAGTTAGATCAGAAAGCTGACTGGGTTGGAACCAGGCAACACCTTGTGGCAGTGGGTGTTGTAGGGGAAGATTCAGAGGGGTCCCTGTCAGGGGTGGGATCCTGACAGAGGCCTAGCAACCAGAGAGAACGTTACGGGACCGCGCCTGCACTATATAGTGGCGGTACCCTAAGAAAGGACAAGAAGCGAGGTATATTGTGCTGAGTGAGAAACGAGATCAACGCAACAAGGAGAATACCAGTAGGAGTCGTGCTGTAAGACGAGGCAACATCCTATTGAGGCGCATAACCGGTGGCCGGAACGCCGAGGAAGTATAGAGCTCCAAGCCAAACTTCAAACCTATGGCAGGACAGTCAGTTAGAGGCGGGCTGTCTCACCCAATTGACCTAGGAAGACACAGGGGGGTAACAACAGGAGTGGGGCGACGCTAGAGTCCCGGAAGAGCTCCGAGCCTCCCCGTCATACGGGTGCGTCCTAACCATAAGATCTGGGGGACGTGGAAGAACATCAGAATCGAGTTGTGAGGGAACACGAGAAACAGACACAACAGTTGTGAGGACTATCCCGTGGTGCTCAGCAGGGAAGGACTACAACACACAAGCGCTAGCGGGTAGGCACAGATTTCCACCTGCAAAGGGAACTCTGGATGTGCCATCGGACCGGCCAGGCTTGCGCGGCCCGGTTAACCGTATTCCGGATTGAGGATCCTGAAGCCTTCAGTAAAGAGGTAAAGAGACTGCAACCTGGTGTCCTCGTTATTTACTGCAACCTGCACCGCACCACTACGACATCATCACCATCACACACACCTATCATTGTACGCCCCTCAGCAGGGTCACGGACCGGGTCTAGCCACCGTGACAACCCCAGAACAGAGACTCAGAGGCCCGGTACCGGGTACCCCTCGGCCCTGCGGCAGTGGGGGCGCTGCATATACCCCTGAAGGAACATATCTAGATGTGTGGTGAGCATCTTGAACCACCTTGTTCTTTACTGAAGTTTTTAACAGAGCTAAAAAAAATAAAAATCACATTTTTCCCCCAAATTTTTCTTTTAGCCCCAAATTTTTTAATTTCTCAAGGGTAACAGGAGAAAATGGACCCCAACATTTTTTTGTGCAATATCTCCTGAGTGTGCTAATACCCCATGTGTGGGTGAAAACTACTTTTGAGGCGCAGTACAAAGCTCAAAAGGTATTGAGCACCATATTATAGTGCAGATTTTACTATTATGGTTTGAGGGTGCAATGATCCATTTGGAGAGCCCCTGAGGTGCCAGAACAGCAGGACTCCTAATAAGTGTTCCCATTTTACAAAACACACATCTTGATGAATTAATATAGGGGTGCAGTGACCATTTTGACACCATCATTGGGTCACTAAATTTTATACCATTGGGCAGTGAAGAAAAATTAATTACATTTTTACAATAAAAAATTTGTTTTAACCCCAGATTTATCAGTTTCACACAAGAAGTGGGTAAACTTGGCACCAAAATTTGTCCCAAAATTTCTGCTCAATATAGAAATACACCATATGTTGCTATACAGTACTGCTTAGCCATACAGAGAGTCTCGGTAGGGACGGAGCGTTATTTGCCTCCTGGAGTTCAGATTTTCCTAGAATGGTTTGCAGGTTCCATATACAGAGGCCCCTAAGTTCTGGAGAGCAGAATCCACCTCCCCCCAAGAGACCCCATTTTTGAATTTATACTCATGCCAAATGTGAATGCTAAAGGTGGTTTATGCACACTGGGGCTCAGAAGGGGGGCATTTGGATTTGAGAACACAGAATTTGCTGAATTTCTTTTCGGGAGCAACAAACCATTTTGCTTTTCCAAAGCCTTTGTGGTACCAGTAATGTGGGAACCGCCTATATTTCTGTTAACAGGCAAAGGACCTGAGTGGGGACTTGTTTTTTTGTGGACGGAGTTGAAGCTTTTATTGGGAACATTTTTCATAACGTTTTGGATCACATTTATCCAGCGGTCTACGCAGAGCACATACTTTGAGGTTTCCATCTAAATCTCCGAGTGATGTGATAAATGAAACCCTCAAGGGATCCAATCACTATAATGAGGTAGCAGACTTACTCTGGACTATGTCTGGCCTCTGTTCAGAGTTGTTCTTCCATTCAGAGGTGCAGAAAACGGACACTGCCAGATCACAGGTCCTATGGTGTCCACAGTGCCTCCATCCATCTGCCTCCTTATAGGGCATCTTCTACCAGCTATTCTGTCTGAATCACATATTTCACAGATTTACACGGAAACCCTGGTGTGAGCGCTCAGTGTAGAGCACAGGATAAACGTGCACCAACCCTTACTGCAGTCTTTGGGAGGCAGAATGAACAAATCCACAGCAGGAGAAGAATTGATTTTATTTATTTTTTTATTCCATTCTTCGTGCAGTATAAATGATTAGGTGACTTATTGATCGGGTCAGTGTGATTACAGCGATACCATATTTATATCCAGTTTTTTATGTTTGGCTGCTGTCACCCACTAAAAGATGCTTTTTTTTGCAAGAAGAAGTTTTTGCATGGCCATATTTTGAGCCAGAACAAGCTGACTTTTTTATTGGTACCATTTTCGGGCACATGACATTTTTTGATCGCTTTCTATTCCGATATTTATGGAGGCAGAATGAACAAAAACCAGCAATTCAGGAATTGTTTTTTTTCCTCAGTTCTGCGTGTGGTAAAATTGGTGAGGCAGCTTTATTCTTCAGGTCAGTATGATTACGACGATGTCACATTTATTTTTTTTTTGTTTTGGCGCTTTTACACAATAAAAATGTTTATAGAATAAATAATTATTTTTGCATTGCTTTATTGTGAGAGCTATAATTTTTTTATTTTTCTGCTGATGGAGCTGTGTGGTGGTTTGTTTATTGCAGGACAAGATGGCATTTTCAGTGATACTATTTTTATTTTCATTTGTCTTTTTTATCTCATTTTATTCCACTTTTTCCAAGCATAGTTTGCTACTTTTTTGTGTTCTTTTTTAGGGAGCTCACTGAAGGGCTTAACTAGCATGACAATTTTATAGATCGGTTTGTTATGGACGCGGTGATACCAAACGTGTTCTTTTTTTGTTTAATTTTTTTTATATAAAAATGTGTGTTTATTAGTGGATTTCTTTTAATATTATTATTATGTAATTTTTTTTATACATTTTTTATTTGTTTTTCCTTCTTTAACTAGTCCCTTTAAAGAACTTTCACTATTTTTACTTTGATTGACGGTAAAATGCATTGCAATGCACTAGCATTGCACTGCATTATATCTATACATAACGCTTCTGACACCATGATGTGAGCATGATCTTAGAAGCTTTCTGTAGCTTGGTGACTCGGGGGTCGTCATGATGATGCCAGGTCACCATGGCAATGATCAGGCCCCTGCGATGAGGTCACGAAGGCGCCGATCTGAAGGCAGAGTGCGCTCCCGTCCCTCTGCCTCACTCCTGAATGCTGCGATCATGCTCAATCGCAGCATTTAGGGGGTTAACAGCCAGGAGTGTTGCTGACACCGCAAATGTCTGTTGCAGATGCTAGGCCATTGGCAGCATTGAGCTCCTGCACTGAATGGGAAGGAAGTGCTGATATTTCACAGCGATCTGGATGTGGGGACTGATGTATGGGTCTCTGCACCTCTTCCCCTTCCTCTCAGCTGTCACAGACAGCTGTCAGCACTGAACTGTTACTGCGTGTTACTGTACATGCAGTGACAGTTTAAATGCATGATGGGCACAGTCTGTCCTTGTGTGGGAACTGACACCCGGCCATGATGGACTGTGTCCGTCAGTGGACGTTAAGGGGTTAAGATTAGTGATGAGCGAATATACTTGTTACTCGAGATTTCTCGAGCATGCTTGGGGGTCCTCCGAGTATTTTTTAGTGCTCGGAGTTTCAGTTTTTAGAGCTGCAGCTGAATGATTTACATCTGTTAAACAGCATAAGTACATGTGGGGATACCCAAGCAGGCAACCCCCACATGTACTTATAACGAGTATATCACTAGTTAAGATGGGAAGACCAACTACATTGATATACAGTAACTCTATGTTTGCTATTTCAAAACAGTATTTTCCTTTTTCTTTTCACTTTTTTAAAGTTTTATATACTATTGCTATAGTTCCCTGCACAGTAAAGTTCGGCTTTTCTACTTCACACTGTTTTTCACAGAAAAATGCACATGTACAGTTTCAGAATGCGTTTAACCTACAGGGGTCGCTCGGCACCAGACACAACGCAGCAGACAACATCCTCGAGCCACGGCGCTTGCAACTGGCCTCCCACCGGCCAGCACCAGGACAACGCCACGGCCGGAGCCAGAGTCCCTCCGTCCGGAGACACTCTGCCTGCACCTGACAGCGGTGAGTTCCTTGATTTCGGTGAGCACCCTACAATACAAAATGTGGGAGAAAGCGAGCTAGCATCCACTATCAAGGCCCTAGTTCAGCAGTTGACTCGCCCAGGCGTATCAACTGACACTAGCACCACCCAAGCAGCTAGTCTTCACAAGGATGTATTTTTTGGTGGAGTTAGCCCATTGGGAGCACACGTACACTTAGAAACAAATATATGTGATAATGAATACGTAGATATATGGTCACTGTTATCGGCCGACCAACAGTCCGTAGACAAGAAAAGGAGGATAGGCGAGCTGCTACAAGATAGGAACAAACCAAAAATAGCGTAAACAATGAATAACTGGCTTCAGGCTTTCGTGGTTCTCGGCTGCATCATGGGCCCACAATGGGCCCATGGCTAAACCGTTACCCCAATAAAGAAGCGGCGCAGCAGCTATATTTCGGTTTTAAATATGGCTTTTATATCCCCTTCAAACCCAGTCCCACACCGACTACGGCAAATAATTTGAAATCGGCACGCGAATTCCCCGAGATCTTACATAAAAAAAAATCCAAAAAGAAGTAGAACTGGGCAGGATGGCGGGCCCATTTAAATCATTGCCATTCCAGAATTTCAGGATCTCGCCATTAGGTATCGTTCCCAAAAAAGAGCCAGGAAAATATCGGCTAATGCTACGTTCACATTAGCGGCGGGCGCCGCAGCGGCGGGCGCCACAGTGGCGCCGCATGCGTCATGCGCCCCTATATTTAACATGGGGGCGCATGGACATGCGTCGCACTTGCATTTTGCGCCACATGCGTCGCTGCGGCGCCCGCGTCCGGGCGCAGAGGACGCAGCAAGTTGCATTTTTGCTGCGTCCAAAATCAATTAAAAAAAGGACGCATGCGGCGCAAAACGCAGCGTTGTGCATGCGTTTTGCTGCGTTTTTGTTTGCGTTGTGCGCTGCGGCGCCGAAGTTGCGGCGCACAACGCAAATGTGAACGTACCGTAATACATCACCTTTCTTACCCAAAAGGCATATCGGTTAATGACGCGATACCCGCTGAAGAGACGTCCGTAACCTACTCTTCTTTTGACAGGGCTGTCGAGCTCATGCGGGCAGCTGGGCCCGATGCCCTGCTGGCGAAATCCGACATAGAGTCAGCCTTCCGCCTTTTGCCCATTCACCCTGAGTGTTTCCATTTATTAGGTTGTGAGGTGGACAGGCTATTTTACTTCGATATGTGCCTACCTATGGGCTGCTCCATTTCCTGTCATTATTTTGAGCTTTTCAGTACCTTCCTAGACTGGGTAGTACAGTACGAAACTGGTAGCAATTCAACAATTCACTACCGTGATGATTTTTTGTTCGTTGGTCCCAGGGACTCCAGACTCTGCTCCTTTCTTCTCCAAAAGTTTAAGTTTTTAGCTCGTAAATTCGGAGTACCACTTTCACCGGATAAAACAGTTGGCCCTTGTAACGTTCTGCCTTTTCTCGGTATAGAAATAGATACTGATGCAATGGTTTTTCGACTACCAGCTGATAAAGTGCAAAAAACTCTGCAAATGGTTAAAAACTTCCATGAAGCAAAAAAAAGTCACCCTATAGCAGATGCAGTCCCTGCTAGGATTGCTCAACTTTGCCTGTCGCGTAATGCCAGTGGGCAGAGGTTTTTCACGCCGACTATCACTAGCAACCAAGGGCATAGCCCAGCCGAGCCACAGAATTAGACTCAACCGCTCCCTGAAGGCAGACTTGCTGGTCTGGAGGACATTCCTAGAGTCCTACAATGGGCATACATGCGTCATGGCACGGGAGACGCCAAGCAAAGATTTAGGCCTAGTGGTCGGTGGAAATATTACAGATGGTTTTGTGGCAATCTACAAGGACCAGTGGTGCAAAGGCACATGGCCTAAACTATGGACCACGGCCGCATGGGGCCATGACCCATCACTGGTTGAAATTTTGGCAATAGTAACATCAGTCGAGCTATGGGGTGCCCAATTGGAAAATACGAACATCAGATTTTTAACCAAGCAGCCAAGAACGGCAAAAACCCTAAACAGCATGTCCTCTTCTTCACAGCCAGTGCTCGCGCTGGTGCGCCGCCTAGCACTATTATGCCTCAAACACAACATCTGGTGCCGTGCCAGATTTACATCGTTTGTAGATGATAAAATTGTTAACTCTTTGTTATCTTCCGATTGGCAGGCCTTCAAAGTCTTCCTTCCCAATGCGCAACCATCGGGCCTACGGTGTCCTCCTTCCCTTGGGCATGGTGGCCAATCACTGATGCCCTTAATCCGTGCTTCAGTGAAACCAGCTACTTGGCAGGTTTACGGTAAGGCGTGGGAGGAGTGGTGCTCGCTAACGCAAGGAAGACCAGTCGATAGGTGCGACCGGGCGAGATGCGACGTGCTAGTAGAACTCTTAGAACGGCTCAAGCGTAGAGGTGCGTCAGGGACATTAGCGCAACATCATCTGTCGGGAATAGCTTTCTTCTTTCAGCTGCTGGGGTGGGTGGACGTAACCAAATATTTTTTCATCAAGCAAGCCGTTAAAGGCTGGAAAAGGCTTCAACCTGGTCAGGAATGCCGCCGCCCAGTCTCTTTAAGGCTACTGCACGACATTATAGCAATTTCTTCATCAGTGTGCAAGTCACAATATGAGGCAACGCTGATATCAGCAGCGTTCACTATCGCCTTCTTCGGGGCGCTTCGCATCAGCGAATTAGTGCCGCTGTCAAAAACAGCATCAGTAGGCGGTTTAATCAACAAAGACCTCATCATATGCAGCGAAGCTCTGCGCATTAGAGTACGGAGATCCAAATGCGACCCCACCGGGAGGGGGACATGGGTGTTGGTCAAGGCATCAGATGGCCCTATATGCCCTGTAAAAATAGTCAAACACTATACGGTAGTAAGACATTCGGGTAGATTTTTTCTTTCACACGCCGACGGGTCCCCTCTTACTAAATATCAGTTTCACGCAATTTTTAAACTGTGCTTAGAGGCAGTAGGCATTGCCCCGAAAGAATATGGGACACATTCCTTCCGAATAGGGGTGGCCACCGAGGCAGCTAGAGCGGGGGTAATGGAAGTAGAGGTGCAGAGAATGGGCTGCTGGAAATCCGCATGCTTTGCCAGATACATAAGACCAGACCTGCTTTAACACATTTTGTCTCTTACAGGCAGCTGTATGCCCACAGTTTGGGTAGTGGGGCATTCTTTTGTCTACTGGGCATGCGAAAGGGCCAAACTGCGGCCGGGCGGAACAAATTTTGGCTTCCCGAAGCTGGAAGTCAACTGGAGAGGCATCAGAGGGCTTCGGTGGCGTCAGATCTTCCCGGAGATGGTCGACATCGCCAAGAGAGCCAAGGGGCCGGTGGTTCTTGTGCTACATGCCAGAGGCAATGATTTGGGCAAGCGGAAAGGGGCCTAGCTATACACAGTAATGTCAATGGACATTGAGCGGTTTGTTTGTTTATTACCGGATATGGTGGTGGTGTGGTCTGAGATAATACCTCGAGTGGTTTGGCACGGAGCCAAGGACGTCAAAGCCATCGATAAATCAAGAAGAAAGATTAACACAAAGATGTCGAAATTTGTGAGAGAAAACTACGGCATTGTGGTTCGCCACCAAGAGCTAGAAGGGAACAATTCAGCCTTGCTAAGACCGGATGGCATCCACTTCACGGACATCGGGCTCGACATATTCTTAGCCGGCTTGCGGGATGGTGTTGAACAGGCTCTAATGATGTTGTGTGGGGGTCGGATTCCTGTGTAAGTCATACACATGATCCTCCGTGGCGGTAGGTAGAGGAGGGCAAAGGTTTGTAACCTCTCATCGGCTTGCTGGCCCAGCGCTCGTCGGCGGGGCCTTCAGCAATGAGTCCGTCGCGAAGTGTAATTACCCTTCTCTACTTTTCAAATAATAAACTGTGACCGACCTGTTCAAACCATCCAGGCTTGTCGGTATTTTTTATTACGAGTGGTGGGATGGGGGAAGGCACTGTTTACGACACACGGGTCTCTGCAGTCTGGTAGGCACGGTACTGTATAAGGTGCGTGCCTCTGACTGCAGAGCCCTTAAGGGATAGCTAGATGGGAAAAACTGTGCAGTGCCCAATTCCCCCCTCCCACTACTCCCCAGGTGATGTCATGGTTGGGACGCCCAGCGGACCAACCGAGGAGAAGAGGGAAGTCTGGCCACACACTCAGGGGTTAAATTCTAGTGCCGGGACCAGTGCCTCCCTCTTTCTCCCCGGCTGACCCTTGGAAGCTGTTGTCCCACCCTTTCTCCCTTATAAACTTGTGAACGTACTGTGCTACTGTTGTTAAAATGTTTTAAATTATTTTAAAAAAAAAATTGAGGTTCTTTTTATATACGTCACATCGGTAGGTAGAGGGGGGCAAAGGTTTGTAACCTCTCATCGGCTTGCTGGTCGGCGGGGCCTTCACCAATGAGTCCGTCGCGAAGTCTAATTGCCCTTCTCTATTTTTCAAATAATAAACTGTGACCGACCTGTTCAACCCATCCAGGCTTGTTGGTATTTTTTATTACGAGTGGTGGGATGGGGGAAGGCACTGTTTACGACACACGGGTCTCTGCAGTCTGCACAGAATGTCAGAATGGGAAATAATGAGAGAGTCATTACACAGTTTTGGGGCCATCATACAATTTGGGAGCCAATATGCTTTGTGTGGACTACTGTGTAGGCCATTATAAATTGTGAGGACTACTGTGGGAGCGATTATACATTGTGGGAGCTAAAGCGAGGGCCATTATACAGTTTGGGGGCAATCATACAATGTGGGTGCCCATATACAGTGAGGAGACTACTGTGAGGGGCACTCACAATGTGTGGGAACTACTGTGGCAGCTATTATGAAGTGTGAGGGCCATTTTACAGTATGGGAGCTACTGTGAGGAGCAATAAAAATTGTGAATGCTATTGTGGAGGCAAATATACAGTGCGGGGGGCATCATGAAGTGTGGAGTATTGTGGGAGTCAATATGCTGTGTTTTGGGGAAGCAGTGGAGACATACCACTAGGGTATTTAAAGCGATGTTTTGCAGAAGTCGGACAGGGTCTGGTCTCTGATACCATGTGTAGCACGCCAGCATATTTATAATTGTGTTCACTTGCTCTTCTACCTTTACAGTCTAATAATTTTCTATATATTGCTGCCAGTGGTGCACAGGTCTATCACAGATCAGGTTTTTTCTGACTAACACAATTATGTGATTTACTATGACTACATATAGACTTTTATTACATACAGTGGGGAAAAAAGTATTTAGTCAGCCACCAATTGTGCAAGTTCTCCTACTTAAAAAGATGAGAGAGGCCTGCAATTGATATCATAGGTAGACCACAACTATTCGAGACAAAATGAGAAAACAAATCCAGAAAATCACCTTGTTGGATTTTCCAAGATTTATTTTGCAAATTAATGTGGAAAATAAGTATTTGGTCATTAACAAAAGATCATCCCAATATTTTGTTATATATCCTTTGTTTGTAATGACAGAGGTCAAACGTTTTCTGTATGTCTTCACAAGGTTGGCACATACTGTTGGTGGTATGTTGGCCCATTCCTCCATGCAGATCTCCTCTAGAGCAGTGATGTTTTGGGCCTGTTGCTGGTTAACACGGACTTTCAACTCCCTCCAAAGGTTTTCTATGGGGTTGAAATCTGGAGACTGGATAGGCCACTCCAGGACCTTTATATGCTTCTTACGAAGCCACTCCTTCAATGCCCTGGCAGTATGCTTGGGATCATTATCATGCTGAAAGACCTATCCATGTTTTATCTTCAATGCCCTTGCAGATGAAAGGAGATTTGCACTCAAAATCTCTCGATACATGGCCCCATTAATTCTTTCATGTACAGGGATCAGTTGTACTGGTCCCTTTGCAGAGAAACAGCCCAAACTCATGATGTTGCTACTCCCATGCTTCACAGTAGGTATGGTGTTCTTTGGATGCAACTCAGCTTTCTGTCTCCTCCAAACACGGCTAGTTTTGTTTCTACCAAACAGTTCTACTTTGGTTTCATCAGACCATATGACATTCTCCCAATATTCTTCTGGATAATCCAAATGCTCTCTGGCAAACTTCAGACAGGCCCAGACATGTACTGGCTTAAGCAGGGGGACACACCTGGCACTGCAGGATCTGAGTCCCTGGTGGCGTAATGTGTTACTGATTGTAGCCTTTGTTACAGTGGTCCCAGCTCTATGCAGGTCATTCACTAGGTCCCCCCGTGTTGTTCTGGGATTTTTGCTCACTGTTCTTGTGGTCATTTTGACTCCACGAGGTGAGATCTTGCGTGTGGCCCCAGATCAAGGGAGATTGCGAGTGGTCTTGTATGTTTTCCATTTTCTTATTATTGCTCCCACAGTTGATTTCATTACACCAAGCTGCTTGCCTATTGCAGATTCAGTCTTCCCAGCCTGGTGCAGGGCTACAATTTTGTTTCTGGTGTCTTTTGACAGCTCTTTGTTCTTCACCATAGTGGAGTTTGGAGTGTGTCTCTTTGAGGTTGTGGATGGGTGTCTTTTATACTGATAACAAGTTTAAACAGGTGCCATTACAACAGGTAATGAGTGGAGGACAGAGGAGAATCTTAAAGAAGTTACAGGTCTTTGAGAGCAAGAAATCTTGCATGTTTTTAGGTGACCAAATACTTATTTTCCACCATATTTTGCAAAATAAGTCTTGCCAAATCAGACAAGGTGATTTTTCTGGATTTGTTTTCTCATTTTGACTCTCATAGTTCTGGTCTACCTATGATGTCAATTACAGGCCTCTCTCATCTTTTTAAGTGGGAGAACTCGCTGACTAAATACTTTTTTCCCACTGTATATGAAATAATTCTCTGTTAAGTTTATTTACATGTATGCCATGCAATACTAGCCTGTCTATCAGCCGTACCCACCAGCCTGTCTATCAGCTGTGTCCGCCTACCTGCCTATCCACTGTCCCAGCCTACACCTGACAGCCCGGTCCCATCTGCTACTCTGGTACCTGTCGTCTTACTCTGCCTGCCTGCAGGACAGCCCAGGAGTAGCACATGGACAACCTCCCTAGTCTCTCCTTGGATCTCAGTATTATATGCTGCTGCTCTATATCCATGGTCACATTGGGTGAGGCTCCCTGTCATGCCCCTCCAGGTCTCTTTTGGGCTCTGGCACAGTGGTGCCACCACCGAGCCCATTTCAGCTTGTACACACTATGGAATTTAATGACTCTTAGGCATCCTCCATCTCGGATCTATACCAGGAGGTCTCCTGCCAGAAGGATCAGCAGGATAAGATTCTATCCTATCTACAGACTGTGAACATCCGCCTTGATACGTTGGCAGTTCTGGTTGCATCTACATCCTCTCAGGCGACAGTCTTCACAACGGTGACTGTTGTGAATTCTGTTCTCGAACTCCCTCCGGTGGTTATGAATGGTACTTCGGCGAGTTCTGTCCATGGACTCCCTCTGGTGGCTGTGAGTGGAGCTGCTGGTTCTGAGGTTCTGTCCTCAGCTGACCTCGTTTAGTCCTAGGCTGGCTGCTCTATTTAACTCCACTTAGATCGTTACTTGATGCCAGCTGTCAATGTCCTAGTACTGGTTCAGTTTGCTCTTGGATCTTTCAGATGACCTGTCTACTCCAGCAAAAGCTAAGTCCCTGCTAGCTTATTTGTTTACCACTGTTTTCTTGTCCAGCTTGCTATCATGATTCTGCCTGGCTAGCTGGAAGCTCTGGGATGCAGAGTGGCACCTTCACGCTGTGAGTCGGTGTGGGGTCTCTTTTGCACACTCTGCGTGGTTTTTTGGTAGTTTTTTATGCTGACCGCAAAGATACCTTTTCTATCCTCAAGTCTGTATAGTTAAGTCTGGCCTCCTTTGCTGAAACCTATTTCATTCCTGTGTTTGTGACTTCCATCTTAACTCACAGTCAATAAGTGTGGGGGGCTGTTGTGAATTAGACTTTTTTGGCTCCCTCTTGTGGTCACTAGTGATATGACTCTGGGATTGTCTTTCCTCAGTTTGGCACCCACCTGGGTCGTTATTCCAGGGGTGTTGCTATATTAACTTCCTGGAGTCTCAGTCCAGTGCCTGGCATCGTTGTAATCAGTTCCTTTCTGTTTGCTCCTGTCTGCTGGTCCTGGATCTTGCAAAATTAAGCTAAGTCCTGCTTCTTTGTTTTTTGGCTATTTGCATTGCTCTTATTTTCTGTCCAGCTTGTACTAAATGTGATTCCTGATTTTGCTGGAAGCTCTAGGGGGCTGGTATTCTCCCCCCCGGGCCGTTAGACAGTTCGGGGGTTCTTGAATATCCAGCGTGGAAATTTTGATAGGGTTTTTGCTGACCGTATAAGTCATCTTACTATATTCTGCTATTAGTCAGTGGGCCTCTCTTTGCTAAATATCTAGTTCATTCTTACGTTTGTCTTTTCTTCTTACCTCACCGTTATTATTTGTTGGGGGCTTCTATCCAACTTTTGGGGTCTTTTCTCTGGAGGCAAGAAAGGTCTATCTTTTCCCTTCTAGGGTTAGTTAGTTCTCCGGCTGGCGCGAGACGTCTAGAACCAACGTAGGCACGTTCCCCGGCTGCTGCTATTTGTGGTGCTAGGATTAGATATACGGTCAGCCCAGTTACCACTGCCCTATGAGCTGTTTTTTTGTGTTTGCAGACTTGGTATTTATTTCTGAGACCCTCTGCCATTGGGGTCATAACAGTATGCCAGGCCAAAGTTGAATGTTTAATGCATTGCAGAAGTGGGATTATAAGAAAGGAAATTCTGAGTTTTTTTTTTTTTTTCTTTCTTCCTCCCCTTTACCTTTGAGTGGCTTGAGCTTGCTGCAGACATGAATGTCCAGACTTTGATTACAAGTGTGGATCAGCTTGCTGCTCGTGTGCAGGGCATACAAGATTTTGTTACCAGTAGTCCAATGTCTGAACCTAAAATACCTATTCCTGAACTGTTCTCTGGAGACCGATTTAAGTTTAGGAATTTCAGGAATAATTGTAAATTGTTTCTATCTCTGAGACCCCGTTCATCTGGAGACTCAGCTCAGCAACTAAAAATTGTTATCTCTTTCTTACGGGGCGACCCTCAGGATTGGGCCTTCTCGCTAGCGCCAGGAGATCCGGCATTGGCAAATATTGATGCGTTTTTTCTGGCGCTCGGATTGCTTTACGAGGAACCCAATCTTGAAATTCAGGCAGAAAAAGCCTTGCTGGCTATTTCTCAGGGCCAGGATGAAGCTGAAGTGTATTGCCAAAAATTTCGGAAATGGTCCGTGCTTACTCAGTGGAATGAGTGTGCACTGGCCGCAAATTTCAGAAATGGCCTTTCTGAAGCCATTAAGAATGTGATGGTGGGTTTCTCCATTCCTACAAGTCTGAATGATTCCATGGCGCTGGCTATTCAAATTGACCGGCGTTTGAGGGAGCGCAAAACTGCTAATCCTCTGGTAGTGTTGTCTGAACAAACACCTGATTTAATGCAATGTGGTAGAATTCAGACTAGAAATGAACGGAAAAATCATAGACGTCAGAATGGGTTGTGTTTTTACTGTGGTGATTCTACACATGTTATATCAGCATGCTCTAAACGCCTAACAAGAGTTGTTAGCCCTGTCGCCATTGGTAATTTGCAACCTAAATTTATTTTGTCTGTGACTTTAATTTGCTCATTGACTTCCTACCCTGTTATGGCATTTGTGGATTCAGGTGCTGCCCTGAGTCTTATGGATCTGTCATTTGCCAAGCGCTGTGGTTTTGTTCTTGAGCCTTTGGTTAATCCTATCCCTCTTAGAGGTATTGATGCTACGCCATTGGCGGAAAATAAACCGCAGTTTTGGACACAGGTAACCATGTGCATGACTCCTGAACATCGGGAGGTGATTCGTTTTCTTGTTCTGCATAAAATGCATGATTTGGTCGTTTTGGGTCTGCCATGGTTACAGACCCATAATCCAGTCTTGGATTGGAAGGCAATGTCTGTGTCAAGTTGGGGCTGTCAGGGAATTCATGGTGATTCCCCACCGGTGTCTATTGCTTCCTCTACTCCTTCGGAAGTTCCTGAGTATTTGTCTGATTATCAGGATGTATTCAGCGAGTCCAGGTCCAGTGCTCTTCCTCCTCATAGGGACTGTGACTGCGCTATAGATTTGATTCCAGGTAGTAAATTTCCTAAGGGAAGATTATTTAATCTGTCTGTACCTGAGCATACCGCAATGCGTTCGTATATCAAGGAATCTCTGGAGAAGGGGCATATCCGTCCATCCTCTTCCCCTCTTGGTGCGGGATTCTTTTTTGTGGCCAAGAAGGACGGATCTTTGAGACCTTGTATTGACTATCGGCTTCTGAATAAGATCACTGTTAAATTTCAGTATCCTTTGCCTCTGTTGTCGGACTTGTTTGCCCGGATTAAAGGTGCCAAGTGGTTCACCAAGATAGATCTTCGTGGTGCGTACAACCTTGTGCGCATTAAGCAAGGAGATGAATGGAAAACTGCATTTAATACGCCCGAAAGTCATTTTGAGTACTTGGTGATGCCTTTTGGGCTCTCTAATGCTCCTTCAGTGTTTCAGTCCTTTATGCATGATATTTTCCGGAAGTATCTGGATAGATTTATGATTGTTTATCTGGATGATATTCTGTTTTTTTCTGATGATTGGGACTCGCATGTAGAGCAGGTCAGGATGGTGTTTCAGGTTTTGCGTGAGAATGCTTTGTTTGTTAAGGGCTCAAAGTGTATCTTTGGAGTACAGAAGGTTCCCTTTTTGGGTTTTATTTTTTCCCCTTCTGCGGTGGAGATGGACCCAGTCAAGGTCCGAGCTATTCATGATTGGACTCAACCTACGTCAGTTAAGAGTCTTCAGAAGTTCTTGGGTTTTGCTAACTTCTACCGTCGTTTTATCGCTAATTTTTCTAGCGTTGTTAAACCTTTGACGGATATGACCAAGAAAGGTTCTGATGTTGCTAACTGGGCTCCTGCAGCCGTGGAGGCTTTCCAGGAGTTGAAGTGCCGGTTTACTTCGGCGCCTGTTTTGTGCCAGCCTGATGTCTCACTTCCCTTTCAGGTTGAAGTGGATGCTTCTGAGATTGGGGCAGGGGCCGTTTTGTCGCAGAGAGGCCCTGGTTGCTCTGTAATGAGACCATGCGCCTTTTTCTCTAGGAAGTTTTCGCCTGCTGAGCGGAATTATGATGTTGGCAATCGGGAGTTGTTGGCCATGAAGTGGGCATTTGAGGAGTGGCGTCATTGGCTCGAGGGTGCTAAGCATCGTGTGGTGGTCTTGACTGATCACAAAAATCTGATGTATCTCGAGTCTGCTAAACGCCTGAATCCTAGACAGGCCCGTTGGTCATTGTTTTAATCCCGTTTTGACTTTGTGGTCTCATATTTACCAGGTTCAAAGAATGTGAAGGCTGATGCTCTTTCAAGGAGCTTTGTGCCTGACTCTCCTGGAGTCGCAGAACCAGTTGGTATTCTCAAAGAGGGAGTAATCTTGTCAGCCATTTCTCCAGATTTGCGACGTGTGTTGCAGAGATTTCAGGCTGGTAGACCTGACTCTTGTCCACCTGACAGACTGTTTGTTCCTGATAAGTGGACCAGCAGAGTCATTTCCGAGGTTCATTCCTCGGTGTTGGCAGGGCATCCGGGAATTTTTGGCACCCGAGATTTGGTGGCTAGGTCGTTTTGGTGGCCTTCCTTGTCACAGGATGTGCGGTCATTTGTGCAGTCCTGTGGGACTTGTGCTCGAGCTAAGCCTTGCTGTTCTCGTGCCAGCGGGTTGCTCTTGCCCTTGCCTGTCCCGAAGAGGCCTTGGACACACATTTCCATGGATTTCATTTCGGATCTTCCGGTGTCTCAAGGAATGTCTGTCATCTGGGTGGTATGTGATCGCTTTTCTAAGATGGTCCATTTGGTATCTTTGCCTAAGCTGCCTTCCTCTTCCGATCTGGTTCCTTTGTTCTTTCAGAATGTGGTTCGTTTGCACGGCATTCCTGAGAATATCGTGTCTGACAGAGGATCCCAGTTTGTTTCCAGGTTCTGGCGATCCTTTTGTGCTAAGATGGGCATTGATTTGTCGTTTTCGTCTGCCTTTCATCCTCAGACTAATGGACAAACGGAGCGAACTAATCAGACTCTGGAGGCTTATTTGAGGTGTTTTGTTTCTGCAGATCAGGATGATTGGGTGACCTTCTTGCCGTTGGCTGAGTTTGCCCTTAATAATCAGGCTAGTTCCGCTACTTTGGTTTCGCCATTTTTCTGCAACTCTGGTTTCCATCCTCGTTTTTCCTCGGGACATGTGGAGTCTTCTGACTGTCCTGGGGTAGATTCTGTGGTGGATAGGTTGCAGCAGATTTGGAATCATGTGGTGGACAACTTAAAGTTCTCACAGGAGAAGGCTCAGCGTTTTGCCAACCGCCGCCGCGGTGTGGGCCCCCGACTTCGTGTTGGGGATTTGGTATGGCTGTCTTCTTGATTTGTTCCTATGAAGGTCTCCTCTCCTAAATTTAAGCCTCGCTTCATCGGTCCTTACAAGATATTGGAAATCCTTAATCCTGTGTCCTTTCGCTTGGACCTTCCGGTGTCGTTTGCCATTCACAACGTGTTCCATAGGTCTTTGTTGCGGTGGTACATTGTACCTGTGGTTCCTTCTGTTGAGCCTCCTGCTCCGGTGTTGGTTGAGGGCGAGTTGGAGTATGTGGTGGAGAAGATCTTGGATTCTCGTCTCTCCAGGCGGAGGCTTCAGTATCTGGTCAAGTGGAAGGGCTATGGTCAGGAGGATAATTCCTGGGTGGTTGCCTCTGATGTGCATGCGGCCGATTTAGTTCGTGCCTTTCACGCTGCTCATCCTGATCGCCCTGGTGGTCTTGGTGAGGGTTCGGTGACCCCTCCTTAAAGGGGGGGTACTGTTGTGAATTAGACTTTTTTGGCTCCCTCTTGTGGTCACTAGTGATATGACTCTGGGATTGTCTTTCCTCAGTTTGGCACCCACCTGGGTCGTTAGTCCAGGGGTGTTGCTATATTAACTTCCTGGAGTCTCAGTCCAGTGCCTGGCATCGTTGTAATCAGTTCCTTTCTGTTTGCTCCTGTCTGCTGGTCCTGGATCTTGCAAAATTAAGCTAAGTCCTGCTTCTTTGTTTTTTGGCTATTTGCATTGCTCTTGTTTTCTGTCCAGCTTGTACTAAATGTGATTCCTGATTTTGCTGGAAGCTCTAGGGGGCTGGTATTCTCCCCCCGGGCCATTAGACGGTTTGGGGGTTCATGAATATCCAGCGTGGAAATTTTGATAGGGTTTTTGCTGACCGTGTAAGTCATCTTACTATATTCTGCTATTAGTCAGTGGGCCTCTCTTTGCTAAATATCTAGTTAATTCTTACGTTTGTCTTTTCTTCTTACCTCACCGTTATTATTTGTTGGGGGCTTCTATCCAACTTTTGGGGTCTTTTCTCTGGAGGCAAGAAAGGTCTATCTTTTCCCTTCAAGGGTTAGTTAGTTCTCCGGCTGGCGCGAGACGTCTAGAACCAACGTAGGCACGTTCCCCGGCTGCTGCTATTTGTGGTGCTAGGATTAGATATACGGTCAGCCCAGTTACCACTGCCCTATGAGCTGTTTTTTTGTGTTTGCAGACTTGGTATTTATTTCTGAGCCCCTCTGCCATTGGGGTCATAACAGGGGGCTGCCTATTTCTTTGGGGAATTTCTCTGAGGCAAGTTAGGCCTTATTTTCTATCTTTAGGGGTAGTTAGCTCTTAGGCTGTGAAGAGGCGTCTAGGCAGAGTCAGGTACGCTCCACGGCTATTTCTAGTTGTTGTGATAGGATTAGGGGTTGCGGTCAGCAGAGCTCCCACTTCCCAGAGCTTGTCCTTTATTACTAGTTTGCTCATCAGGTCATTCCTAGTGCTCCTAACCACCAGGTCATCATAACAGTACAGCTGGCCCGTAAAGTGTTAATGCATCTCAATAGAGGGATAAAGGAAGTTCTGAGACCATTTTTTTTTTCCTCTGCAGCGTGTTTTGTTTTTCTTTTCCCCTAAATCTCTGGGTGGTTCAGGACACAGGTGTAGATATGGACATTCAAGGTCTGTCCTCTTGTGTGGATCAACTCACTGCAAGGGTACAAGGCATTCAAGATTATGTAGTTCAGAACCCGATGTTAGAACCCAGAATTCCAATTCCTGATTTGTTTTCTGGGGATAGATCTAAGTTCCTGAATTTCAAAAATAATTGTAGACTGTTTTTTGCTTTGAAACCCCGCTCCTCTAGTGACCCCATTCAGCAAGTAAAAATCATTATTTCTTTGCTACGTGGCGACCCTCAAGACTGGGCATTTTCCCTTGCGCCAGGAGATCCTGCATTGCGTAATGTAGATGCGTTTTTTCTGGCGCTTGGGTTGCTTTATGATGAACCAGATTCAGTGGATCAGGCAGAGAAAATCTTGCTGGCTGTGTGTCAGGGTCAGGATGAAGCGGAGGTATATTGTCAGAAGTTTAGAAAGTGGTCTGTGCTTACTCAGTGGAATGAGTGTGCCCTGGCGGCAATTTTCAGAAATGGTCTTTCTGAAGCCCTTAAGGATGTTATGGTGGGATTTCCCACGCCTGCTGGTCTGAATGAGTCTATGTCCTTGGCCATTCAGATCGATCGACGCTTACGTGAGCGCAAAACTGTGCACCATTTGGCGGTATCTTCTGAGCAGAGGCCTGAGCCTATGCAATGTGATAGGACCTTGACCAGAGCTGAACGGCAAGAATACAGGCGTCAGAATGGGCTGTGTTTTTACTGTGGTGACTCCACTCATGCTATCTCTGATTGTCCTAAACGCACTAAGCGGTTCGCTAGGTCTGCCACCATTGGTACGGTACAGCCAAAATTTATTTTGTCCGTTACTCTGATTTGCTCTTTGTCGTCCTATTCGGTTATGGCATTTGTGGATTCAGGCGCTGCCCTGAATTTGATGGACTTGGAGTTTGCCAGGCGCTGTGGTTTTTTCTTGGAGCCCTTGCAGTATCCTATTCCATTGAGAGGAATTGATGCTACGCCTTTGGCCAAGAATAAGCCTCAGTACTGGACTCAATTGACCATGTGCATGGCTCCTGCACATCAGGAGGATATTCGCTTTTTGGTGTTGCATAATCTGCATGATGTGGTCGTTTTGGGTTTGCCATGGCTACAGGTCCATAATCCAGTATTGGATTGGAAATCAATGTCTATATCTAGTTGGGGTTGTCAAGGGGTACATGGGGATGTCCCATTGTTGTCAATTTCGTCTTCTCATCCTTCTGAAGTCCCTGAGTTCTTGTCAGATTACCGGGTTGTATTTGATGAGCCCAAATCCAGTGCCCTACCTCCTCATAGGGATTGTGATTGTGCTATTAATTTGATTCCTGGTAGTAAGTTTCCGAAGGGCCGACTGTTCAATTTATCTGTGCCAGAACACGCCGCTATGCGGAGTTATGTAAAGGAGTCCTTGGAGAAAGGGCATATTTGCCCGTCGTCGTCACCGTTGGGAGCAGGGTTCTTTTTTGTGGCCAAGAAGGATGGTTCTCTGAGACCTTGTATAGATTACCGCCTTCTCAATAAAATCACCGTCAAATTTCAGTACCCTTTGCCGCTACTGTCTGATTTGTTTGCTCGGATTAAGGGGGCTAGCTGGTTCACCAAGATAGATCTTCGAGGGGCGTATAATCTTGTGCGTATTAAACAGGGCAATGAATGGAAAACAGCATTTAATACGCCCGAGGGCCATTTTGAGTACCTGGTGATGCCATTCGGGCTTTCTAATGCTCCATCTGTGTTTCAGTCCTTTATGCATGACATCTTCCGAAAGTACCTGGATAGATTCATGATTGTATATTTGGATGATATTTTGGTCTTTTCGGACGATTGGGAGTCTCATGTGAAGCAGGTCAGAATAGTGTTCCAGGTCCTTCGTGCTAATTCCTTGTTTGTGAAGGGGTCTAAATGTCTCTTTGGAGTTCAGAAGGTTTCATTTTTGGGCTTCATTTTTTCCCCTTCTACTATCGAGATGGACCCTGTTAAAGTTCAGGCCATTTATGATTGGACTCAGCCTACTTCTGTGAAGAGCCTTCAGAAATTCCTGGGCTTTGCTAATTTTTACCGTCGCTTCATCGCTAATTTTTCTAGTGTTGTTAAACCATTGACTGATTTAACCAAGAAAGGTGCGGATGTGGTCAATTGGTCCTCTGCGGCCGTTGAGGCTTTTCAGGAGTTAAAGCGTCGTTTTTCTTCTGCCCCTGTGTTGTGTCAGCCAGATGTTTCGCTCCCGTTTCCGGTCGAGGTGTATGCTTCTGAGATTGGAGCAGGGGCTGTTCTATCTCAAAGAAGTTCTGATGGCTCGGTGATGAAACCATGTGCTTTCTTTTCTAGAAAGTTTTCGCCTGCTGAGCGCAATTATGATGTGGGCAATCGAGAGTTGTTGGCTATGAAGTGGGCATTCGAGGAGTGGCGACATTGGCTTGAAGGAGCCAAGCATCGTGTGGTGGTCTTGACGGATCCCAAGAATCTGACTTATCTCGAGTCTGCCAAGCGGTTGAATCCTAGACAGGCTCGATGGTCGCTGTTTTTCTCCCGCTTCGATTTTGTGGTTTCGTACCTTCCGGGTTCTAAAAATGTGAAGGCTGATGCCCTTTCAAGGAGTTTTGTGCCTGATTCTCCGGGAGTTCCTGGGACGGCTGGTATTCCCAAAGAGGGGGTAATTTTGTCTGCCATCTCCCCTGATTTGCGGCGGGTGCTACAGGAGTTTCAGGCTGATAGACCTGACCGTTGCCCAGCAGAGAATCTGTTTGTCCCTGATAGATGGACTAGTAGAGTTATCTCTGAGGTTCATTGTTCGTTGTTGGCTGGTCATCCTGGAATCTTTGTTACCAGGGATTTGGTGGCTAGATCCTTTTGGTGGCCTTCCTTGTCACGGGATGTGCGTTCTTTTGTGCAGTCCTGTGGGACTTGTGCTCGGGCTAAGCCCTGCTGTTCTCGTGCCAGTGGGTTGCTTTTGCCCTTGCCGGTCCCGAAAAGGCCCTGGACGCATATTTCCATGGATTTTATTTCAGATCTCCCTGTCTCTCAAAGGATGTCGGTTATCTGGGTGGTTTGTGATCGCTTCTCTAAGATGGTTCATTTGGTGCCTTTGCCTAAGTTGCCTTCCTCCTCTGATTTGGTTCCGTTGTTTTTCCAGCACGTGGTTAGTTTACATGGCATTCCGGAGAACATCGTGTCGGACAGAGGTTCCCAGTTTGTTTCGAGGTTTTGGCGGTCCTTTTGTGCTAAGATGGGCATTGATTTGTCTTTTTCTTTGGCTTTCCATCGTCACACAAATGGCCAAACCGAACGAACCAAGCAGACTTTGGAGACATATCTGAGATGCTTTGTTTCTGCTGATCAGGATGATTGGGTGTCCTTCTTGCCTTTGGCAGAGTTCGCCCTTAATAATCGGGCCAGCTCGGCCACTTTGGTTTCGGCTTTTTTCTGTAATTCTGGTTTCCACCCTCGTTTTTCTTCAGGACAGGTTGAGTCTTCGGACTGCCCTGGTGTGGATTCTGTGGTGGACAGGTTGCAGCAGATTTGGACTCACGTGGTGGACAATTTGACATTGTCCCAGGAGAAGGCTCAACGTTTTGCTAACCGCCGTCGCTGTGTTGGTCCCCGACTTCGTGTTGGGGATTTGGTTTGGTTATCGTCTCGTTATGTTCCTATGAAGGTTTCGTCTCCTAAGTTTAAGCCTCGGTTCATTGGTCCTTATAAGATTTCTGAAATTCTTAATCCTGTGTCGTTTCGTTTGGACCTTCCAGCTTCTTTCGCCATCCATAATGTGTTCCATAGGTCGTTATTGCGGAGATATGTGTCTCCTATGGTTCCCTCCGTCGACCCTCCTGCCCCGGTGTTGGTTGAGAGGGAGTTGGAGTATGTGGTGGAGAAGATTTTGGATTCTCGTATTTCGAGACGGAAACTTCAGTACCTGGTCAAGTGGAAAGGTTATGGTCAGGAGGATAATTCTTGGGTGGTTGCCTCTGATGTTCATGCTGCCGATCTTGTTCGTGCCTTTCATTTGGCTCGTCCTGATTGGCCTGGGGGCTCTGGTGAGGGTTCGGTGACCCCTCCTCATGGGGGGGGTACTGTTGTGAATTCTGTTCTCGAACTCCCTCCAGTGGTTATGAATGGTACTTCGGTGAGTTCTGTCCATGGACTCCCTCTGGTGGCTGTGAGTGGAGCTGCTGGTTCTGAGGTTCTGTCCTCAGCTGACCTCGTTTAGTCCTAGGCTGGCTGCTCTATTTAACTCCACTTAGATCGTTACTTGATGCCAGCTGTCAATGTCCTAGTACTGGTTCAGTTTGCTCTTGGATCTTTCAGATGACCTGTCTACTCCAGCAAATGCTAAGTCCCTGCTAGCTTATTTGTTTACCACTGTTTTCTTGTCCAGCTTGCTATCATGATTCTGCCTGGCTAGCTGGAAGCTCTGGGATGCAGAGTGGCACCTCCACGCTGTGAGTCGGTGTGGGGTCTCTTTTGCACACTCTGCGTGGTTTTTTGGTAGTTTTTTATGCTGACTGCAAAGATACCTTTTCTATCCTCAAGTCTGTTTAGTTAAGTCTGGCCTCCTTTGCTGAAACCTATTTCATTCCTGTGTTTGTGACTTCCATCTTAACTCACAGTCAATACGTGTGGGGGGCTGCCTATTTCTTTGGGGAATTTCTCTGAGGCAAGTTAGGCCTTATTTTCTATCTTTAGGGGTAGTTAGCTCTTAGGCTGTGAAGAGGCGTCTAGGCAGAGTCAGGTACGCTCCACGGCTATTTCTAGTTGTTGTGATAGGATTAGGGGTTGCGGTCAGCAGAGCTCCCACTTCCCAGAGCTTGTCCTGTATTACTAGTTTGCTCATCAGGTCATTCCTAGTGCTCCTAACCACCAGGTCATCATAACAGGTGACCCATCAGGCCGCCAGATACATACCTGGTTCAGGACCTCTTTTGTCGGAACCCCCACAATAAAGCGGAGATCCCACCCTGTCGGGGTTCATTGACCAGTGTACAGTGCATTTCAAAGTTCTGGTTCATCAGTTTTCCTCAGACCGAGCCAAAGTGGCCATCATCATGTCCCATCTATCTGGTGAAACTCTGGCTTTGATAAATACTCTTTGGGAGAGTGGGGATCTGGTGGTGTTGAATCTCCAGTGCCTCCTAAAACCCTTTTGTAAAGTTTTCGACAAGCCTGGCTGCGTTTCTTCTGAGGCTGCTTCTCTACTCAAGTTAGGGTACCGTCTCACAGTGGCACTTTGGTCGCTACGACGGCACGATCCATGACGTTCCAGCGATATACATACGATCTCGCTGTGTCTGACACGCTACTGCGATCAGGGACCCCGCTGAGAATCGTACGTCGTAGCAGATCGTTTGAAACTTTCTTTCGTCGCTGGATCACCCGCTGTCATCGCTGGATCGGTGTGTGTGACACCGATCCAGCGATGTGTTCGCTTGTAACCAGGGTAAATATCGGGTTACTAAGTGCAGGGCCACGCTTAGTAACCCGATGTTTACCCTGGTTACCATTGTAAATGTAAAAAAAAAAAAACACTACATACTCACCTTCTGATGTCTGTCACGTCCCTCGCCGTCAGCTTCCCGCACTGACTGTGAGCGCCGGCCGTAAAGTAAAAACAGAGCACAGCGGTGACGTCACCGCTGCGCTGTGCTTTACGGCCGGCACTGACACAGTCAGTGCGGGAAGCTGACGGCGAGGGACGTGGCAGACACCGGAATGTAAGTATGTAGTGTTTTTATTTTTTTACATTTACAATGGTAACCAGGGTAAACATCGGGTTACTAAGCACGGCCCTGCGCTTAGTAACCCGATGTTTACCCTGGATACCCAGGGACTTCGGCATCGTTGGTCGCTGGAGAGCTGCCTGTGTGACATCTCTCCAGCGACCACACAACGACTTACCAACGATCACGGCCAGGTCGTATCGCTGGTCGTGATCATTGGTAAATCGTTTATTGTAACGGTACCCTTACACCAGGATAATCTCTCCATATGCAGTCTGTTATCTTATATTGTCATCTGAATTGGCTTGGAATAATGAGGCTTTGGTGGCAACCTTCTGGGAGGGCCTTGCCAGGCGAATCAAGGTTGAACTCTCAGGTTGGTAGATACATACCTTCCGGGATCTTCTCTACATATGTGTGGTTTTGTACTTGGATGATATCTTGGTATTCTCCCTGGATTTGCTCACACAATGCTGAGATGTCCGTCAATTTCTGCAGAGGCTTAGGAAAAACTGTCTGTACGCCAAGTTTCAGAAATGCGTTTTTGAGCAGACCTCTTTGCCGTTTCTTGGATATATAATCTCCTAGACTGGCCTGAAGATGGATCCTGAAAAAGTATCCGCCATTTTAAAGTGGCCTCAGCCTGATGGTCTAAAGTCCATTCAGCAGTTTTTCGGCTTTGTGAACTACTATTTTCAGCTCATACCTCATTTCTCCTCCCGAACATCTCCCATTTCAGCTCTGACCAACAATGGGGCCAATCCAGAGGTATGGACTCCCAAGAACGAGAATTCCTTTATGTTTTTAAAAGAGGTTTTCTCGGCACCTTCTGTGCTGCATCGTCTGGACAATAACAAACAGTTCTTTCAGGAGGTGAATGCTTCCTCTTCTGGCGCCAGAGTATTTCTTACCCAGAAGTCTTCCTCCTGCTGCATGGTGACCTGCGCCTTCTTTTCCAAGATTTTCTCCACTGCTGAATGCCATTATTCTATTGGAGATCATGAACTGTTTACTGTAAAACTGGTTTTGAAAGAATAGTGCTGCTTGCTTGATGGAGCTATGCATCCGATGGTTATATACACTGACCACAAGAACTTGGCATATCTGCAATCTGTACAGCGACTTAATCCATGACAAGCCCAATGGTCTCTGTTTACTGTCTTAAAATTTTCTCTCCATTTTTGTGCGTCAGATAAAAATGTTAAGGTGGATTCCCTCTCCAGATCATTTCGGTCTTCCAACCAAGAGGAAGAGCCCCAACACAACATCGAGCCCTCCAAGATTACGGTTGCTCCATTAGATTTGTCCCAGCACCCTTCCGATAAGACTTATGTGGCCGAACCTGATAGGAATCGGATTCTTCAGTGGGGTCATTCGTCTAAGGTGTCTGGGCATGCTGGTCAGAAAAAAACTGTTCTCCTCATCTCTCGACATTATTGGTGGCCTACCTTGCGCAAGGATGTTGCAGATTTTGTCTTGGCCTGTCTTTCTTGTGCTCAGAACAAGACCCAGAGAAAGCTTCCTTCTGATTGTTTACTTCCTTTTGCCTGTACGATCTGCACACTAGTTGCATATTGCCATCGACTTCACCAATCTCCCTCTGTCAGTTGGTTGTACCGTTATCTGGGTGGCTGTGGATCGTTTTTCCAAGATGGCCCATTTCATCATACTCTCGGGTCTCCCACCTGTTCCTGTACTGGCAGAGAAGTTAATTCAACAGGTTTTCTGCCTTCATGGTCTTCTGCTCCATATCGTCTTGGATAGAGGCATCCAGTTTTTTTCCTGCTTTTGGAAGACCACCTGTAAACTGCTGAATGTCTCCCCGGATTTTTCTTTGTTCTACCATCCTTAGTCCAATGGTCATGTGGAGCAAGTCAATCGAATCCTAACCAATTTCCTACAGCACTTCTTCAATGCAGACCACAGTGACTGGTCCAAACTGCTGCCATGGGCCCATTTTTTGGATAAAAGTCATGTGAGTGAATCTTCTGCTAAAACTCATTTTTTTGTAGTGTATGGACAAAACCCCAATATCCTGTTTCGTATTTCCACTACCTCTCATATACCTGCTGCTGAATACCTTGTCAAAGCTTTTTCTGAGATCTGGGAAGACACCAGGACCACAATATTGAAGTCCTTGGAGCAGATGAAGGGACATGCGGACAAGAGACGTCTGTATCCTCCTCAGTTCCATCCTTGGGACAGGGTCTGGCTATCATCTAAGTATGTCCATCTCACAGCACTCTCCTAAAAATTGGGTCCTCGCTTCATCAGTACATTTGAAGTTCTGAGACAGATCAAGCTCAAACATCTTGGCTCCTTACAAATTCCCAATTCTTTTCATGTGTTTCCTCTCAAACCTGCTGTCCTCAGTCTTTTTTAGAGATTCTACAATCACTCCTACTCCATTCAGCACTGACAAAGTTTTTGAGCTTAAGAACATTCTGGCTACCAAGAGGGTAAGAGGTAAAACCTTTTTACTTCTTGATTGGAAGTGGTTTGGCCTGGAGGAGAGGTCCTGGAAGCCCAGGGAGAATAACCACGCCCCTGTCCTTCTGGAGAGGTTCCTTGCAGGCTTGAAAAAGAGAGGGCGTAAAAGGAGGGATACTGTAATGCTTGTGTCTCTACATTCAGTTCCCCAGCAGAGGCACCAACATTCTCACCGCCGCCACCCTGCACCACCCATCTTGTCTCTGGCGCCTCTATTATCCTTTTCTCTCCCCAGCAGAGGCACTGAAATATTCACCTCTGTGGTCCTGTGCCCCTTCCTCATTCTCCTGCAACTGCCCGGGTCTGTGCACTGCTCACAGATAGCCGGGCACAGTGTTTGGTGTGCATGCGTGGTCCCAGCTTCTTAAAGGGACAGTATTTGCCATTCTAAAGTTTCTCTTTTCTGGGAAACACTTATTATTTAATGCACCTCCATCAGGTGTGAGGTGTTTATGCAATGTTGCAAGTGTGTGCTTAAACATCCTTCTCAGTTCTCAGGCCCCGGCGCTTGTATTTCCAAATACCAGCCTGTCTATCAGCCATGCCTGCCATCCTCTCTATCAGCCATGTCTGCCTACCTGCCTATCGACCAACCCAACCTGTACCTGTCAATGCCCATCTTCTCACCAGCATCTGTGGGACCTGTAGTCTTCTTACCTGCATGTATTGGATATTCCCTCAGGTCACCCCAGGTACCCATCCCTAGGGGTCAGCTGCCACCTGGAGTAGCAATTGGACCCCTTCCCTAGTCTCTCCTTGGATCTTGGTATAGTATGCTGCTGTGTATTCATGGTCAGATTGGATGAGGCTCCTAGTCACGCCTCTCCAGGTTTTTCTTGGGCTCTGACACAATGGTTTCACCACACCGCCCGTTACAGTGTGTATAGTGGAGATCTGTCAGTTTTATACTGTATATAGTGGCCCTGTGGCCCCATAATGCTGTGTATAGGGTGTAGTGCAGTGGTATCCATGCTGTGCAGTGATGAGTCAGGGACCCAGGAAAGTTCAAAAACAAAAAGCTCTTTGATACTCAACTCACATAAACACAGCACACGATATCCTCCGGATCATGGCCGGGAACCCTATCCTCTGGTTTGCAGTCAATAAACACACCTATCCACCTCTAAGACCAGTTGCCGTTGGCGGCTGCACCGCCGTGTATGCTATGGATGCCAGGCCTCTCAGCTCCCTTGGCAGTTTGGCTCCAATTGCCTGTGTTGCCTCACAATGGTGGAGCTCTGCAGAGCCTTCTGCTCTGTACTCCAGCAAACACAAGACTGACTCTTACCCTGACACACCCAACCGTTTACTGCAGGTATTTTAACTGGAATCTGTGGCCTTGGTCACATAGAAAACCCAGCCCAGAAATGAAATGGACTGCAGCACTATCATCCTGTAGTCTGTTTCAAAGTACAAAAGCCCAAAGCAGATTTTCTTAAATCTGCCTTGGACAAATAGTTTACCCAAGACTAACACTTTTTATTCTGCATTGCAATCACAGCTATGCCTGTGACTGCCAAGCACTCCCATGGCTTCAATACGCCACTGTGGGCATCCTGGAGGGAACACACATTGACCTCTATACAGTATGTGACACGGTCACTGACTCACAAGGGGAACTGTGGGATCATCATATTGTGTACAGGGAGCTGTACATTGGGGAACTCAGGCTACATTATTAAATGTTGAGTGGGCGTTTCAGCATTGTTGGTATTAGTGCTCTCATTATTGTGACCATCAAAGTGGCACATGGGGTATTATTACTTTCTAGTGACAAAATTTGGAGGGCACATGGATAGGACATTAATATTTTTTATGGGACAGTTTTACCATGTAGAAAGAGCATATAGGAATCAATATTACTATGTAAGGGGCACAGTGGAGTCATTACTATGTGTGACACTAAGCGGAGTGCTGGTATTGTTCCAAAACGCAAACCCCTAGCTACGCATCTGGTTGAATCAAAGGTCAAAAGCAATGTTTGACTTTCATTGATCTGTATTCAGTAATTTTATATTAAAATTTACTTTTGTCAATTTCAAGTTATTTCAGTGACCATTATAGGTTTTTTTTACTTTACCAGAAGGGTACCAATAATTAGCTCCATGTGTGTGTAATTTTTATTAAAGCTCTTAATTCAAATGTTGTATGTATGTGTACTATTAAAGATAAATGTTGACATGAATTTATATGTTGTCATTATTATATTGTTGATATAGTTTTGTCTCTTAGGTGGTCATACAAAAAAACATACTTTCCTATAGCTATATCAGCCAGATAGGTTGTTTTTTTCAGCATTAAAGCTGCTATAGAAAGCATAAAAGGACATTTTAACAACGTATATAATTACAGTACGATGGTAAAGGTTACAGGGAAATGCAAATAAATCAATTTGCTTGTTACGTTTTCTATTCTGATAGTGCTGTTTTGTAATAAATTATATGGTGTATGTTCTCTTAATTATTTTCTAAATAACATTTCAAGAAGCATTAATCGCTGAACTATAATTATGAGAGAAGACAGTTGAAGAGAAAACAACGTATGCAAGCAATTAAACCTGAAAATGCCAATCATTTGGTCTTATTGGGATTTTTCAGAACATGTCATTAGCAGAGGATCAATTCAATGAAACAAGTAATCAAAAAAACAATTAAAAAAACAGCAATTTCCCAGCACTTTGTTTAGTTTGAATGGTTAGGTCACAGACAAGTAAGTTCCTAGTGATGATATACAGCTTGCAAGAGCACAATGATGTTAAATGCAAAGACCTGTTTGTAATGTAATATTAGCATGTATAATCACTGCACTCGTACAAATTGAGTACGAATTTTGCTTCAAGTGAAAAATTTAATGCAGGTGGCAGGTGAACTGACAGGCAAATTAACGTTTCGGCCAGGTAATGGCCTTGATCACAATTCCGCTGCAAAAGATAAAAAAAACTACAATAAATGAAAAAATACAGTAGATAAAACATCAAATAATATACATATTTACATATATACAATATCGAAAACATGACCTGAAAAAGGAAAAAAACATTTTTGAAAATAATTTTTCCAAATATAGGCGCATAGGTGCATGTTACCAAGAAGGATATGTTTCTTTTATATACATATATGAAGTATACAGACATCAATGGTAAAAGACCAGGCAATATTGGCAAGGTATTATACGCGTATAAAAAATATCAAAGAGAATGGTAAGAAGTCAAAAAGTAAACATACCCCTTGGAAACATTTCTCTAGGTTAGAACATGAAATGTCAATTTGGATGGTTGGAGTAACAGTGAATGGACAAAATCCTGTTGAGATTGATAGAAAACAGTGAGATAACGTCTTGAACATGTCTTAGTCAATAACCGGTAGTCCACAGTGATGTATGAGTTTAAAGTATAATAGAGTGGATGTCAGGGAGGAAAGTAGTTTATTGTATACCACAACCGTTTATCAAGGAAGAAAAAAAAAATGTTTATATTTACCAAAATAGGGGAAGTTATGCACAAGGGTCAAAAAATGACGCCACGCTGATTATATATGTCTATAAGACTGTAACTGAAAACAGGAGATATATAATGATAGTGGATACAGTGGAGAATAATCATGTTCAAACTATGCTTGGCTCACTTCGGTAAGTTGTAAAGTTGTGCATGCAGACACGAATGTGTCTTAGGCCGGTTTCACACGTCAGTGGCTCCAGTACGTGAGGTGACAGTTTCCTCACGTACCGGAGCCACTGACACAAGTAGACACATTGAAATCAATGCATCAGTGCAGATGTCATTGATTTTTTGCGGACCGTGTCTCCGTGTGCCAAACACAGAGACATGTCAGTGTTCGTGGGAGCGCACGGATTACACGGACCCATTAAAGTCAATGGGTCCGTGTAAAACATGTACCACACACGGACGTTGTCCGTGTGCAGTCCGTGTGCTGTGCAGGAGACAGCGCTACAGTAAGCGCTGTCCCCCCACATGGTGCTGAAGCTGCCATTCATATCTTCTCTGCAGCAGCATTTGCTGTAGAGAAGATATGAATAATCCTTTTTTTTTGTTTGTTTCTCGTGTTTAACATATAGATCCATGTCACCACCCCCTCCCACCCCCTGTGTGGCCGCCCGCTGTTATTAAAATACTCACCCGCCTCCCTCGCAGTGTCCTGTCCTGGCCGCAGCTTCTCCTGTATGCGGTCACGTGGGGCCGCCCATTACAGAAATGAATATGCGGCTCCACCCCTATGGGAGGTGGAGCCGCATATTCATGACTGTAATCGGTGGCCCCACGTGACCGCTCATACAGTAGAAGTTGCGGCCAGGACAGGACACTGCGAGGGAGGCGGGTGAGTATTTTAATAACAGCGGGCGGGCATACAGGGGGTGGGAGGGGGGTGGGGACAGGGATCTTTATGTTAAACACGAGAAACAAACAAAAAAAAGGATTATTCATATCTTCTCTACAGAAAACGCTGCTGCAGAGAAGATATGAATGGCGGCTTCAGCACCACGTGGGGGGGACAACGCTTATCTCTAGCGCTGTCTCCTGCACGGTGCGTGTGGTACCCAGTTGCCACACTGATGTGCCAAAGAAACGCACGGGCACACGGACACGGATAATTCTGGTACCGATTTTTCCAGTACCGGAATTATCTGGACGTGTGGGACAGGCCTTAGGAACAGCTGGATAGCGTTGCAGCAGAAGATGACACCACTGGCTATTTAGCGAATGCTGGCACTTATTGTGTCTGAAAACAAATTCAGACAAAACAGCTCGGTGCTGTAATATAGGTTAGGGAGCCGGCTGATGAACAAACACCATTAGTGTATGTAGGTATAAGAAAATGCAGGATTACTTATCTTTTAGGGTGTTAGTCTGCTCACATCCAATGGCGATAGCGCAGTTGTGGACAGAGGTGCAGTGATACCCCAGGAGCGTATAAGAGAGACTCAGCTGCAGGAGCCGGCATTGGTGGACAAGTGGGAGACGCTGGTACACGTGTGTCAGAGCGCGGGGTAACTAAGGCAGCGAGGGCTGTGCTGCCATAAAAGGCCCTGGTTGGTCATGTGACTGGAAGTGGCGTCAGTGGGTTTGTTAGAGGGAACCTGTCACCCCGTTTTTTCCGTATGAGATAAAAATACTGTTAAATAGGGCCTGAGCTGTGCATTACAATAGTGTATTTTGTGGACCCCGATTCCCCACCTATGCTGCCGAAATACGTTACCAAAGTAGCCGTTTTTGCCTGTCAATCAGGCTAGTCTGGTCAGATGGGCGTGGTGTCTTCCCCCAGATCTTGCTTATTTTTCCGTTGGTGGCGTAGTGGTTTGCGCATGCCCAAGTCCAGAATCCACTGCACAGGGGAGGGAAAAGAGTGCGATCTGCGCTATTCCCCTGGTGATCAGTGGGGGCGGCCATCTTCCTGTGGCCGCGCGTGCGCAGATGGAGCGTTCTGCTGCCCGGGGCTTCAGGAAAATGGCCGCAGGATGCCGCGCGTGCGCAGATGGAGATCGCGGCGGCCATTTTCCTGAAGCCGAGATGCGAACTCTGCTTTAAGAAAATGGCCGCCGCGATCTCCATCTGCGCACGCGCGGCATCCCACGGCCATTTTCCTGAAGCCCCGGGCAGCAGAGCGCTCCATCTGTGCACGCACGGCCACAGGAAAAAACGGGGTGACAGGTTCCCTTTAATCCACTGGTGTGTCATAGGGCAGCGTGTTACTAGGTTGTCATAGAGATGGTCATGTTACCAGGGGCGGAGCCCGCACAGTGGATAGAGAGATATGCTAAAAGAATGTGTGTAACTTGTATGGTATGCGGTTATGTCGAGGCCGTCATGTACAATACACAAATTCAGATGTTAATATCTTATGGAGAACATGCCCCAAAATGATAGGGGAGTATCATAATAGATTGATAATATAAAGAGATATACATTTATGAAATGCAATGATAGAAAGAGGAATAATCATATGGAAACTATTGATAAATATGCAAATCAAGTAGGAGTCCAAACTAAAAACGGGGTTGATGTAAATAGAATTGAAAATAAATGTATATAAAGGTAACAAAACAAAGGGGGAAATTAAATGAGAAAATAATAGTAAAAAAGTGAAAAAAAATAAATGAAAAAAAAAGAAAAAAATGAAAAAAATAAAATAAAAATATAAAAATTAAAGTAAAAATAATGAGAACCCAGTGGGGGTGTGAGTCTTACCATCTCAAGTATGTAAAGTTGCCGTAAGTTACGCAACTCACCACGCGACTCCTGTTGCCCTCCATGTGGGCGGACACACTCAGGATTCCTCTTTGCATCCAGGCTTTTTTGAAAACTCTGTTGAAACCATTTTGACAGGATATACATATTTCCCAGTATACCAGTATAATTGTTCTGATGAAGGTCCGGATGTGGACCGAAAACGTTCAGCTTTTGTCTCTATGGATGCACATTGAATAAATATCTATCCTCGCTAAAGTTCTTTTTGAGTGTCAAGTTTCTCTATTGTTTGGATTACTGACAGAGGAAGTCCCCCGGGCTATCTTAGGCCTCTTTCACACTAGCGTTGTGTGACGTCCGTCACAATGCGTCGTTTTGGTTAAAAAACGGATCCTGTAAATGTGCCCGCAGGATGCGTTTTTTGCCCATAGACTTGTATTGCTGACGGATCGCGATGTATGGCCATAAGTTGCGTCCGTCGTGCACTGGATCCACCGTGTTTTGGCGGACCGTCGGCACGAAAAAACGTTCAAGGGAATGTTTTTTCGCACATCGGATCCGTCATTTCCAACCGCGCATGCACGGCCGGAACTCTGCCCCCTCCTCCCCGGACTTTAGAATGGGCAGCAGATGCATTGAAAAACTGCATCCGCTGCCCACATTGTGCCGCAATTTCACAACGTGCGTCGGTATGTCGGGCCGATGGTTTGCTCCGGCCCCGTACCGATGCAAGTGTGAAAGAGGCCTTAACTGTCTCAGCCATTTCCCTCTGCATCTGCTACTGGGAAGTTAGGTTAGCCACTTGGTCCACCAGAGTATGGAGCGGATCCATACCAGAGAAAGGAAACATCAGGTACTACAAGGTCATGATTACCTATTTAATATAGCAAACATTCTTACAAACATAGGACTGTAATATAGATAGTGACTCACCAACTTTGCTTAGAGCAGGCTGCTTACAATGAGCATGCAGAAAAATGAGTGATCTGGTTTCTCCTCAGGAACATACAGGAACAATGGCTGCTGTGCCTTTCACAGTGTCATTATAAGACCACAATGCAACAGGAACAATCCCACAATGCCCTAGGAAGTTCCCATAATACATTGCAAACTAAACTAGAATGAATACATTAAACCGCCAGCAGACGATGCTGTTACCTTACAATATAAAAATATAGGAAGGATTAATTTAAACAGAAAATACAATGTCTGTAATAACTGAGACAAAAACGACTACTCTAGACAGCAATTATATTGCTGGACAGAGCACTCCCCGCTTGACGTCAGCTGACTGTTTATTGGATGAGAACAGCAGAACGAGTTCCCCTACTGGCCTGAGGAACAATTTGGTCTTGCCTTGTTTCCCTATTTTTACTTCTACCTTACGTACAATTCTGTCCTTACTCTCTGTGTGCCAGCGCAGAATGGTATGAGACCGAGGTCACTGGAGAAAAGTGCTTTTCTCCAGTGACCTCGGTCGCATACCGTTATGCACTGGCACACACAGGACATTCCTGAGCATCCAGGCAACCTAAAAACCATTGGATCTGCAAACGGCAGGACATTGATAAATTACGACTATACCAGTTAAATTGTTCTGATGAAGGTCCGGATGTGGACCGAAAACGTTCAACCTTTTTGCTTTATGGATGCACAATAAACAATTTGTCTTTTCAAGCCACAATACCATTTGAGTGCCAAGTTTTTTTCTATTTTTGGACTGTTTCGGGCTGGATGCCCTACTTGAGCACCTCCCATCCTATTTTGTATGAGTGCCGTGTTTTCACTACCTCGTCAAGCATTCATGCGTCAGTCTTGCAGATCCTTCTTGTAAGAAGATTGAATCAATGATTCTCCTTGCGACACCTATCATTCTCTCCCATACACCTCCCATGTGTATTATTGAAGCAAGCATATTCAATACATATATATAAAAAATTATTTACCAAAATAATGATGGGTTATGAATATGCATCCAGGACCATAAGGGGCCAGCTGCCAAACAAAAGTCAAACCACAGAAAAAAAACCAAGCAACCATGAAGTCCCATAAAAAAATATAAATCTTTATTTAGAAAATATAAAACCACCAGAACAAGTACAGTGATGCATGATGGGGGAGCAGACATGTATTCCCAATGGCTATGCTTAAACAGGCTAGGGCACCCACACATAACCTGCCCAAATTCAGCAATGTGCCATTATATTAAAAAGCTCCCAGCTGCTAGAATAAATAATCATGGAACAGTGCCTTTAGCATTAGAAAACTAGTAATAAATAGCAGCTCGATTAGAGCACATACCTGATGTCTACGTATTAGGCAGAATGTGCGGGTGACCGGACGCGAACCCCTTTGACGCGCATTTCGGAGCAAGCAGCTCCTTCCTCAGGGGGTAGGTATGGTGACTCCGGTGTGTGTATTTATACACAACACCAGCTGGAAATGTGCGACCCCCTCGCGCGCCGCAGCAGAATGCCGAGCGGCATATACGATCCCCAACATGGCCGCAGGCTATGGAAACACGTGGGGCCCCACATGATGAAACGCCGGACAGGAAGAAGGAGACCGCACACCGCTCGGCATACCGGCGCATGCGCGCAAGATAGGGAACGCTGGTCAGCCATATTAAAAAAGGGCATAACTGATGGCAAACACCACCGAACAAGCAGCACAAGAACAAAAACAATATAACCAACTAATAAACAAGCGCACAAACACCAATGTATACAATATTACCAATAAAAATATATATATACATGTATCTCCATATAACAAGGATCGGTGTAAAATCCACAATAATATAGATATATAATCATATGCGTGGGATACATACATACAACATATCATGAATGAATGTCAACAAACAATAAACATCAATGCCGAAGGAGACATTGGTGGAGTGCATTATAGCTTTATCTGTATTAGGTATCAACTAAAAGAGAAACAACAGTAAAACATGTGATAGTAAAAATACCACTACCTTGTTATCCCCATGACTATTACCAAAGAAGACGAATTACATTATATATCTGAAAAAAGTCATACACATAAATATATAGTAGCATTTATACGCCATATGATCACACAAACAAAGACGTCCAAATTTATAAATGTAGCCCAAGATGATATTCCAGATGAAGAGTAGTTTATTAACTTGCTGACACGCTTGCATTCCGGGAATAGCCGAAAGTTCCACTAGAGCTTCAATATTCATTAGGCGATCCAAAAATGGCATAATAATACTATATAACAAAAGAAGCAGAAAATAGTAAAAACCACAATAATAAAAAAAATATATATATATATATGAACAAATAAAAACAAGCACAGCCAGAGAGACCAACCACAGAGCGTGATGCGCAACACAGACATGGATCACAAAAATGGGGCAAAAGAAATATTTTCATTCAACCCATCAGGGTGAATGGTGCGCAGAGTCCATATCCACCTTGTTTCCAATTGCGCAAAGCGCTTGGATAAACCACCCCCCCTGATATTAATATTGAGGAGATCTATACCCCGCACCCTCAGCAGCGTCGCGTCACATGAGTGGTAATCCCTAACGCATCTAGGTATTGTTTTCAATGTGGTGACATCTATACACTCTGCTGCTGCCTGTATACCTAAAACATGTTCTCTAACTCGAACTTTAAGTTGCCTTGTGGTCAATCCGACATATATAAGACCACAAGGACAGGTGGCATAGTAAATCACGTATCTGGAGACTAGGGTTGAGCGAAACGGGTCGATCATTTTCAAAAGTCGCCGACTTTTGGCTAAGTCGGCGTCTCATGAAACCCGATCCGACCCCTGTGCTTGTCGGCCATGCGGTACGCGACTTTCGCGCCAAAGTCGCGTTTCAATGACGCGAAAAGCGCCATTTCTCAGCCAATGAAGGTGAACGCAGAGTGTGGGCAGCGTGATGACATAGATCCTGGTCCCCACCATCTTAGAGAAGGGCATTGCAGTGATTGGCTTGCTGTCTGCGGCGTCACAGGGGCTATAAAGGGGCGTTCCCGCCGACCGCCATCTTACTGCTGCTGATCTGAGCTTAGGGACAGGTTGCTGCCGCTTCGTCAGAAGCAGGGAGAGCGTTAGGCAGGGTCCACTAACCACCAAACCGCTTGTGCTGCAGCGATTTCCACTGTCCAACACCACCTTCGGTGTGCAGGGACTGTGGAAGCTATTTTTTTTTTTTTTTCCCCTCAGCGCTGTAGCTCATTGGGCTGCCCTAGAAGGCTCCGTGATAGCTGTATTGCTGTGTGTACGCCACTGTGGAAACCAACTGCTTTTTTCAAAGCACATATCCTCTTGTTCCTTCCTTTCTGCACAGCTATCTTTTTTGTTTGTCCACACTTTTTATTTAATTTGTGCATCAGTCCACTCCTATTGCTGCCTGCCATACCTGGCTTAGATTACTGCAGGGAGATAGTAATTGTAGGACAGTCCCTGTTTTTTTTTTGTTTTTTTTGTGGGAGATTAAGATTGGCATTTCTGCTACAGTGCCATCCCTGTGTGTGCCATCTCTCACTGAGTGGGCCATAGAAAGCCTATTTATTTTTTCCGTGATTTGTGTTCTAAATTCTACCTCAACACAAAAACACTACATCAATCAGTGGGAGAAAAATATTGGCCTCAGTCAGGGCTTGTGTGCCACTGCTGTGTGTGCTATCTCTCATTCAGTGGGCTATAGAAAGCCTATTTATTTTTTTTATTTTTTTAATATTATTTGGTTTCTAAAGTCTCCCTGAAAAAAAAAAAAAAACCTAAAAAAACAGTGGGAGAGTAATATTGCCCTTTCAGCTTGTGTGCCAGTCTTGACTCCTGGGTGTGCCACCTCTCTCTCTCATTCAGTGGGCCATAGAAAGGCTATTTATTTTTTTGTTTTTTTTAATATTATTTGGTTTCTAAAGTCTCCCTGAAAAAAAAAAAATACCTAAAAAAACAGTGGGAGAGTAATATTGCCCTTTCAGCTTGTGTGCCAGTCTTGACTCCTGGGTGTGCCACCTCTCTCTCATTCAGTGGGCCATAGAAAGCATTTTTTTTTTTTTTCCTTGATTTGTGTTCTAAAATCTACCTCAACACAAAAACACTACATCAATCAGTGGGAGAAAAATATTGGCCTCAGTCAGGGCTTGTGTGCCACTGCTGTGTGTGCTATCTCTCATTCAGTGGGCTATAGAAAGCCTATTTATTTATTTATTTTTTTTCTTATTATTTGGTTTCTAAAGTCTCCCTGAAAAAAAAAAAAAAAAAAAAAAAAAACAGTGGGAGAGTAATATTGCCCTTTCAGCTTGTGTGCCAGTCTTGACTCCTGGGTGTGCCACCTCTCTCCCTCTCATTCAGTGGGCCATAGAAAGCCTTTTTTTTTTTTTTTTTTTAAATATTATTGGGTTTCTAAAGTCTCCCTTAAAAAAAAAATAATACATAAAAAAACAGTGGGAGAGTAATATTGCCCTTTCAGCCTGTGTGCCAGTCTTGACTCCTGGGTGTGCCACCTCTCTCCCTCTCATTCAGTGGGCCATAGAAAGCCTTTTTTTTAAAAAAAAATATTATTGGGTTTCTAAAGTCTCCCTTAAAAAAAAAAAAATACATAAAAAAACAGTGGGAGAGTAATATTGCCCTTTCAGCTTGTGTGCCAGTCTTGACTCCTGGGTGTGCCACCTCTCTCTCTCATTCAGTGGGCCATAGAAAGGCTATTTTTTTTTTTGTTTTTTTTAATATTATTTGGTTTCTAAAGTCTCCCTGAAAAAAAAAAAAACATAAAAAAACAGTGGGAGAGTAATATTGCCCTTTCAGCTTGTGTGCCAGTCTTGACTCCTGGGTGTGCCACCTCTCTCTCTCATTCAGTGGGCCATAGAAAGGCTATTTATTTTTTTGGTTTTTTTAATATTATTTGGTTTCTAAAGTCTCCCTGAAAATAAAAAAAAAACTTAAAAAAACAGTGGGAGAGTAATATTGCCCTTTCAGCTTGTGCGCCAGTCTTGACTCCTGGGTGTGCCACCTCTCTCTCTCTAATTGTGGGCCATAGAAAGCCTTTTTTTTTTTTTTTTTTTAATATTATTTGGTTTCTAAAGTCTCCCTGAGAAAAAAAATAAATAAATAAAAAAACAGTGGGAGAGTAATATTGCCCTTTCAGCCTGTGTGCCAGTCTTGACTCCTGGGTGTGCCACCTCTCTCCCTCTCATTCAGTGGGCCATAGAAAGCCTTTTTTTTTTTTTTTTAATATTATTGGGTTTCTAAAGTCTCCCTTAAAAAAAAAAAAATACATAAAAAAACAGTGGGAGAGTAATATTGCCCTTTCAGCTTGTGTGCCAGTCTTGACTCCTGGGTGTGCCACCTCTCTCTCTCATTCAGTGGGCCATAGAAAGGCTATTTATTTTTTTGGTTTTTTTAATATTATTTGGTTTCTAAAGTCTCCCTGAAAATAAAAAAAAAACTTAAAAAAACAGTGGGAGAGTAATATTGCCCTTTCAGCTTGTGCGCCAGTCTTGACTCCTGGGTGTGCCACCTCTCTCTCTCTAATTGTGGGCCATAGAAAGCCTTTTTTTTTTTTTTTTTTTAATATTATTTGGTTTCTAAAGTCTCCCTGAGAAAAAAAAAAAATAAATAAAAAAACAGTGGGAGAGTAATATTGCCCTTTCAGCCTGTGTGCCAGTCTTGACTCCTGGATGTGCTACCTCTCTCCCTCTCATTCAGTGGGCCATAGAAAGCCTTTTTTTTTTTTTTTTTTTAATATTATTGGGTTTCTAAAGTCTCCCTTAAAAAAAAAAAAATACATAAAAAAACAGTGGGAGAGTAATATTGCCCTTTCAGCTTGTGTGCCAGTCTTGACTCCTGGGTGTGCCACCTCTCTCTCATTCAGTGGGCCATAGAAAGCATTTTTTTTTTTTTTCCTTGATTTGTGTTCTAAAATCTACCTCAACACAAAAACACTACATCAATCAGTGGGAGAAAAATATTGGCCTCAGTCAGGGCTTGTGTGCCACTGCTGTGTGTGCTATCTCTCATTCAGTGGGCTATAGAAAGCCTATTTATTTATTTATTTTTTTTCTTATTATTTGGTTTCTAAAGTCTCCCTGAAAAAAAAAAAAAATAAATAAAAAAACAGTGGGAGAGTAATATTGCCCTTTCAGCTTGTGTGCCAGTCTTGACTCCTGGGTGTGCCACCTCTCTCCCTCTCATTCAGTGGGCCATAGAAAGCCTTTTTTTTTTTTTTTTTTTTAATATTATTGGGTTTCTAAAGTCTCCCTTAAAAAAAAAAAAATACATAAAAAAACAGTGGGAGAGTAATATTGCCCTTTCAGCCTGTGTGCCAGTCTTGACTCCTGGGTGTGCCACCTCTCTCCCTCTCATTCAGTGGGCCATAGAAAGCCTTTTTTTTTTTTTTTTAAATATTATTGGGTTTCTAAAGTCTCCCTTAAAAAAAAAAAATACATAAAAAAGCAGTGGGAGAGTAATATTGCCCTTTCAGCTTGTGTGCCAGTCTTGACTCCTGGGTGTGCCACCTCTCTCTCTCATTCAGTGGGCCATAGAAAGGCTATTTTTTTTTTTTTTTTTTTAATATTATTTGGTTTCTAAAGTCTCCCTGAAAAAAAAAAAAAACATAAAAAAACAGTGGGAGAGTAATATTGCCCTTTCAGCTTGTGTGCCAGTCTTGACTCCTGGGTGTGCCACCTCTCTCTCTCATTCAGTGGGCCATAGAAAGGCTATTTATTTTTTTGGTTTTTTTAATATTATTTGGTTTCTAAAGTCTCCCTGAAAATAAAAAAAAAACTTAAAAAAACAGTGGGAGAGTAATATTGCCCTTTCAGCTTGTGCACCAGTCTTGACTCCTGGGTGTGCCACCTCTCTCTCTCTAATTGTGGGCCATAGAAAGCCTTTTTTTTTTTTTTTTTTATATTATTTGGTTTCTAAAGTCTCCCTGAGAAAAAAAAAAAATAAATAAAAAAACAGTGGGAGAGTAATATTGCCCTTTCAGCCTGTGTGCCAGTCTTGACTCCTGGGTGTGCCACCTCTCTCCCTCTCATTCAGTGGGCCATAGAAAGCCTTTTTTTTTTTTATATATATTATTGGGTTTCTAAAGTCTCCCTTAAAAAAAAAAAAATACATAAAAAAACAGTGGGAGAGTAATATTGCCCTTTCAGCTTGTGTGCCAGTCTTGACTCCTGGGTGTGCCACCTCTCTCTCTCATTCAGTGGGCCATAGAAAGGCTATTTTTTTTTTTGTTTTTTTTAATATTATTTGGTTTCTAAAGTCTCCCTGAAAAAAAAAAAAAACATAAAAAAACAGTGGGAGAGTAATATTGCCCTTTCAGCTTGTGTGCCAGTCTTGACTCCTGGGTGTGCCACCTCTCTCTCTCATTCAGTGGGCCATAGAAAGGCTATTTATTTTTTTGGTTTTTTTAATATTATTTGGTTTCTAAAGTCTCCCTGAAAATAAAAAAAAAACTTAAAAAAACAGTGGGAGAGTAATATTGCCCTTTCAGCTTGTGCGCCAGTCTTGACTCCTGGGTGTGCCACCTCTCTCTCTCTAATTGTGGGCCATAGAAAGCCTTTTTTTTTTTTTTTTTAATATTATTTGGTTTCTAAAGTCTCCCTGAGAAAAAAAAAAAATAAATAAAAAAACAGTGGGAGAGTAATATTGCCCTTTCAGCCTGTGTGCCAGTCTTGACTCCTGGGTGTGCCACCTCTCTCCCTCTCATTCAGTGGGCCATAGAAAGCCTTTTTTTTTTTTTTTTTTTAAATATTATTGGGTTTCTAAAGTCTCCCTTAAAAAAAAAAAAACATAAAAAAACAGTGGGAGAGTAATATTGCCCTTTCAGCTTGTGTGCCAGTCTTGACTCCTGGGTGTGCCACCTCTCTCTCATTCAGTGGGCCATAGAAAGCATTTTTTTTTTTTTCCTTGATTTGTGTTCTAAAATCTACCTCAACACAAAAACACTACATCAATCAGTGGGAGAAAAATATTGGCCTCAGTCAGGGCTTGTGTGCCACTGCTGTGTGTGCTATCTCTCATTCAGTGGGCTATAGAAAGCCTATTTATTTATTTATTTTTTTTCTTATTATTTGGTTTCTAAAGTCTCCCTGAAAAAAAAAAAAAATAAATAAAAAAACAGTGGGAGAGTAATATTGCCCTTTCAGCTTGTGTGCCAGTCTTGACTCCTGGGTGTGCCACCTCTCTCCCTCTCATTCAGTGGGCCATAGAAAGCCTTTTTTTTTTTTTTTTTTTAAATATTATTGGGTTTCTAAAGTCTCCCTTAAAAAAAAAAATACATAAAAAAACAGTGGGAGAGTAATATTGCCCTTTCAGCCTGTGTGCCAGTCTTGACTCCTGGGTGTGCCACCTCTCTCCCTCTCATTCAGTGGGCCATAGAAAGCCTTTTTTTTTTTTTTTTTTTTAAATATTATTGGGTTTCTAAAGTCTCCCTTAAAAAAAAAAAATACATAAAAAAACAGTGGGAGAGTAATATTGCCCTTTCAGCTTGTGTGCCAGTCTTGACTCCTGGGTGTGCCACCTCTCTCTCTCATTCAGTGGGCCATAGAAAGGCTATTTTTTTTTTTGTTTTTTTTAATATTATTTGGTTTCTAAAGTCTCCCTGAAAAAAAAAAAAACATAAAAAAACAGTGGGAGAGTAATATTGCCCTTTCAGCTTGTGTGCCAGTCTTGACTCCTGGGTGTGCCACCTCTCTCTCTCATTCAGTGGGCCATAGAAAGGCTATTTATTTTTTTGGTTTTTTTAATATTATTTGGTTTCTAAAGTCTCCCTGAAAATAAAAAAAAAACTTAAAAAAACAGTGGGAGAGTAATATTGCCCTTTCAGCTTGTGCGCCAGTCTTGACTCCTGGGTGTGCCACCTCTCTCTCTCTAATTGTGGGCCATAGAAAGCCTTTTTTTTTTTTTTTTTTAATATTATTTGGTTTCTAAAGTCTCCCTGAGAAAAAAAAAAAATAAATAAAAAAACAGTGGGAGAGTAATATTGCCCTTTCAGCCTGTGTGCCAGTCTTGACTCCTGGGTGTGCCACCTCTCTCCCTCTCATTCAGTGGGCCATAGAAAGCCTTTTTTTTTTTTTTTTTTTTAATATTATTGGGTTTCTAAAGTCTCCCTTAAAAAAAAAAAAATACATAAAAAAACAGTGGGAGAGTAATATTGCCCTTTCAGCTTGTGTGCCAGTCTTGACTCCTGGGTGTGCCACCTCTCTCTCTCATTCAGTGGGCCATAGAAAGGCTATTTATTTTTTTGTTTTTTTTAATATTATTTGGTTTCTAAAGTCTCCCTGAAAATAAAAAAAAAACTTAAAAAAACAGTGGGAGAGTAATATTGCCCTTTCAGCTTGTGCGCCAGTCTTGACTCCTGGGTGTGCCACCTCTCTCTCTCTAATTGTGGGCCATAGAAAGCCTTTTTTTTTTTTTTTTTTTAATATTATTTGGTTTCTAAAGTCTCCCTGAGAAAAAAAAATAAATAAATTAGGTGGGAGATTAATATTGACATTAGTGCTTGAGTGACAGTCCTGCGTGTGTGTCATCTCTGTGATTTTGTGCCACAGAAAACAGAGTGTGTAACATTGTGCCTGATTTTCCTTGTGGTCTCACCAACCTGTTAAGGGATATTGAAATCATGCTGAAGTTATAGCTCACCGTGTAAGTTGTTTGACAGCAACAAATAAAGTTACTTTGGTTAAGATTTTAAAACAATGAGGAAGTCTGGTGCAAGAGGTCGTCGTGGGCGTTCATTGTCAGCTGGTAATGATGGTAGTGGTAGTGGAGCATCAGGTGGTCGTGGGGATAAAAATATTCCACCTAAGTCTGGAGCTGTGGAGCCAGTTTCGTCGTCAGGCTACACAAGGCCTCGAACGCTCTCTTTTCTGGGAGTAGGAAAACCGCTTTTAAAGGCGGAGCAGCAACAGCAAGTTTTGGCTTACATTGCAGACTCAGCCTCTAGCTCTTTTGCCTCCTCTTCAGAAACTGGTAAATGTAAAAGCAGCGCGTCGCTTGTGGATGTTCACGGTCAGGGACAAGTCGCTTCCTTGTCCTCCTCAGCAAAAACTACAACAAGAGAGAAGGATGCAGCAGGCGACACAACGGGTCACTCCATGGAGCTCTTTACACATACCGTCCCTGGCTTAGAAAGTGAAACATTTAACAGGCCATGCCCATTACAAGTAGATTCTGACATGGAGTGCACTGATGCACAGCCACAGCCAGAGTACTATGCTGCTCCTTTGACTCAGACCACCACATTGCCCTCTCAGGGTACAGATCCACAATCAGACCCTGATGAGACTATGTTGCCCCGCCACGAACGCTATACCACCGACCGACACAGTGACACAGACGAAGTTGCACACGAGCTCGAAGAGGAGGTAATAGATGACCCAGTTATTGACCCCGATTGGCAGCCATTGGGGGAACAGGGTGCAGGCGGCAGTAGTTCAGAAGCGGAGGTGGAGGAGGGGCCGCAGCAGGCATCAACATCGCAACAGGTTCCATCTGCCGGGCCCGTATCTGGCCCAAAACGCGTGTCAAAGCCAAAACCTGTTGGAGCACAGCGTTGCCATCCGGTTAAAGCTCAGTCTGCAATCCCTGAAAAGGGATCCGAGTCTAGGAAGAGTGCAGTCTGGCATTTTTTTAAACAACATCCAACTGATCAGCGCAAAGTCATCTGTCAAAAATGTTCAACTAGCTTAAGCAGAGGTCAGAATCTGAAAAGTCTAAATACTAGTTGCATGCATAGACACTTAACCACCATGCATTTTCAAGCCTGGACTAACTACCAAACGTCCCTTAAGGTTGTAGCACCCTCGGCCAATGAAGCTAGTCAGCAACGCAACATCCCTTCCGTCACTGTAAGGCCACCATTTTCCGCACCACCGGCAGTATCTGTGCAGGTTTCTTTGCCAGCCAAAAGCAGTCAGGGTCAGGGAATCACCAGTTTTGTAGGAGGAAATATTGCATCTAGGGCACCGGCGGAAACAATACCGTCTCCAACCGTCTCTCAGTCTGCCATGTACACCGGCACACCCGAAAGTTCCACGATCTCCAGCTCTCCAGTCCAGCTCACCCTACATGAGACTCTGGTTAGAAAAAGGAAGTACTTATCCTCGCATCCGCGTACACAGTGTTTTAACGCCCACATAGCTAGACTAATCTCGTTAGAGATGATGCCCTACCGGTTAGTTGAAAGCGAAGCTTTCAAAGCCCTGATGGAGTACGCTGAACCACGATACGAGCTACCCAGTCGACACTTTTTTTCCAGAAAAGCCATCCCAGCCCTGCACCAGCATGTTAAACAGCGCATCGTCCATGCACTCAGGCAATCTGTGAGTACAAAGGTGCACCTGACTACAGATGCATGGACCAGTAGGCATGGCCAGGGACGTTATGTGTCCATCACGGCACACTGGGTGAATGTGGTGGATGCAGGGTCCACAGGCGACATCAATTTAGGGACAGTTGTGCCTAGCCCACGGTCTAGGAAACAGTTGGCTGTAGGCGTTCGCACCCCCTCCTCCTCCTCCTCCTCGTCCTCCTGCAGAAGCTACAGCTCTTCCACAGAACGCAGTCTGCCAACCACTCCATCGGCAGATGACACTGTTGCACACCAGTTGTCCCATTATGGGCCAGCTACTGCCAAGCGTCAGCAGGCTGTATTGGCTATGAAGTGTTTGGGCGACAACAGACACACCGCGGAAGTTCTGTCCGAGTTCTTGCAACAAGAAACGCAGTCGTGGCTGGGCACAGTAGATCTTGAGGCAGGCAAGGTAGTGAGTGATAACGGAAGGAATTTCATGGCTGCCATCTCCCTTTCCCAACTGAAACACATTCCTTGCCTGGCTCACACCTTAAACCTGGTGGTGCAGTGCTTATTGAAAACTTATCCTGGGTTCTCTGACCTGCTCCTCAAAGTGCGTGCACTTTGCTCACATATCCGACGTTCGCCTGTACACGCCAGCCGTATGCAGACCTATCAGCGGTCTTTGAACCTTCCCCAGCATCGCCTAATCATAGACGTTGCAACAAGGTGGAACTCAACACTGCACATGCTTCAGAGACTGTGCGAACAGAGGCGTGCTGTTATTTATTTGTGGGAGGATACACGGGCAGGCAGTAGGATGGCAGACATGGAGTTGTCAGGTGTGCAGTGGTCTAAGATACAAGACATGTGTCAAGTCCTTCAGTGTTTTGAGGAATGCACACGGCTGGTTAGTGCAGACAACGCCGTAATAAGCATGAGCATCCCCCTAATGCGTCTGCTGATGCAAAGTTTGACGCACATAAAGGAGCAGGCGTCTGCACCAGAGGAAGAGGAAAGCCTTGATGACAGTCAGCCATTGTCTGGTCAGGGCAGTGTACAGGACGAGGTAGCGGGCGAAGAGGAGGTGGAGGACGAGGAGGATGATGGGGATGAGTATATTTTTAATGCCGAACCTTTCCCGGGGGCACAGGAAATTGGTTGCGTGTCACGGCCGGGTTCTGGTTTTTTGAGGGACACAAGTGACGTAGATTTGCCTGCAACTGCCCCTCAACCAATCACAACCGGAGATTTGACAACTGGAACTTTGGCCCACATGGCGGATTATGCCTTACGTATCCTAAAAAGGGACACACGCATTACGAAAATGATGAACGATGACGATTACTGGTTGGCCTGCCTCCTTGATCCACGCTATAAAGGCAAATTGCAAAATATTATGCCACATGAGAACTTGGAACTAATATTAGCAACCAAACAATCAACTCTTGTTGACCGTTTGCTTCAGGCATTCCCAGCACACAGCGCACGTGATCGTTCTCACACGAGCTCCAGGGGGCAGCAGACTAGGAGTGTTAGGGGTGCACACATCAGAAGTGGCGTTGGACAGAGGGGTTTTCTGACCAGGTTGTGGAGTGATTTTGCTATGACCGCAGACAGAACAGGTACTGCTGCATCAATTGAAAGTGACAGGAGACAACATTTGTCCAGTATGGTTACTAACTATTTTTCATCCCTTATCGATGTTCTCCCTCAACCGTCATTCCCATTTGATTACTGGGCCTCCAAATTAGACACCTGGCCAGAATTGGCAGAATATGCATTGCAGGAGCTTGCTTGCCCGGCAGCAAGTGTCCTATCAGAAAGAGTATTCAGTGCTGCAGGTTCAATATTAACCGAAAAAAGGACTCGTCTGGCTACCCAAAATGTTGACGATCTAACATTCATTAAAATGAACCACAACTGGATTTCGAAATCTTTTGCCCCACCTTGCCCGGCCGACACCTAGCTTTCCTATGAAAAGCTCTTGCCTGTGAATTACTTTTCTAATGTCTAATTTGCTGCAGCTGATTGTACAGCATACGACATGTTTACACCTCCCTAAATGGCCAAACTCCCCACACGGGGCCGTGGTATCGCGACTTGGCGCAAGCACCCGTGAGACTGCTGTTTGTCTGAAGAGGTGGGTGTGCTCGCTTTTGGTTGACGGCATTGCTACTGGGTCCCTCATAGTACAATGTAGTGTCTCTGGCGGTGGTGGTGCGCACCCAACGTCAGACACACCGTTGTAACATGAGGGGCCCTGGGGCGGTCCCGCCGGCCTCAAGAGAGTTCCCCCCTACCCCAGCTCAAAATGTGCTCTACCACGTGCAAAATTATGTCGCACAGCTCCACCAATCTTTAGTCTATTCGCTGACATCATTCCATGTCTGGCACTGACAATACAAATTTGTAGACATCTATGATGCAACTTAAAGTAGTCTGTGTCTGTGTCCTATATTGGCACCATTAAATAGTTACTGCCAAATTACTATGTCAGAAACTCAGTAGATGAGACCACCCCTGTACCTAAGTATGCCACCTTTTTTTTTGTTTTGGTTGTTTTGCGAGACATTAACATCTATTTATATTTTGGGAGTACTGGGACAGACACTCCTTGCACTACTCCTCCACTCACCACCAAGCTGCCTGTGTATCCATGTAACCGCTGTAAAGCTGCCATGAGCCTATTGTTTGTTATTTTAGGCCTTTGATAGCCTGTCTGCGGTCCCTACTTTAAATACTCCTCCACTAACCACCAAGCTGCCTGCCCGTGTATCCATGTAACCGCTGTAAAACTGCCATGAGACTATTGTTTGTTATTTTAGGCCTTTGATAGCCTGTCTGCGGTCCCTACTTTAAATACTCCTCCACTCACCACCTAGCTGCCTGTGTATCCATTTAACCGCTGTAAAACTGCCATGAGCCTATTGTTTGTTATTTTAGGCCTTTGATAGCCTGTCTGCAGCCCCTACTTGCAATACTCCTCCACTGACCACAATGCTGCCTGGAGTGCCTGCCTGTGTATCCATGTAACCGATGTAAAACTGCCATGACTGCCTACTGTTTGTTATTTTAGGCCTTTGATAGCCTGTCTGCAGCCCCTACTTGCAATACTCCTCCACTGACCACAATGCTGCCTGGAGTGCCTGCCTGTGTATCCATGTAACCGATGTAAAACTGCCATGACTGCCTAGTGTTTGTTATTTTAGGCCTTTGATAGCCTGTCTGCAGCCCCTACTTGCAATACTCCTCCACTGACCACAATGCTGCCTGGAGTGCCTGCCTGTGTATCCATGTAACCGATGTAAAACTGCCATGACTGCCTACTGTTTGTTATTTTAGGCCTTTGATAGCCTGTCTGCAGCCCCTGCTTGCAATACTCCTCCACTGACCACAATGCTGCCTGGAGTGCCTGCCTGTGTATCCATGTAACCGATGTAAAACTGCCATGACTGCCTACTGTTTGTTATTTTAGGCCTTTGATAGCCTGTCTGTGGCCCCTACTTGCAATACTCCTCCACTGACCACAATGCTGCCTGGAGTGCCTGCCTGTGTATCCATGTAACCGATGTAAAACTGCCATGACTGCCTACTGTTTGTTATTTTAGGCCTTTGATAGCCTGTCTGCGGCCCCTACTTGCAATACTCCTCCACTGACCACAATGCTGCCTGGAGTGCCTGCCTGTGTATCCATGTAACCGATGTAAAACTGCCATGACTGCCTACTGTTTGTTATTTTAGGCCTTTGATAGCCTGTCTGCAGCCCCTACTTGCAATACTCCTCCACTGACCACAATGCTGCCTGGAGTGCCTGCCTGTGTATCCATGTAACCGATGTAAAACTGCCATGACTGCCTACTGTTTGTTATTTTAGGCCTTTGATAGCCTGTCTGCAGCCCCTACTTGCAATACTCCTCCACTGACCACACCAATGCTGCCCGTGTACCCCTGGAACCTATTTAAAAGTTCATAGAGCCTAGTTATATATTTTATTTACTATTAACCCTTATCCGGCTGAATAGGTACAATTGTAACTATTCCGTTTTAAAATTGCAATAACTTTTTTTTGAAAAGACGTAGAGGGCTGAAATTTCGTGACATCTCTACATTTTTGGTCCAGAATATATTGGCCAAATTTCAATAAAATATCTCCACCCGCTTCCGAGATAAGGGGTCGAGATCTTTTTGCATCCATAACAAGCTGCATAGGTACAAATGTACCTCATATATTTTGAATGAAGATAATGCAAGGGAAAAAGCATAAATTTTTTTTTAATGATAATGCTATTTAACTATTATAAACAAGTAAAAAACTGTTCATTTACATTATAAAAGAAAATGTAAGAAACTTTTTTTTATTGATTTTCTTTGCAAGTAATGCATGTTGGCTTTGCTACAGAGTGTTCATCGCAAATGGGTTTCACACAAACCACACAAGACTTTCTAGTCTTGCGTTGTTTTCGCCTCAGGTCTCTGCAGACATAGCAACTACCAACAACAGGGGAGGGTCCACGACTACCATGAGGTATGTTGGGGCCAGCTGCTGGCTGCGATGCTACCACAATGCATCGTCCAAGCACCATTTCTACTGCACCTCGAAGAAAATGGTTTCTCATTATCATTTTGTTTGTACTACGATCTTCAATTGCAATCATACACAGCTGATTTGCGAGATCTTTCAGGAACTTTCTTCGTTGATCCTTTGCCCTGAAGCTTGGATTGTGTTCTCTGTAGATGATGTAGGATGCTAACCCACTGACATCAATCATATTGTAGAAAAATGCCAAAGTCCAACGTGATGTTCGTCGTTTCACAGTGTACTCTCCCAACATTTTATCCATAACATCAACGCCACCTTTTGTTATGTTGTAGTATTTTATTATCTCTGGCTTGGCTGCTAGTGTCTCTTCAACTTCTCCCGTCATGTGCATAGATGATAGAAGCACGACTGATTTGTTCTTCTTTGGTACATATGAACAGACTGTTGCATCATGATTGTAGGCAAAATTTGTCGAGTTTACAGGCCTTTCTTTGGCAGGCTGCATGTTGTTAAGTAGGAACCTTTTGTTTTTTCTCACTGTACCAACTAGTGTCATGTTCCAGGAGTTCAATACCTTAGCTAGTTCCATGGTTGTAAAGAAGTTATCGGTGGTGACATTTCTTCCAGAGCCTTTATACGAGCTCACTAGGTCCAATACTGTTCGTTCTCCAATGTTTACTTGTCGAGGACCATCAGTTGGTTTCCCAGTGTAGAGCTGACCTTGTAAAGGGTAGGCATTTGATGAGTCACAAGCCCAGAAAATCTTTATGCCATATTTAGCTGGTTTTGAAGGTATATACTGGGTAAATTTAGTATGACCTCTAAATGGAAATAATTGCTCGTCGACGGTGATACAATGATATGGCTTGTAGGCTCTCTCCAGATTACTGTTCAGCATTGTCCAGATGTCCCGTATTGGTGCAGCTTTATCTGTTTGCACACGTTCTGCACGTGTATTTTCGTTGTCAAACCTGATAAATCTGAGTATCATCTTGAAGCGGTCACGAGACATGGCTGCACGTATAAGAGGCAGAGCAGCAACATTCCACATTTCCTCCAGATTCTCTTTGTTGGCTCTGTGCACACCAGCAGCAATCAGTATGCCCAAAAATGCATGAAGTTCAGTTTCAGTAAATTGCTTGAATGTTTTTTGTGGTGGCCGTTTGGAAGAATCAGGAAAACGTTGTACCAGTTCGTTGTTGTAAGCATCACAAACTCTCTTGGCCTTTCGATTCGTTTCCCGTAATATGATGTCACACATCTCGGGAGTCATGATGGACTTGAATAGCTCTTTTGCTGTATATAGGTTGCTGATTGCTGCAGGGCCACCTCTTTGTCGTAGGACATTACGAGATTTTGTTTGTGCATTTGGCAGTGGATTACTGCACCATTGAGTTTCATCCTTAGCAGTCCAAATGTCGCCTGCACTTTGAGGCACAGAATCATCCTCAACACTTTCGTCTGATTCGTATTCATTTTCATGCTCTATGACCATTTCTTGTTCAATGTCTGAATCTTCTTCAGTAACATCCACTTGTGGTACATAGTTTTCATCATCAGATGCAACATATGGTTCATCCTCATGCTCAGAATCAGATTCTTCTAGCATTCGCATTATTTTGTCAGACGTAAATCTGTAAATATGAAAAAATGTAAAATAAATAATTTTCCGAAATACTACATTATTGGCTTTTCACAAAATTATACTAACCTGCAAACACGTTTTCTTGGATTATGGCGGAAACTAGATCCAGCATTACTATCACTCATGATGACTTGCTAGATGAATTTTGGCTTCGTATTTTGTGCTGAATATAAATAAAACATCGTAAAACAATATGTAGATACTAATTATTATCCATTTTTCGTATAAAAATTATACCTATAGTGATAAGTTTCATACAAAATATATGTAAGCCAAGTCCAGGCTGAAAGACAATTTGACTGTTCTGTCCCCACATAATGAGAATAAAGGTATAACTGGCTGTTAGATGCTGTGAGACTTTCCTACCTTCGTTTCCAAGAAATTGAAGACTTCACAAGCCTAGAAATGTGTGCTCACAGCAATGAGATGAACAGCAAAATGGCTAATGAGAGGAGGGAGGCAGGAAGACAAGTAGAAGCCACTCCCAGTTTGAATTAACTTAATTGACAGCAACATAAGTGACCAGTAACAACACTGAACAATAGATATCAGCATAACATTTGTAGCTGAATGAACTTTAGTTTCTGAAACCAAGTAAAGTCTTCCCACAGTGGAGGTATATGTGAAGGTACAATTGTACCTATGCAGCCTGTTAAGGTTGTAAAATTATGCAGCCTGACAAGGGTTAATAAGGCCATGATGGACTACGCTGTACCACGCTACAAGCTAACCAGTCGACACTTCTTTTGCGAGAAAAGCCATCCCAACCCTCCACCAGCATGTAGAAGACCGCATTGTCCATGCACTCTGGCAATCTGTGAGTACAAAGGTGCACCTGACAACAGACGCATGGACCTGTAGGCATGGCCACGGAAGATTACGTGTCCATTACGGCGCAATGGGTTAATGTGTTGGATGCATGGTCCACAGGTGACAGCCTACTAAGTCTGTCTGCAGTACCTAATTCAAATTGTCCTCCACTGTCTAAATCGGAGCTTCCACCTTCTGGCTTTCGGCCTATAGTATCAGAAATTAAACTGCATTTGGCCTTCAACTTTGGTTAGGGCCTACTAACGGCTTCTGCCCCTCCCTGGTGTTGCCCTCAACTAAATAAAGCTGAGCTTCAACCTTCTGCTCCAAATTACCATTTTAAAAAATGCAATAGGCTTTTCCGGCCTACTAAAGGTGTCTGTCTGTGTGCCCCTGCCTGGTGTTGTCCTCAACTGAATAAAGCTGAGCTTCAACCTTCTGCTCCAAATTACCATTTTAAAAAATGCAATAGGCTTTTCCGGCCTACTAAAGGTGTCTGTCTGTGTGCCCCTGCCTGGTGTTGTCCTCAACTGAATAAAGCTGAGCTTCAACCTTCCGGCTCTCATTAAGTGGTTTTTAAAAAACAAAATGGTGGTTAGGGCCTACTAACGGCTTCTGCCCCTCCCTGGTGTTGCCCTCAACTAAATAAAGCTGAGCTTCAACCTTCTGCTCCAAATTACCATTTTAAAAAATGCAATAGGCTTTTCCGGCCTACTAAAGGTGTCTGTCTGTGTGCCCCTGCCTGGTGTTGTCCTCAACTGAATAAAGCTGAGCTTCAACCTTCTGCTCCAAATTACCATTTTAAAAAATGCAATAGGCTTTTCCGGCCTACTAAAGGTGTCTGTCTGTGTGCCCCTGCCTGGTGTTGTCCTCAACTGAATAAAGCTGAGCTTCAACCTTCCGGCTCTCATTAAGTGGTTTTTAAAAAACAAAATGGTGGTTAGGGCCTACTAACGGCTTCTGCCCCTCCCTGGTGTTGCCCTCAACTAAATAAAGCTGAGCTTCAACCTTCTGCTCCAAATTACCATTTTAAAAAATGCAATAGGCTTTTCCGGCCTACTAAAGGTGTCTGTCTGTGTGCCCCTGCCTGGTGTTGTCCTCAACTGAATAAAGCTGAGCTTCAACCTTCCGGCTCTCATTAAGTGGTTTTTAAAAAACAAAATGGTGGTTAGGGCCTACTAACGGCTTCTGCCCCTCCCTGGTGTTGCCCTCAACTAAATAAAGCTGAGCTTCAACCTTCTGCTCCAAATTACCATTTTAAAAAATGCAATAGGCTTTTCCGGCCTACTAAAGGTGTCTGTCTGTGTGCCCCTGCCTGGTGTTGTCCTCAACTAAATAAAGCTGAGCTTCAACCTTCTGCTCCAAATTACCATTTTAAAAAATGCAATAGGCTTTTCCGGCCTACTAAAGGTGTCTGTCTGTGTGCCCCTGCCTGGTGTTGTCCTCAACTGAATAAAGCTGAGCTTCAACCTTCCGGCTCTCATTAAGTGGTTTTTAAAAAACAAAATGGTGGTTAGGGCCTACTAACGGCTTCTGCCCCTCCCTGGTGTTGCCCTCAACTAAATAAAGCTGAGCTTCAACCTTCTGCTCCAAATTACCATTTTAAAAAATGCAATAGGCTTTTCCGGCCTACTAAAGGTGTCTGTCTGTGTGCCCCTGCCTGGTGTTGTCCTCAACTGAATAAAGCTGAGCTTCAACCTTCTGCTCCAAATTACCATTTTAAAAAATGCAATAGGCTTTTCCGGCCTACTAAAGGTGTCTGTCTGTGTGCCCCTGCCTGGTGTTGTCCTCAACTGAATAAAGCTGAGCTTCAACCTTCTGCTCCAAATTACCATTTTAAAAAATGCAATAGGCTTTTCCGGCCTACTAAAGGTGTCTGTCTGTGTGCCCCTGCCTGGTGTTGTCCTCAACTGAATAAAGCTGAGCTTCAACCTTCCGGCTCTCATTAAGTGGTTTTTAAAAAACAAAATGGTGGTTAGGGCCTACTAACGGCTTCTGCCCCTCCCTGGTGTTGCCCTCAACTAAATAAAGCTGAGCTTCAACCTTCTGCTCCAAATTACCATTTTAAAAAATGCAATAGGCTTTTCCGGCCTACTAAAGGTGTCTGCCCCTCCCTGGTGTTGTCCTCAACTGAACAAAGCTGAGCTTCCACATTCTGGCTTTCGCCCTATACTATCAGATATTAAACTGCATTTGGCCTACTAGTGTGGTTAGGCCCTTGAAACAGTGTCTGCTGCTCTTGGGTTTGCTACTCCACTGAACAAAGCAATGCCGCCTGTTTAGTCCTGTTACCAATTTTGAACTGCATTTAGCCTACTTTATTCTTTGGCCCTATATCTGTTTCCTCCTCATCCTGCCCATTGCCCAGCCACTGCTAAATGAGTATGCTGGTACATTGACCTAGACCACTACATTCCCCTTGTACTCTACACAGCCAGAATCTGACCCTGCTGAAAGTAAGGTTCCCCTTCCCGCATGTTATACCACCTTACACAGGGACAAAGAGGAAGGTGCAGATGAAAGTGCAGGTTCCTTCATCAGGTGGGGGGGCATACTCGTTGGCGACGTCACTGGCACAGGGCCCCTCAGAGTACGCAAAAGTGTCGCTGCTGGTGGGAGGCGCCCCCACCATGCAAACACACCGCCGTACTTTGAGGGGCCCTGTGCCAGTGCCAATGCGAACGAGTGGGCCCCCCCCTGCTTGCTCAGGATCACAGCACTTGCAACGTTTAAATACTTACCTTTCCCTGCAACACCGCCGTGACGTAGTCCGCATTTCCTGGGCCCACGAAAAACTTGAGCCAGCCCTACTCCCCCCACAACTTTTGCCAAATGACCCCCAATTCCCTATGCCCAACTATTATTATACAGTTAATTAAGATTGGCAAGCTTCAGAAACAAGAATGGATGTTTTTGGCATTAAAATGGGCACTGTAGGTGTTTTCCTGGCCTCCACTCACTGCCGACTATGCTTCCCCATTGACTTGCATTGGGTTTCGTGTTTCGGTCGATCCCCGACTTTTAGCGATAATCGGCCGACTGCACTCGACTCGACTCTGGACAAAATCGGGTTTCCCAAAACCCTACTCGATCTTAAAAAAATGAAAGTCGCTCAACCCTACTGGAGACACATGTTATCCGTTTTTTGATGGTGAAAGTCTTTGTGCCATCCAAGTTGGAGAAAGAAGAACACTGTTCGATATTCGGGCACGCAACACACTTCCCACATGGGATACAACCACCCCGTATGACAGCGCCGCTGAGGAATGTGGGCACAGATTGACCGACATAATGGCTATGAGTAAGCTGATCCCTCAAATTCTTAGCCCGCCGGAATGTAATTAGTGGATGTGCCGGGAGGAACTTTTTTATGATGGGATCAGTCTGTAAAATTGGCCAAGCCTTTTCCATAGCCATACGTATTCCCTTATGTTGGGGATGGTATGGTGTAACAAATCTAATCTGATTGTTACCACTAGACCTATTCCTATTGTTCCTGTAAAGGAGATTATCCCGGTCGGAATGTTTTGCCCTATGGTAGGCTTTTTTGAGAATGCGCCTACTGTATCCCCACGACAGGAAACATGTCATCAACTCCTTTGCTCGAATCTCAAAATCCTGTTCACTAGAGCAGATGCGTTTCAAATGCAAAAATTGGCCAACAGGAATGGCCTTGACCATATGGGGAGGATGGCATGATGAGGCATGCAGGAGGGTGTTGGTAGCAGTAGGTTTACGAAATATATCTATCTGAATCACACCTCCCGCATCCCTCCAAATCGTGACATCCAAGAAGTCGATCTTCTCATCCCACACCGGGGTCAAACGTATGTTAAGATCGTTGTTGTTCAAGACGGTTATAAATGGCACAAAGACTTTCACCATCAAAAAATGGATAACATGTGTCTCCAGATACGTGATTTACTATGCCACCTGTCCTTGTGGTCTTATATATGTCGGATTGACCACAAGGCAACTTAAAGTTCGAGTTAGAGAACATGTTTTAGGTATACGGGCAGCAGCAGAGTGTATAGATGTCACCACATTGAAAACAATACCTAGACACTTTAGGGATTACCAGTCATGTGACGCGGCGCTGCTGAGGGTGCGGGGTATAGATCTCCTCAATATTAATATCAGGGGGGGTTATCCAAGTGCCTAGCGCAATTGGAAACAAGGTGGCTATGGACTCTGCGCACCATTCACCCTGATGGGTTGAATGAAAATATTTCTTTTGCCCCATTTTTGTGATCCACGTCTGTGTTGTGCATCACGCTCTGTGTGTGGTCTCTCTGGCTGTGCTTGTTTTTATTTGTTTATATATATATTTTTTTGTGGTTTTTACTATTTTCTGCTTCTTTTGTTATATAGTATTATGCCATTTTTGGATCTCCTAATGAATATTGAAGCTCTAGTGGAACTTTCGGCTATTCCTGGAATGCAAGCGTGTCAGCAAGTTAATAAACTACTCATCATTTGGAATATCATCTTGGGCTACATTTATACATTTAGAAGTCTTTGTTTGAGTGATCATATGGCGTATAAATGCTACTATATATTTATGTGTATGACTTTTTTCAGATATATCTTGTCATTCATCTTCTTTGGTAATAGTCATGGGGATAACAAGTGGTATTTTTACTATCACATGTTTTGGTTATTGTTGTTCCTCTTTTAGTGGATACCTAATACAGATAAAGCTATAATGCACTCCACCAATGTCTCCTTCGGCTTTGATGTTTATTGTTTGTTGACATTCATTCATGATATGTTGTATGTATGTATCCCGCGCATATGATTATATATCTATATTATTGTGGATTTTACACCGATCCTTGTTATATGGAGATACATGTATATATATATTTTTATTGGTAATATTGTATACATTGGTGTTTGTGTGCTTGTTTATTAGTCGGTTATATTGTTTTTGTTCTTGTGCTGCTTGTTCGGTGGTGTTTGCCATCAGTTATGCCCTTTTTTAATATGGCTGACCAGCGTTCCCTATCTTGCGCGCATGCGCCGGTATGCCAAGCGCTGTGCGGTCTCCTTCTTCCTGTCCGGCGTTTGATCACGTGGGGCCCCATGTGTTTCCGGCGCCAGCGGCCATGTTGGGGATCGTATGTGCCGCTCGGTGTTCTGCTGCAGCGCGCGAGGGGGTCGCACATTTCCGGCTGGTGTTGTGTATAAATACACACACCCGAGTCACCATACCTACCCCCTGAGGAAGGAGCTGCTTGCTCCGAAACGCGCATCAAAGGGGTTCGCGTCCGGTCACCCGCACATTCTGCCTAATACGTAGACATCAGGTATGTGCTCTAATCGAGCTGCTATTTATTACTAGTTTTCTAATGCTAAAGGCACTGTTCCATGATTATTTATTCTAGCAGCTGGGAGCTTTTTAATATAATGGCACATTGCCGAATTTGGGCAGGTTATGTGTGGGTGCCCTGGCCTGTTTAAGCATAGCCATTGGGAATACATGTCTGCTCCCCCATCATGCATCACTGTACTTGTTCTGGTGGTTTTATATTTTCTAAATAAAGATTTATTTTTTTTATGGGACTTCATGGTTGCTTGGTTTTGTTTTTGTGGTTTGACCTCCCATGTGTAAAGACTGTGGTGGGTTAAAAGTCCAAATACACTCTTGTATTGTCTTGTATTGTCTTGTCTTGTATTTTCTGCATAATGCATATCTAATTTAGAGTCACAGTTCTCTTGCTGCTCCAGGTTTCCTCATAACACTATCTTTTGGTATCGGTCATTGGTTGGTAACACAGTCTATATCTTTGGCGTAGTTTTCCCACTGTACAGCTCGGATAATTACAATATTTGACTAGGGTTGAGTGACTTTTATTTTTATAGGATCGGGTTGGGTTTCACGAAACCCGACTTTCTCAAAAGTCGGGTCGAGTGAAATTGGCCGATCCTATAAAAAAGTCGGGGTCGGGGTCGGCCGAAACGCGAAACCCAATGCAGTGCAATGGGATACTATGGTTCCCAGGGTCTGAAGGAGTGGAAACTCTCCTTCAGGCCCTGGGATCCATATTTACGTGTAAAATAAAGAATTAAAATTAAAAAAAATTATATACTCACACTCTGACGCGCCCTGGTAGTAACCGGCATCTTCCGTTCCTCAAAATGGAGATTGAAAGACCTTTCGAATGCTTCACGGCTTGTGATTGGTCGCGGCGGCCCACGTAACTGCTGAGCAACCAATCACAAGCCGGTGACGTTATTCTCAGGTCCTTTTCTGGTTCTCAGGTACATGAGAATTACGTCACGGCTTGTGATTGGTCGCTGAGCGGTCACGTGGGCCGCCGCGACCAATCACAAAGCCGTGACGTCATCGGAAGGTCCTTCACACGTTCAATCTTAAGAAGGAAGGCTGCCGGAAAGAAGCAGGGCACGTACGAGGGTGAGTATATACCTAATAGGAATATACTCACCCTCGGCATCTTTCCGGCAGCCTTCCTTCTTAAGAATGAACGCGTGAAGGACCTTCCGATGACGTCACGGCTTTGTGATTGGTTGCGGCGGCCCACGTGACCGCTCAGCGACCAATCACAAGCCGTGACATAATTCTCATGTACCTGAGAACCAGAACAGGACCTGAGAATAACATCACCGGCTTGTGATTGGTCGCTCAGCGGTCACGTGGACCGCCGCGACCAATCACAAGCCGTGAAGCATTCGAAAGGTCTTTCAAGCGCCATTTTTAGGAACGGAAGATGCCGGTTACCAGCGGCGATGTCCAGGCTGCGTCGGAGAGGTGAGCATATCAATATTTTTTATTTTAATTCTTTATTTTACACTTAAATGTGGATTCTGATACCGATTTCCGATATCGCAAACATATCGGAACTCGGTATCGGAATCCCGATACCAGATTCAGAAGATCGCCGACCTCATGGCCGACCCCACACAGGGGTCGGGTTTCATGAAACCCGACTTTGCCAAAAGTCGGCGACTTCTGAAACTGGTCGACCCGTTTCGCTCAACCCTATATTTGACTGCTCTAGGTCGAGAGCTGTGTGGGCTTATTTACCATGGTGCCAGCACTCTTCAGAATCTTGAAGTGTAGGTGCTAACTCTGCATGACCGATCTTACATATCTTCTCCGTGAAGACAAAGAAATAGTCTCTCATCTCTGGAAGCTGTGCCAGAAAGAGACAAATCATTTGTAAACATGTTCTCTGTTGTTATGCAAGCATTGTCTTTCAGGCTTGAAGGGTAGAGGTGGAATCCAGCTATTAATTTTGTCCTACACCATTGCTTGCTCCATCATTTTTAGGAACAGTCTATCTTCAAACGACATTGCTGTATGATTATCCTCTTTCATCTTGCGGAAGACTATACACCCAAAGTGATCTTGTTAGCCAATTAAGATGCAATCATTGTAGGCACGACTCGCTAAGATACTTGGTGCTGAAGTGCTGTGTGACAAATCTTTTATCAAGTAGTGATTTTCCCGTGGTTGAAGGAGAAATGGACGTCCATTCTCGAATGTGCTGGTAAGCATGTTGTTGACCATTGCCGGTTTGTGTGCTCCTCCTAAACAGGCCTCTCCTACAATGACCCACCTGTTCCGCTGCTGCAATGCAGGTAGGTGTAGGCTCCACTAGATGGCAGTAGAGTGAAAGCAGGACTGCACCTAAACTCAGCTGGCCTGCAGTGCAGCAGTGAGGCTACCACGACAGGGAGCAGAATAGTAAAACAAGCTGTGTCAGATCCTAGACTGTAGTGCAGTATCAAAGGAATAAGCAAACTCATGGTCACAGACAAGCCAGGGGATCAGTAATGGTCAGGAGCGAATAAGTCAGAAGACAAAAGACAAAAGCAGATCAGGATACAAGCCAAGTCAAAACCAGGGAGTCAGCACACTAAAGGGAAACATTAGAGCCAAGACGTGAATAGGGAAAAACAGAGACAGGGGTTCAGACAGCAAACACAGCAGGTCAAATCAGAGCAATTGGAGTCAGCTACAGCAGCCCTAGGCAAAAACTATAACTGACATTGCCTGCAAATAGCCCACCTGAACCCAGACTGACCCTGGGAAAGGTTAACTCTTGATATGACCCGACCGGAAAAAAGGGAAAACAGGACTGAAAACCCAGTCTGGATCATGACACCACCCAAGGTCAAGTCTCTGGGTATATGGAGCATTGTGAAAGCCATTGATATGCTGTCTAACTTTGTGGACTCATAGAATATCTCTCCCAAGGAGCAAAATTATTTGAGCCTCTGGGTCAAGGCTGGGAATCAGGCGTTCTACATGCTTCAGATGAGGATGATGGAATGCCACTTCAGGTGTAGGTATCTCTGACCTGCTGTCAGGTATATGATTACATTCCAATATGGTTGGTAAGGGCAGACACATTTGGCCATCTATAGACTCGACTAAGTAGTCTATTGCTCTCCTACCAACTGTCTCTACTATACCGACACAATTTTTTAAAGAGTAATGGGCACTCGTCCACCGAAGTTAAAGCTATCAAAGAAGGCAAACTTGGCTAATGACCTGTTACTCTGATTATCTAAAATCGCATATACTTTGATGGCTTTGTCCTTTACGTCTGCTGGGTAGACTCTCACTATGGAAATTTTAGAGCAGAACTTGCTTCCTATGAGATTTACACAAACTTCTGAACACTTAGAAGTAATTTCTGGAGTGTCAGTATTTGAGTCTTTCAGCTCCCTGCTATGCTCTTGGACTTGGGGCAAAGTATTCGATGGTGGTCCAGGGTGTAGAGCTGAGTTATGTTCGGTGCTGTCACATTCGGCACACTTTGCTCTAACCTCACAGTCCCTGGTGAAGTGGGATGTTAAAGAGCAGCATTTGTAGCAGATGTGGTTGTCCTAAAGGAATGCCTTCCATTCTTCCAATGACTTTTCTCTGAAAGATCTGCGCTTAAGTAAGGAATGTGGCTTCTTGTATAAGGGACACTATCTGCTTGGGTCCTTGGATTTGTCTTCTCCTTGACGGGAGCTGAACTCTTTGTGAACTGAACCTGTGGAGGAAATGATAAGTTTTGTGGAACTCTACAGAGTTTCTAAGAGGTTTGCTAACAGAGTTATTGGAACATGACAGAGTCAAATAAAAGCTAAGATCATTTCTAATTTTTGCTTGCTCTGAGACAAAATCCACAAACACATTGAATGGAGGAAATGGTACATTGTAAGTTTGTTTATACCTAGAACAGGGCCGTATTTGCCACTAGGCACTCGAGGGCACGTGCCTAGGGCGGCGACATTGCGGGGGGCGGCACCTGAGCAAGGTTTTTTTTTTTTTTTTTTTTTTAGTCCCGGGTCACAAACGCGACCGACCGCCCCGCCCCCCCACCTCCCGCCCCTGCCTGCTTCCGAGTCCCACCCACCCTCCTTGAAGATGGTACTCACCCTGCTCCAGCGATGCCTGGTCTCAGCGTCTGTAGCGCATCCTGAGTGAGCGGTCACATGGTACCGCTCATTAAGGTAATGAATATGCACATATTCATGACCTTAATCAGCGGTACCACATGACCGCTCACTCAGGAAGAAGACGCTGTGGCGGGACAGAGCCAGAGGGAGGATGTCGGCGCAGCCGCGTGGTGTGTGGGACAGCTGACAGGTGAGTATGAGGGACGAGGGACGGGGGACATGGGGGGCGGGGGGATGAAGGAGGAAGGTAAGCCGCCCGAGCCATGCAAGATGGGAGAAGGAGCGAGGGAGGAGGTGGAGAGATGAGCCATGCATACCGGGGAGTATGAGCCATCAGCCATGCATGGGGGGGGAATTATGAGCCATGCATACAGGCGAATATGAGCCATCAGCCATGCATACAGGGGGGGGGAATTATAATTATGAGCCATCAGCCATGCATACGGGGGGGGGAATTATGAGCCATGCATACAGGGGAATATGAGCCATCAGCCATACATACAGGGGGGGGGGAATTATGATTGTGAGCCATCAGCCATGCATACAGGGGGGGAATTATGAGCCATGCATACAGGGGAATATGAGCCATCAGCCATACATACAGGGGGGAATTATGAGCCATGAATACGGGGGAATATGAGCCATCAGCCATACATACAGGGGGGGGAATTATGAGCCATGCATACGGGGGGTGGAGAGATGAGCCATGCATACAGGGGGAGGTGGAATATGAGCCATGCATACAGGGGGGGGTGAATATGAGCCATGCATACAGTGGGGGGAGTATGAGCCATGCATACAGGGGGGGAGTATGAGCCATGCATACAGGGGGGAATATGAGCCATGCATACAGGGGGGAATATGAGCCATGCATACAGGGGGGAATATGAGCCATGCATACAGGAGGGGGGCCATTATACAGTATGGAGAACTGTGTGTGGCCATTATACAGTATGGAGCATCATGTGTGGCCGTTATACAGTATTGAGCATCATGTGTGGCCATTATACAGTATTGAGCATCATGTGTGGCCGATATACAGTATGGAGCATCATTGCGGAGCATACATACACGGGTTAGCTTCACCCTGTATGAATGAAGCGAACCCTGTTTTGCATCACAGGGCCGCGGTACCGCACAAAGAGCGCAAGCAAGGAGTCACAGAACTCTATCCCAAGACTCAGGATTAGAGTTCCTCTAGACCTCTTGCGCTCGACACCGCAACTGGGGTGTCAGAGTATATCAGAAATAATAATTTTAATGCACAAGAGTGCATGCAGTGCCGCTCTGGCGGATGCCACTAACCACCCAGACTTGGGTAAGGAAAGCGCTCTAATAGCGCACGGCGCCGCACTGGCGGTCACAGCAATAAGACGCTGTATCGTGTGTTAAGTGCTGATAGATCTGTCGGGCGCTACATAGCAAACATCCACCTTACGCAAGCAGTCAAACACTAGGGACACACACATTTTCACGTATACACTAGAACATGGCCAAGTGGCTATGCAAACCTTTTATAGCAGCAGTGCTACCGGACCTTCCAGATGGTCCAATAGGAGCTGCAACAAGACCTGAGCATATGACCCCCGACCTACAATGGGAGGTATTCCCGTTTGCATGCTCAGTATGTGAAAAGCAGGACTTAGTCCCAGAAAGACCTGCTCGCTGCTGATCAGTGCTGGCTACAAAGGCAGAGCCTGGAATGGCAGCAGTAACCAGTCGCACAGTATCAGCCTGAGCGAGATGCTGGGAAAAATGTCTCCACTGAGCAGGCTCCACTGCAGCTGAAGAAGAATGGGAGACCGCAGCAGAGATGGTTCGAGATTCCCCCTGTGCAAAGGTGGGAACTTGACACCTAACACATATATGCAGGAATATTTTTTAGGAATCTGCAAAGGGTTCAGCTTTTTTTGGGGGGTTCTGCCTCTGTCTGCCATTTTGGTGCTATGGGGGTCCAATATGATCATTGTATTATCTCTAAGTATGAGTCCCACATTTTCCATTAGTGATAAATATACAGTGCCTTGCAAAAGTATTCGGCCCCCTGTAACTTTTCATCCTTTTCCCACATATCATGCTTCAAACATAAAGATACCGAATGTAAATTTTTGGTGAAGAATCAACAACAAGTGGAACACAATTGTGAAGTTGAACGAAATTTATCGGTTATTTTAAATTTTTGTGGAAATTCAAAAACTGAAAAGTTGGGCGTGCAATATTATTTGGCCCCTTTAACTTAATACATTGTGATTACAGCTGCAAGTCACTTGGGGTATGTCTCTATGAGTTTTGTACATCGAGAGACTGAAATTCTTGCCCATTCTTCCTTGCAAACAGCTCGAGCTCAGTGAGGTTTGATGGAGTTTGTTTGTGAAAAGCAGTTTTCAGCTCTTTCCACAGATTCTCGATTGGATAGAGGTCTGGACTTTGACTTGGCCATTCTATCACCTGTATACGTTTATTTGTGAACTATTCCATTGTAGATTTTGCTTTATGTTCATTGTTGGAAGACAAATCTCCGTCCCAGTCTCTGGTCTTTTGCAGACTCCAACAGGTTTTCTTCAAGAATGGTCCTGTTTGGCTCCATCCAGCTTCCCATCAATTTTAACCATCTTCCCTGTCCCTGCTGGATAAAAGCAGGCCCAAACCATGATGCTGCCACCACCATGTTCGACAGTGGGGATGGTGTGTTCAGGGTGATGAGCTGTGTTGCCTTTAAGCCAAACATATCGTTTGGCATTGTTGCCAAAAGTTCGATTATGGTTTCATTTGACCAGAGCACCTTCTTCCACATGTTTGGTGTATCTCCCAGGTGGCTTGTTGCAAACTTTAAATTACACATTTTATGGATATCTTTGAGAAATGGCTTTATTCTTGCCACTCTTCCATAAAGGCCAGATTTGTGCAGTGTAAGACTGATTGTTGTCCTATGGACAGACTGTCCTGTTATGATCCTTAGTGGTTGAGGATCACGAATTACTCCAGCTAAGTAACAAACATAGGACAAGCTCTAGGAAGGTGGCAAACTGGACTAACCGCAAATCTGAACCTATCCAAACACACTAGAAGTAGCCGGTGAACGTGCCTAAAAAATCCTAGATGTCTCGAGCCAGCCTGAGGAACTAACTACCCCTAGAGAGAAAGAAAGACCTCTCTTGCCTCCAGAGAAATAATCCCCAAAGTTATAGAAGCCCCCAACAAATAATAACGGTGAGGTAAGAGGAAGGCACATACACAGGGGTGAAAACAGATTCAGCAAATGAGGCCCACTAATACTAGATAGCAGAAAATAGCAAGGGGTCTGTGCGGTCAGTAAAAAACCCTAACAAAATATCCACACTGAGATTTCAAGAACCCCCGCACCAACTAACGGTGTGGGGGGAGAATCTCAGTCCCCTAGAGCAACCAGCAAGCGAGGAGATCACATCTTAGCAAGCTGGACAAGAAACATGATGAATGCTGATAATCAAAAAATGAACGGACAAAAACTTAGCTTGTCTTGGAGAGGCTGGGAGCAAGGTAATCACAAGGAATCTGAAGAGCACTGAATACATTGATAGCAGGCAAGGAACTGAGTATCCAGGTGAGTTAAATAGGAAACGAACCAAGGATAACGAACCAGCTGATGCAGCCAACCTGCAGAAGACAACACTACACAGTACCGCTTGTGACCACTAGAGGGAGCCTAAAAATAGAGTTCACAACAGTACCCCCCCTGAGGAGGGGTCACCGAACCCTCATCAAGACCCCCAGGGCGATCAGGATGAGCCGCGTGGAAGGCACGAACCAAATCGGTCGCATGAACATCAGAGGCGACAACCCAGGAATTATCCTCCTGACCATAGCCCTTCCACTTCACCAAATACTGAAGCCTCCATCTAGAGATACGAGAATCCAAAATCTTCTCCACCACGTACTCCAATTCACTCTCGACCAGCACCAGAGCAGGAGGGTCAACAGAAGGAACCACAGGTACCACATACCTCTGCAACAAAGACCTATGGAACACATTATGAATGGCAAACTATGCTGGGAGATCCAAACGAAAAGACACCGGGTTAAGGATTTCCAAGATCTTATGAGGACCGATGAAGCGAGGCTTGAATTTAGGAGAGGAGACCTTCATAGGAACATACCGAGAAGACAGCCACACCAAATCCCCAACACGAAGTCGGGGACCCACACCGCGGCGGCGGTTGGCAAAGCGCTGGGCCTTCTCCTGTGACAACCTCAAATTGTCCACCACATGGTTCCAAATCTGCTGCAACCTATCCACCACAGAATCCACCCCAGGACAGTCAGAAGACTCAACCTGCCCTGAGGAAAAACGAGGATGGAAACCAGAATTGCAGAAAAAAGGCGAAACCAAAGTAGCAGAACTAGCCCGATTATTAAGGGCAAACTCGGTCAATGGCAAAAAAGTCACCCAATCATCCTGATCAGCAGAAACAAAACATCTCAAATAAGTTTCCAACGTCTGATTAGTTCGCTCGGTTTGGCCATTAGTCTGAGGATGGAAGGCCGACGAAAAAGATAAATCAATGCCCATCTTAGCACAAAAAGTCCGCCAAAACCTGGACACAAATTGGGATCCTCTATCAGACACAATATTTTCAGGAATGTCGTGCAAGCGAACCACATTCTGAAAAAATAGAGGAACCAAATCGGAGGAGGAAGGCAACTTAGGCAAGGGCACCACATGGACCATCTTGGAAAAACGATCACACACCACCCAGATGACAGACATTTTCTGAGATACTGGAAGATCCGAAATAAAATCCATGGAAATGTGCGTCCAAGGCCTCTTCGGGACAGGCAAAGGCAAAAGTAAACCGCTGGCACGAGAACAGCAAGGCTTTGCCCGAGCACAAATCCCACAAGACTGCACAAAGGAACGCACATCCCGCGACAAGGAAGGCTACCAGAAGGACCTAGCCACCAAATCTCAGGTACCAAAAATCCCAGGATGACCCGCCAACACCGAAGAATGAACCTCGGAAATAACTCTGCTGGTCCATCTATCCGGAACAAACAGTCTCTCTGGTGGACAACGGTCAGGTCTATCCGCCTGAAATTTCTGCAGCACTCGTCACAAATCTGGGGAAATGGCAGAGAAAATCACTCCCTCTCTCAGAATACCAGCCGGCTCAGAAACTCCCGGAGAGTCAGGCACAAAACTCCTAGAAAGTGCATCAGTCTTCAAGTTCTTCGAACCAGGCAGGTATGAGACCACAAAGTTGAAACGGGAGAAAAACAGCGACCAACAAGCCTGTCTAGGATTCAGGCGCTTGGCAGATTCGAGGTAAATCAGGTTTTTGTGATCAGTCAAGACCACCACACGATGTTTAGCTCCTTCGAGCCAATGTCGCCACTCCTCAAATGCCCACTTCATAGCCAACAACTCCTGATTACCAACATCATAATTCCGCTCGGCAGGCGAAAACTTTCTTGAAAAGAAAGCACATGGCTTCATCACAGAGCCATCAGAGCTTCTCTGCGACAAAACAGCCCCTGCTCCAATCTCAGAAGCATCAACCTCGACCTGGAAGGGGAGAGAGACATCTGGTTGACATAAGACTGGAGCTGAAGAAAACCGGTGCTTCAGTTCCCGAAAGGCCTCCACAGCCGCAGGGGACCAACTAGTCACATCAGAACCCTTCTTGGTCAAATCTGTCAAAGGTTTAACCACGCTAGAAAAATTAGCGATGAAACGATGGTAAAAATTAGCAAAACCCAAGAACTTCTGAAGACTCTTAACAGACGTAGGCTGAGTCCAGTCATGAATAGCCTGGACCTTGACTGGGTCCATCTCCACAGTAGAAGGAGAAAAAATAAAACCCAAAAAGGAGACCTTCTGTACTCCGAAGAGGCATTTTGAGCCCTTCACAAATAAAGCATTAGCACGCAGGACCTGAAACACCATCCTGACCTGCTTCACATGGGACTCCCAATCATCAGAAAAGACCAAAATGTCATCCAGATAAACAATCATAAATTTATCCAGATATTCTCGGAAGATGTCATGCATGAAGGACTGAAACACAGAAGGTAAGTAAAGAAAATTGGCGCACACTCAGGATGAGGGGGAGCGAGGTGCTGGTGTAGTGGGCTGTAATAGCCCCACGTACATGGAAAGTATAGTACACCGCACACTCTGTATGTATATTGCAAATAGTGAAGAATTTATTAACAAAATTTACTGTGTGACATGAAAAGCGACCAGAGGTAATATATTGACGTTTCGGCTCAACCAGAGCCTTAATCATACAATCGCTATGGAAAAAATAAAGAAAAACAAAATATATAAGCATACAGTATATACAATAAACAAAATCGATGGGTAGGATAAAACAAATAATAAAGTTCCCAACCTGGATAAAGGAAACAAAGGACCGGGTAAACAGAAGGATATAAAACATAGTAACTGTCGCAACATGATGCGTTTATCTAGTGACACACCACGTATGCCCGCAAAGGGAAAACATAAACATGATCACAGGGGAGACTAAGGCTCAGGAATCCAGATCATATGACAATGTACATGGAGCATACAGTAGAGATAATTTACCTTTAATGTGCACAAAGGAGAGGATAATTATCCTTGGAAGTATGGAAATGAAGGCTTACACTGTAGATGAGATAGTAAAAATACGTAAGATAAAGAAGGTACATAGAGAATATAGTGTTGGTGATGGAGCAGTTTGTAATGTACCTTAAGTGCCTGTTTGTAATGCGTGTGAACACACTAAGGCTGCCCTTTAGTGGGGTCTGTGGAGAAGTAAGATATGGGGAGGTAAGGCACACATAGTAAATGTAGCCACAAAGTAATGGGATGGCAGTGGCAAAGCCTGTAGTGGGTATTGGGGAAGAGGTTACCTTATAGATAATGCTGATAAGCGGCGCTCCCGCGCCCTGCTGCTGGTGTGTAGCGTGGCCGGCGCTGCTGTGCCTTAAATGCGCAAACCGGAAGTAGGACCTGCGGTACCGGAAGTGATGCGGGCGGCTAGGGAATGCCACTGCGCATGCGCTGCCGGCGATCCTGTGTGTGCCTGGTTGCTAGGTAACCTAGGTGCTGCAGAGTGTCGGCGGCTAAAGGCAAAGTTGTGCGCCTGCGTGGGCAGTGTTGAATGCCTGGTAATGGGAAAGACACTTAAAGCTGCAGCATGTTAAAGAAGATGTGTGCCACCTATGTATCTAATATAGGGTGTAGCTAAGGGCATGGAACTTAGTCCAAAATGTAAATCGTTACAATATGATAGTGGCATCTGTAATGTGTACAGAATGGGTATGTGTACAGTGTTATAGGGAAAAGCCCCAGAGTCATGTATGGGGACTATATGTATTGCAAAGGGCAATTACGGGCAAAGATACTATCGGAACTCACCAAGCTATTCAACGGATCTGTAAGGAAAGAAGGAGAATATTAGTAGGCTAAAGTGATGGTTAAAGCAACCAGTCGATTTCCCTATTAAGGCCCCTAGGTGTGAGAGTATCCAGTGTATAGATCCAATAAGTCTCCCTAGACCTCAGTAGCTTAATGTGATTACCACCCCATCTGGGACGAGGTACCTGCTCCAAGACCTGGAATTTGAGTTGGGCCACTGTGTGTCTCGCCTTCGAAAAATGGTCAGGGAGGGGGAGCCAGATTTTGTTACACCTGATGGTGGACTTGTGGCTGGCGATCCTATCGCGTATGTGCTGCGTGGTTTCTCCCACGTAGAGCAGGCCGCACGGGCACTTAACGATGTACACCACAAAGTTTGAGTCGCATGTGAAAAATCCGCGGATAGGATAAGACTTCCCAGTCCTAGGGTGGGTTACATTGTCGGATTTAATTACGTTCGAGCACGCGGCACAGTTCAAGCAAGGGAAGGTCCCATTACGGCGCGAGCTCAAGAACCGTTGGGTTGGTACTCGTAGTGCGCTACCCATGTCGGCCCTGACTAATTGATCCTGAATGTTGGGGGGTCTTCTTGTACTCATGAGTGCGGGCACCTTGAAGGACGGGATTTCGGGGTGGGATCTACCCAGGAGGGGCCAGTGCTTTTTGATGACAGAATACACTTTGGTCATGAATGGATGGTGGGTGTGCATGAACGGTATCCTCTCTTGGGGTTGACGTGGTGCAGGGCTCATCGGTGGATCGGAGGACCTCCTGAGTTCCTGTGTCAGAAGGGCAGAGGGGTAGTTCCTGTCGCTGAACTTCTCCGCCATGGATGCTAGTCTTATCTGTCGTTTTTCGGGGTCTGTGACTATGCGGGAAACCCTTTTGAATTGGGACCGAGGTAGACTATTTTTGGTGGTAGTAGGGTGGCAGCTTGAATAAAGTAGCAAACTATTGCAGTCAGTGGGTTTCGTGTACAGATCTGTTGTAAGGAATCCGTTGACATCTTTTAGTACAAGGGTATCCAGAAAAGCTATTTGCGTCTCATGGGTGTGGATGGTGAATTTAAGCTCTTGGAAAGTAGAATTGAGGGTAGAGAAGAATGAATCAAGGGTATCGGATGACCATGTCCAAACCAGAAAGATATCATCTATGTACCTGCAATAATTGAGGACATGTTGGGAAAAAAACTCATTGTTGTAGACGTGGTGTAACTCAAAATAATTCATATACGCATTGGCGTAAGCCGGGGCCACATTCGAGCCCATAGCGGTCCCGCACGCTTGGACGTAATATGTGTCCTCGTAGAGGAAGTAATTTTCGAATAAGACCGTACTCAAGAGGTCGAGACAGAAGGATATTGAATCCCGAGACATATCAGTTTGTTCCAAGAGCTCTCTGGTGGCTCGTATGCCCTTCTCGTGGGTTATAGATGTGTAAAGGCTGTTAACGTCCATAGTAACGAGAAGACTATGGGGAGGTACCTGATGTATCTGTTTAATTTTTTCAAGAAATTGACTTGTGTCCAGTACAAAGGACCTGGTGTTTTTTGTTAGAGGTGTCAAAATTTTTTCCAGGAATATGGAAAGTGGTGAGAGGACCGAATCCGTGGAGGCCACGATTGGTCTACCTGGGGGGTTATGGAGGGATTTATGAATTTTAGGGAGGACATAAAAAACTGGAATGATAGGGTGGGGGTTCTGTAGGAAAGTGGCAGTCTTGTGATCGATGGTTCCGTTGTCCAGGTACGCCTCAATGAGGTCCTTAATTTTCATGGTGACGGCTGCCGTGGGGTCCCTAGGTATGGCCCTGTAGGTGTTGGTATCTGAAAGTTGTCTGAGTATCTCGCCTCGGTATTGTGACCGATCCATGACAACCGTAGCACCCCCTTTGTCAGCAGGTTTTATGGTAATAGTATTATTGGACCGTATGGAGGAGAGTGCCTGTTTCTCCTCAAGTGACATGTTAGTATGTGTCGGGAAAAAACCTAATCTCTGTTCGTGTGATAAGGATTTAATGTCACGATCTACAAGAGAGATGAAAGTTTCGGTGGCATGATCGGAGTGTGGAGGTGAAAAGGTACTGACATTATGAAGCCCCAGAGTAGAGATAGAAAGTGCCGAGGTATTATCAGTAGATCCGGAGGACATCCCACCCGGGTCCAATGCAGACATATTACCAAAGCGAGTCTTAAGTCTAATGGACCTGTAGAAGCGATTCAAGTCCTTCTCCAGTTGGAATGAATCCCAGTGGGGTGTGGGACAAAAAGATAGTCCTTTCTGTAGGACTGTTAGTTCCGCTGGCGACAGGGAATAGCTGGAGATGTTAACCACTTGATTGGTTGGCTTACCTGGCTTCGGGTCACCATCCTTTCGCCGCGCTCGTCGGGTTGGTCTGTTTGGTGTCGTCCTCCCCTGCGGCTTGTAGCTGAAAAAATGTTGCCTGGTGGAACTGGTAGAGGAGTCGCTGCCGGAGCTGTATGACCCTGGTCTCCTGTAATTGTTGCGGCGACGCCAGTTTGTGGTGTTGGTGAAGTCGCTCCATTTGTACACCTTGTCGTTCGCGTAGTCCTCGCTGTCTCTCTGGAACTTGAGTCTCTTGCGTTCCTGTAGGTTCTTTTCAAATTCAGTGATGGCTTTGTCTGTCTTTGTTTTGAGTGCAGTCCAATCGGTAGACGTGAGAGTGGTAGTCAGCTGGGTCTCGATGGCCTGAATGTTTTTTTTAACGTCAATAATTTCCTTCTGGAGGTATTCAATAGTGAGTACAATAATGTCCAATGAGAACTTATTAAGAATCTGTTTGTATCTGTCACAGAATTCGGGATTGTCCGCGAATAATGTGGGTCGCAAATTACACCTCAATCCCCTAGGGATTTTGCTCTGGCGATAATATTCGGCAAGCGTGGTACAGTGTAGGTCATATGAGACTAGCTTCCGCTTAGTCTTTTCATAATCCCTGGTTCTCTGGTCGGTTACGGGTGTTCTGAGAAACTCAGTGGAACCAGTTACTGTAGAGATAATACTGGCACTAGTGGCTGTATCGTAAGCAAATGTGGTAGTGGACATTAGGGCAATCCGGTGCAGCGGCCAAGACTATGGCAAGATAAGTAAAGAAAATTGGCGCGCACTCAGGATGAGGGGGAGCGAGGTGCTGGTGTAGTGGGCTGTAATAGCCCCACGTACATGGAAAGTATAGTACACCGCACACTCTGTATGTATATTGCAAATAGTGAAGAATTTATTAACAAAATTTACTGTGTGACATGAAAAGCGACCAGAGGTAATATATTGACGTTTCGGCTCAACCAGAGCCTTAATCATACAATCGCTATGGAAAAAATAAAGAAAAACAAAATATATAAGCATACAGTATATACAATAAACAAAATCGATGGGTAGGATAAAACAAATAATAAAGTTCCCAACCTGGATAAAGGAAACAAAGGACCGGGTAAACAGAAGGATATAAAACATAGTAACTGTCGCAACATGATGCGTTTATCTAGTGACACACCACGTATGCCCGCAAAGGGAAAACATAAACATGATCACAGGGGAGACTAAGGCTCAGGAATCCAGATCATATGACAATGTACCATCACACAGTGCAATTTTGATCGCTACAATGGCACGATTCGTGACGTTCCAGCGATGCATTTACGATATCGCTGTGTCTGACACGCTACTGCGATCCGGATCCCCGCTGAGAATCGTACGTCGTAGCAGATCGTTTGAAACTTTCTTTCGTCGTCTAGTGTCCCGCTGTGGCGGCATGATTGCATTGTGTGACACAGGTTGTATACGATGTGCGCACAGTAACCAACGGCTTCTACATCGCAAATACGTCATGAAATTATCGCTCCAGCGCTGTGTATTGCAACGTGTGACCGCAGTATACGACGCTGGAGCTCCAAAGACTCCTTTATATAACTCCGCATCGCGGCATGCTCTGGTATAGACAAATTAAAAAGTCGTCCCTTTGGGAATTTACTACCAGGAATCAAATTTATAGCACAGTCACAATCCCTATGAGGGGGCAGGGCACTGGACCTGGGCTCATTAAATACATCCTGGTAGTCAGACAAAAACTCAGGGACCTCAGAAGGAGTGGAAGAAGCAATAGACACCAACGGAGTATCGCCATGAATTCCCTGACAACCCCAACGTAACACAGACATAGCTTTCCAATCTAAAACTGGATTATGAGCCTGCAGCCATGGCAGACCCAAAACGACAACATCATGCAAATTATGCAGAATGAGAAAACGAATCACCTCCTGATGTACGGGAGTCATGCACATGGTCATTTGCGTCCAATACTGAGGCTTATTCTCAGCCAATGGCGTAGCATCAATTCCCCTCAGAGGAATAGGAAATTCCAAAGGCTCCAGGACAAAACCACAGCGCCTGGCAAACGACAAATCCATCAGATTCAGGGCAGCACCCGAATCCACAAAAGCCATAACCGGGTAGGACGACAAAGAACAAATCAAAGTAACAGACAAAATAAATTTAGGCTGTATCGTACCAATGGTGACAGGTTTAGCGATTTTTTTTAAACGTTTAGAGCATGCTGAGATAGCATGAGTAGAATCACCACAGTAAAAGCAAAACCCATTTTGACGTCTATGACTTTGTCGCTCAATTCTGGTCAGAGTTCGGTCACATTGCATAGACTCAGGTCTCTGTTCAGAAAATACCGCCAAAGGATGGACAGATTTGCGCTCCCGCAAACGCCGATCAACCTGAATGGCTAAAGCCATAGAATCACTCAGACTTGTAGGGGTGGGAAACCCCACCATAACATTCTTAACGGCCTCAGAAAGACCTTCTCTGAAATTTGCAGCCAGGGCACACTCATTCCATTGAGTAAGCACCGACCATTTCTGAAATTTTTGACAATACACCTCTGCTTCATCCAGACCTTGAGAGATAGCCAGCAACGCTTTTTCTGCCTGATTCTCAAGATTAGGCTCCTCATAAAGCAGTCCAAGAGCCAGAAAAAATGCATCTACATTAAGCAATGCAGGATCTCCTGGCGCCAGAGAGAAGGCCCAATCTTGAGGGTCGCCGCGCAACAAGGAGATAACAATTTTAACTTGCTGAGCGGAATCACCAGAGGAACGAGGTCTCAGAGACAGAAATAACTTACAATTATTTTTAAAATTCTGAAACCTAGATCTATCTCCAGAAAACAACTCAGGAATGGGTATCTTTGGTTCTGACATAGGGCTATGAATAACAAAATCCTGAATACTTTGCACCCGTGCAGTAAGATGATCCACACTAGAAGTCAGAGTCTGAATATTCATGTCTGCAGCTGAGCTCAAAACCACCCAGAGTTCAAGGGGATGAAAGAAACTAAACAGACTGCAGCAAAGGAAAAGCGGGGAAAAAAAAAAAATGTACTCAGGTCTTCTTTTTATCCCACTTCTGCGATGCATTAAACACTTTTTTTTGGCCTGCTATACTGTTATGATCCTTAGTGGTTGAGGATCACGAATTACTCCAGCTAAGTAACAAACATAGGACAAGCTCTAGGGAGGTGGCAAACTGGACTAACCGCAAATCTGAACCTATCCAAACATACTAGAAGTAGCCGGTGAACGTGCCTAAAAAATCCTAGACGTCTCGCCAGCCTGAGGAACTAACTACCCCTAGAGAGAAAGAAAGACCTCTCTTGCCTCCAGAGAAATAATCCCCAAAGATATAGAAGCCCCCAACAAATAATAACGGTGAGGTAAGAGGAAGGCACATACACAGGGGTGAAAACAGATTCAGCAAATGAGGCCCACTAATACTAGATAGCAGAAAATAGCAAGGGGTCTGTGTGGTCAGTAAAAAACCCTAACAAAATATCCACACTGAGATTTCAAGAACCCCCGCACCAACTAACGGTGTGGGGGGAGAAACTCAGTCCCCTAGAGCAACCAGCAAGCGAGCAGATCACATCTTAGCAAGCTGGACAAGAAACATGATGAATGCTGATAATAAAAAAATGAACGGACAAAAACTTAGCTTGTCTTGGAGAGGCTGGGAGCAAGGTAATCACAAGGAATCTGAAGAGCACTGAATACATTGATAGCAGGCAAGGAACTGAGTATCCAGGTGAGTTAAATAGGAAACGAACCAAGGATAACGAACCAGCTGATGCAGCCAACCTGCAGAAGACAACACTACACAGTACCGCTTGTGACCACTAGAGGGAGCCTAAAAATAGAGTTCACAACACTGTCCCACCCCAGCTGTAGATCTCTGCAGTTCATTTATAGTGATCATGGGCCTCTTGGCTGCATCTCTGATCAGTCTTCTCCTTGTTTGAGATGAAAGTTAAAGGGATGGCTGGGTCTTGGTAGATTTGCAGTGGTAAGTGTTATGAACTGGTGGTTTAGGAGCAACATGGGACGAGCTCTGGAGGAGGTGGTACCTGTACTGACCGCAGTTCCTGAGCTTAACACAACACTAGAAGTAGCCGTGGGATGTTCCTGTCACTCCCTAGACACCTCGTCACAGCCGGAGGAATAACTACCCCTAAAGATAGAAACAGGAAAGCTATCTTGCCTCAGAGAAAATCCCCAAAGGATAGACAGCCCCCCACAAATATTGACTGTGAGTGGAGTGAGAAATGACATACGCAGAATGAAACCAGGATGAAGCAAAGGAGGCCACTCTAGCTAGATAGATAGAATAGGACAGAATACTGTGCGGTCAGTATTAAAAAACTAGAAAAATCCACCACAGAGTTTACAAAAATCTCCACACCTGACTAAAGGTGTGGAGAGTAAATCTGCTTCCCAGAGCTTCCAGCTTAACTGAATAAATCCATACTGACAAGCTGGACTAGAAAAAACATAGAAAGTGCAGAAATATAAAGTCCACAAAATGTGGACAGCAAAAGAACCAAGCAAGAACTTATCTTTGCTGAACTGGTCAGAACATCAGGGAAATCCAAGCAGAAATGTGAATCCAACCAGGAACCATAGAAAACTGGCACTGGCTGAAGGATAGAGCCAGGCTTAAATAGCCGAGCCAGAAAAGACGATCAGTGGAAGCAGCTGCTGACTTCTAAATCAAAGGAGCAGCCGTTCCACTTAAAACCACCGGAGGGAGCCCAAGAGCAGAACTCACAAAAGTGCCACTTACAACCACTGGAGGGAGCCCAAGAGCGGAATTCACAACAGTACCCCCCCTTGAGGAGGGGTCACCGAACCCTCACCAGAGCCCCCAGGCCGATCAGGACGAGCCAAGTGAAAAGCACGAACCAAATCGACGGCATGAACATCGGAGGCAACAACCCAAGAATTATCCTCCTTGCCATAACCCTTCCACTTGACAAGATACTGAAGCCTCCGCCTCGAAAAACGAGAATCCAAAATTTTATCAACCTCATATTCCAACTCCCCCTCAACCAACACCGGGGCAGAAGGATCAACGGAGGGAACAACGGACACCACATATCTCCGCAACTAAGATCTATGGAAAACATTATGGATGGCAAAAGAGGCTGGAAGGGCCAAACGAAAAGATACCGGATTGATAATCTCAGAAATCTTATGAGGACCAATAAACCGAGGCTTGAACTTAGGGGAAGAAACCTTCATAGGAACATGACGAGAAGATAACCAGACTAAATCCCACACCCGAAGCCGGGGACCAACACACCGACGGCGGTTAGCAAAACGTTGAGCCTTTTCCTGAGACAACATCAAATTGTCTACCACATGAGTCCAAATCTGCTGCAACCTGTCCTCACAGGATCCACACCAGGACAATCAGAAGGCTCAACCTGCCCCGAAGAAAAACGAGGATGAAAACCAAAATTACAAAAGAAAGGCGAAACCAACATAGCCTGATCTAGCCCGATTATTAAGGGCAAACTCGGCCAACGGCAAGAAAGCCACCCAATCATCCTGATCAGCAGACACAAAGTATTTCAAATAGGTTTCCAAGGTCTGATTAGTTTGCTCAGTTTGGCCATTTGTCTGAGGATGAAACGCCGAAGAAAAAGACAAATCAATGCCCATCCTAGCACAAAAGGCCCGCCAAAACCTAGAAACAAACTGGGAACCTCTGTCAGACACAATATTCTCCGGAATGCCATGCAAACGAACCACATGCTGAAAAAACAATGGAACCAAATCAGAGGAGGAAGGCAATTTAGGCAAAGGTACCAAATGGACCATTTTAGAGAATGGGTCACAAACCACACAGATAACAGACATCTTCTGGGAAACAGGAAGATCCAAAATAAAATCCATGGAAATATGCGTCCAGGGTCTCTCAGGGACCGGCAAAGGCAAAAGCAACCCACTAGCGCGGGAACAGCAAGGCTTGGCCCGGGCACAAGTCCCACAGGACTGCACAAAAGAACGCACTTCCCGCGACAAGGAAGGCCACCAAAAGGACCTAGCAACCAAATCTCTGGTACCAAAAATTCCAGGATGACCAGCCAACACCGAACAATGAACCTCAGAAATTACCTTACTTGTCCATCTATCAGGAACAAACAGCTTCCCCACTGGACAGCGGTCAGGTTCATCAGCCTGAAATTCCTGAAGCACCCGCCGTAAATCAGGAGAGATGGCAGAAAGAACCACCCCTTCCTTAAGAATGCCAACCGGCTCAAGGACTCCAGGAGAATCAGGCAAAAAACTCCTAGAGAGGGCATCAGCCTTAACATTCTTAGATCCCGGAAGATACGAGACCACAAAATCAAAACGGGGGAAAAACAGGGACCATCGAGCTAGGGTTCAGCCGCTTGGCCGACTCGAGGTAAATCAGATTCTTATGATCGGTCAAGACCACAACGCGGTGCTTGGCTCCCTCAAGCCAATGTCGCCACTCCTCAAATGCCCACTTCATAGCCAACAACTCCCGATTTCTGACGTCATAATTGCGCTCCGCAGGTGAAAACTTTCTGGAAAAAAAGGCACACAGTTTCATCAAAGAACCATCAGAATTCCTCTGAGACAAAACGGCCCCTGCCCCAATCTCAGAAGCGTCAACCTCAACCTGAAAAGGAAGAGAAACATCCGGCTGACGCAACACAGGGGCAGATGTTGTGAAATTGGATTCTGGGCTCCCCCGGTGGCCACTTGTGGAATTGAACTTGTGTGCATCATCCCCTCTGTTCACCTGCTCCTATCAGGATGTGGGAGTCGCTATATAACCTTGCTCCTCTGTCAGTTTCTTGCCGGTCAACAATGTAATCAGAAGCCTTTCTGTGCATGTTCCTGCTACTAGACAACTCCCAGCTAAGTTGGACTTTTGTCCTTGTGTGTTTTTGGATTTTGTTCCTGTTCACAGCTGCTGTTTCGTTACTGTGTCTGGAAAGCTCTTGTGATCGGAAATTGCCACTCTGGTGTTATGAGTTAATGCTAGAGTCTTAAAGTAATTTCTGGATGGTGTTTTGATAGGGTTTTCTGCTGACCATGAAAGTGCCCTTTCTGTCTTCCTGCTATCTAGTAAGCGGACCTCGATTTTGCTAAACCTATTTTCATACTACGTTTGTCATTTCATCTAAAATCACCGCCAATATATGTGGGGGCCTCTGTCTGCCTTTTGGGAAAATTTCTCTAGAGGTGAGCCAGGACTGTCTTTTCCTCTGCTAGGATTAGGTAGTTCTCCGGCTGGCGCTGGGCATCTAGGGATAAAAAAACGTAGGCATGCTACCCGGCCACTTCTAGTTGTGCGGCAGGTTTAGTTCATGGTCAGTATAGTTTCCATCTTCCAAGAGCTAGTTCTCATATATGCTGGGCTATGTTCTCTCGCCATTGAGAATCATGACAGTTTGACCGGCCCAAAAAAGGGTTAAATTACTGGCTGAGAAAGGAGAGAAAAAAGAAGTCTGCTACAATTTTTTTTTTTTTTTTTTTTCCTCCAGTTCTGAGTGTGCTCTTAATTGAATCACTTGCTAGTCTGCCTATACTGCAGCCTTCCTCTCTTTCTCTCCTTCTAATCCTTGAATGGCTCTGTGTTCACCTGTTTCAAATGGATCTTCAGAGTGTAGCTACAGGTTTGAATAATCTCGCCACAAAGGTACAAAATTTGCAAGATTTTGTTGTTCATGCACCTATGTCTGAGCCTAGAATTCCTTTGCCTGAATTCTTCTCGGGGAATAGATCTCACTTTCAAAATTTTAAAAATAATTGCAAATTGTTTTTGTCCCTGAAGTCTCGCTCTGCCGGAGACCCTGCACAGCAGGTCAGGATTGTAATTTCCTTGCTCCGGGGCGACCCTCAAGACTGGGCTTTTGCATTGGCACCAGGGGATCCTGCGTTGCTCAATGTGGATGCGTTTTTTCTGGCCTTGGGGTTGCTTTATGAGGAACCTCATTTTGAGCTTCAGGCGGAAAAGGCCTTGATGTCCTTGTCTCAGGGGCAAGATGAAGCTGAAATATACTGCCAAAAATTCCGCAAATGGTCTGTGCTTACTCAGTGGAATGAGTGCGCCCTGGCGGCGATTTTCAGAGAAGGTCTCTCTGATGCCATTAAGGATGTTATGGTGGGGTTCCCTGTGCCTGCGAGTCTGAATGAGTCCATGACGATGGCTATTCAGATCGATAGGCGTCTGCGGGAGCGCAAACCTGTGCACCATTTGGCGGTGTCTACTGAGAAAACGCCAGAAAATATGCAATGTGATAGAATTCTGTCCAGAAGCGAGCGGCAGAATTTTAGACGAAAAAATGGGTTGTGCTTCTATTGTGGTGATTCAACTCATGTTATATCAGCATGCTTTAAGCGTACTAAGAAGCCTGACAAGTCTGTTTCAATTAGCACTTTACAGTCTAAGTTTATTCTATCTGTGACCCTGATTTGTTCTTTGTCATCTATTACCGCGGACGCCTATGTCGACTCTGGCGCTGCTTTGAGTCTTATGGATTGGTCCTTTGCCAAACGCTGTGGGTATGATTTGGAGCCATTGGAGGCTCCGATACCTCTGAAAGGGATTGACTCCACCCCATTGGCTAGTAATAAACCACAATACTGGACACAAGTGACTATGCGTGTTAATCCGGATCACCAGGAGGTTATTCGCTTTCTGGTGCTGTATAATCTACATGATGTTTTGGTGCTGGGATTGCCATGGCTGCAATCTCATAACCCAGTCCTCGACTGGAGAGCTATGTCTGTGTTAAGCTGGGGATGTAAAGGAACTCATGGGGACGTACCTTTGGTTTCCATTTCATCATCTATTCCCTCTGAGATTCCTGAATTCTTGTCTGACTTTCGTGACGTTTTTGAAGAACCCAAGGTTGGTTCACTACCTCCGCACCGGGAGTGCGATTGTGCCATAGACTTGATCCCGGGTAGTAAATACCCTAAGGGTCGTTTATTTAATCTGTCTGTGCCTGAACACGCTGCTATGCGAGAATATATAAAGGAGTCCTTGGTAGTGTTGAGCGATACTTTCCGATATCGGAAAGTATCGGTATCGGAAAGTATCGGCCGATACCGTCAAAATATCGGATCCAATCCGATACCGATACCCGATCCCAATGCAAGTCAATGGGACGAAAATATCGGAATTAAAATAAACCCTTTATAAACTTGTAGGTTCATTCTACATGAAGGAAAACAACTAAGAATAATGTAGGATGTATTGGGGGTCGTGGCGGAGATATTAAAGGGACAGAGGTTTAGCCCAATGTAATAGAATAGCAGGATTTTTAATTTTTTTTTATGAAGTTCGGCGTTAGAAAGAATTTGACTATGTTATTTTTTTTTTTTTTTATGTCAGATATTGATGTTTCACTACTTCCACGCCCTTCACCTTCTTTTTTACTTCTCCCACGCTTTCTTCTTAATTATCCTCATCATCAGCTTCTTTGACATCAAGTTCTTCACCTTATTCATCTTCTTCTTCATCTTCTACCTATTATTTTTTGGGTTACATTGTTCATATTCTTTTTATTTTACTATTATCTTCATCATATTCAACTTCTTCATCATATTCTTATTTGTGACAGGCATTCCCGTAGTTGTTATCTATAAAAGTTTGAAGATTACACCTTCCGTTCTGCCTGTCACAAACCAGTTACATTTGTCCGCGTTCAGTTTGGCCTGCAGCATCAGGCTTTATCCAGGGGCACCACGAGGAGGAACGGACTCACCCCCATACACTGCTTAGTCTTCTTCTGCTTATAATTTACATAATATTTTTTTGCTCTGATATTTTGTGTTATGCTTAATGTCCTTCTGCTCTTTGTTCTGCAGCCTCTTGTTCTTCTGCTTCTCGGTCTTCCAGGTCGTCGTCGTCTCCAGGGTCGTCGTCTCCGGGGTCGTCGTCATCGGGGTGGTCTCCGGGGTCGTCGTCATCGGGGTGGTCTTCAGGGTCATCGTCTCCAGGGTCGTCGTCATCACGGTGGTTGTCGTCTCTGGTGTCGTCGTCATCTTAGGGGTGTTCTTCCGGGTCATCGTGTTTAGTCTCTTGAACTTGGAAATGTAGCAGAAGGTACAAGAAGGCTGAGAAAATGCCGAGAACCAGCTGATGGAACTGGAACTCGGATGGCTACCCGAAGGTCCAAGAGCCAATGGAACTACCGAGGACCAGCTGACGTTACTGGAACCCGGTTACTAAGCAGGAGGTACCCGTGCCTGAAAGCACTACCAAGGACCACCTGACGTTGGTGGAACTCGGATACCCAGAGGGAGGCACCTAAGCCAAAGGCTCTGCCCGGAACCAGCTGACGGTACTGGAACCAGGATGGGGAGCAGAAGGTACAAGAGCAAAAGACACTGCCGAGAACCAGCTGACGGTGCTGGAACCCGGATGGGTAGCCGAAGGTCCAAGAGCCAATGGAACTACCGAGGACCAGCTGACGTTACTGGAACCCGGTTACTAAGCAGGAGGTACCCGTGCCTGAAAGCACTACCAAGGACCACCTGACGTTGGTGGAACTCGGATACCCAGAGGGAGGCACCTAAGCCAAAGGCTCTGCCCGGAACCAGCTGACGGTACTGGAACCAGGATGGGGAGCAGAAGGTACAAGAGCAAGTGTCTGCGTGGCTTTTGCAGGACACGATGCCGGCTGCACAGCAGGGGAACAGCTGGCGGTGCTGGACCCCACTGACACATTGGCTGGTGTTTTTCTCTGTGCAGCTAGCACATCTGGGCCCCAACTGGCGGTGTGTTAGAGCCCAGGGACAGCAGGAGGAGGAGCAGGAGGAGGAGGAGCAGGGGGAGGGGAGTGTAGGCCGAAGCCTGCACTGGCGGCAGCTTTGGGTGTGTTGTGTCTGCGTGGCTTTTGCAGGACACGTTGCCGGCTACACAGCAGGGGAACAGCTGGCGGTGCTGGACCCCACTGACACATTGGCGAGGTGTTTGGCTCTGTGCAGCCAGCACTTCCGGACAGCAACTAGCGTTGTTGGAGCCCGGGCTCTGCAGGTGGAGCAGAGTGTAGGCCGAAGCCTACTTGAACCGATTTCAAAGGTCACCTTTAACCCCCCCTCAGGGGTTAGAAAGTAGAAGAGCCACAGCTTATGCAGCAGTAGTGCTGCACAAGTCAAAGGTTGCTCTTTTAATTTTTCTCCTTGCACACGCTGAATGAAACACGTATAACATTTAGCCCTTTATACAGTCAAACTGTGTAATGGAGGCGAGAGTTCCCTTTGTAATGAGACGCAGCACAGGTGTCAAGAATCCCACCTTGGTGCTGGGTGCAGCCTCCCGAGCGTTGTTATTTGCTGTACAGGAGTCTGCGCTGTCGTGTTATCCCCTGGCCTAGCGCCGTTAGCGCTGCCCATCTTCTGGCATCATGTAATGTCGGCCGGTGCGGTTCGCGATGACCATGAATCCCAGCCCCGCAGTGTCTTAACATTGTTAAAACACTGCGGGGCTGGGATTCAGGGCCTGGCGCAGCACATATGTTGGCCTCTCACACTCGGGTCCTTACACCCGCTTCAGACTGTGCGGCGTCATCTGATCCCTTATCGCATGCCACGGCCATGAAGCCGCACAGTCCGAAGAAGGCGGAAGGAGAGGAGGGACAGGCGAACTGATGCACTGATCCTGCCCATCAATCACACCCTCGCAGTCCCAATAAATAAGACACCGAGGGGCGTTGTGTGGGTCAGGGCGGCCGCAGAGGCGCAGGCAGCCAAACAATGATGCCAGAAGACGGGCAGCGCTACCAAGGGGGTTGCAGCGTGTCATTACAAAGGAAAGTCACACCACCGGGACGGTTAAATGGTCACACAGAGGACACATTGCAGACGTGTTTTCAGTTCCACATGTGCGAGGAGAATACGTTTCTGAGCCACCTTGCACACATGCAGCATTACCGCTGTACAAGGTGGCTGGATAACGTAAAAACGCCTGGGGGAGGGGGGACAGGTTCCCTTCAATTTCAGTTCTTGTGTCTGCGTGGCTTTTGCAGGACACGTTGCCGGCTGCACAGCAGGGGAACAGCTGGCGGTGCTGGACCCCACTGACACATTGGCTGGTGTTTTTCTCTGTGCAGCTAGCACATCTGGGCCCCAACTGGCGGTGTGTTAGAGCCCAGGGGCAGCAGGAGGAGGAGCAGGAGGAGGAGGAGCAGGGGGAGGGGAGTGTAGGCCGAAGCCTGCACTGGCGGCAGCTTTGGGTGTGTTGTGTCTGCGTGGCTTTTGCAGGACACGTTGCCGGCTACACAGCAGGGGAACAGCTGGCGGTGCTGGACCCCACTGACACATTGGCGAGGTGTTTGGCTCTGTGCAGCCAGCACTTCCGGACAGCAACTAGCGTTGTTGGAGCCTGGGCTCTGCAGGTGGAGCAGAGTGTAGGCCGAAGCCTACTTGAACCGATTTCAAAGGTCACCTTTAACCCCCCCTCAGGGGTTAGAAAGTAGAAGAGCCACAGCTTATGCAGCAGTAGTGCTGCACAAGTCAAAGGTTGCTCTTTTAATTTTTCTCCTTGCACACGCTGAATGAAACACGTATAACATTTAGCCCTTTATACAGTCAAACTGTGTAATGGAGGCGAGAGTTCCCTTTGTAATGAGACGCAGCACAGGTGTCAAGAATCCCACCTTGGTGCTGGGTGCAGCCTCCCGAGCGTTGTTATTTGCTGTACAGGAGTCTGCGCTGTCGTGTTATCCCCTGGCCTAGCGCCGTTAGCGCTGCCCATCTTCTGGCATCATGTAATGTCGGCCGGTGCGGTTCGCGATGACCATGAATCCCAGCCCCGCAGTGTCTTAACATTGTTAAAACACTGCGGGGCTGGGATTCAGGGCCTGGCGCAGCACATATGTTGGCCTCTCACACTCGGGTCCTTACACCCGCTTCAGACTGTGCGGCGTCATCTGATCCCTTATCGCATGCCACGGCCATGAAGCCGCACAGTCCGAAGAAGGCGGAAGGAGAGGAGGGACAGGCGAACTGATGCACTGATCCTGCCCATCAATCACACCCTCGCAGTCCCAATAAATAAGACACCGAGGGGCGTTGTGTGGGTCAGGGCGGCCGCAGAGGCGCAGGCAGCCAAACAATGATGCCAGAAGACGGGCAGCGCTACCAAGGGGGTTGCAGCGTGTCATTACAAAGGAAAGTCACACCACCGGGACGGTTAAATGGTCACACAGAGGACACATTGCAGACGTGTTTTCAGTTCCACATGTGCGAGGAGAATACGTTTCTGAGCCACCTTGCACACATGCAGCATTACCGCTGTACAAGGTGGCTGGATAACGTAAAAACGCCTGGGGGAGGGGGGACAGGTTCCCTTCAATTTCAGTTCTTGTGTCTGCGTGGCTTTTGCAGGACACGTTGCCGGCTGCACAGCAGGGGAACAGCTGGCGGTGCTGGACCCCACTGACACATTGGCTGGTGTTTTTCTCTGTGCAGCTAGCACATCTGGGCCCCTACTGGCGGTGTGTTAGAGCCCAGGGGCAGCAGGAGGAGGAGCAGGAGGAGGAGGAGCAGGGGGAGGGGAGTGTAGGCCGAAGCCTGCACTGGCGGCAGCTTTGGGTGTGTTGTGTCTGCGTGGCTTTTGCAGGACACGTTGCCGGCTACACAGCAGGGGAACAGCTGGCGGTGCTGGACCCCACTGACACATTGGCGAGGTGTTTGGCTCTGTGCAGCCAGCACTTCCGGACAGCAACTAGCGTTGTTGGAGCCCGGGCTCTGCAGGTGGAGCAGAGTGTAGGCCGAAGCCTACTTGAACCGATTTCAAAGGTCACCTTTAACCCCCCCTCAGGGGTTAGAAAGTAGAAGAGCCACAGCTTATGCAGCAGTAGTGCTGCACAAGTCAAAGGTTGCTCTTTTAATTTTTCTCCTTGCACACGCTGAATGAAACACGTATAACATTTAGCCCTTTATACAGTCAAACTGTGTAATGGAGGCGAGAGTTCCCTTTGTAATGAGATGCAGCACAGGTGTCAAGAATCCCACCTTGGTGCTGGGTGCAGCCTCCCGAGCGTTGTTATTTGCTGTACAGGAGTCTGCGCTGTCGTGTTATCCCCTGGCCTAGCGCCGTTAGCGCTGCCCATCTTCTGGCATCATGTAATGTCGGCCGGTGCGGTTCGCGATGACCATGAATCCCAGCCCCGCAGTGTCTTAACATTGTTAAAACACTGCGGGGCTGGGATTCAGGGCCTGGCGCAGCACATATGTTGGCCTCTCACACTCGGGTCCTTACACCCGCTTCAGACTGTGCGGCGTCATCTGATCCCTTATCGCATGCCACGGCCATGAAGCCGCACAGTCCGAAGAAGGCGGAAGGAGAGGAGGGACAGGCGAACTGATGCACTGATCCTGCCCATCAATCACACCCTCGCAGTCCCAATAAATAAGACACCGAGGGGCGTTGTGTGGGTCAGGGCGGCCGCAGAGGCGCAGGCAGCCAAACAATGATGCCAGAAGACGGGCAGCGCTACCAAGGGGGTTGCAGCGTGTCATTACAAAGGAAAGTCACACCACCGGGACGGTTAAATGGTCACACAGAGGACACATTGCAGACGTGTTTTCAGTTCCACATGTGCGAGGAGAATACGTTTCTGAGCCACCTTGCACACATGCAGCATTACCGCTGTACAAGGTGGCTGGATAACGTAAAAACGCCTGGGGGAGGGGGGACAGGTTCCCTTCAATTTCAGTTCTTGTGTCTGCGTGGCTTTTGCAGGACACGTTGCCGGCTGCACAGCAGGGGAACAGCTGGCGGTGCTGGACCCCACTGACACATTGGCTGGTGTTTTTCTCTGTGCAGCTAGCACATCTGGGCCCCAACTGGCGGTGTGTTAGAGCCCAGGGGCAGCAGGAGGAGGAGCAGGAGGAGGAGGAGCAGGGGGAGGGGAGTGTAGGCCGAAGCCTGCACTGGCGGCAGCTTTGGGTGTGTTGTGTCTGCGTGGCTTTTGCAGGACACGTTGCCGGCTACACAGCAGGGGAACAGCTGGCGGTGCTGGACCCCACTGACACATTGGCGAGGTGTTTGGCTCTGTGCAGCCAGCACTTCCGGACAGCAACTAGCGTTGTTGGAGCCCGGGCTCTGCAGGTGGAGCAGAGTGTAGGCCGAAGCCTACTTGAACCGATTTCAAAGGTCACCTTTAACCCCCCCTCAGGGGTTAGAAAGTAGAAGAGCCACAGCTTATGCAGCAGTAGTGCTGCACAAGTCAAAGGTTGCTCTTTTAATTTTTCTCCTTGCACACGCTGAATGAAACACGTATAACATTTAGCCCTTTATACAGTCAAACTGTGTAATGGAGGCGAGAGTTCCCTTTGTAATGAGACGCAGCACAGGTGTCAAGAATCCCACCTTGGTGCTGGGTGCAGCCTCCCGAGCGTTGTTATTTGCTGTACAGGAGTCTGCGCTGTCGTGTTATCCCCTGGCCTAGCGCCGTTAGCGCTGCCCATCTTCTGGCATCATGTAATGTCGGCCGGTGCGGTTCGCGATGACCATGAATCCCAGCCCCGCAGTGTCTTAACATTGTTAAAACACTGCGGGGCTGGGATTCAGGGCCTGGCGCAGCACATATGTTGGCCTCTCACACTCGGGTCCTTACACCCGCTTCAGACTGTGCGGCGTCATCTGATCCCTTATCGCATGCCACGGCCATGAAGCCGCACAGTCCGAAGAAGGCGGAAGGAGAGGAGGGACAGGCGAACTGATGCACTGATCCTGCCCATCAATCACACCCTCGCAGTCCCAATAAATAAGACACCGAGGGGCGTTGTGTGGGTCAGGGCGGCCGCAGAGGCGCAGGCAGCCAAACAATGATGCCAGAAGACGGGCAGCGCTACCAAGGGGGTTGCAGCGTGTCATTACAAAGGAAAGTCACACCACCGGGACGGTTAAATGGTCACACAGAGGACACATTGCAGACGTGTTTTCAGTTCCACATGTGCGAGGAGAATACGTTTCTGAGCCACCTTGCACACATGCAGCATTACCGCTGTACAAGGTGGCTGGATAACGTAAAAACGCCTGGGGGAGGGGGGACAGGTTCCCTTCAATTTCAGTTCTTGTGTCTGCGTGGCTTTTGCAGGACACGTTGCCGGCTGCACAGCAGGGGAACAGCTGGCGGTGCTGGACCCCACTGACACATTGGCTGGTGTTTTTCTCTGTGCAGCTAGCACATCTGGGCAAAAACTGGCGGTGTTAGAGCCCAGGGTCAGCAGGAGGAGCAGGGGGAGCGGAGTGTAGGCCGAAGCCTGCACTCGAGCAAGTTGAAAGGAAACCTTTAACCCCCCCCCCCCCAGGCGTTTGTAGCTGAAAGAGCCATTGTGTACAGCACTAATGCTGGAAAAGGTAAACTTAGCTCTTTTAATTATGGTCCTTGTACATGCGGAACCTAACATTTATGAAATGTGTCCCCACACAGCGTTAAACCGTCCGGTAGGTGGAACTTTCCTTTGTCGTGTGACGCAGCACAGCCATCATTTTTACCCCCTTGTCGCCGTTCGCCCCCTCCTCAGCGTTGTTTGAATCTGTCCCGGAGCCTGCGCTGTTAGGTTAGCCCATGGCTATGCACACATGTTGCGCTGCCCGTCTTCTGACCTCATTTGGTGTCAGGCTGGCTGCGCCTGTGCGGGTGCGTTGGCCGAGATCCCGCCTCGCAGTGTCGTCTCATGTAATCCCACCGCGGGCCTGTGATCCGTGCCCGTGCGCAGTGCATATCCTCTCCTCTCACTCCCCTCCCTACGGCTTTTTCAGACTGTGCGGTGTCACGGCCGTGGCATGCTATTAGGGACCAGCTGACATCGCACAGTCTGAAGAAGCCGTAGGGAGGGGAGTGAGAGGAGAGGATATGCACTGCGCACGGGCACGGATCACAGGCCCGCGGTGGGATTACATTAGACGACACTGCGAGGCGGGATCTCGGCCAGCGCACCCGCACAGGCGCAGCCAGCCTGACACCAAATGAGGTCAGAAGACGGGCAGCGCAACATGTGTGCATAGCCATGGGCTAACCTAACAGCGCAGGCTCCGGGACAGATTCAAACAACGCTGAGGAGGGGGCGAACGGCGACAAGGGGGTAAAAATGATGGCTGTGCTGCGTCACACGACAAAGGAAAGTTCCACCTACCGGACGGTTTAACGCTGTGTGGGGACACATTTCATAAATGTTAGGTTCAGCATGTGCAAGGAGCATCACGAAAAGAGGCACTTTTTCCCTTTGCATCATCATTACTGCTGCACAAGGTGGCTCCTTCAGTAACAAACGCCTGGGGGGGGGGGGGGGGTCAGGTTCCCTTACATTTAACTTGTTGTGTCTGCGTGGCGGTCGCAGTACACGTTGCCGTATACACAGCAGGGGAACAGCTGGCGGTGCTGAACCCCACTAACACATTGGCGAGGTGTTTGGCTCTGTGCGTACAGCACTTCTGGACGGCAACTAGCGGTGTTGGAGCCCAGGGACAGGTGGAGGAGGAGGAGGTTGGAGGAGGTAGGAGGAGGTAGGAGGGATTGCCACACACACAGCAGGGGAACAGCTGACGTTACTGAACCCCAATAACAGAGGAGCGACTGTTGGGACTGTGCGTACAGCACTTCTGGACGGCAACTGGCGGTGTTGGAGCCCAGGGACAGGTGGAGGAGGAGGAGGTTGGAGGAGGTAGGAGGGATTGCCACACACACAGCAGGGGAACAGCTGACGTTACTGAACCCCAATAACAGAGGAGGGACTGTTGACTGTGCGTACAGCACTTCTGGACGGCAACTGGCGGTGTTGGAGCCCAGGGACAGGTGGAGGAGGAGGAGGTTGGAGGAGGTAGGAGGGATTGCCACACACACAGCAGGGGAACAGCTGACGTTACTGAACCCCAATAACAGAGGAGGGACTGTTGACTGTGCGTACAGCACTTCTGGACGGCAACTGGCGGTGTTGGAGCCCAGGGACAGGTGGAGGAGGAGGAGGTTGGAGGAGGTAGGAGGGATTGCCACACACACAGCAGGGGAACAGCTGACGTTACTGAACCCCAATAACAGAGGAGCGACTGTTGGGACTGTGCGTACAGCACTTCTGGACGGCAACTGGCGGTGTTGGAGCCCAGGGACAGGTGGAGGAGGAGGAGGTTGGAGGAGGTAGGAGGGATTGCCACACACACAGCAGGGGAACAGCTGACGTTACTGAACCCCAATAACAGAGGAGGGACTGTTGACTGTGCGTACAGCACTTCTGGACGGCAACTGGCGGTGTTGGAGCCCAGGGACAGGTGGAGGAGGAGGAGGTTGGAGGAGGTAGGAGGGATTGCCACACACACAGCAGGGGAACAGCTGACGTTACTGAACCCCAATAACAGAGGAGGGACTGTTGACTGTGCGTACAGCACTTCTGGACGGCAACTGGCGGTGTTGGAGCCCAGGGACAGGTGGAGGAGGAGGAGGTTGGAGGAGGTAGGAGGAGGTAGGAGGGATTGCCACACACACAGCAGGGGAACAGCTGACGTTACTGAACCCCAATAACAGAGGAGCGACTGTTGGGACTGTGCGTACAGCACTTCTGGACGGCAACTGGCGGTGTTGGAGCCCAGGGACAGGTGGAGGAGGAGGAGGTTGGAGGAGGTAGGAGGGATTGCCACACACACAGCAGGGGAACAGCTGACGTTACTGAACCCCAATAACAGAGGAGGGACTGTTGACTGTGCGTACAGCACTTCTGGACGGCAACTGGCGGTGTTGGAGCCCAGGGACAGGTGGAGGAGGAGGAGGTTGGAGGAGGTAGGAGGGATTGCCACACACACAGCAGGGGAACAGCTGACGTTACTGAACCCCAATAACAGAGGAGGGACTGTTGACTGTGCGTACAGCACTTCTGGACGGCAACTGGCGGTGTTGGAGCCCAGGGACAGGTGGAGGAGGAGGAGGTTGGAGGAGGTAGGAGGGATTGCCACACACACAGCAGGGGAACAGCTGACATTACTGAACCCCAATAACAGAGGAGCGACTGTTGACTGTGCGTACAGCACTTCTGGACGGCAACTGGCGGTGTTGGAGCCCAGGGACAGGTGGAGGAGGAGGAGGTTGGAGGAGGTAGGAGGGATTGCCACACACACAGCAGGGGAACAGCTGACGTTACTGAACCCCAATAACAGAGGAGGGACTGTTGACTGTGCGTACAGCACTTCTGGACGGCAACTGGCGGTGTTGGAGCCCAGGGACAGGTGGAGGAGGAGGAGGTTGGAGGAGGTAGGAGGGATTGCCACACACACAGCAGGGGAACAGCTGACGTTACTGAACCCCAATAACAGAGGAGCGACTGTTGACTGTGCGTACAGCACTTCTGGACGGCAACTGGCGGTGTTGGAGCCCAGGGACAGGTGGAGGAGGAGGAGGTTGGAGGAGGTAGGAGGAGGTAGGAGGGATTGCCACACACACAGCAGGGGAACAGCTGACGTTACTGAACCCCAATAACAGAGGAGCGACTGTTGGGACTGTGCGTACAGCACTTCTGGACGGCAACTGGCGGTGTTGGAGCCCAGGGACAGGTGGAGGAGGAGGAGGTTGGAGGAGGTAGGAGGGATTGCCACACACACAGCAGGGGAACAGCTGACGTTACTGAACCCCAATAACAGAGGAGCGACTGTTGGGACTGTGCGTACAGCACTACCAGGCAACAACTAGCGGTGTTGGAGCCCAGGGACAGGTGGAAAAGCAGAGGAACACAATGTAGGCCGAAGCCTGAGAAAGTCGAAAGGGAACCTTTAACCCCCCCCAAGGCGTTTGTAGCTGAAAGAGCCAGCTTGTGCAGCACAAAAGATGCAAAAGGAAAAGGTGGCTCTTTTCATCATGCTCCTTGCAAACACAGAACTAAACACTTCTAAAATGTGTCCCCTGCAACCGTAAAACCGTCCCGGAGGTGGGACTTTCCTTCGTAATGTGACGCAGCCCAGCCGTCATTCCTACCCCCCCGGCGCCGCGCACCGGCTCCTCAGCGTTGTTTTATTCCGTCCAGGAGCCTGCGCTGTTATGTTATCCCGTGGCCAGGCACACTTAGCGCTGCCCGTCTTCTGGCATCATTTGGTGTCTGGATGGCTGCGCCTGTGCGGCCGCGCTGGCAGAGAGCCCGCCTCGCAGTGTCTTCTGATTTAATCCCACTGGGGGCCTGGGATCCATGGACATGCGCAGTGCATATCTGAACCTCCACCTCTCACTCATCTCCCTATGGCTTCTTCAGACTGTGCGGTGTCACGGCCGTGGCATGCTGTTAGGGACCAGCTGACACCGAACAGTCTGAAGAAGCCATAGGGAAATGAGTGAGAGGTGGAGGTTCAGATATGCACTGCGCATGTCCATGGATCCCAGGCCCCCAGTGGGATTAAATCAGAAGACACTGCGAGGCGGGCTCTCTGCCAGCGCGGCCGCACAGGCACAGCCATCCAGACACCAAATGATGCCAGAAGACGGGCAGCGCTAAGTGTGCCTGGCCACGGGATAACATAACAGCGCAGGCTCCTGGACGGAATAAAACAACGCTGAGGAGCCGGTGCGCGGCGCCGGGGGGGTAGGAATGACGGCTGGGCTGCGTCACATTACGAAGGAAAGTCCCACCTCCGGGACGGTTTTACGGTATCAGTGGACACATTTTATAAGTGTTAAGTTCTGCGTGTGCAAGGAGCTAAACAAAAATAGCTACCTTTTCCTTGGGCAGCATTACTGCTGCACAAGGTGGCTCTTTCAGTAACAAACGCCTTGGGGGGGGGGGGACAGATTCCCTTACATTTCAGTTGTTGTGTCAGCGTGGCGGTCGCATGACACATTGCCGGCTACACAGCTGGGGATCAGCTGACGTTACTGAAACCCAATAACACTGGGTCGTATGTTTTGACTGTGCAGACGGCACGTCTGAGCCTCAACTGGCGGTGTTGGAGCCCAGGAATTTAAGTTCAGGTGGTAGAAAGATGAACACAACAGGAGACCTGGACAACGTATACAGTGACCTAATTATTCAATCAGGAGGAGGAGTGGCAAATTCCGGCGAGATCCAGGCCTTGTTCATTTTCAGGAAAGTAAGCCGGTCAACGTTATCGGAGGATAGTCGCATGCGACGGTCAGTTAGTACACCACCTGCAGCACTAAAGACACGTTCCGATAATACACTGGCCGCAGGGCAAGACAGCACCTCCAATGCATACTGGCTTAGCTCTGGCCATGTATCCAGCTTTGAGACCCAAAACTTGAAAGGGGAAGAGCCGTCTGGGAGTACAGCAAGAGGGCAAGACATGTAGTCTGTCACCATCTGACGGAACCGTTGCCTCCTGCTGACTGGAGCCGTCTGTGATGGTGTAGACTTTTGTGGCGGGCACAGAAAACTGTGCCACAGTTCGGCCATACTGGTCTTGCCTTGGGCAGAGGCACTGCTTCTGCTCCCTCTTTGTGCAGAGCCTCCACCACGGCCTGGACGCACTGAGCTGCTTTGGAATGCACTAGCAGCACTTCTCTCAGTTGGAATGGAGAAGATGATGGAATTGACCAGTGTGTCTTGGTACTCCCGCATTTTTCGCTCCCGGTTCAACGGTGTGATGAGGCTTTCTACGTTGTCCCGGTAGCGAGGATCGAGGAGGGTGAACACCCAATAATCAGACATGTTGAGAATGTGGGCGATGCGGCGGTCGTTTCTCAGGCACTGCAGCATGTAATCCACCATGTGCTGCAGACTGCCAACTGCCCAAGAAACGCTGTCCCCTGCTGGAGGCGTGATCTCTGCCCGCTCGTCATCACCCCACCCTCGCTGTACACACTGACTACTGGACAATTGTGTAACTCCCTCCTCTGGACGGATGTCTTCCTCCTCCATTGACTCCTCCTCATCCTCCTCACAAACGGTCCCCTGCCTACGCGTTTGTGAGGAACCACGTGGCGCTGACTGTCCAGAAGATGATGGAAATGGTGAATCCTCATCCTCCACCTCTTCCACAACATCATCCCTTAGCGCTTGCAGTGATTTTTCAAGCAGGCAGATAAGGGGGACAGTCATGCTGACTAGTGCATCATCTGCACTCGCCATCCGCGTGGAATAATCAAAGGGACGCAAAACCTGGCAGACGTCATTCATAGTGGCCCACTCTGTGGTTGTGAAGTCTGTACGGCGCTGACTGCGACTTTTTTGCGCCTGAAGCAGCTGGTACTCCATTACAGCTTGCTGCTGCTCACACAACCGCTCCAACATATGTAACGTGGAATTCCACCTGGTAGGTAGGTCACATATGATGCGATGTTCCGGCAGGCGGTGTCGGCGCTGCAGAGCCGCAATGCGCGCTTTTGCCGTGCTGGAACGCCGCAAGTGAGCACACTCTAGGCGGACCTTGTGCAGCAGTGCATCAAGATCCGGATAGTCCCTCAAAAAGCTCTGCACGACCAAATTGAGCACATGTGCCAGACATGGGATGTGAGTGAGGTTGCCGAGGCCCAGAGCTGCCACCAGATTTCGGCCATTATCACACACTACCATGCCTGGCTGGAGATTTGCTGGCACAAACCACACATCGCTCTCCTGCTTGATGGCATTCCAGAGCTCCTGCGCTGTGTGGCTACGATTCCCCAAGAAAATTAATTTCAACACGGCCTGTTGACGTTTGGCCACGGCTGTGCTCATGTCGGTCGTAACAGGTACACGTTCATCACGGGTCCATGTGGAGGTGGACTGTGACGGCTCCTGCAGCGATGATTCTGAGGAACTGGTGTAAGAGGAGGAGTCAATGCGTACAGAATGGATTCCTGCAATCCTTGGAGTGGGCAGGACACGTCCTGCGCCACTCGCACGGTCTGTACCCGGCTCAACGACATTAACCCAATGGGCAGTGAGGGAAAGGTATCGCCCCTGTCCATGTTGACTGGTCCACGCATCGGTGGTGAGGTGGACCTTGCTACTGACGGCGTTCAGTAGCGCGTGTTTTATGTGTCCCTCCACATGCTTCTGCAGGGCAGGGACGGCTTGCCTGCTGAAGTAAAAGCGGCTGGGCACATTGTACTGTGGGACTGCCAATGACATCAAGTCACGGAAGCTGTCAGTCTCCACCAGCCTGAATGACAGCATTTCCAGTGACAGAAGTTTGGCAATGCCTGCAGTCAGAGCCTGTGCTCGTGGGTGGTTTGACGAGAAAGGCCGCCTTTTCTCCCATGCCTGTACTACCGATGGCTGTAGACTGGGCTGGGAGTGTGTGGATGACTGGGAAAGTGGCGCTGCGGGTGGAATTACAGCGGGTCTCTGGACAACAGGGGCAGAGGTTCTTCCACGGCGATCCTGGGAGGACGCCGAACCAGCTGCGTGTGAGGTAGAGGAAGAGGCAACACGAGCTGAAGAGGTGGTAGCTGCCGCTGTTGGTTGGCCTACCTCTTCAGTGTGTTTTTCTAACTCCGCCGGGTGCCTGTTGCGCACATGTTTCCACATGTTGGAGGTATTGAGGTTGCTGACATTTTTCCCTCTTTTGACTTTTTGATGACACACGTTGCATCTGACATAGCAAATGTCATCTGCAACTGTGTCAAAAAAGGACCAGGCACTGCAAGTCTTGGGAGCGCCCTTTTTGGCTTTTGGAAGAGACATGCTCCTAACGGGTGCCAAAGCGGAGGCTGCAGGATCCGCAGTCTTCCCCCTCCCTCTCCCTCTTTGGGCCGTACGGGGAATCTCTTCCTCAGAGCTGCTCCCACCACCTTCCTGTCCCTCACGCCAAGATGGGTCGAGGACCTCATCATCTACACTACCCTCTGCCCCCAACTGCTCCTCCTGGGTAGTCTCAGCAGCAGAGCACGCACCAGTAAGTGGCACCTGAGTGTCATCATCAGCTGATGCGGCCTGCGATGTGGTGACCGGAGCCACTGGCCCACCCGCCTCTTCAGAGGAAGACAGAAAAAGCTGTTGGGCATCACTGCACCCTGCCTCTTCTTCCATTTCTCCAATGCTGCTTGGCTGGCCCCCTGTTTCCAAGCCAAGAGATTCAGAGAACAGAAGTAGAGACGGCTCCTGTCCTGGGCTCTCTGTCTGCCTGGGCAATTTGGCAGGTGGTGAAGAGACAGATGGCTGCTCTCCAGTGCTCTGTGTCTGAGAGGATGTGGCACTAATGGAAGTTGATGCATTAGCTGCCATCCATCCGACAACAGCTTCAATTTGTTCTTCACGCAGCAGCGGTGTACGGCGCTCGGACACAAAGCTTCGCATGAACGACTGTTGCCTGGTGAAAGTGGGTGCTGATGAGTCACCGGTGCCCGCAGCAGGCACAGAATCCCCACGTCCCCTCCCTGCTCCGCGCCCACGCCCACGCCCACGTGCCTTACTCACTGCCTTCTTCATCTTGGTTGACTGATAAAGATAAGCAGAAAAGTACTAACGGATTTGTGTGCTTATTCCTGAGCAACTCCTCCTAACAGGTATAAGAAGCACTAATTATCTAAAGTGTGGACTAGACTTTAATATGAGCTAATGTGGCCTACAGAAATGTAAAGTGGTGTAACTGGTGTGTTTGGTGAACTTTATTATTTATTTATTTTTTGGGGGCTGAACTGACAACAGATAGAGCTGCAGTCACACGGAGACCGTGCAGACAGACGTAAACGGCGCTACAAGGCCCAAAAACCCTCCTCTACTTTATCCTATGTAGTGTTTTTCCACAAATTAGCTGGAGACGGGTGGAAAGACACTAATAGGATTTTTTTGAATAAATTAGCAGCAGACTACACTATTTGGAAAAAAAAGAAAATTGATTTGGCGGTATGACGCAGTGAAAAACCCTGAGCTGGAGACAACCAGGCTATAGCTGCTCACAGATTACAGGGCGAGCTGCAGTCACACGGAGACCGTGCAGACAGCCGTAAACGGCGCTGCAAGGCCCAAAAACCCCCCTCTACTTTATCCTATGTAGTGTTTTTCCACAAATTAGCTGGAGACGGGTGGAAAGACACTAATAGGATTTTTTTAAATTAATTAGCAGCAGACTACACTACTTTGAAAAAAAAGAAAATTGATTTGGCGGTATGACGCAGTGAAAAACCCTGAGCTGGAGACAACCAGGCTATAGCTGCTCACAGATTACAGGGCGAGCTGCAGTCACACGGAGACCGTGCAGACAGCCGTAAACGGCGCTGCAAGGCCCAAAAACCCTCCTCTACTTTATCCTATATAGTGTTTTTCCACAAATTAGCTGGAGACGGGTGGAAAGACACTAATAGGATTTTTTTAAATTAATTAGCAGCAGACTACACTACTTTGAAAAAAAAGAAAATTGATTTGGCGGTATGACGCAGTGAAAAACCCTGAGCTGGAGACAACCAGGCTACAGCTGCTCACAGATTACAGGGCGAGCTGCAGTCACACGGAGACCGTGCAGACAGCCGTAAACGGCGCTGCAAGGCCCAAAAACCCTCCTCTACTTTATCCTATGTAGTGTTTTTCCACAAATTAGCTGGAGACGGGTGGAAAGACACTAATAGGATTTTTTAAAATTAATTAGCAGCAGACTACACTACTTTGAAAAAAAAGAAAATTGATTTGGCGGTATGACGCAGTGAAAAACCCTGAGCTGGAGACAACCAGGCTACAGCTGCTCACAGATTACAGGGCGAGCTGCAGTCACACGGAGACCGTGCAGACGGCCGTAAACGGCGCTGCAAGGCCCAAAAACCCTCCTCTACTTTATCCTATGTAGTGTTTTTCCACAAATTAGCTGGAGACGGGTGGAAAGACACTAATAGGATTTTTTTGAATAAATTAGCAGCAGACTACACTACTTGGGAAAAAAAAAAAAAAGGAACAGTATGAGGCAATGAACCACCCTCCCTGAACTGAATACAACCAACTATGGATGGCCTATGTGGCTGCACTCAGACTGGAGACTGGGCTGCACTCACACACACACACACACAGACCCTGCAGATCGCTGTGAAAACAGCGCTACAAGGCAAAAGCAAGGTGAATAGTAGGTGAACACAGCGGTTGCTAAATTAGCCTTTGGAAAGCACAAAGAAGCAAATCGCTATCTCTAAACTGTCCCTCAGTCAGCAAACAGCGTCCTGTCACTAACTGAATTCACAGCAGAGTGATCGCAAAATGGCGCCAGCGACTTTTAAACTGCATCATGACATCATTACACCAGCCAATCACAGCCTTGCCAGTAGTTTCATGCCCTCCATGCTAAACAGGATGTGCCCACACTTGGAATCAATCTCATTGGCTGAATTTCTGCTTTTTGAATCTTAGAACTTCCGATTCCGGTATCCGATACGCGGCAAGTATCGGAATCCCGGTATCGGAATTCCGATACCGCAAGTATCGGCCGATACCCGATACTTGCGGTATCGGAATGCTCAACACTAGTCCTTGGAAAAGGGACATATTCGTCCTTCGTCATCTCCCTTAGGAGCCGGTTTTTTCTTTGTGTCTAAGAAAGACGGCTCTTTGAGGCCGTGTATTGATTATCGACTTTTGAATAAAATCACGGTTAAATATCAATATCCGTTACCACTGCTTACTGATTTGTTTGCTCGTATAAAGGGGGCCAAGTGGTTCTCTAAGATTGATCTCCGTGGGGCGTATAATTTGGTGCGAATCAAGCAGGGGGATGAGTGGAAAACCGCATTTAATACGCCCGAGGGCCATTTTGAGTATTTGGTGATTGGACGCAACCCTCTTCTCTTAAGAGTCTTCAGAAATTTTTGGGCTTTGCTAACTTTTATCGTCGATTTATTGCTGGTTTTTCTGATGTTGTAAAACCATTGACTGATTTGACTAAGAAGGGTGCTGATGTTGCTGATTGGTCCCCTGATGCTGTGGAGGCCTTTCGGGAGCTCAAGCGCCGCTTTTCTTCCGCCCCAGTGTTGCGTCAGCCTGATGTTGCTCTTCCTATTCAGGTTGAGGTCGACGCTTCTGAAATCGGAGCTGGGGCGGTGTTGTCGCAGAGAAGTTCCGACTGCTCCGTGATGAGACCTTGTGCTTTTTTTTCCCGTAAATTTTCGCCCGCCGAGCGGAATTATGATATTGGGAATCGGGAGCTTTTGGCCATGAAGTGGGCTTTTGAGGAGTGGCGTCACTGGCTTGAGGGGGCCAGACATCAGGTGGTGGTATTGACTGACCACAAAAATTTAATTTACCTTGAGTCTGCCAGGCGCCTGAATCCTAGACAGGCGCGCTGGTCGTTGTTTTTCTCTCGGTTTAATTTTGTGGTGTCGTACCTACCGGGTTCTAAGAATGTTAAGGCGGATGCCCTTTCTAGGAGTTTTGAGCCTGACTCCCCTGGTAATTCTGAGCCCACAGGTATCCTTAAAGATGGAGTGATATTGTCTGCCATTTCTCCAGACCTGCGGCGGGCCTTGCAGGAGTTTCAGGCGGATAGACCTGATCGTTGCCCACCTGGTAGACTGTTTGTTCCTGATGATTGGACCAGTAGAGTCATCTCTGAGGTTCATTCTTCTGCGTTGGCAGGTCATCCTGGAATCTTTGGTACCAGGGATTTGGTGGCAAGGTCCTTCTGGTGGCCTTCCCTGTCACGAGATGTGCGAGGCTTTGTGCAGTCTTGTGACGTTTGTGCTCGGGCCAAGCCTTGTTGTTCTCGGGCTAGTGGATTGTTGTTACCCTTGCCTATCCCGAAGAGGCCTTGGACGCACATCTCGATGGATTTTATTTCGGATCTGCCTGTTTCTCAGAAGATGTCTGTCATCTGGGTGGTGTGTGACCGTTTCTCTAAGATGGTCCATCTGGTTCCCTTGCCTAAGTTGCCTTCTTCTTCCGAGTTGGTTCCTCTGTTTTTTCAAAATGTTGTTCGTTTGCATGGTATTCCGGAGAATATCGTTTCTGACAGAGGGACCCAATTCGTGTCTAGATTTTGGCGGGCATTCTGTGCTAGGATGGGCATAGATTTGTCTTTTTCGTCTGCTTTCCATCCTCAGACTAATGGCCAGACCGAGCGGACTAATCAGACCTTGGAGACATATTTGAGGTGTTTTGTGTCTGCGGATCAGGATGATTGGGTTGCTTTTTTGCCTTTGGCGGAGTTCGCCCTCAATAATCGGGCCAGCTCTGCCACCTTGGTGTCCCGTTTTTCTGTAATTCGGGGTTTCATCCTCGATTTTCCTCCGGTCAAGTGGAATCTTCGGATTGTCCTGGAGTGGATGCTGTGGTGGAGAGGTTGCATCAGATTTGGGGGCAGGTGGTGGACAATTTGAAGTTGTCCCAGGAGAACACTCAGCTTTTTGCCAACCGCCGTCGTCGTGTTGGTCCTCGGCTTTGTGTTGGGGACTTGGTGTGGTTGTCTTCTCGTTTTGTCCCTATGAGGGTTTCTTCTCCTAAGTTTAAGCCTCGGTTCATCGGCCCGTACAAGATATTGGAGATTCTTAACCCTGTGTCCTTCCGTTTGGACCTCCCTGCATCCTTTTCGATTCATAATGTTTTTCATCGGTCATTGTTGCGCAGGTATGAGGTACCGGTTGTGCCTTCCGTTGAGCCTCCTGCTCCGGTGTTGGTTGAGGGTGAGTTGGAGTACGTTGTGGAAAAGATCTTAGACTCTCGTGTTTCCAGACGGAAACTTCAGTATCTGGTCAAATGGAAGGGATACGGTCAGGAGGATAATTCTTGGGTCACTGCCTCTGATGTTCATGCCTCCGATCTTGTCCGTGCCTTTCATAGGGCTCATCCTGATCGCCCTGGTGGTTCTGGTGAGGGTTCGGTGCCCCCTCCTTGAGGGGGGGGTACTGTTGTGAAATTGGATTCTGGGCTCCCCCGGTGGCCACTTGTGGAATTGAACTTGTGTGCATCATCCCCTCTGTTCACCTGCTCCTATCAGGATGTGGGAGTCGCTATATAACCTTGCTCCTCTGTCAGTTTCTTGCCGGTCAACAATGTAATCAGAAGCCTTTCTGTGCATGTTCCTGCTACTAGACAACTCCCAGCTAAGTTGGACTTTTGTCCTTGTGTGTTTTTGGATTTTGTTCCTGTTCACAGCTGCTGTTTCGTTACTGTGTCTGGAAAGCTCTTGTGATCGGAAATTGCCACTCTGGTGTTATGAGTTAATGCTAGAGTCTTAAAGTAATTTCTGGATGGTGTTTTGATAGGGTTTTCTGCTGACCATGAAAGTGCCCTTTCTGTCTTCCTGCTATCTAGTAAGCGGACCTCGATTTTGCTAAACCTATTTTCATACTACGTTTGTCATTTCATCTAAAATCACCGCCAATATATGTGGGGGCCTCTGTCTGCCTTTTGGGAAAATTTCTCTAGAGGTGAGCCAGGACTGTCTTTTCCTCTGCTAGGATTAGGTAGTTCTCCGGCTGGCGCTGGGCATCTAGGGATAAAAAAACGTAGGCATGCTACCCGGCCACTTCTAGTTGTGCGGCAGGTTTAGTTCATGGTCAGTATAGTTTCCATCTTCCAAGAGCTAGTTCTCATATATGCTGGGCTATGTTCTCTCGCCATTGAGAATCATGACAGGCAGAAGTGAATCGGCGTTTAAGCTCCTGAAAGGCCTCAACAGCCGCAGAGGACCAATTCGTCACATCAGCGCCTTTCTTCGTCAAATCGGTCAGGGGCTTAACCACACTGGAAAAGTTGGCAATGAAACGGCGATAAAAATTAGCAAAGCCCAAAAATTTCTGAAGGCTCTTCACAGATGTGGGTTGAATCCAGTCATGAATGGCTTTGACCTTAACAGGATCCATTTCTATAGACGAGGGAGAAAAAATAAAACCCCAAAAAGAGACCTTCTGAACTCCAAATAGGCACTTAGACCCCTTCACAAATAAAGCCTTATCACGAAGGATCTGGAATACCATCCAGACCTGCTTCACATGAGACTCCCAATCATCGGAAAAAATCAAAATATCATCCAAATACACAATCATGAATTTATCAAGGTAGTTGCAGAAAATATCATGCATGAAGGACTGAAATACAGAAGGAGCATTAGAAAGCCCGAAAGGCATCACAAGGTATTCAAAATGGCCTTCGGGCATATTAAATGCAGTTTTCCATACGTCACCCTGTTTAATACGAACAAGATTATATGCCCCTCGAAGGTCAATCTTAGTAAACCAACTAGCCCCCTTAATCCGAGCAAACAAATCAGAAAGCAAAGGCAAAGGGTATTGGAATTTGACCGTGATCTTATTAAGAAGGCGATAATCAATACAGGGTCTCAAGGAGCCATCCTTCTTGGCAACAAAAAAGAATCCCGCTCCCAATGGTGACGAAGATGGCCAAATATGCCCCTTCTCCAAAGACTCCTTAACATAACTCCACATGGCGGCATGCTCTGGCACAGACAGATTGAAAAGTCGGCCCTTAGGGAACTTACAGCCAGGAATCAAGTTAATAGCACAATCACAGTCCCTATGTGGAGGAAGGGAACTGGACTTGAGCTCATCAAATACATCCTGGAAATCCAACAAAAACTTAGGGACTTAAGAAGAGGGGGAAGAGGAATTTGACATCAAAGGAACGTCACTATGTACCCCTTGACAACCCCAACTAGTCACAGACATAGATTTCCAATCCAGCACCGGATTATGTACCTGTAACCATTGAAAACCCAGTACAACAACATCATGCAAATTATGCAACACCAGAAAACGGCAATCTTCCTGATGTGCTGGAGCCATGCACATGGTCAGCTGAGTCCAATACTGAGGTTTATCCTTGGCCAACGGTGTAGCATCAATGCCCCTCAAAGGAATAGGGCTCTGCAAAGGCTGCAAGGAAAAACCACAGCGCCTGGCGAATTCCAAGTCCATTAAGTTCAGGGCAGCGCCTGAATCCACAAATGCCATGACAGAAAAGGATGATTATGAGCAAATCAGGGTCACAGATAAGAGAAATTTAGGCTGTACAGTACTGATGGTAACAGACCTAGCGACCCTCTTAGTATGCTTAGGGCAAACAGAAATAACATGAGCAGAATCACCACAGTAAAAACACAGCCTATTCTGACGTCTGAATCCCTGCCGTTCTGCTCTAGTCAAAATCCTATCACATTGCATAGGCTCAAGACTCTGCTCAGAGGATACTGCCATATGGTGCACAACTTTGCGCTCGCGCAGGCGCCGATCAATCTGAATGGCTAGAGACATAGATTCGCTCAAACCAGCAGGCGTTGGGAACCCCACCATAACATCTTTAAGGGCTTCAGAAAGACCCTTTCTGAAAATTGCAGCCAAGGCATCCTCATTCCATTTAGTGAGCACAGACCATTTTCTAAATTTCTGGCAGTATAATTCTGCCGCTTCCTGACCCTGACACAGGGCCAACAAAGTTTTTTCTGCATGATCCACAGAATTAGGTTCGTCATACAATAATCCGAGCGCTTGAAAAAATGCGTCTACATTAAGCAATGCCGGATCCCCTGATTCAAGGGAGAATGCCCAGTCCTGAGGGTCACCACGCAGCAGCGAGATGACAATTTTAACCTGCTGAATGGGATCACCAGAAGAACGGGGTTTCAAAGCAAAAAACAATTTGCAGTTATTTTTAAAGTTCAAAAACTTAGATCTGTCCCCAAAAAACAAATCAGGAGTAGGAATTCTAGGCCCTAAAGCCGGAGTCTGGACAACATAATCTTGGATACTCTGTACTCTTGCAGCAAGTTGATCCACACGAGAAAACAAACCCTGAACATCCATGCCAGCGCCAAAATCCTGAACCACCCAGAGATTAAGAGGAAAAAAAAGACAAAACAGACTGCAGAAAAAAAAAATGGCTCAGAACTTTTTTTTCCTTCTTTTGAGATGCATTTAATTCATTTTTGGCCAGTTGTACTGTTATGAACTGGTGGTTTAGGAGCAACATGGGACGAGCTCTGGAGGAGGTGGTACCTGTACTGACCGCAGTTCCTGAGCTTAACACAACACTAGAAGTAGCCGCGGGATGTTCCTGTCACTCCCTAGACACCTCGTCACAGCCGGAGAACTAACTACCCCTAAAGATAGAAACAGGAAAGCTATCTTGCCTCAGAGAAAATCCCCAAAGGATAGACAGCCCCCCACAAATATTGACTGTGAGTGGAGAGGGAAATGACATACGCAGAATGAAACCAGGATGAAGCAAAGGAGGCCACTCTAGCTAGATAGATAGAATAGGACAGAATACTGTGCGGTCAGTATTAAAAAACTAGAAAAATCCACCACAGAGTTTACAAAAATCTCCACACCTGACTAAAGGTGTGGAGGGTAAATCTGCTTCCCAAAGCTTCCAGCTTAACTGAATAAATCCATACTGACAAGCTGGACTAGAAAAAACATAGAAAGTGCAGAACGATAAAGTCCACAAAATGTGGACAGCAAAAGAACCAAGCAAGGACTTATCTTTGCTGAACTGGTCAGAACATCAGGGAAATCCAAGCAGAGATGTGAATCCAACCAGGAACCATAGAAAACTGGCACTGGCTGAAGGATAGAGCCAGGCTTAAATAGCCGAGCCAGAATAGACGATCAGTGGAAGCAGCTGCTGACTGCTAAATCCAAGGAGCAGCCGTTCCACTTAAAACCACCGGAGGGAGCCCAAGAGCAGAACTCACAAAAGTGCCACTTACAACCACCGGAGGGAGCCCAAGAGCGGAATTCACAACAGGTAAGATACTCCTTCCATTTCAATATGATCTCTTGCACAATGCTCCTTGGGATGTTTAAAATTTTGGAAATCATTTTGTATCCAAATCTGGCTTTAAACTTCTCCATAACAGTATCACAGACCTGCCTGTTGTGTTCCTTGGTCTTCATGATGCTCTCTGTCCTTCAAACAGAACCCTGAGACTATCACAGAGCAGGTGCATTTATACGGAGACTTGATTACACACAGGTGGATTATATTTATCTTCATTAGGCATTTAGGACAACATTGGATCATTCAGAGATCCACAATGAACTTCTGGAGTGAGTTTGCTGCACTGAACGTAAAGGGGCCAAATAATATTGCACGCCCCACTTTTCAGTTTTTAAATTTCCACAAAAATTTTAAATAACCAATAAATTTCGTTCAACTTCACAATTGGGTTCCTCTTGTTGTTGATTCTTCACCAAACATTTCTATTTGGTATCTTTATATTTGAAGCATGATATGTGTGGAAAAGGATGAAAAGTTCCAGGGGGTCGAATACTTTTGCAAGGCACTGTACATCAATGTTATTCCTGCATCTCTAAATCATTGAGTTCCTACACTAATTAATATTAAAGGCCCATGATCTTTATGACCTGTTTCATGCTACATTTCTTGCACTTAAGCACTTTAAATTTTAGGTACATGTCCCCTATAACAGCACCTTATCAGAGTAGGTTTTGGGATAGCTGTCGAGGAGTGGGGGTGCTATTTGTCGTTTATTATTTTTAGGGTGCCAACCTCTGCTGTAAGGTAGGGTCAGATAAGGGTCAGCACATTCCATCGGCCCATCATCTTCCCAATTTATCTACTACTGACCCCAATTGTCCAAAGTTTTTCTATTCCCTGCCTATAGGGTTTCTAAGGGCTTGAAGGGACAGTCGATGGTGAGTGGGGGCCCCATTGCGCAGGTATAGGGTGCCAACCTCCGCTGCTAGGAAGGGTGCTGTTGGGGATTAGAAGAGGGTCAGGTACATCTTGTGGCCTTTTCTATCTAAGTGTTATTTGGTTGGTGATGGTATTGTTTCTTTTTGAGCGCACTAGTATTTTAACAAATTGGTAATAAAAGGTATATTTGAATAATTTTGGGGTTTCCTCTGTTAGCTAGTTATATTGTACTCATAAACATTTTGTGTACTGTGAACAGGACAAGAAGTACCAGAGGTCACACGTGGTCAAATACAAGCCAGAAGTCAGAGCCAGATGGGAGCAGATACAACCAAGAAGAGAGACAGTAAAACAGGCCAGAAGACAAGCCAGGTCACATACAAAGAGGTCCAAGAACAGGGAGGGAGCATTAAAACAAAGCAGGGTGGCAGGAAAAGTAAGTTACGGAAACAGAGTACACGGGCAGAGGACAACACACGTTATCAAGGGGTCAGCTGCTCTAGCCTGGGAGCATGAACTATCACTAACATTGGTCTGCAGGCCACTGAAGACTGAAATAGCCACACAGAACCCAAAACAAGGCAGAGAAGGTAAACCCCCACATGACCAGACTGGGGAGAAAATAACAAGAAACAAACCCCAGCCTGGATCATGACAGTAGAGATAGAGAGTAGAAGTTTCAGTATTGCACAATGTTCAAAGGTTTAAAAAAATTAGCCAACGGGTCTCTCTGGACCAAAATTCCTCCTGACATGTGCACAATCCTTATCATCAGCTACAAAAAACGTCTGACTACGGTGCTTGCCAACAAGAGTTTTGCCACCAAGTATTAAGTTTTGTTTGCCAGAGAGATCAAATACTTATTTCTTACTATGTAATGCAAGTACATTTATATAATTTATACAATGTGATTTTCTGGATTTTATTTTTGATATTCTATCTCTCAATGTTAAAATTAACCTACCCTTAAAATTATAGCCTGTTCATGTCTTTGTCAGCGGACACACTTACAAAATCAACAAGGGATCAAATACTTATTTCTCCGCTTCTAGGAAGTAAAAAAAGAGAAAAATAAAAAAGCACACACATTTACACCTTAAAATGTATAAATGCATCAATGAAAAATAATTGTGTGTTTAAAGTTTGCAATGATGTATGTTTCATTAAAACTACATATTGGTAAAAGCTACACTCAAAAGCCTTGGCCAATGAATATTTCACTATCTTTGCATCAATGTGACAAATACTTCCATCAGGATAGCATAATCTTTTTTATGAGTTTATTATTACCTTGATTAAATAACCTAATGTCATTGTATCTTATATACAACTACAAATTGTGAACGCAGACCATTAGAAATGTCTCCAACAGTATCTACATGAAATTAGCTGCTAGGGGACACATTTTCTTAAAAGCTTTTTTGGGCAGTAAAGAACATGGTTTCGTTATAAAATAACACTGTTCTTAGGTTTACCATAAGGCTTACTGAGTTAAAACAGTTTAGTTAAATGGCTACAAATGTATCAAGTGCTTTAATAACACATATAGATGTTATTTAATAACTAAGCTTTATGATATTGTGTGCATTCAACTAAAAACAAATTTGCTGCTTAATATTAACTCTAGTAATTCTATGAATATAACTTAACAAGAGTGGGCATTTAACAATAGTGCTTAACGGACTGTAGCTGTACTTATCTACTGTGCTGGAATAATGTTGTGTAATTTTACGTCTCTTGAAAATGAGGATAGATGGACAGATATGGAAATTAAAGCTCAGTTGTATTCTGTGTGCCTGGAGTACATAGAATGGCTTTTGGGTTACACACAGCAACAGAAGAAACAAGGAATAAAAGGTTGAAAATGTCACGAGAAAACACCAGACTTAAAATATCTTATCCTGTTCTGTCTTACAATGTGCAAAATAGAAGTTTTGCTTAGAATGAAATTCAAATTTCAAATACATTATATTATTGTAGGATCAGATGCTAAAAGTCAAACCGTGAGACTGTGAGCAAAACCATATCCAAAGGAGGACATGGTATTAAATCTTTCTTTTATTCTATGTTTCACAGAAACAGTGACAAGTGCTGTATTTTCTTCATATTTTAAATCATTTTCTCATTTTCATACAATCCATCACAAACTACCAAAATATATTTATTCAAATAAGTTATTTAAAAAGTAGGCTTAAATTTTTATTTTTCAAAATTTAGCTTTTTGGTTGCTAAACCAATAATACAAAACCGATACAAAAGACAAAGCAGCTCTGCTAAGTTTTAATTAAACTTGGGGGAATCATGGTGACTCAGTGGCCATGAACTCTGGGTGCTAATGTTAGTTTATTCTTCCCAATGGCAAGAGCCTATTTTTAATTAGTATAGAATAAAACTTGTTGCTACCTACTCATCCTGAATTCATTTTGTAGACCTAGATCCAGGAGTGAAAGACAAATCTCATGTTGAGAGACGCCACCATGTTGTGGCAGGTGGACTCATACAAATTGATAAAACATGTAAAATAATCTTACATTTATAAATATATTAAATGCACTGTAAATGCAATTTAAAATATTAAAAATATTGCATATTTGCATAGATATTGCTATCTGTTATCTGAATTCACGTGTGTCCCTTCAGTTCAGATAAATGTATAACACAAATGTAAAATTCCCCAATTTTTTTTTAAAAAGCAGCACATGGGAAATCTCCCTTATGAATAGCCCTATCAATACAGTATTTAAAGTTTAACTGCATGTTCAGGTAAATTTTCAGAATACATTGCGTGTGTACATAAGAAGTAACACTATATCTGGCTACTATTTAACTTGTATTTTATATTTTTTAGCAGTTCTTCACTTATGCAGGTTCAGTTCCCAAGAATACTCAGCAATTTGTCCTTGTGTCCTCTGCCTCATTCTCCCTCCAGCTTCTCCCACCTCCACACTTCATAGACTTTTATATATTTATATATATTTACAGCGAGATACTTCCGGCACATAGTGCGCCGGCGCATGCGCACTAATGCTTTTCGGCTTTGCCCGCAGTTGGGCAAAGCATACTGCGCGTGCGAAAGGCAAGATTGCCTTGCGCAGGCGTGTACTACGGACGACAGAGCATGAACTTCAATCTAATATTGCAGCCAGCATGCAGCCAGCGGGTAAGGAAAGGGTGAATCAAACACCCGAAAACCCCACCCATTTGCCCGAAAACCGATCCCGTCAAATTCAGGTGACAGGTTCCCTTTAAGCTCCGCTAGCTATAATGTTTGTAAATGTATACATTTTTTTACTTGTCCTTTAAATGTAACAAAACACATTAACCAATTACTTTATTTTTTCGACTATTAGATAATCCTTACCATAAGATGCACCCCACGCTTGGATTCAGAAAATAGGAAAAACGTCCGTGGGATATTAAAGTGGAGCTGTCATTATCACTTCAATTTTAAACCCTTCACCCCGAAACCTGTTTTCACCTTCCTGATGAGGGCAATTTTTGCAATTCTGACCACTGTCACTTTATGAGGTCATAACTCTGGAATCCTTCAATGGATCTCACTGATTCAGAGAATGTTGTCTTGAGACACATTGTACTTCATGACAGTGGTAAAACTTTTTTTTATATGACTTGCATTTATTTGCGAAAAAAATGGAAATTTTGCAATTTTCAAACTTTTAATTTTTATGCCCTTAAATAAGAGTCATATCACACAAAATAGTTCAGAAATAACATTTCCCACATGTCTAATTTACATCAGCACAATTTTTTAAGCAAAATTATTTTTTCGTTAAGAGGTTATAAGGGTTCAAAGTTGAACAGCTATTTTCTCATTTTTACAACAAAATTTGCAAAACCATTTTTTTAGGGACCACCTCACATTTGAATTGACTTTGAGGGTCCTATATGACAGAAAATACCCAAAAGTGACACCATTCTAAAAACTGCACCCCTCAAGGTGCTCAAGACAACAAGAAGTTTATTAAGCCTTCAGGTTCTTCACAGGAATTTTTTGAATGTGGAACGAAAAAATAAACATTTACTTTTCTTTCACAAAAATTTTCCCTTAGACCTAATTTTTTTTACTTTTGCAAGGGTAACGGGAGAAAATGGACCATACAATTTGTTCAATAGAAAGCAGGTGTGCCCAGCGAATGGTGAGGGTAAAAAATAACTTTTAATAGGCACAAGTAAAAAATAATCCATACATAAGGTGTCCAGTAGTAATGAGCGAGTATACTCCTTGCAAAAAATTATAATTCAAAATTGTTTGGATTAGTAGCAAAATTGGCTCATCAAAAAAACTAATACCTTTAAAAATTCTTTATTTGATAAACTTTAAAAACAAAAAAACACAAAAAGTGTGAAAAAAACAAACGAGCAAACAAAAATCAAAACAATCAAAAATCAATTGCTGATCTGTAACCTCCAGTTGATGCACCAGCTGGGGTACTAATAGGCCTATTTGACCCTAATTCACCCTAACTGAACCCTGCCTATCAGCGGAGGTTGGCACCTTCTTGAAACGCAAATGGCGCCCCCACTCAACGACGGCTCGCCCTAAACTCCCTAAAAATCCCTTTAATAGGGAGAATCACTATAGAACAAATGTCACAATACCAATCTTAACCAAAAAAAATCTGTGCCTTTATAACATTGATTGTATAATGCAGGGAATGTAAATATGGGCCTAAACAACAATTAGCCACCGTACAAAAAACCAAAGGATAGCAAAACTAGAAGCCAAAACAAATATCTTATTAATGGTGAATTTTTTAAAAAAAAATTAAGGGGGGGGGGGGAAGGGGGGTATATGATTACTAGTGATGAGGGAATATACTCGTTACTCTTCTTGAGAATGCTCAGGGGTCCTCCGAGTATTTTTTAGTGCTCGGAAATTTCATTTTTATTGCTGCAGCTGAATGATTTACATCTGTTAGCCAGAATAAGTACATGTGGGGATTCCCTAGCAACCAGGCAACCCCCACATGTACTTATGCTGCCTAACAGATGTAAATCTCCAAGCACTAAAAACTACTCTGAGGACCCCCGAGCATGCTAGAGAAATCTCGAGTAACTAGTATATTCGCTCATCACTAATGATTACTAATTCTCCACAGTCCCTTTTTACAGTCCCTACCTGGCCGCAGAGGTTGGCACCCTATATAAAATATGCAATGTGGCACCCCAGCTCAACGAAGACTCACCCTTTATTACTAGTGTTGAGCATTCCGATACCGCAAGTATCGGTATCGGCCGATACTTAGCGGTATCGGAATTCCGATACCGAGATCCGATACTTGCCGCATATCGGATACCGGAATCGGAAGTTCCCAGGATTCAAACTGCACAAATTTGCACGAATTCAGCCAATCAGAATGATTCCAAGTGTGGGCACATCCTGTTCAGCATGGAGGGCATGAAACTACTGGCAAGGCTGTGATTGGCTGCTGAAATGATGTCATGCTGCATTTTAAAAGTCGCTGGCGCCATTTTGCGCTCACTCTGCTGTGAATTCAGTTAGTGACAGGACGCTGTTTGCTGACTGAAGGCCAGTTTAGAGATAGCGATTTGCTTCATTGTGCTTTTCCAAGGCTAATTTAGCAACCGCTGTGTTCACCTACTAATCATCTTGTTTTTGCCTTGCAGCGCTGTTTTCACAGCGATCTGCAAGGTCTGTGTGTGTGTGTGTGTGTGTGTGTGTGTGTGTGTGAGTGCAGCCCACTCTCTAGTCTGTGTGCAGCCAGCTGGTTGTATTCAGTTCAGGGAGGGTGGTTCATTGCCTCATACTGTTCTATTTTTTTTTCCAAGTAGTGTAGTCTGCTGCTCATTTATTCTAATAATTCCTATTAGTGACTTTCCATCCGTATCCAGCTAACTTGTGGAAAAACACTACATAGGATAAAGTAGAGGAGTGTTTTTGGGCCTTGCAGCGCCGTTTACGGCTGTCTGTACGGTCTCCGTGTGACTGCAGCTCGCCCTGTAGTCTGTGAGCAGCCATAGCCTGGTTGTATCCAGCTCAGGGTTCTTCACTGCATCATACCGTCAAATCAATTTTCCTTTTGTTTTAAGTAGTGCAGGCTGCTGCACATTTTTTCAAAAAATTCCTATTAGTGTCTTTGCACCCGTATCCAGCTAACTTGTGGAAAAACACTACATAGGATAAAGTAGAGGAGTGTTTTTGGGCCTTGCAACGCCGTTTACGGCTGTCTGTACGGTCTCCGTGTGACTGCAGCTCGCCCTGTAGTCTGTGAGAAGCCATAGCCTGGTTGTATCCAGCTCAGGGTTCTTCACTGCGTCATACTGTCAAATCAATTTTCCTTTTGTTTTAAGTAGTGTAGTCTGCGGCTCATTTTTTCTAATAATTCCTATTAGTGACTTTCCACCCGTATCCAGCTAACTTGTGGAAAAACACTACATAGGATAACGTAGAGGAGGGTTTTTGGGCCTTGCAGCGCCGTTTACGGCTGTCTGCACGGTCTCCGTGTGACTGCAGCTCACCCTGTAGTCTGTGAGCAGCCATAGCCTGGTTGTATCCAGCTCAGGGTTCTTCACTGCGTCATACCGTCAAATCAATTTTCCTTTTGTTTTAAGTAGTGTAGTCTGCTGCTCATTTTTTCTAATAATTCCTATTAGTGACTTTCCACCCGTATCCAGCCAACTTGTGGAAAAACACTACATAGGATAAAGTAGAGGAGGTTTTTTGGGCCTTGCAGCGCCGTTTACGGCTGTCTGCACGGTCTCCGTGTGACTGCAGCTCTCTCTGTTGTCAGTTCAGCCCCCAAAAAATAAATAAATAATAAAGTTCACCAAACACACCACTTTACATTTCTGTAGGCCACATTAGCACTTATTAAAGTCTAGTCCACACTTTAGAAAATTAGTGTTTCTTATACCTGTTAGGAGCTGTTCAGGAATAAGCACACAAAGCCGTTAGTACTTTTCTGCTTATCTTTATCAGTCAACCAAGATGAAGAAGGCAGGGAGTAAGGCACGTGGGTGTGGGCGCGTAGCAGGGAGAGGACGTGGGGATTCTGTGCCTGCTGCGGGCACCGGTGACTCCGCAGCACCCACTTTCAGCAGGGAACAGTCGTTCATGCGCAGCTTTGTCGGAGAGCGCCGTACACCGCTGCTGCGTGAAGACCAAATTGAAGCTGTTGTCGGATGGATGGCAGCTAATGCATCGACTTCAATTAGTGCCACATCCTCTCAGACACAGAGCACTGGAGAGCACCCATCTGTCTCTTCACCACCTGCCAAATTGCCCAGGCAGACAGAGAGCCCAGGACAGGAGCCGTCTCTACTTCTGTTCTCTGAATCTCTTGGCTTGGAAACAGGGGGCCAGCCAAGCAGCATTGGAGAAATGGAAGGAGAGGCAGGGTGCAGTGATGCCCAACAGTTTTTTCTCTCTGAGTCTGAAGAGGCAGGTGGGCCAGTGCCTCCGGTCACCACATCGCAGGACGCATCCGCTGATGACACTCAGGTGCCACTTTCTGGTGCGTGCTCTGCTGCTGAGACTACCCAGGAGGAGCAGTTGGTGGCAGAGGGTAGTGTAGATGATGATGTCCTTGACCCATCTTGGCGTGAGGGACAGGAAGGTGGTGGGAGCAGCTCTGAGGAAGAGATTCCCCGAACAGGCCAAAGAGGGAGAGGGAGGTGGAAGACTGCGGATCCTGCAGCCTCCACTTTGGCACCCGTTAGGAGCATGTCTCTTTCAAAAGCAAAAAAGGGCGCTCCCAAGACTTGCAGTGCCTGGGCCTTTTTTGACACAGTTGCAGATGACATTTGCTATGTCAAATGCAAGGTGTGTCATCACAAAGTCAAAAGAGATCGAAATGTCAGCAGCCTCAATACCTTCAACATGTGGAAACATGTGCGGACCAGGCACGCGGCGTTGTTAGAAAAACACACTGAAGAGCTAGGCCAACCAACAGCGGCAGCTACCACCCCTTCAGCTCGTGTTGCCTCTTCCTCCAGCTCACACGCAGCTGGTTCGGCTTCCTCCCAGGATCGTCGTGGAAGAACCTCTGGCCCTGTTGTCCAGAGACCCACTGTAATTACACCCGCAGCACCACGTTCCCAGGCATCCTCACACTCCCAGCCCAGTCTACAGCCATCGGTAGTACAGGCATGGGAGAAAAGGCGGCCTTTCTCGTCAAACTTCCCACGAGCACAGGCTCTGACTTCAGGCATTGCCAAACTTCTGTCACTGGAAATGCTGTCATTCAGGCTGGTGGAGACTGACAGCTTCCGTGACTTGATGTCATTGGCAGTCCCACAGTACAATGTGCCCAGCCGCTTTTACTTCAGCAGGCAAGCTGTCCCTGCCCTGCACAAGCATGTGGAGGGACACATAAAACACGTGCTACTGAACGCCGTCAGTAGCAAGGTCCACCTCACCACCGATGCGTGGGCCAGTCAACATGGACAGGGGCGATACCTTTCCCTCACAGCCCATTGGGTTAATGTTGTTGAGCCGGGTACAGATCGTGCGAGTTGCGCAGGACGTGTCCTGCCCACTCCAAGGATTGCAGGAATCCAGTCTGTACGCATTGACTCCTCCTCTTACACCAGTTTCTCAGAATCATCGCTGCAGGAGCCGTCACAGTCCACCTCCACATGGACCCGTGAACGTTTACCTGTTACGACCGACATGAGCACAGCCGTGGCCAAACGTCAACAGGCCATCTTGAAATTAATTTCTTTGGGGAATCGAAGCCACACAGCACAGGAGCTCTGGAATGCCATCAAGCAGGAGAGCGATGTGTGGTTTGTGGCAGCGAATCTCCAGCCAGGCATGGTAGTGTGTGATAATGGCCGAAATCTGGTGGCAGCTCTGGGCCTCGGCAACCTCACTCACATCCCATGTCTGGCACATGTGCTCAATTTGGTCATGCAGAGTTTTTTGAGGGACTATCCGGATCTTGATGCACTGCTGCACAAGGTCCGCCTAGAGTGTGCTCACTTGCGGCGTTCCAGCACGGCAAAATCGCGCATTGCGGCTCTGCAGCGCCGATACCGCCTTCCGGAACATCGCATCATATGTGACCTACCTACCAGGTGGAATTCCACGTTACATATGTTGGAGCGGTTGTGTGAGCAGCAGCAAGCAGTAATGGAGTACCAGCTGCATCAGGCGCAAAGAAGTCGCACTCCGCGCCGTTCAGACTTCACAACCACAGAGTGGGCCACTATGAAGGACGTCTGCCAGGTTTTGCATCCCTTCGATTATTCCACGTGGATGGCGAGTGCAGATGATGCATTAGTCAGCATGACTGTCCCCCTTATCTGCCTGCTTGTAAAATCACTGCTAGCGCTAAGGGATGATGTTGTGGAAGAGGTGGAGGATGAGGATTCACCATTTCCATCATCTTCTGGACAGTCAGCGCCACGTGGTTCCTCACAAACGCGTAGGCAGGGGACACTTTGTGAGGAGGATGAGGAGGAGTCAATGGAGGAGGAAGACATCCGTCCAGAGGAGGGAGTTACACAATTGTCCAGTAGTCAGTGTGTACAGCGAGGGTGGGGTGATGACGAGCGGGCAGAGATCACGCCTCAAGCAGGGGACAGCGTTTCTTGGCCAGTTGGCAGTCTGCAGCACATGGTGGATTACATGCTGCAGTGCCTGAGAAACGACCGCCGCATCGCCCACATTCTCAACATGTCTGATTATTGGGTGTTCACCCTCCTCGATCCTCGATACCGGGACAACGTAGAAAGCCTCATCACACCGTTGAACCGGGAGCGAAAAATGCGGGAGTACCAAGAGACACTGGTGAATTCCATCATCTTCTCCATTCCAACTGAGAGAAGTGCTGCTAGTGCATTACAAAGCAGCTCAGTGCGTCCAGGCAGTGGAGGAGGCTCTGCACAAAGAGGGAGCAGAAGCAGTACCTCTGCCCAAGGCAAGACCAGTATGGCCCAACTGTGGCACAGTTTTGTGTGCCCGCCACAAAAGTCTACACCATCACAGACGGCTCCAGTCAGCAGGAGGCAACGGTTCCGTCAGATGGTGACAGACTACATGTCTTGCCCTCTTGCTGTACTCCCAGACGGCTCTTCCCCTTTCAAGTTTTGGGTCTCAAAGCTGGATACATGGCCAGAGCTAAGCCAGTATGCATTGGAGGTGCTGGCTTGCCCTGAGGCTAGTGTACTATCGGAACGCGTCTTTAGTGCTGCAGGTGGTGTACTAACTGACCGTCGCATGCGACTATCCTCCGATAATGTTGACTGGCTTACTTTCCTGAAAATGAACCAGGCCTGGATCTCGCAGGACTTTGCCACTCCTCTTCCTGATTAAATAATTAGGTGACTGTCTACAGTATCCAGGTCTCCAGTTGTGTTCATCTTTCTACCACCTGAACTTTAATTCCTGGGCTCCAACACCGCCAGTTGAGGCTCAGAAGTGCCGTCTGCACAGTCAAAACATACGACCCAGTGTTATTGGGTGTCAGTAACGTCAGCTGATCCCCAGCTGTGTAGCCGGCAATGTGTCCTGCGACCGCCACGCTGACACAACAGCTGAAATGTAAGGGAACCTGTCCCCCCCCCAAGGCGTTTGTTACTGAAAGAGCCACCTTGTGCAGCAGTAATGCTGCACAAGGAAAAGGTAGCTATTTTTGTTTAGCTCCTTGAACACGCAGAACTTTAACACTTATAAAATGTGTTCACTGATACCGTAAAACCGTCCCGGAGGTGCGACTTTCCTTCGTAATGTGACGCAGCACAGCCGTCATTCTTACCCCCCGGCGCCGTGCGCTGGCTCTTCAGCGTTGTTTGATTCTGTCTCGAAGTCTGCGCTGTTATGTTATCCCTTGGCTAGGCACACTTAGCGCTGCCCCTCTTCTGACATCATTTGGTGTCATGCAGACTGTGCCTGTGCGGCCGCGCTGGCCGAGATCCCGCCTCGCAGTGTCTTCTGATTTAATCACACTGCGGGCCTGGGATCCATGGGCATGCACAGTGCATATCTTCACCTCTGCCTCTCACTCATCTCCCTTCGCCTTCTTCAGACTGTGTGCCGTCAGCTGATCCCTAATAGCATGCCATGGCCGTGACACTGCACAGTCTGAAGAAGACGTAGGGAGGGGAGTGAGAGGCGAGGATATGCACTGCGCATGGCCACGGATCCCAGGCCCGCGGTGGGATTACATTAGATGACACTGCGAGGCGGGATCTCGGCCAGCGCGGACGCACAGGCGCAGCCAGACTGACACCAAATGATGTCAGAAGAAGGGCAGCGCTAAGTGTGCCTGGCCAAGGGATAACATAACAGCGCAGGCTCCGGGACGGAATTACACAACACTGAGGAGCCTGGGCACGGCGCCAAGGGGGTAGGAATGACGGCTGTGCTGCGTCATATTACGAAGGAAAGTCCCACCTCCGGGACAGTCTCACGGTGTCAGGGGACACATTTTCTAAGTGTTTAGTTCTGTGTTTGCAAGGAGCATAATGAAAAGAGCCACCTTTTCCTTTTGCATCCTTTGTGCTGCACAAGCTGGCTTTCAGCTAGAAACGCCTTGGGGGGGGTTAAAGGTTCCCTTTCGACTTTCTCCAATCAGGCTTCGGCCTACACTGTGTTCCTCTGCTCCTCCTGCTGTCCCTGGGCTCCAACACCGCTAGTTGGTGCCTGGAAGTGCTGTCCGCACAGTCAACACTTGCTGCCGTGTTATTGGGGTTCAGTAACGTCAGCTGTTCCCCAGCTGTGTGTGTGGCAATCCCTCCTCTCTCCTCCACCTCCTCCTCCTGCTGTCCCTGGGCTCCAACACCGCTAGTTGCTGTCCAGAAGTGCTGTCCGCACAGTCAACAGTCGCTCCTCTGTTATTGGGGTTCAGTAACATCAGCTGTTCCCCAGCTGTGTGTGTGGCAATCCCTCCTCTCTCCTCCACCTCCTCCTCCTGCTGTCCCTGGGCTCCAACACCGCTAGTTGCTGTCCAGAAGTGCTGTCCGCACAGTCAACAGTCACTCCTCTGTTATTGGGGTTCAGTAACGTCAGCTGTTCCCCAGCTGTGTGTGTGGCAATCCCTCCTCTCTCCTCCACCTCCTCCTCCTGCTGTCCCTTGGCTCCAACACCGCTAGTTGCTGTCCAGAAGTGCTGTCCGCACAGTCAACAGTCGCTCCTCTGTTATTGGGGTTCAGTAACGTCAGCTGTTCCCCAGCTGTGTGTGTGGCAATCCCTCCTCTCTCCTCCACCTCCTCCTCCTGCTGTCCCTGGGCTCCAACACCGCTAGTTGCTGTCCAGAAGTGCTGTCCGCACAGTCAACAGTCGCTCCTCTGTTATTGGGGTTCAGTAACGTCAGCTGTTCCCCAGCTGTGTGTGTGGCAATCCCTCCTCTCTCCTCCACCTCCTCCTCCTGCTGTCCCTGGGCTCCAACACCGCTAGTTGCTGTCCAGAAGTGCTGTCCGCACAGTCAACAGTCGCTCCTCTGTTATTGGGGTTCAGTAACGTCAGCTGTTCCCCAGCTGTGTGTGTGGCAATCCCTCCTCTCTCCTCCACCTCCTCCTCCTGCTGTCCCTGGGCTCCAACACCGCTAGTTGCTGTCCAGATGTGCTGTCCGCACAGAGCCAAACACCTCGCCAATGTGTTAGTGGGGTTCAGTAATGCCTGCTGCTCCCCAGCTGTGTATATGGCAACGTGTCATGCGAACGCCACGCAGGCACAACAACTTAAATTTAAGGGAACCTGTCCCCCCCCCAGGCATTTGTTACTGAAAGAGCCACCTTCTGCAGCAGTAATGATGCAAAAGGAAAAAGTGCCTCTTTTCGCGGTGCTCCTTGCACATGCTGAACCTAACACTTATGAAATGTGTCCCCTCACACCGTTAAATCGTCCGGACGGTGGAACTTTCCTTTGTCATGTGACGCAGCACAGCCGTCATTCTTACCCCCTATGCGCCGTGCGCCGCCTCCTCAGCGTTGCTTTAATCTGTTCCGGAGCCTGCGCTGTTAGGTTAGCCCTTGGCCATGCACACATTTTGCGCTGCCCGTCTTCTGACATCATTTGGTGTCAGGCTGGCTGCGCCTGTGCGGCCGCGCAGGACGAGATCCCGCCTCGCAGTGTCTTCTGATTTTATCACACTGCGGGCCTGGGATCCATGGACATGTGCAGTGCATATCTGAATCTCCGCCTCTCACTCATCTCCCTACGCCTTCTTCAGACTGTGCACCGTCAGCTGATCCCTAATAGCATGCCACGGCCGTAACGACGCACAGTCTGAAGAAGCCGTAGGGAGGGGAGTGAGAGGCAAGGATATGCACTGCTCATGCCCATGGATCCCAGGTCCGCAGAGTGATTACATTAGATGACACAGCGAGGCGGGATCTTGTCCAGCGCGACCGCACAGGCGTAGCCAGCCTGACACCAAATGATGTCAGAAGACGGGCAGCGCAAAATGTGTGCATGGCCAAGGGCTAACCTAACAGCGCAGGCTCCGGGACAGATTCAAACAACGCTGAGGAGGCGGCGCACGGTGCCTAGGGGGTAAGAATGACAGCTGTGCTGCATCACATGACAAAGGAAAGTTCCACCTACCGGACGGTTTAACGGTGTGAGGGGACACATTTCATAAGTGTTAGGTTCAGCGTTTGCAAGGACCATAATTAAAAGAGCTAAGTTTACCTTTTAGCATTAGCATTAGTGCTGTACTATATGGCTCTTTCAGCTACAAACGCCTGGGGGGGGGTTAAAGGTTCCCTTTTAACTTACTCCAGTGCAGGCTTCGGCCTACACTCTGCTCCCTCTCCTCCTCCTGCTGACCCCGGGCTCCAACACCGCTAGTTGCTGTTCGGAAGTGCTGGCTGCACAGAGCAAAACACCCGCCACTCTGTCAGTGGGGTTCAGCACCGCCAGCTGTTCCCCTGCTGTGTAGCCGGCATCGTGTTCTGCAACATCCACGCAAACACAAAGCTGCCACCAGTGCAGGCTTTGGCCTACACTCCGCTCCCTCTACTCCTCCTGCTGACCCTGGGCTCTAACAACGCCAGTTGGGGCCCGGTACTGCTAGCTGCACAGAGAAAAACACCTCGCCAATGTGTCAGTGGGGTTCAGCACCACCAGCTGTTCCCCTGCTGTGTAGCCGGCATCGTGTCCTGCAAAAGCCACGCAGACACTAGAACTGAAATTGAAGGGAACCTGTCCCCCCTCCCCCAGGCGTTTGTATGTTTCACAGCCACCTTGTACAGCAGTAATGCTGCATGTGTGCAAGGTGGCTCAGAAACTTATTCTCCTTGCACATGTGGAACTGAATACGTCTAAAATGTGTCCTCTGTGACCATTAAACCATCCCTGAGGTGTGACTTTCCTTTGTAATGACACGCTGCAACCCCCTGGGTAGCGCTGCCCGTCTTGTGGCATCACTGTTTGGCTGGCTGCGCCTCTGCGGCCGCCCTGCCCCACACAACGCCCCTCGGTGTCTTATTTATTTTGACTGCGAGGGTGTGATAGATGGGCATGAGCAGTGCATATGTTCGCCTGTCCCTCATCTCCTTCCGCCTTCTTCAGACTGTGCGGCTTCATGGCCGTGGCATGCGATAAGGGATCAGCTGATGCCGCACAGTCTGAAGCAGGTGTAAGGACCCGAGTACCTCGGCGAACATATGTACTGCGCCAGGCCATGAATCCCAGCCCCGCAGTGTTTTAACAATGTAAAGACACTGCGGGGCTGGGATTCATGGTCATCGCATCATCGCGAACCGCACCGGCCAACATTAAATGATGTCAGAAGATGGGCAGCACTAACAGCGCAAGGCCAATGGATAACACGACAGCGCAGACTCCTGTGCAGCAAATAACGACGCTCAGGAGGCCGCGCCCAGCACCAAGGTGGGATTCTTGACATCTGTGCTGCGTCTCATTAAGAAGGAAACTCCCGCCTCCAAGACAGTTTTGATTGTTTAAGGGGCTAAATGTCATACGTGTTTCTTTCTGCGTGTGCAAGGAGCAAAATTAAAAGAGCTACCTTAGACTTGTGCAGCATTACTGCTGGCCAAGCTGTGGCTCTTGTAGTTTGTAACCCCTGAGGGGGGGTTAAGGGTTACCTTTAAAATCGGTTCAATTAGGCTTTGGCTTACACTCTGCTCCCCCTGCAGAGCCTCGGCTCTAACATCGCCAGTTGGTGCCCCGAAGTGCTGGCTGCACAGAGAAAAACACCCGCCAATGTGTCAGTGGGGTTCAGCACCGCCAGCTGTTCCCCTGCTGTGTAGCCGACAACGTGTCCTGCAAAAGCCACGCAGACACAAAGCTGCCGCCAGTGCAGGCTTCGGCCTACACTCTGCTCCCTCTTTTCCTGCTGACCCTGGGCTCTAACACCGCCAGTTGGTGCCCGGTAATGCTAGCTGCACAGAGAAAAACACCAGCCAATGTGTCAGTGGGGTTCAGCAACGCCAGCTGCTCCCCTGCTGTGTAGCCGGCATCGTGTCCTGCAAAAGCCACGCAGACACAAGAACTGAAATTGAAGGGAACCTGTCCCCCCTCCCCCAGGTGTTTGTATGTTTTACAGCCACCTTGTACAGCAGTAATGCTGCATGTGTGCAAGGTGGCTCATAAACTTATTCTCCTTGCACACGTGGAACGGAACACGTCTACAATGTGTCCCCTGAGACCATTAAAACGTCCCTCAGGTGTGACTTTCCTTTGTAATGACACGCAGCAACCCCGTTGGTAGCGCTGCCCGTCTTCTCACATCATTGTTTGGCTGGCTGCGCCTCTGCGGCAGCCCTGCCCGACACAACGCCCCTCGGTGTCTAATTTCTTTAGACTGCGAGGGTGTGATTGATGGGCATGAGCAGTGCCTATCTTCACCTGGCACTTATCTCCTTCCGCCTTCTTCACACTGTGCGGCCTCATGGCCGTGGCATGCCATAAGGGATCAGCTGGCGCCGCACAGTGTGAAGCAGGTGTAAGGACCCGAGCGAGAGGCGAACATATGTACTGCGCCAGGTCATGAATCCCAGCCCCGCAGTGTGAAACACTGTAAAGACACTGCAGGGCTGGGATTCATGGGCATCGCGAGCCGCACCAGCCGACATGAAATGATGTCAGAAGACGGGCAGCGCATGGCCAAGGGATAACGCAACAACGCAGACTCCTGTACAGCAAAATGCGATGCTCAGGAGGCCGCGCCAAGCACCAAGGTGGTATTTTTGCCAGCTGTGCTGCGTCTCATTACAAAGGGAACTCCCGCCTCCAAGACAGATTGACTGTATAAGGGCCAAAATGTTGTACGTGTTTCATTCAGCTTGTGCAAGGAACAAAATTAAAAGAGCAACCTTTCACTTCTGCAGCACTACTGCTGCATAAGGCGTGGCTCTTCTAGTGTGTAACACCTGAGGGGGGGTTAAAGGTTACCTTTAAAATTGGTTCAATTAGGCTTCGGCCTACACTCTGCTCCCCCTGCAGAGCCTCGGCTCTAACACCGCCAGTTGGTGCCCCGAAGTGCTGGCTGCACAGAGAAAAACACCCGCCAATGTGTCAGTGGGGTTCAGCACCGCCAGCTGTTCCCCTGCTGTGTAGCCGGCAACGTGTCCTGCAAAAGCCACCCAGACACAAAGCTGCCGCCAGTGCAGGCTTCGGCCTACACTCTGCTCCCTCTCCTCCTGCTGACCCTGGGCTCTAACACCGCCAGTTGGTGCCTGGTAATGCTAGCTGCACAGAGAAAAACACCAGCCAATGTGTCAGTGGGGTTCAGCAACGCCAGCTGTTCCCCTGCTGTGTAGCCGGCATCGTGTCCTGCAAAAGCCACGCAGACACAAGAACTGAAATTAAAGGGAACCTGCCCCCCCCCCAGGCGTTTGTATGTATAACAGCCACCTTGTACAGCAGTAGTGCTGCATTTGTACAAGGTAGCTCACTAAGTTATTCTCCTTGCACACGCCGAACGTAACACGTCTAAAATGTGTCCCCTGAGACCATTAAACCATCCCTGAGGTGTGACTTTCCTTTTTAATGACACGCTGCAACCCCCTGGGTAGCGCTGCCCGTCTTCTGACATCATTGTTTGGCTGGCTGCGCCTCTGCGGCCGCCCTGCCCGACACAACACCCCTCGGTGTCTTATTTATTTTGACTGCGAGGGTGTGATTGACGGGCATGAGCAGTGCATATCTTCGCCTGTTGTCACTCATCTTCTTCCGCCTTCTTCAGACTGTATGGCTTCATGGCCGTGGCATGCGATAAGGGATCAGCTGACGCCGCACAGTCTGTAGCAGGTGTAAGGACCCGAGTGAGAGGCGAACATATGTACTGCGCAAGGCCATGAATCCCAGCCCCGCAGTGTGAAACACTGTAAAGGCACTGCGGGGCTGGGATTCATGGCCATCGCGAACTGCACCGGCCGACATTAAATGATGTCAGAAGACGGGCAGCGCTAACAGCGCAAGGCCAAGGGATAACACGACATCGCAGACTCCTGTACAGCAAATAACGACGCTCAGGAGACCGCGCCCAGCACCAAGGTGGGATTCTTGACATCTGTGCTGCGTCTCATTATGAAGGAAACTCCCGCCTCCAAGACAGTTTTGATTGTTTAAGGGGCTAAATGTCATACGTGTTTCATTCAGCGTGTGCAAGGAACAGAATTTAAAAGAGCAACCTTTGACTTGTGCAGCATTACTGCTGCCCAAGGTGTGGCTCTTCCAGTTTGTAACCCCTGAGGGGGGGTTAAAGGTTACCTTTAAAATTGGTTCATTTAGGCTTCGGCCTACACTCTGCTCCTCCCGCAGAGCCTGGGCTCTAACACCGCCAGTTGGTGCCCGGTACTGCTAGCTGCACAGAGCCAAACACCTTGCCAATGTGTCAGTGGGGTTCAGCACCGCCAGCTGTTCCCCTGCTGTGTAGCCGGCATCGTGTCCTGCAACAGCCATGCAGACACAAAGCTGCCGCCAGTGCAGGCTTCGGCCTACACTCTGCTCCCTCTACTCCTCCTGCTGACCCTTGGCTCTAACACCGCCAGTTGGCGCCCGGTACTGCTAGCTGCACAGAGAAAAACACCAGCCAATGTGTCAGTGGGGTTCAGCACCGCCAGCTGTTCCCCTGCTGTGTAGCCAGCATCGTGTCCTGCAAAAGCCACGCAGATACAAGAACTGAAATTGAAGGGAACCTGTCGCCCCTCCCCCAGGCATTTGTATGTTTTACAGCCACCTTGTACAGCAGTAATGCTGCATGTGTGCAAGGTGGCTCATAAACTTATTCTCCTTGCACACGTGGAACGGAACACATCTACAATGTGTCCCCTGAGACCATTAAAACGTCCCTGAGGTGTGACTTTCCTTTGTAATGACACGCAACGACCCCCTTGGTAGCACAGCCCTTCTTCTGACATCATTGTTTGGCTGGCTGCGCCTTTGCGGCCGCCCTGCCCCACACAACGCCCCTCGGTGTCTTATTTATTTTGACTGCGAGGGTGTGATTGACGGGCATGAGCAGTGCATATCTTCGCCAGGCTGTTACTCAGCTCCTTCCGCCTTCTTCAGACTGTGCGGCTTCATGGCCGTGGCATGCGATAAGGGATCAGCTGACGCCGCACAGTCTGTAGCAGGTGTAAGGACCCGAGCGAGAGGCGAACATATGTACTGCGCCAGGCCATGAATCCCAGCCCCGCAGTGTGAAACACTGTAAAGACACTGCGGGGCTGGGATTCATGGGCATCGCGAACCGCACCGGCCGACATGAAATGATGTCAGAAGACGGGCAGCGCATGGCCAAGGGATAACGCAACAACGCAGACTCCTGTACATCAAAATGCGATGCTCAGGAGGCCGCACCCAGCACCAAGGTGGTATTTTTGCCAGCTGTGCTGCGTCTCATTACGAAGGGAACTCCCGCCTCCAAGACAGATTGACTGTATAAGGGCCAAAATGTTGTACGTGTTTCATTCAGCTTGTGCAAGGAACGAAATTAAAAGAGCAACCTTTGACTTGTGCAGCACTACTGCTGCATAAGGCGTGGCTCTTCTAGTGTGTAACACCTGAGGGGGGGTTAAAGGTTACCTTTAAAATTGGTTCAATTAGGCTTCGGCCTACACTCTGCTCCCCCTGCAGAGCCTGGGCTCTAACACCGCCAGTTGGTGCCCGGTACTGCTAGCTGCACAGAGCCAAACACCTAGCCAATGTGTCAGTGGGGTTCAGCACCGCCAGCTGTTCCCCTGCTGTGTAGCCGGCATCGTGTCCTGCAAACGCCACGCAGACACAACAGACCTACAAATGCCTCCAGTGCAGGCTTCGGCCTACACTCTGCTCCCCCTGCTGACCCTTTGCTCCAACAGCGCTAGTTGGGGCTCTAGGAAGACAAGCTTGAATAGGTACCCATCCTGGGTCCAGCACCGTCAGCTGGTTCCGGGCAGAGCCTTTGGCTTAGGTGCCTCCTTCTGGGTATCCGAGTTCAACCAACGTCAGGTGGTCCTTGGTAGTGCTTTCAGGCACGGGTACCTCCTGCTTAGTAACCGGGTTCCAGTAATGTCAGCTGGTCCTCGGTAGTTCCATTGGCTCTTGGACCTTCGGCTACCCATCTGGGTTCCAGTACCGTCATCTGGTTCTCGGCAGTGTCTTTTGCTCTTGTACCTTCTGCTCCCCATCCTGGGTCCAGTACCGTCAGCTGGTTCCGGGCAGAGCCTTTGGCTTAGGTGCCTCCCTCTGGGTATCCGAGTTCCACCAACGTCAGGTGGTCCTTGGTAGTGCTTTCAGGCACGGGTACCTCCTGCTTAGTAACCGGGTTCCAGTAATGTCAGCTGGTCCTCGGGAGTTCCATTGGCTCTTGGACCTTCGGCTACCCATCCGGGTTCCAGTACCGTCAGCTGGTTCTTGGCAGTGTCTTTTGCTCTTGTACCTTCTGCTCCCCATCCTGGTTCCAGTACCATCAGCTGGTTCCGGGCAGAGCCTTTGGCTTAGGTGCCTCCCTCTGGGTATCCGAGTTCCATCAACGTCAGGTGGTCCTTGGTAGTGCTTTCAGGCACGGGTACCTCCTGCTTAGTAACCGGGTTCCAGTAACGTCAGCTGGTCCTCGGTAGTTCCATTGGCTCTTGGACCTTCGGGTAGCCATCCGAGTTCCAGTTCCATCAGCTGTTTCTCGGCATTTTCTCAGCCTTCTTGTACCTTCTGCTACATTTCCAAGTTCAAGACCCTAAAGACGACGAGCCGGAAGACAACCCCTAAGATGACGACGACCCTGGAGACGATGACCCTGAAGACCACCCCGATGACGATGACCCCGGAGACGACGACCCTGGAGACGATGACGACATGGGAGACCGAGAAGCAGAAGAACAAGAGGCTGCAGAACAAAGAGCAGGAGAACATTAAGCAGAACACTAAATATCAGAGCAAAAGATATTATCTAAATTATAAGCAGAAGAAGACTAAGCAGTGTATGAGGGTGAGTCTGTTCCTCCTCGTGGTGCCCCTGGATAAAGCCTGATGCTGCAAGCCAAACTGAACGCGGACAAATGTAACTCTTTTGTGACAGGCAGAACGGAAGGTGTAATCTTCAAACTTTTATAGATAACAACTACGGGAATGCCTGTCACAAATAACAATATGATGAAGAAGTTGAATATGAAGAAAAATAATAGTTAAATAAAAAGAATATGAACAATGTAAAAAAAAAAAATTATAGGTAAAAGATGAAGAAGATGAATAAGGTGAAGAAGAATTTGATGTCAAAGATGCTGATGATGATGAAGAAGAAAGTGTGGGAGAAGTAAAAAAGAGGGTGAAGGGCGTGGAAGTAGTGAAACATCAATATCTGACAAAATAAAAAAAATCTTAACATAGTCAATATCTTTGTAACTCCGAACGTCTTTAAAAAAAAATAAAATTCCTGCTATTCTATTTGATTGGGCTAAACCTCTATGCCTTTAATGTCTCCGCCACGTCCCCCAATACATCCTACATTATTCTTAGTTGTTTTCCTTCATATAGAATGAACCTACAAGGAAAGAAAGGGTTTATTTTAATTCCGATATTTTCGTCCCATTGACTTGCATTGGGATCGGGTATCGGAATCGGCGAGATCCGATACTTTGACGGTATCGGCCGATACTTTCCAATACCGATACTTTCCGATATCGGAAGGTATCGCTCAACACTATTTATTACCCTAAAGCTTTCCTTTCACTTACTTCCCGTAATGATGGAATATGGACAAGGGGAAAAGAATGGGTTCAAGTGAGTTTGCTCAGAATCTATATCTCTTTCTGGGCTGTTTAGACAATAACCCCCTTATTCTCATGGGCCATTATAAATTCATCCTTTACATGGGATATGATCAAGTGCAGCTAAGTTAGGTTGGATATAGAAAACTTAAAATACAATATTCATTACTCCTGCATTGCCACTCATGAATCACAGTTAGCAAATAGCAAAAAATAATATCCCATGCTCATCAAACTTCTATTGCACTATGCTCAAACAGATCAGCAAACTGATCATTTTCAATACAAAACTTAGCTTGAACTTAGATCGAGTATACTCGTTGCTTGGGTTTTCCAAGCATGATCGGGTGGTCTTCAAGTATTTGTGAGTGCTCGGAGATTTAGTTTTTGTTGACGCAGCTGCATGATTTGTGGCTACTAGACAGCTTGAATACATGTGGGGATTTCCTAGCAAACAGGCAACCCCCATATGTTCTCAGTCTGGCTGGCAGCCATAAATCATGCAGCTGTGTTGACAGAAACTAAATCTCCAAGCACTCACAAATACTCGGAAACCACCTGAGCGTGCTCGGGAAAACTCGAGAAACTAATATACTAAATAAAAGGGGAGAAGCCAGCGCTGCTTATGATCAGAACGCAATACAAAAAGTGCACATGCACATATTAATTTCTAACTGTATATCAAAATGAGACATTTAGCAAACAATTGATCAATTCTTTGAGCTACCCCGCCTGTTATGGACCTGGTGGTTAGGAGCACCCGGAATGACCTGATGAGTAAACTAGAAATCGGAACAAGCTCTGGGAAAGTGGGAACTCTGCTGACCGCAAACACTACTCCTATCACACACACTAGAAATAGCCGTGGAGCGTACCTAACTCTCCCTAGACGCCTCTTCACAGCCTAAGAGCTAACTACCCCTAAAGATAGAAATAGAAGCCTAACCTTGCCTCAGAGAAATTCCCCAAAGGTAAAGGCAGCCCCCCACATATATTGACTGTGAGTTAAGAGGAAAGTCACAAACACAGGAATGAAACAGGTTTTAGCAAAGGAGGCCAGACTTCACTAATTTAGTCAGAGGATAGAAAAGGAAACTATGCGGTCAGCACAAAAGACTACAAAAAACCACGCAGAGTAAGCAAAAAGACTCCCCACACCGACTCATGGTGTGGAGGTGCCACTCTGCACCCCAGAGCTTCCAGCTAGCAAGGGAATATCATGATAGCAAGCTGGACTAGAAATAGCAGTACTAAGAAATATATTCAGGAAGCAGTAACAAAAAATGAACTAGCAAAGACTTAGCTTCTGCTGGAGTAGACAGGTCCTCAGAGAAGTCCAAGAGAGATCTGAACCAATACTGAACCACTGACAGCTGGCATGAAGTAACGATCTGAGTGGAGTTAAATAGGGAAGCCAGCATAGCAATAAACGAGAGCAGCTGACAAAGCCAACTTCAGTGACCAGCAGTTCCGCTCAAAGCCACCAGAGGGAGTCCAAGAGCAGAACTAACCAAAGTACCATTCATGACCACAGGAGGGAGTCCGAGAACGGAATTCACAACAGTACCCCCCCTTGAGGAGGGGTCACCGAACCCTCAGCAGGGTCCCCAGGCCGATCAGGACGAGCCAAATGAAAGGCACGAACTAAATCGGCAGCGTGGACATCGGAGGCAACAACCCAGGAATTATCCTCCTGACCATAGCCCTTCCACTTAACCAAGTACTGAAGCTTCCGTCTCGAAATACGAGAATCCAAAATTTTTTCCACCACATACTCCAACTCCCCCTCAACCAACACCGGGGCAGGAGGATCAACGGAGGGAACCATAGGAGCCACGTATCTCCGCAACAACGACCTATGGAACACATTATGGATGGCAAAAGAAGCTGGAAGGACCAAACGAAATGACACAGGGTTGAGAATTTCATAAATCTTATAAGGACCAATGAAACAAGGCTTAAACTTAGGAGAAGAAACCTTCATAGGAACATAACGAGAAGACAACCAAACCAAATCCCCAACACGAAGTCGGGGACCAACACAACGACGGCGGTTAGCGAAACATTGAGCCTTCTCCTGGGACAACGTCAGATTGTCCACTACGTGAATCCAAATTTGCTGCAACCTGTCCACCACAGAATCCACACCAGGACAGTCAGAAGGCTCAACCTGCCCCGAAGAAAAACGAGGATGAAAACCAGAATTGCAAAAAAAAGACGAAACCAAAGTAGCCGAACTAGCCCGATTATTAAGGGCGAACTCAGCCAATGGCAAGAAGGTCACCCAATCATCCTGATCAGCAGAAACAAAGCATCTCAGATAGGTTTCCAAAGTCTGGTTGGTTCGTTCGGTTTGGCCATTTGTTTGAGGATGGAAAGCCGAAGAAAAAGACAAATCAATGCCCATCTTAGCACAAAAGGACCGCCAAAACCTAGAGACAAACTGGGAACCTCTGTCCGACACAATGTTCTCCGGAATGCCATGCAAACGAACCACATGTTGAAAAAATAATGGCACCAAATCAGAGGAGGAAGGTAATTTAGGCAAGGGTACCAAATGGACCATCTTAGAAAAGCGATCACAAACCACCCAGATGACAGACATCCTCTGAGAGACAGGAAGATCTGAAATAAAATCCATGGAAACATGCGTCCAAGGCCTTTTCGGGACTGGCAAGGGCAAAAGCAACCCACTGGCACGAGAACAGCAGGGCTTAGCCAGAGCACAAGTCCCACAGGACTGCACAAAAGAACGCACATCCCGAGACAAGGAAGGCCACCAAAAGGACCTAGCCACCAAATCTCTGGTCCCAAAAATCCCAGGATGACCAGCCAACACCGAGCAATGAACCTCAGAAATAACTCTGCTAGTCCATCTATCAGGGACAAATAGTTTCTCCGCTGGATAACGGTCAGGTCTATCAGCCTGAAACTCCTGCAGCACCCGCCGCAAATCAGGGGAGATGGCAGACAGAATTACCCCCTCTTTGAGAATACCAGCCGGCTCAGGGACTCCCGGAGAATCAGGCACAAAACTCCTAGAAAGGGCATCCGCCTTCACATTCTTAGAACCTGGAAGGTATGAGACCACAAAATCGAAACGGGAGAAAAACAGCGACCATCGAGCCTGTCTAGGATTCAACCGCTTGGCAGACTCGAGATAAGTCAGATTTTTGTGATCCGTCAAGACCACCACGTGGTGCTTGGCTCCCTCAAGCCAATGTCGCCACTCCTCGAATGCCCACTTCATAGCTAGCAGCTGCCGATTGCCAACATCATAATTACGCTCAGCAGGCGAAAACTTTCTAGAAAAGAAGGCACATGGCTTCATCACAGAGCCATCAGAACTTCTTTGAGACAAAACAGCCCCTGCTCCAATCTCAGAAGCATCAACCTCGACCTGAAAAGGGAGCGAAACATCTGGCTGACGCAACACAGGGGCCGAAGAAAAACGACGTTTCAGCTCCTGAAAAGCCTCAACGGCCGCAGAGGACCAATTCACCACATCAGCACTAGGGTTGAGCGAAACGGGTCGTTCATTTTCATAAGTCGCCGACTTTTGGCAAAGTCGGCGTCTCATGAAACCCGACCCGATCCCTGTGTGGGGTCGGCCATGCGGTACGCGATCTTGGCGCCAAAGTCGCGTTTCGTATGACGCGATTAGCGCCATTTTTTCAGCCAATGGATGAGCGTGGGCAGAGTGATGACATAGGTGTTAGGGGAGTGAACGCCTATCGTCATGATATCGCTTGTGCGCAGTAGCGATTTGGAATGTGCAAATCGAAATTTTCTGTTCTGGGACAGAGGGGAGAGAGAGAGAGAGAGAGAGAGAGAGAGAGAGAGAGAGAGAAAAAAAAAAATTATCTTCACTGGGTTTCGTGTTTCGGCCGAAACCCGACTTTTCACTGTGGTCGGCCGATTTCACTCGGCTCGACTTTTAAGACAGTCGGGTTTCACAAAACCCGACTCGACCCTAAAAAACTGAAGGTCGCTCAACCCTAATCAGCACCTTTCTTTGTCAAATCAGTCAAAGGTTTAACCACACTAGAAAAATTAGCGATGAAGAGACGGTAAAATTTAGCAAAGCCCAGGAATTTCTAGAGGCTCTTCACAGATGTAGGTTGAGTCCAATCATAAATGGCCTGAACTTTAACAGGGTCCATCTCGATAGTAGAAGGGGAAAAAATGAAGCCCAAAAAGGAAACCTTCTGAACTCCGAAGAGACATTTAGACCCCTTCACAAACAAGGAATTAGCACGAAGGACCTGGAATACCATTCTGACCTGTTTCACATGAGACTCCCAATCATCCGAAGAGACCAAAATATCATCCAAATGTACAATCATGAATCTATCCAGATACTTTCGGAAGATGTCATGCATAAAGGACTGAAACACAGATGGAGCATTTGAAAGCCCGAATGGCATTACCAGGTACTCAAAATGGCCCTCGGGCGTATTAAATGCTGTTTTCCACTCATCGCCCTGTTTAATACGCACAAGGTTATACGCCCCTCGAAGATCTATCTTGGTGAACCAACTAGCCCCCTTAATTCGAGCAAACAAATCAGACAGCAGAGGCAAAGGGTACTGAAATTTGAACGTGATTTTATTGAGAAGGCGGTAATCTATCTCAGAGAACCATCCTTCTTGGCCACAAAAAAGAACCCTGCTCCCAACGGTGATGAAGACGGGCGAATATGCCCTTTCTCCAAGGACTCCTTTATATAACTCCACATAGCGGCGTGCTCTGGCACAGATAAATTGAAAAGTCAGCCCTTAGGAAACTTACTACCACAAATCAAATTTATAGCACAATCACAATCCCTATGAGGGGGTAGGACACTGGATTTGGGCTCATCAAATACATCCTGGTAATCCGACAGAAACTCAGGGACTTCAGAAGGAGTGGAAGCAGAAATTGACACCAACGGAACATCGCCATGTACCCCTTGACAACCCTAACTAGACACAGACATTGATATCCAATCCAATACTGGATTATGAACCTGTAACCAAGGCAAACCCAACACGACCACATCATGCAAATTATGCAACACCAAAAAGCGAATATCTTCCTGATGTGCAGGAGCAATGCACATGGTCAACTGAGTCCAGTACTGAGGTTTATTCTTGGCCAACGGCGTGGCATCAATTCCCCTTAATGGAATAGGATACTGCAAAGGCTCCAAGAAAAAACCACAGCGCCTGGCAAACTCCAAGTCCATCAAATTCAGGGCAGCGCCTGAATCCACAAATGCCATAACCGAGTAGGATGACAAAGAGCAAATCAGAGTAACAGACAAAAGAAATTTAGGCTGTACAGTACCAATGGTGACAGACCTAGCGAACCGCTTAGTGCGCTTAGGACAATCAGAGATAGCATGAGTGGGGTCACCACAGTAAAAACACAGCCTATTCTGACGTCTGTGTTCTTGCCGTTCAGTTCTGGTCAAAGTTCTATCACATTGCATAAGCTCAGGCCTCTGCTCAGAGGACACCGCCAAATGGTGCACAATTTTGCGCTCACGCAAACGCCGATCAATTTGGATGGCCAAGGACATTGATTCATTCAGACCAGCAGGCGTGGGGAATCCCACCATAACATCCTTAAGGGCTTCAGAAAGGCCCTTTCTAAAAATTGCCGCCAGGGCACACTCATTCCATTGAGTAAGCACAGACCATTTTCTAAACTTCTGACAATATATCTCTGCTTCATCCTGACCCTGACACAAAGCTAGCAAGATTTTCTCTGCCTGATCCACTGAATTCGGTTCGTCATAAAGCAATCCAAGTGCCAGAAAAAACGCATCTACATTAAGCAATGCAGGAACACCTGGCGCAAGGGAGAATGCCCAGTCTTGAGGGTCGCCACGCAACAAAGAAATAATAATTTTTACTTGCTGAATGGGGTCACTAGAGGAGCGGGGTTTCAAAGTAAGAAACAGTTTACAATTATTTTTGAAATTCAGAAACTTAGATCTATCCCCAGAAAACAAATCAGGAATTGGAATTCTAGGCTCTAACATCGGATTCTGAACTACATAATCTTGAATGCTTTGTACTCTTGCAGTGAGATGATCCACACAAGAGGACAGACCTTGAATATCCATATCTACACCTGAGTCCTGAACCACCCAGAGATTAAGGGGAAAAGAGAGACAAAACACACTGCAAAGAAAAAAAAATGGGTTCAGAACTTCTCTTATCCCTCTTTTGAGATGCATTAACACTTTGATGGCCAGCTGTACTGTTATGGACCTGGTGGTTAGGAGCACCCGGAATGACCTGATGAGTAAACTAGAAATCGGAACAAGCTCTGGGAAAGTGGGAACTCTGCTGACCGCAAACACTACTCCTATCACACACACTAGAAATAGCCGTGGAGCGTACCTAACTCTCCCTAGACGCCTCTTCACAGCCTAAGAGCTAACTACCCCTAAAGATAGAAATAGAAGCCTAACCTTGCCTCAGAGAAATTCCCCAAAGGTAAAGGCAGCCCCCACATATATTGACTGTGAGTTAAGAGGAAAGTCACAAACACAGGAATGAAACAGGTTTTAGCAAAGGAGGCCAGACTTCACTAATTTAGTCAGAGGATAGAAAAGGAAACTATGCGGTCAGCACAAAAGACTACAAAAAAACACGCAGAGTAAGCAAAAAGACTCCCCACACCGACTCACGGTGTGGAGGTGCCACTCTGCACCCCAGAGCTTCCAGCTAGCAAGGGAATATCATGATAGCAAGCTGGACTAGAAATAGCAGTACTAAGAAATATATTCAGGAAGCAGTAACAAAAAATGAACTAGCAAAGACTTAGCTTCTGCTGGAGTAGACAGGTCCTCAGAGAAGTCCAAGAATGATCTGAACCAATACTGAACCATTGATAGCTGGCATGAAGTAACGATCTGAGTGGAGTTAAATAGGGAAGCCAGCATAGCAATAAACGAGAGCAGCTGACAAAGCCAACTTCAGTGACCAGCAGTTCCGCTCAAAGCCACCAGAGGGAGTCCAAGAGCAGAACTAACCAAAGTACCATTCATGACCACAGGAGGGAGTCCGAGAATGGAATTCACAACACCCTCCATGCCAAGGCATTCTCATAATGGGGCAGTCCTACTCTACGATTTTTATATTCGCTGTGCCATTATGGCATCCTAAAGGTGTTGGAAGCAAGACCACATTAATCCCACTTTACGTTTTTTATATTCGCTGTGCCATTACGGCCTCCTAAATGTATTTACCCCTTTCTGACCTCGGACGGGATAGTATGTCCGAGGTCAGATCCGCTGCTTTGATGTGGGCTCCGGCGGTGAGCCCACATCAAAGCCGCGACATGTCAGCTGTTTTGAACAGCTGACATGTGCGCGCAATAGCGGCGAGTGGAATCGCGATCCACCCGCCGCTATTAACTAGTTAAATGCCGCTGTCAAATGCTGACAGCAGCATTTAACTACCGCTTCCGGTTGCGCGGCCGGAAATGAGCACATCACCGACCCCGTTACATGATCGGGGGTCAGCGATGTGCCAGAATAGTAACCATAGAGGTCCTTGACACCTCTCTGGTTACTGATGCCAGCTTGCTGTGAGCGCCACCCTGTGGTCGGCACTCATAGCAAGCCTTTAATTAAGCTACATGGGAGTGATCTGATGATCGCTGCTATGTAGCAGAGCCGATCAGGCTATGCCAGCTTCTAGCCTCCCATGGAGGCTATTGAAGCATGGCAAAAGTAAAAAATAAATGTTTAAAAAAATATGAAATAAATAAAAAAAATATAAAAAAGTTTAAATCACCCCCCTTTCGCCCCATTCAAAATAAAACAATAAAAATCAAATCAAATATATACATATTTGGTATCGCCGAGTTCAGAATCTCCCGATCTATCAACAAAATAAAGGATTGACCTGATCGCTAAACAGCGTAGCGAGAAAACAATTCGTAACGCCAAAATTACGGTTTTTTGGTCACCACGACATTGCATTAAAATGCAATAACGGGCGATCAAAGAACGTATCTGCACCAAAATGGTATCACTAAAAGCGACAGCTCAGCATGCAAAAAGTAAGCCCTCACCTGACCCCAGATAACGAAAAATGGAAACGCTACGGGTATCGGAAAATGGCGCAATTTTTTTTTTCAGCATAGTTTGGAATTTTTTTCACCACTTAGATAACAAATAACCTAGACATGTTTGCTGTCTTTGAACTCGTAATGACTTGGAGAATCATAACAGTAGGTCAGTTTTAGCATTTAGTGAAGCTAGCAAAAAAAGCCAAACAATAAAAACACGCAGGGGATTTCACTTTTTTTGCAATTTCACCGCACTTGGAATTTTTTTTACATTTTCTAGTACACGACATGGTAAAACCAATTATGTTGTTCAAAAGTGCAACTTGTCCCGCAAAAAATAAGCCCTCACATTGCCATATTAACAGAAAAATAAAAAAGTTATGGCTCTGGGAAGGAGGGGAGCGAAAAACGAACACGGAAAAACGGAAAATCCCAAGGTCATGAAGGGGTTAAAAGCGGGACCATATTGAATGCAAACTGTACCTGTAGAGTTTCAGAATCACTCCCATGGTGCCAGAAAGGGTACGCGCATACACACATACAGCAGCCCTGCCCTGACCTAGGCTGTTTAATTGCGCACCTGTGTCTCAGCCTGTCTCACCCTTTATCTGTGGTGCTGGTTGGGCAGTGTGGAGGTTGGACCTGAAATATCTTTGTCTGGACCTGGTCAACCTTTATCTGCGTTTTCCCTTACTTGCGCCATGGGATTGATTCAGAAATGCTTCAGGTACAGCTTGCATTTAATGTGGTCTTGCTTTTAATATGTAGCGTCCCCACTGCCGCAGGGCCGAGGGGTACCCGGCACCGGGCCTCTGAGTCTCTGCTCTGGGGTTGTCACGGTGGCTAGACCCGGTTCCGTGACCCTGCTGAGGGGCGTACAGTGATAGATGTAGATAGTGGTGGTGGTGCGGTGCAGTAAATAACGAGGACACCAGGTTACAGTCTCTTTACCTCTTTACTGAAGGTCTCTGGGTCCTCAGTCCGGAATACGGTTCACCAGACCGCGCAAGTCCGGCCGGTCCGATGGCACCTCCAGAGTTCTCCTTGCAGGTGGAAATCTGTGCCTTCCTGCTAGCGCTATGTGTTGTGGTCCTCCCCTGCTGTGCTTACGGGATAGTCCCCACAACTGTTGTGTCTGTTTCTCGTGTTCCCTCACAACAACTCGATTAGATGATGTTCTGCTAATCCTCCATCCCTCCCGGTGTTATGGTTGGGACGCACCCGTATGACGGGTAGGCTCAGAGCTCTTCCGGGACCCTAGAGTCGCCCCTCTCCACAGGTTGCCCCCCAAGTCTGCATAGGTGATTTAGGTGAGACAGCCCGCCTGTGACTGACTGTTCTGCCGTTGGTTTGAAGTATTGCTTGGAGCTAGATATATGAATACTTCCTCGGCGTTCCGGCCGCCGGTTGTGTGCCTCAGTAGGTGTTATGACCCCAATGGCGAGGGTCTCAGAGGAACGTGGAAGTCTGCAGAATACAAAAATCCAGCTCATAGGGCAGTGGTAACTGGGTTGACCATATATCTACTCCTAACGCCAACACTAGCAGTAGCCGGGGATCATTCCTACGTTGATTCTAGATGACACGCGCCAGCCGGAGAATCTAGCTACCCCTAGCAGAGGAAAACAAAGACCTTTCTTGCCTCCAGAGAAGGGGACCCCAAAGCTGGATAGAAGCCCCCCACAAATAATAACGGTGAGGTAAGAGGAAATGACAAACACAGAAATGAACCAGGTTTAGCACAGAGAGGCCCGCTTACTGATAGCAGAATAAAGAAAGGTAACTTATATGGTCAACAAAAACCCTATCAAAATCCACACTGGAAATTCAAGAACCCCCGAACCGTCTAACGGTCCGGGGGGAGAACACCAGCCCCCTAGAGCTTCCAGCAAAGGTCAGGATATAGTTTAGGAACAAGCTGGACAAAAATACAAAACCAAAACAAATAGCAAAAAGCAAAAGGCAGACTTAGCTGATATAACTGGAACCAGGATCAGTAGACAAGAGCACAGCAGACTAGCTCTGATAACTACGTTGCCAGGCATAGAACTGAAGGTCCAGGGAGCTTATATAGCAACACCCCTAACTAACGACCCAGGTGCGGATAAAAGGAATGACAGAAAAACCAGAGTCAAAAAACTAGTAACCACTAGAGGGAGCAAAAAGCAAATTCACAACAGTACCCCCCCCCTTAGTGAGGGGTCACCGAACCCTCACCACGACCACCAGGGCGATCAGGATGAGCGGCATGAAAGGCACGAACTAAATCGGCCGCATGAACATCAGAGGCGACCACCCAGGAATTATCCTCCTGACCATAGCCCTTCCACTTGACCAGGTACTAAAGCCTCCGCCTGGAGAGGCGAGAATCCAAGATCTTCTCCACCACGTACTCCAACTCGCCCTCAACCAACACCGGAGCAGGAGGCTCAGCAGAAGGAACTACAGGCACAATGTACCGCCGCAACAAGGACCTATGAAATACATTGTGAATAGCAAACGACACAGGAAGATCCAGACGAAAAGATACAGGATTAAGGATTTCCAATATCTTGTAAGGCCCAATAAAACGAGGTTTAAATTTGGGAGAGGAGACCTTCATAGGAACAAAGCGGGAAGAAAGCCATACCAAATCCCCAACGCGTAGTCGGGGACCCACACCGCGGCGGCGGTTGGCAAAGCGCTGAGCCCTCTCCTGTGACAACTTCAAGTTGTCCACCACATGATTCCAGATCCGCTGCAACCTATCCACCACAGAATCCACCCCAGGACAGTCAGAAGGCTCCACATGACCCGAAGAAAAGCGAGGATGGAAACCAGAGTTGCAGAAAAAAGGCGAAACCAAGGTGGCGGAACTAGCCCGATTATTAAGGGCAAACTCAGCCAACGGCAAGAATGTCACCCAATCGTCCTGATCAGCAGAGACAAAACACCTCAAATAAGCCTCCAAAGTCTGATTGGTTCGCTCCGTCTGTCCATTAGTCTGAGGATGGAAAGCAGACGAAAACGACAAATCAATGCCCATCCTACTACAAAAGGATCGCCAGAACCTGGAAACGAACTGGGATCCTCTGTCTGACACAATATTCTCAGGGATGCCGTGCAAACGAACCACGTTCTGGAAAAACACAGGAACCAGATCGGAAGAGGAAGGCAGCTTAGGCAAAGGAACCAAATGGACCATCTTGGAGAAGCGATCACATATCACCCAGATAACGGACATGCCCTGAGATAGCGGAAGATCAGAAATGAAATCCATGGAGATATGTGTCCAAGGTCTCTTCGGGACAGGCAAGGGCAAGAGCAAACCGCTGGCACGAGAACAGCAAGGCTTGGCTCGAGCACAAGTCCCACAGGACTGCACAAATGACCGCACATCCCTTGACAAGGAAGGCCACCAAAAGGACCTGGCCACCAGATCTCTGGTGCCAAAAATTCCCGGGTGACCTGCCAACACCGAGGATTGAACCTCGGAAATGACTCTGCTAGTCCACTTATCCGGGACAAACAGTCTGTCAGGTGGACAAGACTCAGGCCTATCAGCCTGAAATCTCTGCAACACACGTCGCAGATCCGGAGAAATAGCTGACAAGATAACTCCATCTTTAAGAATACCAACAGGATCAGCGACTTCAGGAGCATCAGGCACAAAGCTCCTAGAAAGAGCATCGGCCTTCACATTCTTTGAACCTGGTAAATACGAGACAACAAAATCAAAGCGGGAGAAAAACAATGACCAGCGGGCCTGTCTCGGATTAAGGCGTTTAGCAGACTCGAGATACATCAGATTTTTGTGATCAGTCAAGACCACCACACGATGCTTAGCACCCTCGAGCCAATGACGCCACTCCTCAAATGCCCATTTCATGGCCAACAACTCCCGATTGCCCACATCATAATTTCGCTCGGCAGGCGAAAACTTCCTAGAGAAAAAGGCACAAGGTTTCATAACAGAGCAACCAGGGCCTCTCTGCGACAAAACGGCCCCTGCTCCAATCTCTGAAGCATCCACCTCAACCTGAAAGGGAAGTGAGACATCGGGCTGGCACAAAACAGGCGCCGAAGTAAACCGGCGTTTCAACTCCTGGAAAGCCTCCACAGCAGCAGGAGCCCAGTTAGCTACATCGGAGCCCTTCTTGGTCATATCCGTCAAAGGTTTCACAATGCTAGAAAAATTAGCGATAAAACGACGGTAGAAGTTAGCGAAACCCAAGAACTTCTGAAGACTCTTAACTGACGAGGGCTGAGTCCAATCAAGAATAGCTCGGACCTTGACTGGGTCCATCTCCACAGCAGAAGGGGAAAAAATGAACCCCAAAAAGGGAACCTTCTGTACACCAAAGAGACATTTTGAGCCCTTGACAAATAACGAATTTTCACGCAAAATTTTAAAGACCAACCTGACCTGCTCCACATGCGAATCCCAATTCTCAGAAAAAACCAAAATATCATCCAGATAAACAATCAAAAATTTATCCAGATACTTCCGGAAAATGTCATGCATAAAGGACTGAAAAACTGAAGGCGCATTGGAGAGCCCAAAAGGCATCACCAAGTACTCAAAATGACCTTCGGGCGTATTGAATGCGGTTTTCCATTCATCACCTTGCTTAATGCGCACAAGGTTGTACGCACCACAAAGGTCTATCTTGGTGAACCACTTGGCACCTTTAATCCGGGCAAACAAGTCAGACAACAGCGGTAAAGGATACTGAAATTTGACAGTGATCTTATTTAAAAGCCGATAATCAATACAAGGCCTCAAAGATCCGTCCTTTTTTGCCACAAAAAAGAATCCCGCACCAAGAGGGGAAGAAGACGGACGAATATGTCCTTTCTCCAGAGACTCCTTGATATATGAACGCATAGCGGTATGTTCAGGTACCGACAGATTAAACAGTCTTCCCTTAGGAAATTTACTGCCTGGGATCAAATCTATAGCACAGTCACAGTCCCTATGAGGAGGCAGTGCACTGGACTCAGACTCACTGAAGACATCCTGATAATCAGACAAATACTCAGGAACTTCCGAAGGCGTAGAAGAAGCAATAGACACAGGCAGGGAATCCCCATGAATACCACAACAGCCCCAACTTGAGACTGACATAGCCTTCCAGTCCAGGACTGGATTATGGGTCTGTAACCATGGCAGCCCTAAAACAACCAAATCATGCATTTTATGTAAAACCAGGAAACGTATCACCTCGCGGTGTTCAGGAGTCATGCACATGGTAACCTGTGTCCAATACTGCGGTTTATTTGCTGCCAATGGCGTAGCATCAATACCCCTAAGAGGAATAGGATTTACTAATGGTTCAAGAGTAAAACCACAGCGCTTAGCAAATGACAGATCCATAAGACTCAGGGCAGCACCTGAATCTACAAACGCCATGACAGGATAAGACGACAGTGAGCAAATCAAAGTTACAGACAGAATAAATTTAGGTTGCAAATTACCAACGGTGACAGGACTAACAACCTTAGCTATACGTTTAGAGCATGCTGAGATAACATGTGTGGAATCACCACAGTAGTAGCACAAGCCATTCCGGCGTCTATGAATTTTCCGCTCATTTCTAGTCAGGATTCTATCACATTGCATTAAATCAGGTGTCTGTTCAGACAACACCATGAGGGAATTTGCGGTTTTTCTATCATATTGCACCGAATTAGGTGTCTGTTCAGACAACACCATGAGGGAATTTGCGGTTTTGCGCTCCCGCAACCGCCGGTCAATTTGAATAGCCAGTGCCATAGTATCATTCAGACCTGTGGGAATGGGAAAACCCACCATAACATTCTTAATGGCTTCAGAAAGGCCATTTCTAAAATTAGCGGCCAGTGCACACTCGTTCCAATGTGTCAGCACGGACCATTTCCGAAATTTTTGGCAATACACTTCAGCCTCGTCCTGCCCCTGAGACATAGCCAGCAAGGCCTTTTCTGCCTGAATCTCAAGATTGGGTTCCTCATAAAGTAAACCGAGCGCCAGAAAAAACGCATCAATATCAGCCAATGCCGGATCTCCTGGCGCCAGCGAAAAAGCCCAATCCTGAGGGTCGCCCCGTAAGAACGAAATAACAATTTTTACTTGCTGAGCAGAGTCTCCAGATGAACAGGGTCTCAGGGACAAAAACAATTTACAATTATTCATGAAATTCCTAAACTTAAACCTGTCTCCGGAAAACAGTTCAGGAATCGGTATTTTAGGTTCTGACCTAGGATTTCTGATAACATAGTCTTGTATGCCCTGCACACGAGTAGCCAGCTGGTCCACACTTGTAATCAAGGTCTGGACATTCATGTCTGCAGCAAGCATAGCCACTCTGAGGTAAAGGGGAAGAAGAAAAAAAAAACTCAGAATCTTCTTTCTTATAATCCCTCTTCTGCAATGCATTAAACATTTAATACTGGCCTGGCAAACTGTTATGACCCCAATGGCGAGGGTCTCAGAGGAACGTGGAAGTCTGCAGAATACAAAAATCCAGCTCATAGGGCAGTGGTAACTGGGTTGACCATATATCTACTCCTAACGCCAACACTAGCAGTAGCCGGGGATCATTCCTACGTTGATTCTAGATGACACGCGCCAGCCGGAGAATCTAGCTACCCCTAGCAGAGGAAAACAAAGACCTTTCTTGCCTCCAGAGAAGGGGACCCCAAAGCTGGATAGAAGCCCCCCACAAATAATAACGGTGAGGTAAGAGGAAATGACAAACACAGAAATGAACCAGGTTTAGCACAGAGAGGCCCGCTTACTGATAGCAGAATAAAGAAAGGTAACTTATATGGTCAACAAAAACCCTATCAAAATCCACACTGGAAATTCAAGAACCCCCGAACCGTCTAACGGTCCGGGGGGAGAACACCAGCCCCCTAGAGCTTCCAGCAAAGGTCAGGATATAGTTTAGGAACAAGCTGGACAAAAATACAAAACCAAAACAAATAGCAAAAAGCAAAAGGCAGACTTAGCTGATATAACTGGAACCAGGATCAGTAGACAAGAGCACAGCAGACTAGCTCTGATAACTACGTTGCCAGGCATAGAACTGAAGGTCCAGGGAGCTTATATAGCAACACCCCTAACTAACGACCCAGGTGCGGATAAAAGGAATGACAGAAAAACCAGAGTCAAAAAACTAGTAACCACTAGAGGGAGCAAAAAGCAAATTCACAACAGTAGGATGTTGCCTCGGTCTTACAGCACGACTCCTACTGGTATTCTCCTTCTTGCTTTGATCTCGTTTCTCACTCAGCACAATATATCTCGCTTCTGATCCTTTCTTAGGGCACCGCCGCTATGCTGAGTAGGCACGGTCCCGTGACGTTCTTTCTTGTTGCCAGGCCTCTGTCAGGGTCCCAAACCTGACAGGGACCCTACCGAATCTTCCCCACAAGACCCCCTGCCACAAGGTGTTGCCTGGTTCCAACCCAGTCAGCTTTCTGAACTAACTTCCTGCCTGACCCCCAGTTTACCCACACGGTGAGGAGTGGCCTAATAAATAGCACCCTTAGCTCCCCCTGGAGGCCCGACTGTGAAATGTATTGGTGTATGTGATACCTGGTCAGATGAACTCCTTCAGTGCCATCAGACGTACCATAGCCCCCTTTAGCGGCGGAGCCACAGTACTGCAACGACCAGGACTCTGGGGCGCTGCACTCCCCCCCGGTTAAATCCAGTACTCCGGGACTGGGAAGAAAACAACAATACATGTCAGCAAAAAGACATACAATTTTTGTGAGTGCAATAACAATAAGCATACTTGAACAGAGCTTCCCTTTATGGGAGGTGAGAACACTTGAACGTTACAAACATGGTTAAATACCTTTAATTAACTTTACTATAAATAACTTTTCTTACCCAACCGGGTATTCTACTTAGTGCAAATTTTTGAACAATAATTTAACATTGCCTTTAAGGATGTACACTCTAAATCCACTAAAGACCTTCTTATAACACATTATAAGGCTTAAGCAACTGTGCTACATTCTCCTACTTTATTTCTGCAGGACCGCCTGTCCTAACGGCTCCAGACCTACTGCCTCTCCTTTCTATGCAGGACCGCCCTGTTCAGTCCGGGCCTACTCCCCTTCCACCACTATACACAGTATAGAAAATAACATTTTTCCTTCAGTTCAAAACTACTGAGCCTTCTCTGTATGGCTCCAAGGAGGACTCACCAACTAACCCCGTCCGGGTTCACTCCCTGTCCTCATCCTTTCATCAACATTACCAACCATTTCTCACAATTAACTAGTTAGTTACATTTAACGTTTTCATATCAGCATTATTACTTTCTTTCAAGACATCATTATCACTTTACTGTTTTAAGACAGTATTACTCATAAGTGCACAGGTAAACATCCCCTTTAAGAGGGGACCAAGTCTTTATGAGGTAGCGCAGCTTCTTCAGCTACCAGTCCGTACACCGTAAGGACTCCGGTACAAGTTCCAATAACCGTATCTTCGCAAAGAGTCCGTCTTTTATATAAAACCAGTAGAGAGCACCTTTAAGAAGGTGCAGCTATGTACAAGGAGTTTGTATCATGCATTGTTCATGATTCAGCAGTTTCTTAGTAATGGAGCAAAAAGTAGAAAAACAAACAAAGAGCAATAGGGATCCCGGGTCAACAAAGGGATCCCTTTAAGAGTTAACCCTGGACGGGTTTGAGCAGCAACATAGCAGAACACAAACAGTTTGAAGAACTATTTACATGTTATGCAGACTTTTTAGATCTTACTCTTGTGGTGCAGAAGGTGGTTTCTGATCCCCGACCGATGCAGCACCTGTGCTGGTAGTTGGTCTCTCAGATGCCGTCAGATCAACCGGTGTCTGGATTTGAAGGCTAATCCTGCTTGCAAGTTCAGCAGCCGCTACAAGGCGTACGGTGGTGACAGTAACAAGATCTGGCAAATCTGGAGCAGTCATGATCGGGGCAACAGGTGACGCTCCCTCAGGCTCACACCGGCGAACGTTCCGAGCGCACCATCCTTGTGCATTCCGGTGGCGAGTGTAGGTCACCTGATCCCCCCTTTGCAATGGGTCACCATCTCGACTGCAGCAGGGAGTTTTTACGTTGTAACTAGTAACAAAGACATCAGTTGGTAGTCCCGGTTCCTGTATGGAGCCCCATCCCCTCTTCGGGTGGTAGGCCAGCACGGTTCCCCGCTTTACCACGTCTTTCCTGCCGTGCACAGACTTTCTACGTTGTGTATCATGTTGTTCAGTCTTGTCTCAATCTTTCCAGTGTTGGATTAGACATTGCTTATACTGTTCCCAGGTAAGTACCGCAAGGGTGAGGCTCTCCCCCGGAGCTCCATATGGCTCGTTCCAGGGGGTGTCCCACCGGAGGATCACCCCGTCCGAGCCTACATCTATGGTTTCCCCCATCTTGGTCGGTAGTGGAGGTACCAGCTTCCCCATCACGTTGGGGGTGAGGACTACCCGCTCCACTGAGAGGAAACGGTTATTGTTGCTGGGGTGAGGAGCGGTCACCAGAGCGGGATCGGTCAGGGGAGCCGGATCGGTCGGGAGAGCAGAATCGGCCGGGGGAGTAGGGGTGCTGTCCATACCTGCGCCTGATGTGATTCCACCGATGTCGATCTGTTCCGTTGACGAGGACACTGGAATCGGCTGCAGCCCGGACCGCGGCTCTCCCGGAATCACCTCTTGATGTGGCTCCGCCCTCCATGGTTCCGTGGCTGGGATAGGTAGGCTCGGCTCCTCTACTGGCGGCTCCAAGGAGTTCAGGTCCTTCACCGGCGGTGGACGCGAGTCCGCCTCTGATGGGTGAGGGCAGGTCGGGATCACCTCGCCGTTGCTTGGGCACTTGCTGCTCATCGTCGCTGTCGGGCATCCGGCGGCAACGCATGCACCTGGCTCCGCCATTTCTCCGAGGTCGGGCTCCTTCTTCACCTAGTTCCCGCTGTTGCAAATCAGGGGGCGGTTCTCCTCTGCTGCTGGGTAGGTCATCCTCTCGCAGCAGGAGTCGGAGGGGGCGGTCGCTACTTCTGGCGCCGCTTTGGTAGTCTCCTCCCATGGCACGTCCTTCTTCTTCCTCCGCGCTCCCTGGAACGCTGCAATGGCGGCGACTTTTGGCAGGAACTTTTGGCGGTAAATGGCAACACACAGTCTTTGCAATAAAGTACAGTCCAAGCACAGTAAATCACAGTTCCAAGGCACACATGACCTGATTCTTCAGGCTTAAGTAGATCCTGTTCGTGACGCCAAGTTGCAGCGCCCCCACTGCCGCAAGGCCTCTGAGTCTCTGCTCTGGGGTTGTCACGGTGGCTAGACTCGGTTCCGTGACCCTGCTGAGGGGCGTACAGTGATAGATGTAGATAGTGGTGGTGGTGCGGTGCAGTAAATAACGAGGACACCAGGTTACAGTCTCTTTACCTCTTTACTGAAGGTCTCTGGGTCCTCAGTCCGGAATACGGTTCACCAGGCTGCGCAAGTCCGGCCGGTCCGATGGCACCTCCAGAGTTCTCCTTGCAGGTGGAAATCTGTGCCTTGCTGCTAGCGCTATGTGTTGTGGTCCTCCCCTGCTGTGCTTACGGGATAGTCCCCACAACTGTTGTGTCTGTTTCTTGTGTTCCCTCACAACAACTCAATTAGATGATGTTCTGCTAATCCTCCGTCCCTCCCTGTGTTATGGTTGGGACGCACCCGTATGACGGGTAGGCTCGGAGCTCTTCCGGGACCCTAGAGTCGCCCCTCTCCACAGGTTGCCCCCCAAGTCTGCATAGGTGATTTAGGTGAGACAGCCCGCCTGTGACGGACTGTCCTGCCGTTGGTTTGAAGTATTGCTTGGAGCTAGATATATGAATACTTCCTCGGCGTTCCGGCCGCCGGTTGTGCGCCTCAGTAGGATGTTGCCTCGGTCTTACAGCATGACTCCTACTGGTATTCTCCTTCTTGCTTTGATCTCGTTTCTCACTCAGCACAATATATCTCGCTTCTGATCCTTTCTTAGGGCACCGCCGCTATGCTGAGTAGGCACGGTCCCGTGACGTTCTTTCTTGTTGCCAGGCCTCTGTCAGGGTCCCAAACCTGACAGGGACCCTACCAAATCTTCCCCACAAGACCCCCTGCCACAAGGTGTTGCCTGGTTCCAACCCAGTCAGCTTTCTGAACTAACTTCCTGCCTGACCCCCAGTTTACCCACACGGTGAGGAGTGGCCTAATAAATAGCACCCTTAGCTCCCCCTGGAGGCCCGACTGTGAAATGGATTGGTGTATGTGATACCTGGTCAGATGAACTCCTTCAGTGCCATCAGACGTACCATAGCCCCCTTTAGCGGCGGAGCCACAGTACTGCAACGACCAGGACTCTGGGGCGCTGCAAATACATTTAGGAGGCCTATAGGGCACATAGAATATAAAAAACATAGAGTAGGACTGCCCCATTATGAGAATGCCTTGATGTGGCGGGGTGGCTCAAAGAATTGATCAATTGTTTGCTAAATGTCTCATTTTGAAATACAGTTAGAAATCAGTATGTGCATGTGCACTTTATGTATTGCGTTCTGACCATAAGCAGCGCTGGCTTCTCCCCTCTTTTTCTTTGATATTGGTATCTGGCTGACCACCACTGTTGTTGTGCACGCTGGGTTATGTACACCATTCTTTCTGTGTTCACTGTGATTGATAGGCTGCTGTACACACATACAGCAGCCCTGCCCTGCCCTGCCCTAGGCTCTGTTTAATTGTGCACCTGTGTCTCAGCGCTGGCTTCTCCCCTCTTTTGCCTCAACTAATATAGTCCTTCATCACTAGTGTCCAGCACTATGTACACACTGGCTCAAGCCTAGAAACGATCAATGCATTTCGACCTTAAGTTTTAGTCATGATCTACATTTTAGGCAAGATGTTCACAGTTAAATAGTGTTCTCAAAGGATTTTATCGGAGGCTGTCTGCATATGATTAATCCCACCTCCCCAAATAATGTGGACACATATGTTGAAAAGAAAAAACACACATTTAAAGTCAACATTAACGTCTTCAGAATATAAAATATATATTTAGAGAGATGCAAACATATTTCTAATAGCAAAGACAATTAATATTGAGTGATTAAATCATTTCTCACATTCAGACCATGTGGAACTCTGGTGTCTAAGATAGACAAAGATATGAATCCAATAAGATTCTCTATTTAGCAATTTCTTTTTATGATTTCCTCCTCTATGGGGTTTATAGACTTTTTCTAAGCCATAGAATTTGAAATAAAGTGTACTACCCTTGTGTTCTTTGGCAAAATGTTTCAATGCTGCTGAGATTCCCACAGCTGCAGTATTAGCAGCATCAGAAAGGTGTCGGTGAATGCGAGTTTTCAAAGGACAGGTTGTACATCCCATGTATTGTAATTTGCATTTGATATACTCAATAACATACACCACATAAGCAGTGTTGCAATTAATGTAAACTTTAATTTGATGAGTAGATGAATGATAGATAGAGAAAAATTATTTTGTTTTAAACGCACGTTCACATGTTATGCAACGGTTCGCTCCAAATTTTAAAAACCCAGTTCAATCTAACCATTATTTATCTTTCGATATATTGTCTGTTTGACTGGAAAATAAGCTTGGAGATAAAATAGATCCCAAAGTGAGTGCTCGTTTGGCCACAAAACGAATATTGTTTTTCTAAATTTGTCTGAGTTTGGTATCTTGATTTAACATCGGTATATATTTTTTATAATATTAACAATTTCCTGATATATGTAGGCTGTAATTAGTAGAGAATGTGATACCAACATTATTTTGAGACTTGTTTCTATTTTTATCTACCAGTAACTCTTCTCTATTTGTACCAGAAACAATATTTTGTGCCTTTTTGAGTGACCATGTAGGATAACCCCTTTTTTTCAATCTAGAGCAGGTTTTTTCTGATTCTATATTGGGGCCATGTGCACACGTTCAGTATTTTTCACGTTTTTTTAGCGTTTTTTCGCTATAAAAACGTGATAAAAACGCGAAAAAAACGCTAACATATGCCTCCCATTATGTTCAGTGTATTCCGCATTTTTTGTGCAAATGTAGCCTTTTTTTCCGCGAAAAAATCGCATCGCGGAAAAAAAAGCAACATGTTCATTAAAATGCGGAATTGCAGGGGATTCCGCACACCTAGGAGTGCATTGATCTGCTTACCTCCCGCACGGGGCTGTGCACACCATGCGGGAAGTAAGCAGATTATGTGCGGTTGGTACCCAGGGTGGAGGAGAGGAGACTCTCCTCCATGGACTGGGCACCATATAATTGGTCAAAAAAAAGGAATTAAAATAAAAAATAGTCATATACTCACCTTCGATGTCTTCCCGCCTCTCCGCTGCATGCTGCCGCTTCAGTTTCTATAGCTGGTGTGCGGTGAAGGACCTGCAATGATGTCGCGGTCTTGTGATTGGTCGAGACCGGTCATGTGACCGCTCACGTGACCGCGACGTCATGGAAGGTCCTGAACCACACCGGCATCTATAGGAACGGACGCCTGCAGGTGAGTATAACCATTTTTTTTATTTTTTTTATTATTTTTAAACATTCTATCTTTTATTATAGATGCTGCATAGGCAGCATCTATAGTAAAAAGATGGTCACACTTGTCAAACGCTATGTTTGACAAGTGTGACCAACCTGTCAGTCAGTTTTCCAAGCGATGCTACAGATCGCTTGGAAAACTTTAGCATTCTGCAAGCTAATTACGCTTGCAGAATGCTAAAAAGACGTGAAAAAAATGGAAAAAGAGCGCAAAAAAAAAAAAGTGGATTTCTTGCAGAAAATTTCCGGTTTTCTTCAGGAAATTTCTGCAAGAAATCCAGACGTGTGCACATACCCTGAATGTATGTTCTGAAGAACAATTATGTTTAATCCTGATTAATTCTCCATATGGGATATCATTGATAATATGTGAAGGATGGCATGATGTAGCTGTAAGTATAGAATTGCTCGCTGTTCGTTTTCTGTATGGGGATATAACTACCTTTTTGTTACTAGTATCTCCTGTAAGGTGTAAATCAAGAAAATTGATGCTAGTTGGATGATTTATAGAAGTAAATTTCAAATTAAAATTATTATTGTTGATATGTTCGGTGAATGCAACGGCCTCCTCCTGTGTGCCCCCCATATGAGGAGGAGGTCGTTGATAAAACGGCCATACCATACAATATTGTGGCTATGAATGTTGTCATCATAATAAATGTAACGTTCTTCCCAATGGGACATTACGATACTTGCTAAGAAGGGGAAAATTTTGCTCCCATGCTCACTCCATTCAACTGAAGAAAATATTTATTGTCAAAAGAAAAATAATTTTGATGTAAATGAAACTATACTGCAGAAATAATAAAATCCTTAGTTTCTACATCATAATTGCTGAACATATCTAGATGATAAGATAGGCTAGATATCGCCACTGAATGTGGAATGGAGGGGTATAATCCTATCAGATCACAGGAAAACCATGAAAAGTTTTTTCTCCAAGTAAATTCATTGAAGATTGTAGTTATGTATTTGGTATCTCTTACATAGCTTGGAATTTCTTGTACTAGCGGTTGAAGATGATAATCCACCTACTCCCCTAATTTTTCACCCAAAGAGCCAATTCCTGCAACAATTGGTCTTAGGGGAGAGAGAAAACAATCTTTAGGTATTTTTGAGAATGAGTGGTATATAACTTGATGTTTGTTGTACACATATTCTGCTATTTTCTTATTTATGGCTCCAGTGTGCAATCCTTCTTGTATAAGATGATACAAAATGTTGTTATATTCCAATGTTGGATCTGCATTCAGTTCTTTGTACACGTCTTCATTAGTGTTGAGCATTCTGATACTGCAAATATCGGGTATCGGCCGATATTTGCTGTATCAGAATTCCAATACCGAGTTCCGATATTTTTGCGATATCGGAAATCGGAATCGGAAGTGTGCGGTGCGTATGATTCCCAGGGTCTGGAGGAGAGGAGACTCTCCTTCAGGCCCTGGGATCCATATTCATGTAAAAAATAAATAATAAAAATAAAAAATATTGATATACTCACCCCTCCAGCGGAACCTGGCGCTTAGCGGTGACTCCGTTCCTAAGAATGCAGGGAGTGAATGACCTTCAATGACGTTGTGGCTTGTGATTGGTCGCGTGAGCGGTCATATGAGCGGTAACGTGACCAATCACAAGCCACGACGTCATCTAAGGTCCTTCACTCTGCATTCTTAGGGAACGGAGGCAGATGCTTGGACCGGTGAGAGCCGGGGCCGTCAGAGGGGTGAGTATATCAATATTTTTTATTTTTATTCTTTATTTTATACATGAATATGGATCCCAGGGCCTGAAGGAGAGTTTCCTCTCCTTCAGACCCTGGGAACCATTCTGATATTTTGTGTCCCATTGATATGCATTGGTATCGGGTATCGGTATCGGCGATATCCGATATTTTTTGGGTATCAGCCGATCCAATCCGATACCGATACCTTTGCATATCGGAAGGTATCGCTCAACACTAGTCTTCATTCTTCAAGTCCATAAAATTCAGTTTTTTATATAATCCTGCATTCAGTAGAACAATAGTGCTGCCCTTGTCTGCTCTCCGTACCAGGAGATCATGATTGTTTTTGATGACTAAAGCAATTGTTACCATCCACCTCTCGTGTCTCCCCTTTTCCTCATAGTTTGTAAGCTTGCGAGCAGGGCCCTCATTCCTCCTGGTATCTGTTTTGAACTGTGATTTCTGTTATGCTGTTATGTCTATTGTCTGTACAAGTCCCCTCTATAATTTGTAAAGCGCTGCGGAATATGTTGGCGCTATATAAATAAAAATTATTATTATTATTATTATTATTTTCTGAACATCTTTCTGCATATGTTAGATTAAAGTTTTTACTAGCTGAATTTATTTTTCTTTTATTTAACTCAATGAGATCCTTCTCTATGAGGTCTTGAAATTGATCTAATACTGCTGGTCTCGATTGTAAAGGAAAAAAGTAGGGATTACCCATAGAAAAACCGTCATTTAGAAAAATAGTCTCTTTCATAGTCTCATTTTTCAAAAGTTTTAAATTTAATAACACTTTTTGTTCCTCAAAAGATTTAAATGTAATTTGAAAATATGCCTGATTATCTTAACCACATGTAGGTTCTGCAGGATGTGAGGTGAAAAAATGACATTTGATGGTGAGATTTTGTGCTAGTTTAACAGTTTAACATCAAATGGATTTGCTGGTGAAAAACCCAGCCTTTGCTTAGGACTGAGGACTTGAAGTTATTAAGTTATTAAGGTTGAAGGAAGACTTTAAGTCCATCTAGTTCAACCCATAGCCTAACCTAACATGCCCTAACATGTTGATCCAGAGGAAGGCAAAAAAAACAATGTGGCAAACAGTAAGCTCTAGGGTTGAGCGAAACGGGTCGGCCATTTTCAGAAGTCGCTGACTTTTGGCAAAGTCGGGTTTCATGAAACCCGACCCGACCCCTGTGTGCGGTCGGCCATGAGGTCGGCGATCTTCTGAATCTGGGATCGGAATTCCGATACCGAGTTCCGATATGTTTGCGATATCGGGAATCGGTATCGGAATCCATATTTAAGTGTAAAATAAAGAATCAAAATAAAAAATATTGATATACTCACCCTCTGACGCGCCCTGGTACTAACCGGCAGCCTTCCTTCCTAAGAATCAGCGCGTGAATGGCCTGCGGTGACGTCACGGCTTGTGATTGGTCGCGTGGCGGTCACATGGGCCGTCGCGACCAATCACAAAGCCGTGACATCATCTTAAGGTCCTTCACGCGCTGATTCTTAGGAAGGAAGGCTGCCGGAAAGAAGCCGAGGGTGAGTATATACCTAATAGGAATATACTCACCCTCGGACGCGCCCTGCTTCTTTCCGGCAGCCTTCCTTCCTAAGAATCAGCGCGTGAAGGACCTTAAGATGACGTCATGGCTTTGTGATTGGTCGCGACGGCCCATGTGACCGGCACGCGACCAATCACAAGCCGCGGACGTCATTCTCAGGTCCTAAATTCCTAGAATTTAATTTAGAATTCTAGGAATTTAGGACCTGAGAATGACGTCCGCGGCTTGTGATTGGTCGAGTGGCGGTCACATGGGCCGTCGCGACCAATTACAAAGCCGTGACGTCACGGAAGGCCCTGGACGCGCTCATTTTAACCAAAGCAGGCCGCCGGTTCCCTCGGTAAGTTGCAGGGGCCGCCGGACAGGTGAGTATATCAATATTTTTTATTTTAATTCTTTTTTTTACAATTAAATATGGATCCCAGGGCCTGAAGGAGAGTTTCCTCTCCTTCAGACCCTGGGAACCATAGTATCCCATTGCAGTGCATTGGGTTTCGGGTCTCGGCCGACCCCGACCCCGACTTTTTTATAGGATCGGCCGATTTCACTCGACCCGACTTTTGAGAAAGTCGGGTTTCGTGAAACCCGACCCGATCCTATAAAAGTTAAGGTTGCTCAACGCTAGTAAGCTCCACATTGAGGAAAAAATTCCTTCCCGACTCCACATACGGCAATCCGACTAGTTCCTTGGATCAATGCCCTATCAAGGAATCTAGTATATATAACCTGTAACATTATACTTTTCAAGAAAGGAATCCAGTCCCCTTTTAAATTTTCTTAGAGAATCATTCATTACAACATCATACCACAGAGAGTTCCATAGTCTCACTGCTCTTACAGTAAAGAATCCGCGTCTGTGATTATGCTTAAACCTTCTTTCCTCCAGACGTAGAGGATGCCCCCTTGTCCCTGTCTCAGGTCTATGATTAAAAAGGTCATTAGAAAGGTCTTCATATTGTCCCCTCATATATTTATACATCAAAATAAGATCACCCCTTAGCCTTCGTTTTTCCAAACTAAATAACCCCAAGTGTAATAAACTGTCTTTGTATTGCAGACCCCCCAGTCCTCTAATAACCTTGGTCGCTCTTCTCTGCACCCGCTCTAGTTCAGCTATGTGTTTCTTATACACCGGAGACCAGAATTTTATACAGTATTCTAAGAGTGGCCGAACTAGTGACTTGTATAGAGGTAAAATTATGTTCTCCTCATGAGCATCTATTCCTCTTTTAATGCATCCCATTATTTTATTTGCCTTTGTAGCAGCTGCCTGACACTGGCCACTAAATGTGAGTTTGTCGCCCACCCATACACCCAGGTCCTTTTCATTGATGGTTTTGCCCAGTGTTTTACAATAAAGCACATAATTATGCATCTTATTTGCTCTACCCAAGTGCATGACCTTACATTTATCCCCATTAAAGATCATTTGCCATTCATCAGCCCAAACCTAGTTTGCATAATTCCTCCTGTAATATAAAATTGTCCTCCTCTGTATTGATTACCCTGCAGAGTTTAATGTCATCAGCAAATATTGAAATATTACTCTGTATGCCCCTTGTTGTGAATTTTGTTCTCGGGCTCCCTCCTGTGGTTGTGAGTGGTACTTCGGCGAGTTCTGTTCATGGACTCCCTCTGGTGGCTGTGAGTGGAGCTGCTGGTTCTGAGATTCCATCTCCAGCTGATCTCGTTCAGGTCTTGGCTGGCTGCTCTATTTAACTCCACTCAGATCGTTACTTGATGCCAGCTGTCAATGTTCTAGTACTGGTTCAGTTCTCTTGGATCTTTCAGATGACCTGTCTACTTCAGCAAAAGCTAAGTCCCTGCTAGCTCATTTGTTACCACTGTGTTTTTGTCCAGCTTTCTATTATGATTTTATCTTGTTAGCTGGAAGCTCTGGGATGCAGAGTGGCACCACCGCGCCGTGAGTCGGTGCGGTGGTTTCTTTTGCACACTCTGCGTGGTTTTTTGTTAGTTTTTATGCTGACCGCAAAGATACCTTTTCTATCCTCAGTCTGTTTAGTTCAGTCTGGCCTCCTATGCTGAAACCTATTTCATTCCTGTGTTTGTGACTTCCATCTTAACTCACAGTCAATATATGTGGGGGCTGCATATTTCTTTGGGGAATTTCTCTGAGGCAAGGTAGGCTGTATTTTCTATCTTTAGGGGTAGTTAGCTCTTAGGCTGTGAAGAGGCGTCTAGGCCGAGTCAGGAACGCTCCACGGCTATTTCTAGTTGTTGTGATAGGATTAGGGCTTGCGGTCAGCAGAGCTCCCACTTCCCAGAACTCGTCCTGTATTGCTAGTTTGCTCATCTGGTCATTTCTAGTGCTCCTAACCACCAGCTCAACATAACAGTACAGCTGGCCCACAAAGTGTTAATGCATCTCAATAGAGGGATAAGAGAAGTTCTGAGACCATTTTTTTTTCTCTGCAGTGTGTTTTGTATTTCTTTTCCCCTTAACCTCCGGGTGGTTCAGGACACAGGTGTAGATATGGGCATTCAAGGTCTGTCCTCTTGTGTGGATCAACTCACTGCAAGGGTACAAAGCATTCAAGATTACGTAGCTCAGAACCCGATGTTAGAACCCAGAATTCCAATTCCTGATTTGTTTTCTGGGGATAGATCTAAGTTCCTGAATTTCAAAAATAATTGTAGACTGTTTTTTGCTTTGAAACCCCGCTCCTCTGGTGACCCCATTCAGCAAGTAAAAATCATTATTTCTTTGCTGCATGGCAACCCTCAAGACTGAGCATTTTCCCTTGCGCCAGGAGATCCTGCATTGCGTAATGTAGATGCGTTTTTTCTGGCGCTTGGATTGCTTTATGATGAACCAGATTCAGTGGATCAGGCAGAGAAAATTTTGCTGGCTTTGTGTCAGGGTTAAGATGAAGCGGAGGTATATTGTCAGAAGTTCAGAAAGTGGTTTGTGCTTACTCAGTGGAATGAGTGTGCCCTGGCGGCAATTTTCAGAAAGGGTCTTTCTGAAGCCCTTAAGGATGTTATGGTGGGATTCCCCATGCCTGCTGGTCTGAATGAGTCTATGTCCTTGGCCATTCAGATCGATCGACGCTTACGTGAGCGCAAAAATGTGCACCATTTGGCGGTGTTTTCTGAGCAGAAGCCTGAGCCTATGCAATGTGATAGGACCTTGACCAGAGCTGAACGGCAAGAATACAGACGTCAGAATGGGCTGTGTTTTTACTGTGGTGACTCCACTCATGCTATCTCTGATTGTCCTAAGCGCACTAAACGGTTCGCCAGGTCTGCCACCATTGGTACGGTACAGCCAAAATTTCTTTTGTCCATTACTCTGATTTGCTCTTTGTCATCCTATTCTGTTATGGCATTTGTGGATTCAGGCGCTGCCCTGAATTTGATGGACTTGGAGTTTGCCAGGCGCTGTGGTTTTTTCTTGGAGCCCTTGCAGTATCCTATTCCATTGAGAGGAATTGATGCTACACCTTTGGCCAAGAATAAGCCTCAGTACTGAACTCAATTGACCATGTGCATGGCTCCCGCACATCAGGAGGATATTCGCTTTTTGGTGTTGCATAATCTGCATGATGTGGTCGTTTTGGGATTGCCATGGCTACAGGTCCATAATCCTGTATTGGATTGGAAATCAATGTCTGTATCCAGTTGGGGTTGTCAAGGGGTACATGAGGATGTCCCATTGTTGTCTATTTCGTCTTCCCATCCTTCTGAAGTCCCTGAGTTCTTGTCAGATTACCGGGATGTATTTGATGAGCCCAAATCCAGTGCCCTACCTCCTCATAGGGATTGCGATTGTGCTATCAATTTGATTCCTGGTAGTAAGTTTCCGAAGGGCCGACTGTTCAATTTATCTGTGCCAGAACACGCTGCAATGTGGAGTTATATAAAGGAGTCCTTGGAGAAAGGACATATTCGCCCGTCGTCGTCACCGTTGGGAGCAGGGTTCTTTTTTGTGGCCAAGAAGGATGGTTCTCTGAGACCTTGTATAGATTACCGCCTTCTTAATAAAATCACCGTCAAATTTCAGTACCCTTTGCCGCTACTGTCTGATTTGTTTGCTCGGATTAAGGGAGCTAGCTGGTTCACCAAGATAGATCTTCGAGGGGCATATAATCTTGTGCGTATTAAACGGGGCGACGAATGGAAAACAGCATTTAATACGCCCGAGGGCCATTTTGAGTACTTGGTGATGCCATTCGGGCTTTCTAATGCTCCATCTGTGTTTCAGTCCTTTATGCATGACATCTTCCGAAAGTACCTGGATAGATTCATGATTGTATATTTGGATGATATTTTGGTCTTTTCGGACGATTGGGAGTCTCATGTGAAGCATGTCAGAATGGTGTTCCAGGTCCTTCGTGCTCATTCCTTGTTTGTGAAGGGGTCTAATTGTCTCTTTGGAGTTCAGAAGGTTTCATTTTTGGGCTTCATTTTTTCCCCTTCTACTATCGAGATAGACCCTTTTAAAGTTCAGGCCATTTATGATTGGACTCAGCCTACTTCTGTGAAGAGCCTTCAAAAATTTCTGGGCTTTGCTAATTTTTACCGTCGCTTCATCGCTAATTTTTCTAGTGTTGTTAAACCATTGACTGATTTGACCAAGAAAGGTGCTGATGTGGTCAATTGGTCCTCTGCGGCCGTTGAGGCTTTTCAGGAGCTGAAGCGTCGTTTTTCTTCTGCCCCTGTGTTGTGTCAGCCAGATGTTTCGCTCCCGTTTCAGGTCGAGGTGGATGCTTCTGAGATTGGAGCAGGGGCTGTTTTGTCTCAAAGAGGTTCTGATGGCTCTGTGATGAAACCATGTGCTTTCTTTTCTAGAAAGTTTTCGCCTGCTGAGCGCAATTATGATGTGGGTAATCGAGAGTTGTTGGCTATGAAGTGGGCGTTTGAGGAGTGGCGACATTGGCTTGAAGGAGCCAAACATCGCGTGGTGGTCTTGACGGATCGCAAGAATCTGACTTATCTCGAGTCTGCCAAGCGGTTGAATCCTAGACAGGCTCGATGGTCGCTGTTTTTCTCCCGCTTCAATTTTGTGGTTTCATACCTTCCGGGTTCTAAGAATGTGAAGGCTGATGCCCTTTCAAGGAGTTTTGTGCCTGATTCTCCGGGAGTTCCTGAGCCGGCTGGTATTCTTAAAGAGGGGGTAATTTTGTCTGCCATCTCCCCTGATTTGCGGCGGGTGCTGCAGGAGTTTCAGGCTGATAGACCTGACCGTTGCCCAGCGGAGAAGCTGTTTGTCCCTGATAGATGGACTAGTAGAGTTATCTCTGAGGTTCATTGTTCGGTGTTGGCTGGTGATCCTGGAATCTTTGGTACCAGGGATTTGGTGGCTAGATCCTTTTGGTGGCCTTCCTTGTCACGGGATGTGCGTTCTTTTGTGCAGTCCTGTGGGACTTGTGCTCGGGCTAAGCCCTGCTGTTCTCGCGCCAGTGGGTTGCTTTTGCCCTTGCCGGTCCCGAAAAGGCCCTGGACGCATATTTCCATGGATTTTATTTCAGATCTCCCTGTCTCTCAGAGGATGTCAGTTGTCTGGGTGGTTTGTGATCGCTTCTCTAAGATGGTCCATTTGGTTCCTTTGCCTAAATTGCCTTCCTCCTCTGATTTGGTTCCATTGTTTTTCCAGCATGTGGTTCATTTACATGGCATTCCGGAGAACATCGTGTCGGACAGAGGTTCCCAGTTTGTTTAAAAATTTTGGCGGTCCTTCTGTGCTAAGATGGGCATTGATTTGTCTTTTTCTTCAGCTTTCCATCCTCAGACAAATGGCCAAACCGAACGAACCAATCAGACTTTGGAAACATATCTGAGATGCTTTGTTTCTGCTGATCAGGATGATTGGGTGTCCTTCTTGCCTTTGGCTGAGTTCGCCCTTAATAATTGGGCCAGCTCGGCCACTTTGGTTTTGCCGTTTTTCTGTAATTCTGGTTTCCACCCTCGTTTTTCTTCAGGGCAGGTTGAGCCTTCGGACTGTCCTGGTGTGGATTCTGTGGTGGACAGGTTGCAGCAAATTTGGACTCACGTAGTGGACAATTTGACATTGTCCCAGGAGAAGGCTCAACGTTTCGCTAACCGCCGTCGCTGTGTTGGTCCCCGACTTCGTGTAGGGGATTTGGTTTGGTTGTCGTCTCTTTTTGTTCCTATGAAGGTTTCGTCTCCTAAGTTTAAGCCTCGTTTCATTGGTCCTTATAAGATTTCTGAAATTATTAATCCTGTGTCATTTCGTTTGGACCTTCCAGCTTCTTTCGCCATCCATAATGTGTTCCATAGTTCGTTGTTGCGGAGATATGTGGCTCCTATGGTTCCCTCCGTTGATCCTCCTGCCCCGGTGTTGGTTGAGGGGGAGTTGGAGTATGTGGTGGAGAAGATTTTGGATTCTCGTATTTCGAGATGGAAACTTCAGTACCTAGTCAAGTGGAAAGGTTATGGTCAGGAGGATAATTCCTGGGTGGTTGCCTCTGATGTTCATGCTGCCGATCTTGTTCGTGCCTTTCATTTGGCTCGTCCGGAGCGGCCTGGAGGCTCTGGTGAGGGTTCGGTGACCCCTCCTCAAGGGGGGGGTACTGTTGTGAATTCTGTTCTCGGGCTCCCTCCTGTGGTTGTGAGTGGTACGTCGGCGAGTTCTGTTCATGGACTCCCTCTGATGGCAGTGAGTGGAGCTGCTGGTTCTGAGATTCCTTCTCCAGCTGATCTCGTTCAGGTCTTGGCTGGCTGCTCTATTTAACTCCACTCAGATCGTTACTTGATGCCAGCTGTCAATGTTCTAATACTGGTTCAGTTCTCTTGGATCTTTCAGATGACCTGTCTACTTCAGCAAAAGCTAAGTCCCTGCTAGCTCATTTGTTACCACTGTGTTTTTGTCCAGCTTGCTATTATGATTTTATCTTGTTAGCTGGAAGCTCTGGGATGCAGAGTGGCACCACCGCGCCGTGAGTCGGTGCGGTGGTTTCTTTTGCACACTCTGCGTGGTTTTTTGTTAGTTTTTATGCTGACCGCAAAGATACCTTTTCTATCCTCAGTCTGTTTAGTTCAGTCTGGCCTCCTATGCTGAAACCTATTTCATTCCTGTGTTTGTGACTTCCATCTTAACTCACAGTCAATATATGTGGGGGCTGCCTATTTCTTTGGGGAATTTCTCTGAGACAAGGTAGGCTGTATTTTCTATCTTTAGGGGTAGTTAGCTCTTAGGCTGTGAAGAGGCGTCTAGGCCGAGTCAGGAACGCTCCACGGCTATTTCTAGTTGTTGTGATAGGATTAGGGCTTGCGGTCAGCAGAGCTCCCACTTCCCAGAGCTCGTCCTGTATTGCTAGTTTGCTCATCTGGTCATTTCTAGTGCTCCTAACCACCAGCTCAACATAACAGCCCCTACAAGGTTATTAATACATATGTCAAAAAGAAGCGGGCCCAATGCAGACCTCTGTGGTAACTCACTGCTAACTCTGACCCAGTCCAAGTGTGCTCCCTTAATAACCACCCTTTGTTTCCTATCCCTGAGCGAGCTCTTAACCCACTTACACATATTTTCCACTATCCCCATTGTTCTCATTTTATGTATCAATAAGTGATGAGCGAACATGCTCGTTATTTGCCCGAGTATCACTATGCTTGGTGTACTTGGCGAGCATCGAGCATTTCCGGCATTATTTGGCGGTAATTGATATCTTCACCCAGCATTTTTGGCGGACTTTAGAGACCCAATCACGCTGCAGGGATTGTCAGCCAGGCCATGAAATGCCGCAACCATCTTTTTTGTGGTCGTGCAGTGATTGGCTTGGCCGCACAGCATCATCCAGAGTATAAGAGACCTGGCACCGCCCTGCTCGCCGCATTCTACTCCGGATTCAGCGACAGTAGGGAGAGCTGCTGCCGAGATAGGGTCAGAATTGTGGTTTTTAGAGTTAGTGTAGGTCTGCAACTCTTAAATCCACAACTCCTGAGAAACCAACAGTCCTTTTTAGGGCTAATTCGTGGGTCCCGATATTGCAGCGCAAGGTAGGCATGGCACAGCATATCCACATCAGTGCAAGGCCTGCAGGCACTGTATGTGCATCCATTGCTCCCATTGCATCCCTCCCAAAGCTCCATAACTGTCTGCTGCTGTTGCCGCAGTTCTTTACTACATACCTTGTTGCATTTTTTTTCCCAAAAAATTCACCCCCCAAAAAAAATATAGTGTGTTCTGTCAGACTGAGGCCTGTTTAAAAATCATAGTTTGTGAGGCATACGTGGCATAGTTGTGTGTGCTATCCTTGTGCCATTTCACCAAAAAAGGCCTCATATGTCTGCGTGCTGCAAGTTTTGGCATTTTAGGCCGTTTTGCCACTGTTTTTGTGACTGTTACTCTAATTATATACAGCACTATTTGGCATTTAAAAAAATAAACAGGCCACATATTTGCCAGTGTGGTATTTCCTTGGTCCCCCCCTATGGACTTTTTTTGGTAATCTCCATATGCACCTTAGCTTTGTTATTTGCACAGTTTAGATATTCTCCTGGCCATGCCTATCTGCACTAGGCTTAGGGCAGTCAGGATAAGCTATTGTACGCATTAAGATTGGGGCAGACCTGAGATACATCATAGGGTCTAGGATTCTTTTCTCCCCCTTTTATTTACTTTTTGATATATGGTCTGTTACTGATAAAAATGTTGGTGATTTATTATCATCCATGCAGACTGGTAGCTCAAGGCTGAGGTTGGCTGGCAGTATAGGCTGTTAATTATTTGATGTTTATGCACTGCTTATATACACCTGTATTTATCTTGTATATACCTATACTGGTCCGGTGTTTTGTTATTTAAGACTATTTAGGGGGGACCTGGGTTGGTCTTTTCTTTTAAATGTTTTTATACTATGTGTCCTTGTTGTTGTCCTCTGTGATTTAATGTTAAATAAAAGTTAATATTGATGGTTGATCCCACTGTTGTGCATATCTTTGTTCTTTGCTTAGCTCTTATACGTTGTTATATGCAAGTGGTTGATCCCTGACCTACTATTATTGTGTGGTGCCCGCCATTCCTCTTTTCTTGTTCAGTGTGGTATTTCCGTGACAGCCCTCATATATCTGCATGCTCCAAGTTTGGTCATTGTAGGCCGGTGTACCACTTTTTTTGCTCTCTATTACTCAAATTATATACAGCACTATTTAGCATAAAAAATATATAAAAAGGCCACATATTTGCCAGTGTGGTATTTCCGTGACAGCCCTCATATATCTGCGTGTTCCAAGTTTGGGCATTGTAGGCCGGTGGACCACTTTTTTTGCTGACTGTTATATACAGCATTATTTAGCATATAAAAATAAAAAGGCCACATATTTGCCAGTGCGGTATTTCTGTGACAGCCCTCATATATGTGCGTGCTCCAAGTTTGGGCATTGTAGGCCGTTTTGCCACTGTTTTTGCTGTCTGTTACTCTACTTATATACAGCACTATTTTGCATAAATTTACTTCACAAAAAAGACCCCAAAAATTGAATACAGTCTGTTATGTCAGGCTGAGGCCTGCCTAGTGTTTGGGTTTGAAAAATCATAGATTTGCAGGCATACTGATCAGATATTATTTTGCTACTAATAAATATATTTGTGTTGAGCATGTGAAACAGTGCAGTAGTCCATTTAAAATGGGCAAGGCAAGGGGCAAGGGACTGGGAAGTGGACGTGATGATGATGGTGCATGCAGAGGACGAGGCCATGGCCAAGGTGAAAGTGGGCAACAGCAAAGACCCACATCTTCTCGCTCGACCTTCCTGTCCCAGTTTCTAGGGGACTGCAGCACACCACTATTGAAGCCAGAGCAGTGTGAAACTTCCTCACAGTCAAGTCTAAGTAGCCGTGAGTGTGGCCCGGATAATCCTCACCCTGATCCTCCTTCCTCCCACCATGCCGATTGCCCTGAGACAACTAATCCCACACTTGGACACTCTGAAGAGCTGTTCAATGTTTCCATTTCAAGATTCAGTACTCTCGGCTGGTCAACTTGAAGTTGGGACAGATGAGATCGCACATAGAGATGCCCAAAGCTTTGACCAGCCCCGGTAAAGCGAAGGTGATGGTGGGAAAATTTCAGAAGAGGTGGAAGATGATGAGACACAATTGCCAGAAAGTCAGGAGGAGGAGCAGGGTGCAGATGTGAAAGACAAGGTGGTGGATGACTATGTTACTGATCCAACCTGGAAGGAGGACATGCAGAGCAAGGGCAGCAGCACACATGGGGAAGGAGGCATATCACCCCAACAGGCAAGAATAAGCAGTGTGATGGCCACAGACAGAAGGCGTGCATCCATTCCCCGTAACACCAACATGAGGGAAGTTGCCATTACAAGTGTTAGATCTTCCAGAGTCTGATTATTTTTTTAAGACTCTGCTGATAACCCAAAACAGGCCATTTTCAGCACCTGCCATGCCCGCATCAGCAGGGGTAGCAAAACTACTAGCCTGACCACCACCAGCATGATGAGGCACATGGCAGCAAAGTACCCGACTTTATGGGCCAAAACCCAGGCTCCAGGACCACTGCCTGCAGGTCACACCACTGCTTCTTCCAATGTTTTGAGTAGAAGCCAATCCCCAGTACACCGTGCATGTGAAGATGCCTCTAGCCCTGCACCTGTTGTGGCCCAAAGTCAAGCAGCACCATCATCAAGCCCGTCGACGTCCTTGTCCCAGCACAGCCTTCAGTTGTCTAGAACCCAGTCTTTGGAACGCAAGCGGAAATACCCAGCCAACGTACCACATGCCACAGTCCTAAATTCTAATATTTCTTTTCTGCTTGCGCTAGAAATGCTGCCTTTTAGGCTCATTGAGATGAAAGCTTTCCGCAACGTGATGGCGGTTGCTGTTTTTAATTCCGCTCTTGGGCTCCCTCCGGTGGTTGTAAGTGGCACTTTTGTGAACTCTGCTCTTGGGCTCCCTCCGATGGTTTTAAGTGGTACTGCTGCTCCTTGGATTTAGCAGTCAGCAGCTGCTTCTACTGATTGTTTTTCTGGCTCGGCTATTTAACCTGGTTCTATACTTCAGCCTGTGCCAGTGGTCAATGGTTCCTGCTTGGATTCACATCTCTGCTTGGATTTCCCTGATATTCTGACCTGTTCAGCAAAGATAAGTCCTTGCTTTGTTCTTTTGCAGTTCACTTGTTGTGGACTTAATCGTTCTGCACTTTCTATGTTTTTTCTTGTCCAGCTTGTCAGTATGGATTTATTCAGTTAAGCTGGAAGCTCTGGGAAGCAGATTTACCCTCCACACCTTTAGTCAGGTGTGGAGTTTTTTGTAAACTCTGTGGTGGATTTTTCTAGTTTTTAATACTGACCGCACAGTATTCTGTCCTGTTCTATCTATCTAGCTAGACTGGCCTCTTTTGCTACATCCTGGTTTCATTCTGCGTATGTCATTTCCCTCTCCACTCACAGTCAGTATTTGTGGGGGGCTGCCTATCCTTTGGGAATTTTCTCTGAGGCAAGATAGCTTTCCTGTTTCTATCTCTAGGGGTAGCTAGTCCTCCGGCTGTGACGAGGTGTCTAGGGAGTGACAGGAACATCCCACGGCTACTTCTAGTGTTGTGTTAAGCTCAGGAACTGCGGTCAGTACAGGTACCACCTCCTCCAGAGCACGTCCCATGTTGCTCCTAAACCACCAGTTCATAACAGGTTGCCACCCCAAGGTAATCGGTCCCCAGTCACCACTATCTCTCCCGGTGTGCTGTACTGGCATTACACCAGCATGTGTCCCACAACATTACCCTTGCCCTCAACAATGCTGTTACAGGGAAAGTCCACCTAACCGTGGACACATGAACAAGTGCTTGTGGGCAGGGACGGTACATGTCATTGATGGCACACTGGGTTAACATAGTGGAAGCCGGAACCCAGTCAGACCTTTGGAATGGAACACATCTTCCCCACACTGAGGATTGCTGGACCTACATCAATCAGGGTTGCCCCCACAGTCTAAAGCTCCTCCACCTCCTCCTCCTCCTCCTCCTCTATATCCTCCATCTCTGAAATCAACACATCAGTCAGAAGCTGGAAGCACTGCAGCACTGCCTCAGCCTAGCGGCAACAGGTTGTGCTGAAGCTAATCTGCATAGGTGACAAACCGCACAATGCACAAGAGTTGTGGAGAGTGCTGAAAGAGCAGTCAGACGTTTGAATGACACCGCTGAACCTACAGCCACGCATAGTCGTGTGTGACAATGGCCATAACCTGGTGGCGGCTCTGAGGCAAGTTGAGCTCACACACATACCTTGCTTGGCCCATGTGCTTAACCTCGTCGTTCAACATTTTCTGAAAAGCTACCCGGATCTGCTAGTGAAAGTACGCCATCTGTCTGCCCATTTTAGAGAGCCAGCTACAGCTTCAGCTGCCCTTGCCGTGCTTCAGCAGCATTTGCAGCTTCCAGCTCACAGGATGGTGTGTGATGTCCCCACGCGCTGAAACTCTACGCTGCATATGTTGGAAAGGATTTGTGAGCAGAAGAGGGCAGTTGTTGACTACCAACATCAACAAGGTCGTCGAGCTTTCAATCTCTTCTACCAGAGGAAGGAGAGGTGTACTAAAATATTGCAGTACCAGTGACTTTATGTTGCGCTGCATTTCACGTGACCCTTGCATTATAAAAATTTTGGGTGACACTTATTACTGGCTGGTGACACTTCTAGACCCATGCTACAAGGAGAGCTTTCAATCTCTTCTACCAAAGGTAGAGAGGTGTTCTAAAATATTGCAGTACCAGAGGGCTCTTGTAGCAGAATTACTTAGAAAACTCCCATGTGAGAAAACTGGCAGCAGACGTCAGAGTTTGTTGCACAACCAAGGAGTCCAAGCGAGAGAGATAGAAGTACAATTCATCTCAGGCAGGGGAACAATGGCAAAGTTCTGGGACAATTTTCTCAGACCCTTCTATCGTGACGGCACAGAGGCAAGGGGTGCTATCACAAGAAGTGCAATGTTTGGGAAGATGGTGAGGGAGTACCTTGCAGATCGTACAAACTTCCTCCGTGATTCCTCTGTGCCTTTTAATTATTGGATATCCAAGCTGGACATGTGGCATGAACTGGCTCTCTACACCTTAGAGGTCCTGGCCTGCCCTGCTGCTAGCGTTCTGTCAGAGTTTTTGTCAGGGTTTTTAGTGCCGCTGGTGGGATTATAACAGATAAGCGCATCCGCCTGTCAACTGAAAATGCTGACAGGCTGACTCTTATAAAAATGAACAAGGGCTGGATTGGGAAAGACTTCTGTACACCACCAAGTGAAAACAGCGAAACATAACCTCAAATACATTCTCTCTTTTGGGGAGGTGTAGTCTCATGCACCTCTTCACAACCACACATGGCTATACACTTCCAGATTTGGTCTGTTTGTTGTTACCCTCCTCATTATCCTCATCGTCATCATCCAGAACCACTAGATGACCAGGGTCAAGTGCTCTGTACTGTTATAGGCTGGTGCATTTTGGGGAAGGGGCTGTGATGGCACTATTTTTTTTTAGTAAAAACAGGACCCCACATTGGGGAATAGAGCATTACATTAAATTGGGCCTACTTCTGAACTCTGTCTCCTGCAATGTGTACTTTACCTGCCACTAGATCACCAGGGTGAATGCGCTCTGTATGGTGAATTTTGGGCAAAGGGGCCGTGATGGCACTATTTTATTTAGTAAAAAAAGGACCCCACATTGGGGAATTGGGCATTACATTACATTGGGCCTACTTCTTAATTTTGTCTCCTGCAATGTGTCCTTTACCTGCCACTAGATCACCAGGGTTAACGTGCTCTGTACTGTGAATTTTGGGCAAGGGGGCTGTGATGGCACTATTTTATAAAGTAAAGAAAGGACCCCACATTGGGGAATTGGGCATGACATTACATTGAGTCTACTTCTTAACTCTGTCTCCTGCAATGTGTCCTTTACCTGCCACTAGATCACCAGGGTGAACGCACTCTGTACGGTGAATTTTGGGCAAGGGGCTGTGATGGCACTATTTTATTTAGTAAAAAAAGGACCCACATTGGGGAATTGGGCATTACATTACATTGGGCCTACTTCTTAATTTTGTCTCCTGCAATGTGTCCTTTACCTGCCACTAGATCACCAGGGTTAACGTGCTCTGTACAGTGAATTTTGGGCAAGGGGGCTGTGATGGCACTATTTTATAAAGTAAAGAAAGGACCCCACATTGGGGAATTGGGCATGACATTACATTGAGTCTACTTCTTAACTCTGTCTCCTGCAATGTGTCCTTTACCTGCCACTAGATCACCAGGGTGAACGCACTCTGTACGGTGAATTTTGGGCAAAGGGCTGTGATGGCACTATTTTATTTAGTAAAAAAAGGACCCACATTGGGGTATTGGGCATTACATTACATTGGGCCTACTTCTTAATTTTGTCTCCTGCAATGTGTCCTTTACCTGCCACTAGATCACCAGGGTGAACGTGCTCTGTACAGTGAATTTTGGGCAAGGGGGCTGTGATGGCACTATTTTATAAAGTAAAGAAAGGACCCCACATTGGGGAATTGGGCATGACATTACATTGAGTCTACTTCTTAACTCTGTCTCCTGCAATATGTCCTTTACCTGCCACTAGATCACCAGGGTTAACGTGCTCTGTACGGTGAATTTTGGGCAAGGGGTCTGGGATGGCACTATTTTATTTAGGTAAAAAAGGACCCCACATTGGGGAATCATTTTTCAGCTCATGCCCTCCATTACAAGTCTCAGAGACCCACACTCCTACATTGGGCCTACTTCTTAACTCTGTTTCCTGCAATATCTCCTCCTTATCTCTGACAACATGAACTGGGTGAACGTGTTCTGTACTTTTATAGGCCCAGAATTTTGAGCAAGGGGGGCTGTGATGGCAATAGTATAGTTACCCCCCATTGGTGAAACCACATCCTTGTTGGCAAAGACTTCGTAACATTTCTGAACCTTAAAGAGCTCACTTGAAAAGCTCCTTTTTGTGTTGCCCAGTTGCTCACATTGGACACAGTACACTTCACATAAATTTGATAAAGCAATGCTGTTAGTTTGGTTCAGTAGTTCATTACAAATATTTCTTTGTCGAAGACTATGGAACTCTCTGCCGTATAATGTTGTAATGCTTGATTCATTACTTAACCCCTTAATGACCTTCAATATGTGTTTTAACTGACCTGAGATATAAGAGAATAGCCTCCCCATACAGGTGACAATCCAGCAGCTGTCGGCTGTACACTATAGCTGACAACTTGCTGTATAAGCCACAATCAGTGTTTGTACTGTACAAATCTGTTTAACCCCTTAGATGCTGCTGTCAATAGTGACTACATAATTATAAATGGTTAACAGAGTGTGGTGGCTTCCTCTTTATCGCAATTAGTGCCCTCAGATCATGATTTTGTGGTCCTGATGTTTGCCATGGCAATTTGCGGCCAAATAGCTGTCTTAGAGTCTGACGGCTGTTTTAACCTGTTCAGAAGTTAGCGGCATTTAGGTGGTAAAAATACACATTTTAATTTCAGTCATGCCACTTTGCATTAATTCCTGAAAAGCACCTGAAGGGTTAATAAACTACCTAACAGTAGTTTTCAATATGTCAGGGGGTGCTGTTTTTAACATGGTATAACTTTTGAGGGTTTCCCAATATATAGGACCCCTAAAGGCGCTTCAAACATGGATAGGTCCCTAAAAAAATAAATGTTGCAAATTTCCTTGAAAAAATTAAAAATTACTGTTCAGTTTTTAAACCTCCTAAAGAGCTAATAAAGTAAAATAACATTTTACAAATGGTGCTGATGTAAAGCAGATATGAGGGAAATGTTATTTATTACTGTTTTGCTGGGGTATGACTATCTGGATTAAAGGGATAATCATTCAAATTTAGAAAATTGCTAATTTTTTAACATTTTTCTTAAATTTCTGATATTTCTGATATATAAGCACAAAACATATCGACCTAAATTTACCATTATCATAAAGTACAATGTGTCACGAAAAAATAATCTCAAAATCATTGGGATTTATTCAAGCGTTCCAGAGTTATTACCACATAAAGTGACACTGGTCAGATTTCAAAAATTTGGCTCCGTCACTAAGGGGTTAAATTTAAGAGGGGACTGGTTACAGGTTATATTTACTAGATTCCTTGATAGGATGTTGATCCAGGGAACTTGTCTGATTGCCTTATGTGGAGTTAGGAAGGAATTTTTTTCCCCAATGTGGAGCTTACTCTTTGCTACATGGTTTTTTTTTGCCTTCCTCTGGATCAACATGTTAGGGCATGATAGGTTAGGCTATGGGTTGAACTAGAAGGACTTATAGTCTTCCTTCAACCTTAATAACTATATTAGTTTCTCTCCTTGAGAGCCATAACTTTGGCTGTCTCAAATGTACAAATGGCGAATATACAAATGGCGATTTGAAATCCAGATTAAAATACTGTATACGGAATGCATTCAGACAATCACGTAGCTGCATTTCTTGTAAAACATTTACAGATGTGACAGACAGAGCTCATAGTGACACAATCTTGAGAAATATTTGTTTATTCACTTCACAAACAGTTCTATGCCTCTATATGTTTGCTGTTTATCATTGAAAAACATTAAGGTTTACTGAAACTCTGCCTGTGGTGGTTTGATCTAAATCCTTGTGGCATTTACTTTCCAGGGGTTTTTGGCCCCTCGTCTGATGACTCCATGATATCTCAGTTTCATACAACCTTGAAAGCTGGCCACTTGAAGGTCTGGGTGAAACTAGAGTTACCACATAGTGTAAATCACTATATAAGATCAGAGAAACATGACTAAGACAGATGCCAAAATTGGGGTACCTGAACATGTACAGTGTGCTGATACCTGCATAATTGGGGATGCCCATGCAGTGAAGGTAATCTCCCAGGGGTTCTCTGTCTTGGTGTTGCTTCTCTGATACTCCTGACGGATGATGTTTAAAAGCCTCTTGGTGATGATATAAGTATACTGTATGTTGCTAATCTTTATTTATACATAATCACTATATGTATTTAATCCTAATAAGTATTTATTAACCTTTGTATGTTAACATATACAAAAGTGTACGCACTCACACTATTCAATCATACTATTCCTTGAATTTTGTAGATTACAATAAAATTGATTGTATTGCAAGTATTAGCCTTATTTAAAGCCGTATCTGAACCCTAGTGTTAAAAAGATGGCAAATGAAATTGCCAAATTCTCCTGTAAATAATTCTGCAAAGAGGGAACCATCACACCATTAAAAAATACGAGTGGATTTTCATGGGCCCATCCAGTGTGTGGGTTCCAAGGCATAATGGGGTGCATATGACTATGCAGCAGGGCTGGCCTTGCTGCCAATGTGTAAAACAAAGGAGTACGGGAGTACAAAATGAATATTGTGAAGTGGATTTTCATGGGCCCATCCAGTATGTGAGTTACAAGGCGTAATGGGGTGCATATGACTGACTATGCAGCAGGGCTGGCCTTGCTGCCAATGTGTAAAACAAAGAAGTACGGGAGTACAAAATGCATATTGTGAAGTTGATTTTCAGGGGTCCATTCAGTATGTGAGTTCCAAGGCGTAATGGGGTGCATATGACTGATTATGCAGCAGGGCTGGTCTTGCTGCCAATGTGTAAAACGAAAGTGTATGGGAGTACAAAATGCATATTGTGAAGTGCATTTTCATGGGCCCATCCAGTATGTGGGTTCAAAGGCTTATTGGGGTGCATATGAATTGGTAGCAGGGCTGGCCTTGAATTCAATGCAACACTTTTTCAGAAGGCCCCCCTGGGCACCTTATGAAAGGGGTATTATGGTGTGATGTAATTCTTGGCAGCCCAACCACTCACAGCATAGGCTACAACAGCTTATGAGACCCACTGTTTAATAATGGCCCTTTAAGCCTGATGCACCAGTAAAAATAGGCTCTGTGACTTTAAGAGTCCCTCCTTCATAAATGAAACAAGATGGGTCTGCTTATGTGTCACACACCACATGGCCAGCTAGGATTGTTAAATGTTACAATGACATTTCACAGTGAATGCATTTGTAGTGGTTGAAAGCAATGTTAAAGTTGAAAAACGCTTCAAAAACGCTGCGCCTGAACTAGGCCTAAGTGGGAGAGGAAGTTTTTGGTCTAGGGTTAAATATTTGGCCTTATAGGCAAGTCATTAACTTGCAAAGGATGTACCTTGACATATTTCCCAACAAAAAGTTTTGGTTTTGTTTTATTGTGTTTTTTGTTGCACCGGGAAAAATGGCATGAATCTCGGAAAAAAATGTTTACAGCTGTGGACTAGGAGTCAGGAATTCTTCCAGGGGCGATCCCCATGATGTCCCTGTGTCTTTTGAGCAGTGTTTCCATCATTTTCAGACATTTTTAGATCTTAAAAGGACCCCGGGGGGGATTGCAGTAAAAATACTCGGGTATCCCGTAGACTTACATTGGGCTCGTTGTTCTGGCCGAGTACCCCAGTATTCCAATCGGCTCGACCCGAGCAACGAGCGCCTTAACATTTTAGTGCTCGCTCATCACTAGTATCAACCTTTTGTGTGGCACCGTATCAAAAGCTTTTGAAAAGACCACATACACTACGTCCACTTTGTTCCCTTGGTCCAGTCCGGAACTTAACTCTTCATAGAAATTGATCAGAATAGTCTGACAGGAACGCTCCCTAGTAAACCCATGCTGATATTGGGTTATGAGGTTATTCCTCTTCAGATACTCCAGCATAGCATCTTTTAGAATACTCTCCGGGATTTTACCCACAGTAGAGGCTAAGCTTACTGGCCTATAATTTCCAAGTTCAGTTTTTCTCCCCTTTTTGAATATTGGCACCACATTTGCTATACGTCAGTCCTGTGGTACAGACCCTGTTATTATGGAGTCTTTAAAGATTAAAAATAATGGTCTATCAATGACTGTACTTAATTCCTGCAGTATTCGGGGGTGTATCCCATCTGGGCCCGGAGATTTGTCAATTTTAGTGATTTTTAGACGCCGTCGTACTTCCTGCTGGTTTAAGCAGGTGACACTTAATGGGGAATTTTTGTTATCACTGATCATATTGTCTGCCATGGGATTTTCTTGTGTAAATACTGTTGAAAAAAAGGTCATTTAGCATATTGGCTTTTTCCTCATCCTCATCCACCATTTCACCCAGACTATTTTTAAGGGGGCCAACACAATCATTTTTTAGTTTCTTACTATTTGTGTAGTTAAAGAACATTTTGGGATTATTTTTACTCTCTCTGGCAATGAGTCTCTCTGTCTCAATCTTTGCTGCCTTGATTTGCTTTTGACAGAATTTATTACATTTTCTGTATTTATTTAATGCCTCATCATCACTACCTACTTGCTTTAATTCTCTAAATGCTTTCTTTTTGTCCCTTATTGCGCCCCTTACAGCTCTATTTAGCCATTTTGGTTTCCTCCTATTTGTAGTATGTTTATTCCCATACGGTATATACTGTGCACAGGTCCTATCCAGGATGCTAATAAACGTCTCCCATTTTCTTTGTGTATTTTTAGGTCTCAGGATATCGTCCCAATTAATTGCACCAAGATCATCTCTCATCCATTGGAAATTTGCCTTCCTGAAGTTTAGTGTCCTTGTAACCCCTCTATTACCCATCTTATTAAAGGATACATGAAAACTTATTATTTTGTGATCACTATTCCCCAAGTGACCCCCAACCCTTATATTTGATATGCGGTCTGGCCTGTTGGTTAATACTAGGTCTAGCAGTGCCTCCCTCCTTGTTGGGTCTTGAACCAGTTGTGAAAGGTAACTGTCTCTCAGTTGTGAAAAACCAATTACCTTTGCTGGAACTTCAGGTTTCTGTTCCCCAATGAATTTCAGTGTAGTTGAAGTCCCCCATAATAATGACTTCTCCTTGAGTTACAGCTTCATCTATTTGCTTTACAAGGATATACTCCGTTGCTTCCATTATTTTGGGGGACTTCTAATAAACCCCTATCAGTGATTCATTATTTTTTCCCCCTCCCCTTTTCTATACCCACAGGGACTCCACATTTTAGTTAGATTCACATATATTATCACAAAGGATGGGTTTTAAGGACTATTTTACATACAGACACACACCTCCCCCTCGCTTATCTGTTCGGTCATTTCTGAACAGACTATAGCCCTGTAAATTAACAGCCCAGTCAAGGCTGTCATCCAGCCATGTCGCAGATATCCTTATCATATCATAATTATGTTCCAACAAAATAAATTCTAATTCCTCCATTTCGTTGGCGAGGCTTCTGGCATAAGTACACATGCACTTTATGTATCTCTCTGTACCTCTATTCTTTCTTAAATTATTAACTGTTCTAACCCCGCCCCCCATGCCACCCCCACCCCCAATTTCTTTATTTGTGCCCAGGTCTCTATCTGCACTATCTTCCCCTTCTATAAAATGAAAACCCTCCCCCCAATCCCTAGTTTAAATACTCCTCCAACCTTCTAGCCATTTTCTCCCCCAGCACAGCTGCATCTTCCCCATTGAGGTGCAGCCTGTCCCTAGCGTAGAACCTGTAGCCAACTGAGAAGTTGGCCCAGTTCTCCAGGGACCCAAACCCCTCCTTCCTACTCCAATTCTTGAGCCACTTATTAACCTCCCTAATTCCTCGTTGCCTTTCTGGCATGGCACATGGTACAGGCAGTATTTCAGAAAATACCAACTTGGAGGTCCTTGCTTTAAGCTTGCATCCTAATTCCCTGAAATCATTTTAAGGACCTTCCACCTACCTCTAACTTGTTCATTTGTGCTAATGTGCACCATGACTGCTGGGTCCTCACCAGCTCCTCCCAGTAATCTGTCAACCTGATCAGCGATGTGTAGGACTCGAGCGCCAGGTAGGCAGCACACCATTCAACAATGCCTGTCTTTGTGACAGATTGCCCTATCTGTTCCCCTAATAATTGAGTCCCCCACTACCAGCAACTGTCTGGCCTGCCCTGCTCTCCTATTTCCCTTCTTACTGTAGCAGTCACTCCTCTGGCTTTCAGAGGACATGCCTGGCTGCAGCAGTGCTACCCCTGTACTGGCACCCCCCTCATCCGCCAACTTAGTAAACTTATTGGGGTGTGCCAGATCAGGACTAGCCTCCCTGGCACTCTTCCATCTACCCCACTTTCTAACTGTCACCCAACTTGCTACTTCACTCTCCTGCAGCTTCATCCAAGCATCCCCCCTCATCTATCCTATTGAGCGTCTGCTCATTGAGCAGAAGACTCCTTTCCATATTGTTTATGGATCTCAGTGCTGCCAGCTGCAAATTTAGATCCAGTATCTGGTCTTCCAAATGCACAACGTGCTCACATCTCACACAGCAGTATGCACCCTCGGATGGCTGTTCAAGGATTGCATATATGTGGCAAGATGTACCCTGGATGGCATTAACAATAGTGGAGAACATTTCCTAATGGGGATTAAACCAGAGAGAGCAAAATAAAAATAAATGCAAAGTATTAATAAAATACAGATAGCAATTCAGTAATTCCTCCCTTGGACACTCCCTGAATCCAAAGTCACTGAATTACAAGTCACACACTTACCGCCGTTCACACTTATGCTCCGGTCACACTCAACTCATTCACACTCGCTAAGCAGAAGATTTAATATAGAATCAGAAAAAACCTGCTCTAGATTGAAAAAAGGGGTTATCCTACATGGTCACTCAAAAAGGCACAAAATATTGTTTCTGGTACAAATAGAGGAGAGTTACTGGTAGATAAAAATAGAAACAAATCTCAAAATAATGTTGGTTTTACATTCTCTACTAATTACAGCCTACAATATCAGGAAATTGTTAATATTACAAAAAATATATACCACTGTTAAATCAAGATACCAAACTCATAGAAATTTAGAAAAACAATATTCGTTTTGTGGCCAAACGAGCACTCACTTTGGGATCTATTTTATCTCCAAGCTTATTTTCCAGTCAAACAGACAATATATCGAAAGATGGAAAAATGGTTAGATTGTACTGGGCTTTTTAAATGTGGAGCGAACCGTTGCATAACATGTGAACGTGCGGTTAAAACAAAATAATTTTTCTCTATCTACCATTCATCTACTCATCAAATTAAAGTTTACATTAATTGCAACACTGCTTATGTGGTGTATGTTATTGAGTGTATCAAATGCAAATTACAATACACGGGATGTACAACCTGTCCTTTGAAAGCTCGCATTCGCCGACACCTTTCTGACGCTGCTAATACTGCAGCTGTGGGAATCTCAGCAGCATTTTGCCAAAGAACACAAGGGTAGTACACTTTATTTCAAATTCTATGGCATAGAAAAAGTCTATAAACCCCATAGAGGAGGAAATCATAAAAAGAAATAGCTAAATAGAGAATCTTATTGGATTTATAGTTTTAGACACCAGAGTTCCACATATCTGAATGTGAGAAATTATTTAATCTCTCAATATTAATTGTCTTTGCTATTAGAAATATGTTTACGTCTCTCTAAATATATGAAAAAAAAAGTGAAATATGTAGCGGCGCTAATGTATGTGCATGAAGTCAGCTGCAAGTATAGCCCTAAACCATATAGGGAAATAATCAAACTACAAAGACTTATATAGTCTGAGTCAGCATACACCTATCTGATCTACCTTCAGTGTTCAACGTTATACAGCCTCTCCCCACTCAACAGGTAGTTAATATCGTAGTGGTGTCTTATAAATGCATATTGTCTTATAGCACGGGTATTATATATATTTCTCTCTAAATATATATTTTATATTCAAAAGATGTTAATGTTGATTTTAAATGTGTGTTGTTTTTTTTTCAACATATATGTGTCTACATTATTTTGGGAGGTGGGATTAATCATATGCAAATAGCCACCAATGAAATCCTTTGAGAACACTATTTAACTGTGAACATCTTGCCTAAAATTCAGATCATGACTAAGGGTACTGTCACACACTGGCACTTTTGTCGCTACGACGGTACGATCTGTGACATTCCAGCGATATCCATACGATATCGCTGTGTCTGACACGCAGCAGCGATCAGGGACCCTGCTGAGAATCGTACGTCGTAGCAGATCGTTTGGAACTTTCTTTCGTCGCTGGATCTCCTGCTGTCATCGTTGGATCGGTGTGTGTGACACCGATCCAACGATGCGTTCGCTTGTAACCAGGGTAAACATTGGGTTACTAAGCGCAGGGCCGCGCTTAGTAACCCGATGTTTACCCTGGTTACCATCGTAAAAGTAAAAAAAAAACAGTCCATACTCACATTCAGGTGTCCGTCAGGTCCCTTGCCGTCTGCTTCCCGCTCTGACTGACTGCCGGCCGGAAAGTAAGAGCAGAGCACAGCGGTGACGTCACCGCTGTGATCTGCTTTCACTTTACGGCGGCACTCAGTCAGAGCGGGAAGCAGACGGCAAGGGACCTGACGGACACCTGAATGTGAGCATGTACTGTTTGTTTTTTTTTACTTTTACGATGGTAACCAGGGTAAACATCGGGTTACTAAGCGCGGCCCTGCGCTTAGTAACCCGATGTTTACCCTGGTTACCCGGGGCCTTCGGCATCGTTGGTCGCTGGAGAGCTGTCTGTGTGACAGCTCTCCAGCGACCACACAACGACTTTCCAACGATCACGGCCAGGTCGTATCGCTGGTCGTGATAGTTGGAAAGTTGCAGAGTGTGACAGTACCCTAAGACTTAAGGTCGAAATGCGTTGATCGTTTCTAGGCTCTGAGCCAGTGTGTACATAGTGCTGGACACCATATGTATGGATTATTTGTTACTTGTGCCTATTAAAAGTTATTTTTTACCCTCACCATTGGACTTTGTTGTGTTTGCTTCGCCCTGGTCAGTGCGAGGTGTCGGCATGCAAGCAGGAGGTCAAGATACAAGGAGTTGGTGAGCTGAATATTTTTCTTATTTTCTTTCATACAATTTGTTGTGCAATTTCTCCTGAGCATGTCGATACCCCCTACTGTTTGGGCACAGGGGAGGGGCCGGAAGGGAAGGAGCGCCATTTTACTTTTTGAATGCAAAATTTGCTGGCATACTTAACGGATGTCATGTCATGTTTGGAGAGACCCTGATGTGCCTAAACAGTGGAAAGCCCCCACAAGTGACACTATTTTGGAACTAGACACCTTAGGGAACTTATCTAGATGTGCATTGAGCACCTTGAACCCACAGGTGATTCACAGAAGTTTATAACATTATGTGCGCACATTGTGACTAGCCAATCAGGGTGCAGAAAACATCCACAGTGCCATTGCTAAGATCCACAGACAAAGGCAGCAGGGCACATGTCATACAAGTGTGCTATACACTGCTTCTATTGTGCTCCATGCACAATTATAGAGTTCTAAATCTTATTTTTTCACTAGCTTAATGTGAAACAGCATGCCATATCCCACTTTTTCATTTAGTGGTGTGGTGACATTGTTCTGTGAATTGAGCTGGTGTGCATGAAGAAATATTTTTTGGTGCAGTTGCTAGCGTGATTCACCATGCCATATCTGACCTTGTTATTTTGAGGCAGTGTAATTCCGCAGTGTACATAGCTCATGCACACTAAAAAAAAAAAATTCTGTTGCATACGTTATACAGGCCTCCTTATCCTACATTGTAATTTTGTGGTGGTAATATGAAGCTGTCTGCAGCACTCACGCACATTGAAAAAAAAATTTATGTTGCAAAATGTGTTGCAGCCCACTGTATCCCATGTCATTCTGTGGCTTTGGTATGAAGCTGTCTGAAGATCTCACACACATTTAAAAAAAAAAATTCTGTTGGTAAACGTGATACAGCCCATTGTATTGCATGTTCTAATTTTATGGTGTTGATATGAAGCTGTCTGCAGACCTAACACACATTAAAAAAGATAATATTTTTTTCTGTTGCAAAACGTAGTACAGCCCACCGTATTCCATGTTGTCATTTTGTGGCGGTGATATGAAGTTGTCTGCATACCGAACACACATTAAAAAAATTCGAATTTTTTCTGTTGCAAAACGTGATACAGCCCGCTGTATCCCACGTTGTCATTTTGTGGCGGTGATATGAAGCTGTCTGCAGACCTCACGCACATTAAAAAAAAAAATTGTCGTGGTGATATGAAACTGTCTGCAGACTTAACACACATAAAAAAATTATTTTTTCTGTTGCAAAACCTTTATACAGCTTGCCGTATCCCATATTGTCATTTTGTGACGGTGATATGAAGCTGTCAACAGTCCTCACAGCATTAAAATATTTTTTTTTCTATTGCTAAATGTGATACAGCCTGCTATATCAACCTTGTCATTTAGTGGTGTTGAAATTGTTCTGTGTGCAGAGCTGTGCATATTAACTTTCTTTATTTACAAACTTGATACAGCAGCCGAGATCTGAGTTTGAAATTGTTTTGAGCCTATCTTCTAGATTATGTGAATCTTTGGCATCCAATTTCTCGCTGGCATCTTTTATCCCTAGCTTGAGACAAGCTTCTGTTACATCTATCTATGATGAGCATCAAATGCTCTCTGGTAATTGGTGTTGGGTAAATTACTAATCATTGTAGGCTGGATCCTGGATCTCATACCTTCCATAGCCACCCTGTTATTGATCCTGTTGTATGTTCCCATTCCCGCCATCATCATGCCCCTTTTCCTGATCAGTTCATCTATGACACGTCGGCCATATTTGTCTGACAAACCTGCACCTTACCAGCAGCAACTGTAGGAAAGAGGGTGTTTCAACTCCACTGACAATCTTCCCGATTATACAGGCCTCATCCAGAAGGGGAGATCTCAGCTTGATATTATTTTGAGAATCTAATCAATGTTATACAGGCCTTATCATCAGGGCAAAAAAATTCTTGTATTACTTACATAATACAGTAGAGGACATCTCACTTAGAAATTGTTTGGAGCATGTTGTCAATGTTATACAGACCTCATCGACAGGCCCCCCAAAAATTCTTCTGTCACTAACGTGATACAGTAGGGGATATCTGATTAAAAAAAATGTTTGGCGCTTATCTTCTGTTAGGTGTCGAGTTCCCGCCTCTGCACAGGGGGAATCTCGAACCATCTCCGCTGCAGTCTCCCATTCTTCTCCAGCCACAGTGGAGTCTGCTCAGCTTAGATGTTGGCCCCAGCATCTAGCTCAGGCTGATACTGGACGACTGGTTACTGTTGCCCTTCCAGACTCTGTCCTTGTAGCCAGCAATGTTCAGCAGTGAGCAGGTCTTTCTGGGACTAAGTCATGCTTTTCACATACTGAGCATGCCTCGTGTATGACTGCTCACGTAAAGTGGATGTTTGCTATCTAGCGCCCGACAGAGCCATCAGTACTAAACACACGATACAGCGTCTATTGCTGTGACCGCCAGAGCGGCGCCGTGTGCTTCCCTGACCCAAGTCTGGGTGGTTAGTGGCATCCGCCAGTGCGGCACTGCTCGCACTCTTGTGCATAAAATTACTATTTTAGTTATACTCTGACACCCAGTAGCGGTGTCGAGTGCAAGTGGTCTAGACGAACTCTAATTCCAAGTCTTGAGATTGAGTTCTGTGACTCCTTGCTTGCGTTCTTTGTGCAGTACCATGACCCTGTGATGCTACAGGGTTCTCTTCTTTCATACAGGGTGAAGCTAACCCATGTGTGTATCTTCATTGTACCACCATATTGACATCATTACTGAGCAGCAGGTTCCATCTCTGCACGGTGGACCTTGGGCTGCGAACGCACCTTATACCACCTCTCTAATTATTTGGTGCGTTCTGCTAGCTCTAACATCTTCTTTGCCATCCAGCCTTCATCCACACTTAAACAATTCTTTCTTCTGTTACTAAGGCCGGTTTCACACGTCAGTGGCTCCGGTACGTGAGGAGACAGTTTCCTCACGTACCGGAGACACTGACACACGTAGACCCATAAAAATCAATGCATCTGTGCAGATGTCATTGATTTTTTGCGGACCGTGTCTCCGTGTGCCAAACACGGAGACATGTCAGTGCTCATGGGAGTGCACGTATTACACGGACCCATTAAAGTCAATGGGTCCGTATAAAACACGGACCACACACGGACCTTCTCCGTGTGCAGTCCGTGTGGCATGCAGGAGACAGCGCTACAGTAAGTGCTGTCCCCCCCACTGGTGCTGAATCCGCGATTCATATGTTCCCTGCAGCAGCGTTTGCTGCAGAGAAAATATGAATAATATTGTTTAAAATAAAGATCTATGTGTCCGCCGCCCTCCCACCCCCTGTGCGCCCCCCCGCTGTTCTGAAAATACTCACCCGCCTCCCTCGCAGTGTTCTGTGCTGGCCGCCCCTTCTACTGTATGCGGTCACATGGGGCCGATGATTAGAGTCATGAATATGTGGCTCCACCTCCCGTAGGGGTGGAGCCGCCTATTCATGACTGTAAATGAGCGGCCCCACGTGACCGCATACAGGAGAAGATGGGGCCAGACCAGGAAGCAGCGACAGCCAAAAAGGGAGCGGGTGAGTATTTTCAGGACAGCAGGGGGGTGCACAGGGGGTGGAGGGGCGCGGGACAGATAGATCTTTATTTTAAACACTATTATTCATATTTTCTCTGCAGCAAATGCTGCTGCAGGGAACATATGAATTGCGGATATGGCACCAGATGCTGGTAGTACGTGTGGTACCCAGCACGGTGCGTGTAGTACCCAGTGGGCACACGGGCGGCAGACATGTGCCACACTGGTGTTCACCAGAAACGCAGGGGCACACGGACACGGATAATTCCGGTACCGATTGTTTCCGGTACCGGAATTATCTGGATTTGTGGGACAGCCCTAACGCTGTTAGGTATCCAGTTCACGCCACTGAACAGGGGGAATCTCGAACCATGTCTACTGCAGTCTCCCATTCTCCTCCAGCTGCAGTGGAACCTGCTCAGCAGAGATGTAGATCCCAGCATCTGGCTCAAGCTGATACTATGCACTTGGTTACTGCTGCCTTTCCAGGCTCTGCCTATGTAGCCAGCACTGATCAGCAGCGAGCAGGCATTTCTGGGACTAAGTCCAGCTTTTCCCATACTGAGCATGCCCACGGGATGACCTCCCATTCGAGGTCGGGGGTCACATGTGCAGGTCCTGTTGGGGCTCCTATTGGACCATCTGGAAGGTCCTGGAGCGCTACTTCTATAAAAGGTTTGTATGGCCGCTCGGCAATGCGCTAGTATAAACTTGATAACTTGTGTGTGTAGATGAATGTCTGTCAATGGATGAAAGCTCCTTAATGATTCCCATTCCTAGTGTTGATGACTGCTTGCGAATGGTGGAAGCTACTTAGCGCCCTACAGTGCTATCTGCACACTTAGCACACGATTTTGCGTCTATTCACAGTGCCCGCCTATACGGCACCGTGCGCAATCAGTGCGCTTTCCTGACAGCCAGTCAGTGTAGGGTGGGAATTCCCGCTTGGACTCAGCATCTGACTCAGGGGGTCCTCAGGCATGGGCTCAAAAGCCACCGAGGGTCAGAGCGAGTCCAATCACCAGTTTAGTGGGGGTGATTCATAGGGATCCCACTAGTGTCTTTCAGCTGCACCCTGTGACTGTTAACAGGGCACAGCGTATTTATGGTGACTCTGTGAATCAACAGAGTTTGCTTCTTTTCACACTGGGTGAAGTCTAACCCACATGTGAGCAAGCGTCCATCCGCCATTACTCAGCAGCAGGTGTCATCTCTGCACGGTAGACCTCAGACTGCGAACGCACCTCATATTCTCTAATATCATTATTTGGTGCGTTCCGCCAGTCCTAACAAACATAATACAGGGGATATCTTACTTAGAATTTTTTTGTAGCATCTAGTCAATGTTACACAGGCCTCATCGACAGGCCAAAAAAAATTATTTTATTACTACCGTCATACAGTATTGGACATTTCACTTTTAAATTATTTGGAGCATGTAGTCAATGTTATTTAGGCCTCTTCATCAGGCCCCCCCCCAAATTCTTCTGTTACTAAAGTAATACAGTACAGGTCATCTCACTTAAAAATTGTTTGTAGCATCTAGTCAATGTTATACAGGCTTCACTGACAGGCAAAAAAAAATCTTCTGTTACTAACACCATACAATAGGGGACATCTCACTTTGAAATTGTTTGGCTCATGTAGTCAATGTTATACAGGCCTCATCGAAAGGCCAAAATAAATTCTTCTGTTACTAACATCATACAGTAGGGGACATTTCACTTTTAAATTGTTTGGAGCATGTAGTCAATATTATTCAGGCCTCATCGACAGGCCCAAAAATATTCTTCTGTTACTAACGAAATACAGTATTGGACCTCTCCCTTTGAAATTGTTTGTAGCATCTAGTCAATGTTATACGGGCCTCATTCACAGGCCCAAAAAATGTTGTCAGTTACTAACATCATACAGTAGGGGATATCTCAATAAAATATTGCTTACAACATATCTTCTTTGTCATCCAGCACTCATCCACACTGAAAATTCTTTCTTCTGTGAGTAACGTGATTCCTTACTTCATATTTCACCTCATTTTATGCCAGTGAAATTCATCTGTGCACAGAGGTTGTGCAGAGTAAAAACAAAATAAAATTTTTAGTTGTTAATAGTGTGCTCCTAGCACACTATCTGAGCAACATGACTGTGAAAAAGTGAGGTCTTGGTGGAAGGGGAATTAGGCTTGGTGTTTGAGGTGTATGAGGGGTAGGTGCAGTAACATAGCTACCGGGGGGGGCAGAGGGGGCCATCGCCCCGGGCCCGGTGCTCAGAGGGGGCCCACCTGGAGCTACGCTACTGCAACTGTATTGTCATGCACAGAGCGCTGATACAGCTACATTCTGTAGCAGAGCAAGGGGAATCAATCTCCCTGCTCGGCCGCCTGGCCGCTATGGGCCCCTGAGCAGGCAGTGGGGCGGTGCCAGCAGTGAGCCCCCCGCCTGTCATCACAGGGTCAGCTGTATCGGCATCTAGCCGATGCAGCTGACCACATTGATGAGGGAAGGAACGCTACCCTCCTTCTCCCATCATCCCCCTGTCAGTGTCTGTAGTCACCGACGCCAACACTGACAGGGAGTGCGATGACGTCACCGCCCGGCGCCCGCGTTCCAGAGGTGAGAGGGAGCAGGGAGCAGTGCAGGAATCAGGAAAAGAGACGTGAGTATTTATTTATTTTTCTTTATGAGGGCTGCCTTATTCTACAGAGTCTGTCTGTGTGGGGGGGTGCTGCCTTATACTACAGAGCCTGCCTGTGGGGGATTCTGTCTTATACTACATAGTATGCCTGTGGGGGGTGCTGCCTTATACTACAGAGACTGCCTGTGGTGGGGTGCTGCCTTATACTACAGAGTCTGCCTATGTGGGGGGTGCTGCTTTATACTACAGAGTCTGTCTGTGTGGGGGTGCTGCATTATACTACAGAGTCTGCCTGTGGGGGTGCTGCCTTATACTACAGGGTCTGCCTGTGGGGAGATGCTGCCTTATACTGCAGAGTCTGCCTATGGGGTGCTGTCTTATACTATAGAGTCTGCGTATGGGCTGCTGTCTTATACTATAGAGTCTGCCTATAGCGTGCTGTCTTATACTACAAAGTCTGCCTTTGGTGTGCTGCTGTATACTACAGGGTCTGCCTATGGGCTGCTGCCTTATACTATAGTCTGCCTATGGGGGCTGCCTTATACTACAGAGTCTGCCTTTGGGGGTGCTGCATTATACTACAGGGTCTGCCTATGGGTGCTGCCTTAAACTAGAAGCTTGGGCTGATAAATGGCAAATGAGCTTTAATGGGGATAAATGTAAGGTCATGCACTTGGGTAGAAGTAATAAGATGTATAACTATGTGCTTAATTGTAAAACTCTGGGCAAAACCGTCAATGAAAAAGACCAGGGTGTATGGATGGATGACAAACTCATATTCAGTGGCCAGTGTCAGGCAGCTGCTACAAAGGCAAATAAAATAATGGGATGTATTAAAAGAGGCATAGATGCTCATGAGGAGAACATAATTTTACCTCTATACAAGTCACTAGTTCGACCACACTTAGAATACTGTGCACAGTTCTGGTCTCCGGTGTATAAGAAAGACATAGCTGAACTGGAGCGGGTGCAGAGAAGAGCGACCAAGGTTATTAGAGGACTGGGGGGTCTGCAATACCAAGATAGGTTATTACACTTGGGGCTATTTAGTTTGGAAAAACGAAGACTAAGGGGTGATCTTATTTTAATGTATAAATATATGAGGGGACAGTACAAAGACCTTTCTGATGATCTTTTTAATCATAGACATGAGACAGGGACAAGGGGGCATCCTCTACGTCTGGAGGAAAGAAGGTTTAAGCATAATAACAGACGCGGATTCTTTACTGTAAGAGCAGTGAGACTATGGAACTCTCTGCCGTATGATGTTGTAATGAGTGATTCATTAATTAAATTTAAGAGGGGACTGGATGCCTTTCTGGAAAAGTATAATGTTACAGGGTATATACACTAGATTCCTTGATAAGGCGTTGATCCAGGGAACTAGTCTGATTGCCGTATGTGGAGTCGGGAAGGAATTTTTTTCCCCATGGTGTAGTTACTCTTTGCCACATGGGTTTTTTTTGCCTTCCTCTGGATCAACATGTTAGGGCATGTTAGGTTAGGCTATGGGTTGAACTAGATGGACTTACAGTCTTCCTTCAACATTAATAACTATGTAACTATATATACTACAGAGTCTGCCTATAGGGTGCTGCACTATACTGTAGTGTCTGTCTATGGGAGCTGCATTATTCTACAGGGTCTGCCTATAGGGTGCTGCCTTATACTACAGGGTCTGCCTATGGGGTGCTGTCTTATACTACAGGCTCTGCCTATGGGGTGCTGCCTTATTCTACAGAGTTTGCCTATGGGGTGCTGCCTTATACTCTAGAGTCTACCAATGGGGGCTGCATTATGCTATAGAGTTTACCTTTGGGGTTCTGCCTTATACTACAGAGTCTGCCTATGGGCTGCTGACTTATACTGCAGGGTCTGCCTATGGGGTGCTGTCTTATACTACAGGGTCTGCCTATGGGGTGCTGCCTTATATTACAGGGTCTGCCTATGGAGTGCTGCCTTATTCTACAGAGTCTTCCTATGGGGGCTGCCTTATGCTATAAAGTCTGCCTATGGGGGTGCTGCATTATACTACACAGTCTGTCTATGGGATGCTGCCTTATACTACAGAGCCTGCCTATAGGGTGCTGTCTATACTACAGGGTTTGCCTATGGGGTGCTGTTTTATACTACAGAGTCTGCCTATGGGGCTGCTGCCTTATGCTACAGGGTCTGCCTATGGGGTGCTGCCGTATACTGTAGCATCTGCCTATGGGGGCTGCATTATACTAGAGTTTACCTATGGGGTGCTGCCTTATACTAAATGGTCTGCCTATGGGGTGCTATCTTATTCTACAGAGTCTGCCTATGGGGTGCTGTCTTATACTACAGGGTCTGCCTATGGAGTGCTGCCTTATATTACAGGGTCTGCCTATGGAGTGATGCCTTATTCTACAGAGTCTTCCTATGGGGGCTGCCTTATGCTATAAAGTCTGCCTATGGGGGTGCTGCATTATACTACACAGTCTGTCTATGGGATGCTGCCTTATACTACAGAGCATGCCTATAGGGTGCTGTCTATACTACAGGGTCTGCCTATGGGGTGCTGTTTTATACTACAGAGTCTGCCTATGGGGCTGCTGCCTTATGCTACAGGGTCTGCCTATGGGGTGCTGCCGTATACTGTAGCATCTGCCTATAGGGGCTGCATTATACTAGAGTTTACCTATGGGGTGCTGCCTTGTACTAAATGGTCTGCCTATGGGGTGCTATCTTATTCTACAGAGTCTGTCTATGGGGATGCTGCTTTATACTACAGGATCTGCCTATGGAGTGCTGCCTTATACTACAGGGTCTGCCTATGGGGTGCTGCCTTATGCTACAGGGTCTGCCTATGGGGTGCTGCCGTATACTGTAGCATCTGCCTATAGGGGCTGCATTATACTAGAGTTTACCTATGGGGTGCTGCCTTGTACTAAATGGTCTGCCTATGGGGTGCTATCTTATTCTACAGAGTCTGTCTATGGGGATGCTGCTTTATACTACAGGATCTGCCTATGGAGTGCTGCCTTATACTACAGGGTCTGCCTATGGGGTGCTGCCTTATACTACAGGGTCTGCCTATGGGGTGCTGTCTTATACTACAGGGTCTGCCTATGGGGTGCTGCCTTATACTACAGAGTCTGCCTATGGGGTGCTTCCTTATAATATATTGTCTGCCTATGGGGGCTGCATTTTGCTACAGAGTTTGATATGAGGGCTGGATTATACTACAGAGTTTGCCTATGGGGTGCTGCCTTATACTACAGAGTCTGCCTATGAGGTGCTGTCTTATATTAGAATGTGCTTATGGGCTGCTGTCTTATACTACATGGTCTGCCTATGGGGTGCTGTCTTATACTACAGCGTCTGCCTATGGGGATGCTGCCTTATACTACAGGGTCTGCCTATGGAGTGCTGCCTTATACTACAGGTTCTGCCTATGGGGTGCTGTCTTATACTACAGGGTCTGCCTATGGCGTGCTGCCTTATACTACAGAGTCTGCCTATGGGGTGCTGCTTTATACTGTAGTGTCTGCCTATGGGGGCTGCATTATACTACAAAGTCTGCCTATGAGGTGCAGTCTTATACTACAGAGTTTGCCTATGGGCTGCTGTCTTATACTACAGGTTCTGCCTATGGGGTGCTGCCTTATACTACAGGGTCTGCCTAAGGGTTGTTGCCTTATACTACAGAGTCTGCCTATGGGGTGCTGCCTTATATTGTAGTGTCTGCCTATGGGGGCTGCAGTATACTACAGAGTTTGCCTATGGGGTGCTGCCTTATACTACAGAGTCTGCCTATGGGGGCTGACTTATGCTATGGAGTCTGCCTATGGGGGTGCATTATGCAGTATAGAGTAGGCCTATGGGGAGTGCATTATACTATAAGGAGTCCTATGGAGGGTGCATTATACTATATTGAGGACTATCTGGTGCATTATACTATATAGAGGCTATCTAGGGGGCCATCATACAGTGTGAAAATTACAGTGAGTGGGTCATGTTACAGTGTTGGAGCCATTAAACAGTTTGGGGACTACTAAGGGGCCAGTATACTGTGCCGGTGGTACTATGCAGTGAGGGGGCATTATAGTTTGTATAAAAGAGCATCATACTGTGTATAGGGGAGCTGTAAAGGGGGAGACTCGGGACATTGTTCAATGTTAATTGGGCACTTATTGTTATAGGGGAACTCAGGTTACTGTGACTATCAAAGGGTACACAGGGCAATATTACTTTCTAGGGGGCAAAATATGAGCACTGTTTTCTAGGGCACTTGCACCCAGTATTACTGTATTATAGAGGGTTGCTTTAGAATTTAGAGGGCACAGAGAACCACACAGCAGGTGCAGTAATAGGGACACTTACGGCAGCAGTGGCTCAGCATTGGAGTATCAGCAGGATGAGCAGTTTGTGCAGGTTATGGGTTTTAAAAGTAGGTGGCAGAGCAAGGCGGAATGCTACTGGATTGACGACAGTTAAGATCTTATAAGGACAAATAAACCTGGGACCTAATTTCCTAGACGGAACCTTCAGCTTAATGTTCCTTGAGGACAGCCATACCAAGCCACCAACACACAGGTCCGGACCCATCAAACATCTCCGATCAGCCACACTCTTATATTTGGAACCCATGTTTCGCAAATTATTCTTTCTTTCAATGTTCTTTCTATTGAGAAATAACATAATACATATATTTTCATGAAAAGAACCATAACAAATGCAGTAAATTAAATGCATTACAGGAAAGTAAATATTTAGTGTCAATCATATAAAAACTGAGTTACCTTACCTTTATGTTTTACGGTTACTTTCAATTTGTTGTAAGATATCTTAAAACATCGGAGTAGGAGGAACAGACTGAAAAGATGGACGTAAAAGTGGGTGAGATAAAGAGAACAGGGAGAAAAAGAGGGGAGGTGGAAAGAGAGTACAGATGGAGTGAATTGTGGAGGCACCTTGGGATGAATAAATAATTATACAGAAATTACCGCGAAAAAGGTAGTCTGTGATCTGAATTGGGTCCATGGCATCCAGACGCTAAGGAAATCAGCATAATTGTGATTGACCTTTGCAGCTAATTTTTCAACACGATACAACTGGTCAATTTTGGAATACAGTTGTTGGGTAGAAGGAATTGTAGTTGAGTTCCAATTTGATGGGATCAATGATTTCCCAGCCGTCTTAATGAACTGAGCTAGCTTAGAAGCACATCTTCGCAAATTATTAATCACCCTCTATAGTAGAAATAGAAGAAGAAAACCGTTCCTCCTCCAGTAAATCAGAAGGGTAATCACCACTGAACGAACTAAACTGCGGATGGAACCCATATGCCCCGAAAAACGGGGACTTACAGGTTGATTCCTTCCAGCGATTATTAACTGCAAATTCAGCCAACGGTAAGTAGATGACCCAGTCCTCCTGATTCTCAGACACAAAACATGTAAGATATGTCTCTAAATTCTGATTAACCCCTTCAGTCTGCCCATTAGACTGCAGGTGAAAAGCCGAAGAAAAAGACAAATGGATCCCCAGATGGGTGCAAAATGCCCTGCAGAATTTGGAGATAAACTGCACCCCCCAATCTGAAACAATATCGATAGGAATCCCATGCAGTTTGATTATTTCCCTGATGAAGATTTGCACCAGAGTTTTGGCATTTGGCAAAGCTGGCAAAGCAATAAAATTAGACATTTTACTGAACCTGTCCATCACCAACAGGATTAGGGTATGTGTCCACGTTCAGGATTGCATCAGGATTTGGTCAGGATTTTACCTCAGTATTTGTAAGACAAAACCAGGAGTGGGTAATAAATGCAGAAGTGGTGCATATGTTTCTATTATACTTTTCCTCTATTTGTTCCACTCCTGGGTTTGGCTTACAAATACTGATGTAAAATCCTGACCAAATCCTGATGAAATCCTGAACGTGGACACATACCCTTACAGTGTTCCCTGCAGACACAGGTAGATCCGTAATAAAATCAACCGACAAATGAGTCCAAGGTCTGCTGGGAATCTCCAATGGTTGGAGAGCCCCTGACGGATGAGTATGTGAAGTCTAAAGGCCCCGTCACACTTAGCGACGCTGCAGCGATATAGACAACGATGCAGATCGCTGCAGCGTCGATGTTTAGTCGCGGTGTGGTCGGTGGAGAGCTGTCACACAGACCGCTCTCCAGCGACCAACGATGCCGAGGTCCCCGGGTAACCAGGGTAAACATCGGGTTGCTAAGCGCAGGGCCGCACTTAGTAACCCGATGTTTACCCTGGTTACCAGTGTAAAATGTAAAATAACAAACAGTACATACTCACCTTCGCGTCCCCCGGCGTCTGCTTCCTGCACTGACTGAGCGCCGGCCCTAACAGCAGAGCGGTGACGTCACCGCTGTGCTGTGGTTTCACTTTACGGCCGGCAGTCAGTCAGTGCGGGAAGCAGACGGCAAGGGACCTGACGGACACCGGAATGTGAGTATGTAGTGTTTGGGTTTTTTTACATTTACGATGGTAACCAGGGTAAACATCGGGTTACTAAGCGCGACCCTGCGCTTAGTAACCCGATGTTTACCCTGGTTACCAGTGAAGACATCGCTGAATCCGTGTCACACACACCGATTCAGCGATGTCAGCGGGACCTCAACGATCAAAAAAAGGTCCAGGCCATTCCGACACGACCAGCGATCTCACAGCAGGGGCCTGGTCGCTGGTACGTGTCAAACATAGCGAGATCGCTACTGAGGTCGCTGTTGCGTCACAAAACTTGTGACTCAGCAGCGATCTCGCTAGCGATCTCGCTAAGTGTGACGGGGCCTTTAGGGTATGTGTCCACGTTCAGGATTGCTTCAGGATTTGGTCAGGATTTTATGCAGGTAAAATCCTGACCAAATCTGAACCTGAGGTCACTGGCATTTTAAAATGCGCGCGTGTCCAGCCTCCCGTGACGTCACGGCTTGTGATTGGTCGCGTCGCCCATGTGACCGCGACGCAACCAATCACAACGCCGGAACGTAATTTTAAAATCCTGAAGGACCTGAAATTACGTCACGGCTTGCTGTGATTGGTTGCGTCCCGGCCACATGGGCGGCGCGCGACCAATCACAAGCCGGGACTTCGCGTAAGGAAGTTAAAGCGCGAATTTTAAGCAAACAACGCTGCCGGTTCCCTCGGTAAGGTGCAGGCTGCGTCGGAGAGGTGAGTATAGCAATATTTTTTATTTTAATTCTTTATTTTACACATCAATATGGTTCCCAGGGCCTGAAGGAGAGTTTCCTCTCCTTCAGACCCTGGGAACCATCAGGGATACCGTCCGATACATGAGTCCCATTGACTTGTATTGGTATCGGGTATCGGTATCGGATTAGATCCGATACTTTGCCGGTATCGGCCGATACTTTCCGATACCGATACTTTCAAGTATCGGACGGTATCGCTCAACACTACTCACAATCACCCAATGGGTTTAAAATCTGTTGACAAGGGCTTGGATTTTGCTCGAACCCAAATTTGTCCAGCCATGGATCAAACTGAGAAAAAAATTTGGCCATCAGTGCAGATGATTTCCGCCTCTTGAGTCTGTAAATCTTTGGAGTACACTTCCAATGCCCATGGCATACAATGTGGAAAGAGATCTGCAGACTCAGCCATCTGTTGTTCCAAACAGTCAGTTGGGCGGTTGGAGAGTTGTAATGTGGGTAAAAACAAGGATAATTGGGGTGCCACCACTGAGGACTGTACTGTGTGTGATTTTAAGGTGGAGAAAGAGGAGCATAGGCCACTTGATGCAGCACTTGCCTTCTATTGGAGCACATGTTCTTTCTGACCCTTTTCTGCAAAGCGTACTGCTGTATGACTGCCAAAAAAAAGAGAGTGGAGTAGCCCATCCAGTAACAGAAGCTATAAAAATGCTGAGCTTTTGCTCACTACAGCAAAGCAAACTGACTTCTCATCCCTTATATTATACCTGTTTCAAAACCCTATTCAGTACATTAAATTCTCTTCTGCTTCAACCAGCTCCCCCTCCCTTTCATCTCATCTGAAGACTTTGTCTCACCACCTATGAACTTGACACAATAATGTCCCACCTCATTCCAAACCTTACCACAGTCTTCATCCCAAGCCTAACCGACCTCTTCAACCTGTCACTAACAACTGGTATCTTCCCTCCTGATTGAAACATACCTCGATCACACCCATACTCAAAAAGCACACCCTTAACCTATCTTTTGTGTCTAGCTATTGCCCCATATCATTTCTCCCCTATGTCTTCTAAGTACTGAAACAACACATCCATTTTGAGCTGTCCTCCTTCCTCTCCTTTTATTCTCTCTTTGACCGCTTACAATCTGGTTTCAGACCACACTGGTTCCACTGAAATTGCCCTGACTAAAGTCAACAATGACCTACTAGCCGCCAAATGAAAGTGATGCGAGGTTGTCCTCCTCCTTCTCCTGGACATGGCATCTACCTTTGACCCAGTGGACCATTCCCTCTTACTACAGACTTTCTGATCTGTTGACTTTACAGACTTGGCCCTTTGTTGGAGCTCCTCGTACCTAACAGACAGGACATTCTGTGTCTCCCAATCACATATCCCCTCCTCATCTTGTCCCCTACGTGCCAGTGTCCCCCAAGGTTCAGTTGTAGGATCAGGCACTATGCTTAGGGTGCATGTTCCCTCCCTCTTAAAGGGACCGCCCACATCAACCTAATGTATTCCCACCCTATAGCTGGGCGGCAGATTCTATTTAAGGTTTCTCCTCCAATATGGAGGTGACTGAGGTACGTTGTAAGTTTGCCTTGCTTACTTATTAATGTAGTTGTCAAGTTCCCCAGGTCTGCCCATCTGCTTGTCTACCCTGTACCCATCTGCTCTTACATGTCTGTGCCCGTCTGCTCATACCTGTTCATCAGCCGATGAAGATCGCACCAGCTAGTTCCCATCTGTCTAACACCAGGTCCAGCCCGCACCTGCCACTGCTGTTCTGTTCCTCAGGCAGTCTCATCTGCACCCATGGTTCCAGTGTTCCTACAGTGCTTGGCTGCATTCTTCACTAGTGTTGAGCGATACCTTCCGATACTCAAAGGTATCGGATGGGATCGGCCGATATCCAAAAAATATCGGATATCACCGATACCGATACCCGATACCAATGCAAGTCAATGGGACACAAGTATCGGAAGCTATCCTGGATGGTTCCCAGGGTCTGAAAGAGAGGAGGCTGCCGGTTACATCGCTAAGGTCCAGGGGCCGCCGGAGGGGTGAGTATATCCATATTTTTTTATTTTAATTCTTTATTTTTTACATGAATATGGATCCCAGGGCCTGAAGGAGAGTCTCCTCTCCTCCAGACCCTGGGAACCATACACTGGGAACTTCCGATTCCGATTTCCGATATCACAAAAATATTGGAACTCGGTATCGGAATTCCGATACAGCAAATATCGGCCGATACCCGATACTTGCGGTATCGGAATGCTCAACACTATTTTTCACCCCTCCTTCAGGCCGTAGCAGCCTACCCGCTGTAGGGGGTCAGCTGCCACCTTCTGTAGGTCAGCCATGGAGCAGCACCTGGTGCCACCTTCTTGTCCCTTCTTTGTCCTCTACTCTTTTGCAATTGATGCCACTTTGTTGGTGTCTGCCACTAATTTTTGAAAATGTGTAGACTCCTGGATGGGTCTCCTTCATGTGTGTTGCCTGTAGCAGTAGGCCTCCGAGACCAGCAGGCCTTCAGTTCCTTGGAGTCAACTACCTCTGTTACTATCCTTACATTTTTCCTACAATAGTAGTCTATGAAACTTGATATTTGTGCCACCTGAGTGTGGCTGAGCATGAAAGCAGGTTGAGCTGTTGCATGTGATATCAGGGCTCCCAGCACAGGAGGCCTACACCGATCCCTAACTCACCTTGTCTTACTTTTAAGCTTAATTGTAAGCTGTGAATGCCTGCCTAGACCTCAATATCTGCTGTGATTGCTGCTGTGCCATGCTACAATTTGTACTGTGGGTGAATTGAGGTCACGTTTCTGGTGTCTGTCCTTCATTTGATGTGTTTTGGTAGCTTTTGGGGGCATTAGGTGTTGTGCATGCTTTTGTTTTTGCCTCCCATCTACTTCAATGGCATACTGTTATGTTCCATGAATATTTGACTAATAAATCAGCGAAAATTGCAAATTACAGTAGGTGATCATAATCCGAACTGAACATTGAAATATTCGCTCAGCTCTAGTTATAACGCTAAGCCGTGAAATTAAAAAAAAAATCACATTTTCAATGCAAAAATCTTTTTAGCTCCAAATTTTATATTTTAACGAGGGTAACAGTAGAAAATGGACCCAAAATTTGTTGTGCAACTTTTCCTTAGTTTACCAATACCCCATATGCCATCAAAAACTACTGTTGAGGCACAGTGCAAAGCTCAAAAAGGAAGAATTGCCATATACACTATGTTCCAAATTATTATGCAAATTAAATTTATATCAGATTTTCCTAAATGGTCGGTGCAAATGACAGTCAGTCTAATAAAAGTCATCACCCGTTAGATTATACATCACATTTTATTGAAGAATCCTCCCAATGATAACAGTATAATCTCCAAAATGAATAAAAACTCAAAATGCACTGTTCCAAATTATTATGCACAGTAGAATTTCTAAACATTTGATATGTTTTAAAGAACTGAAAATGCTCATTTGTGGAATTTGCAGCATTAGGAGGTTACATTCACTGAACAAAAAAGCTATTTAACGCCAAAACATCCCAACAGGCCAAGTTACATGTTAACATAGGACCCTTCTTTGATGTCACCTTCACAATTCTTGCATCCATTGAACTTGTGAGTTTTTGGAGAGTTTCTGCTTGTATTTCTTTGCATGAAGTTGGAATAGCCTCCCAGAGCTGCTGTTTGGATGTGAACTGACTCCCACACTCATAGATTTTTTGCTTGATGATCCTCTAAAGGTTCTCTATAGGGTTGAGGTCAGGGGAAGATGGTGGCCACACCATGAGTTTATCTCCTTTTATGCCCATAGCAGCCAATGACTCAGAGGTATTCTTTGCAGCATGAGATGAGGCATTGTCAGCATGAAGATGATTTTGCTCCTGAAGGCACGTTTCTGTTTTTTAGACCATAGAAGAAAGTTGTCAGTCAGAAACTCTAGATACTTTGCAGAGGTCATTTTCACACCTTCAGGAACCTTAAAGGGCCCTACCAGTTGTTTCCCATGATTCTGGCCCAAAACATAACTCCTCCACCTCCTCGCTGACATTGCAGCCTTGTTGGGACATGGTGGCCATCCACCAACCATCCACTACTCCATCCATCTGGACCATCCATGGTTGCTCAACACTTATCAGTAAACAAGACAGTTTGGAAATTAGTCTTCATGTATGTGTGGGCCCAACACAACCATTTCTGCTTGTGAACACTGTTTAAGGGTGGCCGAATAGTAGGTTTATGCACCACAGCAAACCTTTGAAGGAGCCTACACCTTGAGGTTCGAGGGACTCCAGAAGCACCAGCAGCTTCAAATATCTGTTTGCTGCTTTATAATGGCTTTTTAGCAGCTGCTCTCTTAATCCGATGAACTTGCCTGCCAGAAATCTTCCTCATTATGCCTTTATCAGCACAAACACATTTGTGCTCAGATACAGCCACAAATCTCATAACAGTACGATAATCACGCCTATGGTTTTGGAAAATTTCTAATGTTTCCATCCCTTCACCAAGGCATTGCACTATTTGATGCTTTTCAGCAGCAGAGAGATCCTTTTTTTTTCCCATGTTACTTGAAAACTGTGACCTGCTTAATAATGTGGAACATCATTTCATCATTTTTAAGTAGTTTTCCTTTAATTAGAATCACCTGTAAAACCAATTATCACATGTGTTTAAGATTGATTTCAGTGATCCATTGAGCCCTGAGACAATACCATCCATGAGTTAATTTGAAAAACAAAACAATTAAATCTTTATGACACTTAAATCCAATTTGCATAACAATTTGGAACACAGTGTAGTGATGAGCAAGCGCCGAGCATTTCCGGGGTTGTTTGGCGGTAGCTCGGGTCCCTGCCCTGCATGCTTGGCACTCTTTAGAGAGACAATCAACATGCAGGGATTGTCTGCCATGCACTGTAATGCCACAGCCATGTTGGTTGTGGCATTACAGTGATTGGCTGGCTGCACAGCATCATCAGGTCTATACCAGACCTGGCACTGCCCTGCTCGTCACAGTCTGCTCCAGAATCAGGCGGTGTAGGGAGGGATGCTACAGAGATAGGGACAGATTTGGTGGTGTATAAGTTAGTGCGCGTATACCATATAGAATACATAAATCCAGCTAAACCAACAGTCCTTCTGAGGACTAATTACGGTGTATATAGGTATCAGTGCTAGTCAGGAAGTGTATGTGGCAGACTTCATTGCATACAGCAAGAGGGTCCATTCCTTTACTGTCTGCTGCTGCCTGTTACAGATATTTACCAAAGATACAGTGAGTATGTATGTACGTATATGTACGTATTCAGACCCCCATTAAATTTTTCACTCTTTGCTTCGTGGTAGCCATTTGATAAATTAAAAAAGTTTATTTTTTTCACATTAATGTACACTCTGCACCCCATCTTGGCTGAAAAAAAACAGAAATGTAGAAATGTTTGCAAATTTATTAGAAAAGAAAAGCTGAAATATCACATGGTCATAATTATTCAGACCCTTTGCAGAGACACTCATATTTAAGTCTCATGCTGTCCATTTCCTTGTGATCCTCCTTGAGATGGTTCTACTCCTTCATTGGAGTCCAGCTGTGTTTAATTAAACTTATAGGACTTGGTTTGGAAAGACACACATGTTTCTATATAACACCTCAAAGCTCACAGTGCATGTCAGACAAAATGAGAATCATGAGGTCAAAGGAACTGGCCAAGGAACTCAGAGACAGAATTGTGGCAACTTGGCAAGGCAAGATCTGGCCAAGTTTCCAAAATAATTTCTGCAGTACTCAAGGTTCCAAAGAGCACATTGGCCTCCATAATCCTTAAATGGAAGATTTTTGGGACCACCATCATCAAGCCCGTTGGTATTTAGTTCAGACTCCACACATAAGACTTCAGGAGTGGACATGGATGTCAGATATATGTACCATCCTCCAAAACTTTGATGACTCCACCAAGATGGTGAGCGGCGATGATGCCATAATTAGCATCACAATCCCGCTTCTTTGTGTACTAAAACGCTCAATGCTATGACAGGCGGAGCACGATGAGATGTAGCAAGGAACCATACAGGGTGATTACAAAAAGCTCAGCTGTCATGGTTCTCAATGGCAAGAGAACGTAGTAAAGCATACAAAAGGACTAGCTCTTGGAAGATGGGAACTCGAGCTGACTGTGAGCTAAACCTACCGCACAACTAACAGTGGCCGGGTAGCGTGCCTACGTTTTATCCCTAGACGCCCAGCGCTAACCGGAGGACTGACTGACCCTAGCAGAGGAAAATACAGACCTGGCTTACCTCTAGAGAAATTTTCCCCAAAAGGCAGACAGTAGCCCCCACATATATTGTCGGTGATTTCAGAGGAAATTGACATACGAAGTATGAAAATAGGTTTAGCAAATTGAGGTCCGCTTACTAGATAGTAGGAAGACAGAAAAGGGAACTTCACAGTCAGCTGAAAACCCTTTCAAAACACCATCCTGAAATTACTTTAAGACTCTAATATCAACTCATGACACCAGAGTGGCAATTTCAGCTCACAAGAGCTTCCAGTCTCAGAAATATTCAAACACAGAGAACTGGAACAAAAATGCAAAACAAACTTAGGACTACAAGTCCAACTTAGCTGATAGTAGTCTAGGAGCAGGAACATGCAACAGAAAGGCTTCTGGTAACATTGTTGGCCGGCATAGAAATGACTGAGGAGCAAGGCTAAATAGACAACTCCCACATCCTGATGGAAACAGGTGAACAGAGGAGATGAAGCACACAAGTTCAGTACCACCAGTGACCACCGGGGGAGCCCAGAAACCAAATTCACAACAGTACCCCCCCCTCAAGGAGGGGGCACCGAACCCTCACCAGAACCACCAGGGCGATCAGGATGAGCCCTATGAAAGGCACGGACCAAATCGGAGGCATGAACATCAGAGGCTGTCACCCAAGAATTATCCTCCTGACCGTAGCCCTTCCACTTGACCAGATACTGAAGTCTCCGTCTGGAAACACGGGAGTCCAAGATCTTCTCGACAACGTACTCCAACTCACCCTCAACCAACACCGGAGCAGGAGGCTCAACGGAAGGCACAACCGGTACCTCATACCTGCGCAACAATGACCGATGGAAGACATTATGAATAGAAAAAGATGCAGGGAGGTCCAAAGAAAAAAAAACAGGGTTAAGCATCTCCAATATCTTGTACGGGCCGATGAACCGAGGCTTAAACTTAGGAGAAGAAACCTTCATAGGGACAAAACGAGAAGACAACCACACCAAGTCCCCAACAAAAAGACAAGGACCAACACGACAACGGCGGTTGGCAAAATGCTGAGTCTTCTCCTGGGACAACTTCAAATTGTCCACCACATGCCCCCAAATCTGATGCAACCTCTCCACCACAGCATCCACTCCAGGACAATCCGAAGACTCCACCTGACCGGAAGAGAAACGAGGATGAAACCCCGAATTACAGAAGAAAGGAGAAACCAAGGTGGCAGAACTAGCCCGATTATTGAGGGCAAACTCCGCCAAGGGAAAAAGGCAACCCAATCATCCTGATCCGCAGACACAAAACACCTCAAATAAGTCTCCAAGGTCTGATTAGTTCGTTTGGTCTGGCCATTAGTCTGAGGATGGAAAGCAGATGAAAAAGACAAATCAATGCCCATCCTAGCACAGAACGCTCGCCAAAATCTAGACACGAATTGGGTTCCCCTGTCAGAAACGATATTCTCCGGAATACCATGCAAGCGAACCACATTTTGAAAAAACAGAGGAACCAGCTCGGATGAGGAAGGCAATTTAGGCAAGGGGACCAAATGGACCATCTTAGAGAAACGGTCACACACCACCCAGATGACAGACATCTTCTGAGAAACAGGGAGATCAGAAATAAAATCCATGGAGATGTGAGTCCAAGGCCTCTTCGGAATAGGCAAAGATAACAACAATCCACTAGCCCGAGAACAACAAGGCTTGGCCCGAGCACAAACATCACAAGACTGCACAAAACCTTGCACATCTCGCGACAGGGAAGGCCACCAGAAGGACCTAGCCACCAAATCCCTGGTACCAAAGATTCCAGGATGACCAGCTAACGCAGAAGAATGGACCTCCGAGATGACTCTACTGGTCCAATCATCAGGAACAAACATTCTACCAGGCGGGCAACGATCAGGTCTATCCCCCTGAAACTCCTGCAAGACCCGTCGCAAGTCTGGGGAAACAGCAGATAATATCACTCCATCCTTAAGGATACCTGTAGGTTCAGAATTACCAGGGGAATCAGGCTCAAAACTCCTAGAAAGGGCATCCGCCTTCACATTTTTAGAACCCGGTAGGTAAGAAACCACAAAATTAAACCGAGAGAAAAATAACGACCAGCGCGCCTGTCTAGGATTCAGGCGCCTGGCAGACTCAAGATAAATCAAATTCTTGTGGTCGGTCAATACCACCACCTGATGTCTAGCTCCCTCAAGCCAATGACGCCACTCCTCAAAAGCCCACTTCATAGCCAAGAGCTCCCGATTACCAATATCATAATTTCGCTCAGCGGGCGAAAATTTACGAGAAAAGAACGCGCAAGGTCTCATCACGGAGCAGTCGGAACTTTTCTGCGACAAAACCGCCCCAGCTCCGATTTCTGAAGCGTCGACCTCAACCTGAAAAGGAAGAGTAACATCAGGCTGACGCAATACAGGGGCGGAAGAAAAGCGGCGCTTAAGCTCCCGAAAGGCCTCCACAGCAGCAGGGGACCAATCAGCAACATCAGCACCCTTCTTAGTCAAATCAGTCAACGGTTTAGCAACATCAGAAAAACCAGTTATAAATCGACGATAAAAATTAGCAAAGCCCAAAAACTTCTGAAGGCTCTTAAGAGAAGAGGGTTGCGTCCAATCACAAATAGCCTGAACCTTGACAGGGTCCATCTCAATGGAAGAGGGGGAAAAAATGTACCCCAAAAACGAAATCTTTTGAACCCCAAAAACGCACTTAGAACCCTTTACACACAAGGAATTAGAGCGCAAAACCTGAAAAACCCTCCTGACCTGTTGGACATGAGAGTCCCAGTCATCCGAAAAAATCAAAATATCATCCAGATACACAATCATAAATTTATCCAAATATTCACGGAAAATGTCATGCATAAAAGACTGAAAGACTGAAGGGGCATTTGAAAGACCAAAAGGCATTACTAAATACTCAAAATGGCCCTCAGGCGTATTAAATGCAGTTTTCCACTCATCCCCCTGCTTAATTCACACTAAATTATACGCCCCACGAAGATCAATCTTAGAGAACCACTTGGCCCCCTTTATTCGAGCAAACAAATCAGTAAGCAGTGGCAAAGGATACTGATATTTAACCGTGATTTTATTCAAAAGCCGATAATCAATACACGGCCTCAAAGAGCCATCTTTTTTAGATACAAAGAAAAAACCGGCTCCTAAGGGAGATGACGAAGGACGAATATGTCCCTTTTCCAAGGACTCCTTAATATATTCCCGCATAGCAGCATGTTCAGGCACAGATAGATTAAATAAACGACCCTTTGGAAACTTACTGCCCGGAATCAGATCTATAGTACAATCGCAATCTCTGTGCGGAGGTAGTGAACCAAGTTTAGGCTCCTCAAAAAAGTCACGATAATCAGATAAAAATTCCGGAATCTCAGAGGGAATAGATGACGAAATGGAAACCAAAGGTACGTCCCCATGAGTCCCCTGACATCCCCAGCTTAACACAGACATTGCTTTCCAGTCGAGGACTGGGTTATGAGATTGCAGCCATGGCAATCCAAGCACCAACACATCATGTAGATTATACAACACAAGGAAGCGAATAATCTCCTGGTGATCCGGATTAATACGCATAGTTACTTGTGTCCAGTATTGTGGTTTATTACTAGCCAATGGCATGGAGTCAATACCCTTCAGAGGTATAGGAACTTCCAGAGGCTCTAAATTAAACCCACAGCGTTTGGCAAAGGACCAATCCATAAGACTCAAAGCGGCGCCAGAGTCGACATAGGCGTCCGCGGTAATAGACGATAAAGAGCAAATCAGGGTCACAGATAGAATAAATTTAGACTGTAAAGTGCCAATTGAAACAGACTTATCAACCTTCTTAGTACGTTTAGAGCATGCTGATATAACATGAGTTGAATCACCACAATAGAAGCATAACCCATTTTTTCGCCTAAAATTCTGTCGTTCGCTTCTGGACAGAATTCTATCACATTGCATAATCTCTGGCGCCTTCTCAGTAGACACCGCCAAATGGTGCACAGGTTTGCACTCCCGCAAACGCCGATCAATCTGAATAGCCATTGTCATGGACTCATTCAGACCTGTAGGCACAGGGAACCCCACCATAACATCTTTAATGGCATCAGAGAGACCCTCTCTGAAATTCGCCGCCAGGGCGCACTCATTCCACTGAGTAAGCACAGACCACTTACGAAATTTTTGGCAGTATATTTCAGCCTCATCTTGCCCTTGAGCCAGGGCCATCAAGGCTTTTTCAGCCTGAATCTCTAAATGAAGTTCCTCATAAAGCAACCCCAAAGCCAGGAAAAACGCATCCACATTGAGCAACGCAGGATCCCCTGGTGCCAAAGCAAATGCCCAATCCTGAGGGTCTCCCCGGAGCAAGGAAATTACAATCCTGACCTGCTGTGCAGGATCTCCAGCGGAGCGAGATCTCAGAGACAAAAATAATTTACAATTATGTTTGAAATTCTGGAAGCGAGATCTATCCCCGGAGAAAAATTCAGGCAAAGGAACTCTAGGTTCAGATATAGGAGCATGAATTACAAAATCCTGTAAACTTTGAACCTTCATAGCGAGATTATTCAAACCTGTAGCTAAACTCTGAGGATCCATTTTAATCAGGTGAAATCAGAACCATTCAAGGATTAGAAGGAGAGAGAGACGAAGGCTGCAGTAAGCAGAGATGTTAGAGAATCAACTAATGAGCAAACTCAGAAAAAAAAAAAAAATTCTCTGCAGACTTCTTTTCTCTCCTTTCTTCAGCCCATTATTTTAACCCTAGGCCGGCCAAACTGTCATGGTTCTCAATGGCAAGAGAACGTAGTAAAGCATACAAAAGGACTAGCTCTTGGAAGATGGGAACTCGAGCTGACTGTGAGCTAAACCTACCGCACAACTAACAGTGGCCGGGTAGCGTGCCTACGTTTTATCCCTAGACGCCCAGCGCCAGCCGGAGGACTGACTGACCCTAGCAGAGGAAAATACAGACCTGGCTTACCTCTAGAGAAATTTTCCCCAAAAGGCAGACAGTAGCCCCCACATATATTGTCGGTGATTTCAGAGGAAATTGACATACGAAGTATGAAAATAGGTTTAGCAAATTGAGGTCCGCTTACTAGATAGTAGGAAGACAGAAAAGGGAACTTCACAGTCAGCTGAAAACCCTTTCAAAACACCATCCTGAAATTACTTTAAGACTCTAATATCAACTCATGACACCAGAGTGGCAATTTCAGCTCACAAGAGCTTCCAGTCTCAGAAATATTCAAACACAGAGAACTGGAACAAAAATGCAAAACAAACTTAGGACTACAAGTCCAACTTAGCTGATAGTAGTCTAGGAGCAGGAACATGCAACAGAAAGGCTTCTGGTAACATTGTTGGCCGGCATAGAAATGACTGAGGAGCAAGGCTAAATAGACAACTCCCACATCCTGATGGAAACAGGTGAACAGAGGAGATGAAGCACACAAGTTCAGTACCACCAGTGACCACCGGGGGAGCCCAGAAACCAAATTCACAACACTCAGCCTCATCTCATCCCAACATGGATTAGGTGACAATGAGGAAGAGAAGGATGAGGAGGAAGAACAGAAGCTAGTTTTATGTGCTATAGACGGTACTACCTGCACAACTGTTATATCGTCTGTTCAGCGTGGATGGCCTGAGGACAGCGAGGAGGAGGACCACTTGGTGAGGACACGAAAGTCTTGCCTGTTAGCAGTCTGGTATGCATGGCTGAGTTTATGTTATGCTGCCTTTCCCGTGACCCTCGCATTCTCAAAATTTTGGGTGACAGTCATTACTGCTTGGTGACACTTCTAGAACCACGCTACAAGGAGAACTTTCTATCTCTTATTCCCGAGGCGGACAGACCTACTAAAATGGGGCAGTACCAGAGTGCCCTTGTTGCAGAATTATTTAAAAAATTTCTATCTAAAAACGCTGGTGGCAGAGGTCACAGTTGGTTGGACAACCAAGGAGTACAGGCGAGAGAAGCAGGGGAACACTGTCAAAGTTCTGGGAGAGTTTTCTCAGACCCTTCCATTGCACAGGCCCTGAGTCAAAGGGTACTCTCACTAGGAGTGCACAGTTTGGGAAGATGCTGAGGGAGTACCTTGCTGACCATACCAATGTCCTCCATGATTCCTCTGTGCCTTATAATTATTGGGTATCCAAGCTGGACATGTGGCATGAACTGGCTCTCTACACCTTGTAGGTCCTGGCCTGCCCTGCCACTAGCGTTTTGTCAGAGCGGGTTTTTAGTGCTGCTGGTGGAATTATAACTGATAAGCACATCCACCTGTCAACTGAACATGCTGACAGGCTGACTCTTACAAAAATTAAGAAGGGCTGGATTGGGCCAGTCTTCTCAAGCCACCGAATGATAGCAGTGTAACATAAACTCAAATCCAGCGTCTTTTTTGGGGAGATCTATTCCAATGCACCTCTTCACACCCACACATGGGTATACGCTTCCTGATTTTGGCTATTTGCTGTTGCCCTCCTCTTATTCCTCATCCTCATACTCTACGACCATATCACCAGGGTGACTGTGGTCCGTGATGCAACACCAACATAATTTTTTTTAAACGTGTTTATGATGCCTGTAAAAAAAATTGGTATACAGTATGTTCATATATACCTCCCAGGGGTAAATATTTGTCAGCCCATACACTTAGTGCATGGGCATTATAAGTCTAGGAGACCTGCTCCTTTCTAATGGAAACATTTTTTGATGAGGCCCTCCTCCACTTCTCTTCCAAGGGACATTGGAGGGCCTCCAAATTTTTGGCAGCACTTGCATTCACTGCATGGGCAAACACTATGGAAACCCACTTCCTAATAATGGCAACATTTTTTCATGAGGCCCTCCTCTACGTCTCTTCAAAGGGGCATTGGAGTGCTTCCAAATTTTTGGCAGCCCTTGCATTGACTGCATAGGTAAACACTATGGGACACCCACTTCCTAATAATGGGAACATTTTTTCATAGGGCCCTCCTCTACATCTCTTCAAAGGGGCATTAAAGGGCCTCCAAATTTTTGGCAGCTCTTGCATTCACTGCATAGGCAAACATTATGGGAGACCCACTTCCTAATAATGGGAACATTGTTTTCAGGAGGCCCTCCTGTAGGTCATTTGAAGGAGTATTGAGGTGCATCCAAATTTTGGGCAGCCCTGCCACTCACTGCATAGGCAAAAACAGTATAGGAGACCCACTGTTTAATAATGGGAACATCCGCATAGCCGGCTGATAGCTCTCTAAGAATAGTGAGGGCCGACTGCTGGCCCTTTAAGAGTAGTGAAGCCCACCTGATGACCCTATAAAAATCGGCTTTGTGACTTTCAGAGTCCCTCCTTAATAAATGAAACAAGATGTGTCTGATGATGTGTCACAGAGCACATTGCCAGATAAGGTTATAAAATGTTAATATGACATTTTCCAGTGAATGTATTTGTCTTGGTTGAAAGCAATGCGAAAGTTCAAAAATGCATGAAAAATGCTACATGTGAACAGTGAACATACCCAAGGTGTGGAGGAGCATTTTTTGCCTAATATACAAGTAATTACCCTGAAGAGGATGTTCCGTAACATATTTCCCAGGAAAATCCATTTTGGTTTAGTTTTTGTATGTTTTATTGTGAGTCGGTAGAAGTGGCGTAAGACTCTGACAAAATTGTTCACAGCAGTGACCTGGAAGTCAGAAATGCTTCCAGGGGTCTTCCCCATGCTGTCCCCATGTCATTTGAGCACTGTTACCATTGATTTCCACAATTCCTAGTCCCTCTGCAGACTGCCGGGGGGGCGCCGGAAAAATTAGTGAGCTTCCCATAGACTTACATTGGGCTTGTTGCTCAGGTTGAGCACCCGAACACTCCAATTTGCTCTCTCATCACTAGTGGCAACGCAAATATTTATCCTGTACCTTTTTCTGAATATTTCCGATTTTATAATATTTTGCTCATGTTTTCAATCACAATTCCGAATGTGCTATATTTGTGGAAATGTTATGTTTGGCGATAGTTTTTTGAACAAATTTGCTCATCACAAGCAGGGCCGGTTTTAGACAAAGTGGGGCCCTAGGCTAAAATTTAAAGTGGGGGCCCCAAATATTAACATTGCACTGTGGCCCCCATATTTAGGGGCCTTATATCGGCCAACGGGTCTGCCACTATTAGCTGTACGCAGGGGCATTGCTAGGGTGAGAAAAGATTGGGGGCCCAAGACAAAGAGTTGCCCCCAACCCCCTCTTAATTTTTTTTTTAACTCTTCAGATAAAACAGTGCTAACTCTCTGAGAACAGATAATGTAGTTGATGTCACCTGCAGTCCTATGTAACACGAGAGATAGCAGTGATAACTCTCTGAGTACAGATAATTTAGTATATATCACATGCAGTCCTATGTAACACCACATACAGACATAGCGTTTCAGAGTCAGGGTATGTGCACACGTCAGGATTTCTAGCAGAAATTTTCCTGACAAACGTTTTTGATGCGTTTTTTGTGCGTTTTTTTCCAAATGCATAGAATTGTGGGAAAAACGCGGAAAATCTGCAAAATTAATGAACATGCTGCTTTTTTTACCGCGATGCGTTTTTTTTTCGAGGAAAAAAACGCACCATGTGCACAAAACATGCAGAATGCATTCCAAATGATAGGATGCATAATGTATGCGTTTTTAATGAGTTTTTATAGTGTGAACGTGTGCACATAGCATAAGATTATGTTCACATACAGCATTTTTTTCAGTAGCCAAAACCTTTTCTATTAGCAGTAAAAATGTTGCGTTCAAAACAGCAGCTTGTTTTGTGGTGTTCTTCACACTTTTTTCAGCTTTTTTTGGAGTGAGGATGTTTGTTTTGTCTACACAGTATGTTTAAGGCCATGTTCACACATTGAGTGTTTGGTCAGTATTTCACATCAGCATATGTAAGCCAAAACCAGGAGGGTGAGAAATACAGAAGTAGAGACGTGTTTCTCAGGCTATGTGAACACGTTGCAGATTTTGCTGTGGATCTGCAGCAGTTTTCCATGCATTGTACAGTACCATGTAAACGTATGGAAAACAAAATCCGCAGTGCACATGCTGTGGAAAATACCACGCAGAAATGCTGCATTGTATTTTCTGCAGCATGTCAATTCTTTGTGCGGATTCCGCAGCGCTTTACACCTGCTCCATAATAGGAATCCGCAGGGGTAAAAACGCTGTTAAAAACCGCGGTAATTCCACAATAAATCCGGGGTAAATCTGCAGGTAAAACGCAGGGCGTTTTACCTGCAGATTTTTAGGAATCTGCGTGGAAAAATCCGCAGCAGATTCCGCAACGTGCGCACATAAATACTGAACATGTGAACGAGACCTAATAGTTTAATTCACCAAAACCACTTAAAAAGCAATATCTGCAGCTTTTTTATTCTTTCATTGCTTTCTACGGGTGAGAACACACTGAAAGAAGTGACACGCTACAGATTTAAAAAGCGCTAAAGTTCTGAAATCCAGTCGGAAAACAAACAAGCGCCTGCAGGAGATTTCGGAAATCTCCTATGTTTTGCTGGCACTTTGAAAAGCAGCTTTTCGCCATGTTCATATGCAGAATTTTTGCAGCTTTTTCTTCTAAAAAAGAAAAGAATGTCCAGCTTCACCGAATCCGTAAAAAAGAGTTTTCTTTATTCACATACTTTTAAGCATAGAGGATACAGACTTCAGCACAAGCCATATGGGTAAGAATCTCAACGCGTTTCTGGAGACTAAGCTCCCTTAATCATGACCTGTGTCAGATTACAAGCAATGATTTAGTGACTGGTCAGAGCCTATGCTGATCCCTGCTGTATGTGACTGTGAAACCTGATCCTACAGCAAACAGCACAGAGCTCCGGGACCACATGAGTTAATCACTGCACTGAGGGGGTCTCAAGGGGGGTTTGAGAGAGACGCTCTTCGACTACAGAGCAATGCACAGCTGTACACCCTCTGGGCACTTCATACAGGGGCTGCAGAGGCAGGGGGCACCCTTTCTAGGTGGGGGCCCCAGGCGTCTGCCTGGTCTGCCTGTGCCAAATGCCAGCCCTGATCACAAGTAAACACGACAGATTGTGAGGGAAAGGAGGGAATATTCAAGAAAAGAAGTGGCATGTAAGCCCTTATTGATATCCTTACTAGTGATGAGCGAGTGTACTCGTTGCTCAGGTGATCTCCGAGTATTTGTTAGTGTTCAGAGATTAACCCCTTCCCGACCTTTGACGCATACGCTGCGTCATGAAAGTCTGTGCCTTCCCGACCTATGACGCAGCGTATGCGTCATGGAATGATCGCGTCCCTGCAGATCGGGTGAAAGGGTTAACTCCGATTTTACCCGATCTGCAGAGACAGGGGGAGTGGTGCTTCAGCCCAGGGGGGGTGGCTTCACCCCCCCGTGGCTGCGATCGCTCTGATTGGCTGTTGAAAGTGAAACTGCCAATCAGAGCGATTTGTAATATTTCACCTAAAAAACTGGTGAAATATTACAATCCAGCCATGGCCGATGCTGCAATATCATCGGCCATGGCTGGAAATACTTAAGTGGACCCCCCCCACCCCACCGATCGCCCCCCCAGTCCTCCGGTCCCCTCCGTCCGCCTGCCGGCTCCCCCGTCCTCCTGTCCGCTCCCTCCTTGTGTGAATAAAGCCCCCCTGTGCTCCGATCCCCCCCCCTGTGCTCCGATCCCCCCCCCTGTGCTCCGATCACCCCCCCCCACCACCCCTTCATACTTACCGATCCTCCCGGTGTCCGGCCGTCTCCTCGCTGGGCGCCGCCATCTTGGAAAATGACGGGCGCATGCTCAGTGCGCCCGCCGAATCTGCCAGTCGGCAGATTCCTTACAGGTACATTTTGATCGCTGTGGTAGGTTCTATCACAGCGATCAAAATAAAAAAAATAATAAATAACCCCCCCCCTTTATCACCCCCATAGGGACAATAATAAAATAAAGAATTTTTTTTTTTTCTTTTTCCACTAGGGTTAGAACTAGGGTTAGAACTAGGGGTAGGGTTAGGGGTAGGGTTAGGGTTACGGGTAGGGTTAGGGGTAGGGTTATGGCATGTGCACACAGAGCGGATCGGCCGCGGATCCGCAGCGGATCGGCAGCGGATCGGCCGCGGATCCGCAGCGGATCGGCAGCGGATACGCAGCGGATCCGCAGCGGATCCGCAGCGGATCGGCAGCGGATACGCCGCGGATCGGCAGCGGATACGCAGCGGATACGCAGCGGATACGCAGCGGATTGGCCGCTGCGAATTCGAAGCAGTTTTCCATCAGGTTTACAGTACCATGTACACCTAAGGAAAACCAAATCCGCTGTGCCCATGGTGCGGAAAATTCCGTGCAGAAACGCTGCGTTGTATTTTCCGCAGCATGTCAATTCTTTGTGCGGATTCCGCAGCGTTTTACACCTGTTCCTCAATAGGAATCCGCAGGTGAAATCCGCACAAAAAAACACTGGAAATCCGCTGTAAATCCGTAGGTAAAACGCAGTGCCTTTTACCTGCGGATTTTTCAAAAATGGTGCGGAAAAATCTCACACGAATCCGCAAAGTGGGCACATAGCCTTAGGGTTAGGGTTGGAATTAGAGTTAGGGTACCGTCTCACAGTGGCACTTTGGTCGCTACGACGGTACGATCCGTGACGTTCCAGCGATATCCGTACGATATCGCTGTGTCTGACACGCAGCAGCGATCAGGGACCCTACTGAGAATCGTACGTCGTAGCAGATCGTTTGGAACTTTCTTTCGTCGCTGGATCTCCCGCTGTCATCGCTGGATCGTTGTGTGTGACAGCGATCCAGCGATGCGTTCACTTGTAACCAGGGTAAACATCGGGTTACTAAGCGCAGGGCCGCGCTTAGTAACCCGATGTTTACCGTGGTTACCAGCGTAAAAGTAAAAAAAAAAAAAAAACGTACATACTCACATTTCGGTGTTCTTCAGGTCCCTTGCCGTCTGCTTCCCGCTCTGACTGTCTGCCGGCCGGAAAGTGAGAGCACAGCACAGCAGTGACGTCACCGCTGCGCTCTGCTCTCACTGTATGGCGGCACTCAGTCAGAGCGGGAAGCAGACGGCAAGGGACCTGAAGGACACCGAAATGTGAGTATGTACGTTTTTTTTTTTTTACTTTTACGCTGGTAACCACGGTAAACATCGGGTTACTAAGCGCGGCCCTGCGCTTAGTAACCCGATGTTTACCCTGGTTACCTGGGACCTTGGCATCGTTGGTCGCTGGAGAGCGGTCTGTGTGACAGCTCCCCAGCGACCACACAATGACTTTCCAACGATCACGGCCAGGTCGTATCGCTGGTCGTGATCTTTGGTAAATCGTTATGTGAGACGGTACCCTTAGGGTTGGAATTAGGGCTAGGGTTGGAAATAGGGTTAAGATTAGGCTTGTGGTTAGGGTTAAGGATAGGGTTAGGGTTGTGTTGGGGTTACAGTTGTGGGTAGGGTTGGGATTAGGGTTAGGATTAGGGTTGGATTTAGGGTTACGGGTGTGTTGGGGTTAGGGTTGTGGTTAGGGGTGTGTTGGGGTTAGGGTTGTGATTATGGTTATGGCTACAGTTGGGATTAGGGTTAGGGGAGTGTTGGGGTTAGTGTTGAAGTTAGAATTGAGGGGTTTCCACTGTTTAGGCACATCAGGGGTCTCCAAATGCAACATGGCGCCACCATTGATTCCAGCCAATCTTGCGTTCAAAAAGTCAAATGGTGCGCCCTCCCTTCCAAGCCCCGACGTGCGCCCAAACAGTGGTTTACCCCCACATATGGGATACCAGCGTACTCAGGACAAACTGGGCAACAACTATTGGGGTCCAATTTCTCCTGTTACCCTTGCAAAAAAAAAAATTACTTGCTAAAACATAATTTTGAGGAAAGAACAATTATTTTTTATTTTCACGGCTCTACGTTATAAACTTATGTGAAACACTTGGGGGTTGAAAGTGCTCACCACACATCTAGATAAGATGCTTTTGGGGTCTAGTTTCCAAAATGGGGTCACTTGTGGGGTGTTTCTACTGTTTAGGCACATCAGGGGCTCTGCAAATGCAACGTGATGCCCGCAGACCATTCCATCAAAGTCTGCATTTCAAATGTCACTACTTCCCTTCCGATCCCTGACGTGCGCCCAAACAGTGGTTTACCCCCACATATGAGGTATCAGCGTACTCACAATAAACTGGGCAACAAATATTGGGGTCCAATTTCTCCTGTTACCCTTGTGAAAATAAACAATTGCTTGCTAAAACATCTTTTTTGAGGAAAGAAAAATTATTTTTTATTTTCACGGCTCTGCGTTGTAAACTTCTGTGAAGCACTTGGGGGTTGAACGTGCTCACCACACATCTAGATAAGTTCCTTGGGGGGTCTAGTTTCCAAAATGGGGTCACTTGTGGGGGGTTTCTACTGTTTAGGCACATCAGGGGCTCTGCAAACGTAACATGATTCCCGCAGACCATTCCATCAAAGTCTGCATTCCAAATCGTCACTACTTCCCTTCCGAGCCCCGCCATGTGCCCAAACAGTGGTTTACCCCCACATATGGGGTATTAGCGTACTCAGGAGAAACTGGACAACAACTTTTGGGGTCAAATTTTTCCTGTTACCCTTGGGAAAATTAAAAAATTCTTGGCTAAAAAAATATTTTTGAGGAAAGAAAACACATTTTTTATTTTCACGGCTCTGCGTTATAAACTTCTGTGAAGCACTTGGGGGTTCAAAGTGCTCACCACACATCTAGATAAGTTCCCTTGTGGGTCTAGTTTCCAAAGTGGGGTCAATTGTGGGGAGTTCCTACTGTTTAGGCACATCAGGGGCTCTGCAAATGCAACGTGACGCCCGCAGAGCATTCCATTAAAGTCTGCATTTCAAAACGTCACTACTTCCCTTCCGCTCCCCGACGTGTGCCAAAACAGTGGTTTACCCCCACATATGGGGTATCAGCGTACTCAGAAGAAACTGCACAACAACTTTTGGGGTCCAATTTCTCCTGTTACCCTTGGGAAAATAAAAAATTGTGGGTTAAAAAATCATTTTTGAGGAAAGAAAAATATTTTTTTTTTTTCATGGCTCTGCGTTATAAACTTCTGTGAAGCACTTGAGGGTTCAAAGTGCTCACCACACATCTAGATTAGTTCCTTGGGAGGTCTAGTTTCCAAAATGGGGTCACTTGTGCGGGAGCTCCAATGTTTAGGCACACAGGGGCTCTCCAAACGCGACATGGTGTCCGCTAATGATTGAAGCTAATTTTCCATTCAAAAAGCCAAATGGCGTGCCTTCCCTTCCGAGCCCTGCCGTGCGCCCAAACAGTGGTTTACCCCCACATATGGGGTATCATCGTACTCAGGACAAACTGGACAACAACATTTGGGGTCCAATTTCTCCTATTATCCTTGGGAAAATAAAAAACTCCGGGCTAAAAATCATTTTTGAGGAAAGAAAAATATTTTTTTATTTTCATGGCTCTGCGTTATAAACTTCTGTGAAGCACCTGGGGGTTTTAAGTGCTCACTATACATCTAGATTAGTTCCTTGGGGGGGTCTAGTTTCCAAAATGGGGTCACTTGTAGGGGAGCTCCAATGTTTAGGCACACAGGGGCTCTCCGAACGCAACATGGTGTCCACTAACGATTGGAGCTAATTTTCCATTGAAAAAGTCAAATGGCGCACCTTCCCTTCCAAGCCTTGCCGTGCACCCAAACAGTGGTTTACCCCCACATATGAGGTATCGGCGTACTCAGGAGAAATTGCCCAACAAATTTTAGGATCCATTTTATCCTGTTGCCCATGTGAAAATGAAAAAATTGAGGCTAAAAAAAATTTTGTGTGAAAAAAAAGTACTTTTTCATTTTTACGGATTAATTTGTGAAGCACCTGGGGGTTTAAAGTGCTCACTATGCATCTAGATAAGTTCCTTGGGGGGTCTAGTTTCCAAAATGGGGTCACTTGTGGGGGAGCTCCAATGTTTAGGCACACAGGGGCTCTCCAAACCTGACATGGTGTCCGCTAACGATGGAGATATTTTTTCATTCAAAAAGTCAAATGGCGCTCCTTCCCTTCCGAGCCTTACCATGTGCCCAAACAGTAGTTTACCCCCACATATGAGGTATTGGCGTACTCAGGAGAAATTGCCCAACAAATTTTAGGATCCATTTTATTCTGTTGCCCATGTGAAAATGAAAAAATTGAGGCTAAAAGAAAATTTGTGTGAAAAAAAAGTACTTTTTCATTTTTACGGATTAATTTGTGAAGCACCTGGGGGTTTAAAGTGCTCACTATGCTTCTAGATACGTTCCTTGGGGGGTCTAGTTTCCAAAATGGGGTCACTTGTGGGGGAGCTCCAATGTTTAGGCACACGGGGGCTCTCCAAACACGACATGGTGTACGCTAAAGATTGGAGCCAATTTTTAATTCAAAAAGTCAAATGGCGCTCCTTCCCTTCCGAGCCCTGCCGTGCGCCCAAACAGTGGTTTACCCCCACATATGAGGCATCAGCGTACTCAGGACAAATTGGACAACAACATCCGTGGTCCAGTTTCTCCTTTTACCCTTGGGAAAATAAAAAAATTTTTGCGAAAAGATCATTTTTGTGACTAAAAAGTTAAATGTTAATTTTTCCCCTATTTGTTGCTTCTGCTGCTGTGAAACACCTGAAGGGTTAATAAACTTCTTGAATGTGGTTTTGAGCACCTTGAGGGGTGCAGTTTTTAGAATGGTGTCACTTTTGGGTATTTTCAGCCATATAGAACCCTCAAACTGACTTCAAATGTGAGGTGGTCCCTAAAAAAAATGGTTTTGTAAATTTTGTTGTAAAAATGAGAAATCACTAGTCAAATTTTAACCCTTATAACTTCCTAGCAAAAAAAAAATTTATTTCCAAAATTGTGCTGATGTAAAGTAGACATGTGGGAAATGTTATTTATTAACTATTTTGTGTCACATAACTCTCTGGTTTAACAGAATAAAAATTCAAAATGTGAAAATTGCAAAATTTTCAAAATTTTCGCCAAATTTCCGTTTTTTTCACAAATAAACTCAGAAATTATCGACCTAAATTTACCACTAACATGAAGCCCAATATGTCACGAAAAAACAATCTCAGAACCGCAAGGATCCGTTGAAGCGTTCCTGAGTCATTACCTCATAAAGGGACACTGGTCAGAATTGCAAAAAATGGCAAGGTCATTAAGGCCAAAATAGGCTGGGTCATGAAGGGGGTTAAGCTTTCATCGCCACAGCTGAATGATTTACAGCTACTAGACAGCTTGATTACATGTACATGTGAGGATACCCTAGCAACCAGGCAACCCTCACATGTACTCAGCCTGAGTAGTAGCTGTAAATCATTCAGCTGAGGCAATGAAAACTTAATCTCCAAACGCTAACAAATACACGGAGATCACCCGAGCATGCTCGGGAAAACCAGAGCAACGAGTACACTCGCTCATCACTAATCCTTACCTATGAAAGAGCTACGTAATACAGAGGTTGGCACCCTAAAGACCTGTGCATTAGTGCCCCAATCAATGGCGGCTGTCCCTACAAGTTACTTTCCCTAATTGACACATACATTAAAGAAATGAAAAAAAAAGATAGTTGCTCATTGAACCCCTTGGGATTCATGGTCTGTAAATTAAAAATTAATTTTGTCTCCCTCTGTAATATTAATCTATCCAAATTGCCTCCTCTAGGAGGTGGGTTGATTTTCTCAATCCCCATAAACTTCATAACACCTATGTCACCTTGATGTACGAGGTTATGTGGGTCGCCACAGGGGTATCCCTTTTGTTGAGTTGTCTCTTAAATGTTCTCCCACCCTTTCCGTAGTTCCCTCCTGTTCTTTCCTACATATTCCAACCAACATTCACATGTGGCCTTGTACACTACTCCTTTTGTTCGGCAATGAAGCAACTGACAGATAGGGTACAGTATATGTTTCCTGATACATTGCTTTTACATTCTTTACCCTGGGAGATATCTCTACAAGTCTTGCATGCGCTATATCTGTAACACCCCTTTGTCTGGGATTCCAACCAGGATGGTTTCGTATTGGATGCAAAATGGCTGTGGACCAATCTGTCTCTTAAAAATCAACCTCTTCTGTATGTGATTGAAGAGGTAACTGGGACAGATTAATTTTACAAAGGGAGACAAAATGTATTTTTAATTTTCAGACCATTAATCCCAAAGAGCTCAATGAGCAACTATACTTTTCTTCATTTCTTTAATGTAGGTGTCAACTAGAGAAAGTAACTCTTGCAGACAGTGGGGGCGCCAGTGCGCAGGTCTTTAGGGTGTGAACCTCCATGTTAGGTAGCTCTTTAATAGTTTAGGACATCAGAGACTTACAGACCCCTTCCTTTCTTGAATACTCGCTCCTTTCCCCCACAATCCGTTGTATTTACTTCCTAGGAATTTTTTCTAAATTTCTAAATGTGTACCTCTCGTCAGTATCATTAGACAGCTGGGCACTTTTTTTGGCCCATTAACATTCTGGCATTCTTTCACTACCATCTCTATCTGTCAGAGATACATCATATGTGTGATTGAGGTTTTGGATATATATGCCTGACACAGTGGTCCGGTACTTGGTCCTTAGGGTTATTTATGGGATGGAAAAGAGTCCTGCTAAAATGTCTATAACATGGGTAGTGTCATGAATGAGTGACTAATAATGATGACACTTTTACCCTCGCTCTGTCTTTGGGAAACCGTCTAATACCGCTCGTTTTTGACATTGAGCATGTGTTACCATATTGTCATGTTCCTCCTTTTTTTCCTATTGTGGTTCTTGCTGTTAGAGTAGGACTGGCAAGCGTGAGGACCTGTGACGTGGGTTGCCAGCTTACGTATTGTGGCTAGTGATGAGCGAGTACTCGTTGCTCGGGTTTTCCCGAGCACGCTTGGGTGACCTCCGAGTATTTGTTAGTGTTCGGAGATTAACTTTTCATTGCCGCAGTTGAATGATTTCCAGCTATTAGCCTGGCTGAGTACATGTGGGGGTTGCCTGGCTGCTAGGGAATCCACACATGTAATCAAGATGGCTAATAGCATTAAATCATTCAACTGCCGCTATGAAAACTTAGTCTCCGAACACTAACAAATACTCGGAGATCACACGAGCGTGTTCGGGAAAACCCGAGCAACGAGTACACTCGCTCATCACTAGCCACAATACATAAGCTGGCAACCCACGTCACGGGTAATTGTGGCCATAATATTAACTAATACTTTACATATTTTGATATGTTCTTGTGCACTTTTTTATTTTTACCTTTTGAGGTGCATTTGGGCCTTGATGGCTTTGTAAGTTGTGGCCTCTGTTCACACGGGACGCATTACAGTTAGCACTGGGCAGCCCGCCACAGGGCGTTACTAATAGGCTATGATCCAGATGCTTTGCATTCTTTGTGTGAACACTGCTGCAGATTATTTTTTTGCACTGGTGTGCCAAGCGGCCAATCCCTGATTTTAGGCTGGCTGTCTCATTTGGTATTACCGCACCTGTGCAGTTGCCATCTTTACTTGGGCCTGCTGCACCATGATAGTGCATTTGATTTTAGGCCTGGACAGGTAAGAACCTTTGCCTGTTTTTTCTGTGGTGTTTTCTCTAGAATAGTGGAGTTTTTTTCCTCCTTTTTTTACCTCCTGTTGTGGTTCATAATGTCATTTGTAGCGCTCCCTGCCAGACGTGACGCATGCAGTTCCACCGGGACTTCCTGCAATCAACCAGCCAGAAGTGATGCGTATGTGATTACTATGCCATCCAAGGATCGGAAGTGGATTTCACATGGTCTATTTAACAGGGCACAATTGCTTAAATAGTAGTACAGAAAAATACATTCAGCTGCAGCTCATATTGGGCAAAGGCCGTATGCCGTACGGACGTATGTCGTTCTACTTTATTACTCCCCTGATGAATCATACCTGAGTAAACGTGTCGGGGAATCCATAGTGGGATTCATAGATCGTGACAGCTAACAGGCCTAATATATCTGAAGATACAGCCTGCTAAAAGCTCTGAGATTGTTCCCTTTCTTTTTTAAGGTTAATGCCATGCTGCAGCTCCGCAGGTAAGTGCAGACTCCACTAGATGGCAGCAGAATGGAGAGAGGGCTGAAATCCTGCTCAGAGGAGACCAGCAGAACTGCAGCAAGGCTACCACCAGGTGGCAGCAGAATGGTCAGACAAGCCGGGTAGATACCAGAGAGTAGCGTAGTACAAAGGGAAAATCCAAACACAGAGTCAAAGAAGCGCCAGAAGGTCAATACTGCTCCATAGCAGAAGTATCAGAAGGGACAGACAGCAGCAGGTCAGAGCCAAAGCAGAGTTGAGTACCAGGGAATCCAAACACACAGGGACATACAGAGTCAGGGGCGGGAAGAGAGGTATGAAAAGACATGACCAAAGTCAGCTAAACGCAGCAGGATAAATCAGGGTTTCACCAGAGCCAGAGGAATTAGGGAGTATGCTGCTTTGGTCAGCCAGGTATTGCTTGCCCATCTTTATAACTTTTCCTTTCTTGTAAAAAATACCCGGTCATCAGGCCATGGGCGCTTGGCTGGTGTCATTAAATTGGCCCACACCTTTGACAGTCTACCCCTGCATCTGCTGTTTGTCTCCCTGACCTCTCTTCCTTGGTTGGGTAAGGAATCTTGCCCCCTGCCACTAGCATTGTCTTAATTTTTTGAACATATTTTCCACAATGGCCTTCTGCTATTGCACCATTTTAGATGACCTCTACACTTCAGGAAGGAGAAGTGCAAAGTTCTCCTTGCAGCATGGGTCTAGCAGGATAAACAACCAATACTCTTTTTTTGCTAAGATGAATGTAACGTGAGGGTAATGGGAAAGGTAGCAGTACATAAATTCAGCCATATGTGCCAAGGTCCCTACAGCCAAGACATCACTGTCTCCACCATGATGATGACTCTACATCTCCTCCCTCTCTTCCTCCTCATTCCCATCCTCAGCCCATTCACATAGGAGAGATGGGAGTAAGATTTTGTGGCTACTAGCCTCTGTTGAGCCAGTCACCAGCTCTTGTCCCTCCTCTTCCTCCTCCTTAGCATTTACTTCCTCATTGTTCCCAAATCCACACTGAGCAGATGACATGAGGCTGGGCTGACTACAATCTCTCTGTTATGTCTTCCTCCATCCCCACCTGGCCCGCATGCAAAGCTTCATGTTTCATTTTGAGTAGCAACTGTTCAAGTAAGGACAGCAGCGGGATAGTTGGGTGTCATCACTGCTCACCATCTTTGTGGAGTCCTCAAAGTCTTGGAGAACCAAACAAATGTCAGACATCCATGCCCACTCTTCAGTTGCTATGTGCGGAGGCTGACCAGAATACCGACGGGCGTGTTGGAGCTGGTACTCAACTACTGGCCTTTTCTGCTCACAAAGCCTTGTCAGCATGTGCAGTGTGAAGATCCAGTGTATCTGTGTATGCTTTCAGAAACCACTGAACTACCAAGCTGAACTCATGTGCCAAGCATGGTACATGTGTAAGCTTGCCAAGCTTCACAGTCGCCTTCAGGTTATGCCTATCATCACACACGACCTTGCCTGGTTGGAGTTTCAGCTGCAAAATCCACAGATCTGTCTGTTCTGTAATTCCTTTAAGTAACTCTGCTGCGGTGTGCGGTTTGTCTCCAAGGCAAATTAGCTTTAGTAGAGCCTGTTGCCGCATTGCTAAAGCAGTGCTGCATTGCTCTGAGATACATCAAAGATGGAGGATGAGGAGGAGTAGAATGGGGTGAGGGAACTGCTGTAGGAAGTGGAGGAAACCCTAATAGGAGTAGGTCAATCAATACTCGGCATCGGGAGCACATGTGCCGTGCCAGGGTATGACTCGACCCCAACCTCCACAATGTTCACCCAGTAAGCCAACAGGGAGATGGAGTGTCCCTGGCCAAAAGCGCTTGTCCACTTGAGTATGCCAAAAAGGATGAAAAAGTGGCTGGGGTCTGAGTACTGAGGGACGGCTGCCACCATGAGTTGGATCTGATTCTCTGTGTCTACCAGCCTAAATGGCAACATTTCCAGGTCAAGCAGCCTGGAAATGTGCAAGTTTAGCATTTGGATCTGTGGATGGGTGGCTGGGAACTTTCTTTCTCATTCCAAGGCCAGGGATATGGACAATTGAATGCTGGGCTGGGACAAGGATTTGGAAGTGCCTTATGATGGTAATTCAGAATGTGCAGGGAAGGAGGCATCTGCACCAGTGTTTTGGACAGGGGATTGGGAAGCACCTAGCACAGGGGAAGAGGCAGTGATGTCACCCAATGGCACGAATCGTGGACCTAGGCATTCGGCTCATGGAGTCAGGTGCTTAATTGATATGTGCCTGATCATAATTGTGTTGGATAGATTCTTATTGGTCAGGCCTCAGCTGATCTTTGCATGGCATAGGTTGCAAATGGCCATTTTGTTTGTTTCGGAACTATGTTTAAAAAAATCCCAGACTGGCAAGCACCAAACTCTTTGATGCAGAAATTCAGCACTGTCGGTGCTCTGTGGACAGTCACCCCACTGCCTCTTCCCATCTGTTTTGGTGCTGCTGATCTCTCCTCCTGAGTACTACTGACCTCGCTCAGCATGCCAGCTTCCCAGGCTGGGTATGTGACTTCATCATCCATCACCTCGTCATCCACCAATGCATCCTCCTGACTTCATGACTTAACAACAAGACTTAGTGATGACTGTGTCTCATCATCATCTTCCTTCTTATCCCACATTTGATTTTCCCCATCGTCACGTTCTTGTGGCCATGGCTGCTCTAAAGTTTGTGCAACAATAGACAGCATATCTTCATGTTCCTTTTGGAGCATGCAGGTTGAGAAGCCACAGTCAAGAAATTATGTTGTAAAGAGCGCCTCAGATTATCCTAGTTTGGGATCACTATTCTCCTGGAACTCAACATGGTGGCTGGAAAGAGGATTTTAGGTTGGTGAGACTGGACTATGTGGAAGGCTCCCTGGTGCTGCCAAGTCTGCTGGAAGCATTATCTGCTATCCAACCTACCCAGTGTTTGCACTGCTCTGGCTTCAGAAGTGGTGTACCATGCCTCCCTGCAAAGTGGGACTGGAACTTATGTGTCATGGATGTGTATGTTTCTTGTGCTCCAGCAACAGGCGTAGTCATACTTGCCCCTTGTCCTCGACAAATATGTGTGCACCATCATCAGCACTTCCACTTCCTCGTCCCTTAATACACGCAGAGGTGGTGAGGACGTGGTGCAGAAGTGGAGTTTTTCCAATAGCGGGTGGTGGGATTGTGGAAGGTTGGAAGGGGTGGGAGTGGCGCCGGGGTGGAAGGACAGCTGTGGTGGAGCCTGGTTGTAGTCTCAAGGGGGCCAGAAAATGTTGCCAGTATGGGGCCCTTAATTTCCTGGTGGCAGCCCTGTCATTAGCATATGTGTTTACAACCCATGTCACTATGCCTTTGAGTCTGAAAACTGGCAATAAAAGTAGTATACAATGTGCTCTCTGAAAATAATTGCTACATACTCCTTTGCACCTGCCAGCAGCAGCATTTGTGTGCTGAATTGAATCTGAGGGTAAAGTCTTATTTTAATTATAATTATATAAACACAGATATTGTGTATGAAAAATGTCATATTTACAGCAATCTCCTGTCACCTTCATTTACAAATTAGTTTTCCATTACAGTGGCTTTTTGTAATTCAGCTAGAATTATGTTTAAATGGACATACATTTAGCATCTGGTCTTCTTTCTATGTTGAGATGCACATTTGAAATATTTGCATTCACTCTCCTTAGATGATAGGAATTACACTTTGGATGTGTTTAGACGTGTGGGTTGCCTAGCTTGTAATTAAGAACACCTGTGTAAGAAACACTTCTATTTGACTTCATACTGTTTAGAGAGCCTACAATGCCCTAAGCAGTAAAGGTACCTTCACACGAAACGACATCGCTAGCGATCCGTGAGGTTGCAGCGTCCTGGCTAGCGATATCGTTTAGTTTGACACGCAGCAGCGATCAGGATCCTGCTGTGATGTCGCTGGTCGCTGAATAAAGTCCAGAACTTTATTTGGTCATCCGATCGCTGTGTATCGTTGTGTTTGAAAGCAAAAGCAACGATACCAGCGATGTTTTACACTGGTAACCAGGGTAAACATCGGGTTACCAAGCGCAGGGCCGCGCTTAGTAACCCGATGTTTACCCTGGTTACCAGCTTAAAAGTAAAAAAAACAAACAGTACATGCTCACCTGCGCGTCCCCCAGCGTCTGCTTCCTGACACTTACTGAGCGCCGGCCCTAAAGTGAAAGTGAAAGCACAGCGGTGACGTCACCGCTGTGCTGTTAGGGCCGGCGCTCAGTCAGTACAGGAAGCGGACGCCGGGGGACGCGCAGATGAGCATGTACTGTTTGTTTTTTTTACTTTTACGCTGGTAACCAGGGTAAACATCGGGTTACTAAGCGCGGGCCTGCGCTTAGCAACCCGATGTTTACCCTGGTTACCCGGGGACCTCGGCATCGTTGGTCGCTGGAGAGCGGTCTGTGTGACAGCTCTCCAGCGATCAAACAGCGACGCTGCAGCGATCGGCATCGTTGTCGCTATCGCTGCAGCGTCGCTTCGTGTGAAGGTACCTTAACATGGAGGACGGTGAAAGCAGAAAACGGTTGAAGAGTAAAAAGATCCTCCCCAGACAAAGTAATAATCAACATTATTTAGCTATACTACATATACATCATAAAAACACGGTAACAAAGGAGATGAAAACACATACTATACAGAAGATGACAAAATCACTGTGCAAGAAAGTAAGTCATATTGACAGGTTTAAGGTGCATAAAAATGCAAAATTATTTATTAGGAATCATGTTAAAGTTCTGTATGGTTCCAGCTACTGAACTGTAGTATCATACATTGTAATATGTATTCCCATATATGCGCATTAGTATTGTAGACAAAATACTGGGCAACGTTGGAAACTAACCCAATCATTCACTACAGATGAGGAATCAGATGTTTAAAGGTAGGCCTGTGTCCCAATTGCAGTTGTAATGTGAGAAAATCGTGCCTCAATACCCGGCACTGCTGACGGCACTCGGGACCAGAGTGTGCGGCTGCATGTATTTCTATGCAGCTGAACGCTCCGGTCCGAACCGCCGGCTGCATTGCCAGGTGTTGAGGCGATAGACTCGAGTGAGTTTCTTGCATTGCAGTTGCAAGTGGGACACCGGCCGTAGAGCTAGAGTGACATTTACTCTGAGTCATCTGTCTGCAGACAAGTTTAGGGAGAAGTAGGCATTAAGTTACATAGACAGACCATACAGAACAAGATTCAAACATTAGTTGCTGATAAAAATATTTCCCCACAGTCAAGACTTGCAGCAGTGGAAAAGAGCCGAAATGCGTGTCAAGGCTGCAATTCCTGGCTGTGGGTAAACATTTTTATCAGCATCTCATGTTTGAATTTTGTTCCGTATGGTCTGTCTAAGTAACTTAATGCCTACTTCTCCCTAAATCTGTATACAGACAGTTGACTCAGATTAAATGCCACTACCGCTCTACCTTTAAACATCTGAATCCTCTGATCTGCAGTACATGATTGGGTAAGTTTCCAGCATTGCCCAGCATTCTCTACACCCTATGTACCTTGGTGCGGTGGCAAGTGGGGTAATATTTGTGAGTTTGATGTCAGCTGGGCAGAGCACCAGATTTGGTACATTTAAAAGATGCGCCTTTTCTGGGGCAGCGGCAGGCTGCTCTTTTTAAGCTGGGAGGCCAATATCTATGGAACTATACCAATATGAGAATACCAGCCCTCAGCTCTCTGCTTTAGCTTAGCTGGGTTGTCAAAAATGAAACCCCATGCTGTTTTTTTAAATTATTTATTTAAATGATTTTTTTTAAACTAGCATGGGACACCTCTGTTCTTGATATCTAGCCATGATAAAGCTCACACCAGAGGGTTGAAGTCTGCAGCTATCGGTTTTGCCTGCCCTAGTTGTCAAAAATGGAAGAGATCCCATGCAAATTTTTTTAACTTGTTTATTTAAGCCACTGCACCAGGACAAGTGGGAAGAGTCTGGCAAAGTGCGAGTAGTGATGCGTCTAATAGATGTGCCTTTTCTGGGGTGGCTGTGGGATGCTATTTTTAGGCTTGGTATGGCCAATGTCCAGCCCAGCAGCTGTTGGTTTTGCCTGCACTGGCTATCAAAAATAGAAGAGACCCCATGTTATTTATTTTAAAAATGTATTTTTTGCACAGGCTAATGAATACTTTCATCAGCCTCGCCTGCTTTTGCTGTGATCAGTGACAGCAGGCATACTCTGAGGAGAGAAGTACATCAGTCAATGCCTGTGACATGCGGTAACCTTTTTACTGCTGGTCATAGTTGCTGGCTCACACCATGTCATCAGTATGAAAGCATAGGAACCACAGCTCTCTAACTGTCTGTAACTATCTTTCCGCCAATCAGAGCCCATGTTTGCCCGTTGTCATGCAGATTACAGCTTGGCAAACAACAGGTTTTTGGGTCCACCATTCATCTGAATGGGGTCTGGGTTCTGGTTTGGGTACCTGAACTAAACTTTTTTTAAATGTTTGGCAGAACCAGCTGGACCCGAACATCCACGGATTCGCTCATCCATACTCCTAATTCTTTAACAGCAGTCTTTTCATGGCACTGAGGATTAAGTAACTATCACTTCCAGATTAGTGGAAATGCAATGCGTGACAGCTGTATATTATAGCTCATATCCTGTAGTATCCGCCATGATCGGTTTGAGCACCAGTTGTGGCCAATTGACCACCATGAAATGGCCTCAGGGTGTGATGCAGAGGTGTCAAACTGCATTCCACGAGGGCCGCCAACAGGTCATGTTTTCAGGATTTCCTTAGCATTCCACAAGGTGCTGGAATCATTCTGTGCAGGTGATTAAATTATCACCTGTGCAATACAAGGAAATCCTGAAAACATGACCTGTTGGCGGCCCTCGAGGAATGCAGTTTGACACCTCTGGTGTGATGGCCTGTTAGATTCTGTCATTAATAGGATCTAAAAGTTTTTTTCAGTATAAAACTGATAGGTTTTATTTTCTACAAGTATTGTATAAGATCAGCGATTCATATAAAAAATGCACAGTGGAACAAAATAAAAATGTAAAAAAGTTCAACAAAATTTGTAAAAATGCGAAAAAAAAATATAGGTCAGAAAAAAGCGCGAATATATCATTAAACCTGTCTGGCCAGCAAAAATGTGGCTTTTATATAAAAAGAAAAAAAAATATGCACATAATTTGTATTGCTGCATCTGGAAGAATCTAAAATAAAAAATAAATAAGAAAAGTAAATTAAAAAAAACACAAAATTGCATGTTTTTCATCATACTGATGCAAAAAATTGAGTAAAAGAAGATAAAAAACATTTTATGTAAAAAATATATATATATTATCACAGAAAATATCAACTCAAGCCACAAAAATACATGGCAGAAAAATTAAAAAATTACGGCTTTCAGATTATGGTGATGCAAAAACAAATTATTTTTTGTAAAATATTGTTTTTTAAGGACACGTTCAGACGCTCAGTATTTAGTCAGCATTTTACATCAGTATTTATAAGCCAAAATCAGGACTGGAACAATCAGAAGGAAAGTGTAATAGAAAGACGTCAGCAATTCCATATTTTTCACCCACTCCTGGTTTTGGCTTACAAATACTGATGCAAAATATTGAACATGTGAATATGGCCTAAGGGTTTATTCCTACATGCGATGAAATCGGACGACTGCAATCAGATGAAAAATCAGATTGCATTTGGACCAATGTTATTCTAACATTGTGTGTTCATCTGTATTTTTTTTCCAGCTCGGATTGGATCACGATTAGAGATGAGTAGTGTTGAGCATTCCGATACTGCAAATATCGGGTATCGGCAGATATTCGCGGTATCGGATTTCCGATACTGAGTTCCGATGCTTTTAGTATATTGAATACCAGAATCAGAAGTTCCCTTCCCATAATGCAATGACCCCGTTTGATTTGATTCAGCCAATGAGGAATCCTAAGAAGTGAGGGCACATCCTGTTATGCATGTTAGGCATGTAAGTAATGCAATGGCTGTGATTGGCTGCTGAAATGATGTCATGATGCACTATAAATGCCGCCGCCGCCATTTTGGGTTCACTCTGCTGTGAATTCAGTTAGGGACAGGACGCTGCTGTTCTGACTGAGGGCCAGTTTGAGATAGCGATTTGCTATATTGTGCTTAACCCAGGCTACTTTAGCAACTGCTGTGTGAGAAGCTTTTTTTTGCCTTGCAGCGCTGTTCACAGCTGTCTGCAAGGTGTCTGTGTGTGAGTGCAGCTCATGCTGTAGTCTGTTCTGCAGCCACAGCCAGTTGTAGTCTGCTCAGCGTGCGTCACTGCCTCATACTGTTCAATTGTCCTTTTTTGCATTAGTGCAGCTGCACATTTTTCCTGATTTCTCCTATTAGTGTGTTTCCATCCGTAACCAGCTAGATTGCGTGCACACAATATATACAGTTGTGGCCAAAATTATTGACACCCCTGCAATTCAGTCAGATAATACTCAGTTTCTTCCTGAAAATGATTGCAAACACAAATTTTTGGGTATTATTATCTTCATTTAATTTGTCTTAAATGAAAAAACACAAAAGAGAATGAAGCAAAAAGCAAAACATTGATCATTTCACACAAAACTCCATAAATGGGCCAGACAAAAGTATCGGCACCCTCAGCCTAATACTTGGTTGCACAACCTTTTGCCAAAATAACTGCGACCAACCGCTTCCGGTAACCATCAATGAGTTTCTTACAATGCTCTGCTGGAATTTTAGACCATTCTTCTTGGCAAACTGCTCCAGGTCCCTGATATTTGAAGGGTGCCTTCTCCAAACTGCCATTTTTAGATCTCTCCACAGGTGTTCTATGGGATTCAGGTCTGGACTCATTGCTGGCCACCTTAGAAGTCTCCAGTGCTTTCTCTCAAACCATTTTCTAGTGCTTTTTGAAGTGTGTTTTGGGTCATTGTCCTGCTGGAAGACCCATGACCTCTGAGGGAGACCCATCTTTCTCACACTGGGCCCTACATTATGCTGCAAAATTTGTTGGTAGTCTTCAGACTTCATAAAGCCATGCACACGGTCAAGCAGTCCAGTGCCAGAGGCAGCAAAGCAACCCCAAAACATCAGGGAACCTCTGCCATGTTTGACTGTAGGGACCGTGTTCTTTTCTTTGAATGCCTCTTTTTTTCTCATGTAAACTCTATGTTGATGCCTTTGCCCAAAAAGCTCTACTTTTATCTCATCTGACCAGAGAACATTCTTCCAAAACATTTTAGGCTTTTTCAGGTAAGTTTTGGCAAACTCCAGCCTGGCTTTTTTATGTCTCGGGGTAAGAAGTGGGGTCTTCCTGGGTCTCCTACCATACAGTCCCTTTTCATTCAGATGCCGACGGATAGTATGGGTTGACACTGTTGTAGAGGCAAAGCGATCTCTGTGTTAGGAATGTAAAAAACACAGTTGGTACCACTGACAATTAATCCTTATAAAGCATAAAGTGGGTATAATAAAACGTAACTTTTAATAGTTCAAAGAAACATAAAAAAATAAAAAAATAGTCACCCAAGTGAAAACACAAATAAAGGTAACGTCTCAGCCATATAACAAATGGTAACAGAGACCAGCAACCTTATATAGGATAAAAGATTCCGATTACGTCACTGTTTACGGAATCAAAAAAACTATGGTGTAATATTTATATAAACGCTGTAAACAGAGAACACGAGTAAAGCAGCGTCAGTTTATGTACACACATAGCCGCATATAAGAACAATTAGTTGGCTACCTTCAACCATAGCAATAAATGTAAGGCTGTTCATAATAGAAAAGGGTAAAAAAGTGGAACAATCTCACCAATTTCGTGGGCAACAGAGCACCGGATATTTCCTGGTCATGCGATAGTCCGGAAGAAGGAAGGGATGACAGTCCCTATGTCAATCCCTATAGGGCTACCGTTAGGCTATCCCCAAAACTCCTGCCCTTACAAGGGCAGTCCACAGCTACCCCTGCATACACATGCCCTGCACTCTCCCTATAATGTCGTCCCGACGCGTTTCCTCCAAGCTATTTCATCAGGGGACTTTGCTTGTGTTTAGGAGAAAGGTGCTAAAGTGCTAAGTGCTAGGTAAAGAAGGGACACAGAGTCCTGCCACCCTCTATGCTGTCCTGCAGAGAGTGGTGGAGGCATGGGGCTGGTGTTAAATAGGATGCGGGGTGTGAGAAAACACACCCGCATCTCATTAATGATTGGAGATCACATGACCTATGTGGTAACAAACACGACACCGCGCTCTGTATAATATAAACAAAGAGAAGGCATAATCCTGTAAATGTATTAAAATGAGACAACAGGATAAAACTCACGTGTCAGTATGTTGAACGCCGAGAGCTATGCGGCGAAGGCACTTCCGGACATGCGCACTCAAACCGGAAGGCACCGCTGCCTAGCGACTAGACATGAGGCTGTAAGCCAGGGATACGTCATTAAATCGCAGATCGGTGCCAACGGTGAGAGCGGTTAGCGTCAGAGAAAGACAGCGGAGACTATCCCACACAAAAAAAGGGAGAAGGATATAGAGTAGTCTACTCGCATGTCAATAAGACGCAAACCGGAAGTAAGCGTATCTAGGATACCTAGACGCTAAATAGAAGAGCAAACAAACCGGAAGTCACCGCTAGCCAGCAACATAATACAAAATGTTAATACTTGACCCAAACTATGTGGAACACAGGGTGACCACATCAATTAATAAGTACCAACAACAGCAGCACTTATATCTAGAGTAGCGTAAGTGAGCGTCTAAACGCTAATAGAAAAAAATATATAGACCGCAGAAACAACTACCACTCTAAATAGATCGGTCATGTGAAAACAAACGTTTGCTAAACTCGCATATGTTATATGCTTATTGTAAATGCGAATCCCATAATAAATGGGTGACAGGAATAATAAGAAGGGATTTAGGCATGTATAATAACTGTGTATTAACAAAGGACGGCTAGATATAAGGAGGTAAAGGGGAGTTAATCAAATGAAGCAACTGTAATTAATTTGGTCATTAAGTCCATGTGGACTCACGGTGTTTAAATAAAAGGTCCACTTGGCCTCCCGCTGGAGAAGCAATTGATCCCAATTGCACCCCCGTATGGGTTTTGTCACTTTCTCAATGGCCATAAATTTAAGGTGTTTAGGTTGGCCATTATGTATATTGTCAACATGCCCAGAAATAGGGGTATCCCTGCTATGTTCAACATCACCGTGTTCTCCGACCCTACGTTTAAATTCACGTATAGTTTTTCCGATGTATTCAATGCCACAGGAACATGATGCTTTATAAATGACTCCCCTGGTACTACAATTCATAAATTGCTTGATGTTATAATTCTTTCCTGTAACATTACTCACAAAGCTACTGCCTGTCTCGATGTACTGACATGCCGTGCAATGTCCACATTTATAGCAACCAGTTATGTTACTCTTAAGCCACGTTTCCCTGACAGGGCTAGTGAAGTGGCTATGTACCAGTCTGTCATTGAGTGAGTGAGCCTTTCTGTAAGTGATTGCAGGGATATCACCAAGGTAGTCCGAAACGTCTGAATCCATCTGCAAGACTGGCCAGTGTTTCTCAATAATCCGCCTTACAGAGGTGGCACCATTATCGAAGGTGGTTATGAAACGAACCACATCATTATCCTGTGTCTTGGTGGAGGGGTTCAGCAAAGTTGTTCTATCCCTACTTTTACGTCATTAAATCGCAGATCGGTGCCAACGGTGAGAGCGGTTAGCGTCAGAGAAAGACAGCGGAGACTATCCCACACAAAAAAAAGGAGAAGGAAATAGAGTAGTCTACTCGCATGTCAATAAGACGCAAACCGGAAGTAAGCGTATCTAGGATACCTAGACGCTAAATAGAAGAGCAAACAAACCGGAAGTCACCGCTAGCCAGCAACATAATACAAAATGTTAATACTTGACCCAAACTATGTGGAACACAGGGTGACCACATCAATTAATAATAAGTACCAACAACAGCAGCGCTTATATCTAGAGTAACGTAAGTGAGCGTCTAAACGCTAATAGAAAAAAATATATAGACCGCAGAAACAACTACCACTCTAAATAGATTGGTCATGTGAAAACAAACGTTTGCTAAACTCGCATATGTTATATGCTTATTGTAAATGCGAATCCCATAATAAATGGGTGACAAGAATAATAAGAAGGGACACTGTTGTACCCTCGGACTGCAGGGCAGCTTGAACTTGTTTGGATGTTAGTCGAGGTTCTTTATCCAACATCCACACAATCTTGCGTTGAAATCTCTTGTCAATTTTTTATTTTCCATCCACATCTAGGGAGGTTAGCCACAGTGCCATGGGCTTTAAACTTCTTGATGATACTGCGCACGGTAGACACAGGAGCATTCAGGTCTTTGGAGATGGACTTGTAGCCTTGAGATTGCTCATGCTTCCTCACAATTTGGTTTCTCAACTCCTCAGACAGTCCTTTGGTCTTCTTCCTTTTCGACATGCTCAATGTGGTACACACAAGGACACAGGACAGAGGTTGAGTCAACTTTAATCCATGTCAACTGGCTGCAAGTGTGAATTAGTTATTGCCAACACCAGTTATGTGCCACAGGTAAGTTACAGGTGCTGTTAATTAAACAAATTAGAGAAGCATTACATGATTTTTCGAACAGTGCCAATACTTTTGTTCACCCCCTTTTTTATGTTTGGTGTGGAATTATATCCAATTTGGCTTTAGGATAATTCTTTTTGTGTTTTGCCATTTAAGACAAATTAAATGAAGATAATAATACCAGAGAATTTGGGTTTGCAATCATTTTCAAGAAGAAACTGAGTATTATCTGACAGAATTGCAGGGGTGTCAATACTTTTGGCCACAACTGTAGGAGTAGATAGAGGAGCTTTTCTGCAGCCTTGCAGCGCTGTTCACGGCTGTATGCAAGGTGTCTGTGTGTGAGTGCAGCTCATGCTGTAGTCTGCTCTGCAGCCACATCTGGTTGTAGTCTGCTCAGAATGCGTCACTGCCTCATACTGTTCAATTGTCCTTTTTTGCATTAGTGCAGCTGCACATTTTTCCTGATTTCTCCTATTAGTGTGTTTCCATCCGTATCCAGCTAGATTGCATGCACACAATATATAGGAGTAGATAGGGGAGCCTTTCTGCAGCCTTGTGCCCTGCAGCCCCAGCCAGATTAGTATTAGCGTATTTTTTGGAGCCTCATCTATTGCATTGTAGGTTACCTTCCTGCATTGTAATAGCTACAAAAAGTTTGTGATACTATCGGTTTTACATCTTTGGGCACATCCAGTGTCTTTTTGTGAAAAAAACAAAAAGTTAATAAAGTTCACCAAACACTCCACTTTACAGTTGTGTAGGCCACATTAGCTCATATTAAAGTCTAGTCCACGCTTTCTAAAATTAGTGTTTCTTATACCTGTTAGCAGCTGTTCAGGAATAAGCACACTAAGCCCTTAGTACTTTTCTGCCTATCTTTATCAGTCTACCAAGATGAAGAAAGCAGGGAGTAAGGAAAGTGGTTGTGGGCGTGGAGTTCTGCAGGGAGAGGACGTGGAGATTCTGTGCCTGCTGCGGGCACCATTGACTCAGCATCCCCCAGTTTTACCAGGGAACAGTCCTTTATGCGCAGCTTTGTAGGAGCTCGCCGTACCCCACTGCTGCAGGAGGAGCAAATTGAAGCTGCTGTCGGATGGATGGCAGCTAATGCATCGACTTCAATTAGTGCCACATCCTCTCAGGTCCAGAGCACTGTCTCTTCACCACCTGTCATATTGCCCAGGCAGTCAGAGAGCCCTGGACAGGAGCCATCTCTACTTCTGTTCTCTGAATCTCTTGGCTTGGAAAGAGGGGGCCAGCCAAGCAGCATTCGAGAAATCGAAGAAGAGGCAGTATGCAGTGATGTGCAACTGCTTTTTCTCTCTGAATCTGAAGAGGCTGGTGGGACAGTGCCCTACGGTCAGCAAACCTCAGTATGCATCTGATGATGAGACTCAGGTGCCACTTTCTGGTGTGTACTGTGCTGCCGAGACTACCGAGGAGAAGCAGTCATTGGAAGAGGGTAGTGTAGATGATGAGGTCCTTGGCCCATCATGCTGTGAGGTACAGGAAGGTAGTGGGAGCAGCTCTGAGGAAGAGATTCCCCGAACGGCCCAAAAAGGAGGGAGAGGGAGGGGGCAGACTGGGTTGCCGGTAGCCTCCACTTCGGCACCCATTAGTAGCATGCCTCTTCCAAAAGCCAAAACGGGCGCTCCCAAGACTTGCAGTGCCTGGTCCTTTTTTGACACACAGTTGCAGATGACATTTGCTTTGTCAAATGCAAGCTGTGTAATCAGAAAGTCAAAAGAGGCAAAAGTGTCAGCAACCTCAATATCACAAATATGTGGAAACATGTGCGGATCAAGCACGTGGTGGAGTTACAAAGACACACTGAAGACATAGGCCAACCTACAGCACCACCTACCACCTCTTCAGTTCGTGTTGTAGCCTCTTCCTCCAGCTCACACACAGCTGGTTCGGCTTCCTCATAGGATCGCCATGGAAGAACCTCTGGCACTGTTAGACAGAGACAGAGTGTAATTCCACCCACAGCACCACGTTCCCTGTCATCCTCACACTCCCAGGCCAGTCTACAGCCATCGGTAGCACAGGCATGGGAGAAAAGGCGCCCATACTCGGCAAACCACCCCCGAGCACAGGCTCTGAATGCTGGCATTGCAAAACTACTGTCCTTTGAAATGGTCTCATTCAGGCTGGTGGAGACTGATGCAGCGCCCCAGAGTCCTGGTCGTTGCAGTACTGATGCTCCGCCGCTAAGGGGGGCTATTGTACATCTGATAGCACTGAAGGAGTTCACCTGACCAGGTATCACAGACACCAATACACTTCACAGTCTGGCCTCCAGGGGGAGCTAAGGGTGCTATGTATTAGGCCACTACTCACAATCTGGTAAAACTGGGGGTTAGATAGGAAGTTAGGGAGAAGCTGACTGGGTTGGAACCCCCTTTCCCCCCCCTCTCCCCCCCTTCCCCTTCCCCTCCCTCCCCTTCTTCCCCCTTCCCCTTCCCCCCCTCCCCCCCTTCCCCTCTCTCCCCCCTCCCCTTCTCCCCCCCCTTCCTTCCCCTCTCGTTCCTCCTTCCCCTCACTCCCCCCTCCCCCCCTTTCCCCCCCTCCCCCTCCCCTCTTTTCCTCTCCCTCCTTTCCTTTTCCCTATTATAGGTATATGCCTATAATTATACAGGTCCTTCTCAAAAAATTAGCATGTAGTGTTAAATTTCATTATTTACCATAATGTAATGATTACAATTAAACTTTCATATATTATAGATTCATTATCCACCAACTGAAATTTGTCAGGTCTTTTATTGTTTTAATACTGATGATTTTGGCATACAACTCCTGATAACCCAAAAAACCTGTCTCAATAAATTAGCATATCAAGAAAAGGTTCTCTAAATGACCTATTACCCTAATCTTCTGAATCAACTAATTAACTCTAAACACATGCAAAAGATACCTGAGGCTTTTAAAAACTCCCTGCCTGGTTCATTACTCAAAACCCCCATCATGGGTAAGACTAGCGACCTGACAGATGTCAAGAAGGCCATCATTGACACCCTCAAGCAAGAGGGTAAGACCCAGAAAGAAATTTCTCAACAAATAGGCTGTTCCCAGAGTGCTGTATCAAGGCACCTCAATGGTAAGTCTGTTGGAAGGCAAAAATGTGGCAGAAAACGCTGTACAACGAGAAGAGGTGACCGGACCCTGAGGAAGATTGTGGAGAAGGACCGATTCCAGACCTTGGGGAACCTGAGGAAGCAGTGGACTGAGTCTGGTGTGGAAACATCCAGAGCCACCGTACACAGGCGTGTGCAGGAAATGGGCTACAGGTGCCGCATTCCCCAGGTAAAGCCACTTTTGAACCATAAACAGCGGCAGAAGCGCCTGACCTGGGCTACAGAGAAGCAGCACTGGACTGTTGCTAAGTGGTCCCAAGTACTTTTTTTCTGATGAAAGCAAATTTTGCATGTCATTCGGAAATCAAGGTGCCAGAGTCTGGAGGAAGACTGGGGAGAAGGAAATGCCAAAATGCCTGAAGTCCAGTGTCAAGTACCCACAGTCAGTGATGGTGTGGGGTGCCATGTCAGCTGCTGGTGTTGGTCCACTGTGTTTCATCAAGGGCAGGGTCAATGCAGCTAGCTATCAGGAGATTTTGGAGCACTTCATGCTTCCATCGGCTGAAATGCTTTATGGAGATGAAGATTTCATTTTTCAGCACGACCTGGCACCTGCTCACAGTGCCAAAACCACTGGTAAATGGTTTACTGACCATGGTATTACTGTGCTCAATTGGCCTGCCAACTCTCCTGACCTGAACCCCATAGAGAATCTGTGGGATATTGTGAAGAGAAAGTTGAGAGACGCAAGACCCAACACTCTGGATGAGCTTAAGGCCGCTATTGAAGCATCCTGGGCCTCCATAACATCTCAGCAGTGTCACAGGCTGATTGCCTCCATGCCACGCCGCATTGAAGCAGTCATTTCTGCCAAAGGATTCCCGACCAAGTATTGAGTGCATAACTGAACATTATTATTTGATGGTTTTTTTGTTTGTTATTAAAAAACACTTTTATTTGATTGGACGGGTGAAATATGCTAATTTATTGAGACAGGTTTTTTGGGTTATCAGGAGTTGTATGCCAAAATCATCAGTATTAAAACAATAAAAGACCTGACAAATTTCAGTTGGTGGATAATGAATCTATAATATATGAAAGTTTAATTGTAATCATTACATTATGGTAAATAATGAAATTTAACACTATATGCTAATTTTTTGAGAAGGACCTGTATGCCTACAATTTATAATTGTATATTTGTATGTTATGGGTTTATATATATATGTAAGATATGCACGTTATGTTATTTATGGATGTATATGTCGCACTTTTTTCACTTTCCCTTCCTTATTTTTCACCTCATCACTTCTCCAAACTTGTTTTGTCACTATTCTTATCATAGCTGTTTAAACACCTTTTAATCATTATAATAAGATTTTATTGATATTTTGTATAACTTTATCATCATCACTATCAATACACATCATATATTTTTATAACCATTCACAGCAGTGTCTGGTTTTTATCTATTTTGCACAAGTTTTTATTCTAATTTTATTAATATGTATATGCTGCACTATATATTAAAAAACAATATGTATCGGAAAAACACTGTTTTCATGCAGGGTGTAATGTCAGTTCACTAAATGTTATTAAGTTTTAAACACTTTTGTTAAGTTATGGCTGTGACAGTGTCCCAGAATATCTATTACTCATGGTCACGTTATTCCAGTTTACCATCGCTGTCTCGGCTGCGGCGACAGTGCGCATGCGCAGTCCTCCCCAGCTCGTGATCTTTCAGCGACGCTCACCATGACAGGCTTGCGGTCCACGCTTGCGTGTCAGTAGCGTTGATTGGAAGATCAACATCACGAGGGGGATGACGTCGTCATGCGCCGTTCATGTCGTGGCAGGCCGACGCAGCAAGCCTATTGGCTTATGGCGATTTTTAAGGGCCGGCTGTTCCTCACCCCGACACGCCCCTGGAAGAAGCTGGCGGCGAAATGCGCGTCGGGGTGAGGGGACGCTGCTACCTGGACCAAGACCATTCTCTTGTCAAGTCCCGCGATGTAGGTATATTCCTTTTTTCCTCTTTCGCTCCTCCAGCATTATCCCTACAATATTGAATATTGTGTCTACTTCCTGCGGGTATTTATATTGCATTACATTGCACCGCTTGCCTAATTTAGGCCTGTTTGGCTTTATTGGTTATACCGCCAGGTTGGAGATCACGTATTAACCTGTATGTTTGCTGGTAGGTTAGATGGAACATTAGGAGCTAACCTATAGATCACTGTTATTTATGTCTTTGGAGACTAGTGGGATATTAAAATAACGTATTGTTACTATACTTACCATATTTAGTACCTACATCATAACATGGACACTGAGTATTGTTATATTTGTATCTATATCTCTATCCAAATGTAGTTGAATATAATAAATCACCTTTAGAGCATCACTAGATCATATTTATTGAAAAGTAATAACTATATCTATATTAGTGATGTCCATTTTTTGATGTAGACACTTGGTTTTGTACTGAATAGATTTGGATGTTTTTTGTGACGGTTATTTTGGGTCTGGTTTTAAGCAGCTCCCTGTCTGTGTATTTTCTGCTTTTTATGTGTCTTTTTAATATGTTCAATAAAATGTTACTTTTTTAAAGGATCTCTTCTCTAGTCGGCCCTTGTTTGGATCAAAATAGTAGTCTATATTCAATAGGTTGAAGTGCCTTTTTGATAAATATGGTGGACCTATGGTTATAAATCTGGGTTGGAACCAGGCAACATCCTGTGGCAGAGGGTGTTGCAGGGGAAGATTCAGGGAGGTCCCTGTCAGGGGTGGGATCCTGACAGAGGCCTAGCAAAAAGGAAAGAACGTTACGGGACCGCGCCTGCACTTCATCGTGGCGGTACCCCAAGAAAGGACAAGAAGCGAGGTTTATTGTGCTGAGTGAGAAACGAGATCAACGCAACAAGGAGAAACACCAGTAGGAGTCGTGCTGTAAGACGAGGCAACATCCTACTGAGGCGTGTAGCCGGTGGCCGGAAACGCCGAGGAAGTATTGAGCTCCAGGCCTTACTTCAAATCTACGGCAGGACAGTCAGTTATAGGCGGGCTGTCTCACTCAAATCACCTAAGAAGACATAGGGGGCAACAGTTGGAGAGGGGCGACACTAGGGTCCCGGAAGAGCTCCGAGCCTACCCGTCATACGGGTGCGTCCTAGCCATATCATCTGGGGGGACGAAGAAGAACATCAAGATCGAGTTGTGAGGGAACTTCGGAAACAGACACAACAGTTGTGGGGACTATCCCGTAAGAACAGCAGGGGAGGACCAAAACACACAAGCGCTAGAAGGTAGGCACAGATTTCCACCTGCAAAGGGAACTCTGGAGGTGCCATCGGACCGGCCAGACACACGCAGCCCGGTTAACCATATTCCGGACTGAGGATCCTGAAGCCTTCAGTAATGAGGTAAAGAGACTGCAACCTGGTGTCCTCATTATTTACTGCGACATGCACCGCAACACAACCTCATCACATTCTCAACTTTCACTGCACGCCCCTCAGCAGGGTCACGGACCGGGCCCAGCTACCATGACAACCCCAGAACCGAGACATAGAGGCCCGGTACCGGGTGCCCCTCGGACCTGCGGCAGTGGGGGCGCTCCAACTTGGCATCACGAACAGGATCTACTTAAGCCTGAAGAATCAGGTCATGTGTGCCTTGGAACTGTGACTTATTGCAAAGACTGTGCATTGCCGATTCCCGCCAAAACCGCCACCATTACAGCGCCACGAGGAGCGCAGGAGAAGAAGAAGGGCGTGGAAGTGGGCGTGAACAAGCTGAAGAGCGCAAAAGACAATGGCCGCCCAGTCTAAATATTTTGGCCCCTTGAGGACGTGTCCGTCAGCAGCCGAGATCTGCCTCCTGATCCTCAATGGTGGGCAGAGACAAAGAAAATGAAACCGCCCACGAAGGAGAGAGCGGGAAAAGGACGAGAAAGAAGAAGTGAGCCACGTGGGAGACGTGGCCAGCCGCCCGGGATCAGAGGGTGGGATTGGAGCAGAGGACTCCCCCAGCTACCCAGAGAGATACCGCGGCCAGGCATCACCTGTTGGCCCTGACTTCCTGCAGGCCGGAGTGGATGAGCTCCGCGACCAACTCCTGCGGATGCAGCTGAGCCCTGAGGCCGGGTGGAAGAAGACCCTCATCGGGAGCCTCCCCAGACGCCTGTCGGCAGCCTCATCTGGTCCGGAGCAGGAAAGAAGTTCCAGCGCTCCGAAGCTGGAAAGCAAGGCCCTGCCGGAAAGCGAGATGCTGCAAGCAGAGATGACAATGTCGCAGCACAAGGCCCCGCAACCAGCATTCTAGACCCCAGCGGAGACGGAGCAGGCCGGCACCGGAGGGACCGCATCTGAAGCAGGTATGAAGGACGACCCTGCCCTGACGACTGACACTACTCCAGTGACTGCTAGTGCCACGGCTGCTGACTCCGTTCCAGTGACTGAGCTTGCAGCAGCCGCTACCTCTACTGCAGCAAATGCCCATACTCAAGCTGCGCAGACCTCCATCGCTGCGCATGATTTAACCATACATGAAAGACGGATTAACGGCGTTTGTCCAGCACTGGGTGTAACCCTGGACCTCACTTTTCCCAGGCCGAGAAGGGTTAAGTGCCGGGTGCAGCCCTGGAAGCCGTCCCACTAAACCTCAGAAACCTGAACCTGTAAATAGTTAACTGTTTGTCTTCCTGATGTTTTGCTGCTTTAAACCCGTCTAGGGTTATTCTTAAAGGGATCCCTTTGTTTACCCGGGATCCCTATTGCTTTTTATTTCTGCTTTTGTTTTCCATTTTTGCTCCTTTAAACCCCCTATTTGAAAAGAACTGCTGGATCATGAACACTGCATGATTACAAACTTATTGTAAATAGTTTGCACCTTCTTAAAGGTGCCCTCTACTGGTTTTACAAAGAAAAGGACTCTTTGCGAAGAAACTGTTTATGGAAACAGCACCGGAGTCCTTGCTGTACACGAACTTGCAGCTTGAGAAGTTGCACTACCTCCGAGAGACGTGGTCCCTTCTTAAAGGGGACGTTCAACGGTAGCACTTAAAGTCGAATAATGCTTACATGTAAAAGTTATATGTAGTTAGCTAGTTAATTGTAAGAAATGTTTAATAATGTGTTAGAGAATGAGGAAAGGAAGTGAACCTGTATGGGGTTAGTCGGTGAGTCCTCCAAGGAGCCATACAGAGATGGCTCAGTGATCTTGAACTGAGAGAAGGTTGATAAGTTCTATACTGTGTATAGTAGCAGAAAGGCAGTAGGCCCGGGCGGAAAGGGGCGGTCCTGCAACAGAACGAGAGGCAGTAGGCCTGGGGCAGATAGACAGGCGGTCCTGCAGATGTAAAGGTGGAAAATGAAGAAAAGTTGATTAGCCTTATAGTGTTTTATAAGAAGGTCTTTAGTGGATTCAGTGTGTACGTCCTTAAAGGCAATGTTAAATTATTGTTCAGAAATTGCACTAAGTAGAATACCCGGTTGGGTAAGAGAAGTTATTTATAGTATGTTATTTAAAATATTTAACCATGTTTGTAACGTTCAAGTGTTCTCACCTCCCATAAAGGGAAGCTCTGTTCACATTTACTTGTTATTGCATTTCAAAAATTGTATGTCTTTTTGCTGACATGTATTGTTGTTTTCTTCCCAGTCCAGGAGAACTGGATTTAACCGGGGGGGGGGGGGGAGTGCAGCGCCCCAGAGTCCTGGTCGTTGCAGTACTGATGCTTCGCCGCTAAGGGGGGCTATGGTACGTCTGATGGCACTGAAGGAGTTCACCTGACCAGGTATCACAGACACCAATACACTTCACAGCCTGGCCTCCAGGGGGAGCTAAGGGTGCTATGTATTAGGCCACCCCTCACAATCTGGTAAAACTGGGGGTTAGATAGGAAGTTAGGCAGAAGCTGACTGGGTTGGAACCAGGCAACATCCTGTGGCAGAGGGTGTTGTGTTGTGAACTGTGTTTCTGGGCTCCCTCTGGTGGTCACTAACGGTATTGTGTTAGGCATGTCTTGTTGCAGGCCTGAGCTCCAGCTGTGTCGTTAAGCAGCGGGTGTTCCCTATTTAAGTCTCCTCCGGACTCAGTCTCTTGCCTGGCATCGTTGTATCCAGACCTATATGGTCTCCTCCGGATTCCTTTCAGTCTGTCTCATGCAAGAAAAGCTAAGTCCGTTTTGTATAATTTGGATCGTTTGCATTTTTCAGTGTCTTTGTCCAGCTTGCTTAATATTTGATTTTCTGGCTCGCTGGAAGCTCTAGGGGGCTGATATTCTCCCTCTGCACCGTCAGTCGGTGTGGGGGTTCTTGAATGTTCAGCGTGGATGTTTTTGTAGGGTTTTCTGCTGACCGCATAGTCCACTATCTATTTTCTGTCTATCTAGACTAGTGGGCCTCACTTTGCTGAATCTAGTTCATCTCTACGTTTGTGTTTTCCTCTTGCCTCACCGTTATTATTTGTTGGGGGCTTTCTATATCTTTGGGGTTCAATTTCTCTGGAGGCAAGTGAGGTCTTATTTTCCCTCTAGGGGTAGTCAGTTCTCCGGCTGGCTCGAGACGTCTAGAACCAACGTAGGCACGTTCACCGGCTGCTTCTAGTTGTGTGTGTTAGGATCAGGTATGCGGTTAGCCCAGTTTCCACCTCCCTAGAGCAGTATTTATGTTTTTGCTATCTTGCCGGAATATCAGAGATCATCTACCACTGGGATCATAACAGTGTTGCAGGGGAAGATTCAGGGGGGTCCCTGTCAGGGGTGGGATCCTGACAGAGGCCTAGCGAACAGGAAAGAACGTTACGGGACCGCGCCTGCACTTCATCGCGGCGGTACCCCAAGAAAGGTCAAGAAGCGAAGTTTATTGTGCTGAGTGAGAAACGAGATCAACGCAACAAGGAGAAACACCAGTAGGAGTCGTGCTGTAAGACGAGGCAACATCCTACTGAGGCACGTAGCCGGTGGCCGGAAACGCCGAGGAAGTATTGAGCTCCAGGCCTTACTTCAAACCTACGGCAGGACAGTCAGTCATAGGTGGGCTTTCTCACTCAAATCACCTAAGAAGACATAGGGGGCAACAGTTGGAGAGGGTCGACACTAGGGTCCCGGAAGAGCTCCGAGCCTACCCGTCATACGGGTGCGTCCTAGCCATATCATCTGGGGGAACGAAGAAGAACATCAAAATCGAGTTGTGAGGGAACTTCAGAAACAGACACAACAGTTGTGGGGACTATCCCATAAGCACAGCAGGGGAGGACCACAACACACAAGCGCTAGAAGGTAGGGACAGATTTCCACCTGCAAAGGGAACTCTGGAGGTGCCATCGGACCGGCCGGACTCACGCAGCCCGGTTAACCGTATTCCGGACTGAGGATCCTGAAGCCTTCAGTAAAGAGGTAAAGAGACTGCAACCTGGTGTCCTCGTTATTTACTGCGACCTGCACCGCACCACAACCTCATCACATTCTCAACTTTCACTGGACGCCCCTCATCAGGGTCACGGACCGGGCCCAGCCACCGTGACAACCCCAGAACCGAGACACAGAGGCCCGGTACCGGGTGCCCCTCGGCCCTGCGGCAGTGGGGGCGCTCCACTGACACCTTCCATAACTTCAAGGCATTGGCAGTCCCACAATACAATGTATTTCAGCAGGCAAGCCGTCCCTGCCCTGCAAAAGCATGTGGAGGGAAACATTAAACATGCGCTACTAAACACCGTCAGTAGCAAGGTCCACCTGACCACCGATGCGTGGACCAGTAACCATTGACAGGGACGATACCTTTCCCTTACTGCTCATTGGGTAAATGTTGTGGAGCCGAGTACAGATCTTCAGAGTGGCACTGTACGTGTTCTGCCAACTCCAAGGATTGCAGGAATCCAGTCTGTACACATTGACTCCTCCTCATACTCCAGTTCCTCTGAATCAGCGCTGCAGGAGCCGTCACGGTCTACCTCCACCTTGACACGTGAACGCTTACCTGTGACAACCGATATAAGCACAGCCGTGGCCAAACGTCAACAGGCCGTATTGAAATTAATTTCTTTGGGGAATCGAAGCCACACAGCGCAGGAGCTCTGGAATGCCATCAAGCAGGAGAGCGATGTGTGGTTTATGCCAGCGAATCTCCAGCCAGGCATGGTAGTGTGTGACAATGGCCGAAATCTGGTGGCAGCTCTGGGCCTAGGCAACCTCACTCACATCACATGTCTGGCACATGTGCTCAACTTGGTTGTGCAGAGTTTTTTGAGGGACTATCCGGATGTTGATGCACTGCTGCACAAGGTCTGCCTAGAGTGCGCTCACTTGCGGCGTTCCAGCATGGCCAGATCACGCATTGCAGCTCTGCAGCGGCGATTCCGCCTTTTGGCAAGAGGTATAGTCCCGGACTGGGCACAGGGGACTTTCAGGTAAGATGATAACATTTTCTTACCTTACTTATGGAGCTGTGCAGTCTTCGTCCCATGAGCCAAGGCCGTGGCCAACACCTCCGTCTCTCCGGTCAGCAGGGTCCCCGTGCATTTTGTCCATTGCACCACATTTGGCGCCAGATGTTATGGAAATTTGGTTTGGATAAATCTATCCCTGTGTGTGCTGCGCCCATTCCCAATTAGACTGAGTATTTTGAGCGCTCAAGAATGAGACTGCACACCATTGTGACAATGACATTCCACCAATACTGATGATTTATTGTACATACATGGTTTTATAATTGCATATAGAAAGGAGGTGGTTAGGGGTGGTTAGTTAATTAACATACAATTTAGCTGTTATCTCATTGGTTGACTGAGTACATGATATATTTTGACTGAGTACATGGCATATTGTGACTAAAGTCTACCTAGCAACAAGCTGATTTAGCACTCTTAAAAGTAGCTTTCACCCTTATCCTGCTATTCAACAGGATTCTAGACATTAGTTCAAGACATCTGGCCTAAATTCCGGTTTTTGGGTGTCTGGAAAGTACCGAGGAACCATCTGGCCTAGCTCATGTGGTCAAGTTGAGCAATTGATTATAAACTAGCTGAGTATATATATACAGGTCCTTCTCAAAAAATTAGCATATAGTGTTAAATTTCATTATTTACCATAATGTAATGATTACAATTAAACTTTCATATATTATAGATTCATTATCCACCAACTGAAATTTGTCAGGTCTTTTATTGTTTTAATACTGATGATTTTGGCATACAACTCCTGATAACCCAAAAAACCTGTCTCAATAAATTAGCATATCAAGAAAAGGTTCTCTAAATGACCTATTACCCTAATCTTCTGAATCAACTAATTAACTCTAAACACATGCAAAAGATACCCGAGGCTTTTAAAAACTCCCTGCCTGGTTCATTACTCAAAACCCCCATCATGGGTAAGACTAGCGACCTGACAGATGTCAAGAAGGCCATCATTGACACCCTCAAGCAAGAGGGTAAGACCCAGAAAGAAATTTCTCAACAAATAGGCTGTTCCCAGAGTGCTGTATCAAGGCACCTCAATGGTAAGTCTGTTGGAAGGCAAAAATGTGGCAGAAAACGCTGTACAACGAGAAGAGGTGACCGGACCCTGAGGAAGATTGTGGAGAAGGACCGATTCCAGACCTTGGGGAACCTGAGGAAGCAGTGGACTGAGTCTGGCGTGTGCATGAAATGGGCTACAGGTGCTGGTGTCTTTTATTGTTTTAATACTGATGATTTTGGCATACAACTCCTGATAACCCAAAAAACCTGTCTCAATAAATTAGCATATTTCACCCGACCAATCAAATAAAAGTGTTTTTTAATACCAAACAAAAAAACCATCAAATAATAATGTTCAGTTATGCACTCAATACTTGGTCGGGAATCCTTTGGCAGAAATGACTGCTTCAATGCGGCGTGGCATGGAGGCAATCAGCCTGTGACACTGCTGAGATGTTATGGAGGCCCAGGATGCTTCAATAGCGGCCTTAAGCTCATCCAGAGTGTTGGGTCTTGCGTCTCTCAACTTTCTCTTCACAATATCCCACAGGTTCAGGTCAGGAGAGTTGGCAGGCCAATTGAGCACAGTAATACCATGGTCAGTAAACCATTTACCAGTGGTTTTGGCACTGTGAGCAGGTGCCAGGTCGTGCTGAAAAATGAAATCTTCATCTCCATAAAGCATTTCAGCCGATGGAAGCATGAAGTGCTCCAAAATCTCCTGATAGCTAGCTGCATTGACCCTGCCCTTGATGAAACACAGTGGACCAACACCAGCAGCTGACATGGCACCCCACACCATCACTGACTGTGGGTACTTGACACTGGACTTCAGGCATTTTGGCATTTCCTTCTCCCCAGTCTTCCTCCAGACTCTGGCACCTTGATTTCCGAATGACATGCAAAATTTGCTTTCATCAGAAAAAAGTACTTGGGACCACTTAGCAACAGTCCAGTGCTGCTTCTCTGTAGCCCAGGTCAGGCGCTTCTGCCGCTGTTTATGGTTCAAAAGTGGCTTTACCTGGGGAATGCGGCACCTGTAGCCCATTTCATGCACACGCCAGACTCAGTCCACTGCTTCCTCAGGTTCCCCAAGGTCTGGAATCGGTCCTTCTCCACAATCTTCCTCAGGGTCCGGTCACCTCTTCTCGTTGTACAGCGTTTTCTGCCACATTGTTTCCTTCCAACAGACTTACCATTGAGGTGCCTTGATACAGCACTCTGGGAACAGCCTATTTGTTGAGAAATTTCTTTCTGGGTCTTACCCTCTTGCTTGAGGGTGTCAATGATGGCCTTCTTGACATCTGTCAGGTCGCTAGTCTTACCCATGATGGGGGTTTTGAGTAATGAACCAGGCAGGGAGTTTTTAAAAGCCTCGGGTATCTTTTGCATGTGTTTAGAGTTAATTAGTTGATTCAGAAGATTAGGGTAATAGGTCATTTAGAGAACCTTTTCTTGATATGCTAATTTATTGAGACAGGTTTTTGGGGTTATCAGGAGTTGTATGCCAAAATCATCAGTATTAAAACAATAAAAGACCTGACAAATTTCAGTTGGTGGATAATGAATCTATAATATATGAAAGTTTAATTGTAATCATTACATTATGGTAAATAATGAAATTTAACACTATATGCTAATTTTTTGAGAAGGACCTGTATATATATATATATATATATATATATATATATATATATATATACTAGATTGTGGCCCGATTCTAACGCATCGGGTATTCTAGAATATGCATGTCGATACTGTGCCCGTCGCTGATTGGTCGAGGCAACCTTTATGACATCATCGTCGCCATGCTGTGCCCGTCTCTGATTGGTCGAGGCCTGGCGGCATCGACCAATCAGAGACGCGGGATTTCCAGGACAGACAGACAGACAGAAAGACAGACAGACAGACAGACAGACAGACGGAAAAACCCTTAGACAATTATATATATATATATATATATATATATATATATATATATATTTGCGTTTATATGAGTATATATGATTATAAAGGAGTATACATGCAAGTGAGATCTACATGATATATATATATATATATATATATATATATATATATATATATATCCATCACAATATCAATGAGTGATAACTGGATTGTGGGGCAATTGGGGGGGCTGTATTACATTCTATGGGGGCTGTGCTGTATTACATTCTATCATTGGGCTTTATTACATTCTATGGGGGCTGGCTGCATTACATTCTATGGGGGCTGTGCTGCATTACATGTTATGGCGCTGGCTGCATTACATTCTATGGGGCTGGCTGCATTACATTCTATGGGGGCTGGCTGCTGCATTACATTCTATGGGGGCTGGCTGCATTACATTCTATGGGGGCTGGCTGCATTACATTCTATGGGGGGCTGGCTGCATTACATTCTATGGGGGCTGTGATGTATTACATTCTATGGGGGCTGGGCTGTATGACATTCAATGGGGGCTGTGCTGTATTACATTCTTTGAGGGGGCTGTATTACATTCTATGGAGGGCTGTATTACATTCTCTGGGGGCTACATTATATTATATTGGGGGCTGTATTATATTCTATGAGGGGTGATTGCATCATACTCTGAGGGGGTTACATTATATTCTATGGGGAGCTGCATTATACTATATGAGGAGGGCTGCATTGTATTCTATGGAGGGGCTACATTATAGCCTATGGGGGGCTGCATTATATTCTCTGGGGGGTTACATTATACTCGGGGCTGCAATATATTCTGTGGGGTGGCTGCATTATACTCTGGGGTGGCATCATTATACTATATGTGGGCTGCATTATACTGTATCGAGGACTATTGGAAATACAGTCACCATGTGACAAGTGGGCCTGTGTAACTTCAAATGCCAGGGCTGAATTTTAGTCCCAGTCCAGCCCTGCTTTCTAATTGCTTTCAGCGCTTGTGTAAGGGGATCTAAGGACTGGTACTTGCCCCTACCCCTTTAAGAACCGACTTGGATCTTATTGTACTCTTGATATATGGTAATTGCTATTACGCCCCTATATGCTGCTATGTACATATCTTTGTGAATCCTACACAGAAAAAGGAGTACAAGTCCAAACCAAGATCAATAAAATAAGTATTTTATTAATAAATAGATAATAATAACCTAAGTAAGGACAGACATGAACAAGGCACAAACACAATCTCATGTGTTGGAAAGCACCACCACTGTAGTAACAGAAAGGGCTAGGCAGCAGACCACAAAAGCAGAGTCCATATACCCTGTTATCATAGTGCAAATTCAATAAGTTTTATAATACAGGGACAGATATGTATGTTTACTCAACAATATAAGCAGGCATGAGATGTTCCATCAACCCTCAATCTAACCTGCCAGACATACTACAACATATAAGGAAATATCCCTTTAAGGACCGCTAGACTTACCCATGAGGGTATTTGTAAGTGTGTGCTAAATAGAAGCCGCGATGCGCGTTACGCGTGGGCTGCTATTTAGAAGAAGCCCATGTGAAACGCGCGTCGGGACTGCTATTTAGCACGCACTGACAGATACCTTCATGGGTAAGTCTAGCAGTCCTTAAAGGGATATTCCGTTATATGTTGTAGTATGTCTGGCAGGTTAGATTGAGGGTTGATGGAACATCTCATGCCTGCTGCTTATATTGTTGATTAAACATACATATCTGTCCCTGTATTATAAAACTTACTGGATTTGCACTATGATAACAGGGTATATGAACTGTGTTTTTGTGGTCTGCTGATAAGCCCTTTCTGTTACTACAGTGGTGGTGCTTTCCAACACATGAGATTGTGTTTGTGCCTTGTTCATTTCTGTCCTTACTTAGGTTATTATTATCTATCTAATATACAAAGCTGAATGTCTGTGTGTATGTGTGTATGTGTGTGTGTATGTCCGGGATTGGCATCTGCACCGTCGCAGCTACAGCCACAAAATTTTGCACAGTGACACGTCTGGACCCCGAGAGCGACATAGGCTATGTTGTGAGGCGAAATTTTTAACCCCACACTTTCCAATTCACTAAACAATTTTGCCACTATCTACATAATGGGGAAAAGTGAAAGGAAAAGTGTTGGAGGCAAATTGACAGCTGCCAGATGTGAACAAGGGGGACTTAAAGAATGAAAGCGATGGCGCCAAAGAGTATATACCGTACAGTTGCTAAGGTGGGGCCCCGACATGGGATACTCACCACACACGGGGATATGAACACACACACAAAATGCGCCACACACTACCACGTGCTTGAACACATATATCACCCTCAGCACACATTTCACCACACATACACCAACCTCGCCACATAAAAGTTGAAACACAAAAGTCATACGGGAGGAGATGACACACACATATATATTACATACAGGAGGAGATGACATACAGGTATATACTATATACAGGAGGAGATGACACACGTATATACTATATACAGGAGGAGATGACATACAGGTATATACTATATAAAAGAGGAGATGACACATAGGTATATAGAGGAGGAGATGACATACAGCAGGTATATACTATATACAGGGTAGATGACATACAGGTATATACTATATACAGGAGATGACATACAGGTATATACTATATACAGAAGAGATGACATACAGGTATATACTATATACAGGAGGAGATGACACATAGGTATATACAATATACAGGAGGAGATGACATACAGCAGGTATATACTATTTACAGGGGAGATGACATACAGTTATATACTTTAAACAGGGGAGATGACATACAGGTATATACTATATACAGGAGATGACATACAGGTGTATACTATATATAAGGGAGATGACAAACATGTATATACTGAGGGGAAAATGAGGGGTGTGAGGTGAAAATGAAAAGATGTGAGTGCAAAATTAGAGGGGTGAGGGAAAATAGCGGCGTGATCAGAAAATGACAGATGTGAGGTCGAAATGACAAGTGTTACGGGGAATGAGAGGAGTGAGGGGAGAATGAGAGGAGTGAGAGGGAAAATAAGAGGAGTGAGGGGGAAAATGAGAGGTGTGAGGGAGAAAATGAGAGATGTGAGGGGAAAATGAAAGATGTGAGGGGGAAAATGAGAGGCGTGATGGGAAAATAAGAGAAGTGAGGTGCTATAACTAACCACAAATATTTACTATGCCCAGGCAACGCCGAGCTCTTCAGCTAGTTTATTAATAAAATTATTATTTTATTGATCTTGGTTTGGACTTGTACTCCTTTTTCTGTGTAGGATTCATGATTTTCTGAAGTGTCCTGAGTAATTTATATGGGTATATTAAATTGGCATATGGCTTTTTGAGATATTGTGACATGCATCATTGGGCCTTTTTAATATGTAAATATCATTTTATATTGTCTTTCTTGTATATGTGTTATGCCTTTTAATCTGCTAAATCTATATATTTGCCATTTGGCGTACCTGTTAAATAGGGAAGGCTTAGTACTGAAGTTTGCCTACTATATGGAGTACCTTAAAATAGTGTACATAGTACTAGATAGGAGTTCCACATAGTTAGGAGCTAGTTAATGTAGGAGGGCTCAGCTGCAGCTAAGAGAGGGAGCACTTCTTCATTTGAATGAGAATGACCGGGGTTCCCAGACTTTCCACATTGGCTTAAGTGCCCTGGGCAATAGCAGCGACCACACAACGTTCGCTAAGAGAGAAGCCCAGCCATTCACAGCATCAGACCTGATTAGCAGCATACCAGTACAGCAGCAAGCAAGGAGACTAAAGCCAGAAACAGTGACAGGATGAGGACGCAGGTAGCTCCAGTATGTGGCACCTTATAGCATGAGCAGATGCCCTCAGATCTGGAGCTAAATAGCTAAGGTAATGCTCAGGTGCCCTGAGTGTGGACCAGGAGGACGTTGTGACACCGCAAGAGACAGTACAGATAGGCAGGTCTCTCGCCATGTGTCAACTGACTTCGGAGGCTGATATTCTCATGTCTGGGTTGAAACAGACTAGGAGAAGTCTAACCGTAGCAGAGCTAAAAATGGAAGATGCTGAGGAACCATGTGAGATGGTTGAACCCGGGCATGTGCTGTCACAGAAAGAAGTGCAGGGGAAGAGGAATAAATGTGCAATGTGAAACCTGTTGTAAATACTGTGTAGAATATGGATGTGCTGCGTAAAGAAAATAGTAAAGTTGTCGATTTGAAAGTTGAAAAGGACTGTATCTCAATCTATACAACACTGTCTAGAGGGAGACTACAGCAGAGCAGAGGGGACCCTGACGGTGCAGAAAGTGGAGCCACAGGTATGCAAAGTAATGAACATTATTTTCATGTGATGCGAGGCCAGGGTTCAAACGCCCCGGTGTCCTTGGCCATGACTTCGACCCTGGCCCTCCCTCACACTTGGCATAGTCGGCATGATGCCGATACCTTGCAATGTGGAGAAACCATGAAGATAGAAGATGCTGGTTACTTAAATGTGACCAGAAACAGTAAGGATGATGATGTCGTGAATATTGCTGGAACAACAAATGTGACTGATGTATTGGACTTGTCTGGAACCCCATATGTGACTGACAGTGTCATTGTGGCTAAGATGGTGGCCATGAAGATGGTGGAAAATGGTGCCAAAATGGAGAACAACAACTTTGGTCCTACCCCTCGTGGGCGTCCTGACTTGGAAATGGCGCGAAAAGCTACCTGGCAGAGTGGGCGGTCAAGGTATGGCATCCGCCCCTGGTGGGAGTGTCTGAAAAAGAGAAGACCTGGCCCCTTTCCACTGATTGCAAGGAAATGGGTGGAGCAGCAGGAAGCGACCCCACCCTGGAATGGGTGGGGCCCAGAAGAAAATTTTGTGCGTAGCTGCGGTGGCCTAGGTCGCATGGAATGGAGATGGCAACAGACGGAGGAGGAAAAGACCCAACCTGGGCGATTGAGAAGAGTCACAGATGAAGCCCGGACCGACCGGTTTCCTGTATCTGTGGAGGAAAATTGCCGGCAGCTTCCAGAGCTGGAACATCAGCAGCGGCCTGAACCTCTTCTTGCGGAGCTTCAACGTCTTGCAGAGCAGGGACCTCGTCACCGGGAACCGGAACCAATTCATCAAGAGCTGGAGGCCGGCAGACTGGAAACAGTGACCACCTCAGAGGAGCCCGCACCGGAAGTAAAGGCCGAGCAGAAATGTCAGACTCAGGAGCTGGAATGTGCAGATGTGTCCACGGAATTATCCAATGTTCGTGGCACAGGCCCGGCCAAGCTGCAGGACCTGGAGGCGGTGAGCGTACCTCGTTCCTTGACCCCAGAAGGCTAGTCCATGCCCCATCCCTCACCCCAGATGCCTGGCCTGTCACCCGGCCTCCCATCCTGGGTGGTAAGCCCCTGCGTAGCAGTCCCATGCCTCTTGGCCTGTCACGTCATCACCTGGAGCTATATGCGGGCCTGGAGCAAGCACAATCGGCCCCCTGTTTCCCGGTTAATGAGCAGCCGGGTTCTGCCTCTCTCCTGTCATTGTGGTGGCAGGAGGACATGACACCTGCGGCTGTAGGGTCATCTACTCGAGTACGGGCACAGAGCCTGATGTGGAGTGGGCAGCATGGGATATGTGCCGCTTTTAAGTGGATGCTATTTCAGAGGTATTACTCCTTTGCTAAAGTTGTGCTCGTTGCACCATATTGAAACTAATACAGTGGGACTGTTCTGCATCCCTGTGGACAAAGGAGCCCTGGAGCACACCAGAGTCGGGTCTAGTATGGCCATACGGCCTGAAGAGAGCATTAATTTAGTTTTTTTGTTGCGCCTGTTGCACCCTGTCTGCTGGAAAGCAGGAACTTGCCCTGGGACTGAGCCCTGACCTATGTGCCACTGCAGCAATGGACTGTTTCCAGGACAGGCAGTGCACCCAGCATTCAAGGGCAATACTCAGTTTAATGGAAGGGTGACGCCTTCCCACTTAAGGACTGTAGACCTAATGAATGAGTGTTGTGACTGTCCATGTTTGGTCATAATACTTGGGAGCATGCTTCCCACAAAGGAAGGGAGGAGGTGATCCCCAAAGGACTGTAGACCCCATGGATAGGTCACCTTGTTATTCATGTTTGGGGCCTTATGGACTGAAGATGCACCTGGAGGACTATGTGCCAGGTACTGAAGTTTTATTAACCCTAGAACGCATACCCATAGAAATCTACACATTCACGCACCTGGGGCCTTTTAGGCCTGTTTACAATTATCATGGAATAACTCAAATAAAAATACTTTTCAAAGTTTATTGCAAAGTAAGGATGCATTCCCACTAGCGCAGGGGTCCGCCACGACGGGATTCCGTAATGGATCTGACCTCCTGGTGACCCCAGCTAAGGCTGGCGGACGCATACCTGGGGCCTCGCAGGCCTGCCAGGTTACTTGTTTTCTATTTTCTGTAAAATTACTAGGTATTCCTCAGGTATATAGTTGTTAGTAATTTCCAGTTGTTCATATATTTTTATGTTATAGGCATTTCGGTATAACAACCTTTTTTTGGGACTACCCCATATTCACGCACCTGGGGCCTTTTAGGCCTGTGTGCAAATAACACGGAATAACTCAAATAAAAATACTTTTCAAAATTTATTTTACAATTGCAAGGTAAGGATGCATTCCAACTAGCGCTGGGGTCCGCTAGGAGGGGATCCGTAATGGATCTGACCTCCTGGTGACCCCAGCTAAGGCTGGCGGAATCCAGCCATTCCGGCAGCCTTAGCTGGAGTTACCAGGAGGTCAGATCCATTATGGATCCCCTTCTGGCGAACCCCAGCACTACTGGGAACACAGCCTAAGATGTGTATATTTCAAAACATAATTATGTGCATAAAACAACAAAAAAGTAAGTAAACGGGCACGCCAAATATAGGCATTCTATATGCAATTTTTTTATGAAAACATTTTTTGGTTGTAGCAAACTTGGTGCAGGAATACTTATTTGTAACTTTACATATTCCCCCGACAATTCTCGCATATTACTTTTTCGGCTGAATGTTCCTTGCATACATTTTGTCCGCAAGTAGAACAGAAACGCTCCGATTTTCTTTCCTTCTTTGCTGGACAAATATAGCAGCGCTTTCTTTTTTTTCTCTTTGCTCTGGATGTTCCAGAAAGCGTATTCCACATTGGATCATTGCCTCCGTAATTTGCCTTGATAAGCATATCATGCTACTTCTCTCCATCATAGTAGGCATCAAAAGTTCATAACAAAGTTCTGTCAAAAATAGGCGTCTCTTGTCTTTCCTGTTGGCATGGAATTCTGGATTAGTTTGACAATAAACAATGTAGCTATTGAGGGCTGACCCATCAAGGATATTGGAAAAAAGGGCAACAGGCCAACGTCTAATCTGCCTTTTGCAGGAATACTCTCCAATCATTTCGTTCATCTTGTCGACACCTCCTTTTGTCTTATTATAATGCAGTATGATTTCAGGGTTTTTTTTTCCTGTCATTGGTGTCAATACTTCCATCATGATGCACTGTACTCAGTAATATCACGGATTTTTCTTTCTTGGCTTTATAAGACACCATTGTTGCTTGATTGCAGAAACCGAATACACTCTCGTAGATTATTCGCTGTGCATTGTGCTTCATGATCGGAGGAATTTCGCGGCGGTTTGGCCTCATAGTACCAACAAGTGTAAGTTGCTTTTGAAGCAAAAAGTTGGCCATTTCAAAATTGGTAAAGTAATTATCCATTGTAATATTTTTTCCTGAATTGAAAATTGGTAGAGCAAGTGTTTTTACTAGGACAAAAAGACCCGCGATGAGGTCAGAGACACATGACTTTGTGAGGGAGCCTCCCTTCCAAGATCACATGACCATGTTGTCATTGTGAGTCATAAAAGTTCTTCCCCAGCAACAATACAGACAAAAAGTCTGAGTATCACATGTAAACCTAGTACAGGCCTAAAAGGCCCCAGGTGCATGAATATGGGGTAGTCCCAAAAAAAGGTTGTTATACCGAAATGTCTGTAACATAAAAATATATGAATAACTGGAAATTACTAACAACTATATACCTGAGGATTACCTAGATTTTCAAAATTCTAACTAAAGTACTTTTACAGAAAATAGAAAACAAGTAACCTGGCAGGCCTGCGAGGCCCCAGGTATGCGTTCTAGGGTTAAAGTACATGAACATCTTTTTTTTATTTTAGTAGCTCCCACATGAACCGTAAGACTTTCTGCGGCGGGTGGCATCCGGTATACCCGCTGAATCAAAAGACTTTGTTTAATATCTTTTCTACCTCTTTATTCTCCTTGCGCAGAGTATTCTAATGTAAATTTATTAAAGTCTTTAGCGCAGCATGATCGAGGACGACGATTCTTAAAGGAAGAGGGAATGTAAGGGGATCTAAGGACTGGTACTCACCCCTAACCCTTTAAGAACCGGCTTGGTTCTTAATGTACTCTTGATATATGGTAATTGCCACTATGTCCCTATATGCTACTATGTACATATGTTTATATATTGTCTTTCTTGTATGTGTGTTATGCCTTTCAATCTGCTAAATGTATATATTTGCTATTTGGTGTACCTGTTAAATAGGGAAAGCGTAGTACTGAAATTTGCCCACTAAATGGAGTACCTTAGAGTAGTGTACATAGTACTAGATAGGAGTTCCACATAGTTAGGAACTAGTTAATGTATGTAGGAGGGGTCAGCTGCAGCTAAGAGAGGGAGCACTTCCTCATTTGAGTGAAAGGGCAGGGTGCCCAGACAGTCCACACTGGCTTAAGTGCCCGGGGCAATAGCAGCGACCACACAACATTCGCTAAGAGAGAAGCCCAGCCACCCACAGCATCAGACCTGATCAGCAGCAGGTCAGTACAGCAGCAAGGAGACTAAAGACAGAAACAGTGACAGGACGAGGACGCAGGTAGCTCCAGTATGTGACAGCTTATAGCATGGGCAGATGCCCTCAGAACTGGGGCTAAACAGCTGAGGGAATGCTCAGGTGCCGTGAGTGTGGACCAGGAGGATGCTGTGTCAATGCAAGAGACAGTACAGGTGGGCAGGTCACTTGCCATGTGGCAACTGACTTCGGAGGCTGATATTCTGATGTCTGGGGCGAAACAGACTAGGAGAAGTCTAACCATAGCAGAGCTAAACAGGATGGACACTGAGGAACCATGTGAGATGGTCCGACCCGGGTATGTGCTGTGTCAGAGAAAGAGAAGTGCAGGGAAAGAGGAAGTAATGTGCAATGTGAAACCTGTTGTAAATGCTGTGAAGAATATGGATGTGCTGCATAAAGAAAATAGTAAAGTTGTTGATTTGAAAGTTGAAAAGGACTGTATCTTAATCTATACAACACCGTCTAGAGGGAGACTACAGCAGAGCAGAGGGGACCCTGACAGCACAGAAGGTAGAGCTACAGGTATGCAAAGCAATGGACATTATTTTCATGTGATGGGAGGCCAGGGCTCAAACGTCCCAATGTCCTCAGGCATGACTATGACCCTGGCCCTCCTTGACACTTGTCCCATCCATTTGAACATTTTTGCCTCCCCCCAGAACTCTTTGTAGAGTCTGCCTTATAAAAGATTGGCATTCCCATTAACTCCCATTATACTCGTTACTCGAAACAAGCATTCAAGTATTAGGAATTTAAAAAATGTATATAAATTCGCGCACAACGAGATCAAAGATAAAGTGAACGTAAGTTTAATAGAACAATAAATACATAATCCTGTACACAGACAATCTACAGATATAAGCTTGCACTATTCCCAGAATAAATTCCAACTATAGTAAAGACTCCTAAGCAAAAACTCAACAGTTTGTATGGTAATTATACAACACCGTAAGTTAAACCGAATTGATGTTAATGTCACCAGCAGCCCCTTAATTGTATATAAAAGGACTATAGTAACGCTGTATCTGTCTGTAGCAATGTGTAACAGCTAGAAAGAGGACAAAGATACTGAATGCCATGCACTTATTTAAAAATAATTGCACAAAAGGAGTATTTCTATGAACTTTGTTTAGCTGAAAACTAATTCCCCACTGTGGGAATGCAACAATAAGGAAAAAAAAAACAAAACAAAAAAACACAACAATGTCCTTTAAAACTTTTGCATGCAAAAAAAATATATATATTATAAAAAGGAAAAACTGGTGATAACAGTCATGATTAGTGTTGAGCATTCCGATACCGCAAGTATCGGGTATCGGCCGATACTTGCGGTATCGGAATTCCGATACCGGGATTCCGATACTTGCCGCGTATCGGATACCGGAATCGGAAGTTCCCAGATTCAAAATTCCGAAATTCAGCCAATGAGAATGATTCCAAGTGTGGGCACATCCTGTTTAGCATGGAGGGCATGAAACTACTGGCAAGGCTGTGATTGGCTGCTGAAATGATGTCATGCTGCAGTTTAAAATTCGCTGGCGCCATTTTGCGATCACTCTGCTGTGAATTCAGTTAGTGACAGGACGCTGTTTGCTGACTGAGGGACAGTTTAGAGATAGCGATTTGCTTCTTTGTGCTTTCCAAAGGCTAATTTAGCAACCGCTGTGTTCACCTACTATTCACCTTGCTTTTGCCTTGTAGCGCTGTTTTCACAGCGATCTGCAAGGTCTGTGTGTGTGTGTGTGTGAGTGCAGCCCACTCTCTAGTCTGAGTGCAGCCACATAGGCCATCCATAGCTGGTTGTATTCAGTTCAGGGAGGGTGGTTCATTGCCTCATACTGTTCTTTTTTTTTTTTTTTTTTTTTCAAGTAGTGTAGTCTGCTGCTAATTTATTCAAAAAAATCCTATTAGTGTCTTTCCACCCGTCTCCAGCTAATTTGTGGAAAAACACTACATAGGATAAAGTAGAGGAGGGTTTTTGGGGCCTTGCAGCGCCGTTTACGGCTGTCTGCACGGTCTCCGTGTGACTGCAGCTCGCCCTGTAGTCTGTGAGCAGCCGTAGCCTGGTTGTCTCCAGCTCAGGGTTGTTCACTGCGTCATACCGCCAAATCAATTTTAATTTTTTTTCAAGTAGTGTAGTCTGCTGCTAATTAATTTAAAAAAATCCTATTAGTGTCTTTCCACCCGTCTCCAGCTAATTTGTGGAAAAACACTACATAGGATAAAGTAGAGGAGGGTTTTTGGGCCTTGCAGCGCCGTTTACGGCTGTCTGCACGGTCTCCGTGTGACTGCAGCTCGCCCTGTAGTCTGTGAGCAGCCGTAGCCTGGTTGTCTCCAGCTCAGGGTTGTTCACTGCGTCATACCGCCAAATCAATTTTAATTTTTTTTCAAGTAGTGTAGTCTGCTGCTAATTAATTTAAAAAAATCCTATTAGTGTCTTTCCACCCGTCTCCAGCTAATTTGTGGAAAAACACTACATAGGATAAAGTAGAGGAGGGTTTTTGGGCCTTGCAGCGCCGTTTACGGCTGTCTGCACGGTCTCCGTGTGACTGCAGCTCGCCCTGTAGTCTGTGAGCAGCCGTAGCCTGGTTGTCTCCAGCTCAGGGTTGTTCACTGCGTCATACCGCCAAATCAATTTTAATTTTTTTTCAAGTAGTGTAGTCTGCTGCTAATTAATTTAAAAAAAATCCTATTAGTGTCTTTCCACCCGTCTCCAGCTAATTTGTGGAAAAACACTACATAGGATAAAGTAGAGGAGGGTTTTTGGGCCTTGCAGCGCCGTTTACGGCTGTCTGCACGGTCTCCGTGTGACTGCAGCTCGCCCTGTAGTCTGTGAGCAGCCGTAGCCTGGTTGTCTCCAGCTCAGGGTTGTTCACTGCGTCATACCGCCAAATCAATTTTAATTTTTTTTCAAGTAGTGTAGTCTGCTGCTAATTAATTTAAAAAAATCCTATTAGTGTCTTTCCACCCGTCTCCAGCTAATTTGTGGAAAAACACTACATAGGATAAAGTAGAGGAGGGTTTTTGGGCCTTGCAGCGCCGTTTACGTCTGTCTGCACGGTCTCTGTGTGACTGCAGCTCTATCTGTTGTCAGTTCAGCCCCCAAAAAAGAAATAAATAATAAAGTTCACCAAACACACCAGTTACACCACTTTACATTTGTGTAGGCCACATTAGCTCATATTAAAGTCTAGTCCACACTTTAGAAAATTAGTGTTTCTTATACCTGTTAGGAGGAGTTGCTCAGGAATAAGCACACAAATCCGTTAGTACTTTTCTGCTTATCTTTATCAGTCAACCAAGATGAAGAAGGCAGTGAGTAAGGCACGTGGGCGTGGGCGTGGGCGCGGAGCAGGGAGGGGACGTGGGGATTCTGTGCCTGCTGCGGGCACCGGTGACTCATCAGCACCCACTTTCACCAGGCAACAGTCGTTCATGCGCAGCTTTGTGTCAGAGCGCCGTACACCGCTGCTGCGTCAAGACCAAATTGAAGCTGTTGTCGGATGCATGGCAGCTAATGCATCAACTTCCATTAGTGCCACATCCTCTCAGACACAGAGCACTGGAGAGCAGCCATCTGTCTCTTCACCACCTGCCAAATTGCCCAGGCAGACAGAGAGCCCAGGACAGGAGCCGTCTCTACTTCTGTTCTCTGAATCTCTTGGCTTGGAAACAGGGGGCCAGCCAAGCAGCATTGGAGAAATGGAAGAAGAGGCAGGGTGCAGTGATGCCCAACAGCTTTTTCTGTCTTCCTCTGAAGAGGCGGGTGGGCCAGTGGCTCCGGTCACCACATCGCAGGCCGCATCAGCTGATGATGACACTCAGGTGCCACTTACTGGTGCGTGCTCTGCTGCTGAGACTACCCAGGAGGAGCAGTTGGGGGCAGAGGGTAGTGTAGATGATGAGGTCCTCGACCCATCTTGGCGTGAGGGACAGGAAGGTGGTGGGAGCAGCTCTGAGGAAGAGATTCCCCGTACGGCCCAAAGAGGGAGAGGGAGGGGGAAGACTGCGGATCCTGCAGCCTCCGCTTTGGCACCCGTTAGGAGCATGTCTCTTCCAAAAGCCAAAAAGGGCGCTCCCAAGACTTGCAGTGCCTGGTCCTTTTTTGACACAGTTGCAGATGACATTTGCTATGTCAAATGCAACGTGTGTCATCAAAAAGTCAAAAGAGGTCGAAATGTCAGCAACCTCAATACCTCCAACATGTGGAAACATGTGCGCAACAGGCACCCGGCGGAGTTAGAAAAACACACTGAAGAGGTAGGCCAACCAACAGCGGCAGCTACCACCTCTTCAGCTCGTGTTGCCTCTTCCTCTAGCTCACACGCAGCTGGTTCGGCTTCCTCCCAGGATCGCCGTGGAAGAACCTCTGGCCCTGTTGTCCAGAGACCCGCTGTAATTCCACCCGCAGCACCACTTTACCAGTCATCCACACACTCCCAGCCCAGTCTACAGCCATCGGTAGTACAGGCATGGGAGAAAAGGCGGCCTTTCTCGTCAAACCACCCACGAGCACAGGCTCTGACTGCAGGCATTGCCAAACTGCTGTCACTGGAAATGCTGTCATTCAGGCTGGTGGAGACTGACAGCTTCCGTGACTTGATGTCATTGGCAGTCCCACAGTACAATGTGCCCAGCCGCTTTTACTTCAGCAGGCAAGCCGTCCCTGCCCTGCACAAGCATGTGGAGGGACACATAAAACACGCGCTACTGAACGCCGTCAGTAGCAAGGTCCACCTCACCACCGATGCGTGGACCAGTCAACATGGACAGGGGCGATACCTTTCCCTCACTGCCCATTGGGTTAATGTCGTTGAGCCAGGTACAGACCGTGCGAGTGGCGCAGGACGTGTCCTGCCCACTCCAAGGATTGCAGGAATCCATTCTGTACGCATTGACTCCTCCTCTTACACCAGTTCCTCAGAATCATCGCTGCAGGAGCCGTCACAGTCCACCTCCACATGGACCCGTGATGAACGTGTACCTGTTACGACCGACATGAGCACAGCCGTGGCCAAACGTCAACAGGCCGTCTTGAAATTAATTTTTTTGGGGAATCGTAGCCACACAGCGCAGGAGCTCTGGAATGCCATCAAGCAGGAGAGCGATGTGTGGTTCGTGCCAGCGAATCTCCAGCCAGGCATGGTAGTGTGTGATAATGGCCGAAATCTGGTGGCAGCTCTGGGCCTCGGCAACCTCACTCACATCCCATGTCTGGCACATGTGCTCAATTTGGTCGTGCAGAGCTTTTTGAGGGACTATCCGGATCTTGATGCACTGCTGCACAAGGTCCGCCTAGAGTGTGCTCACTTGCGGCGTTCCAGCACGGCAAAAGCGCGCATTGCGGCTCTGCAGCGCCGACACCGCCTGCCGGAACATCGCATCATATGTGACCTACCTACCAGGTGGAATTCCACGTTACATATGTTGGAGCGGTTGTGTGAGCAGCAGCAAGCTGTAATGGAGTACCAGCTGCTTCAGGCGCAAAAAAGTCGCAGTCAGCGCCGTACAGACTTCACAACCACAGAGTGGGCCACTATGAATGACGTCTGCCAGGTTTTGCGTCCCTTTGATTATTCCACGCGGATGGCGAGTGCAGATGATGCACTAGTCAGCATGACTGTCCCCCTTATCTGCCTGCTTGAAAAATCACTGCAAGCGCTAAGGGATGATGTTGTGGAAGAGGTGGAGGATGAGGATTCACCATTTCCATCATCTTCTGGACAGTCAGCGCCACGTGGTTCCTCACAAACGCGTAGGCAGGGGACAGTTTGTGAGGAGGATGAGGAGGAGTCAATGGAGGAGGAAGACGTCCGTCCAGAGGAGGGAGTTACCGAATTGTCCAGTACTCAGTGTGTACAGCGACGGTGGGGTGATGACGAGCAGGCAGAGATCACGCCTCCAGCAGGGGACAGCGTTTCTTGGGCAGTTGGCAGTCTGCAGCACATGGTGGATTACATGCTGCAGTGCCTGAGAAACGACCGCCGCATCGCCCACATTCTCAACATGTCTGATTATTGGGTGTTCACCCTCCTCGATCCTCGCTACCGGGACAACGTAGAAAGCCTCATCACACCGTTGAACCGGGAGCGAAAAATGCGGGAGTACCAAGACACACTGGTCAATTCCATCATCTTCTCCATTCCAACTGAGAGAAGTGCTGCTAGTGCATTCCAAAGCAGCTCAGTGCGTCCAGGCAGTGGTGGAGGCTCTGCACAAAGAGGGAGCAGAAGCAGTGCCTCTGCCCAAGGCAAGACCAGTATGGCCCAACTGTGGCACAGTTTTCTGTGCCCCCCACAAAAGTCTACACCATCACAGACGGCTCCAGTCAGCAGGAGGCAACGGTTCCGTCAGATGGTGACAGACTACATGTCTTGCCCTCTTGCTGTACTCCCAGACGGCTCTTCCCCTTTCAAGTTTTGGGTCTCAAAGCTGGATACATGGCCAGAGCTAAGCCAGTATGCATTGGAGGTGCTGTCTTGCCCTGCGGCCAGTGTATTATCGGAACGTGTCTTTAGTGCTGCAGGTGGTGTACTAACTGACCGTCGCATGCGACTATCCTCCGATAACGTTGACCGGCTTACTTTCCTGAAAATGAACAAGGCCTGGATCTCGCAGGAATTTGCCACTCCTCCTCCTGATTAAATAATTAGGTCACTGTATACGTTATCCAGGTCTCCTGTTGTGTTCATCTTTCTACCACCTGAACTTAAATTCCTGTGCTCCAACACCGCCAGTTGAGGCTCAGAAGTGCCGTCTGCACAGTCAAAACATACGACCCAGTGTTATTGGGTTTCAGTAACGTCAGCTGATCCCCAGCTGTGTAGCCGGCAATGTGTCATGCGACCGCCACGCTGACACAACAACTGAAATGTAAGGGAATCTGTCCCCCCCCCCCAAGGCGTTTGTTACTGAAAGAGCCACCTTGTGCAGCAGTAATGCTGCACAAGGAAAAGGTAGCTATTTTTGTTTAGCTCCTTGCACACGCAGAACTTAACACTTATAAAATGTGTCCACTGATACCGTAAAACCGTCCCGGAGGTGGGACTTTCCTTCGTAATGTGACGCAGCCCAGCCGTCATTCCTACCCCCACGGCGCCGCGCACCGGCTCCTCAGCGTTGTTTTATTCCGTACCGGAGCCTGCGCTGTTATGTTATCCCGTGGCCAGGCACACTTAGCGCTGCCCGTCTTCTGGCATCATTTGGTGTCAGGATGGCTGCGCCTGTGCGGCCGCGCTGGCAGAGAGCCCGCCTCGCAGTGTCTTCTGATTTAATCCCACTGGGGGCCTGGGATCCATGGACATGCGCAGTGCATATCTGAACCTCCACCTCTCACTCATTTCCCTATGGCTTCTTCAGACTGTTCGGTGTCAGCTGGTCCCTAACAGCATGCCACGGCCGTGACACCGCACAGTCTTAAGAAGCCGTAGGGAGGGGAGTGAGAGGCGAGGATATGCACTGCGCATGTCCATGGATCCCAGGCCCCCAGTGGGATTAAATCAGAAGACACTGCGAGGCGGGCTCTCTGCCAGCGCGGCCGCACAGGCGCAGCCATCCAGACACCAAATGATGCCAGAAGACGGGCAGCGCTAAGTGTGCCTGGCCATGGGATAACATAACAGCGCAGGCTCCGGGACGGAATAAAACAACGCTGAGGAGCCGGTGCGCGGCGCCGGGGGGGTAGGAATGACGGCTGGGCTGCGTCACATTACGAAGGAAAGTCCCACCTCCGGGACGGTTTTACGGTTGCAGGGGACACATTTTATAAGTGTTTAGTTCTGTGTTTGCAAGGAGCATGATGAAAAGAGCCACCTTTTCCTTTTGCATCTTTTGTGCTGCACAAGCTGGCTCTTTCAGCTACAAACGCCTTGGGGGGGGGTTAAAGGTTCCCTTTCGACTTTCTCAGGCTTCGGCCTACATTGTGTTCCTCTGCTTTTCCACCTGTCCCTGGGCTCCAACACCGCCAGTTGCCGTCCAGAAGTGCTGTACGCACAGTCAACAGTCGCTCCTCTGTTATTGGGGTTCAGTAACGTCAGCTGTTCCCCTGCTGTGTGTGTGGCAATCCCTCCTACCTCCTCCAACCTCCTCCTCCTCCACCTGTCCCTGGGCTCCAACACCGCCAGTTGCCGTCCAGAAGTGCTGTACGCACAGTCAACAGTCCCTCCTCTGTTATTGGGGTTCAGTAACGTCAGCTGTTCCCCTGCTGTGTGTGTGGCAATCCCTCCTACCTCCTCCAACCTCCTCCTCCTCCACCTGTCCCTGGGCTCCAACACCGCCAGTTGCCGTCCAGAAGTGCTGTACGCACAGTCAACAGTCCCTCCTCTGTTATTGGGGTTCAGTAACGTCAGCTGTTCCCCTGCTGTGTGTGTGGCAACCCCTCCTACCTCCTCCAACCTCCTCCTCCTCCACCTGTCCCTGGGCTCCAACACCGCCAGTTGCCGTCCAGAAGTGCTGTACGCACAGTCAACAGTCCCTCCTCTGTTATTGGGGTTCAGTAACGTCAGCTGTTCCCCTGCTGTGTGTGTGGCAATCCCTCCTACCTCCTCCAACCTCCTCCTCCTCCACCTGTCCCTGGGCTCCAACACCGCCAGTTGCCGTCCAGAAGTGCTGTACGCACAGTCAACAGTCCCTCCTCTGTTATTGGGGTTCAGTAACGTCAGCTGTTCCCCTGCTGTGTGTGTGGCAATCCCTCCTACCTCCTCCAACCTCCTCCTCCTCCACCTGTCCCTGGGCTCCAACACCGCCAGTTGCCGTCCAGAAGTGCTGTACGCACAGTCAACAGTCCCTCCTCTGTTATTGGGGTTCAGTAACGTCAGCTGTTCCCCTGCTGTGTGTGTGGCAATCCCTCCTACCTCCTCCAACCTCCTCCTCCTCCACCTGTCCCTGGGCTCCAACACCGCCAGTTGCCGTCCAGAAGTGCTGTACGCACAGTCAACAGTCCCTCCTCTGTTATTGGGGTTCAGTAACGTCAGCTGTTCCCCTGCTGTGTGTGTGGCAATCCCTCCTACCTCCTCCAACCTCCTCCTCCTCCACCTGTCCCTGGGCTCCAACACCGCCAGTTGCCGTCCAGAAGTGCTGTACGCACAGTCAACAGTCGCTCCTCTGTTATTGGGGTTCAGTAACGTCAGCTGTTCCCCTGCTGTGTGTGTGGCAATCCCTCCTACCTCCTCCAACCTCCTCCTCCTCCACCTGTCCCTGGGCTCCAACACCGCCAGTTGCCGTCCAGAAGTGCTGTACGCACAGTCAACAGTCGCTCCTCTGTTATTGGGGTTCAGTAACGTCAGCTGTTCCCCTGCTGTGTGTGTGGCAGTCCCTCCTACCTCCTCCAACCTCCTCCTCCTCCACCTGTCCCTGGGCTCCAACACCGCCAGTTGCCGTCCAGAAGTGCTGTACGCACAGTCAACAGTCGCTCCTCTGTTATTGGGGTTCAGTAACGTCAGCTGTTCCCCTGCTGTGTGTTTGGCAATCCCTCCTACCTCCTCCAACCTCCTCCTCCTCCACCTGTCCCTGGGCTCCAACACCGCCAGTTGCCGTCCAGAAGTGCTGTACGCACAGTCAACAGTCCCTCCTCTGTTATTGGGGTTCAGTAACGTCAGCTGTTCCCCTGCTGTGTGTGTGGCAATCCCTCCTACCTCCTCCAACCTCCTCCTCCTCCACCTGTCCCTGGGCTCCAACACCGCCAGTTGCCGTCCAGAAGTGCTGTACGCACAGTCAACAGTCCCTCCTCTGTTATTGGGGTTCAGTAACGTCAGCTGTTCCCCTGCTGTGTGTGTGGCAATCCCTCCTACCTCCTCCAACCTCCTCCTCCTCCACCTGTCCCTGGGCTCCAACACCGCCAGTTGCCGTCCAGAAGTGCTGTACGCACAGTCAACAGTCCCTCCTCTGTTATTGGGGTTCAGTAACGTCAGCTGTTCCCCTGCTGTGTGTGTGGCAATCCCTCCTACCTCCTCCAACCTCCTCCTCCTCCACCTGTCCCTGGGCTCCAACACCGCCAGTTGCCGTCCAGAAGTGCTGTACGCACAGTCAACAGTCCCTCCTCTGTTATTGGGGTTCAGTAACGTCAGCTGTTCCCCTGCTGTGTGTGTGGCAATCCCTCCTACCTCCTCCAACCTCCTCCTCCTCCACCTGTCCCTGGGCTCCAACACCGCCAGTTGCCGTCCAGAAGTGCTGTACGCACAGAGCCAAACACCTCGCCAATGTGTTAGTGGGGTTCAGCACCGCCAGCTGTTCCCCTGCTGTGTATACGGCAACGTGTACTGCTACCGCCACGCAGGCACAACAAGTTAAATTTAAGGGAACCTGTCCCCCCCCCCCCAGGCGTTTGTTACTGAAGGAGCCACCTTGTGCAGCAGTAATGATGCAAAGGGAAAAAGTGCCTCTTTTCGTGGTGCTCCTTGCAGATGCTGAACCTAACACTTATGAAATGTGTCCCCTCACAGCGTTCAACCGTCCGGTAGGTGGAACTTTCCTTTGTCATGTGACGCAGCACAGCCGTCATTTTTACCCCCTTGTCGCCGTGCGCCGCCTCCTCAGCGTTGTTTGAATCTGTCCCGGAGCCTGCGCTGTTAGGTTACCCCTTGGCCATGCACACATTTTGCGCTGCCCGTCTTCTGACATCATTTGCTGTCAGGCTGGCTGCGCCTGTGCGGGTGCGCTGTCCGAGATTCAGCCTCGCGGTGTCGTCTAATGTAATCCCACCGCGGGCCTGGGATCCGTGTCCATGCGCAGTGCATATCCTCGCCTCTCACTCCCCTCCCTACGGCTTCTAAAGACTGTTCGGTGTCAGCTGATCCCTAATAGCATGCCACGGCCGTGACACCGCACAGTCTTAAGAAGCCGTAGGGAGGGGAGTGAGAGGCGAGGATATGCACTGCGCATGGACACGGATCCCAGGCCCGCGGTGGGATTACATTAGACGACACCGCGAGGCTGAATCTCGGACAGCGCACCCGCACAGGCGCAGCCAGCCTGACAGCAAATGATGTCAGAAGACGGGCAGCGCAAAATGTGTGCATGGCCAAGGGGTAACCTAACAGCGCAGGCTCCGGGACAGATTCAAACAACGCTGAGGAGGCGGCGCACGGCGACAAGGGGGTAAAAATGACGGCTGTGCTGCGTCACATGACAAAGGAAAGTTCCACCTACCGGACGGTTGAACGCTGTGAGGGGACACATTTCATAAGTGTTAGGTTCAGCATCTGCAAGGACCATAATTAAAAGAGCTAAGTTTACCTTTTCCAGCATTAGTGCTGTACACGATGGCTCTTCCAGCTACAAACGCCTGGGGGGGGGGTTAAAGGTTTCCTTTCAACTTGCTCCAGTGCAGGCTTCGGCCTACACTCCGCTCCCCCTGCTCCTCCTGCTGACCCTGGGCTCTAACAAACCGCCAGTTGGGGCCCAGATGTGCTAGCTGCACAGAGAAAAACACCTCGCCAATGTGTCAGTGGGGTCCAGCACCGCCAGCTGTTCCCCTGCTGTGCAGCCGGCAACGTGTCCTGCAACCGCCACGCAGACACAACACACCCAAAGCTGCCGCCAGTGCAGGCTTCGGCCTACACTCTGCTCCCTCTCCTCCTCCTGCTGACCCCGGGCTCTAACACCGCCAGTTGGGGCCCGGTACTGCTAGCTGCACAGAGAAAAACACCAGCCAATGTGTCAGTGGGGTCCAGCACCGCCAGCTGTTCCCCTGCTGTGCAGCCGGCATCGTGTCCTGCAAAAGCCACGCAGACACAAGAACTGAAATTGAAGGGAACCTGTCCCCCCTCCCCCAGGCGTTTTTACGTTATCCAGCCACCTTGTACAGCGGTAATGCTGCATGTGTGCAAGGTGGCTCAGAAACGTATTCTCCTCGCACATGTGGAACTGAAAACACGTCTGCAATGTGTCCTCTGTGTGACCATTTAACCGTCCCGGTGGTGTGACTTTCCTTTGTAATGACACGCTGCAACCCCCTTGGTAGCGCTGCCCGTCTTCTGGCATCATTGTTTGGCTGCCTGCGCCTCTGCGGCCGCCCTGACCCACACAACGCCCCTCGGTGTCTTATTTCTTGGGACTGCGAGGGTGTGTTTGATGGGCAGGAGCAGTGCATCAGTTCGCCTGTCCCTCATCTCCTTCCGCCTTCTTCAGACTGTGCGGCTTCATGGCCGTGGCATGCGATAAGGGATCAGCTGACGCCACATAGTCTGAAGCAGGTGTAAGAACCCAAGCGAGAGGCGAACATATGTACTGCGCCAGGCCATGAATCCCAGCCCCGCAGTGTTTTAACTATGTCAATACACTGCGGGGCTGTGATTCATGGGCATCGCGAACCGCACCGGCCAACATTAAATGAGGTCAGAAGATGGGCAGCGCTAACAGCGCTAGGCCAGGGGATAACATGACAGCGCAGACTCCTGTACAGCAAATAACAACGCTCAGGAGGCTGCACCCAGCACCAAGGTGGGATTCTTGACATCTGTGCTGCGTCTCATTACAAAGGGAACTCGCGCCTCCAACACAGTTTGACTGTATAAAGGGCTAAATGTTATACGTGTTTCATTCAGCGTGTGCAAGGAGAAAAATTAAAAGAGCAACCTTTGACTTGTGCAGCACTACTGCTGCATAAGCTGTGGCTCTTCTACTTTCTAACCCCTGAGGGGGGGTTAAAGGTTACCTTTGAAATTGGTTCAAGTAGGCTTCGGCCTACACTCTGCTCCCCCTGCAGAGCCCGGGCTCCAACACCGCTAGTTGCTGTCCGGAAGTGCTGGCTGCACAGAGCCAAACACCTCGCCAATGTGTCAGTGGGGTCCAGCACCGCCAGCTGTTCCCCTGCTGTGTAGCCGGCAACGTGTCCTGCGACCGCCACGCAGACACAACAGACCCAAAGCTGCCACCAGTGCAGGCTTCGGCCTACACTCCCCTCCCCCTGCTCCTGCTCCTCCTCCTCCTGCTGACCCTGGGCTCTAACAAACCGCCAGTTGGGGCCCAGATGTGCTAGCTGCACAGAGAAAAACACCTTGCCAATGTGTCAGTGGGGTCCAGCACCGCCAGCTGTTCCCCTGCTGTGCAGCCGGCATCGTGTCCTGCAAAAGCCACGCAGACACTTGCTCTTGTACCTTCTGCTCCCCATCCTGGTTCCAGTACCGTCAGCTGGTTCCGGGCAGAGCCTTTGGCTTAGGTGCCTCCCTTTGGTATCCGAGTTCCACCAACGTCAGGTGGTCCTTGGTAGTGCTTTCAGGCACGGGTACCTCCTGCTTAGTAACCGGGTTCCAGTAACGTCAGCTGGTCCTCGGTAGTTCCATTGGCTCTTGGACCTTCGGCTACCCATCCGGGTTCCAGCACCGTCAGCTGGTTCTCGGCAGTGTCTTTTGCTCTTGTACCTTCTGCTCCCCATCCTGGTTCCAGTACCGTCAGCTGGTTCCGGGCAGAGCCTTTGGCTTAGGTGCCTCCCTCTGGGTATCTGAGTTCCACCAACGTCAGGTGGTCCTTGGTAGTGCTTTCAGCACAGGTACCTCCTGCTTAGTAACCGGGTTCCAGTAACGTCAGCTGGTCCTCGGTCGTTCCATTGGCTCTTGGACCTTCGGGTAGCCATCCGAGTTCCAGTTCCATCAGCTGGTTCTCGGCATTTTCTCAGCCTTCTTGTACCTTCTGCTACATTTCCAAGTTCAAGAGACTAAACACGATGACCCGGAAGACCACCCCTAAGATGACGACGACACCAGAGACGACAACCACCGTGATGACGACGACCCTGGAGACGATGACCCTGAAGACCACCCCGCTGACGACGACCCCGGAGACCACCCCGATGACGACGACCCCGGAGACGACGACCCTGGAGACGACGACGACCTGGAAGACCGAGAAGCAGAAGAACAAGAGGCTGCAGAACAAAGAGCAGAAGGACATTAAGCATAACACAAAATATCAGAGCAAAAAATATTATGTAAATTATAAGCAGAAGAAGACTAAGCAGTGTATGGGGGTGAGTCCGTTCCTCCTCGTGGTGCCCCTGGATAAAGCCTGATGCTGCAGGCCAAACTGAACGCGGACAAATGTAACTGTTTTGTGACGGGCAGAACGGAAGGTGTAATCTTCAAACTTTTATAGATAACAACTACGGGAATGCCTGTCACAAATAAGAATATGATGAAGAAGTAGAATATGATGAAGATAATAGTAAAATAAAAAGAATATGAACAATGCAACCCAAAAAATAATAGGTAGAAGATGAAGAAGAAGATGAATAAGGTGAAGAAGTTGATGTCAAATAAGCTGATGATGAGGATAATTAAGAAGAAAGCGTGGGAGAAGTAAAAAAGAAGGTGAAGGGCGTGGAAGTAGTGAAACATCAATATCTGACATAAAAAAAAAAAAATTAACATAGTCAAATTCTTTCTAACGCCGAACTTCATAAAAAAAAATAAAAAATCCTGCTATTCTATTACATTGGGCTAAACCTCTGTCCCTTTAATATCTCCGCCACGTCCCCCAATACATCCTACATTATTCTTAGTTGTTTTCCTTCATGTAGAATGAACCTACAAGTGTATAAAGGGTTTATTTTAATTCCGATATTTTCGTCCCATTGACTTGCATTGGGATCGGGTATCGGTATCGGATTGGATCCGATATTTTGACGGTATCGGCCGATACTTTCCGATACCGATACTTTCCGATATCGGAAAGTATCGCTCAACACTAGTCATGATGCATGAAGTGCCCCCCCCCCCGGTGGCAAAGCTTCACTAAAAAGGAGGGTAATGAGGCGTACTGCAATCGGATTAAACCGGGTCGGAAATCCGATGCATGTACGCCACTGGTTACCTTAAGCAGAACACTGATAGTGGATAGACGAGAGGTGCTCCTTCCACGTTGCTCTTGCTGATGTAGATGTCCAGCGTCCTGTATTGTCTGGAGAGTCCCGGCTGCCCGTAGTAGTGGCTGCACGCGGTGATAGCAATCTCCTCACAGTGTGGACCTGCCGTGACATCACCAGTCACGTGATGCAGTGAGAGACGTTCCAATAGAGTGAATGTGCAGATAGTAGAAAGGACCAATAGTATCCAACGCGTTTCGGAAAGAAGCGCTTTCCTTCATCACCGCGTGCAGCCACTACTATGGGCAGCCGGGACTCTCCAGACAATAGGTGGGCTCAGCGCCGGAGCCCACATCAAAGCAGGGGACCCGACCTCCGCCATAATAGTACGGCGGAGGTCGGGAAGGGGTTTTAAAAATTAATGGAACTATAAATTAAAAACTTGTGTTAGGAACTTTACAGTTTAAACTAAAAAAAAAAATAAAAAATTATAATAATAATAACAAAACAAAAAACAACCACCCTAAATGTCACAAATAAACAGTTAACCACCACATAAGCAAAATTGCATATCGGTATTTGGTCATTAATGGCTAAACAGGCATGAGCAGTAGAGTTTAAAAGAGGCAACACTAAGATGTGTAATGCCAAAGATTACCAGCTATATTATTCAGTGATACAGAGCCCTAAGATACAATCAGCTCTTGCTCATTTTATTCTGTTCCTGTTCAATGGGGCAAAGTTCAGCTAGATGCTTCCTTTCTGAAGGAATTATTCAAATAACCGAGCCTTAGGAAATGTACCAGACACTGTGAATAAGCACAGAGATGCATCTAATTGTTCTGGGACTAGATTTGCTGCAACTACACACTTTGTAAAAATATATAAGAATCAGATAATAGAATGGTTGCTCAATGGTAGTGAATATATATTTGTTGCAAGAACAAAACGTTCCTTTTCATTGTGGAATTTTATTGAAAATAACCCACACTCTTAGTACAAAAACAATATGGCCCTTATTCATTATATTTTCTGCATTTTTTTTTATTATTTGTTCCGTCTTTACTCTCTTTTTTCAATGCTCAACATTTTTTGTGCTTCCTTTACAATATGATGTTTCAGGTAATGCATATTTTGCGACTTTTTGATATGTCACAAATAGTGATGAGCGAGCATGCTCGCCACTACTCGGTACTCGCCCGAGCATCTCACAACTCGAGATGCTTGGAGCTCACCAAGTATTTCTGGGGTTGCTCAGGAGGAGCTTGGGTTCCTGCCCTGCATGTTTGCCGCTCTTTAGAGAGCCAGTGAATATGCAGGGATTGTCTGCCACACACTGTAATGCCGCAGGGTTGTGGCATTACAGTGACTGGCTCGCTGCACAGCATCATCAGGTCTATATCAGACCTGGCGCCACCATGCTTGCCACAGTCTGCGACAGAATCACGCAGTGTAGGGAGAGTTGCTGCTGAGCTAGGGAGAGATTCGCTTGGATCTTACTTAGTGTGGCTATACCATATATTATACACATAACCATGTAAACTAACAGTCCTTCTGAGGACTAATCAAGCTGCATAGATATCAGTGCTAGGCAGGCAGGCAGTGTATGTGGCAGACTGCAGTGCATTTAGAAAGAGGGTTCATTCCGGTTCTGTCTGCTGCTGCTGCTGCTATTACATATATTTCTAGACATAGCCCCAGGTATCAGGGGCCAGGAATAATTTTTTTACATGCCAGCTATTTAAAACTGTGGTTTGTCCATCACACGGATCAGAGATAAAAAAAAACTGTGCTCCAAATTTTGCCATTTCCGGCCTCCCTTTAAATTTTGTTGCTGTATGTTAGCAAAGTTATTGACACCAGTTTACTGGTAAAAATAGTTACCTACAAGCCAGCTACTTAAAACTGGTTTGTCCATCACACACGGATCACAGATAAAAAGTGCACTCCAAATTCTGCCATTTCTGGCCTCTCATTAAATTTTGTTGCAGTGTGTTAGCGAACTTATTGACACTAGTTTGCTGATAAAAATAGTTACCTACAGGCCAGCAATTTAAAACTGTGGTTTGTCTGTCACACACAGATCAGAGATAAAAAGTGTGATCCAAATTCTGCCATTTCTGGCCTCCCTTTAAATTGTGTTGCAGTGTGTTAGTGGCGTTATTAACACCAGTGTGCTGGTAAAAATAGTTACCTAAAGGTTAGCTATTTAAAACTGTGGTTTCTCCATCCACACGGATCATAGATAAAGAGTGCGCTAAAAAATTCTGCCATTTGTGGACTCCCTTTAAATTTTGTTGCAGTGTGTTAGCAAAGTTATTGACACCAGTTTGCTTGGAAAAATAGTTACTTACAGGCTAGTTATTTATAACTCCTACACAAAACCATGGAGTATGTGTCCAAATGTGAAAAAATATAACGATAATTTATTGAGCAATATACAACACATGAAATACACAAAAATATTAAAACAGCTAGTCAAAGACAGGGCACAAAAAAAGCTGGTGTGTGAATCCACATAAGGACAACAAAATCACTGATGCCATGCAGGCTGGGCAGGCATTCATAAATGGGTTAAGTATCCCTTAGATAGGATGCTATAGCATTCAAAGTGCATAGTGCAATGAAAACAGAAAAATCACAGTGACTGTCCAAGGGTAGAAGACTAAGTCAGAGAGAGCATGTACTGCTCATAGTGAGCTCACAGGCCAGGTGTCACTACCCCAAGGACCAATAGCAAGTTAACAACCCGTATTCTGCTTACCCATGTGATCTGTCAGTATGTGTCCCAGCAGCCCCGACGCGCGTTTCGATTGAGCTTCTTCGGGGGGACTGCCAGCTATTTAAAACTGTGGTTTCTCCGTCACCTGCGGATCAGAAATAAAAGTGTGATCCAAATTCTGCCATTTCAGGGCTCCCTTTAAATTTTGTTGCAGTGTGTTAGTGACATTATTGACACCAGTGTGCTGGTAAAAAGAGTTACCTAAATGTCAGCTATTTAAAACTGTGGTTTGTCCATCCACATGGATTATAGATAAAGAGTGCGCTAAAAAATTCTGCCATTTGTGGACTCCCTTTAAATTTTGTTGCAGGTTCTTAGCGAAGTTATTGACACCAGTTTGCTTGAAAAAAATACCTACAGGCTAGTTATTTAAAACTGTGGTTTGTCTATCACACGGATCACATATAAGTTCGCTCTAAATTCAGCCATTTGTAGGGAACGTGGAAAATATTGTCCTCCATTTAAAATGGGCAAGGCATGTGGCAAGGGACAGGGAACTGGACATAATGGTGATGGTGCATGCAGAGGCTGAGGCCGTGTCTGTGGACAAGCTGAAATGGTGCAGTAAAGAACTGAGGACACAGGTTTGCAGTCTCTTTTCCTGGTTTACTGATGGCTTCAGGCAACTGCAGTCCAGGGCACCAGATCACAGGTACAGGCAGGGTCCGGTCGGCTTAGAAGCGCATTCAGAGTCCCCTTTACCAGATAAAGTTAGAAGCCTTCCTATTAGCGTGGTGATGTTGAAGTCCTTTACTGCCTATGGCTTCTGGCAAGGTCCTCACAGTTCTCTCTGTCCTCCATATAGGTTAGGACACAAACCCGTATGACAGGTGGCTGGAGCCTTTTTACAGGGTGTCTATCATGACCCGGGCTCTATGTGCCACTGTGCCTCCTGGGTGCAAGGGCAAACAGGTTACTTGTAATAATCCAGCTGTCCTGCCGGTTTCTGCTATGCCTCTTAGAGTCCGACACAGCCTCTGTCTTCCAGCTACCGGAATCTGCGCTCAGCCAGGGAGGTAGCCCAAAAGCTGCTATGCTCCCCTGGTGTCACTCTCCTGTGCTTCCTTCTCCTGCACGCTCATTAAAAAATATTCTTCCTTTCATATTCTCTCTCTTTCTCCAGGAGCTGCAGTAACTGTGGCTACACGGCCCATTCAGTCCTTCCAACACTCAAGGTCTGACTGCTCTATTCTCTGTCCTCTGACAGACTGCCTTACTTTCTTTCCCTCCAGACCAGAATATAGGGAAATTCCCCTTAATCCAGGTTCAGTGATCCCCCTTCTGGCCTGGAGTGTGAACATGTTGTGTGTATGGTGATTACCTGGTGAAAGAGATCTTCCTTCGCTTCCAAGCGTGACATCAATCTCCCTGTGAGGAAAGCAATGCCACTGTAATGACCAGGACCCTGGGGCATCACATAAGATCACATTTCTTCAGAAAAAAACTTTTTGTGCTAGTAATATTTTTTGCCTTGCATGAGTCCACATTTGAAAATAGAAATTGTTATGCTAATAACATGTTCCTGAAATAACGTCACATATAAATATATAAATATTTAGTGCTGCTAGTTTTTCTCCAGCCAGGAGTCCACATTTCTGAATCTAAATTGTTTTGACTATTAGCTTGCTACAGACAGCAGCCTACATTTCAGCAGAGAAATCCTGTGCCCTAATTATGTGATCCAGCCTGCAGGCCACATTTTACAATTCAGTAGGGGACAGGGCCTTGGACAGAGCTTTTGGCTATGTGCACACATTGCAGATTTGACTGTGGAATTTTCTGTGCAGATTCTGCATTTCTTGGCAGAAAATGCAGGTCAGAATCTGCGCCTTTTTTTGGTATGTGCACATGTTACAGATTTTTGTGCAGATTTCTTCCTTTTTTTACCCCTGCAGGTTTCTATTTTGGAATGGGTGCAGAAACGCAGCAGATCTGCACAAAGAATTGACATGGTCCTTTTTTGAATCTGCTGCGTTTTCCGTGCAGATTTTTCTGCACCATTAGCACAGCAATTTTTTTTTTTTTGCCATTGATTTACATTGTACTGTAAATCACTTGCAGATCTGCAGCGTTTCTGCATGGAAAAAAAAGCTGCAGATCTGCACATACCCTAAAGCAGAATTTGTAGCTTAAATACTAATTCAAACCCAGCAGCTCTGGTGCACTAGGCAGCAGCTCTTCCCTCTCAGCTATTCAGCTCGCTGAACAGCTCCTTGCTAAATCAGATACTAGTATCTTAGTCCATGAGCCAAGAACCAAATTTGACGATATCGGTACCAAGCGGAGTGACTAATTCTCTTTGGTATTTTTAGGTAGATGCATGTCTGTAGTTTATTTTTTGATATGATAGCCCTTACATATACGTAGCTTATTAACCCCTTCAGCCCTAGGCCTATTTGTACCCAAGTGCCTAAGCCAATCTGACCTGTGCCACTTCATGGGCTAATAACTTTGGAACGCTTTCACCTATCCAAGCCATTCTGAGATTGTTTTCTCGTGACATATTGTACTTCACGTCAGTGCTAAATGGGAGTCAATATATTTTACCTTTCTATATAAAAAAATGCTAAATATTCGGAAATTTTGGAAAAATCGGCAATTTTTTAACTTTGAAATTCTCTGCTTTTTACAAAAATACTGATACCCCCCATAATAGTTATTAATTTACACTCCCCACATGTTTACTTCATATTGGCATCATTTTGAAAATGAAACCTTATTGTTTTACGACGTAATAGGGCTTATAGTTTTATGCGCAATTTTTCACATTTACAGCAAAACCCACTTTTCAAAGGACCAAGTCACTTCTGAAGTCACTTTAAGGGGCTTACATAACAGAAACCACCCATAAATTACCCCATTTTGCAAACTACACCCCTCAAGCTGTTCAAAACTCATTTTTAAAAACTGTTAACCCTTTAGGTGTTCCACAGGAATTTTAGCATGAGCCAAGAACCAAATATGACGATATCGGTACCACCCGGAGTGACTAGATGTAGTATTTGTAACAAAATGTAATCCAAGTTATGTAAATACACACTGAACATGTCATGTGCATATATATATATATATATATATATATATATATATATATATATATATATATATATATATATATATATGTTACTCCATAATATCTTCAACATCGGACTCTGAATCTGACTGTTGTTCTACTGGCTCGTCTTCAGTACCCTTGTTCTGGCATGTCTGTAATCTGCACATGTCTGTGCACTTCAGGCCATTGCTGAGGCAAGTACACTGAGGAAGTTCACATGACCGCACACACTTGCAGGACAGTAGCTGTATAATAGCTTCTGGTGCTGGTGCCCCTTGCATCCACTTGACAACAAGCTTTCCGTCGTTATCTATCATCCAACCGCAGTCTGTTGGGTTTGCAACCCATGGCTGGCTCTGCAGACTTCTCCTCCAGATCGCAGCCTGGTAGTTTGCACGCAGTGCATGCATGAAAAGGCAGTCCTGGCAAGGAGGGAGTTGACTTGACTCTACCACTCCACGTCTGGCACAGAACAGCTGATAACGGAGCCTGTTTACCTCAGTTGTTTGGGTAGTTGGCAGGTACATGTGGCAGGTGATTTCCTGTAACTTCTCAAAAAGTTCGGTAGACACTTCCCATGAACGACCAACTTCCTGAAAGGCATCCTGGTATGTCTTGTTCATCTTCAACTGCTTGAGTGTCGTCATCTTCCCACGGCCAGCGAATGCACTGACGGTGTCACAGCCTGTAAATGCATGCATACCAATCAATGAATCACATACGCTGCCTCCCAATGTTCGGCTCAGAGTGGTGATATCCAGGAATCTTGTCCGGTTCTGTGTACCGCATTTCTGGAACAGGTGGGATGGGATTTTGTGGCACATGCCCAGACACAGGACCATGACATCAGTATCCTCCGAAGTGATGATGACCGACTTGTAACCAGATTCTGCTGCATGAAGAGCATGGAGAAGGAGGCGTGTGTCTGCTTCTTCTTGATTTGACTTAAGGTCAGCAGCCTCTTCCCACTGTTCTTTGGTGATCTTAAAGCAGAGCTGCTCACATGTGACATACAGCTCCTTCTCCTCAAGCTTCTCCCTGTGGTGTTTCGCCTTCCATTCTTCTACCAGAAACTTTATGAGACTTGCCTTGTTGGAGGAACTACTTAGAAGCTTTTTCCACTGCTGGATGTTGTGCCCATGTTGAATGTTCTTGAAATGGATCCCTGTGCCTTCATATCTGTTGACTCTTTCTGTATCTTTGATGGATGTCTCCTTGTAGACGTCAAAGACAATATCAATGCGCTTGCTCTTAGCACCCTCATGGATAGCGCGACTCATTGCTGTGCCTGCTAGCTGGCCAAATGTTGCATTGTTTCCCTTCAGTTTCTGAACCAGGCTCATCCCATCAATGATGGTTGCAGAGGGCTCGGGGATCACTTCTGCAGGACGAGCATTCCTCTCCAACTCCCTTGCGAGGGCAGCCTTGTTGGTCTTGCGGATAGACCCATCACCATTGGCAAGTGCCCATGGCAATGGACCCAGGGGATGAGTCAAGACATCACTCATTTGTAGCTTTCTGTTCTCAGCTACAAGTATCATCTGGCCAAATAGGTTTCTGTCAGCCTTCAAAATTACCTCCTTGCCAAGACCTTGTCTGCGTGTCTTCATTTGGATGTTAGAGAACGTTTTAAGTTTGTTCTTCGTCATCTTGTCATGAAACAATGTAGTTGGCTTATCGGTACCCAAACGCTCATCCTTGAATGTTTGATATGCATCCTCTCCTATACTGTATGCCCCTTGAAGGTCTTTGGCTACATCTGGTGGTGCTACAGTCGCTGTTGACAAACTGATAAGTTCACCATTATGCTCTTTGTTGAAGGGGTTCACCCAACCTGTCTCCAGCAGTTGAACGAAAGATTGGACATCGGCTTCATCTCTTCTAATCCTAGACACCTGTAGGTCTGAATGGCTGAAGTCAGTATATTGTTGGCCTACCAGGGCCCTCAGCTGCCTCAAGTACATACTGCGGTACTCTGATGTCAGGTAGAACCTGGAAACAGCTCCAACTTTGAGGCTGAAGCCTTTTGTGCCCCCTGGTGTCTGGGTGTCTTTGTTGATTGTCTCTTCAATGGTCTGGTCCACAGGAATTCGTCCAAAAGGATTCTTGCTACCGATCTGGACCGAAAAGCCACCTTGCATGAAGTATTCATGGACCTCTGGGTGTTCTATGGGCAGCCGAGACATTGTGGCATAGTAATAGGTTAGGTATCGGGCATAGTTGACCTTGTCATAGGCAAAACACCATGGTATCATCTGTCGGATTGCTCCTAGGTGAAGCATCCAGTTGCCTTCTCTTGAAGCTCGAACCAGGGCCAGCATGGTCTCGACCATGTCCAAGTATGACATCCAGAATGCTGAGAGTTGTTCATTTCTGAGGGTCTCAAGATAAACTTGAAAGAGCTTCAGGGTAAGTGTGCAAGATTCATTATCCAAGAGCTTTTCGAAGGATCCCTGCGACACACTGATGCGAAAGTTTGTGATGTTCTTCAGTGTTTCATCCAGATGGTGAAGGTCCCTTGCATGGTTTTCTTCTAGCCATGGAAGGAAGTTTTTCCATGCAAGCCTCATAAGTGCTTCATAGACCAGCTTGTGTAGTCTCACTGCTCTGTTGTACCTCCGGCCGTCCATCACTCCAGACACTGATCCTTCAGCGATTACACCGGATTCAACACACAGATCTCTAAGGCCTGCATCCTGAAATCTGTTCCCTATGATAGAGAGGAGATTACAGATTGTGTGGAAGACACCCATTCTAATTATAATGTTCTTGAACTTCTCCTGTTTCCAGATAACCTCGGCAGCTTTGGCATAGAGTGCTTGATCAAACACACACACAATTCTGTTAAGCTTCAGGGTCTGCATGATGGCATGTGTTTGCTCCAAGACTTCATTCACAGTGGACATGGCTGTTGCAGGAGCATTGATAGTGGGCAGGTAGCTTACAGTGTCCTGGGCCACTACAATGTCGCTGCGGATTTTTATGTTGAACCCAGTCCAACTGCTGGTGGTCTGATCCTCATGGTCTGACATTCTAGCCAGAAGCCAGATATGGTTTTTGGTTTTTGAATCCTGGACCTCCTTGGTAGTGTTAACATTCGAAGTCTCAATCCTGGGTGGCTCTCCCCGCTGCCCAACATTGTATATCGGTAGCATTAATTCTGTCAGAGTTATGCTTCTTTTCTTCGACTTGGTTACATCTGGCAGGACTTTCTTTGTCACAGAGCATGCAACATTGGACTGAACAGCAATGCCATTGACTCTATGAGATGTACCTGCTCCACTTAGTGTCTCCTCAAGTCTGTCAATGTTATCCCAGGCCAGGGTTGTGAACACACCTGGGTAGATACTTGCTGGCATTGGGATGTCATCCTTTGAACATTCCAACTTCTGGATACAAAGGGCTGTATCGATCTCCTCAGCCATTGAATATGACACACAGTGGCCAAGACGATTCAGAGTTCGAATCAGTTCTGTATTGCCGGTCAAAGACTTAACTGCAAAGGATAGCAGTACGTGCTTTGGTGGCTTTGTCTTTCCATTGGTAACAGCAAAAACCAAGTCACTGCCGAAGGATGTGGCAAGACGTTGAGCTCTTTCACAGGTAGTTTGGCACTCACAATCTCCTGTAAGCAGGGTTTGCAGGAATTGAGTGACTAATGCAGGAACGACATTCTGATCTGTATTGGGAGGCCATGGCTGACTCACATCTTGCTTCTTGATCTCATTCCTTAGCTGCATTGCTGCTTTGGTTACGATATCTCCAGAGTTAGCAGCTCTTGCTTCTTGCAGATCTTTTGTCATGCTGTGTACTTGCCGGACAAGGTCGTCCATTGATAGGCTACATGGATAGACTAGAAGCTTACCTTTCTCATCTGAGAGAAAGCGGAGTGATTCCCCAATCTCTGTTTCAAGTTTTCGTCGAACATGTTTCTTTGTCGATGGTTTCAGTTGGATGATACCACGGGATATCATTAATCTCTCAAGCCTAGATGTGAGGTTTATCATAGGCAGTACTTCTGGGTTTGGGAACAATTTAGTCCTTATATACAAGAAGAGTTCTTCAAGGGCCTCTTTCTCTGCCTCTTCGTAGCGTACTTCCTCGCTTTCGACCTGATTTTCAGCTGCACTAGACCTACAGGCCACTTGGGAATCATCTTTTGTGAATAGTTTGTAGCACGACTTGTGGTAGTGCCCCTCTGCAGCAACAAGGTCTCTGCTAAGTAAACCAAGTATTCTCTGTGTGCCTTTCCTTATCGCTGCTCTGCGGATCGTCTCATCTGCTCGTAGCTCAACACACTGGACAATTGGCTCCCTTGTTTGTTTTCCTTTTAGGTACTTGCTTGACTTCTCACAGAAGATACATACTTTGGCATACACCCTGCTATCACTGGGGGCACCCCTCGGTAGCTTCCTCATGGAGATTTTGCTTGCTGTTTCGACATTGACACCCTTGCCAAGGATAGAATCCAGTGACTTCTTCATTGTAAAGATACTACGACATTTACGGTGATATTGTATGTGTGGTATTTCTCCTTCTTCAAGGCCCTTAGCTGCTACCAGGACTGATTCATGCTGCCTGATCTCTGCAGCCCTAAGCAATGTTTTCCAGGAGTCCAAATCCTTAAGGGACGCCAGATCATCGCTGTCATCATTAGAGCAGTGTATGATACAGTCGATCCGTGATTTCTTCCTTGCTGGTACTTCCATCATGCCGTTAGATAGTCAGTAAACACCTGCAAACACAAAGAAAAACATTAAAATTTTATTTACCGTATTTCCTGGCGTATAAGACGACTTTTTAGCCATGAAAAACATGGCTCCAAGAGGGCGGTTGTCTTATACGCCGAATACAGCCGCCGGGGGGAAAGGCCGCCGCGCAGGGAAGGAGGAGGCAGGGGCCCACCTTCATGAGGCGCTCGTTCTTAGAGCTGGGAGCGCTGGTGCTAGGTGACTGTTCCCCCTCTCTCCACAAGTTCCTTACCAGCAGCAGCACACAGTACAGGACTACAGGACCTGTGGTGATGTCACGGCCATGTGATCAGTCACAAGCCTGGGAGGTGTCAGCCTCTACAGAGGGAGATAGGAGCTCTGCAGAGAAGACCGGAGAGTCCTGTTCAGCACAGAACGTGTATGTGTCAGTGTGTGTGCGTGTGTTGGGGCACCTCAGGGTGTCTTCAAATGTGACATAGCCCCCTAGATTTCTTCCAGTAAAATTTGCACTCCAAAAGTCATTTGGCGCTCCTTCCCTTCCGAGGCCTGCCGTTCCCCAATACTGCAGTGTACGACAACATATCGGGTGTTGTTGTGTTCGGGAGAGATTGGTGAACAAATAGTGGGGTGCATTTTTTGCTGGTACACCTCTTAAAAATAAAAAAATGAGCCTAAAATGACACCTTCATGTAAAAAATGCACTTTTTCCATTTTCTCAACCAAGTGTTTCCAACTACTGTGAAACACTGGTTGGGTCAAAGTGGTCACTATACCCCCTAAAAGATTCCTTGGGGGTGTAGTTTCCAAAATAGGGTCACTTTTTGGGGTTTCCACTGTGGGGGTACCTCAGGCAGCCTTCAAATGTGACATGGCCCCCTAGATTTCTTCCAGTGAATCCGCCACCCAAAAACCACATAGCGCTCCTTCCGTGTTGAGCTGTGCTGTGTGCCCATACTTTAGTTTACGAGTACATGTGGGGTGTTTCTATAAACTGCAGAATTAGGGTAACCAAGTTTGGGTTTGCCGTTAACCCTTGCTAGGTTGCAGGTAAAATTGGATTACAATGTAATATCTGGAAAAAAAATGAAATTTTGAAATTTCGCCTTCATTCTGCTAAAATTCCTGTGGAACACCTAAAGGGTTAACAGTTTTTAAAAATGAGTTTTGAACAGCTTGAGGGGTGTAGTTTGCAAAATGGGGTAATTTATGGGTGGTTTCTGTTATGTAAGCCCCTTAAAGTGACTTCAGAAGTGACTTGGTCCTTTGAAAAGTGGGTTTTGCTGTAAATGTGAAAAATTGCGCATAAAACTATAAGCCCTATTACGTCGTAAAACAATAAGGTTTCATTTTCAAAATGATGCCAATATGAAGTAAACATGTGGGGAGTGTAAATTAATAACTATTATGGGGGGTATCAGTATTTTTGTAAAAAGCAGAGAATTTCAAAGTTAAAAAATTGCCGATTTTTCCAAAATTTCCGAATATTTAGCATTTTTTTATATAGAAAGGTAAAATATATTGACTCCCATTTAGCACTGACGTGAAGTACAATATGTCACGAGAAAACAATCTCAGAATGGCTTGGATAGGTGAAAGCGTTCCAAAGTTATTAGCCCATGAAGTGGCACAGGTCAGATTGGCTTAGGCACTTGGGTACAAATAGGCCTAGGGCTGAAGGGGTTAATAAGCTACGTATATGTAAGGGCTATCATATCAAAAAATAAACTACAGACATGCATCTACCTAAAAATACCAAAGAAAATTAGTCACTCCGGGTGGTACCGATATCTGGCCCGGCTCATGGACTATCTGTGTTGTTCTTGATGTCTCCAACCAGAGTTACTGATGTCTCCACCCCAGGTTCCCGTTTGGCTCAACCCTGTGATCTCCTGATTGAAAAATCTACTTAAACCTGGCACTTCACTTCCTTCATTGAGAGATTATTGAGCTCCTAGTCTCTAATCTTAGCTTCTTACCACCTGCTGCTTATCCTGCTCCGTGTACTGACCTCTGGCTATCTCCTGACTACTATTTCTGCTTATTCTCCAAACTCTACTGTTGTTCTGTGTACCATCCTCTGGCTATTTTCTGATTACGATTCCTACGTATTCTTAAGATCCTACTGCTGCTCCATGTACCAAACTCTGGCTATATCCTGATGTTGCCATCTACCGGTGTGGTTCCTAGTGGTTGCAATAACATGAGATCATTGCAGCTCACTAAAAACAACACAATCGCCTATGCTGCCTAGTCTGCAACTAGGAAGCAAAAATCATTAGAGGTCCAAGACTCATTAATCTTGATGAAAATTAGGAGGTCTACACTTTCAGGGGACAGGCCAATGCGCTTATCCATAAGGAAACCACCAGCAGCAATGAAGACACATTCTGAGAAAGCGCTGTCTGCCGGGCATGACAAAACCTCCAAGGTGTGACAGGCAAGCTCATGCCACTATTCCATTTTTGATTACCAAAATGCAAAGGGTCCATACCTCCCCTGATGGCATTGATATTAAATACTCCTGCACCATCCTATCCAGTCATTGATTACATGTCAGACTCCTACTCGGTTCTGCTGGTGCACTGACTGGTCTAAAAAATGTGTGAAATGATGCACAAAAATTGCTTATTTTAAGTTTCAGTTATTTTACTATATTATAAAGCACCATTAATTACATAGCACTTCACAGAGAATTTCAAAACTGTCCCCAGTGGGGCTCACAATCTAAATTTCCTATCAGTATATCTTTGGAGTGTGGGAGAAATCAGAGTAACCATAGGAAACCCACACAAACACAGGGAGAACATACAAACTCCTTGCAGGTGTTGTCCTTGGTGGGGATTTAACACAGGATCCCAGTGCTGCAAGGCTGCAGTGCTATCCACCAGGTACGGACGGGGACTGAAATTCAGCCCTGGCATTTGAAATCACATAGGCCCATGTTTTCACAGTCTTCAAGCACCACATGGGGATATGCAGCGCCCCAGAGTCCTGGTCGTTGCAGTACTGTGGCTCCGCCACTATGGGGAGCCATGGTGCGTCCGATGGCACTGAAGGAGTTCATCCGATCAGGTATCACAGACACCAATACATTTCACAGCAGGGCCTCCGGGGGGAGCTAAGGGTGCTATTCATTAGGCCACTCCCCACCATAGTGGGTAAACCGGGGGTCAGGCAGGAAGTTAGATCGGAAAGCTGACTGGATTGGACGAAGCAACACCTAGTGGCAGAGGGTGTTGTGGAGGAAGAGACAGTAGGGTCTCTGTCAGGGGTGGGATCCTGACAGAGGCTTGGCATTGGAAAGAACGTAACGGGTCCGCGCCAGCTCCGGGAAGCGGCGGGGCCCAAGAAGGGACTTGAAGCGAGATAGATTGTGCTGAGTGAGAAACGAGATCAAGCGATAGGAGAATTCCAGTAGGGGTCGTGCTGTAAGACCGGAGCAACACCCTACTGAGGCGCACTACCGGTGGCCGGAACGCCGAGGGAGTATTATAACATTCAGCTTCAAGCAATACTCTAAACAGCGGCAGGACAGTCAGTTCAAGGCGGGCTGTCTAACACATATCACCTATGAAGTCTTGGGAGGCAATTGCGGGAGAGGGGCGTCTCTAGGGTCCCGGAAGAACTCCAGGCCTATCCGACAAACGGGTGCCGTTCTAACTGTAACATCAGGAAGGGACGGACGATTAGAAGAACATCATTTAATCGAGTTGTGAGGGAACTTAAGAAACAGACACAACGGTTGTGGGGTACTTTCCGTAAGCACAGCAGGGAAGGACTACAACACATAGCGCTAAGAGGGAAGGCACTGATTTCCACCTGTGAAGTGAACTCTGGAGGTGCCATTGGACCGGCCGGACTTGCGCAGCCTGGTGAACCGTATTCTGGACTGAGGACTCAGAGATCTCCAGTAAAGAGGTAAAGAGACTGCAACCTGGTGTCCTCGTTATTTACCGCGACCTGCACCCCACAACTGCACCACCGACATCCACACCTAGCATTGACTGTGCGCCCCACGGCAGGGTCACGGACCGGGGCCTAGCCGCCGTGACAACCCCCAGAAGCAGAGACCCGTAGGCCCGGTACCGGGTACCCCTCGGCCCTGCGGCGGTGGGGGCGCTCCAAACTTGGCGTCACGAACAGGATTTACTTAAGCCTGAGGAATCAGGTCATGTGTGCCTTGGAACTGTGATTTGTTGTGCTTGGACTGTACTTTATTGAGAGACTGTGTATTGCCATTGACCCAGAGAAGTTCCCGCCAAAAGCCGCAGCCATTGCTACACCAGAGAAGAAGGAGGGCGTGCCATGGGAGGAGACTACCAGAGTGGCGCGAGAAATGGCTACCGCCCCCTGTGCTTCTGGCTGCAAAGTGAGGACCTGCCCTCAAGCAGAGGACAACCCCCTGATTTGCAACGGCGGGAAGCAGGAGATGGAGAAGCTCGGCCCAGGAGAAATGGCGGAGTCCGATGCATGCATTGCCACCGATCAGCAGATCATGACGAAGAACAGCGAGTGCCGGAATGGGGAAGGAACAGTCCCGGTTTGTCCTCGTTCACCGGAGGCGGACCCGTGTCCCCTGCAGCCGGAGGATCCGAAGCCCCTGGAACCGATAGCGGAGCTGAGTCCACCAATCCCGACCTCGGAGCCAGCGGAGGAGGAACCACAGCGAGCGGAGCCGCGTCCGGGGACCGTATTGGAAGAGCCGCAGTCCGAGCAGCAGCCGATTCCAGCGTTCTTGTCAGCGGGCCGGTTCGACACCAGTGGAACCACATCAGGCGCAGGTACGACAGATACCCCTGCCCCCACGCTCGATCCCGCTCCCGCGACCGATCCTCCCCGCAGCAGTAATCCTTCGTTCACCATCGAGCGGGTGGTCCTCGGCCCCAGCGCTATCGGGAAGTTGTTGCCGCCACTACCAACCAGGTGGGGGGAGCCCATAGAGATGGGCCCAGACGGAGTGATGTTCCGGTGGGACACCCCCTGGGTTGAGCAGGATGGGGTTCCGGTGGATGGTCTCACCATCGCGATACTTACCTGGGACCAGTACAATCAATGCGTGCTCCAGCACTGGAAACAGCGAGGTGAAGTTGAACAACGGGAGACGCAACACAAGAAGTCTGTGCATGGCAGGAAAGACGTGGTAAAGCGAGGAATGGTGTCGGCCTTCCACCCAAGGAAAGGATGGGGCTCTATACAGGAACCGGGCCTATCGACTGACATCTTCGTTGCTAGTTATGACGTGGAAACTCCCTGCTGTGATCGGGATGGCGAACCATTGCGAGAAGGGGATCAGGTGACGTACACCCGTCACTGGAACGCACAAGGATGGCGTGCCCGGAATGTTCAGCGATGTGAGCCTGAGAGAGTCTCACCTGTGGCCCCAATTATGGTTGATCCAGATTTGCCAGATCTCGTTACTGTCTCCACTGTGCGCTTTGTGGTAGCTCCCGAACTCGCCAGCCGGGTCAGTCTGCAAATTCAGACACCGGGTGACCTGGTGGTCCCTGCGGGGCCTGCCGCTGGTATCCGTGCCACAGTAGTCGGGGCCCAGGGGCCAAGACCACCTGAGTAAGAATAAACCTCGATACCATGAGTATGTAAATAGTTGCTGTTTTCCTGTGTTCTGCTAAACCCGTCCAGGGTAAACTTTTAAAGGGATCCTTTTGTTGACCCGGGATCCCTAGTGTTTTGTTTTGTTTGTCTTTCCAAAGTTTTTGCACAAGTTTTAGAACTGCTGAAATCATGAACAGTGCATGATCCGAACTTCTTGTAAATAGTTTGCACCTTATTAAAGGCGCTCCCTACTGGTTTTACTTAAACAAGGACTCTTTGCGAAGATACCGCACTGGAACCTTTGATGAGTATGGACTGGTAGCTTGAGAAGATGTGCTACCTCACAGAGATTTGGTCCCCTCTTAAAGGGGATGTTCACTTGTTGCACGTAAATGGTGATATTGCTTTAAGACCGGTAGCAATAATGTCAATGGAAGAAAATGATGATAATATTTACATGTAAAAGTTGTATGTATGCCATTAGTTAATTGTAAAGGAATGCTGATAATGTTCTCTGAGAGAAAAAGTAAAAGGAAGTAATGAGAAAGTTTAATGTCGTGAAAAGAAGATAGTTGATAATGTTGATAAGAAAAGGGGGGGGGATAGAAGGTAAACCCTGCGTTCCCCATCGAAAGTTAGTAATGTGTTACTAAGGACAGAAAGTGAACCCGTAAGGGTTAGTGGGTGAGTCAAGTAGAGCCGGCTCAGTGTTCTCAAACTGAAAGAAAAGTTATGTTCTATACTGTGTATAGTAGTTGAAAAGGCAGTAGGCCCTGGCTGAACGGGGCGGTCCTGTAACAGAAAGGAGAGGCAGTAGGTCTGGTGCTGATAGGACAGGCGGTCCTGCAGATTTAAAGAAGGAGAATGCATAAAGTTAATTGCTTTATAATGTGTTATAAGAAGGTCTTTTGTGGAGGCAGAGTGTACGTCCTTAAAGACAATATTAAATTATTGTTCAAAGCATTTGCACTAAGTAGAATACCCGGTTGGGTAACAGGAGTTGTTTATAGCCTGTAATTTATAATGTTAACCATGTTTGTAACGTTCAAGTGTCCTCACCTCCCATAAAGGGAAGCTCTGTTCAAATATGCTTATTGTTATTGCACTCAACAAAATTGTATGTCTTTTTGCTAACTTGTATTGTTGTTTTCTTCCCAGTCCCAGAGTACTGTGTTTAACCAGGGGGGAGTGCAGCGCCCCAGAGTCCTGGTCGTTGCAGTACTGTGGCTCCGCCACTATGGGGAGCCATGGTGCGTCCGATGGCACTGAAGGAGTTCATCCGATCAGGTATCACAGACACCAATACATTTCACAGCAGGGCCTCCGGGGGGAGCTAAGGGTGCTATTCATTAGGCCACTCCCCACCATAGTGGGTAAACCGGGGGTCAGGCAGGAAGTTAGATCGGAAAGCTGACTGGATTGGACGAAGCAACACCTAGTGGCAGAGGGTGTTGTGGAGGAAGAGACAGTAGGGTCTCTGTCAGGGGTGGGATCCTGACAGAGGCTTGGCATTGGAAAGAACGTAACGGGTCCGCGCCAGCTCCGGGAAGTGGCGGGGCCCAAGAAGGGACTTGAAGCGAGATAGATTGTGCTGAGTGAGAAACGAGATCAAGCGATAGGAGAATTCCAGTAGGGGTCGTGCTGTAAGACCGGAGCAACACCCTACTGAGGCGCACTACCGGTGGCCGGAACGCCGAGGGAGTATTATAACATTCAGCTTCAAGCAATACTCTAAACAGCGGCAGGACAGTCAGTTCAAGGCGGGCTGTCTAACACATATCACCTATGAAGTCTTGGGAGGCAATTGCGGGAGAGGGGCGTCTCTAGGGTCCCGGAAGAACTCCAGGCCTATCCGACAAACGGGTGCCGTTCTAACTGTAACATCAGGAAGGGACGGACGATTAGAAGAACATCATTTAATCGAGTTGTGAGGGAACTTAAGAAACAGACACAACGGTTGTGGGGTACTTTCCGTAAGCACAGCAGGGAAGGACTACAACACATAGCGCTAAGAAGGAAGGCACCGATTTCCACCTGTGAAGTGAACTCTGGAGGTGCCATTGGACCGGCCGGACTTGCGCAGCCTGGTGAACCGTATTCTGGACTGAGGACTCAGAGATCTCCAGTAAAGAGGTAAAGAGACTGCAACCTGGTGTCCTCGTTATTTACCGCGACCTGCACCCCACAACTGCACCACCGACATCCACACCTAGCATTGACTGTGCGCCCCACGGCAGGGTCACGGACCGGGGCCTAGCCGCCGTGACAACCCCCAGAAGCAGAGACCCGTAGGCCCGGTACCGGGTACCCCTCGGCCCTGCGGCGGTGGGGGCGCTCCAGATATATTACTAATATTACCCTGGATCGAGGAAAGGAAGATTTACTACAAGATCAATATTTCTAATGATACCTGTGGCCTGCTGGGGTAAGCGACGGAGTCAGTGACTTTGTGCTCTGTCACAACTGTGAACAGTACGGGTGTCTTGAGAACATTGATTCTGTTAACAATGTAGCAGACAAGGCAGCCCACAACCAGACAGGCACTTCTGGCATTTGCCAGAATTGCCAAATGGCCAGTCCGGCCCTGCTATCCACTAAGTCACTGTGCTACCTCTGCCACTTAAACTGCTGCTAATGTTTTTGTTTTGATGACTCGACGTTACCGTGGTTGGAAGCATATAACTGCGATCATTGTAGGACTAGTGTTGAGCGATACCGTCCGATACTTGAAAGTATCGGTATCGGAAAGTATCGGCCGATACCGGCAAAGTATCGGATCTAATCCGATACCGATACCCGATACCAATACAAGTCAATGGGACTCAAGTATCGGACGATATCCCTGATGGTTCCCAGGGTCTGAAGGAGAGGAAACTCTCCTTCAGGCCCTGGGATCCATATTAATGTGTAAAAGAAAGAATTAAAATAAAAAATATTGCTATACTCACCTCTCCGACGCAGCCTGGACCTTACCGAGGGAACGGCAGCGTTCTTTGCTTAAAATGCGCGCGTTTACTTCCTTCCGTGACGTCACGGCTTGTGATTGGTCGCGGGCCGCCCATGTGGCCGCGACGCGACCAATCACAGCAAGCCGTGACGTAATTTTCAGGTCCTCAATGCCTAATTCTAGGCATTCAAGATTTTAAAATTACGTTCCGGCTTGTGATTGGTCGCGTCGCGGTCACATGGGCGACGCGACCAATCACAAGCCGTGACGTCACGGGAGGCAGGAAACGCGCGCATTTTAAAATTACGTCACGGCTTGTGATTGGTTGCGTGCCGCCCATGTGACCGCGACGCGACCAATCACAGCAAGCCGTGACTTAATTTCAGGTCCTGAATGAAGAATTAGGCATACAGGACCTGAAATTACGTCACGGCTTGCTGTGATTGGTCGCGTCACGGTCACATGGGCGGCACGCAACCAATCACAAGCCGTGACGTAATTTTAAAATGCGCGCGTTTCCTGCCTCCCGTGACGTCACGGCTTGTGACCACGACGCGACCAATCACAAGCCGGATCGTAATTTTAAAATCCTGAATGCCTAGAATTAGGCATTGAGGACCTGAAAATTACGTCACGGCTTGCTGTGATTGGTCGCGTCGCGGCCACATGGGCGGCACGCGACCAATCACAAGCCGTGACGTCACGGAAGGAAGTAAACGCGCGCATTTTAAGCAAAGAACGCTGCCGGTTCCCTCGGTGAGGTCCAGGCTGCGTCGGAGAGGTGAGTATAGCAATATTTTTTATTTTAATTCTTTATTTTACACATTAATGTTGTTTTGATACCGATACCCGATACCACAAAAGTATCGGATCTCAGTATCGGAATTCCGATACCCGCAAGTATCGGCCGATACCCGATACTTGCGGTATCGGAATGCTCAACACTAGGTAGGACTGGCCCACAGAGAAATCAGAGAATCTTCCAGTGAGCCTGCCCCTGGCCAGCACCACAACTCCTGCTTCCATCATTTGCCTGCTCTGCCCTGTGTATTCTGATCAGGTGCATGAAGCGGTGAGTGCATTATTACATACCCGGTGCCCGCAGGCCATCTGAACTACCCAGTAACAAGTGATGGGCGGTGAACGCTTTCTCATCACCTGCTGCTGCGGCTTCTATTGATCTCATTGCTCTCTCAGCTCTCTCAGCTATGCAGTGCTCAATGAGATCAGTGTTAGCTGCAGCAGGTGATGATAAAGCACTCATCTCACATCACTTGTTGCTGAGCAGTGCAGATGGCCGAAGGCAGCGAGTATAGAACAAAGCACTCAGCATAGCTGGCTCCAAGACTGCGCACAGCATGGGGCGTCTAGAACAGATTTGATTTTTGGAGGGAATTATGTCACCGGAAGGGGTGGAGCCTTCAGGTCACTGAAGACCCGATAGCAGGAAGCAGCACTGTGTTAGGCTGCTGGAGAGAAGGGAAATGACATGCAGCACCATGAAGCAATGTGAGGAGAGGACTGAGGGGCTGCACCATGGAGCTGTGTAAGGAGAAGACTGAGGAGCTGTACAATGGACCCTTGTACAGATGGGAATGAGGACCCAGGACTCAGTGTGAGTACTCTGAGGATGCTTTTGGGAAAGGGTTGATGATACTTGAGTGGGGCTGCATAAGGAATATGATGATAAGGGGCTGTGTGAAGTACTGTAGGGTTAATGAGGGGCTGTGTGAAGAACAGGGGGCATGATGAGGGGCTGTGTGGAGAAGGGGGAGTGAGAAAAAGTCTCTCTGCAATTTCTCAAATTGAACTGTGGTGAACTCTCTGAACTCAGCACTGCACCGTGCAATTTTCTCACTGTGCTAGTTGTGATCTCAAAGAGGCCTCCACAGTTCAGCCCAGCTGAGAACGCAGCCTTAGTGACCTGCGGTAATCTTTGTGATGTCACCACTACTCACTGATGCTCACAGCAGCTCATTCACCAGTGGTTCTCAGCCTGGACGATCGCATCTTAGCACCGTCCAGGTTGAAACTGTTTATCCCTACATGGAATACAGCGTGGGACAGAATGATGGAGAGGTGAGGGATATTGTTGTTTTATATTTTTGTTTTATTACATGAAATAAGGGCCTCTATGGAACGGACGATGACATGAGTATGGTTTAATTTAGATTAATTAAAGGAGTCTGTGTCATTCTTTCAATTACTGTAAAAGACTTTATTCTGGCTGTGTCTTTATTTACCATATAACTATAGGATTAGGAGTGGAGAGGTGTCTCATAGACACCTCTCCATTACTAATCTGTGGGCTTGACGTCACCGGACAATACAAAGGTGACATCAACCCCATCAACCCCACAAATATAAACCCCACTTGCCACCTCTACAGGGCAAGTGGGAAGAGTCGGGCAAAGGGCCGGAACTGGCAGAACTAATAGATGCACCTTTTCTGGGTGGCTGTGGTCTGCTGTTTTTAGGCAGAGGGGGGCAATATCAATGCCCCCTTACCAGCCTGATAATACCAGCACCCAGCTGTCAACTTTGGCAAGGCTGGTTGTCTAAAATGGGGGGATCTCATGTCATTTTTTTTACAACTATTTATTTAAATAATTAAAAAAACAGTGTGGGGACCTCTCTATTCTTGATAACCAGCCTTGCTAGTGCTGACAACTGAGGGTTGCAGCCCCAGCTGTCAGTTTTGCCTGGCTGGTTATCAAAAATACAGAGCAACCCACGCGTTTGTTTTTTCTAATTCTTTAGAGTGCAAGTGTTACGCCGCCTTTTCATACTTACCTGTCCGGCCGGTGCGCTCCCGATGCTCCCTTCTCTTCTCTGTCTTCCTGCTTTTCCGGCGCTCATCCCTCCTGTGCTTCGCGCATGCGCAGACGCGCTCCTTTCATCGCTGGGGCTGCTGGGAGGTTGTGACCTGGCGGCTCCGCCTCCGCCTCCAATATGGCGGCGCCCGTCGGGTACTTCTTCCCAGCGCCTGCCCTGCTTAGACGCCTTTGCGTCTATTGCGTTTGCTGGTTAACCACCAGTAATCCCTTAGGTTCCTTGGCTCTGATCCGTGTTATCTCTGCAGTGTTCCTTACGTCCTCTGTTTTCTGTCCCCTGCCTGTTCTGTGTTCCTGCCATGTCCTGCCAAGTCCTGTGTTCCTGCCGTATCCTGCCAAGTCCTGTGTTCCTGCCATATCCTGCCAAGTCCTGTGTTCCTGCCGTATCCTGCCAAGTCCTGCGTTCCTGCTTTATCCTGCCAAGTCCTGCGTTCCTGCCGTATCCTGCCAAGTCCTGCATTCCTGCCATATCCTGCCAAGTCCTGTGTTCCTGCCGTATCCTGCCAAGTCCTGCATTCCTGCCGTATCCTGCCAAGTCCTGTGTTCCTGCCGTATCCTGCCAAGTCTTGCCGTATCCTGCCAAGTCCTGTGTTCCTGCCGTATCCTGCCTGTCCCATGCTCCTGCCTTGTTCTGCCAGTCCTGTCTTCCTGCCGTTCCCAGCCAGTCCGAAGGCTCCGTTGTCCTCCATCTCTCGAGTACCAGCATCTTATCAGTTAGTACCCTGTTGTGAATTCTGCTCTTGGGCTCCCTCCGGTGGTTGTAAGTGGTAGCGCTGCTGTCTTTGGATCGCTGCAGTCATCAGGTGTCTCCACTTATTGCAATCCTGACTGGGCTATTTAGTCTTGCTTGACCCTTTAGTCAGTGCCAGTTGTCCATTGTTCTTGGAGGATTCACATCCCTGCCTGGTCTCTTCTGCTTTGCTGTTCATTTCAACAAAGATAAGTTCTGGCCTTGATTTTTTGCTGTCCACATGCTGTGGACCTTATTGTTCAGTTCTTTTCCATGTTTTTGTCTAGTCCAGCTTGGTCTGTATAAGGATTTGTTTAGTCAAGCTGGTATCTCTGGAGATGCAGATATACCCTCCATATCTTTAGTTAGATGTGGAGATTTTGTATTTTCTGTGGTGGATATTTTCTAGAGTTTTATTACTGACCGCATAGTACTCTGTCCTATCCTTTCTATCTAGCTAGAAGTGGCCTCCTTTGCTAAATTCTGATTTCAGTCTGTGTATGTTTTTTCCCCTCTCCTCTCACAGTCAATATTTGTGGGGGGCTGTCTATCCTTTGGGGATTTTCTCTGAGGCAAGATAGTTTTCCCGTTTCTATCTCTAGGGGTAATTAGTACTCCGGCTGTGTTGAGATGTCTAGGGAGTGAAAGGTACATTCCACGGCTACTTCTAGTTGCGGTGTTAAGTTCAGGGTCTGCGGTCAGTACAGGTACCACCTTCTCCAGAGTACGTTCCATGCTGCTCTTAGGCCACCAGATCATAACAGTACAACTGGCCAACAATGAGTTAACCGCATCTCAGAAGAAGGGAAAGAAAGTGCTGAGCCATTTTTTTTTCTGTAGTCTGTTGTGTTTTTTTTTTTCCTTCCCTCTTTACCTCTGGGTGGCTCAGGAGTTTGGCACTGGCATGGATGTTCAGGGATTGGCTTCTCGTGTGGATCAACTTGCTGCTAGAGTACAGGGTATTTCCGGTTATTACATTCAGACTCCGGTTTTAGAGCCTAGAATTCCAACTCCTGATTTGTTTTTTGGGGACAGGTCCAAATTTTTGAGCTTTAAAAATAACTGTAAACTGTTTTTTGCTCTGAAACCCCGTTCCTCTGGTGATTCCATCCAGCAGGTTAAAATTGTTATATCTCTGCTGTGTGGTGACCCCCAGGATTGGGCATTTGCCCTGGAACCTGGGAATCCGGCTTTGCTTAATATAGACACCTTTTTTCAGGCGCTTGGGTTATTGTATGATGAACCTAATTCAGTGGATCATGCTGAGAAGACCTTGTTGGCCCTGTGTCAGGGTCAAGAAGCGGCAGAATCATATTGCCAGAAATGTAGGAAATGGTCTGTGCTGACTAAATGGAATGAGGATGCCTTGGCAGCAATTTTCAGAAAGGGTCTTTCTGAATCCATTAAGGATGTTATGGTGGGGTTCCCTATGCCTGCTGGTCTGAGTGATTCTATGTCTCTGGCCATTCAGATTGATCGGCGCTTGTGCGAGCGCAGAGTTGTGCACACTATGGCATTGTCTTCCGAGCGGAGTCCTGAGCCTATGCAGTGTGATAGGATTGTGTCTAGAGCTATCACACTGCATAGGCTCTGGACTCCGCTCGGAAGACAATGCCATAGTGTGCACAACTCTAGGATTGTGTCTAGAGCTCTTTTTTTTTGCGGGGGTGTGACCGGATGCTGAATGTGACCGACGCCTAGTCTGTGAGGGTTCCAAGCCACGAGGCTGTCAGCAGCTCATGCCGGCTTCATAGAGTTTCTCAGCCGCAAAGGACTTTTTATTACAGCTGCTTCCCGTTTCTGAAGCTGCTTTGAGAGGTACTATAAGCTGCTTCTCCTTTCACGGAGCTGTACTGAGCTGTACTGAACGCTAGTTGGTCCTGTCAGAGGAATCTGATTACTGCTTATCATCTACAATTACATGATGACCCGAGGGAAGAGTAAACAAACATCACCTCCTAGACTGCCGGACTTCTATCCAGGAGGCCAGACGGTGCATGCGAGGGGAAAGGTAATCTCAGCTACTCCACCTAGAGAACCACACTCCCCGCAGGGGAGACATGGGAGAAGCATTGCACCATCCCAGCACAATGAGAGTAGTAGTTGCAACAGCAGCAGCTCAGCCCCATTTACAAAAGGGGATATGAATGATTTTATAGCTACAGTGCGGGCATCACTAAAAGAAGATCTGTATGAAATGCTAAATGAAATGAGGAAAGATGTGGATTCTCTGGGAGACAGAACAGCTCATATAGAGTCTAAAATGGTGGAATATACGACAACTATTAATGCCCTTGTGGACGAAAATGAGACTCTAAAAAGTGAGTTGTCTAAGGTGCATGACAAATTAAATGATTTAGAAGACAGGTCCAGAAGGCAGAATATCAGAGTTCGAGGTATCCCGGAGGACATAATAGATAAACAGCTGGCCCCTTTTATGTTAACATTTTTGGCTGTGGTATTACCTGACTTTTCACCTACAGAACTGGTTATTGAAAGGGTTCACAGGATTCCAAGACCAAGACACCTGGATTCTTCATATCCTAGAGACACTTTGGTCAGATTGTTGCGTTTTCCCACCAAGGAAGCATTCATACAACAAACAAGAAAGCCCCTTACACTTCCTACGGAATTTCAAGGGTTACAGGTGTATTTAGACTTATCTGCAGCAACATTGGCAAAGCGCAGAGAGTATGCACATGTATGCGCAGCCTTGAGAGACGCTAACAATAGATATAAACTCCATATAATATATGAAGGTAATATAGTGGCCTGCGTCTCACCTAAATCAGCTGAGGAGAAACTAGCGGTGTGGAAAATCGCATGTGCCCCTGCTAGAGTGGAAAAAGGGAAGAAAGTAGTAAATGACTGGAATAAAGTTTAAAGTCTAAGTCTAAAGTGGCGAGAATGTAGGCCTCGTGGCCGGTCCTCGAGACATTAACTGGAGACAAATTTTGTTTTCCAGACCCCAACAAGGCAGATGTTTTTTTTTCTCTGCCCTCTGCCCGAGGTACAGGGCCTCCCCTATGGTACTTGTGATCAACCATAGGGCTCTGATTGTATGTCGGTTCTTTTTTTTTGTTTAATTTTTTGTTTGCAGTTTGGGTCTGTAAGAGACAGAGATATCTGCTTGTTTTATAGCGTTGGATATTACAGATATTAGTGTATTTAATAGGATTATTTCAAAGGGTAAGGAGGAGGAGGACTTTATAGCAGAAGAGATATATATGTTGTAATGAGTATAAAAATAATGTCATTAAATGTTAAAGGCATGAATTCCCCTAGTAAAAGGAGCATGGTTTGGTCAGAGGTGTTAAAATCACAAGCAGAAATAATTTGTTTACAGGAGACACATCTGCTTGAAATAGATAATAGGAGATTTCACCATGATCAGTTTCCACATATTTTTTTTTCTAATAATACGACCAAAAAATGTGGGGTCTGTATTATAATTAAACATACAGTGGCATGTGAAGTGTTACAGACATATGTAGACTCAGAAGGGAGATTTTTGATTTTGTCCTGTACTTTAAATGGGATAATTCATACATTAGCGACAATATATGCTCCGAATAGGGGCCAAGGAAAATTTATTAGAAAGGTATTTAAAAAAATACAGGCAGTTGGAAAAGGAGGTAAAATAGTTTGTGGGGATTTTAATCTTCCTATGAGTAGAGAGATGGACAGTTCTCGAGGGGGTGAGCGGAGTCGAGGGGAGTTGAGATCATTAGCACTCGAATTTCACTATCATGATTATTGGAGATATGTCCAAGCATCAGAAAGAGATTATACTTTTTTCTCCCATCGACACCACACATACAGCAGAATAGATTATTTCCTGGTGGATGATAACATTTTATTAAGGAGTATGGAAGCAAGGATTGGTCTGATAACATTGTCGGATCATGCTCCTACATATCTTAAGATCTCACTGTCCCACCAACAAGCGCCCATATTCAGGTGGCGCATGAATGAGGAAATGCTCCTGAATGAAAGGGTATCTTCGATAGTAGGTTCTGCAGTAAGGGAATATTTTGACCAAAGTGACAATGGGGAGATCAGTGATGAAACATTGTGGATGGCACATAAAGCGGTTATAAGGGGGGTGTTATTACAACAAGCTTCTATTCTGAAACAAGGAAAGGAGAAGGAGAAAAGAGAACTTCTGGGCAGATTGCAAACCTTAGAATCTATTAACAAGAAGGCGGTCACTCCTTCAATCACTGCTGAACTATTTTCAATCAGATTTAAATTACGAGATGCAATGCTGTCTGCGTATGCACATAACATGCGTAAATTAAAAATGAAGTGGTACTCTGATGGGGATAAAGGGGGGGTCCTCCTTGCTCGAAGAATAAAAAAAAGAGAGATAAAAAATAGGACTGAATATATTTTGAAGTCAGATGGGTCTTATGTGAGAAATCCTATGGGAATAGCTGAAGAATTTGTTAAATATTATAAAAAGCTGTATAATCTGGGGAGTGACCCGGGGATCCCACAACCCTCGATGCAGGGAATAAAAAATTATCTCGGATCCGTGAATCTCCCTAAGATTTCAGATGAGCAATTGAGCTATCTGAATGCCCCCTTCACAAAAGAAGAAATTATTTCGATTATAAAACAATCTAAAAGGGCTAGCGCTCCTGGGCCGGATGGATTTCCTAACTATTATTACCAAATTTTTCAGGAGGAGTTGGTTCCTTTTATGTTGAGAATATTTTCGAGGTGGAGGGATGAGGGGTCAATCGAGAAAGTTAATTTGGAGGCTACCATTATTACTTTACCGAAACCCGGCAAAACACCCACAACCCCAGAAAATTTTAGACCTATAGCTCTCTTGAATAACGATATAAAAATTTTTACTAAAATGTTAGCCTCACGTTTAAATCAGATCATTCCAGATCTGGTCTCATCAGACCAGGTAGGGTTTGTGAGGGGTAGAGATGCGAAAGATGGAATACGCCGAATGATAGATCTAGTTCGGATTGTGGAGCTGTCTGGCCTGGGGTTATGTCCGGGCAGTTATGGAAAAATTTGGGTTGGGAGGATCAATTCTCGCAGCTATTTTAGCTATATATGCGGCCCCTTCGGCGAGGGTGTGGACGGCGGGCGCTCTATCGGAACCTTTTTATGGAGAGCCCCCACACCGCCGCAGGGCCGAGGGGTACCCGGAGCCGGGCCTCTAGGTCTCAGTTCTGGGGTTGTCACGGTGGCTAGACCCGGTCCGTGGCCCTGTCCGTCAGTGGGGGGGGACGTCCGGTGCAATAAGTGGTGTTGTAACGGTGCAGTTGTGGGATGCAGGTCGCGGTAAATAACGAGGACACCAGGTTGCAGTCTCTTTACCTCTTTACTGGAGATCTCTGAGTCCTCAGTCCAGAATACGGTTCACCAGGCTGCGCGAGTCCGGCCGGTCCAATGGCACCTCCAGAGTACACTTCACAGGTGGAAATCGGTGCCTTCCTTCTTAGCGCTATGTGTTGTAGTCCTTCCCTGCTGTGCTTACGGAAAGTACCCCACAACTGTTGTGTCTGTTTCTGATGTTCCCTCACAACTCGAATTAGATGATGTTCTGCTAATCCTCCGTCCTTCCCCGATGTTCTGGTTGGGACGGCACCCGTTTGTCGGGTAGGCCTGGAGTTCTTCCGGGACCCTAGAGACGCCCCTCTCCCGCAATTGCCTCCCAAGACTGCATAGGTGATATGTGTTAGACAGCCCGCCTTAAACTGACTGTCCTGCCGCGGTTTGGAGTATTGCTTGAAGCTGAATATTATTCTACTCCCTCGGTGTTCCGGCCACCGGTATTGCGCCTCAGTAGGATGTTGCTTCGGTCTTACAGCACGACTCCTACTGGTATTCTCCTATCGCTTGATCTCGTTTCTCACTCAGCACAATCTATCTCGCTTCTAGTCCTTTCTTGGGCCCCGCCGCTTCCCGGAGCTGGCGCGGACCCGTTACGTTCTTTCCAATGCCAAGCCTCTGTCAGGATCCCACCCCTGACAGAGACCCTACTGTATCTTCCCCTCACAACACCCTCTGCCACAAGGTGTTGCCTGGTTCCAACCCAGTCAGCTTTCTCAACTAACTTCCTGCCTGACCCCCAGTTTACCCACTATGGTGGGGAGTGGCCTAATGAATAGCACCCTTAGCTCCCCCCGGAGGCCCTGCTGTGAAATGTATTGGTGTCTGTGATACCTGATTAGATGAGCTCCTTCAGTGCCATCGGACGCACCATAGCTCCCCATAGTGGCGGAGCCACAGTACTGCAACGACCAGGACTCTGGGGCGCTGCACTCCCCCCTGGTTAAACACAGTACTCCGGGACTGGGAAGAAAAACAACAATACAAGTTAGCAAAAAGACATACAATTTTGTTGAGTGCAATAACAATAAGTATACTTGAACAGGCTTCCCTTTATGGGAGGTGAGGACACTTGAACGTTACAAAAATAATTAAATATCATAGCAACATGCTATAATTAGCTTTTCTTACCCAACCGGGTATTCTACTAAGTGCAAACATTATTGACCAATAATTTAACTTTGTCTTTAAGGATTCACACTCTAAATCCACTAAAGACCCTCCTATAATCACATTATAAGGTATTTTAACTTTTTTATTCTCCTACTTTGGATCTGCAGGACCGCCTGTCCTATCGGCACCAGACCTACTGCCTCTCCTTTCTATTACAGGACCGCCCCGTTCAGCCAGGGCCTACTGCCTTTTCAACTACTATACACAGTATAGAACATAACTTTTCTTTCAGTTTGAGAACACTGAGCCGGCTCTACTTGGCTCCTATAAGGACTCACTCACTAACCCCTACGGGTTCACTTTCTGTCCTTAGTAACACATTACTAACTTTCGATGGGGAACGCGGGGTTTACCTTCTGTCCCCCCCTTCTTTTTCTTATCAACATTATTAACTATCTTCTTTTCACAACATTAAACTTTCTCATTACTTCCCTTTACTTTTCTTCTTTCAGAAAACATTATCAGCATTCCTTTACAATTAACTAATGGCATACATATAACTTCTACATGTCAATATTATCATCATTTTCTTCCATCGACATTATTGCTACCGGTCTTAAAGCAATATCAACAAATGAACATCCCCTTTAAGAGAGGATCAAGTCTCTGTGAGGTAGCGCGTCTTCTCTAGCTACCAGTCCATACTCAGTAAAGGCTCCGGTGTGGTATCTTCGCAAAGAGTCTCTTTGAGTAAAACCAGTAGGGAGCGCCTTTAATAAGGTGCAAACTATATACAAAGGAGTTTGTATCACGCACAATCCATGATTACAGCAGTTCTTTAAAACTTGTGCAAAACTTTTGGGAAAAACAAACAAACAATAGGGATCCCGGGTCAACAAAGGGATCCATAAAGAATAACCCAGAACGGGTTTAGCAGCAAACAACAAACAGGGAAACAGTAACTATATACATTTTCAAAGCATTCATTTTCAAAATCCCACACGAGGCACCACCTGGCGGGTGAACCCCTGCAGTACAGGCAGTTCAGGTTCCAGGTCCACTCCCGCGGCCAGGTACACCCCATGGGTTCGGGTCTGTTGCACAACCAGATCGTGTGCGGTGATGAGGGTCTGTGTCCCCACCTCTCTCTGTGCTGGTACAACAGGGACACCGGTTGCTTGAGGTAACACCTCCTTGGCCGCTACAGTGGTGGTGGTGGTGGCCAGACTGCGGGTCACAGTTTCCATCAGCGTACAGGTGGGGGTGACCAGGGTGGTCACAGATCGGTCACACGGTGGCACCTTGGCTACAGGGGCCGGCTTTTCCGGCACCTTGGGCGGGGGTTCCATTGGTCTCTCCTTGTACACATTTAGAGCAAACCACCCCTTCTCCCCGAAATGCCTAGTATAGATGACGCTGTCTCCCGGGTAGAGGTCTCGATCGGGGTGGCCCTCTCTGAGGTGCGACTCGACATCCGGTCGGTTAACAAAGACCTCCGCGTATAGCCCCGGTTCCTTAATAAAGCCCCAGCCTCCTCGGAGCTTAAAGGTGGTGACGATGCCCTGCCTGCGCGGGGCCCGGTGGGTGGTGGGGTCCTTGCGGGCCCGGTCCTTGACCGCCAAATCTTTTTGATGGTGGGCCTCCCGCCCGGCCTGATGTGTTTTCTCCTCCTCCTTCCACCGTTGTTCTAGCTGGACCCGGTATTCCTCCCAGCTTAGGGCCTGTACCATCTCCCCCTTCTGGGTCTCCACCCCGGGGAACCCCATAAGATTGGATCCGGGGTTCACCCAGCGGCACACCGTGCGCTCTGCGTGGACCTCACACATCAAGGGAGTAGGGGTGATTGGGGCTCGCATACGATGTTCCATGCCCGTGGCTTCCTCCCAGGGTAGCAGGCGCTGGAGTCTATGGGTTCCCGGGAGAGGTGGTGCTGCTACGGGACCCACTAACACACCCTCTGCTGGCGGGGCAGGATCGGCGGACTCACCAACCAGTACGAGTTCACTTTCCGCGACAGGTCCCGCTGGTTCTTCCGGTGAGAACTCCGATGCCCGGGAACCCTCTGCCGGCACCACCGGGTGCGGAGCCTGGACCCTCACATTCAATTGGAGGAGCTGGTTATATAAGTCCTCCATCTCGGTCCTCAGGAATCTGGTGTTGTCCATGGAGAACCGGCCGGCACGCTCATCCGGGTAGTCAGGGGAGACATCTGCTTCCACCCCGCTTTCGGCCTCAGAGCTGCTGGCCATGGCGTCCTCCACGTGGGTCGCTTCCTGGTCTTTTTCCCGCTCTCTCCTTCGTGGGCGGTGTCGTTTTCTCGGTCTCCGCCCTCCATTGAGGATCAGGAGGCGGATCTCTGCTGCTGACGGACACGTCCTCACGGTGCAGAAATATTTAGACTGGGCGGCCATTGCTGTTCGCGCTCTCCAGCTTGCCTACGCCCACTTCACGCCTCTCTTCTCTTCCTGCGCTCTCCTCAGCGCTGTAATGGCGGCGGATTTTGGCGGCAAATGGCGCAGCACAGTCCTTGCAATAAAGTACAGTCCAAGCACAATAAATCACAGTTCCAAGGCACACATGACCTGATTCTTCAGGCTTAAGTAAATCCTGTTCGTGACGCCAAGTTTGGAGCGCCCCCACACCGCCGCAGGGCCGAGGGGTACCCGGAGCCGGGCCTCTAGGTCTCAGTTCTGGGGTTGTCACGGTGGCTAGACCCGGTCCGTGGCCCTGTCCGTCAGTGGGGGGGGACGTCCGGTGCAATAAGTGGTGTTGTAACGGTGCAGTTGTGGGATGCAGGTCGCGGTAAATAACGAGGACACCAGGTTGCAGTCTCTTTACCTCTTTACTGGAGATCTCTGAGTCCTCAGTCCAGAATACGGTTCACCAGGCTGCGCGAGTCCGGCCGGTCCAATGGCACCTCCAGAGTACACTTCACAGGTGGAAATCGGTGCCTTCCTTCTTAGCGCTATGTGTTGTAGTCCTTCCCTGCTGTGCTTACGGAAAGTACCCCACAACTGTTGTGTCTGTTTCTGATGTTCCCTCACAACTCGAATTAGATGATGTTCTGCTAATCCTCCGTCCTTCCCCGATGTTCTGGTTGGGACGGCACCCGTTTGTCGGGTAGGCCTGGAGTTCTTCCGGGACCCTAGAGACGCCCCTCTCCCGCAATTGCCTCCCAAGACTGCATAGGTGATATGTGTTAGACAGCCCGCCTTAAACTGACTGTCCTGCCGCGGTTTGGAGTATTGCTTGAAGCTGAATATTATTCTACTCCCTCGGTGTTCCGGCCACCGGTATTGCGCCTCAGTAGGATGTTGCTTCGGTCTTACAGCACGACTCCTACTGGTATTCTCCTATCGCTTGATCTCGTTTCTCACTCAGCACAATCTATCTCGCTTCTAGTCCTTTCTTGGGCCCCGCCGCTTCCCGGAGCTGGCGCGGACCCGTTACGTTCTTTCCAATGCCAAGCCTCTGTCAGGATCCCACCCCTGACAGAGACCCTACTGTATCTTCCCCTCACAACACCCTCTGCCACAAGGTGTTGCCTGGTTCCAACCCAGTCAGCTTTCTCAACTAACTTCCTGCCTGACCCCCAGTTTACCCACTATGGTGGGGAGTGGCCTAATGAATAGCACCCTTAGCTCCCCCCGGAGGCCCTGCTGTGAAATGTATTGGTGTCTGTGATACCTGATTAGATGAGCTCCTTCAGTGCCATCGGACGCACCATAGCTCCCCATAGTGGCGGAGCCACAGTACTGCAACGACCAGGACTCTGGGGCGCTGCATTTACATAACAAACGGGACGCGACAGGGCTGCCCCCTGTCCCCAATAATTTTTGTCCTATGTATGGAACCACTGGCGGAAAGGATTAGGATTTCGCCTTTAATTTCAGGTGTAATGGTAGGAAAGGAAGCTCATAAAATAAGTCTTTATGCGGATGATATTATTATTTCTTGTGTGAACATCAAACAGTCCTTATCGACAGTCTTAGAGGAGCTGAAGGAATTCAGTGAGATATCATTTTATAAATTAAACCTGAATAAATCATCAATTCTCCCGGTGGCAATATCAATAGAGTCCATACAAGATATGAAGAAATTATTTTCATTTCAGTGGTTAAAAGAAGGAATTCCGTACTTAGGGATAATGTTGACAACTACAGATCAGATAATAAAAGTAAATTTTACAAATCTACATACACAAATTAAAATTTTACTAGAAGATATGCATAAAATCACCACTTCTTGGATAGCCCGTATTAATGCTTTCAAAATGATAGCCTTACCAAAGATTTTGTATTATTTTAGGACCCTCCCCCTAAATATACCAAAAAAATATATTCATGATTTACAACTATTAGTTAGTAAATACATATGGGCATATAAGAAACCACGCATAGCAAGGGCGTCACTATATCTACCTATGGAAGCAGGGGGGATGGGAGTTCCGGATCTAATGGCATATCATAGAGCCTCAATATTAGTGGGTTTAAAAGAATGGTGGCAGATGACTGGAAACCATAGATGGATGCAGATAGAAAAATGTTATTCTAGACGGGGTTCCACGCGTCTGGCGCTAGAGACAGAGTTAATTCAAACCGGACCCACCTCCCCCTTATTGCCAACAATGCAGGCGGCAATCCGGTTATGGAGACTGTTATTGCCCTCGCTGCTAGGGATACCATGTGAAACATTATCAATATACGCCATTGAGCCCCATATTCCTTATTTAAGCCTCCAACAATGGCGAGGGGCAGGTATACAAACTTTAGCAGACATAATGGAAATCACTGGAGTTATCCCTTTTGATCAATTGGCTAATAAATATATTGGAATACGAAAATATTTTTATCAGTATTTACAAATTAGGAATTTTCTAAATAAAATTGTAATAGCGAGACACTCTGGTACTACGGGAGAGGGAAAGATGGGAAAACTTATAGTAACATCCGGTCCAATTATAAAAGGAATATCAGTGTTTTATAGAGCTTTAATTAATCCAGTGGAAGAGATTAAACTGCCCTATATGAAAAAATGGGAACTAGAGTTAGGGGAGGTATTAGAATTAAAACTATGGGGAAATAGCATAAAGGAGGTTAAGAGAGTGTCATCGTGTATAAATCACGTGGAGCAATTAAAGAAAACTCAAATGAGATGGTATCTATCCCCAGAGAGAATTGCAAAATTTAATCCGCAATCCTCCCATTTATGTTGGCGAGGATGTGGACTAGTAGGCAACCAGAGTCATATCTGGTACTTGTGCCCGAAGCTTTTATCCTTCTGGGGCGGTGTGTTGAAGCTGATTATGGAGATTACGGGGGTAATGGCACAAATTACTCCCTCAATGACGATTTTACACATCGGTTTGGAAATATTTCCTAAACAAATTAGAGGGTTGATATCACATATATTGATAGCGGCTCGGATACTGTTGGCTAGAAAATGGAAGGAGACCTTTCCTCCAACCCTAAAAGAGCTGACCGAAAAGCTGAATGTGAACTGTAAATATGAATTAATGTTGTCTCAGTCTCGCACTAGGAGAAAAAAGGTAGCAAAGATTTGGCAAACCTGGACTGTGAGTAAATATTATTTGTCTTAACATAGCTGTTAAATTTTTTTTTTTTTTTTAATGTAATTATAATTTGTAATGGAAATAATTTATGTTTTTGTTGTTATGTGTCACTTTTTGAAAATAAAATAAATATTAAACTGGAAAAAAAAAGGATTGTGTCTAGAGCTGAACTACAAGGATTCAGACATCAGAATAGGTTGTGTTTTTACTGCGGCGAATCTGCTCATGTCATTTCTGATTGCCCTAAGCGTACCAAGAGAATCGCTAGTTCTCTTACCATCAGTACTGTACAACCTAAATTTCTGTTATCTGTGACCCTGATCTGCTCATTATCGTCATTTTTTGTCATGGCATTTGTGGATTCAGGCGCCGCTCTAAACTTAATGGACTTAGAATTTGCCAGACGTTGTGGGTTCCCCTTGCAGCCTTTACAGAGTCCTATTCCTTTGAGGGGCATTGATGCTACACCGTTGGCTAAAAATAAACCTCAGTTTTGGACACAGCTGACCATGTGCATGGCGCCAGACCATCAGGAAGATTGTCGTTTTCTGGTGTTGCATAATTTGCATGATGCTATTGTGCTGGGTTTCCCATGGTTACAGGTGCATAATCCGGTATTGGATTGGAATGCTATGTCTGTGACTAGTTGGGGTTGTCAGGGGGTTCATGGTGACGTTCCTTTGATGTCAATTGCCTCCTCCCCCTCTTCAGAAATTCCTGAGTTTTTGTCAGATTTCCAGGATGTATTGAATGAGCCCAAGTCCAGTTCCCTTCCACCGCATAGGGACTGTGATTGTGCTATTGACTTGATTCCAGGCTGTAAGTTTCCCAAGGGCCGACTTTTCAACCTGTCTGTGCCAGAACATACCGCCATGCGGAGCTATGTAAAGGAGTCTTTGGAGAAGGGGCATGTTCGACCATCTTCTTCACCATTGGGAGCAGGGTTTTTTTTTGTTGCCAAGAAGGATGGCTCCTTGAGACCCTGTATTGATTATCACCTCTTGAATAAAATCACGGTCAAATTCCAATACCCTTTGCCTTTGCTTTCTGATCTGTTTGCTAGGATTAAGGGGGCGAGTTGGTTTACTAAGATTGACCTTCGAGGGGCATATAATCTTGTTCGTATTAAGCAGGGTGACGAATGGAAAACTGCGTTTAATACGCCCGAAGGCCATTTTGAATACCTTGTGATGCCATTCGGACTCTCTAATGCTCCATCTGTGTTTCAGTCCTTCATGAATGATATATTTCGGAATTATCTAGATAAATTCATGATTGTATATTTGGATGATATTTTGATTTTTTCAGATGATTGGGAGTCTCATGTGAAACAAGTCAGGATGGTATTTCAGATCCTTCGTGATAATGCCTTGTTTGTGAAGGGGTCTAAGTGCCTCTTTGGAGTACAGAAGATTTCTTTTTTGGGCTTCATTTTTTCTCCCTCATCTATAGAAATGGATCCAGTTAAGGTTCAGGCCATTCATGATTGGATCCAGCCCAGATCCGTGAAGAGCCTTCAGAAATTTTTGGGCTTTGCTAATTTTTATCGCCGTTTCATTGCCAACTTCTCCAGTGTGGTTAAACCCCTGACCGATTTGACGAAGAAAGGCGCTGATGTGACGAATTGGTCCTCTGTGGCTGTTTCTGCTTTTCAGGAGCTTAAACGCCGATTTACTTCTGCCCCTCTGTTGCGTCAGCCGGATGTCTCCCTTCCATTTCAGGTTGAGGTTGACGCTTCTGAGATTGGGGCAGGGGCCGTTTTGTCTCAGAGGAATTCTGATGGTTCCTTGATGAAACCGTGCACCTTCTTTTCTCGAAAATTTTCGCCTGCAGAACGCAATTATGATGTCGGCAATCATGAGTTGTTGGCTATGAAGTGATCATTTGAGGAGTGGCGACATTGGCTTGAGGGGGCCAAGCATCGTATTGTGGTCTTGGCCGATCATAAGAATCTGATTTACCTCGTGTCCGCCAAACGGCTGAATCCTAGACAGGCCCGATGGTCTCTGTTTTTCTCCCGTTTTCATTTTGTGGTCTCGTATCTTCGGGGTTCTAAGAATGTTAAGGCTGATGCCCTCTCTAGGAGCTTTTTGCCTGATGCCTGATTTTCCTGGGGTCCTTGAGCCGGTTGCCATTCTGAAGGAAGTGGTGATTCTTTCTGCCATGTCCCCTGATTTACGACGGGTTCTTCAGGAATTTCAGGCTGATAAACCTGACCGCTGTCCAGTGGGGAAACTGTTTTTTCCTGACAGATGGACTAATAAAGTGATTTCTGAGGTTCATTGTTCTGTGTTGGCTGGTCATCCTGGGATCTTTGGGACCAGAGAATTGGTTGGTAGGTCCTTTTGGTGGCCTTCTTTGTCACAGGATGTGCGTTCTTTTGTGCAGTCCTGTGGGACTTGTGCGTGGGCCAAGCCTTGCTGTTCCCGCGCTAGTGGGTTGCTTTTGCCTTTGCCGGTCCCTGAGAGGCCTTGGACGCATATTTCTATGGATTTTATTTCGGATCTTCCGGTTTCCCAGAGGATGTCGGTTATCTGGGTCGTATGTGACCAGTTTTCTAAGATGGTTCATTTGGTACCTTTGCCTAAATTGCCTTCCTCTTCTGATTTGGTTCCGTTATTTTTTCAGCATGTGGTTCGTTTGCATGGCATTCCGGAGAATATTGTGTCCGATAGAGGTTCCCAGTTTGTTTCTAGGTTTTGGCGGGCCGTTTGTGCTAGGCTGGGCATTGATTTGTCTTTTTCTTCCGCATTTCATCCTCAGACAAATGGCCAAACCAAGCGAACTAATCAGACTTTGGAAACTTATTTGAGATGCTTTGTGTCTGCTGATCAGGATGATTGGGTGGCTTTTTTGCCATTGGCCGAGTTTGCCCTTAATAATCGGGCTAGTTCTGCTACCTTGGTTTCACCCATCTTTTGTAACTCTGGTTTTCATCCTCGTTTTTCTTCAGGGCAGGTTGAGCCTTCTGACTGTCCTGGGGTGGACTCTGTGGTTGACAGGTTGCAGCAAATTTGGGCTCATGTTGTTGACAATTTGGTGTTGTCTCAGGAGGAGGCTCAGCATTTTGCTAACCGTCGTCGGTGTGTTGGTTCCCAGCTTCAGGTTGGGGATTTGGTCTGGTTGTCTTCCCATCATGTTCCTATGAAGGTTTCTTCCCCTAAGTTTAAGCCTCGGTTTATTGGCCCTTATAGGATTTCTGAGATTATCAATCCAGTGTCTTTTCGTTTGGCCCTTCCAGCCTCTTTTTCCATCCATAATGTTTTTCATAGATCTTTGTTGCGGAAATATGTGGTGCCCGTTGTTCCCTCTGTTGATCCTCCTGCCCCGGTGTTGATTGATGGGGAGTTGGAGTATGTGGTTGAGAAGATTTTGGATTCTCGTTTTTCGAGGCGGAAGCTTCAGTATCTTGTCAAATGGAAGGGTTATGGCCAGGAGGATAATTCTTGGGTTGTTGCCTCCGATGTTCATGCTGAGGATTTGGTTCGTACCTTTCATTTGGCTCGTCCGGATCGGCCTGGGGGCTCTGGTGAGGGTTCGGTGACCCCTCCTCAAGGGGGGGTACTGTTATGAATTCTGCTCTTGGGCTCCCTCCGGTGGTTATAAGTGGTAGCGCTGCTGTCTTTGGATCGCTGCAGTCATCAGGTGTCTCCACTTATTGCAATCCTGACTGGGCTATTTAGTCTTGCTTGACCCTTTAGTCAGTGCCAGTTGTCCATTGTTCTTGGAGGATTCACATCCCTGCCTGGTCTCTTCTACTTTGCTGTTCATTTCAACAAAGATAAGTTCTGGCCTTGATTTTTGATTTTTTTGCTGTCCACATGCTGTGGGCCTTATTGTTCAGTTCTTTTTCATGTTTTTGTCTAGTCCAGCTTGGTCTGTATAAGGATTTGTTTAGTCAAGCTGGTATCTCTGGAGATGCAGATATACCCTCCATATCTTTAGTTAGATGTGGAGATTTTGCATTTTCTGTGGTGGATATTTTCTAGAGTTTTATTACTGACCGCATAGTACTCTGTCCTATCCTTTCTATCTAGCTAGAAGTGGCCTCCTTTGCTAAATTCTGATTTCAGTCTGTGTATGTTTTTTCCCCTCTCCTCTCACAGTCAATATTTGTGGGGGGCTGTCTATCCTTTGGGGATTTTCTCTGAGGCAAGATAGTTTTCCCGTTTATATCTCTAGGGGTAATTAGTCCTCCGGCTGTGTCGAGATGTCTAGGGAGTGAAAGGTACATTCCACGGCTACTACTAGTTGCGGTGTTAAGTTCGGTGTCTGCGGTCATTACAGGTACCACCTTCTCCAGAGTACGTTCCATGCTGCTCTTAGGCCACCAGATCATAACAGTACCCTGCCTCCGACATTTTAGTCACTTCACTAGTCCCATCTCCCCACTGCCTGTCGTTCTTCTGTGCTCTAACTATAGTCGTCCCTTTGGCTCCGGCAGTTGTGGCTTCACCCTCCTTGGGCCTGTCCCTAACTCTCCCTGTACAGAGGGTGGCTTCATCTGGTCCACTCATCCTCGGGGGCTCTGAAGCCGTGACCCAGAGGGTCCACTTCCTTAGACCTTATAGCAAGCTGATGAATACTCAGTAGCAGTAGTCCCATTAGCCGACGCCAGTGACTGGAGGTAATCTTTATACCTACGATCACTGCTGTGGGCTCACACTGTCATTTGACAGCATGGGAATCGCAGCTGTCTGACAGGTGGTAATGATTTTAACATTGATCAGAAGTGGTGTTTGCTGCGCTGTCATGCACATGACAACATGGCAAACACTTGATGTTCAGGCCCCCCATTCAAATGAATGGAGTCTGGGTACTGTTTTGGTACCCAAACTCAAACTTTTTTTTCTTTTTAACTGGTTGGCCAGACCCGAATATACAGAGGTCCACCCATCTCTAATCCTGTGTCTAGCATGTGACTGATGTGTATATTTTTCTTTAGCAATATTGTATTTTCAATTTTTCTAAATTCCATATGTACATAATATAGCACTTACCTATTTTCTATGGCAGTAATAAAGATCCAATTTTCTAGATTTACCATTCTAAACAATCCAAAGTGCAGCTTTATATTTTATTAGTACTGGTGTGTATGTGTCCTGTGTCGAGCATGTGAGTGGTGTGTATGTGTCATGTGTGTGTATGCCTTCAAAGGGAGATTTGTAGTTAAAATTCTGCGCTGCCGCTAAGATGAATTTCAGGAGAGTATAGTTGATTCACAGTGGTTTTATTCAACGCGTTTCAGGGGTCTCATGCCCCCTTCATCAGGAAATACCACACAGAATATACAGGCATCACAGGGATAAATAGTTTTGCTAGGTTACAAAAAAAAGGGCGCAAACAGGTCAGATGACTCAGTGTCAAAGTTCAATGATAACACACAATTAACAATTCAAACGATTAGAGAGGTATATATAATAAAAAAAATACACTGACATCTTTTATATTTCTAGACAATAGTTCAAAATTTGCAGCATTTAGGAGGAGGAACAAAAAAAAAAAGATCTCTACTTAAATGGACAAGAACCTGTAAGAAAAGGAATTTCTCCAGTTTGGAAGCGAATATATATATATATATATATATATATATATATATATATATATATATATATATATATATATATATATATATATATATATATATATATATACATATACAAAAATAAATAAAAATATATAAACATCTAAAAATAGGGGGGAAAAAAAAGAAATGGCACTATTCAGAGGAAAACCTCAGTAATTTCATTTAAGCCTTGTGGTTTTAGGCTACCTAATTTGTAGATCCAATATACTTCTTTCCCATTTAGTTTCATAGATCTGTTAGGTACATGCTTAGGTATATGATCAATAGGGCTGATTTTTAATAGTTTAAAGTCCTTATTATGCATCAGGGCATAATGTCTGGACAGACCATGAGTGAGTAAGCCTTTTTTTATATTGTGACGATGGGAATTCAGTCTGAGGTGTAGGGGCTGTGTCATTCTCCCCACATACTGTTTACCACAGGGACATTCAATAACATATATTACAAAGTCAGAATTGCAATTCAGAAAAAAAGGAATCATAAATTTTTCTTTAGTGGAGCTGGAAATTATACAATCAGATTTATGATTTATGCTGGAACAGCATAAGCAATTTTTTGTGCCACATTTAAAAATTCCTTTGGTGGAATTACTGGTGAGAAACCCATTGGCCCGTGTATGGGATCTCTGGTGACTAGGGGCTATTAAGTCCTTAATTGTGGGGGCTCTTCGAAATGTGATCCCCGGATTTCTCGGAAGAATTCTATTTAAAATAGGATCATTTAGCAGTATGTGCCAATTCTTGTGGAAAAATTTACAGATTTCCTTGTGTTCGGTGGAGAATTGTGTTATGAAGTTCAGTACATAATTATTATTAGTTACTCTTTTTTCTTTCTGCTCTAATAATGTTCCCTGATTTAATTTAATAGAGCTTTTGAAGGCGTTTTTAATTAAATGTGAAGGATAGTTCTGGGCACAAAATCTTTTCTTTAAAACATTAGACTGTTCTTTGAAGTCTGTGTCTAATGAACAGTTCTTTCTGATACGGTTAAATTGGTTGCTGGGGATATTATTTTACCATTTGTTGTAGTGTCCACTGCTGTAATGGATGTAACCATTGGTATCTACTTTTTTTAAAAATGTTTTGCTACAAATCTTTTCTTCTTTAACAAAAAGGGTGACATCTAAAAAATTAATTGAAAAATTATTATGGACTACTGTAAAAGAAAGATTCCAACTATTAAAATTCATTGTCTGGATAAAATGTTCAATATTATTAGTGGAGTTATCCCAAATAAAAAATAAATCATCAATGAATCTCTTATATAAAATAATATTTTTACACCAATTCTCATTAAAAATAAAAATTTCTTCAAATTAATTAAGGACTTAATAGCCCCTAGCCACCTGAGATCCCATACAGGGGCCAATGGGGTTCTAACCAGTAATTCCACCAAAGGAATTTTTAAATGTGGCACAAAAAATTGCTTATGCTGTTCCAGCATAAATCATAAATCTGATTGTATAATTTCCAGCTCCACTAAAGAAAAATGTATGATTCCTTTTTTTCTGAATTGCAATTCTGACTTTGTAATATATGTTATTGAATGTCCCTGTGGTAAACAGTATGTGGGGAGAACGACACAGCCCCTACACCTCAGACTGAATTCCCATCGTCACAATATAAAAAAGGCTTACTCACTCATGGTCTGTCCAGATATTATGCCCTGATGCATAATAAGGACTTTAAACTATTAAAAATCAGCCCTATTGATCATATACCTAAGCATGTACCTAACAGATCCATGAAATAAAATAGGAAAGAAGTATATTGGATCTACAAATTAGGTAGCCTAAAACCACAAGGCTTAAATGAAATAACTGAGGTTTTCATCTGAATAGTGCAATTTTTTTTTCCCCCTTATTTTTAGATGTTTATATATTTTTATTTATTTTTGTGTATATATATACACTCACCGGCCACTTTATTAGGTACACCATGCTAGTAACGGGTTGGACCCCCTTTTGCCTTCAGAACTGCCTCAATTCTTCGTGGCATAGATTCAACAAGGTGCTGGAAGCATTCCTCAGAGATTTTGGTCCATATTGACATGATGGCATCACACAGTTGCCGCAGATTTGTCGGCTGCACATCCCAAAGATGCTCCATACAAGGCAGGATGGATCCATGCTTTCATGTTGTTTACGCCAAATTCTGACCCTACCATCCGAATGTCGCAGCAGAAATCGAGACTCATCAGACCAAGCAACGTTTTTCCAATCTTCTACTGTCCAATTTCGATGAGCTTGTACAAATTGTAGCCTCAGTTTCCTGTTCTTAGCTGAAAGGAGTGGTACCCGGTGTGGTCTTCTGCTGCTGTAGCCCATCTGCCTCAAAGTTCGACGCACTGTGCATTCAGAGATGCTCTTAGGCCTACCTTGGTTGTAACGGGTGGCGATTTGAGTCACTGTTGCCTTTCTATCAGCTCGAACCAGTCTGCCCATTCTCCTCTGACCTCTGGCATCAACAAGGCATTTCCGCCCACAGAACTGCCGCTCACTGGATTTTTTTTCTTTTTCGGACCATTCTCTGTAAACCCTAGAGATGGTTGTGCGTGAAAATCCCAGTAGATCAGCAGTTTCTGAAATACTCAGACCAGCCCTTCTGGCACCAACAACCATGCCACGTTCAAAGGCACTCAAATCACCTTTCTTCCCCATACTGATGCTCGGTTTGAACTGCAGGAGATTGTCTTGACCATGTCTACATGCCTAAATGCACTGAGTTGCCGCCATGTGATTGGCTGATTAGAAATTAAGTGTTAACAAGAAGTTGGACAGGTGTACCTAATAAAGTGGCCGGTGAGTGTATATATATATATATATATATATATATATATATATATATATATATATATATATATATATATATATATATATATGTTTGTATGTGTATATATATATATGTATATATTTAGTGTAACTACCAAGGTTTTATTTGAATGCGCAGCCCTCCTCCCCTTTTTTTAAGAATTTGATATCTCTATATTTATATTTTTATTTGTATAGTTATGATTTATTTTTAATCCTTTGTGCTTTGAGCCATTTAAGATTTAAATATATATTTACATTTAGGATCATCTTGGAGTCATTCGTTGATATGTTTAGTTGTAATTTCTGCCTTTAATCCATGTAATTCCTTTTTTTATATTTTTATATTTTTTACAAGAAAATTCTTCTTCTTCTGCCCTCATGTTTGCATAGTCTGAGTCTGCCCTGGAGAGGAGCGCTTTCACTCTTTTAATCCATACAAATTGTCTCCACCACAACTGTGTCCTAAAAAATGGTTTATTTTCTCTTGGGATCAAATCCTGGGAGATAGTGCTGGTTGTGGCAGCTTCACAGGGTGTAATGACCCCTCCCAACAGGAGTAACTCAATCCTTTACTCTGCTGTTCTTTGTGATCACTGAGTGCTGTGCATTCATTCATTCCCCTCCCTTGGCAATGCTAAATTGTCTTTTGTTACATATGATATCTATCATTGGTCCTTGGACAGGTGAAGTCTTACTTTCACTTTGTTTCTGCGCTCACCTTAAGCTCTGGTTTGCTGCTTAAACTGTTACTCTTATACGTGACGCAATTTTAAACTCACTAATTATAATTTTCGTAATTTTAGATCACCACAAATTACCACAAACTAATCTTCATATATATTTATATTTTTTAATGTAAAATAATAAAACATGATTTTATGCCACATTCAATGTAAAGATTCCAATGGATTTTTGATAAGAAAAGGCAGCTTGTTGATTCCACACAGTAGTTCATCTGTAAGGCATTCGCTTCCGAACTGGAGAAATTCCTTTTCTTACAGGTTCTTGTCCATTTAAGTAGAGATCTTTTTTTTTTTTTCTTTTTTTTTTGTTCCTCCTCCTAAATGCTGCAAATTTTGAACTATTGGCTAGAAATTTAAAAGATGTCAGTGTATTTTTTTCATTATATATACCTCTCTAATCGTTTGAATTGTTAATTGTGTGTTATCATTGAACTTTGACACTGAGTCATCTGACCTGTTTGTGCCCTTTTTTTTTTTTTTTTTTTTTTTGTAACCTAGCAAAACTATTTATACCTGTGATGCCTGTATATTCTGTACGGTATTTCCTGATGAAGGGGGCATGAGACCCCTGAAACGCGTAGAATAAAACCACTGTGAATCAACTATACTCTCCTGAAATTCATCTTAGCGGCAGCGCAGAATTTTAACTACAAATCTCCCTTTGAAGACATTATTTTCTCTGGTCGGTGAAGACCTGTGGATCTGCAGCAGCCGCTATCTACATGCTCTAATCTCATCCTAACCAGGTGAGCAAATTTGGTGTATATTCTCCTCTGTGTAACGTGGATAAGACCCTATTGCGCTCTTTGTCTCCCCATTGTTTTACAATGTGTGTGTATGCGGAACACGTCTAATTAAAGGGACACTGTCACCTGAATTTGGAGGGAGCAATCTTGCCTTGTGCAGGCATGTACTACGGAGGACAGAGAATGAACTTCAATCCAATATTGCAGCCAGCATGCAGCCGGCGGTTAAGGAAAGGGTGCATCAAACACCCGAAAACCCCGCCCCTAGGTCTAAAGATTGTTCCCTCCAAATTCAGGTGACAGTGTCCCTTTAATACAATCTTTCTGTGCTTATAAAATATAATTGTTCAATGCAGCACTTGACTTGTTTTCACAAAATTATCTGATGCCAATAAGGATGTTTTTAAATCAAGCATAAAAATAATTGCACCCAACATATGAGCGGTTTGCTGGTTTGTCAGGAGATTGTCTGGACAGATATAAAAAATTCCCTGATCATCATCTTGACAAGATGGAAGCTAAGGGAAGACTCTGCAGCTAATACACCTTAGGCATGGTGGGCACCAAGAATGATTTTCTCTGGTGGGCCCAAACTACTCCAGTCCGACGCTGACTGTGGTGCACACTGTGTGCTTAACTGCTGTCTTGTGAAAAATCACTCTTAGGGCTGTCCCACACGTCCAGATAATTCCGGTACCGGAAAAAATCGGTACCGGAGTTATCCGTGTCCGTGTGCCCGTGAGCTCACGTAGGCCATACGTGCGGCACACGTGTGCCGCCCGTGTGGCGAGTGGGTACCACACGGAGCATGCAGGAGACAGCGCTAAAGTTTAGCGCTGTCCCCTGCATCGTGCTGAAGCCGCCATTCATATCTTCCCTGCAGCAGCGTTTGCTGCATAGAAGATATGAATAATAGTGTTTAAATGAAAGATCGATGTGTCCGCCGCCCCCCCACCCCCTGTGCGCCCCCCCCCCCCGCTGTTCAGAAAATACTCACCCGCATCCCTCGTTGGCTGTCGCTCCTTCCTGGTCTGGCCGCGGCTTCCACTGTATGCGGTCACGTGGGGCCGCTCATTTACAGTCATGACTAGGCGGCTCCACCTCCCATAGGGGCGGAGCCGACTATTCATGATTGTAAATGAGCGGCCCCACGTGACCGCATACAGTAGAAGGTGCGGGGCAGAGAGGAAGCAGTGACAGCCAACGTGGGAGCGGGTGAGTATTTTCTGAACAGCGGGGGGGCGCACAGGGGGTGTGGGAGCGGCGGACACATAGATCTTTCATTTAAACACTATTATTCATATCTTCTATGCAGCAAACGCTGCTGCACAGAAGATATGAATCGCGGCTTCAGCACCATGTGGGGGGGACAGCGCTTACTGTAGCGCTGTCTCCGGCACGCCACACGGAGAACGTCCGTGTGAGGTGCGTGTTTTACACGGACCCATTGACTTTAATGGGTCCGTGTAATATGTGCGCTCCCACGAACACTGACATGTCTCCGTGTTTGGCACACAGAGACACGGTCCGCAAAAAATCAATGACATCTGCACAGATGCATTGATTTTAATGGGTCTACGTGTGTCAGTGTCTCCGGTACATGAGGAAACTGTCACCTCATGTACTGGAGACACTGAAGTGTGAAACCGGCCTTAAGTAGGGTTGAGCGAAACGGATCGGACAAATTCAAAGATCGCTGACTTTCAGCACTAGATTGGGATCGGCCATGCGGTCGGTGATCTGTGCGCCAAAGTCACGTTTCGTATGACGCTTGCAGCGCCATTTTTCAGCCAATGAAGGAGGACGCAGAGTGTGGGCAGCGTGATGACATAGGTCTCGGTCCCCACCATCTTAGAGAAGGGCATGACAGTGATTGGCTTGCTTTCTGCACCTTCACAGGGGCTATAAAGGGACAGTGGAGGCTATATTTTTGTGCATCAGCTCTGTACCTTATTAGGCTGCCTTATAAGGCTCCCTGATAGCTGCATTGCTGTTTGCACCGCTGCTGTGCAAACCAACTGCTTTTTTAAAAACAAAAATCCTGTTGCTCCTTTCTGCACAGTTATCTTGCTTATTTGTCCACACTTTTGTGTGCAGCAGTCCTTTTTATTGCTGCCATACTTCTCCTGAGATCATTGTAGGGAGATTGAAATTGTACTACAGTCCTTGTATTTTTTCCTATATCTTCCAGCCACTTTCTGCCACTTACATTCCGTTGTTTTATACACTGGGTCTCAGTTTTGGTTCAGTCTCCAAAAAAAAAAGGGAGATTGAAATTCTCACAAAGTGGATATACCTCAGTCCTCTTGGTTTGTCGTGTATCAGCCAGCCACTTGCTGCCACTCACATTGCGTTGTAAAATACACTGGGCCTGAGTTTGGGTTCAGTCTCCCCCCTCAAAAAAGTGAGATTCAAATTCTCACAAAGTGGATATACCTCAGTCCTTTTAGTTTGCCGTATATCAGCCAGCCACTTTCTGCCACTTACATTGTGTTTTTTTATGCACAGGGCCTGAGTTTTGGTTCAGTCTCCCCAAAAAAGGGAGATTTAAATTCTCAACATGTTTATATACACCTTCTACCTTGTTTTACAGTACCATATAACGGTTGTTATTTTGGTTAGATTTTCCCAAAAATGAGGAAGTCTGGTGGAAGAGGCCGTGGGCGGTGGTTGCCAGCTGGTACTGATGGTGGTGGTGTTGGTGGTGCATCTGGTGGTAGTGACAAAAGCACAATAACACCTAAGGCTTGAGGTGTTGAGCCAACGACATCGTCTGGATACCCAAAATGTTGATGATCTAACCTTCATTAAAATGAACCAATCATGGATTTCTAATTATTTTGCCCCACCTTCCCCTGCTGACACGTAGCTTGCCTGAAAAATGTCTTGCTTTTGGACTCCTCTTACTGACTTCTCCAATTCCTCCATTTGCAGCTGCTGAGTGTCCACCATATGCCATTTTTATACCTCCCTAAATGGGCTGACTCTCCCCACAGGGCCGTGGTCACCACCTGGAGCAAGCAACCGTGCGAGTGCTGTTTGCCTGGACAGGTGGGTGGGCCCACTCTTGGGCGATGGCCCTGGCACAGGGTCCCTCATAGTACAATGAAGTGTCTCTGACGGTGGTGGTGCACAACCAACTTCAGACACACTGTTGTAATATGAGGGGCCCTGTGCCAGTACTGCCGCCCACGAGAGAGTGTCCCCCCCCAAGCTCGAACAGTGCTCTACCACTTGCAATACTTACCTCTCCCTGCTCCACCACTGTGCAGTCTGTGCTGTTAAATCCTTCAATGGCACTGCCAATCCAAATTTGTTGAAATGATAGATGATAGTTAAAATATACAGGGGCCCTGGCCTCCATTTAGACCGGTTAATACTTTGCGCCTACTACCACTGTCTGCTACTCAGCAGAGGAGCCCACCCCTTTACCTAGCTATGCCACCTGTTTATTTATGAACAATTTTTTGGCAGACATTTATCCCACTTTATTATTTGGGCCTACTAACTGTGTCTGCCACTCATTACAGTTTTCCTCCACTGAACAAAGCAATGCCGCCTGTTTAGTCCTGTTACCACATTTGAACTGCATTTAGCCTACTTTATTATTTGGGCCTACTAATGGTGTCTGCCACTCATTGCAGTTTTCCTCCACTGAACAAAGCAATGCTGCCTGTTTAGTCCTGTTACCACATTTGAACTGCATTTAGCCTACTTTATTATTTGGGCCTATATCTGTGTTTCCTCCTCATCTTGCCCATTGCCCAGCCACTGCTAGATGAGTCTGCTGGTACATTGACCCAGACCACTACATTCCCCTTGCACTCTACACAGCCAGAATATGACCCTGCTGAAAGTCAGGTTCCCCTCCCGCATACTATACCACCTTACACGGGGACAAAGAGGAAGGTGCAGATGAAAGTGCAGGTTCCTTCATCAGGTGGGGGGGGCATACTCGTTGGCGACATCACTGGCACAGGGCCCCTCATAGTACGCAAAAGTGTCTCTGCCAGTCGGAGGCGCCACCAGCTGTCAATCACACCGCCGTATTATGAGGGGCCCTGTGCCAGTGCTAACGAGTGGGCTCCCCCTGCTTGCTCAGGATCGCAGCATTTGCAAAGTTGAAATACTTACCCCTCTCTGCTCCACCGCCGTGACGTATTCCGCGTTTCCTGGGCCCATGAAAATCTTGAGACAGCCCTACCCCCCCACAACTTTAGCCAAATGACCCCCAGTTTTCAATGCCTAACTATTATTATAAAGTAAATTAAGATTGACAAGCTTAAGTAATAAGAATTGATGTTTTTGGCATTAAAATGGGCACTGCAGGCGTTTACCTGTTCTCCACTCACTGCCGACTTTGATTCCCCATTGACTTGCATTGGGTTACGTGTTTCAGTCGCAATAATCGGCCGATTTCACCCGACCAACTTTTGACAAAGTCGGGTTTCGCGAAACCCGACTCGATCCGAAAAAAGTAAAAGTCGCTCAACTCTAGTTGTGTTATGTTTTGCTACTTTTACACACAAAGCATATTTATAGCAAAAAAATTATTATTATTATAATTTGTTTGCACATCTCCATAGCATGGCAGCTATAGCTTTTTTCCCACTGACACTGCTGAGTGGGGGTTTGTGATGATTTCAGGTATGGCTTTTCTATTCACATAAAACTCTTTTATTACGTTTTATTCCACTTTTTGTTGGTGGTATGATAAAAAAAATACGGTAATTTTTGCTACTTTTTTCATTTTAATACGGTGTTCAATGTAGGGGTTAAAAAATGAAACTGTTTTATTGATCAAGTTTTTCTAAATGCTGCAATACTAAACATGTATTCTTTGTTTATTTTGTTTTTATATAAACATGTGTATTTATTTTGGTAATATTGTTTTGCGATTCTTTCCACTTTTAGACCTGTCAGATTACACAGGCAGATTGCCTTTTAACCCCTTAGTGACAGAGCCAATTTGGTACTTAATGACCGAGCCAATTTTTACAATTCTGACCAGTGTCACTTTAAGAGGTTATAACTCTGGAACGCTTTAACAGATCCTGCTGATTCTGAGATGATTTTTTCGTGACATATTGTACTTCACGATAGTGGTAACATTTCTTCGATATTACTTGCGATTATTTATGAAAAAAATGGAAATATGGCGAAAAGTTTTAAAATATAGCAATTTTCAAATTTTGTATTTATATGCCCTAAAATAAGAGAGATACGTCACAAAAAATAGTTAATAAATAACATTTCCCACATGTCTACTTTACATCAGCACAATTTTGGAAACAAAATTTTTTTTTGTTAGGGAGTTATAAGGGTTAAAAGTTGACCAGCAATTTCTCATTTTTACAACACCATTTTTTTTTAGGGACCACATCACATTTGAAGTCATTTTGAGGGGTCTATATGATAGAAAATAACCAAGTGTGACACCATTCTAAAAACTGCACCCCTCAAGGTGCTCAAAACCACATTCAAGAAGTTTATTAACCCTTTTCGTGCTTCACAGGAACTGAAACAATGTGGAAGGAAATAATGAACATTTAACTTTTTTTTGCAAACATTTTACTTCAGAACCATTTTTTTATTTTCACAACTGTAAGAACAGAAATTTAACCATCAATTTTGTTTTGCAATTTCTGATGAATACGCCGATACCCCATATGTGGGGGTAAACCACTGTTTGGGCGCACCGCAGAGCTTGGAAGAGAAGGAGTGACGTTTTACTTTTTCAATGTAGAATTGGCTGGAATTGAGATTGGACGCTATGTCGCGTTTGGAGAGCCCCTGATGTGCTTAAACAGTGAAAAAACCCCACAAGTGACACCATGTTGGAAACTAGACCCCTTAAGGAACTTGTCTAGATGTGTGGTGAGCACTTTAAACCCCCAGGTGCTTCACAGAAGTTTATAACGTAGAGCCGTGAAAATAAAAAAATCACATTTTTTCTACAAAAGATTTTTTGCCCCCAAATTTTTATTTTCACAAGGGTAACAGGAGAAATTAAACCACAAAAGTTGTTGTGCAATTACTCCTGAGTACGTTGGTACCCCAAATGTGGGGGTAAACTACTGTTTGGGTGCACTGCAGAGCTTGGAAGAGAATGAGTGCTGTTTTACTTTTTCAATTTAGAATTGGCAGGAATTGAGATCGGACGCCATGTCGCATTTGGAGAGCCCCTGATGTGCCTAAACAGTAGAAACCTCCCACAAGTGACCCCATTTTGGAAACTAGACCCCTTAAGGAACTTATCTAGATGTGTGGTGTGCACTTTAAACCCCCAAGTGCTTCACAGAAACTTATAACGTAGAGCCGTGAAAATAAAAAATCCTTTTTTTTTCCTCAAAAATGATTTTTTCGCCTGCAATTTTTTATTTTCTCAAGGGCAACAGGAGACATTGGACCCCAAAACCTGTTGACCAGTTTGTCCTGAGTAAACTGATACCCCATATGCGGGGGGGTACTGTTTGGGCACCCATCGGGGCTTAGAAGGGAAGGAGCGCCGCTTGGAATGCAGACTTTGATGGGATGGTCTGCGGGCGTCATGTTGCGTCTGCAGAGCCCCTGATGTACCTAAACAGTAGAAACCCCCACAAGTGACCCCATTTTGGAAGCTAAACCCGCCAAGGAACTTATCTAGATGTGTGGTGAGCACTATGAACCCCCAATTGCTTCACAGAAGTTTATAATGCAGAGTTGTGAAAATAAAAAAAATAAAAAAATTGCCACAAAAGATTTTTAGCCCCCAAATTTTTATTTTCACAAGGGTAACAAGAGAAATTGGACCCCAAAAGTTGTTGTCCACTTTGTCCTGAGTACACTGATACCCCATGTGTGGGGGACCACTGTTTGGGTGCATGGCAGAGCTCGGAAGGGAAGGAGCGCTGTTTTTGGAATGCAGACTTTGATAGAATGGTCTGCGGGCGTTATGTTGCTTTTGCAAAGCCCCTGATGTACCTAAACAGTAGAAACCCCCCGCAAGTAACCCCATTTTGGAAACTAGACCCCCCAACGAACTTATCTAGATGTGTGGTGAGAACTTTGAATGCCCAAGCGCTTCACGGAAGTTTATAATGCAGAGTCGTGAAAATATATTTTTTTTTTCCACAAAAAAGATTTTTAGCCCCCAAGTTTTTATTTTTACAAGGGTAACAGGAGAAATTGGACCCCAAAAGTTGTTGTCCAATTTATCCTGAGTATGCTCATGCCTCATATGTGGGGGTAAACCACTGTTCGGGTGCACAGCAGAGCTCAGAAGGGAGGGAGCACCATTTGACTTTTTGAGTGCAAAATTGCTGTGGCATTTAGAGCCCCATGATGTACCTAAACAGTGGAAACCCCCCAATTCTAACTCCAACCCTAACCCCAACACAACCCTAATGATAATCACAACCCTAACCCCAAAACAACCATAACCCTAATCAGAACCCTAAGTCTAACACACCCCTAATCCTAATCTCAACCCTAACCTCAAACCTAACCCTAATCCCAACCCTAACCTTAACCCTAATCCCAAATCTAACCCAAATCCCAAACGTAACCCTAATGCCACCCCTAATCCAAACCCTAATCCTAATCCCAACTCTAACCCTAACTTAAGCCACAACCCTAGTCCTAACTTTAGCCCCAACCCTAGCCCTAACTTTAGCCCCAACCCTAACCCTAACCCTAAATTTAGCCCCAACCCTAATCCTAAACCTAGCCCTAACTTTAGCCCCAACCCTAACCCTAGCCCTAACTTTAGCCCCAACCCTAACCCTATCCCTAACCCTAAATTTAGCCCCAACCCTAACCCTAACCCTAAATTTAGCCCTAACCCTAACCCTAAATTTAGCCCCAACCCCAACCCTAACTTTAGCCCCAACCCTAACCCTAACCCTTAATTTAGCCCCAACTCCTCTAGCTGCCGGCCGGCAGATCATGGTGGGCGCACTGCGCATGTGCCCGCCATTTTCTTACCGGAGGAAGAAGCCAGCGACCAGGAGGGGACACAGGAGGACCCAGGGACACCGGTAAGTATAACGGGGTCCCCAAATCCCCCTATTTCTTGGTCCTCTGATGTGCGATCACATCAGAGGACAAAGAATTACACATCGGTTTTTTTTTTGCGGTCGCCGGTAAACAGTTAATTACCGGTGATCGCAAAACAGGGGTCGGTAAAAACCGACACCGATCATGTTCTTTGGGGTCTCGGCTACCCCCGGCAGCGAAGACCCCAAAGATCTTCCGAGTGTCTGCCGGCGGTCACACTGTGCATGCGCCTGCCATTTTTTGGCTGGAACAAGATGGCGACGCCCATCGGGAGCCACGAGGAGCACCGGGGGAGACAGGTGAGTATCGGGGGTGATCAGGGGCACCATTTCTCTGTCCTCTGATGTGCGATCACATCAGAGGACAGAGAAATTAAATGGGAAATCGCGGGTTTTTTTGCGACCGCCGGTAAATGGTTAATTACCGGCTATCGCAACCCGGGGGTCGGTAAAAAAACCCCGAATCATGTTCTCTGGGGTCTCGGCTACCCCCGGTAACTGAGACCCCAGAGAAAATCCGACTCTGGGGGGCACTATTCACTTTTTCCACAGCGCCGTTAATTAACGGTGCTGTGGTTTAAGTACCCTTAACTGCCGCCCTTAAAAGGCGTATTGGCGGTCGTTAAGGGGTTAAACCCTGCTTTTGCTGAATTCATGGCTACTTTCTTGTTGGGCTGGGATTAAATGAATGTTTAAAAAATTATCTGTTTTTTTATAGATGACTTATCATGTGGAATTTCATCCTTATGCAATCTGTAAGGGCTCTGAATGGCTCACATTTTAATATATCAACATTTATTAAAATTTACAACTTTACATACAGTCTCCTTTATAAGAGAATAGCTATAAAAATATAAAAATTGGATGATTTGTGGTTGACCCATATGCGAAGCAATTTTTGTTTTTTAACAATAGATTTGAATGGTTGAATATCATATAACATGGAAGAAACTTATGAATCCTGAGATTTTTTTTCATGGGCGTATTTGGTACGTGAAAAAGAAAAACGCCCTATTGAATAACATTGGTCCAAGAACTCAGTGAATTTTCCATAGACTGCACTTTGACAGAAAATATAGTCGTGTGAATATATCCATACAGTATACTATTGACTACAAAATACAGTTAACTCAGACAAAGATAATGTCCCCACACCGACACTGTAATGTACAAATATGGTGGTTTTTATTAAACTCTTCCCGACCGCCCAAGAGCTGATTCAGACATCTATTTTTTCTCTCATACAGTGGGTACGGAAAGCATTCAGACTCCTTTAAAATTTTCACTCTTTGCTTCATTGCAGCCATTTGGTAAATTCAAAGGTCATTTTTTCTCTTAAATGTACACTCTGCATCCAATCTTGACTGAAAAAAACAGAAATGTTGTAATTTTTGCAAATTGCTATTAAAAAAGAAAAACTGAAATATCACATGGTCATAGGTAGAGTTGAGCGACTTTTACTTTCTTTAGGATCGAGTCGAGTTTCGCGAAACCCGACTTTGTCAAAAGTCGACTCGGGTGAAATTGGCCGATTATTGCGAAAAGTCGGGGATCCGACTGAAACCCGAAACCCAATGCAAGTCAACGGGGAAGCAAAGTCGGCAGTGAGTGGAGGACAGGAAAACACCTAAAGTGCCCATTTTAATGCCAAAAACATCAATTCTTGTTACTTAAGCTTGTCAATCTTAATTTACCTTATAATAATAGTTAGGCATTGAAAATTGGGGGTCATTTGGCTAAAGTTGTGGGGGGGGTAGGGCTGGCTCAAGTTTTTTGTGGGCCCAGGAAACACGGACTACGTCACGGCAGTGGAGCAGGGACAGGTAAGTATTTAAACTTTGCAAGTGCTGTGATCCTGAGCAAGCAGGGGGGCACACTCGTTGGCATTGGCACATAACATAGAACAATACTAGCGCATGGCCGTGTGGCCATGCGAGCCTTAAATAGTTGCAGCACGTACAGGACCTTCCTAGAAGGACCAATGAGAGGCTGCCACAGAGTGTGAGCGCCTACAGGACCTTCCTGAAGGACCAATGACCTTAGCTGCAGTATATGATCATGTGACCCTCGATCTCCACTGAGAGATCTTACTCTGGGCATGCTCAGAACGAGAAAAGCAGGACTTAGTCGCAGAAGCGTCTGCTCGCCGCTCCCCAGCACTGACTTCCATGGCAGAAGCAGGAAAAGCAGCAGTAACTCTTTGTACAGAGTCAGACTGAGCGAGACGCTGGGACCGATGTCTCCGCTGAGCAGGCTCCACTGTGGCAGAAGAAGAATGGGAGACCGCAGTAGAGATGGCCCAAGATTCCCCCTGTGCAGAGGCGGGAACTCGACCCCTAACACAAGTAGGCCAAATGCAGTTTCATATTTCATATAGGCTGAAAGCCTGAAAATTGAAGCTCAGCTTTGTTAAGTGGAGGAGAAAAGCAAGCAGCGGCAGACATCATTAGTAGGCCCAACCAAACAAGTAGGCCAAATGCAGTTTCATATTTCATATTGGCTGAAAGCCTGAAAATTGAAGCTCAGCTTTGTTCAGTGGAGGAGAAGAACAAGCAGCGGCATACACCATTAGTAGGCTCAAACAAGTAGGCCAAATGCAGTTTCATATTTCATATAGGCTGAAAGCCTGAAAATTGAAGCTCAGCTTTGTGGAGGAGAAGAACAAGCAGCGGCAGACACCGTTAGTAGGCCCAACCAAACAGGTAGGCCAAATGCAGTTTCATATTTCATACAGGCTGAAAGCCTGAACATTGAAGCTCAGTTTTGTTCAGTGGAGGAGAAAAGCAAGGAGCGGCAGACACCGTTAGTAGGGCCAACCAAACAAGTAGGCCAAATGCAGTTTCATATTTCATATAGGCTGAAAGCCTGAAAATTGAAGCTCAGCTTTGTTCAGTGGAGGAGAACAACAAGCAGCGGCAGACACCGTTAGTAGGCCCAACCAAACATGTAGGCCAAATGCAGTTTCATATGTGATATACGGTAAAAATTGAAGCTCAGCTTTGTTCAGTGGAGGACAGCTGTATTGAGTGGCGCAGACACAGGTAGTAGGCCTAAAATAAAAAAGTAGGCTCAGTGCAGTTTAAAATAGGTTACAGGGGTACACAGGCGGCATTGGTTTGTTCAACGGAGGACTATTGTAATGAGTGGCGCAGACAAACTTAGTAGGCCTAAAATAAAAAAGTTGGCTCAATGCAGTGTAAAATAGGTTACAGGGGTACACAGGCGGCATTGGTTTGATCAGCAGAGGACGATTGTAATGAGTGGTGCAGACACACTTAGTAGGCCTAAAATAAAAAAGTAGGCCAAATGCAGTTCAAAATTGGTAAAAGGAGTAAACTGGTGGCATAGGTTTGATCAGTGGAGGACAACTGTAAGGAGTGGATGACACAGTTAGTAGGCCAAAATAATAAAGTGAGGTAAATGTCTGCCAAAAATTTTTTCATAAATAAACAGGTAGCATAGCTACGTACAGGGGTGGGCTCCTCTGCTGAGTAGCAGACAGTGGTAGTTGGCGCAAAGTTTTATCTGGTCTAAATGGAGGCCAGGGCCCCTGTATATTTTTACTATCATTTATCATTTCAACACATTTTTATTGGCAGTGCCATTGAAGGATTTAACAGCACAGACTACACAGTGGTGGAGCCAGGAGAGGTAAGTTTTGCAAGTGGTAGAGCACTGTTCTAGCTGGGGGGGACACTCTCTCATGGGCGGCGGTACTGGCCCATGGCCCCTCATATTACGACGGTGTGTCTGACGTTGGTTGTTCACCACCACCATCAGAGACACTTCATTGTACTATGAGGGACCCTGTGCCAGTGCCGTCGCCCAAGAATGGGCACACCCACCTGTCCAGGCAAACGGCACTCGCACGGGTGCTTGCGCTAGGTGGTGACCACGGACCTGTGGGGGGAGTAAGCCCATTTATGGAGGTAAAAAAATGGCCTATGGTGGACATTCAGCAGCTGCCAAATGGAGGAATTGGAGCAGTCAGTAAGAGGAGTCCAAAAGCAAGACATTTTTCAGGCAAGCTACGTGTCAGCAGGGGAAGGTGGGGCAAAATAATTAGAAATCCATGATTGGTTTATTTTAATGAAGGTTAGATCATCAACATTTTTGGGTAGCCAGACTAGTACTTTTTTCGGTCAGTATTGAACCAGCAGCACTGAAGACTCTTTCTGATAGCACACTAGCAGCTGGGGAAGCGAGCTCCTGTAATGCATATTCTGCCAATTCAGGCCAGGTGTCTATTTTAGATGCCCAGTAATCAAAGGGGACTGACGTGTGAGGGAGAACATCGATAAGGGAGGAAAAATAGTTCGTAACCATACTGGACAAATGTTGTCTCCTGTCACTTTGAATTGATGCAGCAGTACCTGTCGTGTCTGCAGTCATTGCGAAATCACTCCACAACCTGGTCATAAAACCCCTCTGTCCAACCCCACTTCTGATTTGTGCACCTCTAACACCTCTGCCATGTTGCCCCCTACAGCTCGTGTGTGAACCATCACCGCCGCTGTGTGCTGGGAATGCCTAAACCAAATGGTCTACAAGATTTGCTTGTTTGGTAGCCAATATTTGCTCAAGGTTCTCATGTGGCATGATATTTTGTAATTTCCCTTTATAGCGTGGATCCAGAAGACAGGCCAACCAGTAATCATGATCGGTCATCATTTTGATAATGCGGGGGTCCCTTTTTAGGATACGCAAGGCATAATTAGCCATGTGGTCCAATGTTCCAGGTGTCAATTCACTGCTTGTGCTGGGTTGAGGAGCACTTTCTTGCAAATCAACATCACTTGTCTCCCGCAAAAACCCTGTATCTGACCTTGCAACGCCACCAGTTTCTATTGCCCCCTGAGAAGCTTCCTCCTCCCATAAATATTCATCCCCATCATCCTCCTCCTCCTCCTCTTTGTCTGCCACCTCATCCAGGAGAATTCCCTGAGCAGACAATGGCTGACTGTCATCAAGACTTCCCTCATCCTCGGCTGCAGATGCCTGCTCCTTAATGTGCGTCAAACTTTGCATCAGCAGACGCATTAGTGGGATGCTCATGCTTATGATGGCGTTGTCTGCACTTACCAGCCATGTGAATTCCTCAAAACACTGAAGGACTTGACAGAGGTCTTGTAGCTTCAATCACTGCACACCTGACAACTCCATGTCTGCCATCCTACTGCCTGCCCGTGTATGTGTATCCTCCCACAAATACATTACAGCACACCTCTGTTCACACAGCTTCTGAAGCATGTGCAGTGTTGAGTTCCAGCTTGTTGCAACGTCGATTATTAGTCGATGCTGGGGAAGCTTCAGCGATCGCTGATGGTTCTGCATACGGCTAGAGTGTACGGGCGACCGGCGGATGTGCAAGCAAAGTCTTCGCACCTTCAGGAGCAGGGCTGGTAACCCCGGATAACTTTTCAGGAAGCACTGCACCACCAGGTTCAAGGTGTGAGCCAGGCAAGGTATGTGTTTCAGTTCTGAAAGGGCTATGGCAGCCATAAAATTCCTTCCGTTATCACTGACTACCTTGCCTGCCTCAAGATGTACACTGCCCAGCCATGACTGAGTTTCTTGCTGCAAGTACTCGGCCAGTACTTCCGCGGTGTGTCTGTTGTCGCCCAAACACTTTCCAACAGAGCCTTCTGACGCTTGCCACTAGCTGTTCCATAATGGGACACCTCGTGTGCAACACTGGCAGCTGCAGTAAGTGGTCTGCAGTGGTCGTGCGACTGCGGTCTGTGGACGAGCTTTCGCTTCTGGAAGAGGAGGAGGAGGAGGAGGAGGAGGGGTGTCGAATGCCTACTTCCAACTATTTCCTAGACCATGGGCTAGGCAGAACTGTCCCACTATGGCTGTCCCCTGTGGACCCTGCATCCACCACATTAACCCAGTGCGCCGTGATGGACACGTAACGTCCCTGGCCATGCCTACTGGTCCATGCATCTGTTGTGAGGTGCACCTTTCTACTGACTGATTGCCTGAGTGCATGGACAATGCGGTCTTTGACATGCTGGTGGAGGGCTGGGATGGCTTTTCTCGCAAAGAAGTGTCGACTGGGTAGGTCATAGCGTGATACTGCATAGGCCATCAGGGCTTTGAAAGCTTCGCTTTCAACCAACCGGTAGGGCATCATCTCTAACGAGATTAGTCTAGCAATGTGGGCGTTCAAACCCTGTGTACGCAGATGAGAGGATGAGTACTTCCTTTTCCTAACGAGACTCACTTGTAGGGTGAGCTGGACTGGAGAGCTGCATATGGTGGAACTAGCGGGGGTGGTGGTGGACATGGCAGATTGAGAGAGGGTTGGTGGTGATGGTATTCTTGATGTTGGCCTACATACAGTGTTTCCTACCAAGAACCTGGTGATTCCCTGACTGCTTTGGCCTTGTGACGATACCTCCACATTTACTGCAGGTGGTGTCCTAAACGGTGGGCTTACAGTGAGGGAAGCAATGTAGCGTTGCTGACTACCTTCATTCTGAGTGGGTGCACCAACTTTATGGGACATTTGGTAGTCAGTCCAGGCTTGCAAGTGCATGCTGGTTAAATGTCTACGCATGCACGTTGTATTTAAATTTAGGGGATTCTTCCCTCTGCTAAAGGTCTTTGAGCATTTCCTACAGATAACTTTGCACTGATCATTCGGATCTTGGTTAAAAAATTGCCACACTGCACTCTTCCTACTATCGAATACCTTTTCAGGCATTGCACGCTGTGCTACCTTCACCAGATGGCCACACTGTCCTAAAACTGTTTTTGTTTAAGACACACGTTTTTGGCCTGATTCGGGCCTGCCAGATGAAAGCCGTTGCGATGTTGTTGCCTGCTGCAGATCATCCTCCTCCGCTTCAGAGCAACCAATCTGGTGCTATATCGTTCGGGATGGGGCACCATAGTCTCATCAGGGTCAGATTTTGGCTCAGTACACTGCGAGGGCAATGTAGTGATCTGAGTCAATGGAACAGCATAATAATCTAGCTTTGGCTGTGCATCTGTGCACTCCATGTCCGATTCATCTTGTAATGGGCTGTTAACTATTTCCCTTTCTAACCCTGGCATGGTATGTGTAAAGAGCTCCATGGAGTAAACTGTAGTGTCGCCTGCCGCATCCTTCACTTTTGCTTTGGGTGAAGGACACAAGGAAGCGACTTGTTCCTGACCGGGAGCATCCACTGATGACTCGCTGCTTTTAAATTTGGAACTTTCTGAAGAGGAGGCGAAAGAGCTAGAGGCTGAGTCAGCAATGAAAGCCAAAACTTGTTCCTGCTGCTCTGGCTTTAAAAGCGCTTTTCCTACTCCCAGATAAGGGAGCCTTCGAGGCTTTGTGCAGCCAGACGATGACGCTGTCTGAACAACTCGAGCCTTAGGTGCTATTTTGCATTTCCCACTACCACCAGATGCTCCACCACCACCACCATCATTACCAGCTGGCAATGACCGCCCACGGCCTCTTCCACCAGACTTCCTCATTTTTGGGAAAATGTAACCAAACTAACAACCTTTATATGGTACTGTAAAACAAGGTAGAAGGTGTATATAAACTTCTTGAGAATTTAAATCTCCCTTTTTTGTGTGGGAGACTTCTGCAAAAATTAGGCCCACTGTATTACACTACACAATGTAAGTGGCAGAAAGTGGCCAGCAGATATACGACAAACAGAACTGACGCAGATCCACTTAGTGGCAATTTAAATCAACCTTTTTTGTATGGGAGACTGCTGCAAAAACCAGGCCCACTGTATTACACTACACAATGTAAGTGGCAGAACATAGCTGGCAGATATACGACAAACAGAACTGACGAAGATCCACTTAGTGGCAATTTAAATCTCCCTTTTTTGTGTGGGAGACTGCTGCAAAAACCAGACCCACTGTATTACACTACACAATGTAAGTGGCAGAAAGTGGCTAGCAGATATACGACAAACAGAACTGACGCAGATCCACTTAGGGGCAATTTAAATCTCCCTTTTTTGTGTGGGAGACTGCTGCAAAAACCAGGCCCACTGTATTACACTACACAATGTAAGTGGCAGAACATGGCTGGCAGATATATGACAAACAGAACTGACGCAGATCCACTTAGGGGCAATTTAAATCTCCCTTTTTTGTGTGGGAGACTGCTGCAAAAACCAGGCCCACTGTATTACACTACACAATGTAAGTGGCAGAACATGGCTGGAAGATATATATATATATATATATATATATATATATATATATATATATATATAAAAGGGACTGTAGTACAATTTCAATCTCCCTACAATGATCTCAGGACAAGTATGGCAGCCAGCAATAGGACTGCTGCACACAAAAGTGTGGACAAATAAACAATAGAACTGTGAAGAAAGGAGCAACAGGATTTTTGCTTTTAAAAAAGCAGTTGGTTTGCACAGCGGCGTACAAATAGCAATGCAGCTATCAGGGAGCCTTATAAGTTACAGAGCTGATGCACAAAAATCTAGCCTCCACTGTCCCTGCAAAGAAAAGGTGGTGTTGGACAGTGGAAATTGCTACAGCACAAGCGGTTTGGGGGTTAATCTTCCCTCCCTAAGTATATCCCTGCTTCTGACGAAGCTGCAGCAACCTCTCCCTATGCTCAGATCAGCAGAAGTAAGATGGTGGTCGGCGTGCACGCCCCTTTATAGCCCCTGTGACGCCGCAGAAAGCAAGCCAATCACTGTCATGCCCTTCTCAAAGATGGTGGGGACCGAGATCTATGTCATCACGCTGCCCACACTCTGCGTCCTCCTTCATTGGCTGAGAAATGGCGCTGAACACGTCATACGAAACGCGACTTTGGCGCGAAGATCGCCGACCTCATGGCCGATCCCACAGTGGGATCGGGTCGGGTTTCATGAAACCCGACTTTGCCGAAAGTCGGTGATTTTTCAATTTGTCCGATCCGTTTCGCTCAACCCTAGTCATAAGTATTCAGACCCTTTGCTCAGTGTTGAGTAGAAGCACCCTTTTGAGCTAGTACAGCCATGAATATTCTTGGGAATGATGCAACAAGTTTTTCACACTTGGATTTGGGGATAAACTGCCATTCTTTCTTACAGATCGTCTCCAGTTCCATCAGGTTGGACGGTGAACGTTCCTGGACAGCCATTTTCAGGTCTCTCCAGAGATGCTCAATTGGGTTTAGGTCAGGGCTCTGGTTAGCCAGTCAAGAATGGTCACAGAGTTGTTCTGAAGCCACTCCTTTGTTATTTTAGCTGTGTTCTTAGGGTCATTATCTTTTTGGAAGGTGAACCTTCGGCCAAGTCTGAGGTCCAGAGCACTCTGGAAGAGGTTTTCATCCAGGATATCTTTGTTCTTGGTCACATTCATGTTTTCTTCAATGACAACCAGTTGTCCTGTCCCTGCAGCTAAAAAACACCCCCATAGCATAATGCTGCCACCACCATGTTTCACTGTTGGGATTGTATTGGGCAGGTGATGAACAGTGCCTGTTTTCTCCACATATACCGCTTAGAATTATCACCAAAAAAGGTCTATCTTCATCTCATCAGACCAGAGAATCTTATTTCTCATAGTCTGGGAGTCCTTAATGTGTTTTTTAGCAAACTCTATGTGGGCTTTCATAATATATATTATATATAATATATTTTATTTATTCATCATGCACTTTTATTGATCACATGATATAATATTTTTTTATGCATGTTTTTTCTCACTAATTGTTATAAATTTAATATTTATTCACTTTTTATTATAATAAATTCACTCTTTATTTTCATATATATATGTATATATATATATATATATATATATATATATATATATATATATATATATATATATATATATATATATTTTTTTTTTATGAGCGATTATTTTTTTAATAAAATATAGCAAATTATATATCTACTGCTACATGGTCTGTTGCTCCCTGTCCCCTGTGTGACACATCTTTTCCAAAACTTATACATATGTGGATTTTTTTGTATATAGGTTTAATTCTATATTTTTAATATATTAAAATTGATTCATTGGACATTTATTGTTTTTAATTTATTTCTAATAAAATTTGTGTATTGTGCGGTTTTTATAATGTATTTATAAGCATTTCTCATGTTTTTTTTTGTGTGTAATCATGAATTGATTGTTAATAAATAAAGTTTATCAATTTATATATTTTTTCTCAGTCGCCCATGACAGCACTACCAGAGAGAGGGGATCCGCCCTTCAGGGACAGGAAACCTACAGGATAAAAGGGCGGTACCTCTCCCCTGCATCAGTTTTGGTTTCCTGTCCCTGACGGGGAACCTCCCTGGACGGTACCTGCGTAAAGACCGACCGACGAGGACCGGGGCTGACCAGTCCGACTTCTGGCAGCGGGGACGCCCCTGCCACGGCTGGTCCGGTATCCGAAGCCGCCACAGCTCCGACTGATGGGTCCGGTAGTGTGTGCGGGGGGAAGCGCAGCCACCGCTCTGATGGGAGCCTGGGGCTTCATCATGCTGTGTGAATGCCGGAATCCAAGATGGCGCCGCACCGGAAGTAGTATGGAACTTCTGGTTCGGGGGCGCCGCTCTGAGTGACTGCACCAAGATGGCGCTGCCCCAGAACCGGAATACTCCATTTCCGGGTAGCTGGCTACGGGCATGCGCAGTAAGAAGAAAAAAAAAAAAAAAAAAAATGGACGCTTCCTCTTTCGGCAGCCACAGGTGAAGGGGGTTAATAGCGTTTAATATGGAGAAGGCGACGGAGGCTCCTGGCTGCAGGCTGTTCCACGGTAATACCATGGAGGACAGCGACCAGCAGCTCCATCTGCCGCTGCCGCCACCACCGCAGCAGCAACAACAGCACCGTCGGCAGAAATCGGACGTTCAGGAAAAACGGATTTCTGCAGGCAACCGAAGGTCTCGGTCTGATAGCCATTCCACTCAGTGCAGTAAAAGCTCCAGTGTGGTAAATCAGCTGCCTCCCACAGATGCTTCTCAGGCGATCCCTCCTCCAGAACTGGTACCTGTGGCTGCGTCAGATTGGTGAGTGATCTTCGTGAAAGTTCACCTTTTGTAATTAGGGTTCCCCTTCTCTATTTATCTTAGGCAAGGAAGAGAACGGGGAAGATGAAGCATAGAACCTGCCCCCTATGTGAAAAAGCTTTGTCGCAGACGTGGGATAAAAAGCTATGTGGGTCTTGTATAGAACAAGTCCTCTGTGAGGAGACCCCAATCTTTGCCTCCGAATTACGGTCCATAATTAAATCGGAGGTTGAGACTGCGTTTAATTCCTTTAAAAGTGGGAAGACTACTAAAAAACAACCTATTTCCCCTGCGGATTCTGACCCTTCCTATTCCGGGAGTAAGAGCTCAGATACGCATGACTCCTCATCCTCTTCTTCAGATAACGAGAGTGGAGGTTGTCATTGTTTCCCCCTAGAGGAGGTCGATGGCCTTGTTAAGGCGATAAGATCTACAATGGGGGTTCTGGACCCCCGTCCTGACAAAACTGTTCAGGACATTATGTTTAGGGGACTATCTCAAAGGAAGCGTAAAGTATTCCCCCTTAACGAAAATATACAGGCATTAATTAAAAAGGAGTGGGAGAAACCGGAAAGGAAAACCGCATCGGTCCCCTCTATTAAAAGGAAGTACCCCTTTGAAGATGAGGCTTCTGCTACATGGGATAAAGCCCCCAAACTAGATGTTGCGGTGGCTAAAGCCTCAAAAAAGTTTGCCTTACCGTTCGAGGACATGAGAACTCTGAAAGACCCTCTCAATAAGAGGGCAGATACCTTTCTCAAAGGGGCCTTGGAGTCAGCAGGAGGATGCTTAAGGCCTACCATAGCAGCAGCTTGCACGTCTCGGTCTCTAATGATCTGGGTTGATAACCTAGAAAAACAGCTCAGAGATGGGGTCCCGAGAAATAAAATCTTAGAGTCTATCCCTATGATTAGAGGAGCTACGACGTTCCTGGCGGATTCTTCGGTTGACTCAATTAAATTGACATCCAAATCCGCAGCCCTTTCAAATGCAGCACGTAGAACCTTGTGGCTGAAAACCTGGCCAGGGGACTTGCAAACTAAACAGAAACTTTGTTCCATCCCTTGTGAGGGCAAATTTCTTTGGAGAAACTCTGGATGATATCCTGCAAAAAGCGGGTGATAAAAAGAAAGGGTTTCCCGTCCTTGCCCCAACATATAATAAGCGGCCCTTTCGGAACAGAACATTTTTTAAAAGGAGACCACCAAGAGAACAAACCCGATGGGATGACGGGAGAAGGAAGGATAGAGGGTTCCTTTTTGGTAACTCCCCTCGCGATAAAAAAAAACCCTCCAAGTGACATCTCTCCCAGGGTGGGAGGGAGATTATCTCAATTCCACCCGGCCTGGGAGAAAATTTTGTCCAGCCCTTGGATTATAAATCTAATACGGGAAGGGCTTCACATAAACTTTCTATCCTTACCCCCAAGGAACTATGTGGTAACACCGCTGAGGTCGTCTCCCCTACAGCAAGAAGCCCTGGAGCTAGAAATCATAAAACTACTAAACTACTTGTTTCTGGTGCCCAAACCAGACAGAACCTTCCGAACCATAATAAACTTACGGAAGTTGAATACCTATGTAAAAAAACAGAGGTTCAAAATGGAACTCTGCTGCCAGCAACGCAACAGAGTCATAGACGTTTTAAAAAAATTGGGGTGGTTAGTGAACCTCCAAAAGTCGAAGCTGGAACCAGCCAGGGTTCAAGAATTTTTGGATATCATCTTAGACTCAAATTCTCAAATGTGTCTCCTGCCACACGAGAAAAAACAAAAAATAATTCACTTAGTGTCAGAAGCACGTGCGAACCCTACCATGACTCTAAGGAAGGCGATGTCACTGCTGTGGTCCCTCTCTGCTTGCCTCCAAGCAGTTCAGTGGGCGCAACTCCACACAAGACCCCTCCAGTGGGACGTCTTAAAAAAACAGAAACTACTGGGAGGGCGGTTAGAAGGTCGCATGACTCTAGATTTGCCTACTATTCGTTCCCTAGCCTGGTGGTTAAATCCCAGCAACTTGTCAAAGGGAGTTCCTTGGGTGATAGAGACATCTCAGATAGTCACTACAGACGCAAGTCCCACAGGGTGGGGGGCTCACCTGGACAACAGAATCGCTCAGGGGTTATGGACAAATCAGGAGCTCGTGTCTTCCTCAAATCAAAAAGAACTGAGAGCGGTAAACCATGCCTTATTGTACTTTCTAAACGAGTTACAAGGTCACCATGTCCGAGTATTCTCGGACAACAGAGTAGTGGTAGCTTACCTAAACGACCAGGGGGGAACCAGATCCCAAACATTAACCCCTTCCTGACATCCGACGTACTATCCCGTCGAGGTGGGGTGGGCCCCCATGACCGCCGACGGGATAGTACGTCATAGCCGATCAGCCGCGCTCACGGGGGGAGCGCGGCCGATCGCGGCCGGGTGTCGGCTGCATATCGCAGCTGACATCCGGCACTATGTGCCAGGAGCGGTCACGGACCGCTCCCGGCACATTAACCCCCGGCACACCGCGATCAAACATGATCGCGATGTGCCGGCGGTGCAGGGAAGCATCGCGCAGGGAGGGGGCTCCCTGCGGGCTTCCCTGAGCCCCCCGCAGCAACGCGATGTGATCGCGTTGCTGCGAGGGTCTTACCTCCCTCCCTGCCTGCTCCAGACCCGGATCCAAGATGGCTGCGGATCCGGGTCCTGCAGGGAGGGAGGTGGCTTCACAGAAGCCTGCTCAGAGCAGGCACTGTGAAGCAGCCTGTACTTCTCGCAGATCGGTGATCTGTCAGAGTGCTATGCAAACTGGCAGATCACCGATCTGTATTGTACCCCCCTGGGGCAAAGTAAAAAAGTAAAAAAAAAAATTTCCAAATGTGTAAAAACAAATAAAAAAAAATATTCCAAAATAATGAAAAAAATATATATATATTATTCCCATAAATACATTTCTTTATCTAAATAAAAAAAACAAAACAATAAAAGTACACATATTTAGTATCGCCGCGTCCGTAACGACCCCACCTATAAAACTGCCCCACTAGTTAACCCCTTCAGTAAACACCGTAAGAAAAAAAAAAAAAAACGAGGCAAAAAACAACGCTTTATTACCATACCGCCGAACAAAAAGTGGAATAACACGCGATCAAAAAGACTGATATAAATATCCATGGTACCGCTGAAAACGTCATCTTGTCCCGCAAAAAACAAGCCGCCATACAGCATCATCAGCAAAAAAATAAAAAAGTTATAGTCCTGAGAATAAAGCGATACCAAAATAATTATTTTTTCTATAAAATAGTTTTTATCGTATAAAAGCGCCAAAACATAAAAAAATGATATAAATGAGATATCGCTGTAATCGTACTGACCCGAAGAATAAAACTGCTTTATCAATTTTACCAAACGCGGAACGGTATAAACGCCTCTCCCAAAAGAAATTCAGGAATTGCTGGTTTTTGGTCATTCTGCCTCACAAAAATCGGAATAAAAAGCGATCAAAAACGGTCACGTGTCCGAAAATGTAACCAATAAAAACGTCAACTCGTCCCGCAAAAAACAAGACCTCACATGACTCTGTGGAGCGAAATGTGGAAAAATTATAGCTCTCAAAATGTGGAGACGCAAAAACTTTTTTGCTATAAAAAGCGTCGCTGGTTTCACACTTGCGTTTTTGTCTGCAGCGTTTTTTGCACAAAAAAACGCATGCGTTTTTTCCCTATATTTAACATTGAAAACGCATGCTTTTTTTTGTACACGTTTGGTCGCGTTTTCAAACGCATGCGGTTTTTTTCTGCATGCGTTAATTTTCAGAAATACAACCTGCAGTATTTTCTTGCGTTTTTAAGCACATGTGTTTGTTTGCGTTAAAAACGCATGCATTTTTATCGAAAAAAAACAGAAAACACACTGAAAAGCCACCCACCACCATCATTGTGATAAAGGGATCCAAACCCTAACCCTAACTCTACCCCTAACCTCACCCCTAACCGTTTAATGAACATTTTCTGACAGTCATAGTGCCACGTATTTCAGTGCCACGTATTTCAGTGCCACGTATTTCAGTGCCACGTATTTCAGTGCCATGTATTTCAGTGCCATGTATTTCAGGGCAACGTATCACGTATTTCAGTGCCACGTGTTTCAGTGCCACGTATTTCAGTGCCACGTATCACGTATTTCAGTGCCACGTATCACGTATTTCAGTGCCACA